>NC_067405.1:130319189-131693189 GCF_009764475.1 Pristis pectinata | reverse complement strand
AGCCTTCTTAACTACCCTGTCTATCTGCAGAACACCACTACACACAGGCCTCCAGCCTGAATAAGTCCCTTCAACCACCACCCTCTGTCTTCTACAGGCATGCCAGTTCTGGATCCACACAGCCAATTCTCCACTGACCCCATGCATCTGAATTTTCTTGATTAACTGATTGTGTGGGACCTCATCAAATGCCTTATTGAAGTCCATATAGATGACATCCACAGCTGTACCTTCATCAATCTCTCTCATCACCTTGTTAAAAAACTCAACCAGGTTAGTAGGACATGACTTGCCCCACACAAAGCCATTCTGGCTTTCCCTAATCAAGCCATTGGATTCCAGATGCTCATATATCCTATCTCGAAGAATCTTCTCCAGCAATTTCCCTGCAACTGACGTGAGACTCACTGGCCTATAGTTCCCTGGATTTTCCCTTGTTCTTTTCTTAAATAGAAGAACAACATTAGCCACTCACCAGTCATCCGGGACCTCACCCGTGGTCAAAGAGGATTTTTCTCGCCTCCCTCAGTAACCTGGGGTATATCCCTTCAGGCCCCGGGAACTTATCAACCAAAATACTGTTTAGGAGACCTAACACTACCTCCTCCTTGACCTCTAAATGCCCTAACATGTTTCCGTCCTCAGTTCCAATTTCTGCATCCTGCATGTCCCTTTCCTAGGTAAATACTGAAGAGAAATACTCATTCAGAACCTCACCCACATCCTTTGCATCCAAACATAAATTCCCTTCTTTATCCTTAAGTGGTCCTACTCTTTCCCTTATTATCCCCTTATTCCTGATGTAGGTATAGAATGCCTTTGGATTCTCCCTAATCTTACTTGCTAAGGACTTTTCTTGGCCCTCCTGGCTTTCGTAATTCCTTTCTTGAGTTAATTTCTAGCTTCTCTATAGTCCTCATGTGCTCTGTCTGATCCTAACTTCCGAAGCTCTACATACTTGTCCCTGACCTTATCACTTGTCATTGAAGCTGCCTGACTTGTTGAGTGCTTCTTGTGTTCCAAAACTGGTGTTTAATTTGACCCTTTCCACTGAAATTATCTTCACAGAGGTGGTATGTTATTACAAGGCTTCCCATCAACATGCATTGAACAGCGTAGAGTTCCTCATTTGCCTAGTCGCCTAAACTAAATTCGTCACAGAAGTTAAGAGCTTGCCATTACCAGTATTTGTTCCTTTTATATGAGGTGATAATCATTAATTAGCACTCTTCAACCTCTCTGTCATTGGAGATGATCTATCAGACACATAGAATCTTTTTCCTTCAGACATTAATTGTTCCTGAGTGTTTTAAGTTTTTTAAGTGTTTTAATTACTTAGTTTTACAATCGTTAATAATTTTAACATTTTTAGTAGTATATTTAATGCTTAATTAGTTTTTAAACGCTTCTGGCTGTCTAATTCAAGTTGCTAGACAGCTTTAACAGCTGGTTCATCCTCAGGGGTGTGGCTTAAATAGCTATCTAAGGATATCTTTGGGATTTTCAAGTATTTGAAGCTGTATTGTGTAAAACCTTGCAGATATTTTCAGAACCATATTTAGGGACCAAATATAACTGGAAGATTTATTCAAAACAAGAGCAAATTTAGCTGTAGGCACATGGTGAGAAAATCCTGTACCATCTTCTGCTTTATCTTTTGCACTCTTTATTTCACCTTCCAATCTTGTTACTTCTCTTTTTTTGTCCTCCTTAACCTGATTTGACTTAAATTTCACTTCCACTTGTACATCATATTGATTCCTTCTCAATCCTTCAGTTTGATTGGTTAAGATGATGCAGAGTCACTGATTCTCTCACCATCACACTATCAGTTGAAAACAATTACTGTCTGAATGAAAGGAATTCCATATGTTCGATAACTTATTCTAATGGCAGAGAGGTTGAATACCACCTTAAAGGAGCGGGAACATATTTGACTCAGAGAAACAAAGGACTGCAGATGCTGGAATCTAGATGGAAAACACGATGACACTGGAGGAACTCAGCAGAACAAGCAGCATCCGTGGAGAAAAGCAGGCGGTTAACATTTCAGGTCTGGACCCTTCTCCAGCACCATAGTGTTTTTCATTCTTTCACATATTTGACATGCTGGATCCTCTAATGCGCTAATAATCTGGCCCATTGTGTTCTAAACACTGATATGATCTTTCAAAATAAACAACTTGCACCTATAGAGAGGAGTTAACATTGTGCAAGTTCTTAAAACAATTCACATGAGCATTTTCAAACAAAAATTGGGTTAATAGCACATGAAAATATATCAGGGCCTATGACTGAGAGTTTAGTCAAAGAGAGCCACGAAGGAGAAAGAAAAGTAGAGATCTTGGGAGAGATTTCCAGATCTTAACAGTCACAAGTGGAGCAATTGTAGTTGGGGATTGTTAAAAGGGATCTCAGGGATAACAGGTAGGAAGGGATTATAAAGATAAGAGGGACAAGAGGAATTAAACTATTTAAAAACTGTTGTTTTTAACTGAGAGCCATTAAACATTGGTGAGACCAGGGTTAATGAATGAATAGAACTTGGTGCTATTGGGAACAGGTGTGGATGACAGAAGGTCAAGTGCTGAAGACCAGCCAAATCAAGTCCAGAAGCAAACAAAGCAGTGCACAGTGAATCACCATTTCAGTTCAGAATATTCTTCACAAAGGCTTTCCTGATGCTCTTGGCCTTGAAGGAGATGCCAATTTGTTTTATCATCCAGACCTCCCTACTTCCACTGTATGGACAACAGCAACCGTAACTGAAGAACAATCACCGTTTTTGAAAGTAACAAAGGCTGGACAATAAATATAAATCTTGCCAGTGATACCTGAATGTATTAAAAAGGAATAATTCTCAGTATAAGTCCTAAACCATTAAATCATCACAATGATATGAAAATAGACATCACAAATGCACATCTCGCTTAGTAACAATTAGAAATTAATTCTGGAGCAATCTGCTTTTGCTACTTGCCTAAACCTGACTCTCCCCATATTTCTATGGTTTTGATGTAACCTGTAGGAAAGAGGCATAGATTCATACAGCAGGGAAACATGCCCTTCAGCCCAGCAAGTCTTCACTGACCATCAAGCACCCATTAACATTAATTATAAACTGATCCCATTTTATTCTCCCCATGTTCTCATCAGCTTGCCCACCCCTACCAGATTCCACCACTCACCTATATACTAGGGGCAATGTACAGTGACTAATTAACCTACCAACCCGTTCATCTTTGGGAGCTGGGAAGAAACCAGAGCACCTAGGAGAAACGAGAGAATGTGCAAACTCTGTTGGAGGTCAGGATCGAAACTGGGTCGCTGGAGCTGTGAGGCAGCAGCTGTACCACTGTGCTGCCCCTAGTGCTATCTTGCACCAACAAATTGAAAAATGAAACATCCAGAAATACTTCACTGTTTGCTCCCTCATTTACATTTTTATCTCATTTCCAGTGAAACATGTTAAGGTACATTGGGCTATTAAATGAACACCATTCTAAAAATATACTTTGAAACTGTGATGCAGTTTTTGTATGGCCTGCCCTGACAGTGAAATGCCATCACTCACGAAAAAAGTGTCTTCGGGAACTTGTGGGATTACTTTGTTGAGATGCAGATCGCAGAGGATTGGGAAGAAGAGATCTTGAGGATAGAGATAGGGGTCGAAAAATATTTTTGCATAACTCCTAAAAAAAAGGTGATGTTAGTTGAATATCAGCTTAATGCAAAGTCAAGCAATGTTTTGTCTTAGCATCAGTTGGGAAGTTCGACTCCTGATGTTGTGACTGGATCTTCATTTGCTCCAGCACTTTTTCCAGCTTAAAGACCCCCAAATGATGTTAAATATTATGCAAAACACAACATTTACCTTCAGTGTGATGTCCAATCTCACTGGCATGAAAACAGTTCTTCCTTGTTCAAAGAACAACCCTGTTTCCCTTGAAACTGTTTTATTTAAAGATAAAACATTCAAGTTGCATTTATTGGCTTAACTGAGTTATGTGGCCTCCTGTAACCTCAAACACAGCCTTACACATATGTCTGGAATTCTTTGCACTTGCAGGTTAAAATCACGATCATTCAAAGCTTCCTGGCCTCAAGATCATTCCAGGCTGATGCCCCTCCATGTCCGGTAGCGGAAGGAACCTAGACTGTGGTCCTTCCCCACACAGCCTTTGCATTGGCTGCACCAAGCTTCAGTGCATCCCTCAGCATGTACTCCTGCAACCTGGAATGCGCCAGTTGGCAGCATTCCCTTGTGGACATCTTCCTGTGCTGGAAGACCAACAAGTTTCAGGTAGACCAAAGGGTGTCTTTCACCGAGTTTATGACCTACCAGCAGCACTTGACATCTGTCTCAGTGTGTGCCCCTGGGAACAGCCCATAGATCAGAGAGTCCTCTGTTATGCAGCTGCTGGAGATGAGCCAAGAAAAGGACTCTTGCATCCCTCTCTACACCCTCTTAGCAAATCCACAGTCTGCAAAGAGTTGGGTCTTTTTACCAGGGAAGAGGGCATGATTTAAGGTGAGCGGTGAAAGGTTTAAAAGAGACCCCGGGGTCAATTTCTTCAAGCATAGAGTGGCATGTATATGGAATGCATTGCTAGATAAAGTGGTTGAGGCAGGTATAATAACAACATTCAAAAGACATTTGGATAAGTACATGGATGGAAGGGGTTTAGAGGGATATGGGCCAAACACGGGTAAATGGCACTAGTTTGGTGGGCACCATGGTTGGTATGGACGAGTTGGGCCGAAGGGCTTGTTTTCATGCTGTATTACTCTTCGACTCTATCACATGGAGTGATTAACTTTCTGATAAAATTGAATGACATAATGCACAACTCTATATGATGCAGTGTCTTGGTGGTTGACTATGCAGCATAATAGTGTCCTTCCATGAAAAGGTAACTGTTCACATATTAAAATATCTCTCAAGTGCGGTGAAGCAATTACCTTCTGTCATCAATGAATGCAGAAGTGGCTCTGTGAATTGATAGCCTACTTTCTGCGTCAAAAATAATGTTCTTTTGCAGTTACGTGCACTGAACACTACATTCATCTGGTGGTGGAAAACCATATCAGGTTTCACTCTGAGACAGTCAACAGCATAGCTCAAAGTCTTTCATTGTAATACATCAAAGGAATTAGTATTATTGTAGTGTACAGATATATTTGTTAAACATAAGTCAGTGGCTAAGAAACCATATAATGTCTTACAGAAAAGATAATTCAATGGTAAGAAGATGTACAGATTAATACTAGGCACCAGCAGAGCTTGCTGGATTTATGTGATTCAAAGAATAAAGTAATTAAACCCCCGTTATGTAATCTTCATTTTCAAGCTTATAAAAGTCCCAAGAAAATAAAGGAGCTTTGAGAAAGATGCTGACATTTCTACCCATCTGCTTCTTCAGATCTCTGATTGAAAGATATTGGAAGAATGCTATACAATGAGAAGCTCAACTGGAGCTCTGGAACAGGTCTTATAGCTGAAAAGCTTCCCCTCCCTCTGTGTGGTTGATTCTATTCCTGTCTGATCTGAGCTGAACTACACAGCAACATCGAACAGGGTGAAGTTTCTCCCCAGATTTTTGTAGAGTTATAGAGCAGGGAAACAGCAACCCCCCACCTCGCGCCCCCCCCTGCCCCACTGAATCAGTGTAGAGCATCAAGTGCCAATTTACACTAATCCCATATTATTCTCCCCACATCCCCATTGACTCCTCCCAGATTCTAGCACTCGCCTTCAAACTCGGGGCAATTTACAGCAGCCTTCAACCTGAACATGGGAGGAAACCTGAGCTCCAGGAGGAAACTCACAACGTCACAGGAAGAAAATGCAAACTCAACACAGATAGCATCAGTGTTTGAATTGAACTCAGGTCATTGAAGCTGTAAGACAGCTCTATCAGCACTACTACACTACTCATTCTGGTGCTTCAGGAAAAGAGAAAAGCAGGGACGTTCTCCCCAGTGCCTAGGCTAATATTCACACTTCAATCACACTTCAGCTAACACATTGCCTTCTGAGGTTGGTCTTTGTCAAAACTTACTGTATACGAATTTGCTGCAGTAATCTCTACATTACAATAGCTACAACAATGTTACTTTCTGACTGTGGGACACTTTTTAACAAATTAAACAGGGCATTCACTATGGCAACCAGCTTTAATCAAGCTGTTTACCACATTAACCATTACCATACAGTGTTGCATATGCCACAAGGTTTTGATAAACTAACTAGAATGTGTAATATCACTATGTTAAACTGATTACAAAGTTCTTGCTGGCTTCCACATCATACTACAATAGGTCTGTGCCAGAAGACTCTTGAGATGGGGCAGTGACGCTTAATCATTTGGCCAACAGAATTCTCTTGCTGATCCACCAGGTTGCAGCAGGTGTTTCAGCCCACCTAGAGGGTCACCCTCAGTAAAATGTAAACCTTTTGTCCCATAGATGCTGCGCAACCCGCTGAGTTCCTCCACCAGATTGTTTGTTGCTTGGGTAAATGGGTGGCTGATGGTCAACACAGACTCAGTGGGCCAAAGGGCCTGTTTCTGTGTTGCTTCTCTCCATGGGTCTATAGCTACTAATTCCAATTACAACAATGGGCCAGATTGAAAGGGCCCTGGATTAGGAGAGAACGGGTTTACCAGTGAACCTTCACAATGGTTTGATAAGAGAAAAAAATCTTGAATCCAGGATTACTAGAACATAATGTGCATCCAGGAGTCAGAGCAGAAAGGAATAGTAGAAAGCAAGACTTGAAGGACTGCTGAAGAATTGCCCATTATTGTTGAAAGTGAAATCCTGCTTTCAATTAATACAAATTAAGACATAATTTGGAGTGCACCATAATGGAGAGGTTCAATGGTCTTTGCACGTTGTATTAATGATTGTTTCAGTCTGAAGCCTGCCATTGAACCCCAGTGTCTGGTCTACCACTGAAGCAGCATTGCAGGGACCAAGACAGAAATAGAAAATATTGGAAGAACTCAGCAGGTCAGGCAGCATCACTTGGGAGAGAAAGAGAATCAATGTTTCTGGTTGAGGACCCTTCATCAGAACTGGAGAAATGAGGAAAAAAAAGTGTAATTGAAGTTGCAGATAGGATGGAGAGGTGGGGAAAATGTCTGTGATAGGATGTAGACCAACGTTGTCAAAGTAACATTTACTTAACAAAAGCAGTTAAAGACAAAGTAAAATAAAAAAGAAACAAACTGAAACAGAAAGGGCAACTAAGAAATGGGGGCATCGGGATGCAAGTTCCTTGACTAATCGGGGTGATCTGGGACATGAGCCAATTGGAAGGCAGGGTGGTTGAGATCATAATGACAACTAATTTGATGCATATCTCTTCTTTGATGTTTTTGTTTGAATAGAAACACTTAATTGAGTTCATGATTTGAATTGTGATCATTTCCTCTCCATGTTTGTTAGTTATGGTTATTTTTGCCAGACTATATCGATGAGCCACATCAAACCTCAAGACACGTGATCATGTTCTGAGAGTAATGAAGGATATCATGAATAATATCTTGTAGCCCTTATGATTTTATTGCTAACTTAATACTCTTTCTATCTCGTAACCTTACAGCAGTGTTAATTGGTTTAAACACCCTGCAGTTCACTTTATCTCTTGGAATACATTGCAGGAGATAGTAATTGCAAAGCAGGTGAACATAACCATTACAGACAATCACTTTCCTTTATGACTTTTGGCACAATCTCAATGAAGGTTTTCCCATCATAGGCTGGTATAAAATCTCTATCATTGTCAGCCTATAACAAGGACAAATTTCTTACTTTGGGCAAATTTTCTGTTTTGGTTGGAATTAGTAATTGAGGCAGCAACCTTGCTTAAAATTGTTTTTATTTTCCAAATTAATTTTACTGTTCAGGTCCTGGTTCAAATTTGGCACAGTGGCACAACTAGTAGAGCTGCTTATTCAGATCACCAGTGACTTGGTTTCAATCCTCACCTTGGGTACTGTCTGTGTGGAGTTTTCACAATCCCCCTGTGACTGTACAGGTTTTCTCCAAAATGTGCGTGGATTTGTAGGTTAATTGGCCACTGAAAATTGTTCCAGAGTGTAGGTGAGTGGTAGAGTCTGGAGGGAGTTGATGGAAATGTGGGGAGAATAAAATGGGATTAATGCATGTTCAGTGGAAATGGGTTGTCGACGCTCAGTATGGCCAAAGGGCATGTTTCTGTGCTGTCACTCTCTATGACTCTTTTTCAAAATCACAAACATAAAATATTTTATACATCACAAATGGTAACATTTTAGGAAGTAATTGCTTAATTTTTTCTTGCATCACATGTTTCTTGGTATATTTTTGATGCAGATATATTTCAAAATACAGCCAAAAATGGGTTAAGCACGTGAAATGCAGTAGCCCTAGTGCCAAAGTTAGATCCTGATCCCAGTATGGGAAGAATGATACTCTGGAGTCCTGTCTGTGTGCAGCTAGGCAGTTGTGAGGCACTTTCCATCCTTAATTGTAGGTCTTGGGAGGAGACAACTGCTCTCCCTGCACCTCTCTATGCCCAATGTGTGCTGCACCCCCAAGCTACCTGTTTTTTAACTAATTGGAAATGTACAAACTTGTACAAAACTAGTTTCATCATTTTACTGTGGCAAGCCCTGAAGTAAATATATTTAAAATTTTAAAAATGCCTCTTGCACTTAACAAGAGCCTTCTTGAATGCCTGAAAACAAATACAATTAATGGAAACATACCATGTTGATTCATTCAGTCAGAGGATGTAGCCAGTTTTGTGGACAGAGCCTGACTGTACAGTGAAGTCTGAACGGCAGAGTGGAAACTCGATTTGCGTTGAACTTAATTTGTACTTGAAATTACTTTAACTTTTGCACTGATCTTGCTGATTTCAGATAAATCTTGTAATCTACCCAAATTCTATTCTACCTTCTTATCTACAGTGATTCTGCATTAGAAAAAGCACTCTGGAGTCGATCAAGTCATACGGGTAGGTTAATTTAGGTTTAAAATGGGCGGCGCGGACTCATTGGGCCAGAAGGGCTTGTTACCACGCTGTAAATAAAACTTAAAAATTTTTAAAAAGTTATTAAATTTAAATTTAAATTTAAAAATTTAAAAAGTCAGGCTCGCCTGTTTGAAGACACAGAGTTATTTGGATATAAGGCTTAATGAGTTGATGTAAATCAACAAGGCAGCTTGGATGTGTTGTAATTACATGAACTAAAAAAATGTGTGACCTACAGTTATGTAGAGCTTTTCTTGATGTCAGTCCAACCCAACCAACAAAGTGTTAAATGTAATGTAATGTTGGAGAGGAAATCCATGGACTGCAGGGTCTCACAAACAGCAATGAAATGGACACCTCATTATTTGTTTTTTTCAAGTCACGTCGTAGTGAAGTATCTGTGTATAAATATAAATCTGAGACCTTTGGTTCTTCAGGGATGTGAGATTTCCCAAAAAATGCAAATGTCTTGGGTGGATTCTATGAACGAACCAATCATGTGGCAATGATTTGAGCACCGTGTTCCCACAAGGATCATTAGATTTTTTTTCACAGAGAAAAGAATCGGCCCTTCAAATTGAGTGATGGCTTACAAATAATGGTGCACTTACACACAAGATTGGATCTGGCAGCCGTGATTGACCAAATCACTGGGCACTAGGTGATGATAAGTAAGACAAATAGTTCGAAACGGCAAAGGGGAACAGAGAACGGGGTGTTGCATGTGTCTCCAAGTGCATACAAATGCAAATTTTCTAATTTTGTTTTGAGTTGTTTGAGGAAAAATGATATATAAAATTGGATTTTACCATGAAACTGACATATTCTCCTAATGAGATATCATTTTCATAACACCACATCTAACTAATATATAAGGGAGCCACAAAGACCCTTCGCAATTTGAACTGTGCCAACTATTTCACTCCTGTGCCAAGGGATACAACAAAGTGATGGTATTTCTCAGGACTTAAGTAATAAATCTTGAAATAAGCTGCACAAAAAATACGTGAAAGTTATTTTTACTCTCCAAAATGCTCATTAATTTGGTGGTAAGGATCTCAAGATCGAGTTGGTATAGTTACCAATATATTAACATAAAGGTAGTAATTTATGTAATGTATGTAGACAATATATGTTCTCCAAGCCAGAAGGAATTTTTTTGGGGGGGTGGCTTACCTTGTGTCATTGTTTTTGATCTTTGACACACACCATTTTGACTAATCTCTGTAAAGTTTTTTTGCAGGGATATGATCTCAACAGGCTTGAAGAAATTCCTAAAGGATGAAACCCAGCTTCCACCTTTCTTGTAAGTTTAGATATGGTTAAAAAATAATATAGTTAAATTGCATCAAGTTATTGCAAATTAATTAAAAACATAAATATAAAGCAGAATAAAGAAAAAGAAAGAAATACTTTGACCTTCATTTAATTTTTAATGAAAATCAGTGACCCCATTTCAACAAATGGGGATGCATCAAACATGCCAGTCACACCTGGGGAAAGCTGAGGTGCCAGATACGAAGTGTTTCTGACTTTTCAACTCATTGCTGAGTTCAACAGCAGAGTGAGAAGTCAGATGGTTGGTAATCTGATCTCTAGCTTTATGGTACTTTCACAATGAATGGTACAGACATTATGATCTCTCAGAAGGGTATATCCAGCACTTCTCTGATGAATGATTGGCCAAAGTTAAGTACAATTTAGTCCACTGTGTTCAATTCTGGACATTACACTTTAAGAAGGGTGTCAAAGCTTTGGAGATGGTTCAGAGGAGATTTATCAGAAGGGTGAGGGACTTCAGTTATGTGAAGATGGAGTAAATGTGATTGTTTTCCTTAATCAGGTTAAGGAAACATTTAGTTAAAGAGTTCAAAGTTATGAAGAAAAAACAAAAAATGCTAGAAACACTTAGCAGGTCTAGCAGCATGTGTGGGAGGAGGAACAGTTAACGTTTTGGGGCTAGAAGCATTTACTGTTTCTCTTTCAACAGACACTCTCTGTCTTGCTGAATGTTTCCAGTAATTTCTGTTTTTGTTGTTGAAGTTTCCAGCATCTCTTTTCAAAATGATAAAGTGTTGTGAGAGACTAACTAACGAACATCTCCAATGACAAATGAGACAGTTATTATTTTACACATCAAGCTGTAATGATCTAGAATTCACCATCTAAAAGATTGGGGGAAATTCATTCAACTATAGCTTTTGGAAAAAGGGAACCAGACATACACCAATAACAATAATTAATACAGAGCTGTGGAGAAAGAATTGGTTTCTAGGAGTAATCCAAAATCTCTGTGTGTTAAACTGAATGGTCTCATTAAATGTTGGTAGAAATTTCTGATTCCTTAATTTTTACGCCATAAGGAATATAGACAGTTGAAGAGGAGGTCCCACTAATTGTCTTGCGTGTCCTGAAGCAGAGAGTTGTGGATAAATCAAAATTTGTTGTTTACGGTTAAAATTGTGTAGTGTCAATCTACATGGAAATAATGAAGGGTTAGATTATTACCTGGGGAGTTGGACTAATTTGGAGAGCTCTTCCAAACAGTCATGTTGAGGCTTTTGTGATAAGATTCTATAACTCTTGATTTTAATCCTCCAGGGTAGTACAATAACAAATCACAGTTGTGCAGTCTAGCACGTTAGCAAGTATACTTAACGACATATGTTTGCGTGAAGTTGTGCTCATTAAGGTGAAAGATGACAGTGCTAGGGAAATGAACTGTTATTAGAATTATTCCTCAGCACTGTCATTCCTCACTTTGATCAGCACAAACACTGCAAAGAAAACAAAAAAATAGATTTTATCTTGGAGTAGACACTACAAAATAATTGTTCCATCTTCAGGCTGGAACATTCCTATGTTGATTCAAACAAGTCTTTGTTAGATTTAAGCCAGCAGCACCACAATGAGCCAAGAGTAATTAGCAGCAAGTTGGCTCTCTCCGCCGGGATGGTTCATCTGGCAAATGAAAAGATGTCAGTCTGGTCCAGCTGAAGATGCTCCACAGAGGTTAGAGCAGAGAATGGTTGTATCGAGGAGAAGTAACTTGGATTTCACATCTCCCTTGGAGCATTCAGTTCAGAGCCTGGAAGACCATGATGGAAAGTGTTCCACCCAACAGCACAAGCTGTTAAAAATAACAGTGCTTGTTCCTTTAGTTACTTCTCCCCGTTGCTTCCTGATATCAGGCTCAAGGACTGCCGTGGTGATCTGCTTAAATAGTTGGTTGTAATGCATTGAGTACATCAGCTATCAAGCAAGCTTACTGGGAGTGGCTGGAATTCCTAAGGCTTTGACCAAAGGGTTGAATTGGGATGTTTAAGTTTTCTGGTTTCAGTAAGGTGAGGCTGGAAGGCCAATTTCAAATGGACTTCATGCCAGTATTTTAGAGTCCCTGATTTGTGTGTATTGAAGGGGGGCTCCACACACCTGAAGCCCATCTTCAGCATGTGGATTGATGGCTTCTCAATGACATAAGTGGCTGTCAGACAGCTTTGGATGTCCCAGTCCTTGGCCTTTTGGTTGGGTTCCTCATGTTTGTCATTGTTTTAACAAGATATCCTCAAGCCTTGAGGCGCCAGAGGTCGGAAAGGATGGAAGCATTATGGCGGCTACCTGGGAATCCTGTGCACACCTCACAGAGTCAGAGAGAGATACAGCATGGAAACAGGCCCTTTGGACCATCAAGTTGGGACCAGTGACCTGTTTTACACTAATCCTACATTAAACCCCTTTTTTTATTCAACTCACCCCCTACCCCCACCCACCCCCAGATTCTACAAGTAACCCACACACCGGATACAATTTACAGTGGTCAATTAACCTGTTAACCAGTAAGTCTTTAGGATGTGAGAAGAAACTGATGGCAAATCCACACGGTCACAGGAAGAACGTGAAAACTCCACACTGACAGCACCCGAGGTCAGAACTGAACTGTGAGACGGTGGCTCTATTTACTGCATGGCCGTGCTACTTGCTGAAAATCTGTTTGTGATTGCTTACTGTCTGCACGTGATGGAGTGGAAGCTGTCCGAGGAGAAACTGGGATGACTTGATTGTGAGATGCTTGCAGTCAGCAAAACACTGCATCCGTAGGAAGCTATATAAAGCCACCAACCCAACCTCACTCCTGCCGGATTCCTCCATCTTCAGCCCTTTGCCTCTTCTACCTGATTTCTCCTTGGAGAGAAGAAGGAGGAGAGGTGACTTGATAGAGGTGTACAAGATGATAAGAGGCATAGATCGAGTGGACAGTCAGAGACTTTTTTCCGAGGGCGACAATGGCTAACACGAGGGGACATAATTTTAAGGTGATTGGAGAAAAGTATAAGGGGGATGTCAGGGGTAATTTTTTTACACAGAGTCTGGTGGGTGCGTGGAACGCACTGCCAGCAGAGGTTGTGGGAGCAGATACATTAGGGACATTTAAGAGACTCTTAGATGGCCACATGAATGATACAGAAATGGAGGGCTATATGGGGGGAAAGGGTTAGATAGATCTTAGAGCAGGATAAAATGTTGGCACAACATTGTGGGCCGAAGGGCCTGTACTGTGCTGTAATGTTCTATATTCTATCACCTCGCAGCTTATTACATCTTCTCCCTGTCCTCCACCCACTACCTTCCCCCGCTCACCTGGACTTGCCTATCACCTGAACTCACCTGTCCCCTGCCTGCATGTACTCCTCCCCCTCCCCCCACCTTCTTATTCTGGCTTCTGCCCTCTTCCTTTCCAGTCCTGATGAAGGGTCTCGGCCCGAAACATCGACTGTTCATTTCCCTCCATGGATGCTACCTGACCTGCTGAGTTCCTCCAGCACTATTTGTGTATTGCTCCAGATTCTAACATCTGCAGTATTTCTTGTGTCTCATTCCTGTCTGACAGCCCTCAGTGCAAGGGAGGGGAATATAATAGCCAGACTGGTAAGCATGCCATCAAGCAAGAACCTTATGCATTTGGTGTCAGATGTCAGCAGGATTCTATAAGTGTATCCTGCAGAACCTAGAATGTGCCATTGAATTTGAGGATAGAAGTGAACCATGAAGCCACTGGTGGAGTGGGATCACCAGATCCAACATGCAGCAACCTTGTTCCAGCAGATGTTTTCCACTGCACAATACCATGGGCATGCATGGTAGTATAGCAGTTAGCGTAACACTTTACAGCACCAGCAACCCGGGTTCAATTCCCACCACTGTCTGTAAGGAGTTTGTACGTTCTCCCTGTGTCTGCGTGGGTTTCCTCCGGGTGCTCCGGTTTCCTCCCACATTCCAAAGACGTACGGTTTAGGAAGTTGAGGGCATGCTATGTTGGCGCCAGAGGCGTGGCGACACTTGCGGGCTGCCCCCAGAACACCCTACATTTCACTGTGTGTTTCAATGTACATGTGACTAATAAAGAAATCCTATCTTATGAGCCTTCTGGGGCAATGATCAACGGATTTTATTCTCTGTCCATGTCAAGACGAGTTGAGTTTATTGTCATGTGCACAAGTATGGTGAGTTATATGTACAATGAAAAGCTTGTTTGCAGCAGCATCACAGGCATGTAGGTACAGACAAGATGGAATATAAATTATACATAAAATTATACTATACAGTGAAAAAAAGACTGCAAAAGCAAGACCCTCGTGCAAAAAAAAACAAAGACACAACCGAAGACTGTCATGATAGTGAAAGAGGTGCTCTGTAGTGTTCCATTGCTGAGGTAGGGTTAGGGTTGTGCAGGTAGGTTCAAGAACCTGATGGTTGTAGGAAAGTAGCAGTTCCTGAACCTGGAAACTGCAACTCTTCACTAGTCTCATTACCTCACTGCTTCCCCCAGCACCCAAACCCTAGACTCTTTTGCACTTTCAATTCCTCTGAAGTAATGAACAGCCTTCTGCTGCTGTTCATTGTGGTCCTCTTCCAAGTTGTGCCAGCAACACTTGTGATGATGTTGCCTTTCAGAATGGGAAACAGCAGTTCACATGCTCCAAGATTTGGAACCTGGAGTACAGAGTTTAGAAACTTCTATATCTACAAAGGGGGTTTCATGGATTTCCAAGCACATGTTCTAAGGACAAAACTCTTCTTGGACACACTCAAGAAAGCAACTGTGAAGTCACTGAGCTTACTGACGGACTTGCTGGTTAAATCTCCAGCCCCCTTCAATGTCATCGAGCCATTGTCTTGCTTTCACTAGGAGCACCTGTAAACTCAGGAACCCTATGCACAATCAGCCTAACATCAATCTTAATCATTTATTATCTTATTGAAATTGGCAAACTACCTGTGCCAAGATGTTGTTCACACCCAGACTATAGATCCCTGACACTCTATTAAGTGCATTTAATCCCTTAATGGGGAGTAAAACTTCAGATCTAAAACAATGATAAAACCTACTAAGCTTAAAACCAATTGATCTGAGGCAGGTATTGTGTCCCCTTCTATGGATTGAGGTCAGCATAGACCAATCACCATCATACTGATTGGCAAGGCAGGCTTGAAGAGCCTGGTGATCTACTCCTGCTCCTATTTTCTTGTGTTCCAGTGATTCTGCATCCACCTGCAATCATTATGCCTTCATAATTACTAATTGCACACAACTATAATTCATATCCCATTAAAGCTTTTCATTTCAATGAAAATCACAAGGTCAATAAAATATTGTCCTTCAAACTGATAAGTCAGCAGGTGAATGAAGAGATCAAGGCAGAGAAAATCATCGTTGGTCAGTAGCACTAAACATTCAGTATAGTATGGCTGCAGGATGTAATTCCATCCTGAGTAGAGTACAAGATGAAGTTTTTGTTTTATTGCGCATATTGCCCGATTGATTGAGGTCAGATTTCTAGTTGTTGCCTACTGCCTCCATTTACTTAGTTTACTTTGAGACATTTACATAACTGATCTTTAACAAGACCTCAAGAACGATATGTTGGGACTTTTTTTGTTCATTTCTGTACAACCATTTCAGCAAATTCTGGGAAATAGAGTGCCTGAAAACATGAAAGAAAATTTCATTGCTACATTCTGACCTCTCTCCACACATCTACTATCTCAGGGAAACCATCAGTGGAAAACAAAGCCCTCAATTTTTAACTGATCTTTAATTAATCATTTTATTGAAATTATGCTGTAACCTTTAATTACGATATTTTCTGCAGAAAAGATTAAGTTCTTGATAATGAGATGTAATATAATTTAAATTTTAATTAACTTGAGAGCTGGGTGCAAGAATTGCAAAATTGAATTTTTTTAAATATGAAACTGATTTTCAAGTAAATGTTACTTGGCAATATGATTTAAAACTTTGCTTATAAATGTCTATCAAATTCAATGTTATACCGGTCACTTCTTCCAGTCACTATATAACCTAAAGTCTCTGAAATAGCAACACTACCTACATTGAGATGTGGTACGGTTGACATTGATTTAAACACCCAGCTCTTTGTCCCAGCTTAACACAAAACACTTATATTTCCACACTCAGCGATGGTTCTGTGCTATTGCTGGAAAATTTATACCTAAAATGGGCATATGGATTGCAATAATAAACTAATTTGTACCTGTCGATTACAGAACAACAGCTTCATTTTGCCTCTTCATTTCCTTGATAGCTTCACGTGCTGTTTAATACATTGGCAAGAGATAGTGACAAAGCCAAAGTGTACCCACAAGGACCCAGACGTAGTACAGGAGGAAAGTTTAATGAACTCACTTGAACTCTGAAGCTCAGCGAAAACATCTTCAATTGTTATATGATATGAACTGTACCACTAGCTGTAAATGTCTTCCAGAACTTGTCTACTGATCAACTCCATCAATCAGAACTCATAAGTAGTAATTACACTTGCAGCTTTTCAAGTAGTTGCATACAGATTGCTCACTGTCACACTTTCTTGTGGCAGGAGGTGATACGCATTAGGAGGTAACAGGACCTAGAAGATGATGGGAGGGGAGGGGAAGGCCATACCCAGTGTGGACAGACAGCTGGCCACTATGGACTTGTTTCTTCCTCTTCCTCCTTCCTTCTTCTGAGCGATATTACTTACATGGAAGTTCCTAATTAATGAATATAAAGGGAAAAAGTTATGAAAAAAGCAACCCATTGCATCAAAAGAGCTCAAATGCGTGTGCAGTTGTTGTTCTTTAATGGAAAGCAATAACATATGCAGTCCACTCTGAATGGACCCAGGCAAAATGTCTTGTGTCAGACCTTGGCTCCCACTACCTGATCAGGTGTACAGTGGCAATTGCCTCACCTGGCATTCTTCCAATGCCTTTGTGTGCTTAGGGTGTGTGTAGGACTTAAACCTTGCTAGCTTTTGGAGAGATAACTGGTTTATACACAAGTCATCAAAGAAGCTGGGCAACTCCCTGCAAAGCTAATTTTCATGGCATTTATACCCTGTGTATGTATGCCTATGACAACAATAAATGACTTGAGATTGTTGAATCTTTAGATGTAAGAAAATTCTGGCAATATTCAGAAGAAATAATCCAGAAACCAAGATGTAAGGATTTAAGATGTCTTTAAATAATATTGCTGAGGGGTTGTTTCATGATGTTAATGCTTGCTCAGTTGTGTAAAAGCTAAGAGAGATGCTAGTCTAATATGTGGAGCTTTAAAATGACAGCACCAGCACTAAGCTGTGTTACATGGTGATTCTGATCATCATTTTCCTGTACTGCATGCTCCTCATGGCTGTTCGGCAGATATGTGCAAATCCATTTGCAAATATTGGCTTGATGCAATTTCATTGAAATTGATCATGCGCAAGGCGGAAATCATTTTGATAGTTGAAGGGGCCTCACGCTGACCAACTGAAGGAACTCACAGAGCCCAACATTTCAAGTAATTAGTGCTGCTACAACAAAATCACCAGGCAGCGGACTACAATCTGAGTTGATCATATCCTTTCGTCTTGCCTCAATCGGTGAGAAACATACTGCTGTTACAATTTTGCAAGGACCTGTTGTACTGGGAAAGCAAATTGTAAATAAAAATCCAATCAACTGCTGGAAACTGGGGGCAGTACAATGAACACACATTTGCATAATTCTTTTTACTTTGAACAGTTGCAAAGAAAATGGGAATAGCAATGTCTTCTCAGAAATAGATGTATGCAGGGACTATGAAGCATGATGGTTGGTTGTTACATTTTAGGATTTAGACCAGTCCAGGAAGAATACTTTTGGAAGATATTTGATCCTTCACCTCTACTTGTTCGACAGGCCATGAACAATTGGCCTAGAAATTCTTCCACACAAGGACAAAAGTTGGGTTGGCAGCAGGGTTGACTTGATATTGTCTGATCCAGTTCGGTGCTTAGAGCACAGAACAAAAATCATGATCAGGACAGGTTTTAGAGTCCAGTTTTGTGTCTGAAAAACAAAAACAAACACTGTTTCAAATTAAAAAATAGCTTCAAAGCAACTGTTCTTGTGATTTCTCAGTGCTTTGGCCTTTTCACCATTTGCTTGGCATTTATGTCTTCATCTGAAAGAAATTCTGTATCTTCATTGAATGCTATGAGAATTTCAAACAACAATTATGGGCAAAGCAGTAAAAATTTGACAAGCTTTTATTCCAGCAAGTCAAACAAATGTAGTGATCAAAATTACATTTCTTATTTCAATTACTGAGCAAATAAAAGCAATAAATTGTGAAAGGAAAAGGAATTATTCTGCAATCTCAGTTCAAGAACTGTGAATCCACTTTGATTGTGCCTAATGTTAAATGACATGCATTGAAAGGCTGAATTTCTGAACTCACTGAAAAATGATAAGTTGAGGTATGTCAGAGATTAAAGTACAAAATATTCTATGAAAAAACCAAACCTACGCTCTTCCAGTTTTGACATTCTGGATGATCAACTGATCTGTTCACCGCAGAGAGGTTAGTCATTTAAATTAAATATTAAGGCTATTTTGAAAGTGAATCTATTTTTAACCACAGGTGGTTAAAACACTAGAAATTAAGATAATGTAGCGGTTGCCACCGCGGAATAAAACAAGACTCTACTCGGAGGATTGCCAAGCAGAACTGGTTTATTTTCCTGCCTTGCGCGGGCCCTTTAAGGGAGAATGTTCCCGCCCAAAACACCGGCAATGACGTAAGTCCTACGTCATCAGGACTTTCCCGCGCGCGGGTTCTCCCCGTCGCTCGGAAAGACGAGGCCCGCCGCCATCTTGGGCCTTGTCGCTCCGACGCCGCGCGACCCGACTGCCGAGCCGGTTCGCCCGACTAGACGGTGAGTAGCCACAATAAGATAAAATATTCATTCATTCCAGACACTAGAAATTAAGATATTCATTTATTGGTCACATGTACATTGAAACAGACAGTGAGATGCGTCTTTTTGCGTTCCTGAGAACGTGCTGGGGGCAGCCCGCAAGTGACGCCACTCTTCCGACGCCAACATACCTTCTTACTTTTATTTGTGCAGTAATAAATGTAATTATGAACACTGTATTTGTTTTACATACTGGACTGAAAGCTTGTCAAAGTTTTACTGCTTTTCTCATAATTTTTGTTTCAAGTTCTCACAGGATTCTATGAAGTCACAGAATTTCTTCAGACGCTCTCCCTGACTACCCTTGTCACATAACACCAACTGTCCCACCCAACCCTGACCACCATTTGTTTCTTTCTTACTTCTTCAGTGGTCCTTCAAGAGTGAGGATGACTTACTTCCATTTTGGCTTTGAAGGTTCTGAGTTGGTGCATGCAGCCAATGTGAGAACCACAGACTTTTCCATGGATGGGGCGCTCTTTCTGCTGCTTATGTAGGGTCTCTGCATTCTCCCGATATATAGCCTCAAGGTTCTCAATACTACCCTGAAACCAAACCTATGGTGGTCATGGACTAGAGATTCTCAGGAGTCAATGGGGATCTTCAAGGTGCTTTGAGCATATCCTTGAATCTTTTCCAATGTCTGCCTGGTAATCCCATGACAGAGCTAGGGATACAGTGTCATTTAGGGAGTCTAGTGCTGGGCATGCTTATGATGTGGCCTGTTGAGTATAACTAGCTCCTCAGTACTGAGGATGTTGGCCTGGGAGGGGACACTGATATTGCTTTGTCTATCTTCCAATTAACTTGGAAGATTTTGCAGAAAACATTAGTGGTATCTCTCTAATGCCTTGAGATGTCTGCTGCAGTTAGACTAGCTCTATGAGAAGGCAGGTGTCCCTGCTGTCTATCAGGCCATATGTCTGCATATATCTTCAAATAACCCCTTAATCAAAAAAAATGTGCTGGTGGTGAATTTCATCTGCCTTCTCTAAATGGTGGCTTCTCAGGTGTGCAACTTTATGGTGGAAGGTAATGTTTTGCCACAGGGGAGGGTTAGTATATGTTGAATGTTAGGCACATCCTCTTGCATGCTTCAGTGAAAGTATTGACAATAGCTTGCCCTCCCACCATCCCATCAACTCTCCACCCCAATGATCACAGATGGGACACCACCTGAAATTGGGATGTCACCCTGAAATTAGGGACATCTATCCATCATAAATCCTTGTCTCCCATCTGCTAGCATCATGATACAAACAACTCCTTATGATTATACCTCATTACTGACTTAAAATCCAGGTTGCAATTTCTTTCGAGCATCAGTCTTTAGGTCAACCTCAATGAGTTTCTTTGCTTTTGTGTTTCAGGAGATGAGCTTCTTCAAAATCTTTCATTAATGTGATGTGTTGCCTCCATGGTGCTAGGGTCAAGGATGTCTCTGACCAGGCACAAGACATTCTGAAAGGGCAGGTCGTGGTTCGTACTGGTACTAACGTCTTGCTTTTTAACTTTCTACCTAACTCCCTAAATTCCCTTTGCAGGACCTCGTCTCTCTTCCTGGCTATAAAAAGCAAGACCTCCAGGGTTGTAATCTCAGGATTAATCCCTGTGCCACATGCAAGTGAGGCAAGAAACAGGAAGAGTTAAATTGGCACAGTTAAATGCATATCTAAAGAGCCGGTGTAAGAAGGAGGGCTTCAGGTACATGGATCATTGGACTCCCCTTCAGAGCAGGTGAGACCAGTACAAGAAGGATGGGTTGCACCTAAACTGGAGAGATACCAATATCCTCACAGGGATATTTGCTAGTGTTACTCGGTAGGCTTTAAACTAGAGCGGCAGGGAGTAGGAACCTGAGCAGTAGGTCAGAAAGTGGAGGGTTTGAGGAGAAGATAGAGGTTAGGTCAAGTATGTCTAATAGGAAGAATAAGCAGGGCCAGGTTAATGAACATTGTGGGATTGAAGTGTATTTATTTCATTGCAAGGAGTATTATGTGTAAGGCAGATGAGCTTAGAACCTGGATTAGTACATGGAACTACAATGCTGTGGCCATGAGAGAAACTTGGTTGAAAAAAAGGCAGGACTGGCAACTCAACATTCCAGAGTTCAAATGTTTCAGGTGTGATAGGGATGTAAAAGAGGTGGGGGAGTTGCACCACTGATCAAGGAGAATAGGGACAGATGGGGAGCAGATTACCTGAAATTGGAAAATTCAAACTTCACCCCATTGGGTTACAGACTACTCAGGCAGAAAATGAGGTGCTGTTCTTCTAAAATCTCATATTCTGCCTCGGTAGTCTGCAACCCAATGGCTAGAATACTGAACTCTCCAATTTCAGATAACCTCCTCCCCCTCTGTCCCTTTCTCTCTCCCCTTGATCTACCCAGCTCCTCCCAAACTCCCCTTCTTTCCACAACCCAGCCCCCAATCACCCATTTTCTTTCCCTTCCCCCACCTACATGTGCCACTCATCCACACACTCCTCCCACATTGGATCCCCTATCCCCTTCTTCCAACTGCCCACAATCTCTCCCTTATTTGGTTCCACTCCACCTTTATTTCTTATCAGATTCCATCATCTGCAGCCCTTTGAGGGTAATGTCTCCACCTGCCACCTCACATTCTCTGTTGCTATCTCCACCCTTCCCTCCCCCACCTCATTCCATATTTTAATCAATGTTCCCTCACTTGTCTCCACCTATCACTTGGCAGCTCTTGCCCTAGCCCTCTGCCTCACCTCTTTATACTGACCATCTCCCCTCTATTGTAAGGAACAGGCAGGAAATGGTGCCCACTCCTCCAGATGCATTGATCGGATAAAGAGACAATTCCATATATAAATATGAAATCACAAGCTTTGAGGTGACATCCATGTCACTCTGCTGCCTATCATTTCTTTGCATTGAATTCTAAATCTCCATTTTATTGATGGGTGATCTTGAAACAGTTTGAATCAATGAAAGAACAAAAAAAGACAAGACACTCTTGTGTTCAGTGGGGTCAAGTAATCCCAGCCTTTACAGACAACTAAGGTAAGATAAGATATCTTTATTAGTCACATGTACATCGAAACACACAGATGAATCTTTTGCGTAGAGTGTTCTGGGGGCAGCCTGCAAGTGTCGCCAACATAGCATGCCCACAAACTTCTTAACCCGTGCGTCTTTGGAATGTGGGAGGAAGCCGGAGCATCCGGAGGAAACCTACACAGACACAGGGAGAATGTACAAACTCCTCACAGACAGTGGCCAGAATTTAACCCAGGTCACTGGCGCTGTAACAGCGCTATGCTAACTGCTACACTACTGTGCCTGCCCTACACTACCGTGCCTGCCCTTATATACATTGACACTGTAATGAAACCTGCAGATGCAAGACCCCATAGACAACAGAATCTGGTTCAGTCATGGTGATTGAGAGAAAATTATTCCATGGACTCTGGGGAGAAATAACTTGCTTTTCTTCATGCACATGAGAGGGAAGATGTTTGAAGAATCTTCTGACAGGTGCCTTTGCAAGACTCTCTCACAAGTCAGCTCAGATTTTGTGTGCATGACTGAGGGAGGTTGGAGTTGAGGTTACCTTCTGTGGCCTGTACATAACCCCAGAATCAACAATAGTTTTGGCTCTCAGATGCTCTTTGAAATGGTCTCGCAAGGCACTCACTTCAGGTGACTATTAGGTATAGAAAATAAATGCTGGTCTTGTCAGTATTTACACATTCCATGAAAAACAAAATAAACCGTTTTAACTTCAGTCAGTTGATATCTACTGACAATAGGCAAATTAACTGCAGTCCCCAAAAACCATTCCAGTTAAAACAGTACACAGGCATCACTGAGAGAAAATGAGCGTCTGACTTGGATTCTATTTCATATTTCCTACCAAATCTTTAAAGCTCGAAGCAAGTTCTATCTGTGTCTAATTGAACATTCTCCTTTAATTATACAGTAGATCTGAATTTATTTTGCCAGGTCTGGAAACCTGCCAAATTGCTCATTTCTGTAGACTTCCAACCAGCTGCTCCAGTATTTACATTAAGAATTGTCCTTTTGTCTTGCACATCCTCATTTAGCTCTGCCATTCAGTCAGATGAGATGTTGGATTTTCGCTGAACACCCATTAGCACTAGTCTCTCAAAAGATGATGAAGCATCAATACCATTAGTGTTTAATACATTCAGCACTCAAATTATATACTATTTCTAAGGACATTATATTTCAAATGGTCCAAGTTTTATTCCTCCCACATTCCAAAGACGTACAGGTTAGGAAGTTGTGGGCATGTTATGTTGGTGCCGGACGTGTAGCGACACTTGTGGGCTGCCCTCAGAATACACTACGCAAAAAAAATGTATTCACTGTGTCTCTCGATGTACATGCGACTAATAAAGATATCCTTTATTCTAAAAGTTTACTTTGTATTATTACAATCATATCTTACCATATCTTTTCAAAACTGTATAGAAGTTGACATTTTCACATTTACTCAGGGATATGGCCATTGTTGTTAAAACAGCTCCAGTGAATCAAGATCCATCCTGACCTCAGGTGCTATCTGTGTGGCATGTGCATGTTCTCCCTGAGACTTCATGGGTTTCCTCCGGGCACTCTGAATTCCTCCCACATCCTGAAGACACAGAACTACATTGTTCACAGAATCGCATTGAAATATACATGAGATCTATTAAAGCCTCATCGGTAAATAGTCTTCATGGTCCCAGAGCATTCAGAACTTGCACTGAAACAGAGCATGCCTCCCACTTACATTTGCCCTTCCCACTCAAGATTATTTGTCTTTCTCTACCCCATGTCTCACTTCACGTGAGGTGAGAAATTTCTTCCAGCGAAATTACATCTGTTTCTATGGCTCTTATGGGGAACTCATTGAGGATCATCTGTTCATTTTGGGCAATGACTTGCTAAATTCTTATTAACAAAAAGCGAAACTGATACTCTAGCTACCCTAATCAATTTACCTAATGACCTTCATCCCATCATACTGGGATAAGTTAAAACCCACATCTCACGAGAAAAAACATCAATTAATTATACCATCCAATACCAAACTCTATGTCCCAAATCTCCTATGGACCAGTTCACCAACTAAGCTTGTCAATCACTGGCCCACGAATTGCACTCTTCCTTTGAGCAGATCCCTGGTATGACCGTCCTCAGTTAAACCATGTCCCGACTAATTGCCAAGGCTTTGTGGAGGACAGGACCTCCTGATCACAAAGAGCAGGTTGCACACCCAGTAAAGCTTTCATAGCTGGCTAAGTCAAGCCCGCAAGTTCCTACTTATTAAAAGCTTTCAACAACTTGAACACTCCTCCATGGCTCTGGCATTCACCATCTTTCAAAATGTAGATGATTCTTAACTGGGGCAATAAAGGATAGACAATAAATGCTAGCATGACCTGCACTGTCCACATGCAGAGAATGGAGGGATATGAACCACGTGCAGGCAGAAAGGATTAGGTGTCATGAGCTCAATTAGTTTGGCACAACATCAATGGGCTGAAAGGCCTGTTCCAGTACTGTACTGTCCTATGTTCTATATTCTAAATACCTTTTATTATGTTGTTCACAGTTAAGTTATGGAGTCATAGGGAGAGATACAGCATGGAAACAAGCCTTTCGACGCATTGGGTCCACGCAGGTCATCAAGCACCCGTTTTTACACTCATCCTGCTGTATTTTATCTGCCCTACATTCTCAACAACTCCACTCGGATTCTACCACTCACTAACACCAATTTACAGTCGCCAGTTAACCTACCAATCCATGCTTTTGGGATGTGGGAGGAAACTGGGGCACCTGGAGGAAACCCATGCAGTCACAGGGAGAACATGCAAACTCCATGCAGGCAGCGCTGGAGGTCAGAATTGAACCCAGTCATGGGAGCTGTGAGGCAGCAGTTCCGCTAGCCGCATCGCTCTGCCTCCCAAGGTGCAGCACAGTGGCGCTCAAACTATCCAAGAACAACGCAAGGTAATATCTCAAACATGCATGCAAAATTCAGTGGATGCCAAATGAGACAATGCCTCTGCCTTTCTTATTGATTGTCAATGATAATAATTTCCTGCATATCCTTAATATGAAGGAGTTTCAAAAAAAGATTTTAAGTCAGTGTTTTCAGGCAGAATGTACATTAGAAATTCACTAATAATAGCAAAAGGGTTTTATGTTCATAATTTCATTGACTCAAGGCAAATGAACAGGCTTGATTTCACAGGGCAATTTTAGGCCCTAATTCTAGGGCAATATCAGTAGTCACTGTCATTACACTGTGAAACTGACAGGGACTTTAGATTTCTGTGCATGGATAATTATCTTGGCGATCCTGAAGCTACTGATGGTGATTCAGCCTCCTCCACAGGCTGCGCCATTTGCACCTTCTCTGATGGAATCAAGGGAAATCACACGAACCAATGTGAATTTAAATTATGTAGGAACTAATCTCTCTCTAAAGTAACCTGAAAATCTTACACTTTGCTGCATGAGGTACAATTGAGTTTCAAATCACATACTAAGCCATAATTACAGCTTAACAACCTCCCTGGCTCTTAAAAATTAATTTCATGTGTGTGTCTTGTAATTCACTCACATAAATATTTCAAAATATAATGAAAGTTTATGTATTTTTTAACTTTTCACCAACTTCATATAAGGTAGTGCTTCTACATTAAATCTTTTATACATGTTCCAGTCTTTATTTATCAGAGTAAAATCTTTTTTAAAAAAATCAAAAAACAGTGCTTTTTCCTTCCTAGTGGGCTGTTCATGAAAATTTGTTCATCTGATTGGCTTTTCATCCAATTTAATGACATCACAGATACAGGACAGTAGAGATCCTTTTGAATTGATACCTGAAAAAACTCTCTCTCTCTCTCTCTCTCTCTCTCTTTCTTACACTCTCACTCTCTCTCAATTAATGTTGACAGCACATGATTACTGGCTAACAACAAATGTGAACAGCAATTTTTAGGCTGATGTCGCAAGGACAGAAATTCATGTAATAACAACTCTGATTTTGTGACAATAACAAAAGCAAATCCTAAAACCTTCACTATCTTTAGCCACAAAACTGACAACGACTGCAAAATTTCCTTACATGTGTAGTTTAATGCAGAAATCCCAAAGTCAGTGATTCAGCATTCTCTACTGGCTGCTGTTGCTGGCTTTGAAGTTGAAACTAACATGAAGTTCAATGAACTGAATGAACTTAAAGTAATTGACAACTTCCTACAAATTTTACTTACGATTAGAATTTGCACTGGGTTGGGTGTGGACACTGTTTTCCCAAACTGGAAGAAGATTTCAATGCAAAGCAGCCCACACAGAATGGCTGGGAGAGACCTGAGTGCCAGATTTGTCTGGATTGTTAATTTAAAAGGTCTACTTAAAATCTTTTTGATGCCTTGTTCATTAAGAAAAAAATCTTGTTAAATTAACAGGCCTTTGGAAAAGTACCAAAAAATCTTTTTAAATTAACAAGCCATTACATTGTGGAACGATTTTTAAGAAGCCTTTTTACATTATAAAAGCTTGTTAATTTGAAAAGACTTTTAAACATCTTCCACACTTAAATGGCTTGTTTCCTTTTATTACATTTTATTAAATGTTTTTAAAAGTTTGCTAGTATGTGCAAACTGTGCTCGCTCCCAATCTGGCTCAGTGACATGTTTTATCCTCCTAAAACGAAAACAGAAAATGCCACAATTGCTCAGCAGGTCAGGCAGCATCTACAGAAAGAGAAATAGAGTTAATGTTGCAGTATGAAGATCTTTCATCAGACCTGGGAAGAGAGAAGGTGGCAGGAAGAATGGAAAGGACAAAGGAATTATCTGTGACAGGGAGGCCAAGGTTGTAATGGGGATGAATTATCATCCAGTCAAATAGATTAATGGGAGTAGTTAGAGGGTGGTTACACTTCTTTGTCTGCATTGCTTGTTGCTGAGAGACAGGCTGCAGGACAGGCCCAGAAAGTCAGGCTGTTCTAATGGAGAGGAAAACCCGAGCCATTGTTACAAATGGATGACGAACAGCAAAAGTGGCCAGTTCTTAAGCAGACAGAGAAAGTGAGTTACCTAAAGTTGGAGAATTTGAAATTGAGTCTGGAAGATGGAAGATGAATTTCTCTAAGCTTGCATTGAGCCTAGTAATAGTGCAGGAGGCCACAGACAGTGGGAGTGCAATAGAGAGTTAAAGTTGTAGGCAACAGGGTTGCTGCTGTGGACTGACTATTTTATCCTTCTGTGTTTGACTCTGATTTGGTGTGGCAGAACTAGACTTGACAGCCCCAGGTGGTGTTGCGTTTATGTCCATATTATTTACACCACCATGCTCCACTCAGAAAAAATTTTAGAGTGAGGGAATACTTGCAGAGGTGGCTCTTGTCTCCTGCCACACCACAACAAGAACAATCAATCGAGCCCAGTTCCCAACTCCTTCTCTTCACCACTGCATTTTTTTCTTCTTTTCGTATCTATCTGACTCTCCTTTAAAACTGACAATTGAATCTATTTCTATCCTTATCACCGACTACTCTGTGTGTGAAAAAAGATTTTCCTCATGTCACCCTAGGCTCTTTCTTCAATCACCTTAAATCTGTAACCTGTTTCCAATTGAAACAGTTCCTCTTTATTCAGTTTGCCCAGATGATTTTGAAACCACCTCTCAACCTTAGTATTTGAGACTCAGCCTTTTCAATCAATTCATAATCTCACACCACTTTCTCCAAGATTTTTCCTCAAGTATCGTGCAATGTAAGTAGATCCATTGGCAGTTTTATTTGAGGGCGCCCACAGTTTATCACATTATTCTCAGATCACTAATACAATAGGAAGACATTTTTGTTATGAATGTTAGAAATCAACAAATTTTATATATGACAATAACCATTTCATGAAAGACAAGTGGAAGTCATATTTTTGTCTTCTCTTAGTTCACAACAAAGTTTTTCGAAAATAAACTTCAAACATTTTTATTTGCACAATATGAAATTTCACATTGCTGGGAACAAATTATTTCTTCTGAAGAAAATTAGTTATGTTAATGAGCATGTGATTCAGTCCCATATTGTTCTGAATGCCCAGTATTTACATTGGAGGTTAGTGTCACTGTGCTTTATCGGTTTGTCAACTTTCTTGTACAGTTTAGACACAAGAGACTGCTGATGCTGGAAGGCGGAGCAACAAACAGTCGGTCAAGCAGCATCTGTGGACTTGCTAAGGAGATGCAACCTGACCCACCGAGGTCCTCAAGCATCTTGTGTGTTGCTCCAGATATCAGCATCTGCGGTCTCTTATGTCTCCAACAAGGACCGTTAGATTGTTTTGACTTCCAAAATAAATTGAAAATCACCTCACATCAACCCACCCAACCAGGTCTTCTGGGAGTCGTGGGGGTGAAAGTGTTGGACTGTTGTTTTTCTGACTGGAGGTCCATGACCAGTGTTATTCCACAAGGATCAGTGCTGGAACCTCTGTTGCTTATAATATATATTAATGATTTGGAAGAAAATATAGGTGGTCTGATTAGTAAGTTTGCAGATGACATGAAAATTGGTGGAGCTGTGGACAGGTTGTCAAAGGATACAGCAGGATATAGATCAGTTGGAAATTTGGGTCGAGAAATGGCAGATGGAATTTAATCTGAATAAGTCTGAGGTGATGCATTTTAGGAGGTTAAGTGCAAGAGGAAAGTATACAGTAGATGGTAGGAACCTGAGGAGCATTGATGTACAGAGGGATCTTGAGGTACAAGTCCATAGTTCCCTGAAAGAGGCAACGCAAGTGGATAAGGTGGTAAAGAAGGTGTACGGCGAACTTGCCTTCATTAGTCATGGTATTGACTATAAAAGCGGGAAGTCATGTTGCAGCTGTATAAAACTTTGGTTCAGCCACATTTAGAGTATTGTGTGCAGTCTGGTCGCCCCATTACAGGAAGGACGTGGAGGCTTTGGAAAGGGTACAGAAGAGGTTGACCAGAATGTTGCCTGGACTGAAGTGTATTAGATATAAGAGGAGGATAGATAAACTTGGATTGTTTTCTCCAGAGCATCAGAGGCTGAGGGGCGACTTGATAGGTATATAAAATTATGAGAGGCATAGATAAGGTGGAAATGTCAAAAACTAGAGGGCATAGCTTTAAGGTGAGAGGGGAAGAGTTTAAAGAAGATGTGCAAGGCATGTCTTTTTACACAGAGAGTGGTAGGCACCTGGAACATGCTGCCAGGGGTAGCGGTATAAAAGGCATTGATTGAGGCATGTGAACAGACAGGGAAAGAAGGGATACAGACCATGTGCAGGAAAATGGGATTAGTTTAATCTGGCATCATGGTCAGCACAGACATGTTGGGCTGAAGGGCCTATTCCTTTGCTGTACTATTCAATGTTCATTGCATCTATCTTCTATGGCCTGACCCTCCCCTGCTGTCCTGGGTTGGATCATTGAATTACCACTATTATGCAGAAGTCAGACTGGAGGACTTCAGCATTAACAAAAGACCAGAACTCCGTTTCAATATGTTATAAAGTTACAATTATAATTTATCTTCCAGGCAGTCAAATAAAATTTTAACAGCTGCAATGGGGCTTCACTTACAATGAGGTTTCACTTCAATGGAGTTTCAGGTGAGAAGTCAGTTTCAATGGCATTAGATAGTCACTGAGTGTTTGCAATCTCACATGACACAGCTTTACTTGCTGTTGAGAGAATATAATAACTTTAATCTAACAGTTGAAATTATTTCTCCCCTCCCCCTATATACCATGAACTGAGTTCTGTGTATCAAACTGTCTCAGGGTCAATCCACTGATGATCTGAATAGGTTACCCTTCCCTGACTGTAGTGGCTTCATGGCTTAGAGATATTACTTTTAAGATATGACTCCCACTAGATATTAAAAGCTGTAAATGCCTTTTGATCTAATACTATGTTTTATATTTCCCCATCCTGCCTGGTATGTCTGATATCTTTACTTGCTGTTTAATACTTTATCAATACTACAAAGTTACAATTCTAATTTACTTCCAGGCAGTCAAATAAAATTTCAATAACTGCAATGGGGTTTCACTTACAATGAACTTTCACCTCAGTGGAATTTCAGGTGTGAAATCAGCTTCAATGGAATTAGATAGTCACTGAGTGTTTACGTTTCAGGGAAAATACAAAAGTCAAAATTCTTCCACTTGTATCTGTGTTGAAACCAGCAAAATACATATTGACATGAAATGTCATGTACTTCTAACACACAGCTGAAATGCACTTCCAATAGCTTATAACTCAGATAATCTGGAGTCTATTCCGTTAGTATATTGTGAATATTATGCCCTTGCGTATTGGGTATTGGGCATAAGGTATTGGTTTATTATTGTCACTTGTACCTTGGTACAGTGAAAAACTTGTCTTGCATACTGATCGTACAGATCAATTCATTATGGTAGAAAAGACATAATTAAACTTTAACAAATACATGCCCCTCCACAATGCACTATCCCCACACTCCCCCAACTCACTCTGTTCCCACTGCTTGTACATTAATATCCCAGCATGGTGTCATTTTCCTCATGACATGCTGGGATATTATTGGTATTGGTATTGGTTTATTATTGTCACTTGTACCTTGGTACAGTGAAGAACTTGTCTTGCATACCATTCGTACAGATCAATTCATTACACAGTGCAGATACATTGAGTTACTACAGAGTGCATTGAGGTAGTACAGGTAAAAACAATAACGGAGCACAGAGCAAGGTGTCACAGCTACAGGGAAATGCATTGCAGGTAGACAATAAGGTGCAAGGTCATAACAAGGTAGATTGTGAGGTCAAGAGTCCTTCTCATCATACAAGGGAACCATTCAATAGTCTTATTTGGTTAACTTTTGGATTTGCTGGTCAAAATTGCCTCTACTCTAGAGCTGCCCAGTCTTATTAATATAGGCACTTAGACTGTGATATGATTATAGGAATGCTTCATAGTGATGCAAAAGAAGCCCCTCCCTCAAACTTTGTCCATAAGAAGCAATGCCCATAACTAGCTACAAAATACAGCTGGTTGAGCCAATCTGTAAGCTAGCCAGATGACAAAACTGTCATCTGTATACAGGAGGAGGAAGGAGAGGGTTGGGAGGTAAGTGAAAGAGGAACTGGAGTTACAGTAACTACAACAAAAGCAACAAAAAAACAGACTTTAGTTTCAAAATACGTGGTTGGCAAACTCGATCTATAATCAAATCATTAAAGGTGATAGATTCAGGACTCACTCTGGAAAGTTAGGCATATAATCTGGGCCAGTGAAGGATGTTGCATTGCCAAAGATACCCTCAATAGTGAGAATGAAAGATCCATGAAGAAAAGTAGCAGAATTGATCTGAGTGTCCAAACCAATGAGCTTTCTCAACTAACAGCTCAACACTATTTAATTGGTTCTTTATTTTGTCACTGTTTTTTGGATCTTGCTCTGCATCTTGATTGACATATTTCACCACACTGTAACAATGACCACAAAAATTACTCCATTGACCAGGATGCTTTCAGTCTGAGGAAGGGGTAGTGTTCCATGGGTTAAGTAGTTCACTCACCTGACAGGTATCCAGGTTTCCACTGCTGCATTGGAAAGACTGTGTAGTGCTGGGTGTGCCCAGTGATGGCTTTCCACAGGGAGACATGCTACAAGTTCTCCTGAATTGCTCCTAAAGAAATTTTTAAGAGAAATAACAGCATTCTGTGCACCTTAGTGAGTAAATCATTTCAGGATTGCACAGGTGACACATGCCAGAAAAATGCCCAATTGAATTTTCAACATAACATTAAATAACCTAGGAATGGTCATTATCACATTTTACTGCAGAAAAAGAATCAAATTCCAATTGCATAATAGTGAAAAATTATACCATTTTGTGAATTAATCTCTAGACAGGTTTTATTAACAGAAGGTAATGTGCATTTTGAGATATAAGCAATAATACAGCTGGCATGCCAACCAATGGGAAATTAAACCAACATGTTAAACAATTTTCTTCTTCCCTGCTTCCAGTTTTGCCATTGGTCTCAGAAAGCTGCTGAGATGCACTTACACAAGATTTCTCCCAGGTAATATTATGTCTGCCAGCTTAGATAGTGTCAATGAGTGGTTTGACTTGGGGAATATGGCACCAAACCTCGATCCATTCTCACATGACACCAATACATACCGCATGAATTGATCAAAAGGATTGATTTATCATTTCTACAAGGCAAGCTTAATATTAGTATCATTATGCAGCATACTGTGTGTGAAGTGAGGATTTACTGCAAGATGTTGCATAAGTCGACTCTCTGGGTAATTTTGGAAAGGGAGGGTGAGGGGCAGCTTGAACGCCAGTGGAATTTATACATTAACATGTTCATCTAATAAAATTAGGCTTGGTAGAGTTTGACACTTCTTTTCAAAACACTACATGGTAGTGTAGTGATTAGAGTGACACTATTACAGCGCCAGCAACCCGGGTTCAATTCTCACTGCTGTCTGTACGCTCTCCACATGTGTCTGCGTGGGTTTCCTCCGGGTGCTCCAGTTTCCTCCCACATTCCAAAGACGTACAGGTTAGGAGTTGTGGGCATGCTATGTTGGCGCCAGAAGAGTGGCGACACTTGCGGGCTGCCCCCAGAACATTCTCAGTAACGCAAAAAGACACATTTCACTGTGGGTTTCAATGTACATGTGACTAATAAATAAATATCTTATCTTATATCTTAATATCTTATTTTGTTGATTTTCTATTTTATGCTTGTATTCACACAATATATTATTAATGGAATAAATAGGTCTTCAAAATTAATTTTTATTTCATTATTGACTGAAAGCTTTTTGGAGAAGAGATAAAAAGTATTTTAAAATGTTGTGACTGGCTTTTATGCTGGTGTGGTTTATATGCTATTGAAGAACTTGATGATTAGCATGGACATGGTGGTCCCAAGAGCCTGTTTCTTGCTGGATGATTCTATGGCTTTATGAATCTAACTCCAGGGGTAAAAATTTCTCTCTACTTATCAGTGACAAACATGCGTGACAGTGTCATTTGTTGTTTGTGCATTGTGGCCAAAATTCAGTTTCACTGAAGTTAGGAGAAGTGAATTTCAATAGCAGGAGGCAACATGCAAACAACACAACATGGCATGCTTAGGAGACACCATTTGGATTAATTAGCCTACACTCAGCCACATCCATTTCACACACCATTTCTGTTATCAATGCAAATGGTAGAAGCAATTGTAGAATTTAGAATGCAAATTGTGTTAGCAATAATTTTAAAAACATTGGGCTAGAAAGAGCCCCACCCACAGAACCAGGAGCTCTGGACAGATTAGTCACTGCTGGGAGTTTTTGCTAGATTTGGAGACTCCAAAAATTAAACCGGAGCTTTTGGGTGAAAAGTATTGATTTGGATGTTTGGTTCAATTTATTAAGGCAATATTGTACCCAAATCCAATGAGAAAACAGTTTAACATATTTTTTCTAAAATATTTTTTTCCATTTATTCATTTTCGGTGGATCTTGGGCTAACTGGCAAGGCCAGCATTTATTGTCAATTCTTTGAGAAGGAGGTGGTGAGCTACCTACAGCTGAGTGACTTACGAAGCCATTTCAGAGAGTGTTTAAGAATCAACCGCATGATTAAATTACTCGTGGATGGTGGATTGTCACTGTAATCCAAGATGGATTTTTTTCTGTGATGTGAAGATTTTCAGCGATATTAATCAAACTTTGCAAAGTCACTATTCTTAAGTTCATCAAGTAGTATCTTTTTAGGCAATTTATTAAAAAAAAGTCTTCTGCAGTTTTTCAGCAGATTTGCACTCACTGAATTTCAGCAGAAACGTACGGAGAAAGAAAACACTTCTCGAAATGGGTGCAAATGTGGTCCTGAGAGGCTGACCAGGGTCAGAGAGGAAACTTTATCTTATAAGTGTAGTCAAAGGGAGAGTAGGAACTCACTGGTGCATTGAAAACCATGATGAATTTCACCATCAATGTCTGCCTACACTGAGAAGAGGCTCCCAAAACACGAGAAATGGTCCACATTTTCCAAAGTCATGCCACAAACCTTTATTGATAGAAGGTGATGTGGTAAAGCGGGGGTAGGTTGATAGCTATTCTTGTGGGCATTGAGTATAAAGTACATCCTCCTGTATATTTCAGTGAGCAAATTGACAATGGCTTGGAGCTCAGCTGCCAAATGCATGCAAATGCAACTATCATCTGTGTGCTAGAACTCGAGTACTAAAGTTCAAGTGCATTTGGCTCTAGAGTGTAGTTGTTATGAAACTTAGCTCCACTCCCAAGGGAAGCTTATTGGAAGTGAGCTGTAACTTTGCACCAAGAAAGATTGGAAAAAGTGTAGGGGCAAAGACACAGCCTTGTTTTCACTGAGGTTGGCTTCTGTTGGAGACCCATGGTTAGGATCATGGCTTGCGCGCCATCATGAAGCAAACACAAGGTGGAGATTAATTCCTGTGGGCTGCTGACTTTGAGAAGAGTGGTCTAAAGTTCCTCCCGGTTGATAGAGACAAAGGCTTTATTGAGGTGGAAAAAGATCATGTATATTGGTTGGTGCTGCTCCCTGCATTCCTCTTCAACTTGGCAGAGAGCAGCTCTTCAGCCTCTGGAATGAGGTGATACAGGAGGACCCTGGAGTTATTCCTTTGTGGCAGACTGCAGGCAGACTCCTCAGTCACGCTCTCAGTCAAATTTATCTCATTTCTTGAATATGGTCACAATTTTAGAATCGCTGAGATACTCTGCCACATCCTTCTCCTTCTGTATGTAGACAATGAACATGTGGAGTTATGACTGAAGTTTCTCAGCACTGATTTAGAATTTCAGCAGAGATACCACCTGCCCCCAAAGCCTTGTTCTTTTGTTGGCATACCATCATTTTGACTTCTTGTCAGTCAGGAGTGACATCAAGGCTGGACCAAGTAGGCTGGTCTGGGTTCGAGACATTTACTTCAAGGGCAGTGATACAACTGAGAAGGTCTTTAAGTTGATTCTTCCATTGAGTGTCTCTCTGTCCTTGATAAGTTCACCTTTGTTCTTGGCCCTCAATGGTGTGAGACCTTACACTGTCCATCGATGGCCTTGACAGTGTGAAAGAATTTGTGCATATCATGGCTATCAGCAAGTTGCTGAACTTCCGGTCTCTTTCCACCCACCATCTTTCCTTGACATCATGGGGTTTCTGTTGGACCTCAGTTTTTAGGTGCCTGTAGAGCTTTCCTTTTCCTTATAGTGTTCCCACATTTCCAGCTAATTAGTTCCTGTATCTCCTGGTCATTCTCATCAAACCAATCACAGTTCTTAGTGGACTCAGCCGAATACATCATGAGCACCTCCCTCCCCGCCATCAAGAGGGCAACATCCATCATCAAAGATCCCCACCATCTGGGCCATGCCATTTTCTCACAGCTATCATTGGGCAGGAGGTACAGAAGCCTGAAGTCTCACATCACCAGGTTCAAAAACAGTTATTCCCTTCAATCGTTCAGTTCTTGAACTAACTGGCACAACCCTAATCACTACAGTTTAGCAACATTATGACCGCTTTGATCACTTTACACCACAGTGGACTTATTTTTGTTCTGATTGTGTCCTTTCATGTAAAAATCATGTATAATTTATGTTTACTTTATTGTTTTCTTGTGAATGCTGCTTATGTGATGCTATGTGCCTGTGATGCTGCTGCAGGTAAGTTTTTCATTGCACCTGTGCATACATGTACTTGTGCATATGTCAATAAACTCAACTTTGACTTTGACTTTTGACTTTGAGAAAAGCCAAGAATCTCCTCACAGGTGCCAATTATGCTGACTTTTATGGCATCCCAAAGACACAACAGGACTCCTGTTGTCCATTCCACAATATAATGTCTGGGAACCGGGAATGTCAGGACCTCTTTGGCAATCCCAACAGCAATAGATGTGAATGCTACTCTGTTTTCATAGCTGGGGAACTCAGATGCTTTGACATCAACACTGCTGTCGAGTGAGGCAAAACAGGCAGGAGTGGCCCAGTTTAAAGGACAAGTTATTGCAACAATCTAAACTGAATGAGCAGAGAATCCGTTATCACTCATTTCACACCTGGTACCAACAGTGAAAGTTTGCTACAAACACTCCGCTGCATTTGCCTTTTAAAGGAAGGAAACGATTAAGCTGCAGTGGACCCTGTAACCATGGAGAAAATCTGTTCAGATCTCTGACTCCTTTCACATCAAAGAAACAAGTATGGAGCAATCTTTTCATGATAACTCAGCTTTGTTTGCCAACCAAAATAAAAAATGAAGCCGAGTAGTGGTTATTATCCATTTAAATATTAATTAGTTTGAGGCATTTAAAGGAAATAGCGGTCAGACTAATATAATTTTAAAGAGCTTGTAAATATCCTCTGGAACATGCTTAAAAACCTAATCAGCAGGAGGGGATAAGTATCAAAGGCCTCAGAAATATTGCCAAAGTCAAAAGTATTATCAGACTTAAATGACGATCTGTTTAATTTGTAGAGAGTTTAAGTCATTATAACAGAACAAATAAACAGTTCACTGGAAATCTGTCACTGAGGTGATGTTAAAGCATCCTTTTCAGTTAGATTTTCTCTGTTGATGTGGCCTTGGACTAAGTGGTTATGTATCTTCCCATTTGGAAAACAAAACAGGCCCATGGGTACATTAGCCAGAGGAAGCTCCAGTCAAAATAATCAAAGTCCAAAGATCTTTGCTAGAAAGAAATAGCAGCAGTTTAATCTCCTCAAGGGATGTCACAGAGTGGGAAATAAACACTGGCCTCGCGTGCAAAGCCCAAATGGTTTGAGCAATGATAGCATGTTAGGTTTAGAAGAATATGGGCCAAACGCGGCCAATGGGACTAACTTGGATGGGGCATCTTGGTCAGCATGGACAGTTGGGCCGAAGGGCCTGTTTCCGTGCTGGATAACTCTATGACTCTATGATCCAGGATTTGGTGGTTTTTGGCATTAGTGTGGGTCCCATCTTGCCTACACCTGTGCTTAGCAGATAGGTTGTGTTGACAGGTCATTTGGGAGGTATCAGATGAGGGTTGCAAGCTTGTGGTGGGGGGCAGGAGTCACTATCATGGAGGGGGATGGGTGAGTGGAGCATCTGAGGGAGAGCTGAGTAGTTAAATTATGATAAAAATTATTAGTCATAGTCATAGTTATAGAGTGCTACAGCACAGAAACAGGCCCTTCGGCCCATCTAGTCCATGTCGACCTGATCTTCTGCCTAGTCCCATCTACCTGCACCCGGACCACATCCCTCCAAATCTCTCCCATCCATGTACCTATCCAAACTTCTCTTAAATGTTACAACTGAACCCGTATCTACCACTTCCGCTGGCAACTTGTTCCACACTCGCACCACCCTCTGAGTGAAGAAGTTTTCCCTCAGATTCCCCTTAAATATTTCACCTTTCACCCTATACCTATGTCCTCTAGTTCTAGTCTCATGCAACCTTAAGGGAAAAAGCCTACATGCATTCACCCTATCTATACCCCTCATAAAATATTTAAATTATTAGTTAAAATTTTGAAAAAGGACCTACCTGAGTTGTATTTCCAATGCCATACTGAAAGCAGGTCCCCTTTATGCAATGGTGAAGCAGGCCTATAGATACTGTGAAAGCTTTTATTACAGGTGGTTTGTGCATACCACAGACCAAACCCATATCAATGGAAATTATACATAGTGATCAGAGGTGCTTTACACATTGTGGGATGTTTGGAGATGCTTAGAGGACCTGGAAGGAAATTCCCAGAGTTTGCATCCCATAAGATAATTTTCGATTCTGTCTTATTTTTCAAAGAAATTAGATCCAGTAGGACAGAAAAAAAAACAAAGGAAGAGAACCTTAATTCAGGGAATGCTACACAGTTGTTCTCTCCATAGTATATAAGGAATATAGGGATACTAGTGAAGGTTCAAATAGTAATTGCAAAAATTATACAAGAACTGAGAAAGTTATGCATCACTCTAGAGAAAAAAAATAACAACGTGAGTGTCTTTTCTAAAGAAAAGGGACACCTGTGGAGTTCTTTAAAGAGTTGATCAGATAGTTGCAAAGAAAATTGACGTCAGTAACATAAAGGAAAGCCAATCAGGAGCTGCCAATAAATGACCAAAGGATCATGAATAGAGCACTTTTCACATCAATGAAAGCAGAGTTATAATGGAATATTCTCCACCTACCATTATGAGTGCAGCACCAACACCTCACAAGAACTTGAACACCAACTGGGATAAAGCAGTCTGCTAACCTGGCACCCAACCCAACAAGTTAAACACTCAAAATTTCAATCACCAGCAAAATTCTCTCAAGAGAATGCACCAACCTCAAGGAAGGTGATCAAGGTTGCTTGGTATTTCATTTTGGCCTTAATTTCAAAAGATATTGATAAAATCTTGAATGGACATGAACCTTCTGTCCAGGGCATGCATGAGGCTTTAAATTTGTTGTCTTTTGGGGTGGGGTCATGTGTGCACATTCCTAACATTATCAGGTGAGTGTATATGTGTGTATTAATAAACTCAGATTATATGTTTTGTTTGGGTGATTGCTGAGGGGAGCCTGGGCCGCTTCTTGATCCCATCTTGCATACACCTGTGTTTATGTCTAGGTTTACTTCACACTAAGCAACTGCTGAATTGCAAACAGAGCTATAGATTCACAGAAGTATTAGCACCATAACTACTGCAAACACCATGACATTTAAGATCCATAAAGTCTACATTAGGGGCTCCAGAAGTGTAATTACCAGCAAATCAGTTGACTGGGCAGCTTTTGATCCTAAGCTATATTTAGGAACAGTGAAAGGAACTGTGCAGGATTAGTTAGTCAATTCATTGTTACAACATTATTTCGTCGAGACTTGCTGGGAGTTAGAGTGCAGTTTTATTCATTAAGGCAGGGAAGACTTTATAATATAACCTTATTTTAATCAATCAGAATGTCAAAATTACAATGGGTAGCAGGTGCCATGGTTATGTTCTTAGACCAATAATCAAAAGACTTGGGCAAATCTCATCCTCTAATCTTATTAAGCTTTCAAGATTTCAGGCCTAATGACCTTTAAATTTGATGTCTTCTTTGTAAATAAAAAGACTCAATGGACACTTTACTTTGGAAACTCCTTCACCATTGAAATGTGCCTGTGCATGTCAATGATACCTGACATATACATTGGTTTTCCTGTTTAATGGTAGTCCATTTGCAAGATGCAGTGCAGCATCTCAACAAGGCTTCATCAATGACACCTCCTGAAAACACAGACACCTTTCTCCAGAGGACAAGATTAGATACTTGGAGGCACATCCTCCATAAGTCAGACATGATCCTGGCATGGTAACATATTGCAATATATCTTTAAGCATGGCATATGTCACTTCTGCTATATTGGTGCATGGGGCGCCACTGAATCCAATAGGGATTTCAAGAGAAAAAGTTGACAACAGGGAACTTGCTACTGCAAATAGTAGTCAAGGTAAATAGAGTAATAGAATCACCTGAACGGAAACAGGTCCTTTGACCCACAGAGATAGTGCTGACCATCCAACTCCCATTTACACTAATTCATTTTATTCTCCCAACATTGCCATTGGTTCCCCAGAGATTCCTCCACTCACTTATGCACTAGGGACAATTTTCTCCAACTAACCAGCACATCTTTGGAACATGGCAGGGGACCAGAGCACCCAGGAAAATAAAAACATGTGGTCACAGGGAGAACATGCAAAGTCCACACAGAAAGCACCTGAGGACAAGATTGAATCTGGGCCTCTGGAGCTGTGAGGCAGTTACTTTATTATTTCTGCCACTGTGCCACTGTATAGCACTGATGGAATTAAGCTTTCGAAGCACATTAAGGGAAAATAAGGTTATACCTGGAGGATTGAATGAAGATAGATGAAAGAAGGCTCATGGAGTATAAATATTGTCATGGGACCTGAAGGCCAACTTTTTCACCCAGAGTGAGGTGGGTAGGTGGAATGAGCTGCCAGAGGAAGACACATAAAAAATTGCAATGTTTAAAAGACATTTCGACTTGTACATGGATAAAAAAAAAGTTCAGAGGGATATGGGCCAAATGCAGGCAAATGGGACTTGATCAGCTAGGCACCTTGGTCGGCATGGACGAGTTGGACCAAAGGGCCTGTTTCCATGCTGTATAACTCTATGACTCTGTGAACAGGATGGGTTGTATTGAAGTGAGTAACAGTTAAATTAAAATGTTACAAGCTATATTTTTGTTTCCGTTATTCTCACACAACCAATTCTCACTGTTTAGATTATGGACAGGTAATGAGCTATTTTGTTGTGCATTCTGCCACACCCAGCATTGTACACAATCTTTAATCATCTCCAAACCTCTCCATCTCTTAGTCCTCCTTTAAGAAGTTGCTAAAAACCTCCCTCTTTAACCAAACATGTGGTCACCCATCCTGATATTTTCTCCTTTTGGGTTGGTGACAATCAGCTTTGGTTGATTACATGCAAGTTTCTTGGGACATTTTATTGCATTAGAGGTGTTGTATGTCGCAAGATCATGTTGCTGAATTGGTCAGTTGTTGTGACTCATCCAGCAATGAGTGACAGGAGCAATCATTTTCCCAAGCTGGAAGAAGCACAAAGTCAGGCAAGCACCATGTAGTATTAAAATATGCCCATAATGTTGACATTTAAACCAAGGGGAACATTCCATGTTGTGCTATCAAGATTGATTTGTATTATACTGAGTGAATCTTCACACTGCATTCAAATTTGACTACTTCTGTAAATAGCCAAAGGCCATGTTTTTTTGTTAATATTGACATTATGATAACTTCTAATGAAAGTAGAAGATGCTAGGTCAAGGGATTAAGTTAAAATGGTTTGGGATTAATTTTCACTCGGAAAGAAATACAAATCACAGCTCCTCAGAAGAAAACAATTAGCAATTAAGCAAAGCTTCTGAGTAAATGACACAAGAAGTACTTTAAAACAATTGAAAGTGACTTTCTGCTTTAAAACCTACGTCTTTTGATTGCATTGTGCAGAAATTGGATCACACCTATTCTTGGTGAAGCAAAATAGGTCTTTACCACCAACACCAAATTGGGTCCCCCACAAAATTTTGCATAATTAACGAAAATCCAGTATGAACTCATGTGAGGCTGAAAGCCAGCTCCATCACAGGCACAACCCTCCCCGCCATCGAGGACGTCTTCAACAGGCAGTGCCTTAAAAAGGCGGCATCCATCATTAAGGACCCACACCATCCAGGACATGCCCACTTCTCGTTACGACCATTGGGGAGGAGGTACAGGAGCCTGAAGACCCATACTCAATGTTTCAGGAACAGCTTCTTCCCCTTCGCCATCAGATTTCTGAACGGTTCATGAACCCATGAACACTACCTCGTTATTCCTTTTTCGCACTATTTATTTATTTTTGTAACTTACAGTAATGTTCATGTCTTGCGCTGTACTGCTACTGCAGACTAACAAATTTCACGATATATGTCAGTGATAATAAATTTGAATCTGATTCTGATTCCGAAATGAGCACTAAAATGGGGTCAGCACAACCTCTAATGTGATCCCACAAAACATCATGCATATCCTGGCCTTTTACTGTGCAGTAATCACAGTGTTAGCCTTAAAGTCACACTCCCCATGACAGCCACACACATTATGGATAATGAAACTAAAATAAAGACTGCACATGCTGTAAATCTGAAACAAAATCAGAAAATGCTGGAGACACTCAAAAGCTCAGGCAGCATTTGTGGAAAGAGAAACGGTGTTAATATTTCAGGAGGACTTTTATCAAGAGGGTCTTCAGTCTGAAACATTAACCCCAAAATAAAAGCAGAAAATGTTGGAAATACTCAACAAGTCAGGCCACATCTGTGGAAGGAAAAACACAATTAATGTTTCTGACAATGACCTTTCATCAAAACTGGGAAGGAAACAAAATCTGTTTCTCTGATTTCCACAGATCGTGCTTGACCTGCTTAAAGTTTCCAGCATTTTCTGTTTATCTTACATACTATATGGCTCCCCTGGAGGAGACAAAGGATGCAGGAGAGAGGAAGAGATCATTCAAGTTCACTCAAAGGGTTATGCAAACCCCAGTCAATGAAATCCATGCCAGGAGAAAGTTCCTTTAAGTCAGGGCAAACACGTACCACCAGACTTAAGGACAGCTTCTACCCCACTGTGATAAGACTATTGAATGGTTCCCTCATACAATGAGATGGACTATGACCTCACAAACTACCTTGTTGTGACCTTGCACCTTATTGCACTGCACTTTCTCTGTAGCTGTGACACTTTACTCTGTACTGTTATTGTTTTTACCTGTACTACTTCAATGCACTCTGTACTAACTCAGTATAACTGCACTGTGTAATGAATTGACCTGTACGATCGGTTTGTAAGACAAGCTTTTCACTGTACCTTGGTACAAGTGACAATAATAAACCAATACCAATACCAATACCAATACAGGACATTTGCCAGAACCATTTCAAGAAGAGCAATAGTGAAATTCCAGCACAATGGAGCAATACTGAAAGAAATGTCATGGCAAGGTGATCTGCACATCAGTATTTACATAAGCAGAGTGCAGATCCTCACAGAGAAATAGATAATATATGGAGGTTTGAGCAGGAACTTAGGGAATTATTCATAGAGCAGGTGGATCTGTGCAGCAGGACGTGAAAGGACTTTACGCATCATCTGGTCTCTAATTGGTGTTCTATATTGGTGTTAAGGATTGGAGTGTGGAGATAGTCACTTGGTTTACACTGGGAAATGTTTTGCAGAATCTTTTTGAACATTCTTTTTTTGTGAATTAGTCCTTTATATCTCATGTTGCTCTGCTGGGAGATGAGACTGTCGAGTGTTCCCCTGGTAGCATTGCTCTTCATCCTTCTCCTCTTGCTTCAGTTACTCTTTGAGCTCTATCTCAGGTTCTGGGTCTCCTTATTACTCGTCCTCTCAAACCAGCTATTCTCTTCAATCGGGCAAGGTTATACAATTGGCAGTAGACAATAATGAAGTCTCGAGAAACAAAGGACTGCTGCTGATGGAATCTGGATGAAAAACACGATGATGCTGGAGGAACTCAGCAGGCCAGTCAGTATCCATGCAGAAAAGCAGGCGGTCAACGATTCGGGTCAGGACCCTTCTTCAGGACTGAATATAGGAAAAGGGGAAGCCCAATATATAGGGGGGGGGGGAAAGCAGAGCAGTGACAGGTGGGCAAAAGAGGGGAGGTGGGGTGGGCACGAGGTGGTGATAGGTAGATGCAGGTAAGAGGTAGTGAGGGGGAGGAGGGGAGAGCAGATCCACTGAGGGATGCGTCAAAGGTAAGGAGAGAAAAAAGAGGGGTAGAGAAAAGAGAGATAGGCTAGGAAAGGGAAAAAAAGAAGAAACGTGGTTGGGGGACGTGTGGGGAAGAGGGGGTGGGGATTACTTAAAGTGGGAGAATTCACTGTTCATGCCATTAGACTTCAAGGTTCCAAGATGGAAAATGAGGTTTCCTCCAGTTTGCACTTGGAATTCTCCTGGGAGTGGAGGAGGCCGAGGACTGACATACCTGCGATAGTGCGGGAGAGGGGGTTGATGTGACTGGCAATGGGGAGATGCAGATCGTGGTTACAGACAGGGCACAGATGTTCTGCGAAATGATCACCTTGTCTGTATTTGCTCTCGCCAATTTAGAGGAGGCCACACTTGGAGCACCAAATGCAGTAGATGATATTAAGGAAGGTGCCAGTGAATCTCTGTCTCACCTGAAAGGACTGTTTTTGGGTCCCTGGATGGAGGTGATGGAGGTGGTGTAGGGGCAGGTTTTGCACCTAGGGCAGGGGTAGTGGAATATTCCCTGGGTGGGAGCAGGATGGGTGTGGGGGTAGGAGTGAACTACGGAGGCGCAGAAAGAGCGGTCCTTGTGAAAGGCAGAAAAGGGTGAGGAGGGGAAGGTATGCTTGGTAGTGGAATCCCGTTGGAGATGGTGGAAGTTGCAGAGAATGATGTGTTGGATACATAGGCTGTTAGAATGAAATGTAAGGACAAGGGGGACCCTATCCCTGTTGGGTCTGGGAGGGGTGGGGGTGAGAGCAGAGGTGTGGGAAATGGCAGAGATGTGAGCTCTCTCAACCACAGTCTGGGGGAAGCCTCAGTTAGAAAAGAAGTTGGACATCTCAGATGTCCTGGAGTGAAGTCTCCATATTTGCTTTGCATGTACTGGGCACACACCAATGACAAGCAACAGGATCACATCTTGAAGAGACCAATAGTGGTTTACACTCTGATCCCTATACTTGTGTGGTTCTTGCTGAAGCTGTACTCAGTTGCTGTGGTTGGAGAGCACATCGGTATGAGGAGCCAATGATAAGATTTCTTTATTAGTCAGATGTACATAGAAACACACAGTGAAATACATCTTTTACGTAGAGTGTTCTGGGGGCAGCCCGCAAGTGTCGCAATGCTTCTGGAGCCAACATAGCATGCCCACAACTTCATAACCCGTACGTCTTTGGAATGTGGGAGGAAACTGGAGCACCCGGAGGAAACCCACGCAGACATGGGGAGAACATATAAACTCCTTACAGACAGTGGCCGGAAGTTAACCCGGGTCGCTGGCGCTGTAAAGTGTTACGCTAACCATTACACTACCAAGGCCAAGGGTGGCTTAGAGGTGCAGCTAGAAGAGCCGTTGCCTCACAGTGCCAGAGACCCAGATTCAACCCTGACCTCGGGTGCTGTCTGTGTGGAGTTTGCACATTCCCTCTGTATCTGTGTGGGTTTCCTCTGGGCGTTTTGGTTTCCTCCCACATCCCAAAGACATGCAGGTTGGTAGGTTAGTTAGCCACCATCCCTGGTGTGTGTAGGTGAGTGGTAGAGTTTTGGGTGGGTTGTTAAGGAATAGGAAGAATAAAAAAAATATACAATTAAAGTAGGGTTGGTGTAAATGGGTGGTTGATGATTGGCATAGGATTTTGGTCTGTATGCAGAGAACAGTTCAGGCACAAGAATGAGGTCATAGGTCCTCCCACAAAATGTCACATATCCCACTGATGCCAACCTTGAAAAACCTGAAGATATATTGTTCATCGGCAAGGTCTGGAAAAGATATAGTGTCTCTGACTGCACTCTGGAAGAAGCCATGTTTTTGTCTCTTGCACTGAGATTCCTGACCAACCCTGAATGGCTGGCTTTGGCCGTAACTATCTCTCCAACAGTAACGTCCTCCCAGGAGTGTCACCGCTGAATATCTCAGCAGCTAAGGGTGGAATAAAGGACTCTGGGTTAATTGCTGCACATTTGGTAGACTTTGGAATATGCTTGTACAGCCTGTAGTTACTTCTGATGATGCCCAGTCAGGTTTTCTAATGCTGAAAGTACCAAAAGATAGCAACAAAGCAGATCCACATGCTCCTGATTCCACTGGGTCTTTTCCCACACTGGTAATAATGTGGAGACACAAAAGGCTGCAGAAGCTGGAATCTGGAGCAAAAAAAAAATGAGCTGCTGGAAGAACTCAGTAGGTCAGGTAGCATCTGTAGAGGGAAACAGACAGTTGGCATTTCGAGCCGAGACCCTTTACCTATGGAGCTTTCTGCTTCAATTGATGTCAGTTCAACGAGGGCACTATGTGAATAATATCAGGTACTGCATGATCTAATTTCTGGGCTCACGTTCTTTATAAAGCTCAGCTACCAATAACTTAGCTTTCAGATTTTTTTTTGGTTCACTCTCATTAGGTGGGTGGAACACCTCACACAAACACAACGTATGTAATATGTGATAACCATAGATAAATTAAGGGAAATAGAGAAAAGATAGGTAAATGTGGCCGATGATTCAGATCTAAATGAATGTCAAAATTGGCTCGAGGGCTCTCTGCCCTATTCCTATGCGTATGTGCATAATACCAAGCTGTGTTTCATACTCCTGCAAAGCTAATTTCAGAACAAACTCCTCGATGAATGCCATTCAGTTTTATACTCTGCTTCATTTATTTTTTGGCAAGCCAGCTGTTCTCTACCAATCTAAATTTCAGTCAAGGGAAAGGCACATCATTGATATGTATAAGCACATGCCAGGGATAAAGGAGACTTCAAAATAAGCTGTCCGCACAGAGATTTATTAAAATGGAGGCACCTAATTTTAAGGCCACTAGTCCCAAAAGTCTCAATGCTTGAAAAAATTAAGGAATGAGATTTGTTTAAACCAGGTCTGGTAGCATAACCAACAGATTTCCTGCTGTAGTTCAGACATTTTGAACCATTCTTGATGGGCATGAGCAGTTGATGTATAATTTCAAGTTTTCCTCTTCATTAACAAATAAAACTGTATTCTAACTCCCAGGATATCCTGTTGAATAATGTCGTATCAAGGTATTGACCGACTAATCCTGTTTGGTAACCTTCACTCTATATAACTATACTGCAGGATCCAATGATATCTAGTCAACTGATTCAATGATGCTTGCACTTCTGGTTATGTATGTTTTACAGATCTTCAATGTCACAATGTTTTCATTCGGGGCTTGCTAATACGTTAGTAAATCTATAGTTCTGTTTGCAATGAATTTGGGTTTGTGTGAAGTAAACTCACAGCCTTTCTTCCCATTCAGGATTTATACAGGAGTACTGCAATGTATTTTGTAAACAAGGGCCGGATGAGATGCCAATCAAGTATTCCTTGAGATTGGTGCCTTCTAATGGGAGGATATTGCTGATGTGTACATCTGTCTTGTCTTCGGTTCTTTTTCAGCATTGCTGAAATCACCACTCACAGTCACTATCTCTGTTATTAATGTGTCTGCTGAGCTTCTTCAGGATCAATGGCAAGTTTGTTTCGCAAGAAGAGCAGATGATATGGGGGAGGCTCTCACCTCCTCCACAGGCACCTGTGGCAGCCAGCTTGCCAACCCTCAATTGCAGAAGAAAGCCACAAACATAAATGGAATAATATTTACTTATTGTACTTAAACTATGTAGATCAACACCAGGTAATTGTTCCTTCAAACAATGATTTTCAAACTTTCCCAAGCTCAATGCTGAGATATTTAACATGATCATCAATACCAGCTGTTTAAATTACCAACAGTGCAAATTCATATTAGTAGCCTTTTTGTCAGCATCAGCAACATGTTCACTAAAACAACTAGAAGTGTCTTATACCGCAATACATAATCTGCATCACCATGGTTACGCATGTGTGGTTAGAAATTCATCCCCAGTTGTTAGTGCTAAACTTACTGTATAGTAGCAGATGTCAATGGAACAGAAGTTTGGATAGGGAGTATAACATGGCATTTCTATACTTAGTGTTAACTGATGGAGAATGAATTTCCAGGAGCCAATCACTGTCACATTGCCAAAACTTAAATAACAACTTGAGTTTAGGTCCTGCCACCACTAGACACTGAGAGTCCTGTATGACAGACTCTCAAACACTCAATGGGTTTATTATTCAAAGAGGCCACATGAATGACATTGGTACTTTGTCAATAGAATGTATTGGTTCAATAACACAATGATTGTATTGATTTGAGGACACTATGAATGTAAAGAAAGACATGCACTGATTGTATTTCCTGCAATATATGTTTATAAAAAAAGTTTATTTTTGAAAAACAAAACGAGTTTATGTGGTGATCTTAACATAGGAAAAACACCCTGCTGCATTTCACAGATGCATTAATAATTTTCAAAAAAAATATTAGGAGATGACCTTAAGCTTGCTTAAAGACTTGAGTTTTAAAGAGGCCGAAATGGTTAAGGAGGGATTGTACTTTGCACAGGGTTTGAACACCTGAAGTTATGGATTCCTTAGGTATGAGGAAAGAGAACTGGGTTCATACAAGAAGGCAAATTTGGAGGAACACAGGCTTCACTGAAGTGATAGGCTGGGAAAGGTTGCAGATATTGTACTGTATGACCATGAACAGGTTTTGACCAATTGGAGGGTTGCAAGCACAGAAGCGATGGGTGAATGGGCGTTGTTGTAGACTTGGATCAGAGCAGAACAATGGAAATTCTCTTCCAAAAGAAAGTTGATGAACATTGTGTTAATTGGCAAGTTCACTCACTTTTATTAGGTGATAGATTCCAGATGTTAGCCCTTCAGTTAAATTGATTTACTTGCACCTTTGACAGGGAACTGAAATCCTTCCAATACTGTCTAGTGTGAGATGACTCTTCGATTCGTGCCAGTGGTTGTCAATGTATATTGGAGCTAAAGGAACATTATAACATGGGAATTTTCTTGGTGCTAGTGTCCTCGCAGTTGATTTGCCATCAGTCACCCCTTGCTGCATTTTGGAATATATATTATTTGAATTTTGTTAAGTGATGCTCTCACTTTAAAACAAAAATATGATATTGATTCAAGAATCAATCTCCTTTAGGTGAGAGGAGATTTGATAGAACTGTACAAGGTCATGACTAGTTTTGAGAGGGTAACTAGAGAGAAGATGTTCCCCTTTCGCAAACAGTTAGATAGTTGAAGGATGAGGAGGTGTAGATGTAATATTGTGGGTAGGAGATACAAGGGAGTTTGTGAAGAAGGATTTTGTTTATGGAGGGATTGTTATAATCTGGAACTCACCAATAGAAAGGTCATAAAAACTATGTCAATTAGAGCTTTCAAAAAGAAATTGAGTAGGCACTAAAGGGAAATAATTGCCCTTAAACAAAGCTAATATGGCAGAGCTTGGGATGTAAATGAATGGATTGTTCTACTAGGAGATAACATGTGTTGAATGGGCCAAATGGCATCCTTTGATGTTGTAACAATTCTATGAATCTATAACAACGCCTTTATGAACTTCTGCTTACATTTGGTTGCTTAACCACGTTTTAATATAACTATGTTAAACTTTTTTCTTAGCTGTCACAGGATTATATTTTGTCCAAGTCTAAATGGAAATGTTCAATTCCCATAAAAAAAAAGACATTTCAAAAATGCATTTGAGCCCTCTTTGTTCAGAAGAAGACTAGACAACTGTATTCACCCATCTATTGAGAGAGCCTTCATCTGATTCAAGGACATATCAGGGGAAGAATTTGTCACCATTCCTATAAAACCTAACATTAGATCATTGCAGAAAACTTTATTTTACTACTAGTGCATGCACCTGAAGGGAATGATAAATCATCATTCTATGACCGGGCATGAATGCTAAAATAGGAATAACAGATCTACAGGAGAAGATAACTCCTGCCTGACAATATCAATGATTATTGACACAGGCGGGACTAATCTGCATCTGATATCTGCAATACGTACTGTCTCAGTATCTCTTTCTGAGATATGAAGGGATAGATGGTAATTTAAACTAACAAATAGTACCTTATTTATAGAAGAACTTAAATTGTGAAAAGCAGCATTCCTTACAATTACTTTACCTACAATGATAGAGCACTTCTGGAAGCTTCTCCAGAAGCAGAGAGACTTTCTTTCAGCCTCTACTTTCAGCAAATGTACCAACAACATGGAGGACAGTTGGTCACATGCCATACTTCTTAAAGTGGTATTGTAGTGGCCAGCTACACACTACGAAATGAAGACACAGAGTCGCGTGTTCGAAATCAGAAGTCGAATGAACGACAGGGGCGCGGTGCACCTTTAATATCCGAAAACTTCCCACTTTACAGTTCCCGCACTGACGTCACGCACGGGTCACCTGACCTTCCCGTGTGCGGGCTTTCCTAGCCCAACGATGGGGAAGAAGGAAGGCCCCGCGCCATCTTGGATCGGGGCCTCCGATGACGTTCGCGATGTCGGGAGCTGGTTCGATGCCAGTGCAGTGAGTCGCTACAGTATCTACTATATTACGAACATAAATGCCTACTTTAAGAATGAGGGGAAAAAAAAACAACACACACATCCAACATACCTGTCTAGTCTCATATGGCTTACTCTAGCACAACATATTCCAGATAATTGAGTTGTGGGGCTGGCATTCCAGATCTGGTCCCAATGAGTCTTGGTTCTCCTGGATCTGCCAAGTTTTGATGTTCGAGTTCTGCAAGTTTAATGGTTCACCCTCTGGTATCTCCATATCTGCTTTTGTCAAACAGTCCCCTGAAATAATGTTCTTCCAGTGCGAGATGCCCTCCTCTCTCTTGTTCTTATATGATCTGAGGTGTGGTGTGTGTTGAATCACCGCTGCATCTACCACTTCTGATGTTGGTCTGATGTGAAACACTGAAAAATGGAAATTAGGAGGCTATTTGGTTTTTGAATCTGTTCCACCATTCAATATGATCAAGGCTGATCATACAAATTCAGTACCCTATACCTGCTTCTCCCATAGCCCTTGATCTCTTTAGCCATAAGAACCATATCTAAGTCCTTCTTCAATAAGATAAACGATTTCTCTGTGGTAAAGAATTCTGCAGGTTCTCCAGTCTTTGGGTGAAAAATTTTTTCCTCATCTCTGTCCTAAGTGACCTTTATTGGTTCTGGACATCCCCACCATTGGCAACATCTTTTCTACACAAGGACTGAATCCATCCTCAATATTTCACCATCTCTGAGTGATGCCAGGTCTTTGGTAACTCTGCTAATGTTGTTAGTGCATCTTTGGCTCCAGATGTCTGCTGTGCCATTCAGTCAGATAACAGCTAATCTTTTTAATTCAGCATCACTTTCCTGCACTGCCCCCAAGTTTGCTGATTCCCTTAATATATAAAATCTATTAATCTGTTTTGAATATAATCAACAACTAAGTCTTCACGGCTTTCTTAGCTCGAGAATTCTAAAGACTCACTTCCCTCTGGATGAAGACCATTCTTATTTCTGTCCTAAATAGCCAACCATATACGTGACTCCAGAGGTCCCAGTCACGAGGAACATTATCACCACATCTACTCTGTTAAGTCCCTTTAAGAATGTTTACCTTTCAATGTGAGCATTTGTTCTTAAAATGGTGCCAACAAATATTACATGTGTCAAACTAATTAGGGAAGATCTCGGAATGCAAGTGAAGATGAATGTACAGAAAATATTGGCTCACCCATATTTGGAATATAGCATGCTAAGTTTACAGAAGTTATCACCATAATAAAGACTGATTCTCTAGTTCTTGCATCCAAAAATACATTAGTTTATTTTTCTCAATTTTGAAATGTTACAGCCACTTATCTTCCGGTCTTGCTAGCCTGTCTGTGTTCCTTGGTAATAAAGATAGGAACTGCTTTTAGATTGTCAACATGATCAGTTTTGTTTTGCTTTTTGGATTTGTTTTGCTGCAGTTTTGTGTGGTGCTCATTATAATTTACCAGGTCAGTGTGCATTTTTAATAATTTATTGCAATATTGGCAAGAGAAACAAAATTTCACACAGGTTTTGAAAAGATGTTACTGTAAAAATATTGACGAGGCTATCCAATATGTGTATTAGAGGACGGCAAATTAATTTGATATTAATATTGACTGTTGGCTGAATATGTTGGTACTGTCATCAGGATACATCTTGTGAACGATAATACCTTCTATCTCCATTATGAATGATGAACAAGTCCAAACAGTCAGCCATACTAATAACTTCAAAGGAAATATTGCAGATAAATAAGGTTGGTCATGACAGAGACACATTGATAATGGTGGGAATCTTTCAGCTTTATTCTGTGTTTCATTAAGGACTCTTTTCAGTACAAACCTTCTTCCGATCGTAATTAGTATCACAACTGCAACCGGCTCAATAGTGGGACAATGGAGAGTTTCTACAGCAACTGATGCTACAGACATTTCCGCAGGTACTTCAGAAAGCAAGCCGTAATATAAAATAAGATAAGATCTCTTTATTAGTCACATGTACATCAAAACACACAGTGAAATACATCTTTTTGCGTAGAGTGTTCTGGGGGCAGCCCGCAAGTGTCGCCACACTTCCGGCACCAACATAGCACGCCCACAACTTCCTAACCCATACGTCTTTGGAATGTGGGAGAAAACTGGAGCACCTGGAGGAAACCCACGCAGACACGGGGAGAATGTACAAACTCCTTACAGAAAGTGGCTGGAATTGAACCTGTGTCGCTGGCGCTGTAATAGCGTTACGCTATCCGCTACACTACCATGCCTATAAAAACAGCATAGCAATTATAAAGGCTTAATTTCAGACTAGTTGACTATCTAAAGATCTGAAGCATAATGAGTCAACTTGTAACATTCCAGCTGAGCTTATCTTGGCCTCTCACATATCCACGGCTTTCATCAGTACCCATTATGCCTTCAATCATCTCTATCCCAAATGTTGGATTTCTCTACCTCAACCTCAAGGTCAATGCTTCTCCATCCTCCTTTACAACACTTCTTATCTCTCTGATAAGTTTTTGGATACCTGCCCCGATAATTCCTTTTAGTAAATATGACAGCGTACTAGATGATGTTTCTGCAAATAAGCCTAAGAGATTTTATCAAACCATGGATGCTGTACAACATTATTATTCATTTGCAGAATGTAGGCAGTGACTTGTCTAAGGGAGCTGAGTGGCTTGCTAGGCCAGTTCAGAGGGTAGGTGAAAAGTCAACTATATTCCTCCGAGTCTAAGGTCACCAAACAGCAGCAGATTATTTTCCTTTAAGGATGTCAGAAAACCAACTGATTTTTTTTCATAATAGTATAGCATTAAAAATCTGAAATAAAAACAGAAAATGCTGCAAACACACAGCAGGTCAGGCAGCATCTGTGGAAAGAGAAACTATCTCAATATTGTCTTCAAAGAATGGTGCTGTTATAGTTTGGTGAACCTACCTTTATCCTCTAGAGGCTAAATATCAGTTCTTAGCCACCTCCTTATACATCCCACTAGTCTGTGACCCCCACCTCTGAACATCAGGCCATTGTCTTCCCTCACAGCCATGGACCTCATTTCCTTGGGAGATCATCCCTCTCACAGTTTACAGCCTTGTAGTCTCCCAACCCTACACAGCTCGCTTCTACGTCCTGCCCAAAATCCTCAAGCAGGACCATCCCAACAAACCCATCCTTTCTGCCTTCTTTTGCCCCACCAAACTTATTTCTTCCTTCCTTAACTTTATCCTCCCTGCCCTGGCCAGTGTCTTCCCACCAACATTTGCAACATCTCTGATGCCATCCATCACTTTGACCATTTCCAACTGACTCAGCTTTGTCACTGATGTACATTCCCTCTATACATCTATTCCACACCAAGGATGATTTGAAGGACCTCGACTTCTTCATTGAAAAGAGCCCCAATCAGTTCCCTTCCACAAACACACACATTCATTTGGCTGAACTCAATCTCACATTGAACAACTTCTCCTTCAATTCCACAATTCCTCTCACTTTCTCCAGATTATAGGTGTAGCTATGCAAATTCACATTGTCATTCTTTTTGCACGATACATGTAATGGCTTTGCATTATTCTGATTCTGTCTACTTCCTTCAACTCTTTCACCTGTGCAGGAATGTGTGTAATGGTGCTGCTTCCTGCACTCAATCAGAACATGAAAATTTCATTATTCTTGCTGCCAGTTTCCACCTTGACACATACAAGGCCACAGAATCCCACAGATGTGTCAGCTGCAATGTTTCCCAGTGTGTCTCCTGTAAGGACTCCATTCACCTCTCATCCTCTGTCACTCCAAAGAGAAAAACAGTAACACTTCCCCCACCATTATTCTCAACATGGGTTGTACTCAACTGCAGCTAGAGTACTGTGTGCAGTTCTGGACTCCTTACCTGAGGAAAGATATACTGGCTTTGAAGGTTCAGCAGGTTGATTCCAGAGATGAGGGGGTTAGCCTATCAGGATAGAACACTACAGCACCAGTACAGGCTCTTTGGTCCACAATGTCATGCCAACATTTTATCCTGCTCTAAGATCTATCTAACCGTTCCCTCCCACATAGACCTCCATTTTTTCTATCATCCCTGTGCTTATCTAAGAGTCTCTTAAATGCCCCGAATATATCTGCCTCCACCACTTCTGCTGGCAGTGTGTTCCATGCACCTACCACTCTCTGTGTAAAAAACTTGTCTCTAATTTTCCCCCAATACCTTCCTCCAATCACCTTAAAATTATGTCCCCTCGTGTCATCCATTTTCACCCTGGGAAAAAGTCTCTGACTGTCCTCTCGATCTATGCCTCTTATCATCTTGTACACCTCTATCAAGTCACATCTCATCCTCCTTCTCTCCAAAGAGAAAAGCCCCAGCTTGCTCAACCTGTCCTCATAAGACATGCTCTCCAATCCAGGCAACATCCTGGTAAATCTCCTCTGCGCCCTCTCCAAAGCTTCCACATCCTTCCTATAATGGGGCGACCAGAAATGAACAGGATACCCCAAGTGTGGGTCAACCAGAGTTTTATAGAGCTGCAACATTACCTCACAGCTCTTGAACTCAATATCCCAACTAAGGAATGCCAACACAGCATACGCCTTCTTAATAACCCTATCAACCAGCGTGGCAGACTTAAGGGATCTATGAACGTGGACCCCAAGATCCCTCTGTTCCTTACATTGCTAAGAGACCTGCCATTAATCTTGTAATCTGCCTTCAAATTCAATCTTCCAAAGTGTATCACTTCATACTTTTCCGGGTTGAAATTTGATGGCAGATAGAGTTCAACCCCAATAAGTGTGAAGTGATAAACTTCGGGAGATCAAATTCGAAGGCAGAATACAAGGTTAATGGCAGGACTCTTACCAGTGTGGAGGAACAGAGAGATCTTGGGATCCACATCCATGGATCCCTCAAGGTTGCCACGCAGGTCGATATGGTTGCTAAAAAGGCGTATGGAGTGTTGGCCTTCATTAGTCGGGTTATTGAGTTCAAGAGCCGCGAGGTGACATTGCAGCTCTATAGAACCCTGGTCAGACCACACTTGGAGTATTGTGTTCAGTTCTGGTCGCCTCATTATAGAAAGGATGTGGAAGCTTTAGAGAGGGCGCAGAGGAGATTTACCAGGATTGGAGAGCATGTCTTATGAGGATAGGTTGAGTGAGCTAGGGCTTTTCTCTTTGGAGAGAAGGAGGATGAGAAGGGAATTGACTCTTAGCAGTGATCCATTGATCTATGCCTCTTATCATCTTGTACACCTCTAAGATGATAAGAGGCATAGATCGATGGACAGTCATAGACTTTTTCCCAGTGCGACAATGGCTAACATGAGGGGACATAATTTTAAGGTGATTGGAGGAAGGTATAAAGAGGATGTCACGAGTAAGTTTTTTGCACAGAGAATAGTGGTTGAATGGAACACACTGCTGCCAGAGGTTGTGGGGGCAGATATATTAGGGATATTTAAGAGACTCTTAGATAGATACATGAATGATAGAAAAATAGGGGGCTGTGTGGGAGGGAAGGGTTAGATAGATCTTAGAGCAGGATAAAATGTCGGTACCACATTGTGGGCCAACGGGCCTGTACTGTGCTGTAGTGTTCTATGTTCTATGTTCTATGAACTCCATCTGCCACTTATCAGCCCAGCTCAGCATCCTATCAATATCCTGTTGTAACCTACAACAACCTTCTATACTGTCCACAACACCACCAACCTTTGTATCATCAGCAAACTTACTAACCCACCCTTCCACATCCTCATCCAAGTCATTTATAATAATCACAAAAAGCAGGGGTCCCAGAACAGATTCCTGCGGAACACCACTGGTCACCAACCTCCAGGCAGAATATGATCCATCTACACCACCCTCTGTCTTCTATGGACAAGCTAATTCTTAATCCACACAGCCAAGTTTCCTTGGATTCGATGCCTCCTGACTTTCTGAATGAGCCTTCCATGAGGAGCCTTATTAAACGCCTTACTAAAATCCATGTACACAACATCCACTGAACTACCTTCATCAATGTGCTTTGTTACATCCTCAAAAAATTCCATCAGGCTCGTGAGGCACGACCTGCTCCTTACAAAGGAGAAAGAAGAGATTCAGGAAAAAGAGATTCAGAAAGAAGAGATCTCAGGAAGGAGACAGAGAGCCCAGTTACATGGTGTCATGACAAGAAACTTTCCCTCAATGTCAGCAAAACATTGACTTCAGGAAGGTGGGGGGTTGGTTGGTGCACATGCTCCTGCCTGCATCAATGATACTAAGGTCAAGAGGGTTGAGAGGTTCAAGTTCCTAGGAGTGAACATCACCGATAGCCTGTCCTGGTCCAGCCACATAGATGTCACGGTCAGGAAAGCTCACTGGCACCTCTACTTCCTCAGGAGGCTAAAGAAATTTGGCATGTCCCCTTTGATCCTCTCCAATTTTTCTTGATGCACCATAGAAAGCATCCTATCTGGATGCATCATGGCTTGGAACTGCAACTGCTCTGTTCATGATCACAAGAAACTGCAGAGAGTTGTGGACACAGCTCAGCACATCACAGAAACCTGCCTCCCTTCCATGGACTCTGTCTACACTTCTCACTGCCTCGGTAAAGCAGCTAACATAATCAAAGATCCCACTCACCCTCCCATTGGGCAGAAGGTACAAAAGCCAGAAAGCCCCTACTACCAGGCTCAAGGTCAGCTCCTATCCCGCTGTTATAAGCTTATTGAATGGTTCCCTGGTACGATAAGATGGACTCTTGACCTCACAATCTACTTGCATCTTATTGTCTACCTGCACCATACTTTGTCTGTAACTGTAACACTTCATTCTGCATTCTGCTATTGTTTTACCTGTACTACCTCAATCCACTGTTGTAATGAATTGATCTGTATGAACGTTATGCAAGGCAAGTTTTTCACTGTACCTCAGTACATGTGACAATTTACCAATTTATTGGGAATAAGGAACTATCAAAGTACGTTTGTTATTTTAATTGCAGATAGCAACCATCCCAGCGGAAAAACCACGTGCCGATAATACTATTCTTCCTTTCTTTATCATTTGAAGAGGATTGTAAACTTATTGTTCAAGATATCAAGTTTCTATTTCCTTCCTTGATAAGTTTCCTTTCAGATTGAAGTTATTCTATAATTCACTAGATTTTAACGTAACAAAATAAATCCCAAATTTTGCAAGCTGTCATATGAAAAGATAAACTTCCCATTCTCGTCTAATCTCCCTGCATCTTCGGAAAAGGTCATGACACTAAGTCATACACAGATAATACTTGACGCATTGGGTGGAAGTTTTTATGTTTTATTTATGTTTTAAATGTGCTGAAAGTGCTTGAAAAGGTCCAGTTCGGTTTAGTTCCAGCCAGATCAGATCCCAGGAGCAAGTGCCATAATCAACAGTATTAAATGTGCTTGGTGATTAATGCAGGCAAATGGGACTTGCTCAGGTAGGCAACAGAATCAGAATCAGAATCAGGTTTATTATCACAGACATATTTCGTGAAATTTGTTGTTTTGTGGCAGCAGTACAGTGCAAGACATAAAGACATAAAAATTACTATAAGTTACAATAATAAATAAATAGTACAAAATCAAGTAATGTTCATGGACCATTCAGAAATCTGATGGCGGAGGGGAAGAAGCTGTTCCTGAAACAGTGAGCATGGGTCTACAGACTCCTGTACCTCCTCCCCAATCGTGGTAACGTGAAGAGGGTATGTCTCGGGTGGTGATGGTCCTTAATGATGGATGCCGCCTTCTCGAGGCACCGCCCCTTGAAGATATCCTTGATGGTGTCGGGTGTTGTGCCTGTGATGGACCTGGCTGAGTCTACAACCCTCTGCAGCCTCTTACGATCCTGTGCATTGGAGCCTCCATACCAGGCGGTTATGCAACCAGTCAAAATGCTCTCCACCGTACATCTGTAGAAATTTGCGGGAGTCTTTGGTGACATACTAAATCTAGTCAGAATGAACAAGTTGGGCTGAAGGCCTTGTTTCTGTAATGTATAACTTTATGACTTTATGCCTTTGAGCAATGGAAAAGCTGGTTAATTCCAGTAAATTGCAATTTGTAATTAACCAATCCATACTTATTTTTCCATAGACTTTTTGGCTGCATTCCTACTGTAAATTTATGCTTTATATCAAAATGAAAAGTAAATTGCTACAATGATCACTTTTATGTCTGTATTCTATCCACTGGGGGCGGAGTTTTGGTACAAGCTCCAGGCTGTTGTGTTAATAAATGCCTGTCAGTTTTCTTCAACAGCATTCTGAGGGATTAAATGTAACTTGGAACTAGAAAATGTAAAGTAGATACCCTTCATCTGGGTTTAACTGCAGAAATAAAGACAAACACATAATTTAGACAGTACAATGCAGGTAAATATGTAATTGTAGCGGCTGCTACCGTGATGCGAGAATAAAGACATGAGTCTGCAAGCTGTGGAACAAGACTGATTTATTTACCCGCCTTGCGCGGGCCTTTTAAGCCGTGTGGTTCCCGTCTTCCGAAAACGGAAATGACGTACATGCTACGTCATCGAAATCTTTTCACGCGCGCGGGTTCTACCCCATCGCTCGGGGAAGATGAAGGCCCAGCGCCATCTTGGGGCCCACTGCTCCAACGACGTGCACCCTAACCGCCGAGCCGGTTCGCCAGCGTGGACGATGAGTCGCCACACAAACCACACCCACCCCCCCCCACCCCAGAACCGGCGATATGGTCCCCAAAGTTCGCGGGCTGTGCTAGCCTTTGCTTAGGTGGTCGGCCTCTGCGTCGCGGTGTTGGGACCTCGACCGGTTGTTGTAGGTCTAAATGGGCCGGTTTGAGGCGGTCCATCGTGAAGACTTCTTCCTTGCCCCCACTGTCCAAAGTAAAGGTGGACCCATTATTTCTGACGACCGGGAATGGCCCCTCATATGGTCGTTGCAACGGTGCCCGGGTCGCGCCCCTGCAAACGAAAATGAACTTACAGTCTCGTAGTTCCTTGGGCTCACAGGATGGGTACTGACCATGCCGTGAAGTGGGAATCGGTGCCAAGCTGCCGAGCCTCTCGCGCAGTCTTTCCAGGACTGCTGCGGGTTGTTCCTCTTGCCCCCTAAGGGCAGGTATGAACTCCCCTGGGACGACCAGGGGTGCACCGTACACGATTTCGGCTGACGAAGCATGGAGATCCTCTTTGGGGGCAGTGCGTATGCCGAGCAGGACCCAAGGAAGTTCATCGACCCAGTTAGGACCTTTCAGGCAGGCCATCAGGGCTGATTTCAGATGGCGGTGGAAACATTCTACCAACCCGTTTGACTGAGGGTGGTAGGCCGTGGTGGTGTGCAACTGCGTTCCTAGCATGTTCACTAATGCAGACCATAGGCTGGAGGTAAACTGGGTGCCTCTGTCTGAAGTGATGTGGGTCCAAAATCCGTTTGGACCGTCGGAGTCACCAATGTAACGGCTGCTACCGTGATGTGAGAATAAAGACACGAGTCTGCAAGCTGCGGAACAAGACTGATTTATTTACCCACCTTGCGCGGGCCTTTTAAGCCTTGTGGTTCCCGCCTTCTGAAAACAGAAATGACGTACGTGCTACGTCATCAAAATCTTTTCGCGCGCGCAGGTTCTCCCCCGCCACTCAGGGAAGACGAAGGACCAGCGCCATCTTAGGCCCCACTGCTCCGACGACGCGTGCCCGGACCGCCAAGCCGGTTCGCCTGTGCGGACGATGAGTTGCCACATTATATGATTTTAGGTGTAGAAATATTTAACCCCTTGCTTTTAAAACTGAACATCGAAACAAAGCAACACACAACAGATTTAACCTCTGATAACTTTTCTTACTTGCCTTCTTGTCAACTGACATTGTTAATGGTTTCTACTCCAGAGATAGTCCTCTCCTTTAAAACTATTGCCATTGTTACAACATCACAAAACCTGTTCTCAAATCCTCTGCCTTTAAATATTACAGTTTTTTATTATTTTTTCTTTTTTCAGATCTCCCTTTCCTCTTAAAATCCTTGAATATATTGTTAACTCCCAAATCTGTGCTCATATTTCATTTAAATCTCTGAATCTTTCCGGTTAGATCCCCACCCTGCCAGTCACAAGCTATATCCTCTTGTGACTGGAAATGTAGTAAATTACATCACCTCATCTTCTCATTCAATGACATATGCTCTCCTCCACAAAGACCACATATGTCAAGATCTGAAATGTTGCCCTCCCCCAGTTCATGTATTGTGGAAACTCTCATCTCTACCTTTAGACACACCTCATCCATTGCTCCCCTCGACATCATGCTAATAAACATCAGCTCATCCACTACTGCATGGATCGTGCCATGTCCAGCTATCATTCCAGCCCTCTCTGATGTGTTGTTACAAAATAATTAATAACACTTAACTAAACCTCTGGGGAGTCTAAGTAAGATGGAGTTCCTCAGCAAATAAAGATCAGACACTGTCATCAAACTATGCTGCCTGGCCTGCTGAGTTCCTCCAGCATCATAATGTTTTTCATCTCGATTCCTGCATCTGCAGTCCTTTGCTTCTCAAATAAACATCTGCGTTCTAACTCTACCAATGCATTCAGGACTTCTGTGTTTGCTAATGCCTAAACATAGAAACATAGAAAAAAGGAGCAGGAGTAGATTATTTGGCCCTTTGGATATGCTCCAGTGTTCAACTTGATCAGAGCTAACCATCTGCACAGCAATCTCAGAATTATTTCCGCCTACCAGTGGGAACTGGGACATATTTTAAAATTTTATTCAGTATTTTTTAATTGAAGTTTCTTATTTTTTTTCACCATAGGTAGAGCAAACCTCAGAACATGATGCAATAACCTTATCTCCACACCAACCTCATTTCAATTCAACCCAAATTAGCAATATTAGGAAGAAATTGCATATAGGTTATTCATGTGAGATGAATTTAAACAAAGTCACATGTGACATCATTGAACAGGATTTAGTTTTATGAGATGCACCGATAAATCACTTTAGAAATATTTGTTGATTTAACGGATGCAACACAGAACCTGAGAACAGTCTATATCAAGTTAATATGCATCATTATGCTGAGATACAATGATGTCCTGTGTCGTCATTACATGCTTGTCGATGGATTTAAAACCAAAGGCATTTGAGATAAAGACCAAGGTTATATTTCATAAGACATTGACATACAAAGCTAATGTCAAGGAACAGGTCACAATATATTAATGGGGCTTGAGGCCTAGTGTCAAGTATGATGGGAAGCAGTTTTGCATTGCAAATTGACAAATAGATTTTGTCTGAAATTCACCTGAAATATAGTCACATGTTCAACATTATTCCGACATTGATTGAATATTAATCTGTTTTATGATATTTTCTTATGTCCCTCCACTTGTTAATAATAAATAGTGAAGAATGATAGCAGCTGTGTGGCAAAGGCTGTTACATTAAAGTCAACATATTGGTCCTGAGGCATCATGCCTTATAGAAAGAGTTATTCAGTGAACATTCTTAATTTCCAAAAATACTGCCATTGTCAATAACAATTTGTTCACAACTGTATATTGCTTTCAAGAAAAACATTGGATTATATGTTATGTTTTGCTCCAGCATTCTGCTGATGTTCTCCATATACCTTTGCTCTTTTGAGTGTGATGATCAGTGTTGCCCATCCTTGAATGAATGAAAGAGATACAAAAAAGAGTATGTTTTCAAAGGATGAGAAGCATTTTTAATTATTTATCAAAAAGTGTCAGAGTCATTGGAGAGCCATTCAATAAATGAAGGAAAAATACTTGATTGGCAATAGATTTTGCATTTTATACCAATGACCTCCAGTATTCGACCCCTCCACCAACAGGAACAGACTCCATTATCCACTCTGTCCATACCATTCATTATTTTATATATTTCTATGAAAACTCCCCTCATCCTTCCCAGAAAGAAATAATCCCAGCCCTCTCTAATCTATCCTTGTAGTCCCTCATCCTACAAATTATTCTCACAATTCTTTCCTGGACCTCACACATTCTTCTTATGATAAGATGACTAGAAGTGAACACAATACTCCATTTGAAGCCAGACCAGTGTTGTTTAGCTCTTTGGCACAATTTCCTTGTTTTTATACTTTATGCCCCTGTTGGCAAAAATCTGGAGTACCAGTAGTACCAGTGGCAAGGACCTGGACCCACAGCAATTTGCCTACCGCCACAACAGGTCTACAGCAGACGCAATCTCACCGGCTCTTCACTCTGCTTTGGAGTACCTAGACAACAGCAAAACATACGTCAGGCTGCTGTTGATCGATTACAGCTTGGCGTTCAACACCATCATCCCCTCAGTATTAATCACCAAGCTTCTAAACCTGGGCCTCCGTACCTCCTTCTGCAACCGGATCCTTGACCACAGTAAGTACAGATCAGTGATAACGTCTTCTCCTCGCTGACAATACAGGCGCACCTCAAGGATGCGTGCTTAGCCCACTGCTCTACTCTTTCTACACTCATGACTGTGTGGCTAAGCACAGCTCAAACACCATCCATAAGTTTGCACATGACATCACTATTGTTGGCAAAATCTCAGATGGCGATGAGGAGGCTTACAGGAGTGAGGTAGATCAGCTGGTTGAGTGGTGTCACAACAACAACCTCCCACTCAACGTCAGCAGGACCAAGGAATTGATTGTGGACTTTAGGAAGGGGAAGTCGGGAGAACACACACCAGTCCTCATTGAGGGGTCAGCAGGAGAAAGGGTGAGCAGCTTTAAGTTCCTGGGTGTCAACACCTTGAGGGAATCTGTCCTGGGCCCAACACATTGATGTAATCACGAAGAAGGCACGCCCAGTGGCTCTACTTCATTAGGAGCTTAAGGAGACTTGGAATGTCACCAAAGACTCTTGCAAATTTCTATTGGCAGAGAGCATTCTGACTGGTTGCATCACAGCCTGATATGGAGGCTCCAATGCACAGAATTGAAAGAGGCTACAGAGGGTTGTAGACTCAGCTAACATCACGGGCACAGCCCTTCCACCATTGAGGACATCTTCAACAGGCGGTGGCTCAAGAAGGTGGCATCCATCACTATGGACCCTCACTATTCGGGACACAGTCTCTTCTTGTTACTACTATCAGGGAGGAGGTACAGGAGCCTGAAGACCAACACTCAATGATTCAGAAGCAGCTTCTTCCCCTCTGCCATCAGATTTCTGAACAGTCCATGAACTCATAAATACTACTTCATTATTCCTTTTTTTTGCACTATTTATTTATTTGTAATTTATAGTCATTTTCTTTGCACTCTACTGCTACTGCAAAACAACAAATTTCACATCATAAGACAGTGATAATAGCTCTGATTCTGATTCTGGTTTCATTTACCATTTTCTCAACCTGCTCTGTTACTTTTGATGACCCATACCCAGCTCTCTGTTCCTGTACCTCTTTTACAACAGCATCCTTTATTCGATATTGCTTCTCCTCATTCTTTCTGCCAAAGTATATCATTTTACATTTTTCCAAATTAAACTCCATCTGCCATTCATTCACCCATCACACCAGTCGGTTTATATCATGCTGCGATGCATCACAATCCTCTACACAATGGTGCGAAGTTTTACGATCATCCACAAATTTAGAAATTGTGGCTTGCACCTTCAAGTCTTGGTCATTAAAAAGCTAAAAAAAAATTAGTCCAAATGCTGATTTCTCAGGAACTCCAGTCCAAAAGCAGAACATCCACCACTAACTTCTGTTTCTGTGACTGAGCCAAATTCATGCCCATGTTATCTGTGCAACTTCTACGCCATGTGCTTCAACTTTGCTGATAAGCCTGCCATATAGTACTTTATCAAAAGCCTCCTGGAAATTCTGTTACACCACATTGATTTCATTATCCTTATCAACTTAATTCATTGCTTCATCAAAAAATTCTATCAGATTGGTTAAACACAATTTGCTCTTAACAAGTTCCTGTTGACTATTGTTAATTAATCCATTTTTCTCCAGGTGATCATTAAACCCGTTCCAATCGATGTTTCTAAAAACTTTTCCACCATCAAGGTTAAATTGATTGGCCTATAGTTGCTGGGCTTACCTTTACTTCCTTTGCTGAACACGTGAGTAACATATCTCACTCTCCACTCCTCTGGCACCACCCCATATCCAAAGAGCATTGGAAGACTCTCAGTGCACCCACAATATCTTCCTGTACTTCTCTCAACATTCTAGGATGTATTCCAACTGGTCCCGGTGACTTACCTACTTTAAAATTCAGTAAATTTTTCTAACACCCCCATGCTAACAATTTTTAACATATCACATCTCTTGAATCATCTTTGTTTTGGAAACACCCACTCTCCTGGTGAATATAGGTGCAAAGTGCCCATTTAGTACTTTAACACACCCCTCAACATCCATGTGCAAATTCCCATTTTTTTCCATAATACACCCTACACTACAAGTTTTACTCATCTGCCTATAGAACACTTCTGGATCCCCTCTAATGGTGGCAGGTAATTGTTTCTCCTACATTTCCTTTTCCTCCCTTATTTAAATGTTTATTTCCTCCCTAATTCATTTATAATCAGCTTGGTTCTCATTGGTATTTACAACTGGACATTTGTAAATAGCAACCTTTTTTTTGTCTTCCTTTGAATCTCTTTCATTATCCAGAGAGCTCAGAACTTGGTTGTTTTTCCTTTGCTCCTCATGAAACTGTGCCCCAAAGACACACAAACCATCTCTGCCTTAAAGGTAGCCCATTGTTCTGCTACAGTTTTGCCCGACAACTTTTGATTCCAGTTTACCTGGGCCCGAACCACTCTCATCCTATTGAAATTGGGCTTCATCTGATTGACTATTTCTACATGGATTGCTCCTCTTTCTTTTCTGTAACTAACCTAAATCTTATGATGTCATGGTCACTTTCTCTTAAATATTCCCCTACTGAAACTTGACCTACCTCATTCCTGATCTAGCAATGTCTCCTTCGTTGATGGATCAGAACCACACTACTCTTAAAAAAAAATTATCCTGTACATATTTTAGAAACTCTTCACTCTCTCTGCCCTGAACACTGTTACAATCCAAATTTACAACAGTAATAATTAGAGACCCCCCCATTATAAACCCCCTATTGTTTTTGTACTTCTCTGTAATCTGCCTGCATATATCTGCACACCTTCTCTTCTCTACTGCACTCACTCATTGGTGCCCTGCAGAATACACCCAGCAATATAATGTTGCCTCTACCATTTATTTGCTCTAACAAAAGAGATTCTGTCTTTGGCCCCTCTACAACATGCTCTCTCTCCTGCACTGTAACATTCTCTTTAATCAACACTGCTACCATTCCTCCTCCCATTCCTTCCCTATCTTTTCTGAGCCCTTTGAATTCAGGAAAATGTAATGCCCAGTCCTGCCGCTTTCTGAGCTAAATTTCTGTTATCACCACCACATTATGTTCCCATGCGAATATCTGTCCCTATACCCATCAGATGTCACTAAACACACTATCCAATAGCATTTTGTGCCATTGTACACTGCCTCTGAATTTCAGTTGGCAATGGAATGAATTTCTAGGCCAACATTTCTCCCTTTTCAAAATGTAAGATGGTCATTGAGTTGTTTATTAATTGTGGAACTTTGCAGGCACAAATCTGTTGCTGCGTTTGTCTAAATAACTTTAATAAGGAACCCATTGGTCCAAAAGGACTTTGAAAGTGTGATGCATCCTTATATAGTGAGGACTTTGTAACTGTTTCTGGCTAACGACTGGCGATAATTATTTATTGAGAAATAAACCAAAATATTGTTGGTCCTCAAAAACAGAAAATGCTGGAGAACACTCAGTTGTTCTTATAACATCTCTGCACATTAAAAATCCTATAAAATTAATTATTTATTTAGATGTAAAGAATTATCCAATTATTTACAAAGAAAATCAGTAACTATAAGTGCAATGAAACATACATTCACTCATAGTCTCCGAACAAGAGTCTTTCATGATCGTGACATCCAAACAGACACTATAATGTTAGTGTACAAAGCTGTGGTGATCCCAACACTCCTGTATGCATCAGAAAACTGGACAACATACCGATGACATCTGAAGGCACTTGAAAAGTTTCATCAACGCTGTCTTCGAAACATCTTAAATATCAGCTGGGAAGATAGAAGAACCAATGTCAGCATGCTAAATAAAGCAAAAACAACAAGCATTGAAGCCTATGTTATCAAGAACCAACTAAGATGGAGCGGTCATGTTGTTAGGATGAAAAACAAACGTCTGCCGAAACAAATCCTCTACTCCCAGCTTAAAGTAGGCAAACGTAAAAGAGGCAGACAACAGAAGAGATTCAAAGACGTCTTAAAAGCCAACATGAAGAAACGTAACATCGACATCAACAACTGGGAAACCAATGACAGGGACAGGAAACTCTGGCAAACCATCATCCGAGAAGGAACAGCAACCTTCGAAGCCTACAGATGTGCAGAATTAAAGAGAAGAAAATGGAAAGAGAGGAAGCAACAACCAAAGCCCGATCTGGCAGCTGGAACTACCTGTCCTGAATGCGGAAGAACTTTCAGAGCCAAGATTGGACTCATAAGCCACTTGAGAGCCCATAAACAGATCAACGGAATGAAGACCATCATCCTCAACCTCAAGGGATAGCCACGACGACGAGTCCTCTCAACTGTAAACTTAATACAATAAGTTAAATGTTATCTCAACAGTTATTTACTCCTGGTACTGATCATGGATTGCTTCTGTTTGTTGTCTTCACCCAGGCTCTAAGAACAAGCAACCCTTTTTATGTTGATAATGAGGGAGAATTTTGTATTGTCTTTTCTCTTTTGATGACAGAATCTAGTGGTTTCACCTTAAGTATTGTTGTAGCTGCTGCAGCACTACCATTAACCAGTCAATAAATGTTTTGAGCCGAGAGGCTGGATATTCCATAGCGAATGACTTGCCTGAGATACCTCAAAGCCTCTCCAATACCCAAAAGGCACAAGTCGGGATGTGAAGGGAAATTTTCCACATTGCTGAAGCAATAAAGCTCCAGCAACATTCAGGAAGCTTGAGACGTCCTGGAACAAAACAAGTTGCTTGAGTGTCAGTCTCAGCTCCACTTTAAACGTGTTGTGTGTATTAGCTACAGCAACTCACCAGGGCAACTTTGCCAGCTACTGCCTGGAATGGTAATGTCAGCAGGCACAAAGGAAGATCAGTGGCCATAAGTTCTCCTGCAAGTCATACATCAATCCTGACCATATTTAAATCACTGTCTCTGGATTGACTATGAACTGTCAACCCAGCAATACTAAGGAAGCAGTTTCACTGAACAATTCAAAAAATACAATGGTTCATTAAGGATTCTCAATTATCACCTAATCAGAGATGGCAATAAATGCCAGTTGTGTCAATGACACCCATAACTCAAGGAATAATTAAAACATTAGAAATTGGACATTCATAGTCAATGTGACACCATTTTAAGTCAATTTGTAATCCTTTGTGAAATTGACATCAATCACCCCTATAACCAAATTTGTTGCTCCATCCATCTGTACATTTGCATATATTCCCTTTATATTTAAAAGCTCATATACTTCATGACATAAATCACAAACATTTTGATGACAATGATGATGATACAACACATCAAAATTTTAAAATGACATGCTTCAGGAGAAAAGCTTCCCCACTGCTTTAAAGAGTATAATTAAACTGAAAAAGCTTATATGTTAGGTAATTTTTTTTGCATTTTTATTTTATTGCTAATTCATCTGAAAATTATAATCTGAAATACATTGAGAGCAAAAAATAAAGTTAGTAGAATACGTCACATTAATGGAAGCTTATTTTCAATTCATTTAACAACTAAACACTTCACAGTTAAATAGCACAGAAACCAGTGAGTGATTGAAGTATAAATTACATTTAGCCTTGTAATCTAAGTGCAAGATGCATTCTACAAATAGTACAAATTTCAATGTAAAAGTTGGGCAAATTTCAATAATGTTCTTGAAGAATTAGTTTTCACCACATACCTAGCTGTGTACAGGGCTCTCTTCACACACTTAGATCTAGATTTCTGCAGTAGATAAGATAAGATGTTTTTATTAGTCACATGTACATCGAAACACACCACGAAATGCATCTTTGCGTAGAATGTGCTGGGGTCAGCCTGCAAGTGTCGCCAACATAGCATGCCCACAACTTCCTAAACTGTACGTCTTTGGAATGTGGGAGGAAACTGGAGCACCCGGAGGAAACCCACGCAGACATGGGAAAAACATACAAATTTCTACAGACAGCGGCCGGAATTGAACTCAGGTTGCTGGCGCTGTAATAGTGTTACACTAACCGCTATACTAAAATGATGTTAAATAGTGGCTTTGTGGCAGGCCAACAAATGTGTTGTCCATGGATGGGCTGCTGGAAAATTTACTGGGACTTGTGAGCCACTATATTGGCCATATACACAGGAAAGCCTTTTCATGGTCTGCAAGTAAATCCAGGGCCTGCGGTTACTGGGGAGAGAGACCTGGGGTTGTGGGAGGTTTGGGCTGGAGTACAGAGGTCAGGGCATGGGCTGGTATGGGTTAAGATAGTTAGCCATCAGATTTGGTGAGACTGTGCAGGGCAGCAACTAGTCAGGGTGGAGCAAATCTACCTGAGGCTTCAATTAGTTGCTGCAGAAGGGTGGTAACTGAGTTGCTGATCATGAGCAGCAGTTAGGAGGCTGGGGTAGTGTAGAAGGAAAGGGTACGAGGAGCTGATCGGGGAGAATAGTCATTGAGTTGATGGCTGTGAGTGGCAGTCAGGAGGCTGGATTGATGGACGGGGGGAAGAGTGAGATCTGCAGTCAACTGTGAGAGCTGGTGGTCAGGGGCGGCACTGTAGTGTAGTGGTTAGTGTAATGCTATTACAGCACCACTAATCGGGGTTCAATCCCTGCCGCTGTCTGTAAGGAGTTTGTATGTTCTCCCCGTGAATGCATGGGTTTCCTTTGGGTGCTCCGGTTTCCTCCCACATTCCAAAGACATAGGGGTTGGTAGGTTAACATGGGTGTAATTGGGTGGCATGGGCTCGTTGGGCCAGAAGGGCCCGTTACCATGCTGTATAAATAAAGTTTAAAGATTGTCCCATTTGTTTGGCTAGCTAATGAGCAGTGAGGGAAGAGTTGGGCAAAGGCCACGACCTTGGCGTTGTGGTAGCGGTTGGTAATTGGATGGGTGTTTCCAAAGGAGGGCCATGTGAATAAATTGGTTGAAAGGGATCTATCCGAATGAATATCTGGAACTAGTTCAGGGAGGACCCCTTTAAGAATTTAGAAGCAGTTGTGCTGATGTTTTGGAAGCTCGCATCTGTATGAATAGCCTGCCAAAAATGAGAAAACTGCTGTCTAGCAGTTCCATCCTCCATGTGTTAAGTGTCTGATGCACAGAATACCTAGTGAATGAGAATTGCAGATTTCATTATCCAGATTGTAAGTCCTCGATTGTCATTAAAGTTTTTCATGGAAACTAGATTACGTAGAGCACATAAATGAGGCATTGTAGGAATCAGTTCCAAGTTTGTAATTCCATAAAGTAGCTGACAGATCCTCTAATTATAATCTCCCATATATTTCAAATACAGTACAAGGAGAACCTGGGAGGTTGCAAAGCAATATCTGAAGAGTACTTGAATAAAAACAGGAAATGCTGGAAACACTTAGCAATTCAAGGAGAGTTAAATGTTTCAGGCAAGAGACCCTTCCGACCTGGACCATGAACTCTGTTTCTCGTTTCACAGATTCTGCCTGAGTGTTTCCAGCACTTCCGTTGTTATTTCAGATATCCAGCATCTGCAGATTTGTTTGTGATTTTCTTTTATTGTGAGTATTCCATTGTGTAACACCAGCAGCAATTCCATCACTATTCAACTGAATTCAGCTTTCAGACAGCCTGGTGGGTCCTTAACACCATCTCTGGATTATTAGTTCATGTCAGTGGGATCCTCAGCTGATAGCAAAGACATAGACCTCTGTAATAAGCTGTAACATATTCCATTCCATAAATGTGCAGCTCATTTGCAATGACAGACACAAATTCATTGCCTGTCAATTTCTGTTGTAACAGAAGCAGCCACAATGCTGTCATATTTCTTTAATCTAGTGTCCCAGTTCTACCAAAGGCCAATGGAATGTTGACTGTCAGCTTACAAAGGATTGTCAAACATCCATGGTTCCTGACATCTCTACGTAGGACTACAGGGACCACAGAGGAATAGCACAATTAAGCACATTCCAAGAAAAAGGAAGAGAAATGAGTAATTCATTAGATGCTCAAAGGAAGGCCCAGACTGTCAGAGTATGAATCCAGCATTTTATCATGTATTGCAGTGGCATATTGTGAGCTTCACAGCTTCTCAATCAAGATATATTCTCCCTAGAATGTAAAAGAATGCAGCGACAGAATCTCAGTGGAAAGAAATATCAGCCGGTTTCTATCATGAACAACAACCCATGATGTCAATTAATCTTCCATTGATAAGTTAAATAAAATCCTCCATGAAATGGTACCAAAACAACCCTGAAGAATGTACTCCAGGCTCTCTACTGGCAGAGATACTAGACATCAGTGGGAGAACAAACATCATAGAATCTGACCTGGAACCCCCTGAAGGAAAAAGTAATCTTTTTACATGGAGTGTTCACTGGAGTATGTATTGTGGTTAAAAAAGTGGAGAGAATATCCCAACAGCAGAGACCAAAAGAGGCAAGCACATCAGAGATACGACCTCAAGCAGTTGCACTACCACAAAGTTTAGAGTTAAGTATCAGAAGTGCTTTGTGCGTTTTATCCTCTCAGGGCTGTGGAGATTTCTCTTAAGCATCCATCCGTTTCATTCCTGGTCTGATCCAGAATACAATATTTACTCTCAATTTAACTGTGTAGCTCAAAAACCTCTTGGCTAATAACACTTAAACATCAAAATCCCTTTCCCAATTTTCATTTCCACTTTTGTGAAGAGTTCAGAATTAAATCAGCACTAAATGTTGTTAAATTGGCACAACATGAATTTTAACTCAAAACTACGCCTTTGCTGAAGTATAAAAAAGGCAAGCTCTCTTGTGTTTTGAATGCAAATCTGATGTTCTTATCCAGTCATTCATTACAAGGAGATTATCTTGTGCTCCGTTTATTCAATTGAAGAATCTCTTTCCCTGAAAACACACAAATGACAGCACTTTGTGACGTTTAAGTTCAAGAATAAGTGAATGCTAAAAGATTAAATTTCAAGGAAGTATGTCAAAATAATCTCTTTGCTGCTATATGTATGGAAGGCAATAAAAGTTTCTAGAACAAAGCACCAACATTGCTGAGAAAATTGCACAGCCTTCAAGTGCAATTCACAGCCATCTTAGCTCGACCCTGTTTATACATCCTTGTTTAACTAAATGGGAAGCTTATATAAAATTAGTCTATTCTCTATTTTAATGAGTTTGAAATTACTAATCACAAGAGTAAAATATACATTTTTCAAGCAATGTGCCAGAAGTTACGAGAATGCAGTCATATCACAATGCAAATAGCCTTTATCTAAGAAAGGAACTTTTTGGTTAAGCTACACATTTTTTATAGTTCAGATAATTTAAACTAATGATTTGTATTTGGTTCTGGAGGGGCATTTAGTATTAAATAAACATTAATTAACAGAGATTTCAGTTTAAGACATCACCATTTTCTGTTCTGTTGTGCCATTGACTCAGTCCCTGAATGAAGATTCCAACCAGATTTGATCACCTCATTAAGTGATGCAAATCTGTCTGAAGGGTTGGATTGACATACATGGTCAATCACCCAATACCAGCCATTTATTGTAACTAGTTCCTGAACTGCTTGGCAACAGCTCATCATGGAGGATTGATACTTATCAACTGGACAGCCCAAAGGAGTTCATTGATTTGCAGTGGTTGTTCATAAAATGTTTCACTTACACTATGAAATAAAATAGACTAAAATGGACAACATTAAGCAACTGAACACAATCAAATAGCAGCACAATGGTACTTATTTGTCAAATGGTGACCTTTATCAATAACAATTTTACATTTGAATATTTTCATCTTGCAGGATTCTCCTCTATCAACACAGAAGAGGGTGCATAATAACAGCAGTTTACCTTTAGGCAGTGTCTTTGATCTTTCAGATCATTCAGAATTATCTTCATATTTTGGAAGTGTGGTTTCTATTGTGCAGATTCACTGCATCTAAATTGCTGGCAGCAAAGTCCCATGAACATCTATGAATTAGAATTGCGTTATTATTGTCACTTGTACTGAGGTACAGTGAAAAACTTGTCTTGCATACCATTCAATTCATTACACAGTGCATTGAGGTTGTACAAGGTAAAATAATACAGAATGCAGAGTAAAGTGTCACCGTTACAGAGAAAGTGCAGTGCAGGTAAGCAATAAGATGCAAGGTCATAGTGAGGTAGATTGTGAGGTCAAGAGTCCATCTTAAAGTACTAAGGAACCGTTCAATTGTCTTATAATGCCAGACAATCAGACGGGCTGGGCAAGAAAAAATGTGGGCAAGAGATCAGGCTGTTTTCCAATAGTGTCATGTTCACCTGAGAGGTCAGATGGAGTCAAATGACTGAATTTTCCCATGTGATAATGAAGAAAGTAGGAGCAATCCATCTCACCTAGATAGCATAGGATCAAGATTGAGTCACCTCACATCAGGAATGCAGCCAAGGACTCGTTTATGAGTGTAAATCAAAGTTTTTGTTTTGCGCAAGGAAGCACTGAAGCAAAAGTGATCTATTCCCAAGACAGGATGGTGCGGGGATAAAAAAAACATGCAGGTGAAAACATTATGTTATCTCCTCCACCTTTTCCCTTCGAGGTTGGGGGTATCACAGGTTTGGGAGATGCTTTAGGTTTCTGGTATGGAATAAATCCCCAAAACTTCTGAATAATAAGCTAATAACTGAACAAATCTGGCAACAAAATATTGCTTTACTCAGCTCATGAGTAGAACATAATCACCCTAATATATGCTTCACCACTTCTCATCAGCATGACGGGAAGTTATGTGGATGGCAAATTGCTTTTCTTTTATCCCTGTGGCTCTTCACAACCAAAAGCATAACAAAGTAAAACTGGACAAGTAACTACCTAGGGGGAAGACTGAATATATATTCGGGGAAGTAGAAACTCCAGCAAACCATTAATCTGCCCAACTTGCAACACCATTTTATTAGCAATGACAGATTTTTTAAATACCAGTTCCCCTGGCCTTCTTCATTTTTCCCAATGCCCTGAATTTCTCAAGGAACGAATTAACTCCCTTTTAAAGACATCATTTAATTCTTTATCTATTGTCATCCTAGCAGTATCTTTATATTTGTCTAAGACTTTCTCTTTAAGTGAATTGGTTTGAATTTTAAAATGATTAATCCCTTGTAATAAGGATGAGTTACTCTATTGACCCCCTATCCATTTCTGCCATTCTCTTTAATTACCTCAACAATGCATCATAAAAGTGACCTTATTTACCTATTTTCCTCATCTGTAGGAAATAGAACATCAAATCTATTCAGTCTCTCATCATAATTTTTTTAAAATTTTACTTACAGCTTGGTAACAGGCCCTTCCGGTCCAACGAGTCCACGCCGCCCATTTTAAACCCAAATTAACCTACCAGTACGTCTTTGCAATGTGGGAAGAAACCAGAGCACCCGAAGGCTGTCATTCCAAATATATAGCTCGACAATCATCATGTGATATTTTTGTGATCAAGCCACCACTCTCATGAACTTTTTGATGATTTGTTTCTGAGACCTGAGCACAAAAACCTCAGCTGATACTTTAGAATGATTATGAGAGAGGGTTGGACTGTTGTTAGTCCCATCTTCTGGATGAGATATTAAACTTTCTCTGATGGATTTGGAAAATCTAATGGCATAGCAGTATTTTCAAAAGCAGGGGACTTACACCTGGTATCTAGCCAATATTTTTTTCCATTGTCAAAATCACAATATCAAGTCACCTGGTATTTATCAATTACTGACTCTGCTAAACACGTTTCTTCTCATGTTTCTTATATCACAGTAATGCAACATAGTGCAACACTTCAAAAGTATTGTAAAGTAATTTGGGGTGAACTGTGGCAATGAAATGTGCGATATAAATGCACGTTTTTCTCTCTTTCCAACTGTGAGCTGGAGTTTGACGTTATGGTCATTAGCTCATTAATCCCCTTGTCATTTCTCCTATACCCAGGGCCTTTTTAATTAGGACCTCTTTCATTCATATCTCAAGTCACTGCAACACACATTCCTCCATTTATTTTCTATCTGTTCACTCACACATGTAGTGTTTGACCTTTTACAGTTTTCTGCTTTCTTCACAATTAATAATACCCACCCCTAATTTTATATCATACACCCTATTATATCCAAAATCAAGTACCAGTATACTTGATGAATATGTATTTACAGCACTGAGCTTCCCTAATCTATGAGGAATCTGGACATATTTGTAAGCATATTAATGCAGGCTTTTCCATTCTTAAGTTTGAAAGGATTCATACTCCAATTGATGCTCTGGTAGACAAACTAGTAACCAGCCCAACAGAGCTAAAAGGTGGGACATTGATCTCTATGTTAATATGTGTTCAAATTTCATTTGCCTTCTTCATTAAATTGTTGTTGGGCTAACTTCTGCAGCTCCAACAAAATAATTTACATTTATATAGTTATTTTAATTTAGAGAGTGTCTCTTCATACCATTTAGGAAGGCGAGATAATGTACAAAGTAATGAAATAATAGAAAGTGAGTCATAATGGGTGAGTTAGAAGTGTCTGAGACTTTGGTTAAAAAGATGGGGTTTGGAGAAGGAAAATAGCAAAGACCTATTCCATCTCCATGGTCTCAAAGGTACAATGTTAATTTGGTAGGCAGGCTGTTGAAAATAAATAAACATGATAGCTTCACTGTGACACTTTTTCACTGTAGGCATATGGACTTCAGATTTAATGACAATAGAACATAGAACAGTACAGCACCAGAACAGGCCCTTTGCCACACAGTGTCTGTGCTAAACACAATATTGAATTAAACTAAATCTCTTCTGCCTAAACATGATCCATATCCCTCCATTCCCTGCATATTCATGTGTCTAACAGCCTTTTAAACACCACTGTCGTACCTGCTTCCACCACTACCCTTGCAGCCCATTCCAGGAACCTACCTACTCCCTGTGTAGAAAAACTTGCCCTACACATCTCCTTTAAACTTTCCCCCTCTCACTTTAAGTGCATGTCCTCCAGTATTTGAAAGCAAACCAGTTTTGTACCAATTGTAGCACTGTCCTTATAAAGTCAGAAATCTGACTATGCAGTGAAGCAGAGTGAGATTATAGAGGGAAAGTAGTCGCACAGTACAGGTCCTCCCCAGCCTACAAATGCCTAACTTATGTACAGCCCATACCAGTGAGCATTTGGGTGACTGGTGGGATGGATTTGCTGGCTGCTGTGGGGCTGTAGGCATTTTCTCCTGGGTGGGAACCTGATTCCGAGCCACATTTCCAACTTGTGAACTGCTTATAACATGAACAGTTCATAGTAACAAAACCCTGCTGTAACGTGGGGAGGACCTGTACTTACATTGAACAGAATGTGAAGCATCAAGGCAATGAGAGGCCAACTTAGCCTGCAAAGTGCATAGGAAAATGTTGGAGGCCATTAACCCCTTATAACCCTACCTGGAAAAGTTAAATGTTGCTGGTGCTCATGATATAATGAATCTTCCCTCCCCATGCATTTACAACAATTGAGATCAATTCAGTACAGGGGATGAAGAGCTCTCCCATTGAGGGATATCTCCCAGAGGCTAGTCAGGCTGGTGTCAAACTGCCTGAGAAAGTCTCTGTTGGCCTATGTCTGAGAAATGACATTTGGTGTCAGACAGCCATAGGTATAAACATACTGATCCAGAAATTGAGTATGTGCTAGAAATTTTTTGAAAAGTATATACTCCTCCAGTTAATCTGGCAAAATATCAGTTATCCTAATGGCCTCCAACATTTCCCTATGCACTTTGTAGAATGAACACCTCCAAATTAAGTTTTTCCCTTAACCAGTAAAATTATTGCTGGATTAAAAAAAAAGTAATTGACGGCTTTTGTTTCCAGTTTGTCCCAGAAGAATGCAGAAGGTTAGGATAACTGACATTTTGCCAGATTAACTAGAGGAGTGGAGATCCCATTCTCATGTTTTGCTTCATCAAGGTCATGTCACAAACGGGAAGACAGGGTATTACTATCTCTGAATAAATTAGTTTGTGCTTGAGCAGTTATTGAGCTGCTTGAAATTCTAGACAATCTAATGTCTCACTTGAAGGCCATGCAGAGTGATAAACCAATACAAGTCTTTAGAAATTTACCCCTGTTCAGCTTTGGTTTCAACTGAAAAAATAATGCCTTTGAATATATAAACAGAGAGCGAGTGCATCGAATCACCCAAAAACTCTCGGTGCTGTCTAAAGGCACCATGCTATAAGCTTATTTTGACTGTGAGAGACTGAAAGCTACGTGGAGGAAACTATGCAAGTCAAAACTGATGATATCATCTGATTAACTTTTCTGCTAGGGGAATTAAATTTAGAGTGCTGCCACTGGCTTGCTGGTGAATATGAATAATAAAGAATAATTATCATTCCATTATCAGGGGAAAGGTGGCCCATCACTCCTAATTAGCACAGGCTTTATTTATGTCAGGTCACAAACTGAACAGAAGAAATGCATTAACCCTTTGACACTGAAGTAGAAATCTTGTTCTTGCCGAATACTCTAGAGTGGAAATGGTATTTGAAAATAATAAATAGTCTATGAAAATAAATAATTAGTGTATGGTTTTTAATCATCTGTGAAAGGTTTGAGAATCGAACTATATTGGTTTGGTACAATGTACATCTTTCATTAAATGAGTTGAGTTTTTGGCCCAGGCATGCCTCAGTGTACTTAATCTTACGGACATCTCTGGAATTACTGATTTTAGCCAAGGATTGAAGACTTGAAGAAGTAGATACTATAGAAAATATTACAATGCATGAAAGGGAATTCTGAGGCTCAGAGTTGTACTTAACTAGGATAGCTGACTTTTTGACTGCCTCCTACCAAAATATACTGGCCAAGAATTTGCTATAAAAGTGAGATTATCAGTTCACAGTGGTTATTGAAGAACAAATTCAAATATAACTTCTGGTGCCTTCCAAAGTTAAACATGGAAACAGGGGAGGGGAGACTGAAAAGATATAAAAACAATGATACTGCCACCTTGTTAGACTATTAATCAAACCTGCAATATGTACAGGAGGCGCTGCCTCAAGAAGGCAATGTCCATCATCAAAGATCCCCACCATCCGGGCCATGCCATCATAGCATCATAGCTTCTCATAGCTACCATCAGGCAGGAGTACAGATGCCTGAAGTCCCACACCACTGGGTTCAAGAACAGCTAATTCCCTTCAACCATTCAGTTCTTGAACTAACCAGCACAACCCTGATCACTGGAGTTTAGCAACACCATGACAACTTTGATCACTTTACACTAAAATGGACTTTTTGTTCTCATTGTGTTCTTTCTTGTAAAAATTGTGTTTAATTTATGTTTTTCTTGTGAATGATGCTTATTTGATGTCATTTGCCTGTGATGCTGCTGCAATTAAGTTTTTCACTGCACTTGTGCATAAATGTACTTGTGCATTTGACAGTAAGCTAGAATTTGACTTTGACTTTGACTTTGATTTGCCCTCCTCCTCCAGAATGTTCACAATGAACATTATCTCAGCAATAGACCTATCATTGAAATACATGTGCTTGAGTGATAGAATATCCACCAAGCTTTACTATGTGTTAATCAGCTTCACAATATGTTAATTTTCAACAACATAGTAAGACAGAATCACAGCACCAGACAGAATGGAAATAGTAACTTTGCCCCACTGAGTCAACATCAACCTTCAAACACCCATTTACAGTGACCCTACACCAATCACAATTCATTCTCCCCCCATTCCCTTAAACTCCCTGCAAATTCTACTTTGAACCTACACACTGGAGGCAATTTAAATAGTCAGCTAACCTACCAATGCACACATCATTGGGATATGGGAGAAAACCAGAGCACCCAGAGAAAACCCATGCAGTCACAAGGATATTGTACAAACTCCAAATAGACAGCATCAGAGACCAAGATTGAACCCAGGTCAATGGAGCTATGAGGTAGCAGCTCAATGAGTTGTTTCACAGTGCCACCCTAAGTCTTAACTGCAAATCCCTGTCATAAGAATTATAAACAATGTGTCTCATTCCTACACAGAGCAATAATTGTTGGAGGTTTTTTTACATTTTATTTCTCTTTTATTTCTCTCACACTCTCAAATCTATCTTTCCCTTTCTTTATTTTGATTTACATCGATTTGCTTCCCAGTTAAAGATCCATGTGCCACAAATAGATTCTTCAGCCTAATTGCTCAGACAGTCACATTGATGTTTGACCTGTTCACACTTATTTCAGTTTCCCAGCAGACACTGCCACACTGATTTGACCCTCTAACCTGTGGAGATTTTCCATTGACTGACTGTACTTTCAGCTAGGCTGGTATCCACTCATAGAATCACAAGAGTCACAACAACTTACAGTGTAGCGGTTAGCATAATGCTTTACAGCGCCAGCAACCCGGGTTCAATTCCCACCACTGTCTGTAAGGAGTTTGTACATTCTCCCCGTGTTTGCGTGGGTTTCCTCCGGATGCTCCAGTTTCCTCCCACATTCCAAAACAAAAGACGTACAGGTTAGAAAGTTGTTAGCATGCTATGTTGGCACCGGAAACGTGGCAACACTTGCGGGCTGCCCCCCAGAACACTACTCAAGAAATTCATTTCACTGTGTGTTTCGATGTTCATGTGACTAATAAAGATCTTATCTTATCTTATCTTATCTTAAGACGGTCACTGTGTGCATGGAAGTCACATTTAGATGAGCTCTGTTAATTTCACCTCCCAGTTCTTGGTCCATGGCCCTGCAGGTTACTGCTCTTCAGGTGCTCATCCACATATTTTTAAATGTGATGAGGATTTCCACCACTACTATCCTTTAAAGCAATGAGTTCTAGACCCTTGCTTTTCATCGAATAAGTTATTTTTTTCTCTACCTCCTCTCTAATCTCTCTACTAATTAAGTCTTTATTCCCCAGTTTTCTTTTGTATTCAAACTTATTAGGGTCTTCCAATTAACCTTATCTTGGCCTCTCACTATTGTCACAGATCAATTAACTAAATGTATTTTCCTTCCCAAATTTCCACTTGAACCGATTGGTGAGCTGAGTTTTGAATTGCATAAGATCTTACAAAGATTTTTGGATATGAAGAGAATCAAGAGACATTGGGTTCTTGTGGCGAAGTGGCAAATAAGTAAAGGATCAGCCAAGATCTTATTGAGTGGCGGATTAGGCATGAGGGCTGAATGGCTTACTTCTGATTCTTGCACTTATGTTTGTTGGTATAGGTAAGGCTGATGGATGTACTTCTTTGAATGATGAGTTTTTCCAACAATCTAATGGAATTTTTCTTTTCAAATTCCTGATTTAGTTCATTACATGAATCCAGTTGCTTGAGCTGTCACGGTGAGATTCAAACCCATGCCTTCAGGTTGATAGCTTGGACCTTGGGATACTCAGGCAGGAACTGCAACACTCTGCTACCGTAATCTCATAGAAAAAAGTCCCAGTAGGAGTGCGAGGAGTGAATGGCTGGCATTGTTTGTTTGCAGCTAACTGCAAAGCCCAAGCTAATGTGGAAATGAGACATTTGAAAAGAAAAAAATAAAGCATTGCAGGGCTCAGGAGAAAGAGCATGACAACAGGAATTTAGTGGGTAGCTTATTCAAAGAGCACAATGGCCCAAAAGTGATGTATGATTCTATGATATAAAACAGGCTAAGATGTTGTAAAGACATAAAATTACAATCCCACTGCAAACTCAACAACACCAGGGAGCAAAGAATGCTTCAAGGGTGTCGTGTTGTTCTATTAGTCCAAGTGCTTGCAATAACAACAAACATAAATGGTTTATTTGTTACCACTATTGCAATTGGTTCTTATCGAAAATTCCTTCAGCATAAATTGGCAACAATGCCAGCCGACCATTCTAATCATCTACTGGATATAGACAGGGATGCACACAGGCTTCTGAACATACTGTAGGCTTTTCCTACAGCTGGTCTTGAACTAAATGCCGCGAGACATCTTTTGGATTCATGCTGTCTGATGCAGAGAGATTAACAACAGTTGTAAACTGTAACAGAGTCTTCCCTGCTGATTTTCCTTGTTGCTAACAGCATCCATTTTTGCTTTTACTTGCTGGCCTGCAGTCCAGGTGTTTATGAGTTCTTGACGGACTGCAGATTCACTGAAACCGGATGAAATGGCAGAGAAATTAAATGAGTATCTTGTGTATGACATCATGACAAAAGGTACAAAAAAATCTCCTGAAGGTAGTGGAGAGCAACTGGTCCAGAGTGAAAGATGCGAAGAAAGAATTTCACATTAGCATAAAAAAAGCATAGGAGAAATTAATGTGACTAAAAACAGATAAATCCCCATGCCTTGATGACCTATTTTGCAAGGTTTTGAATAAGGTGGCTATGGAGATAATGGATTGCCGTCTTCCAAAGTTCCATAGATTCTGGAATGGTTCTCCATGTTGGAAGGTAGCAAATGTAACTGACTATTTACAAAAGAAGGGAAAGAGAAAATGGGGAACTACAAACCAGTTAGCCTGTCAACAGTAGATGGGGAAATATTAGAATCTCTAAGTAAGAAAGTGGTAACCTTATAACATTCAACTCCAGCTCCTCACAGCACCAATAAGAGCTGGAAGTTGTTGCCATACTGTTTGTCCAGTCCAAATTAATTGAAATTCCAAAACCTGATTTGAAGCCATCCTTTGAAGATACCATCAAATCTCTGGGACTGACTGCACAGAACCATTGCAAATGGGTTACCTTATTGTGGGAAGAGTCTGTGGAAGTTAGCACAGCTTCTTTAGATGGACAGTGATGCTGTTAAATTGGGCTGGGCCTCTCACTGCAGGTCCTAGTTGGGCAGGGAGCATGCTTGCAACTTTAAACACATACTTTAAACACTCAGAGTCCATTCCTGCCCAAAGGAAAGAAAGAAAAGGTTGTAAGTGAAGACTGGTGGCCTATCAGGGACCAGAAAGGAAACCTATTCTCAGAGGCCTAAATGAGTGCTTTACATCAGTCCTTACCAAGGAAGAGTAAATTCCTGGTGTTACACCAAAAATATATTTGTGATTCTGGATGAGCTAAAAATTGAAATGGAGGATATGAGATAAGATAAGATATCTTTATTCATCACATGTACATCAAAACACAAAGTGAAATGCATCTTTTGCGTAGAGTATTTTGGGGGCAGCCTGCAAGTGTTGCCATGCTTCCGGCGCCAACATAGCATGCCCACAACTTCCTAACCATACGTCTTTGGAATGTGGGAGGAAAACGGAGCACCTGGAGGAAACCCAAACAGTCAAGGGGAGAACGTACAAACTCCTTACAGACAGTGGCCGGAATTGAACCCGGGTTGCTGGCGCTGTAAAGCATTACACTAACCGCTACATGATCATGCCTGCCCTTTCTAGGATATGCTGGAAAGGATAGATGTATCTACAGTGCACAAATAAATTGGTGCAGATGGATACATCCTAGGTTGCTGAAGAAAATAAGGGAGAAAATTGCAGAGGCCCTGGGTATAACACTCCAATGAAATATAAATTCAGGAATGGTGTCTGAGAAATTGTAAGTTCCTTAGAGGTTACACCTTTGTTCAAAAAAAGATGCAGGTTAAACTTATCTCTTGAGAAAACAAACAGGGACAGAATTCAGAGTAAACTGAACAACCATGGATTATCTAGAGAAAGCCAGCATGGAATTAGAACATAGAACAGCAATGCACAGGAACAGGCCCTTCAGCCCAGCATGTCTGTGCCGACTATGATGCCAATGTAAGTAATCCATCTGCCTGCACACAATCTGTTTCCCTCTATTCATAGTTTATTCATGCGTCTGTCTAAATGCATCTTAAATATTGCTATCATGTCTACCAGTTCCCCCGACTGCACATTCCAGGCACCTAACACTCTGTGTAAAAACACTTCTCTCGCAAACCTCCTTTTAACTTTTCCCCTCTCACCTTGAACCTGTGCCTTCTAGTATTTGACATTTCCACTCTCGGAAAAAGACTCTGACCATCTACCTTATCCATGCCTCTCATAATCTTACATACTTCTCTCAGATCGTGCTTCAGCCTCTGAAATTTCAGAGAAAGCAATTCAAGTTTGTTGAATTTCTCCTTATAGCTGATACTCTCTAATCCAGGCAATCTCCTGGTGAACCTCTTCTATACCCTCTCCAAAGCCTCCACATCCTTTCTATGGTGTAGCAACCAGAACAATCCTCTAAATGTGGCCGAAATAAAGTTTTGTACAGCTGCAAAATGGCTTCCCATCTTTTATACTGAATGCCCTGACTGATGAAGGTAAGTATACTATCCGCCTTCTTTACTACCCCATCCACTTGGGTTGCCTCTTTCAGAGACCTGTGGACTTGCATCTCAAGATCCTTCTGTACATAAATGCTCTGAAGGGTCCTGCCATTTACTGTAAACTTTCCTCTTGCATTTTACCTCCCAAAATGCAACACCTCACACTTGTTCAGATTAAACTCAATCTGCCATTTCTTCGCCCACATTTTTAAAAGCAATTCACGTCTAACTTGGTAGAATTTTTTGTTGAATTAACAGAGAATGCAGATGAGGGAAATGCTATTGATGTGGTATATAGTGTCCCTGCATGTTAAGGAGTGGTTGCATTCCTAGTAAACTATGGCGATCTTCTGTAACACAAACTCTTTTTTTTCCCATTGAATCCCATCTTATAAGTGGAGACGCGTTCCTATTTTTCTCTGAATACTAATGCTCCCATTGATGCACGGCCTATAAACAAGGAAATTCTGATTGTATTGTAGGCAGTAGAAAAACCGTTGTTTTTTTAATTAAATAGAAATGGATGTTACATTGTTTAATAAAATATCATTGTACAAGTATCAATAGAAGAGATAGCCTTTCAGTTTCCAAAACAAACCCTTAAGTGGCCTCCCGCTCTGAACCAGCAGCCTGCGATTGTTGTCCTTGTTAAACTAGTTCAGTTCTGTGTATACATTTTGTATTTTTTTTTCACTGAAATTCCATCTGAGTGAATTTTTATTCTGCATCTCATTTTTTTTAGTAGTGATCTGTGAATTCCATAAGGGTGAATTTCAATTACCCAGACAGTTGTATGTAGGGCTATGTTGTATATGGACCTCCAAAAGGAATTTGATAAGGTGTCACATGATGGGACAGCAGGTAAACATACAGTGGAGTTCTCCAAGGGTCAGTACGAGGAACATTGCTTTTCTTACTATATAGTCATAATTTGGACTTGGGTGTACAGGGTACAATTTCCAAATCTGCAGAGGTCATAAAACCCAAGAGATGTTATGGACTGTGAGAAGGATAATAATAAACTTCAAGGAAAAACAGAAAGGCTGGGATGGAATAGACAGATTGATGGCAAATGAAATTTAGTTCCGAAAAATACAAAGTGTTTCATTTTGATAAGAAGAATGAGAAGAGGTGACATAAACTAGAGGGCGCAACTCTAAAAGGGATGCAAGAGCAGAAAGGTATACATGCATCGTTTCTTGGAAGTGTGCCAAGTCAGGTTGAATAACTGATTATAAAATATAGGGACTTTATAAATACAGGTACAAGAGCAAGGAAGTCACAATGAACCTTTATAGACCAAAGATTTGGCCACAATATTCTGTCCAGTGCTGGGTATTACATTTTAGGAAAGATTTTGAAGAGGGCATGGACTTGATTCCAAGGATTTAGTTACATGGATAGACTGGAGAAACTGGGGTTGAATGGAGAAGGATGCAAGTGGATCCAATGGAGCTTTTTTAAAGTGATGAAGGGTAAAAACAGAGAAGGAAGAGAGAAACTGTTCCTTTTGGCAGAGAGGGTCATGAACTATAGAGAATAGAATGAAGGCGTTTGGCAATAGAAACAAAAGCAACATAAAGATTTTTTTATATACGTTGAGTGGTTGGTGTTTGGAATAATGCACTGCCAGATTCAATATTAGCATTGAAATGGAGCTGGATATGCATCTGAAAGGAAATAATTTGGAGACTGGGGGAGATGGACAAGCTGGATTGTTCTTATATAGAGCTGGGATGAACTCAACAGGTCAAATGGCCTCTTTCCATGCTGTAACCATTTAGTGATCCTGCAATCTATGTACTCAATACTTCTTGCCTTTTAGTAACAGCCTCCACGAGGATGGAATACCTCATTTACATGGCATTTACCCACATTATTAGGTGTGATTTCATTTTAGTTTTGCATAGGACGTGGGCAACACAGATGAGGCTAGCATCTGCTGCGTGTCCCTCATTCCCCTTGAGCTGACTGGCTTCCTCAGCAGACAGTTAAGACTCAACCACATTGGTTTGGGTCTAGAGTCACATGTGGGGCAGACCATGTAAGATTCCTTCCCAACAGGACATCAGTAGTCTTGCCTCACCCTTGTAACGTCTACCACCAAACCTCAGCATCACCATAAATATCAGGGGCTTTATCTCCATTTTGAATTATAGCTGCACTGTGACAGGTAGTGTTCTGCTCTTTGGGACTTGGGGCCCAAGGAACACACAGCGATGCCAAATCAGTGCTGTTGAGATTCAACAAAGCATTTTCTTCTGTTTTGTTTAAGAGCAGATTAGATGTGTTTTATGCCACCAGTGTGGGTCCAATGCTGTTTCAGTGCCAAAGTAAAGCTGCAAGTACAAACAGAGGCCTAATAAATCAAAGCACTTGCTCGCACAGTGACCATAAATTGCCTTGCTACTCTGCTTCCTCTCAGGCTAACACAACGTGGAGGAACTAGCTTGATGGGAAGCCAGAAGCCTTGGAATTAACACCCCATTTGAATTTCACTTGGCTAACACATTAACAGAACTCTCCTCTGCATGGAAATCATTTTAAAGCCTGAAATTGATGCTCACCTGCTGTTAATCAGTCGTGGGGAGATTGATAATTGGAATGAAAGGTGGAAGAAGACCTGAAAATTAAAGGAAACTGGACCTGTCAATCAAATATTTAAAGAAGTGATGCTATGACCTCAGCATGGTGTTCTGGCTTTTGCCCAGAATGACTCCTCAGTAATAAGGAAATGCTGTCACCTGTGCCTGAGGAGTATTTTCTGCTTCTTCAGAAATAATTGCTGCAGTGATACAAATTGAACACCAAGGGACAGTCAGTAGGTTATTTCTGATAAAGCTTCTCAGGCAGATTTGTCTCCACTTCCTCCAAGCTGAGGCTGCAAAAGCAATAGTGGATTTATGGCTGAGTAATTCCCAGGCAGATGGATCAATAAAGCAAGACACAGGACTGGCCCTACCTTGATAACTCCATGCATTCAATAAATCGCAAGATGCTGCGGAAAGACATTGGTGCCATTCATTTCATTCCCTGTATGTTGAGATCATTAAGTATTGTCCTTAGGTGGCAAGAAATTCCACAATCTAATGTAAAACTAGCCAAATCCAAATTCTTTTTCACAGCAGAAGAGGTTTGTGCATTGTAAATTTAATTGAAATGTGCCTTCAAGAAAAGTGCATAATTTAAATGCAAGCTAGACTCAGTTCAGCACTTCCTTCCACAGTGTTAGCAGGGGCACAAAGATTATTTGAATGGTTGGATAATAAAAGAAGGGATCACTTAAAAATTGATAGCTTCTACAATGTGGCTCATGTTACAAGCCACTGATGACAAACAAGGGTAGTCATTTCAGATGGCACAATCCCATTTAGAGTTCTATTTGTTTCAGAGAGTGCAAAAATTCAACATTATCCCCTTCCTAGCACTAATATTGTAAAGCTGAAATGCATGCAATTAAACCTTGGCTTTGTAATCTTTTTTTTAATTTGTGCCAACAATCATTTTACTGTGTTGTATAACACATTAACCCAATATTCCATTATACACGGACATCAGACAAAATGAACAGCTAGTATTAATAAGCTTCAGTACTGCCGCAAAGTATGTAAATCCAGAATGAAGAGGATTTGCTTGCTCTTAAATATTTCTTTATTGCTGTTCTAATACATGCATTATCCAAAGTATTTTCTTGGATGTTGACAGGGAAATGGATTATCGCCACATGGGATATGTAATGAGCATGAACGAGTTAACTAGCTAAAATATGCTGGGTTGGGAAGGCTGAATTTCCCTTCTGCTTCTTTTTATCATGGCAGGAAATTAGGCTTAGATTCCTATGTTTCTTGGTGTAAGTGAAAGAGGTCTCCATAAATAACCACCAAAACCCTAAACGGTTACAAGCAAGTTAGGGAAGAACAATTGCTAACAACAACGGCATACAATCAACATCCAATGTTACTTTGGAAAGCATCACAATGGATGGTAATGGTAAGGAGAAGCAGGGAAGAATTGGGCAAGATTGGGGCCATAGGAGTCCATCTGAACCTTATAAGTGATGGGGGAAGTTCATGTTTATCAGCAGTGTTACGAACCAGCAACAAAAGAAACACTGAGTCATGTATAAGTGTTTAAAAACTATTTTATTAATAACTACTCAGGATACTAAGAAAAATAAAAGTAAAAATGTTAGAATGTTAGAAGTAAAAATGTTAGATCTTAAACATTAACCCCAAAAACTAAACTCGTAGTGTGTGTGTGGCAAATTCCCAAACTCCACGTCCAGGAATGGTTCTTAAAGTTCAGTTCAGCAAGCCGTAAGGTGAAACGTGATCAAAGGCTTCTTCAACAACCACTGTTGACTGAAGACAAAACGTAGATGTAGAGAGAAAATAGAGAGTAATTATGAAATCTAAATGTTCCACCTTGGAACCCAAACTACACCTCAGTGTCTACTCAAATCGTGGCCGTCCACACAAATACCTGTTTCCTTCTACAGGTCAACAACAAAGTGAACTCCATTGCTTTGTTCCGAAGGATCCAAGACGTGGCCGTCCACACAAATACCTGTTTCCCCCTACAGGTTAATGACAAAGTGGACTCCACCGGATTACTCCAAAAATCCATACATGGATTGTAGTGACAGGCACAGTTATTGTTTCTCATCCATCGATAGAGACAAGCGGGCTGCCGTCTCTCTCTCTCTCTCTCTTCTCTCTCCCTTCTCCTCCAGACTGACTCTGACTGACTGCTTCAAAAACGTCATTACGTCCTTTATCTTCTGTTGTCATAACCATGCCAACACAAACGCACACCACTATGCTCTATCTTAAAGGGACATTCACCAATAGTAATCCAGTTCGTAACAGCAGGGTCTGAAGGTTCCAGATCAAAATCAGGGTTTGTGATTCCAGTAGAGGGTTTGTGGAGAGGTGGGACTCAGAACTCAGATCAATGAATGAATAATTGGTAATTGGTTTATTAATGTCACATGTACCAACATACAGTGAAAAGCTTTTTCGTTTGTATGCCATCCAGATAGATCATTCCATAAATAAGTACATTGAGGTAGTACAAAAGGGAAAAAAAGAACAATGCAGAATGTGATGTTACATTTACAGAGAAAGTGCAGTGCAGGTAGACAAATAAAGTGCAAGGGCCATGACAAGGTAGATTGGCAGATCAAGCGTTCATCTTTAGCATGTAAGAGGTTGGTTCAGGAGTCTTATGACAGTGGGATAAAAGCTATCCTTGAGCCTGGTGGTATATGTTCTCAAGCTATTGTATCTTCTGTCCAATGGGAGGGGGGAGAAGAGAGAACAACTGGAATAGGAGGGGTCCTTAATTATGTTAGCTGCTTTTCCAAAGCAGCAGGAAGAGTGGACAGATTCAATGGAGGGGAGACTTGTTTGTGTGATAGACTGGGCTGTGCTCACAACCCTTTGTAAATTCCTGCAGTCTCGGGCAGAGCACTTGCCACAACAAGCAGTGATGCATCTGAATAGGATGCCTTCTGTGCTGTATCTGTAAAAAGTGGTTCGAGTCTTTAGGAACATGCCAAATTTCCTTAGCCTGCTGACAGAGTAGAGGTGCTAGTGTGCTTTCTTAGTCATGGCATCCATATGGCCAGACCAGGATAATTTTTTGGTGACACTTGCACCAAGGAACTAGAAGCTCTCAAGCATCTTCATCTCAGCACCACTGATCCAGACAGGGGTATGTACTCTGTCCCACTTCCTGAAGTCAATGACCAGCTCTTTTGTTTTGCTGACATTAAGAAAAATGTTATCTTGACACCATGCCACTAGGCTCTCTATCTCCTTCCTGGAGTCCAATATTTCCTGTGCAAAGGAGGTTAAGGGGATAGTAATGGAGAGGTGGAGGCTCACAGGAAGTTCTAAAAGGAGCTGACCTTCAGCACTTAAGTGACAAATTCAGATTTACTGGCTGTAATTCAGTGGTGCAGGCCTCCCCCTGACTTACCAATGAATTTTAATCATGGTTCTGGTAATGTCATGAGATTATTACATATGAATATTAATTAACTCCCTCTTCTGGATGGAAGTCTCATCCATGCTCTGAAGTCTATTTCTGTAAAACACTTAAGCAGGTGGTAATGGTGGAAATAAAAATTTGACCGAGGATGGTAATGATGATTCAATTATTGTTAGTGATCGTTAAAGAAAGAAATAACTTGAGCATCAGTGGAAAACCTCTGGAACAGTTCGAGGAAATTTATGAGGATGTTGTTTGGATTAGAAAATTGCACCTATGAAAAAAGTAGACACAAGAGACTGGAGATGCTGGAATCTGGAGCAACAAACAATTTGTTGGAGGAACTCAGCGTGTTAAGCAGGAGCTGTGGAAGGAAAGGAATTGTTGACGTTTCAGGTCAAAACCCTGCATCAGGACTCAATGATCTTCAAACTTACAAAGAAACATTGGATAAACTATGCTGGCTTTCTTTGGAACATAGGCTGAGGGGATGGAGTAAAAAGAAGGGCTGACTTTCCTTAAAATAGGGGTCAAAAAAGATGTAAATAACTGGTGGAAGAACTAGAGAGGTAATGATGAAAATCCTTTTCACACAGAGGACATCAGGGGTCTGGAATTCACTGCCTGAAACGGTGGTAGGAGCAGAGCCACTCAATACATTTAAACTGTGTGTGAATGTGTACTTGAAGAGCTGTAGACCAAGTGCTGAAAACTGGGATTAATCTTATTCAACCAGCACAGGCATAATGGACAAATAGCCTCCTTCTGTGTCATAAATTTTCCATGATTTTATGGTTTTGCAGCTGCCTTTCTTGTCCCTGATTGAAAACATACACATACACATATAGTCTTAGTGCTTCTTTACTTAATTTTACTCTGTCTGCACAAAATGCAGAGACACTTAAGCAGGTATATTTATTTGAGAAGAAGCAGAACTGAAAAGGGCAGAATAACATTGAACATGAAATGAAAGCCATTAGCTAGCCCGGGTAAAATTAACCAATCAGGCATCAGTGAAGTGATAATTTTGCTGCATAACATGGTCAAGTTGGGGCGCTCTCATGGGAATAAAGACTACCCACTGATTCGGTGCAATGAAATAAAATACCCCAGCAGATTTGCTACATTACCTAAACCAGCTGATGCCCGCTACTGAGACGTTAATTAAGTCTACAAAATAAGACAAAGGTAGCAAACCTCAAACAATAAGGTACGTCATGTATAGGTATTGTCATGAGAAGTACAGAAAGGAGATTGATGAGAATAGACACCTGTCAACCAAGGAAGGGTGAGGCTAGTTTAGCTCAGCAGTTATCAGTCTTCAGATATCCACTGATATATTCTGCCCAATGCAGACAGAGAAAAATCTGTATAAATCTCTTCTGGTACACTCCTGCTTTAGCAAGTTTTAGTGAGTTGTGGTCTCAGTGTTGATGCAATAAAGTTACTGTACCTGGACTGATGAAATGCCGAAAGAATAGTTTGCCCTCACACAGGTAATATTGCACATGGGGTTGGGTTTCTCCTTCCTGACATCTCAAGAGTGTTTGAGACACACGAGATGTTGGGATTGGAGCAAGAAAATGAGCTGCTGGAGGAACTCTGCTAGTCAGGCATCATCTGTGGAGGGAAATACACAGTTGACCTTTTGGGTTGGGACCCTTCATCTGGACTGTTCAGATGAAGGGTCTCGACCTGAAGCTTTGAATGTCTATTTCCTACCTCAGATTGTTTCATTATTAGCTGATCTCCAATTTTAGTCCGAACCTTAGCCTCTCAGTGAAATTTAGGTTACCCACTACTTGCATCCATCCCAGCCTAGAAGGATCTCAGCAAGACCCAGGGTAGCCCATGGGTGGCACGGTAGTGTAGCGGCTAGCGTGACACTATTACAGCACCAGCAACCCGGGTTCAATTCTGCTGCTACCTGTAAGGAGTTTGTATGTTCTCCCGTGACTGTGTGGGTTTCCTCCGGGTGCTCCGGTTTCCTCCCACATTCCAAAAGCAGTACGGTTTATGAAGTTCTGGGCATGTTATGTTAGCACCAGAAGCGCAGCGACACTTGCGGGCTGCCCCCAGCACATTCTACGTGTGTTTCGATGTACATATGACTAATAAATAAATATTATCAATTAAAATCTCATTGGATATGTACCAACCAAATGAACAAGTAAAGGCTGATTGTGTTGAACTAGCCTTCTATAACGTGTCAATGTGTACAAGCTGTCCAGAGGAAAATATATCCAGGTTCCACACTTGGGGTGTTGTGAGCGGTTCTGGTTGCCATATTGTGGGATGTTGTTAAGCAGGGAAGGGTGCAGAGCAGATTCACATGGATGTTACCAGGACTGCAGAGCTGGAGAGACGAGATAGGCCGGGAGCTTTTTCCCCTGGTGTACAGGAAGCTCAAGGGTGACCTTATAGAAATATATATATGAAATCATGAGGGGCAGGGATAAGGTAAACAGTCACAGTCTTTTTCCCAGGATAAGGGAGTCTAAATCTCAAGGGCATAGATTTAAGGTGAGAGGCGGAAGTCTTAAAGGGGACCTGAGGGGCAACTTTTTCACACAGAAGGTGGTGGGTATATGGAACGAGCTGCCAGAGAAAGTGGAAGAGGCGGGTGCAATTATAAGAAATTTGAACAGGTACATGGGTAGAAGAAGTTTACAGGGATATGGGCCAAACACAGGCAAATGGACCTGCTCAGATAGGCAACCTGGTTAGCATGGTCCAGTTGGGTTGAAGGACCTGTTTCCATGCTGTATAAATCTATGACTCTATAAATTCTTGAAAGCATAACAGTTTGGATTTTGTAGCAGTGTTGATGGTGAAACTACCTACAGATAAATTCCTATGTTGTGTTTAACGAAGTTTAAGTAAGTTAAGGCATAATTACTATTTAATAAACAACGTTGTCCTCAGCTGTAATTTTATCCCTCATAAGATATTTCAGAAAATTTAAATATTTAAAATAACTTATTTTTAATTGTGTTGTGTTTATGATATTTTGACTTTGACCTTAATCAAACATGTATTCTGATCTTTATTTTGCAAACTGTACATATTCCCCTCCTGGTTTGTTGACTACGAGTGTTCTTTTAAACAATAACTGCTCAGCGAGACTTATGACCTCACAACTGCTGGCTGCCAGGGATCCTACTGAACTGAGACCTCAGAGTAACGGACTTCAGAGATCACGAGATCTCACTTTTCTCAGGGTCAGTGGTGAAACCAGTCATTATGTCGCTAACTGCAAAATCTTGATCAATTAATAAAGGTGAAGTCAATGAAGAAGATCTAATGATGTCTGTTCCAGTCACAATTATGCATTTTATATTTGTTTTGTTACATTTTAGCTCACTGTGGTTTATTTATTCCCTTTGAGAATCACACTTTAATTGCAGTACCAATTAGCAGTGTTTTTTCAAGCCACCTGTATCTTTCTGGCATTTGACAGCAAACAGGAGCAAGACTCGTGGTGGTGATTCTAGGGGGAAAAGTCTTTAAAATAATATTGAAATATATCAAAATTAACAACTGTCCATTTTAGGAATGTTCAGATGGTTTTACAGAAACCTTATACTGTGCAATCATTCTTCATGTCATTCAAGCATTTAGAAACGCCAGACAAATATTAAATTCTGCTGACTCTCTCATGCAGTGTACAGATGAGCCTGTGTGTTGCCTGAAGGCACATTGATGCCAAAGGTTACAAACCAGAAGGCACATGTCCATATGCTCTTCATTTAGAATCTCAGTCAGAGAGACAGTGGTCATGACATCTCCTCATGCTGTATGGAATAATTTCAAGATTGTTCACCAATCATCAAAGATAAGTTGCATAAATTACATATTATGAAACAGCTGACTAATTTGCTCTTCCCTTCACAATACTCTTCAAGCATTATAATGTGTAGTTGCCAACTTGGAAGTGCTGATATTTATTTTGTGAGGATGTGGTTTGGACACATGTTCTTACAATCGGAAACCTGTACCATAAAAATCAAGATGGAAAAATACTCCAAAGTGATCTTGAACAGAATGCATAAAAATGTATTTATCTCATGTGATCTTGAGCATTCCTCAAAGCAAGTGAACTTTTGCTCACTGTGTGAAAATAAGACACCTAAAAATATCTCTGTAATGAATAACACATTAAAATGGTGCAAAAGCAAAATGGTGTGAACACTTGGAATCTTAAATAAAAACAGGAGCTGTTGGAAATCCTCAGCAGGTCAGGAAGCAACTATGTAAAGAGAAATAGATATAATGTTTTGGGATCAATATAATTTCATCAGAATTCTGACTGGCAGCTTTCAGAAGCAAAATGGGTCCTTAAACCCATTGGCTTCCAACCAGCTATTGACAAATCAAAGGTCTGAATTATTCTCTCTAAGATGATCACAAATGAATCCTGATCTACTTCAAAGGCCAAAGGCCTGCAGCTCCTTTTCCTCAGTCCCTAAATCAATCCTGTATAGGAAATGAGGACCCTGGGAAGGAAAGTGATGAGGTAGAGAGGTTTACAAAGGGAATTCTGGAGCTCAAAGAACCTGAAAATGAAGGTATGACCACCAACGTAAAGGAAATAGAAAATGTAGATATTGCCAGCGGTAAATTAAGTTGAAGGAATTATATTTTGCTTCAAGGATATGGAATCAGAGCTCTGAATTTATCAGTTTAGTAATTGAACCCTCTCACAATGTTTGAAAAGGGAGCTGAAATTACCTTGCAGCACATAGCAGGGTAGTTGAGATCCCTGTGCCATCAAGTCACATGAGAAGCTTGTGTCTCCTGTTCTCTAATGCCAGTAGGTATGTGTTTTGATCACACTGATACCAGAAGGCAAATCATTGGAAAAGGTTTCTCCTGGACATGGTTAGGTGATGGCATTGGTAACTGCCTGGGAGCAAGTTAGAAGTTGGTAATCGGGGTTAGATGCAGAGAATTGCCTGACACAGAAGTATAGTTTCTAAGATATAACTCTTTTCTTCCAAGGATATTTTAGGAAATAAAGTAAGCATCTCTGTCTACCATGTTGGTTTAGTAAGAAAAAGGAAGTTAAAAGGTGCTAATAATCTTTCTCAATCCTTAACAATGCTTCTGTTCTTAGTTAGCCCTGAATGCACTTTCTTCCAATGACTGAGAGTGCCCACTGGGAAATCTGGGCATACAGCTTGTATATTTCCATGGAGATTCTAAAAATGTCATATGCCCAGGAAACATTGCCAAAATTAATTAGTTTTTCCTTAACAGTACCTTGACTAAATTGGATGGCATGATATCCATGATATCTGTTCTAAGATTATTATACCCTGTCTTGCTGTTACATTAAGAATTCCTACAATGTTTAGATCATTTGCTTGAAATATGTGGGCACTTTGGCCATCATTGTTCATTCCTCATTGCCACAGAGTTTGCATATAAACTGAACAGCTTGCTAAGCCATTTTGGAAGGCATTATGGGTCAACCAAAAGCCAAAGGTAAGAAGATTAAAGCAATGAATTGCAGAACAACATGGTGTAAAAATACATCCCACAGTTTGAAGCCTTCATTAATACGTTTTTATAAATGAAAACTGACATGTATCACCAGATATTCAAAGAGATACATTGGAAACAGGACTAAAATTCCATCTCTATCAACCACCTAAAGTGAATAAAGATAATTATAGTAAGTAAAATAAATGTCTGGAGCATTCCAATGGTGCAAAATTTCACAGCAATGTGCAATCAATACATTTACAGAAGTAATGAAATTAGAATGACTTTGAAACGACAGTTCATGTATCAGAAGCATTATAATTTAAAGCTTGTGGAACAATTGGGTTCAATCTATATCTTATAATGTTCAGCCCAAAGGTGGGCATGAAGAATTTTGCAGATATTAGATAAGAGAAATGTTGTATGTTTTAGAAACAGTAGGGGATATCCGATATCAAAAGGTCACTGACATTGAATCTTTTGATTGTAATTGTAGTCATAACTGCAAGGCCAACTGGAGGAATGTGGTTCTTTTGTCAGACAAAACATAAGTCGGCGGAACCCTCATCTCCATTGAAACTACTTTCCTATTTTCTTTGAACAGCATCGTAGTCATGCAGGAAACATTTAAAAATATGTGGAATAATGCATCTTTTTACTGTTCAATTAACCTTAGCCCTTGAACAGAAGGAGCTGGAAACACAGAAGTTGAAGTCTTAAGGAGGGCCTTAAAGTTAATTGGGAATTACTTTAGGTAGCATTTCCCAATCACTGTAAATGAACATGAACCCATTTCTTTGCCCATAGCTACCATTCTTATTTTAACCCCATGTTATGATCTCATCTGTCAGAAACTGGAACAAATGTGGGTGCTCTTGTTTCCTCTCTTCACAAGCAGTTTTCTGTTCTGTTGACCTAATTGTATTATTTATATTTTGGTATCCAATTATGGACTGCTGCTGTTACTTTCAAAGATTTTAGAAGTAGGTTTCTCAGCTTTGCCTTTTGGAGAGGAATTAATTTTAAGTATCATAGGATACAGTTGCCACTTTTGGTTGATTAAGTCAAGTTATAGAGAAGTTCGAAACAGGAAATTCTATATCATAAAGGGAATAATTCTATCCAAGAAAAGACAGATTTGAGATCCAGTTAACAATGCCGGTCATTTCCCTCACTTTCTTAGAACTTTACAAGGATGCTGCCAGGACTCAAGGGCCTGAGTTTAGGGAGAAGTTTGGGTAGGATACGACTTTATTCCTTGGAACGTAGGAGATTAAGGGATGCTCTTATAGAGGTGTATAAAATCATGAGGGTTATAGACAGGGTCAATGCAGACAGTCATTTTCCCAGGGAAGGGGAACTAAAAACTAGAGGGCATAGGTTTAAGGTGAAAGGTGAAAGATTTAAAAGGGACCTGAGAGGCAACTTCTTCATACAGAGGGTGGTGCGTACATGGAATGAGCTGCCAAAAAATTGAAGCAGGTACAATAACAACATTTAAAAGACATTTGGATAAGTACCTGGATAGGTAGGGTTTAGAGAGATATGAGCCAAATGCAGGCAGATGGCTTGGTGCTTGGAGGGCACCATGGTCGATGTGGACGAGTTGAGCTGAAGGGCCTGTTTCCATGCTGTATTACTCGATGACTCTGACTAGCTGTGAGCTTCTTACAGCACAGACAGAAGCCATTCAGCCTCCCATGTTCATGCCTTTACTGTAATTCAGATTCAGCTTCGGATAAGCTTATTGTCATATATGACAGGGTGCAATGAAATTCTTTGTGTGCATGATGCTCACAGAGTAAACAGTATGCATGGTGATAATAAATACAATAAATATAGCAACCAGCACAAAGCAACAGAATGGTGCAAAGGTTGTAGTGCAATCTGTAGTGCAAAAAGAAAATGCTGAAGTGACAATAATGGAATAACCAAGAGATGTAGAGTTAAGAGTCCGAGAACATGGCAGAATTTGAAAGAATGATAATGGGTTGCATTTTGTTTAACTACAAAAGTCAAATGCTTGCAAACAGTAAAGAACAATAACACTACCAATGTAATCAAGCAAGGCATAGGATGAACCTAACAAAGTTGGCTGATCGCCACAGAACCTACAGTCAGTCAAACATCCCCTCCTAGATCTCTTCTTTCAGAACAGCAAACCGGAGAGTCATCATTTTACAATGGTCCCGTCTGAGGCTTTATCTCCTCCCAAAGAACCAATAGGTGTTTGCCAATTGGAGTGAGTGATGTTAAAACTCCACATCAGGCTGTAGAATTCCTGGAGGAATGTACAAGAAGACGAACACCCTAACCAATGCCATCCCACAGCTACGCAAAAGAGGGGAGATATGTTGTGTGGAAAGTTGAATATATAAAGCTGTGTAAAACTCTGAGGGTGTGATGCTGCAGGATTGTAAAGCCAATCCTATCTCCCACCTTGCAATCTCTAAACCTCACATCCATTCTTTATTCCCTAACCTGTGATATTCCACTGCCACTCTTAAATCCCACTCCCTATCCCAAACTCTCTTGACTCCCACTTCCTGTTTCCCATCCAACACACACCACTCTACACTCCCTACCCCCCTCTCCAATCACACCCCAACCATAACTCTCTGCTCCCGCACCCAAACACCAACCGTCCCACACTCAACCATTCCATACCCCACTTCAACCACTGCTCTACAACTCCACTTCCCACTATGCATACCCTAATCCCACAGACCCTCATTGCTCTTCCCTCTCCCATTCCCCATCTCTAACTTCCTCATCCCATACCCATATTCCCATAAATCCTCCTGCTCAGCATTTATCACCCTACACTTCCTCTTCCCATCCCCAACCCACCATTCCTCAATGCCACTTCTCAACCCCACTTCCCCCTCCAACCTCTCAACTGCCTTAATCAACCCATTCCCTGCCCGGCACCTCTTAACCATCCACCCTATTCCATGTTCCTTCTCCTTCCCTCCCCAGCCTCCACTACTCTTCCTTCAAAACTTTGCACACTTTTAACCATGCCATTAAGAGAACAGTTGATGAAAGTTAGGAAAGTGTAGTCATCTGTAATTAAAGAGATGGAGGCATTTTACAGACTGGCCTCCAAACTTAAAAGCCTCAGTTGGAGCAGAGATACTGTAAATTATCTGCTAAGGAGAAGCACTGGATCATTGGGACAAATTAAAGAATAATAGCAAGAATAGCAACTAGTTTGTCAGTACATCTGTGCTATTAATTGAAACAGAGTGTGTCTGCCCAGCGTCAAAACACTGTAGCCTCCATCAATAACCTGGTCATTATCATGTTGCTAATTGTGAGACCTTGCTGTATACATATTGGCTGCTGCCACTTTGACATTCCAATAGGGACTACATTTCAAATGCACATTGTTAGTTCTAAAGTGCTTTGGAACATCCCAAGACCATGAGATTTGTTTATGTTGCAGCTTTTGTCCTCCTTTCAGAATGTCTCAAAACCAGTGAAGTGCTGTTGAAGTGTACCCACTGTTATAATGTAGGAAAAATGACAAACAATTTACATACAATAAGCTCCCTTAATCAGAAATAAGCCAATCTCATGTTGAGGAATGTTGTTTGAAGGATAACCATTGGCTCAGATGCTAGAGACGCCTCCACTGTTTTTCAAGTTAAAGTTTATTGTCAAAGGCATTCATTCCTGAGGTATAAATGCCATGAAAATTAGCTCTTAACAGCAGCAGCACAATACTTTACAAACATGACAAACATAAGTTAACATAAACTTAAACTAACATAAGTTATACATAACTTACACGACAATTTACTTACTTACTTATACTTTCAAGTAGTGTCATGGGATCTTTGACTTCAACTAACAGGAACAGAAGGGATCTCCATTTAAGACTTCAACAGAAAAGAGGTATTCTAATAGTGCTGCACCCTCTCTGTACTACATGAAAGTAATGGCTCAGGTGCCTGACATGACATTTGAACCCAGAACCTCCTGACTCAGAAGCAGGAGTGCCACTAAATGAGCCAATGCATTGACATAAACAATTATTGCAGGACTAATACAGGCAATCTTTGATTCAGTTAAGATTTTTGTGTTTTCTTTAACAGGAAAATGGTTGTTCAAGTGGAAAAAAATAGATTAAAAATGCTTTCATGTGATTGTCTCAATCCATTTCATCAAAGCAGAACTGCAGGATGATAAAACAAATTGATTTTTGCAGAGCTGAAAGTTGATCTCCAGCTGTTATGGAATATTTCTTTATTTACAAAAGAAAAAGAAATGATTGCATTAAAGTACATCTCCTTCATATCCATTTAAAGATAACTAGTACCTTTTGGCATACTGTGAGCTGTTTTACAATGGGCACCAATCATTATCAACCCTGATGGTGGTTTTGAATTCTTTCCATTCCAACTCACTTTAGTCTGCTGTTTTTGCTGTTGTTATCACCATACTGAATGGACGATGGAGCCTGCAGGGATCACATGTCAGAATAAGTTTACTGAATGTCCAATCAAGATCTTGCCTTGCTACTAAATCCCTTTTGTGTAAATCCACCATCATAGATTGGCTTTAATTTGAACAATATTTCTGACGTGCAAATCATTTATGGAGCAAAATATAATTAGGTGGGTTGGAGTTCTGAGCTCCATTCATTTCTGTTAACACACAAAGCTTAATAAATTCTACATTTGTGTAGTCAAATTGGAGCAGAATACTTTTATCTGATGGAAATCACCCACCGGTTTAGAAAGGATAAATAGAGGGAAGCTTTTCTCATTAGTGGGTAAGTTCAAAGCCCAGGAAACTTAATGTTGTGGGCAAAAGGTACAAGGGGGATGAAATGAGAAACTTTTTTTTAACTCAGAGCGGTTATGATCTAAAATTCACTGCCTGTAAAGGTTGTGGAAAGAGAAGCAACCAATGCCTTCAAAAAGGATTGGATAGGCAATTGCCGCCTCTGGTTGCTCTGCCTCATACACACTCCACTTAGATCACCATACGGGAAGCTTCCAGGAATCACTGGGAGGAAAGAGATGCTGATAAAAGACCATCACATGCTTTAACAGACAGGCTGCATAACGGTAACTGGATTACCAGGGAGATGCATAACCTATTTGTGCAGTCAACTGTAGTAATGCACCGGTTCAGGTTTCAAGTCACATTATGTCAACTTGTTTGAGCTACGTTGAAACTGTTATGACAACTGTCGGTCTACAATTCACCCCAGCTCATGTCTAAAGTGCAAAGGCTGTTGTATTGAAAAGTGTCATTAAGGTTGTGCTATTCGAATGCAACTCTTATTAAGAAGCGCTTGGTTGTGAAATGGCACCGTTCTCTGTCTCTGCGCATCTGCCACAAATTATTCTATTGCAGGCTGCACAGCTGGCATTCATCCATGAGCTATGACCTCTGGATCCAATCCTTAAAGGGGCTACCCATGCCCAACACAACCACTGCAACTTGCTCTGCACTGCTTTTGGGAAAGATTGGGAGAAAGGGATTGACAAGATCGGCCAATTCGGGGATCAGTATGGACTGAATGACCACCTTCTGTCATACAGCAATTCTACATTTCCATGATACATTGAGAATTTTGATGGTTTTATCTGCTTTTACTGACATTTTAGTAATCACAGCTTTATGAGGTAAGGTGTGGAGCATCTTACTCAACATTATTTCTAATTTTTCTTACTCCTTTTACCACTGTTCTCTCTCAAAGTGTTGATGGGGTATTGATTCTTGGGCATCACCCTTTTACATTACCCTGACAAATATCCTTCACAAGGTCTCATCACAAGGGTATTTGGCTATGAAGAGAATCAAGGTCCTCTAAAGAAAATCATGCATGTGCCCAACTGTACTATGGAACCACTTTCACCAGAAGTACTTCAACGGTTCATCAAGGGGTTCACCATCACCTTCTCATGGGCATTTGGGATGTTCAATAAATGCTGGCCTTTCACTTACCAAAAAAAAATGAAAAAAAAATTAAAAGTTAAAGCTCAGCAACATACCTTTGGAGAGTCACAACCTGTTTGGATGAAATCTCGAAGGACAGTCCTCTGACGCAAGGCATATCAAGACAGGATGGTGATTTTGGCTGCATGTTTTATCAAATCTTAATTATCATGGGAGGATTGAAACCTATGCGGCTTATGCATTTTTGGTGTGTACCACTTTAAGAATTGTGGCATATGATCAACTCCTCTTTCCATTTTGCTACAAATGTGGTGGCTTCCAGAGACGATCTGGTTCTGCAGAGAAATTCACTGTATGAAATGTTTTGCACAAATGTAAGTGCTTATACAAATGAAGTATCTTTGTTTGTTAATTTAAAGTATTGGCCATCCTCCAGTATCTGAGAGTGTGAATGAGAGAAGACACCAAGACAGCACACACACAGCCTGAGTCTGCTGTTAGGGCTCAACAGGAGGCAGGAGGTTTCACTCAGTTTAGGTACTCAGTGAGTCAAATTTTTGCACCCAATTAGCACTCCTCAATTAATGAAACAGTTTTGGTTTCACACTACCACTAAACTTGCAGAGTGTGAATGCACTGTTACTTCTAAGACAATCTTTACATCCACAACAAACATATAGCTTTTGTGTTGATTTATGACAGAGAGAGTTGATGCAACAGTGATTCTGATAAGATGGAACTTACTGAGTATTGTGGACATCTTTTGTTTGCAAACTGAAGAAAACTGATGCATGTGCAAATATACTTTTTGAAAGGCCCAGCTGAAGAATGTTATAGAGTCATAAAGCAATACAGCACGGTCCATGCTGACCATGGTCCCCACCTAGCTAGTCCCAATTTCTTGCATTCGGCCCATATCCCTCTAAGCCCTGCCCTGCATATACCTATCCAAGTACTTCTTAAATGATACTATTGTACCTACCTCAACCACTTCATCTGGCAGCTCGTTCCATATACTCACCACCCTCTGCGTGAAAAAGTTGCCCCTCAGGTCCCATTTAAATTTTCCTCTCTCACCCTAAACCTATGCCCCCTAGTTTTGAATTCCCCTACCCTGGGGAAAAGACTCATCCACACCTTTCATAATTTTAAACACTTCTACTTTGAAATAAAATTGAGAAGATTATATCAATTTAGCGAAGGCTCAGACCGAAACACAAATGGAACACAGTTACAATACAACTAACAGACTATTTGGAATTTGGAAGTCAACAGTTGAAAGCCCAGAACTCCCGCAGACCAGCTCTGGGAGTAGCCTTTCCACTTGCAGTTAAGGAGCAGGCAGTATCTCACTACTCCCTTCTTCAGGGCAACTGGGGAAGACTATAAATGCCTACTTCATTATTCCCCAAATGATATCTTGCAGAATGCACTCGTAATTGGGATGACACAAGTAATATGTGCAGGCAGTTTGCACAACTCTTAAAGAGTGACCAAATTGCCCAACACATCATTGCACTGAAGCTGCAAATTGTAAAGTTGTGTAGTGGAAACAAAGGCAAGCTGTGACTGCATGCAGTAATTCCTGGAGAGAAAAAAAAACTTTTGTTTTGCCTGGATACTTTCAGGCATGGTTTACATGAGGACGTTGCGGAGGGGAGTATTGTAGAGTTATGTGTGAGTAACCCTTTATCTCAGTTTCCCTTCAACACTCTTGAATGTTGTTTGGCCTTGACAGGGTTCCTTCCAGAAGTTAGCCTGCCTTCCAATCCAGCATGGAGGAGTCTGGAGCAGACCATGGGACCAGGCGGATCCATGTTCCAACCTCAGGCAAGGGAGGATGGAATCCAATCCTTGACCCTGGGACGTACAGTCTCACAGTGGCCTAGATAGATGGGACAAGTGGAGGAGTGAGCATATAGAGTAACCTGTTCCTTGAACCCTGTAGGGATTAGGGTGGTGATCTGATGCAGGGAGAGGAATTTGGAAAGCCTGCTCCAGAATGTTGTAAGGACACACAAGAAATTCTGCAGATGCTGGAATCTGGAGCAATACACAAAAAGTGCTGGAGGAACTCAGCATGTCAGGCAGCATCTATGGAGGGAAATAAATAGTCAACATTTTGGGCCGAGACCCTTACCTTCTCCCAGAATGGAGCCTGGAAAAATCACCTATCCGGTATTAGATATAAACAGGCCAAATCTGTTGCTGCCAGTCAAAAAGAAAGATATACATAGCTCAATTTAAACGATTAATGACTTTCGCTTTGATTTCTGTAAACCAAATTTCTGTCTTACTTTTTGCCATCTGGAATCACTGGTATGCTTTCTGTTTTGGCTCATTTAGCACTGACCTTGAGCACCTTCCTGTCACATTTCCAGAGTCGGCGGGTGAGTCACTCACCACAGAATGCCCAGCTTCTAGCCTGTTCCAGTAAACTCAGTATGTTTGTGGCTGGCTCAGTTAAGCTTCTGCACAATATTGAGCAGAATATTGAGGATGAAATATTGAGAAATGATAATGATGTTAAATTAGGCAGCAATGTTTGGACACTTTATTTTGGAGCTAGAATTCCTGTGGTATGATTGTTACTTGCTATGTAACATATGGCCAAATGTTTTCCAGGCCATGCTACGGTCAGTCTTGGTTTCTCCTTCGGTGTTTCGAATGGAACTGAACATTGTGCAGTCATCTGTAAACATCTGCATTATGGATTTATTGATGACACAAGAGAGACTTTACTGATGAAACAGCTGATGATGGTTCGGCCCAGAACACAGTTGGGAGGAGCTCCTGCCATGATATCTTTGGACTTAGATGATTGGATTCCAACCAACTTTTGTGTGAGGAATGATTTCAATTAATAGAGGGTTCCACTGTTGCCAAGCCTGCAGCAAGACCATATTTTACGTAAAGTAAACTGACACTGAAGTGATCAGGCATTTGTTCTGCAAAGGCAATTTTGTAACCTCAACACATAAGCGTCATATCCCAACATGCTGTGAGGTAGGGATAGCAGAGGATACTATAATTTCAAGAATCTTGGCCACATAGCTCGGGAGTGCTGAATGCCAAGGAATAGGAAAGGATGGAAAATAAATCTTACAGGTGATGTGTCTCAGGATCCAGTAGTCTGACTGGCCTAAGCCTTGGAAAGGTTAGGAAGCTGTGCTGGAGGTAAATGCATTACGACTAAGGGAGATAAACCTAGCTGGGACTCTGTGCACCCTCTGAATAATAAAGGGGAGCAGGTATTTTCTCCTCCAGCTATTCCGAGTTTGGCCTGGGTCTGTTTAGATGGTGAAAGCAGTCTCATAGAGCAAATAACTCAGAACTAGTTTATTAAAATCCAACCAAAGACACACATAAATACTTCAAATAATATGACATACAATACTTCATGAAATTGCTATGATATTAATGAAGGTATAATAAAATATTACAAACTATCATACTCTAATATAACCTCCATATTTCCATTTTTTACACTTCTTTAACCCTTAATTATAATTCCTGGTATTTCTCTCTCTCTCTTGCTCTCTTTAGAAAGATAATCAACTCTCTTGCAGGTCTTTTGCAAGCTACTCTTTAATTCTAGATGATTTTAGATGGAAGTCCACAATAACCACTGCCTATGACATTTTTCAAGTTGACCCACTCTGTCAGAGCCCTCTTATAAGCCAAAACCCACAATCTTTTTCTTATAATCCAAAACTCTCACTCATGACAATTTGATTGACATAACCTTCTGTTTTCATTTGTACCATCTCCATCCTGCTTGTCAAACAGGGGAGTATTTGATAACCAACCATAAGCACAAACAAAGATGCTTAGATGGAGAAATGTTTGAATTTATCGACAGTCTAAAACTAGTTACTGAGTAGTTTACCATATTCACATTTGTAAATGTCTGTTATGGACAGAGCCAGACACATTGGAGTCATCTTGTTATTTATTCAATGGCTTGTTACTTTGGTGACATTGTCAAACAGCAGGGGATTCAGAAGAAAATCTTGTGTTTACATAAACAAATATTTCAGAATTCTCTTTTCAGTTTACAGCCTATTTGAAAAGCTTATTACTGATTGAATTCCCACTATACCTTAGGATAGGAATTGCAGTCAATGTTTGTGGCCAATTTTTGGTCCACCATGAGTCGTGCACTCTTGCTGAAAGATCTGACTATTATCATATCTGCACCCACTCAAATATATCAGTCATCGAAGACTGGCTGTGGAGTTATTAGTGGAAGGAAATGAGGATGTATACCATTATAGGTGTGTTGCATATTGCGGTCTGTGCAAAAGATCTACAGAGATTTAATTGGTCTAGTAGTAATTCCCAAGGATGGGAAATACTGGCTGGCATTGTATATAAAGCCTTTTCCATACAAAGGGGTCCACTTGAGAAAGAGTGGGTATGTGCATTAATGAATTTGGACATGGAGAAAAGAGAATTAGGATCAGCCTATGGGAACAATTAGCTTAGAGTTAGATCTAATTAGTGTAAGCTCATGGAAAGACAATGCATTCTGCTGGAAGAGCAAAGTAAGTTATATGAACATTCAGGCATCAATGTAAAGAAGTCTGTTGTTGAATATTGTAGCATTGGGGGAGTGTGGTAGGATTAAGATGGGAATGGGAGGGATTGAGGGGAGATTTACCAGGATGCTGCCTGGATTGGAGAGCATGTTTTATGAGGATAGGTTGCATGAACTAGGACTTTTCTCTTTGGAAAGAAAGAGGTTGAGAGGTGACTTGATAGAGATGCACAAGATGATAAGAGGCATAGATCAAGTGGACAGTCAGAGACTTTTTCCCAGGGCGAAAATGGCTAACACGAGGGGGAATAATTTTAAGGTGATTGGAGGAAGGTACAGGGGATACCAGAGGTAAGTTTTTTTTACACAGAGAGTGGTGGGTGCATGGAATGCACTGCCGGCAAATGTTGTGGGGGTAGATACATTAGGGACATCTAAGAAACTCCGAGATAGCCACATCAATTATAGAAAAATGGAGAGCAATGTGAGAGGGAAGGGTTAGATAGATATTAGAGCAGGATAAAATGTCGGCACAACATTGTGGGCCGAAGGGTCTGTACTGTGCTGTGATGTTCTATGTTCTATGAGTGCATTGACCTACACAAGCACAATTGTGGGAGAATAGAGAGAACACAGTACAGCACAGTAGTGCAGCTAGTGGAGCTGCTGCTTAACAACTTCAGCAACCTGGGTTCAATCCTGACCTTGGGTACAGCCTGTGAGGAGTTTGCACATTTTCCCTGTGACCACATGAATTTCCTCTGGGTGTTCTGGTTTCCTCCCCCATCCCAAAAACATGTGGGTCAGTAGATTAACTGGCAGCTGTAAATTGTCCCGTGTGTAGGTGCATAGTAGAATCTGAGGGGAATTGATGGGAATGTCAGGGGAAGAAAATGGGATAAGTGCAGGATTAGTGAAATTGGGTGTTGATGGTCGGTGCAGACTTGGTGGGCCAAAGAGCCTGTTTCTGTGCTGTGCGACTCATTGAGTCATAATAAGGGGAGAACCTGTGAAAATACAGCAGAGACATTATAGTTTCCCCAAAAACCAGAGAGGAATTTATAGGCAGTATTAAAGTTCCTCATGGATCAAGACCTCTGAAAACACATGTAAATTCAGTAGCTTTTCTTGCTATGAAGCCACATTGATCCTGGAGGATGACAACTGAACATAGAGTGTTAAAGTATTAAATGAGAACCCTCCAGCATGTGCCTCGATTAGTGGGTCTATTCAGCAATATATAACTATCTGCAGAAACATACAAAGGTGGATGTTTCTAATGGATTAGGCCTATTCTAATGAAAAAAAAAGATTGGTACAAATTTGGTTTCATCTTTAAAGGGCAAGGGTACCTATGGACACGTACTATGAGGAGAGGTTGGACAGAACAGGGTTGCTTTCTCTGGAACAGCAAAGGCTGAGGGGAGACCTGATAGAAGTATATAAAATAGAGTAATAAATAGACAGCTGGTATCTTTTTCTCCAGGGTCAAAATGTATAATACGAGACGAAATATATTTAAGGTGAAAAGGGGAAAGTTCAAAGGAGATGTGTGGGTAGGTTTTTGTTTTACACAGAGAGTGGTGGGTGCCTGGAATACACTGCCAAAGGTGGTGGTGGAGGCAGATGCAATAGAGGCATTTAAGATGCTCTTAGATAGGCACATAAGAGAAAAGATAAGATATATTTATCAGTCACATGTACATCAAAATACACAATGAAATATATCTTTTGTGTAGAGTGTTCTAGGGGCAGCCCGCAAGTGTCACCACACTTCCGGTGCCAAATTAGCATGCCCTCAATTTCCTAAACCATATGTCTTTGGAATGTGGGAGGAAACCGGAGCACCCGGAGGAAACCCACGCAGACATGGGCAAACTCCTTACAGACAGCAGCTGGAATTGAACCCGGGTCACTGGCGCTGTAATGGAGGGATATGGACCATGTGCAAGCAGAAGGAATTAGGTGTCATTGGATTAATTAGTTCAGCACAACATTGTGGGCCAAAGCACTTTTTCCTGTGCTGTACTTTTCTAAGTTCTATGTCTGCTGCAAAGGTATCATCATGGTCCATCCATATTCAATCAGTAAGTGACTATGTGTTTGGATGAGCTCTTCAGAAGGAAAAAGGTGAATCAGTGTGTGGATGGCTTGTTACTATTCACAGAGACTGCTGAAGAACAGATGGCGTTGTTGATGGATTGGGGCAGTTTTCAACATAATGTTAGTTGAAGGTAAACCTGACAAAGGCTCAGGAATGGAGATCGATATGCGTAAAATGTAGCTTTGCGTCACTCAGAGATGGTAACCAGTAACATCACCCTTAAGTACCTCATGCCACAAACAAAATATTGCCAGTGATGAGAATAATGAAAGTCCTTTATTTTGTTTTGTTTTTAAATAATTTCTGAAAAAATAGTCAAAGAAAAACTTTTGCCTCTTCGATCAAGAACATATTTTAGTCTTTGCAATATCCATTGGTCAGAGGCCTCAAGTAGACACTGTGCATTCCCTCTTCATGGATGTTCAGAAGAGGGCAGGCAACCAGAATGACACAGACATCACTGACCCACTAAAATCAAAAGAAAGACAGAAAATGCTGGAAATACTCATCAGGTCAGGCAGCATCTGTAGAAAGAGAAACGGTTTATGTTTCAGGTCAGAGACCCTTCATCAGAACCCATTTTGATCTGAAATGTTCACTCTATTTCACACTCAATGACTCACTGCCTGGACCTGTGAATGGATGGTTTGACCAGACATAGGAGCCATCTTATTCTTTTTCCACTCCAAGTGCCCATTGGTCAGTAGCTTGGAATTGAAAGCAACCACAAAACCTAAGGATCAGCCACTTCTGACATTGAAAAAGGTGATGCAAACCTTATTTAAGAGGCAGTAACTTCAGTTGCAAACCCTCCAATTATTCCTGAAAAGAAATGCACATTCCAAGAAGCAAATTGTCCAGTTCTGGCTGCTGTAATCAAATTTCCACGTTGTATTAAATCTTTGGGAAATTTTCATATTGCTAGAATGTAGCAAACAACATAAAATCATCTTTTTACAATTTGTATAACTGATTTGTCACAAGCCAGGACATTCCCACTGAGCAGGCAGCAGCATAAGTTCCAATGAGCCCTTGAAATACATGTCCAGGATTTTACATTATCATCAGTTTCATCCCTTGCACAATACTGCATGCCACATGATAGCAACTTTCAACATACAAGACAGCAATTGGAAATGACTTTGTCAGATTTTGCATTTCCATTTTTATCAGAAGTTTAGAAAATGATTTATCTTGGCGTTGTCCCATAAATATGTGAAAATACTTTTGAGGTTATCATTGACCCAACTAGTATATCCAGTGCAAATCCTCCACAATATGTCAGTCTCATAATGTAAAATTATAGGAGCTGTACATTTCATCTTGGGTCAGAGTCAAAAGTCAATATAATTGTATAACAACAAAGCAAATATGAAATATAGAGCCGTTTTATTTTAGATGCAGGTGGTGCTGAATTGGTAAATTGCATTCACATTTATTAAGACATTCTTTGGTATAATACATGCTGACTAATATTATATGAGTTTCTTTCAACTGTTGCCAATGGAAATAATAGTGCTTTGTTCCTGGTCCTCATTTGCAAAATAAAGGCAACTTATTTCTCTGTGGGGCACATGGAATTCTCATTGGGATTGCTGAACCCTAACTTCACAGCCCTAATTTGGTTTTCCCAATAATAACAATTCTAATTGGAACAAGACATTGACAATTTTCTTCACAAAGAGCTGAAGAATTGGGAATGATGGCCACTGAACCATACAAATTTAAAACTCCTGATGAGCACCATTTACATACTCAAAACTATATATGAAAGTAGGCAATTTTGCAGAATTACTACAAATTACTTCTAATTTATTTTGTTTCTTCTAAAGGAAGTTTTGTTTCAATGTTTGCCTTATAACTCACAGATTCTATCTGCTTGAAGGTTACATGATTGCAAAATGTCAAATTATTGCAGAAACTCTGTATGAAGGAATTCTTATTTTTCTAGTGCAGACAAGAAATATTAAAGACCATACCTAAAGATTACAAGCAGCATTGAACAGTATAATGTGCAGAGTAAATGATGCATTCTAAATGATACATCCAAGTAAGCAAGGTGAAAATTGGTTTAGGTCAAATGCACAAAAAGATGAGATAATTTGTCCGATCGAATTCATCTCTCCTATACGTTAATTCTCCAAATATATTGTTTAATTATATTTTTGCTTCCAGGGGCATGCTTGATTGTTATAAATATTTGTTATTCTTTAAGAAAAGATGTTTTCCTGATACATCCAGTCATTTTGTCTGTCATTTCTATTGACTTCTTCTTATTCTACCACCCTTACATTTTTGAAACAACCTTGGATTTGGAATATTCTGTCACCTAGAACTTTTGCATGTCCTGTGGGGAAGTAAAAATGTCCCAGACCTTCAGGCACGGGGAAAATTTTCTTCCTATCTCCACTTCTATGCCTCTCATAATCTTGTATACCTCAGTCAGGTACCCCCCTTAGCTTTCTCGGCACCAAGGAAAGCAAGCTGGCTCTCCCCCGGACCTCCCTACTCATCCCCAAGCTCAAGATCTTTATGCAACCAAATAAAACCCCCACCTCCCCCCAATACGATCTAATCTTCTGACTTGACTGATGATCACAGGCCACGTCACCATTGATTCTTGGCAGCCGATGCTTGCACTGAACCCTACACAACTCCACCCCATCTCTGGGCCTTTCTCTCCTGAGATACTCCCAGCCCTAGCTCCAGACTTTTGTTTCTCTTGCTCACTCTGCATTGCTACTGTTACGAACCAGCAACAAACGAAACACACTGAGTCATGATTCAGTGTTAAAAACTATTTTATTAATCACTACTTATGATAATATGAAAAATAAAAGTAAAAATGTTAGTATGTTAGAGTTAAAAAATGTTAAACCTTGAATATTAACCCCAAAACTAAACTCCTCGTGTGTGTGTGTGGCAAAGTCCCAAACTCCAAGTCCAGGAATGGTTCTTAAAGTTCAGTTCTGCAAGCCGTAAGGTGAAACATAAGCAAAGGCTTCTTCAACAACCACCGTTGTCTGAAGATAAGACGTAGATGTAGAGAACATAGAGAGAGTAATTACGAAATCCAAATGTTCCATGATGGAACCCAAACGACACTTCAGTGTTTACTCGATAGTGACTTCCTCACCCCGAAAAGCATCCGAATCGTGGTCGTCCACACAAATACCTGTTTCCTTCTATAGGTCAGCAACAAGGTGAACTCCACTGGATTACTTCCAATTTCCAGACATGGATTTCAGTGGCAGACACAGTTATTGTTTCTCATCCATTGATAGAGAAAACTAGCAGGCTGGTGTCTCTCTCCCTTCTCTCTCTCTCTCTCTCTCTCTCTGACTTCTTCAACAACGTCATTACGTCCTTTATCTTCTATTGACGTAAGCACGCCCCCCCCCACACACACACTCTATCTTAAAGGGACATTCACTGAGTCCGTAACACTACACTGAGTGAATTGAAACCCTTTCCCTGCTGTTTGGTTCATTCATGAATGCTGCACGCCTTGGGCCTCAAGTGTCATTGAATTTCCAAGTGTAGGTCTTCCCACCAATTACCTGTCTTGGATCCCCTGATGAAAGCTTTCTTCCAAACACTGTCCCAACCTATATCATCATAGTCTTCCAATCATAAATCCCAACATGTGGCAGGGCAAAAAAGAGATATTGTGTGCAGAAATAGTTTAAAAAGCTTTGGAATCTAGCTAACTCATGTCTCCTTGTTAAAGGTCAAAAATATTGGATATTTCTGAATTTGTCTCTTCATAATCAGCATTTAAAAATTGGTAAATTGGTTTATTATTGTCACATGTACTGAGGTACAGTGAAAAACTTGTCTTGCAAACTATTCATACAGATCAATTCATTACGACAGTGCATTGAGGTAGTACAAGGTAAAACAATAACAGAATACAGAATAAAGTGTAACAGTTACAGAGAAAGTGCAGTGCAGGTAGACAATAAGGCATAAGGTTATAACAAAGTAGATTGTGAGGTCAAGAGCCCATCTTTATCATACTAGGGAACTGTTCAATAGTCATAACAGCGGGATAGAAGCCGTCCTTGAACCTGGTGGTATGAGCTTTCAGGCTTTTGTATCTTCTACCCGATGAGAGAGGGGAGAAGAGAGAATGTCCAGGGTGGGTGGGGTCTTTGATTATGCTGGCTGCTTCACCAAGGCAGTGAGAAGTGTAGACAGAGTCCATGGAGGGGAGGCTGATTTCCGTGATGTGCTGAGCAGTGTCCACATCTCTGCAGTTTCTTGTTGTCACGGGCAGAGCAGTTGCCATACCAAGCCGTGATGCATCTGGATAGGATGCTTTCTGTGGGACATTGATAAAAATTGGTGATGGTCAAAGGGGACATACCAACTTTCTTTAGCCTCCATTGGACATAGAGGCGCTGGTGAGTTTCCTTGGGCATGGCCTTCACGTGGTTGGACCAGGACAGATTGTTGGTGATGTTCACTCCCTGGAACTTGAAGCTCTGAACCCTCTCGACCTCATCACTGTTGATGTAAACAGGAGCATGTGCACCACCCCCCTTCCTGAAGTCAATGACCAGCTCTTTTGTGTTGCTGACATTAAGGGAGAGGGTGTTGTCATGACACCATGTCACTAGGCTCTCTATCTCCTTCCTGTACTCTGACTCATCGCTGTTTGAGATACGGCCTACAATGGTGGTATCATCTGCAAACTTGTAAGTGGAGTTAGAGCAGAATCTGGCCATGCAGTTGTGTGCGTATAGGGAGTAGAGTAAATGGATGAGGACGCAGCCTTGGGGGTTGCCAGTGTTGAGAATAATCATTGGTGGAGGTTTTGCTGCTTATCCTTACTGTATCAGAATTGGATTTATTATCACTGAGAATGTGACGTGAAATTTGTTCTTTTGTGGCAGCAGTATAGTACAAAGACATAAAAATCTATAAATTACAAAAATAAATAAATAGTGCAAAGAAAGAAGGAATAATGAAGTAGTGTTCGCGGGTTAATGGATTGTTCAGAAATCTGATGGCAGAGAGGAAGAAGCTGTTCCTGAATCATTGAGTTTAGGTCTTCAGGCTCCTGTACCTCCTCCCTGATGGTAGTAATGAGAAGAGGGCATGTCCCGGATGGTGAGGGTACTTAATGATAGATGCTGCCTCTTTGATGGTGGGAAGGGTTGTGCCTGTGATGGAACTGGCTGAATCTTCAACCCTCTGCATCCTCTTGTGATCCTATGCATTGGAGGCTCTATACCAGGCTGTGATGTGACCATTCAGAATGCTTTCCACCGTACATCTATAGAAACTTATAAGCACCTTTGGTGATATTTGTGCCTTCTTCGTGATTGCATCAATGTGTTGGGCCCAGAATAGACCCTCTAAGATGTTAATGCCCAGGAACTTGAAGCTGCTCACCCTTTCCACCACTGACCCCTCAATGAGGACTGGTGTGTGTTCTCCCAACTTCCCCTTCCTGAATTCCACAATCAGTTCCTTGGTCTTGCTGACATTGAGTGCGAGATTGTTGTTGTGAGACCACTCAACCAGCTGATCTATCTCACTCCTGTAAGCCTCCTCATCACCATCTGAGATTCTACAACAATGGTGGTGTCATCAGCGAATTTATAGCTGGCATTTGAGCTGTGCTTGCCCACCCTGTCATGAGTGTAGAGAGAGTACAGCAGTGGGCTGATCACGCATCCCTGAGGTGCGCCTGTGCTGATTGTCAGTGAGGAGGAGATGTTATTGCTGATCCGCACTGACTGTAGTAACCCTATAAGGAAAACGAGGATTCAGTTGCAGAGGGAGGAACAGAAGCCCAGGGTTTGAAGCTTAGTTATTAGTACTGATGGAATGATGATGTGATGGGAATGAGGGAATGATTGTGGTCTGTTGGTCAGGAAGTCAAGGATCCAGTTGTAAGTGGAGGTGTTGAGTCCCAGGTTTAGTAGTTTGGAGATGAGTTTGCTTAGAAGTATAGTATTGAAGGCAGAGCTGTATTCAATGAACCATAGTCTAACATAGGTGTCTTTACTGTCCAGATGCTCCAGAGATGAGTGTAGAGCCTTAGACCTTTTTCGGCAGTAGGAGAACTGCAGTGGGTGGAGGTTGTCTGGGAGGCTGGAGTTAATGTGTGCTATGATCAGCCTTTCAAAGCACTTCATGATAGTGGATGTCAGAGCTACTGGGCGGTAGTCATTAAGGCACATTACCTTGTTTTTCTTCAGTACTGGAATGATAGTGGTCTTCTTAATGCAGGTGGGAGCCTCAGATTGAAGCAGGGAGAGGTTAAATATGTCTGCAAATCCCCCCGCCATCTGAGCTCTATAGGATCTAAAGACATGGCCAGGGAAACCATCCAGACCAGATGCTTTCCACAGGTTCACCCTCTGGAAGACTGATCCTACGTCTGCAATGGTGACCATGGGTTCAGGCGCATTGGAGGCTGTCGGGGTGGGTGGTGACATAACGATCCCTTTCTGTTCAAAACATGCATAGAATGCATTAAGCTCATTGGGAAGGGATGCGCTGTTGTCGGCGATGCTGCCTGACTTCACTTTGTAGCCCAGTCTGGCACATAAGCCCTGCTACAGCTGGCGGCTGGTCTGGGACTCGATCTTGGACTGGTATTGCCTCTTATCATCCCTGATAGCTTTACGGAGGTCATATCTCAATTTGTTGTTTGGGTCAGGGTCACCTGATTTGAAAGCCGCAGTCTTAGACTTCATTAGGGAGTGGATCTCCCGGCTCATCCATGGTTTCCAGTTTGGGAACACCTGATTGTCCTCTTTGGTACACAGCCCTCAATGCACTTGCTGATAAAGTCTGTGATGGTGGTGCCATGCTCATCTAGGCTGGCTGCTGAGTCTTTGAATGTGGACCAGTTTACTGACTCAAAGCAGTCACATAGAAGCTCATCTATATCCTCAGACCAGCACTGTATGGCTCCCTGTACTGTTTGTACGCAGAGAGAAGGAGCACAGCCTGGTGGTATAATTTACCAAAGTAAGGGTGGGGGGGGTGGGGGGTGGCACAGTAGATGTCTTTGATAGTTGTGTAGCAATGGTCAGGGGTGTTTGGGCCCCGGTGGGACAGGACACGTGCTGGTAGTACTTTGGTAACACACTCTTGAAGTTGGCCTATTTGACAGAAGCTGAAACATGACGATTCAGTACAGAGAATCATACAATGCTAGTTTGAGGAAATAGATGAGCTTCTATGTGACTGAAGTTGGCCTGGTCACCAGCAATGATGAAGAGGGCCTCAGGGAATTCCGTTTCATGGCTGTTGATCACGGAGTGTAGTTCACTGAGTGCAGGCTTCACTTCCGCCTGGGGTGGGATATAGACTGCCGTCAGGATAGCTGAAGTGAACTCCCATGGCGGGTAGTATGGGCGACACTTCACCGTTAGATATTCCAAGTTGGGTGAGCAGGAACTTGCCAGGACCGTCACGTCCGGGCACCACAAGGAGTTGATTAGGAAGCAGACCCCTCCACCTCTAATTTTTCCTGAGGTCACCATACAGTCCATCCAGTTGCAGTCAGGTGAAACAGGTTTAAGCCACATTTCAGTGAGACAAGGCACACAGCAGTCTCTCCGTTCTCTTTGATAGGTCAGTCTCGCTCTTAGTTCATCAATTTTGTGCTCAATGGCCTAGTTTAGAAAAACTGCTAAACATTAATCAAACTAACAACATTTCTTAAAATATGCTTTTCTTAAACAAATTAAAACAACATTTGACATTGAGATTTTATAAGATAAGATACCTTTATTAATCACATGTACATCGAAACACACAGCAAAATGCATCTTTTGCATAGAGTGTTCTGGGGGCAGCCCACAAGTGTCATCACGCTTCCGGCGCCAACATAGCATGCCCACAACTTCCTAACCCGTACGTCTTTGGAATGTGGGAGGAAGCCAGAACACCAGGTGGAAACCTACACAGACACAGGGAGAACATACAAACTCCTCACAGTGACCAGAATTGAACCCGGGTCACTGGCGCTGAAATAGCGTTATGCTAACTGCTGTATAAATTTAAAAAGTAAATTACCTAAAATGTAAATCCCTCAGATCTGCTTCCTTGGAAATAAATGGAGTTACAGATCCTGCATTGTCTGTAACCCGGCATATGTCCAACATACTAGTGTGACTGCTGGGGTAATGCTTCAAGTTTTTGTTGCATTACTGGACTCCTGTGGAGGCCAAGCAGCAGAGTGTGTCAGTCAAACTCCAGACAGCAGCCTTCTGGTGTGATTTCCAAATCTGGGCACTCTTCTGTTGAAATCATGAACTCCCTGATATTTATATGGGAAAGATACTTTTCACCAATCTAAATAGCTTTGGGGGAAAAAAACTGCAGATGCTGGAAATTGAGAATAAAACAGAAAATGCTGGAAATACTCAGCAGGTTACGACACATTTGGGGGAAGAGAAACAGACTTAACATTTAAAATCAAAGATTCTTCATCAGAACTGGAAGAGGAGAAAAGAAGATTGTTAAACTGAAGTGAAGGTTGCATCCTGACCTGCTGAGTATTTCCAGCATTTTCAATTTTTATTATTAATAGTTTTGGAAACATTTTAAAAGCTGTTTTTTTTCAAAAATTAGCCTCCTGGTATTGACAAGAGGTGAGTGTCCACCCTCAGCCTTTATATCTTCCAGGACTCTTGGAATATCCCAGGGGTAGGGTTCAGGGACATCTTATGTGTGGCCTCTTTATGCCTTGCCACCCAACCTGGAGAAGAGGGATCATCCAGCCACTCAGTAAATGGGAGTGGGAGGGAGATACAGGCAGTGAGTCCAACCAGGTGGTTGAATCCAGTTTTTACAGCCCATAGTATCTTTATTAATATTAAGTCATCTTATTAATTTGAAGTGACTTATTAACTCTAAATCCCTCTGACATCAATAGCTTTTCCCCTTTGATTTTAGCATCCTTTAGAATGTCGTAGATATATGAAGAAAAAACAAAATGTTTAAATTGTGTAATCCTCTCGTGAATATTCACAGTAAGTACATAATGGCTTGGATCTTGCAGTAATTACTTTATTCAACTTTGGAATTTTTGCACTTGTAGAAATTGCTATCAATGATCTTCAGAATAAGTATCTTCATAGGGTAAGCTGTTTGCAGCCTTCTCCAGCACAAGCAGGCTGAAATTGTTTCAACTGACATAGAATTAAGCTTTTTATAATCTAGTCCCATGTAAGCACCCTGAAAAGTTCAAGTCAGTTTCTAATCATGTAATGTCCCACAACTATTGTTTAACAAGTATCTTGGCCCTGAAAAAAATATTATAATTTCCTCACATGAATATTCCAAAATATAGAGCAATTTAAAAATATCTGTTAATGAGATATTTCAGCTTCTACTTCATTCATACATGTAGTTTCCAATCCTTTTAGCATTCCGTCTTTGTATGAAAAGTTAATTAAAAGATGTTTCCTACTTGTTATAGGCATGAGAGTTCTTCAATCAGATTAACTCCTCAGCTCTCTGATATCCCAGCAACTGGGTGCCAGAAATCCTTTCAATGCCTGACAATAACTGATGTTGGGAAAGGGGATCTGTCACTATTTCACCATTGATGGCATATTTGAACTATTTGCTTGTCCTTGACTTCACTTTCAATTGTACCTTGTGCAGTTTTCACTATCACTCCAATTGCCTTTGTCTTGTTCATATATTCTGTTTAACATAGTTAAGTGCTTTGAGATCTTTTAAACTATTTTATTCCCTTCTGACACACCTTATAACGTGTTTTAAAAAAAATTGCATTTCCTCTCAGAGGTTCCTCTCTCCGCTATCTTTTAATCCGGGGACGTCATGGAGCACAGAAACAGACCCTTTGGTCCACCATCTCCATGCTGACCATCAGGTCTTTTCAGCAACCACTTGGTTCATAGCCGACTATATCTTGGCAGTTCAAGTGCTCACTCCAGATGCTTCTTGAATGTTATGAGAGTATTCACCTGCACCACCTTCTCAGGCAATGCATTCCAGATTGCAGCTACCTTCAGGGTGGAAAGAAAACTTCCTCAGTTCCCCTCTCAGCCTCTTACTCCTCACCTTAAACCTATGCCCTCTGGTCTTAAGCACCCCTGCTGTGGGGGTGTGGGGGGGGGATGTGGGCGTTTCTTACCATCAACCATGTGTCTCTCATAATCTTGTTTACCTCCGTCAAGCCACCCCTCGACCTCCTCTGCTCCAAGGAAATCAAATTCAGTCTCTGATAACTAAAAGTTCCAATCCCAATAACATCCTGGTGAATCTCCTCTACACCCTCTCCAGTGCAAGTCACATCATTCCTGGAACATTGCAAGCAAAATGCACACAATATTCCAGATGTGGCTTAGCCAATATTTTATAAAAGTGCACCAAGAGGTCTCCGCTCTTATACTCTATACCCAGGCTAATAAAGGCAAGCATCCTGCGTGCCTTCTTCACCACCCCATCCACCTACACTACCACCTTCAAGGATCTTCAGGCCTGTACACCAAGGTTTCTTTCCTCCTCAATACTCCCTAGGGCCATTACATTCATAGTATATGTCCTACCTTTATTATACCAATTACAATTGGTTTGTTATCTCAGTTATGCAATTATATTAGCCAATGTTCCTTACTGAAAATGTGTTGGAAGTCATAACTAAAGCCTATTGTTGCTGTATCTTGAATGATGACAGTCAAGTTTGCTTCCATCATGCAGATAGTGACTACTGATTTCATTATGCTATCTTGTGGGAATATTAATATTAATGTGTGGAAACCAGTAACCTCCTAAGAAAGACAGAGAAAACACAATTAAATTTGTAATTCTGTTAAGTGCTTCCATTTCAATAGAACATTTTTGCTTGACATAGCTCTGCCTCTTAATAGCATTGCCCTGTATAGTTTAGTTGTGGAGTAAGATAAGAAGAAAGCACAATATGGAGTCACAATATGCCATTATCCTAAAGTGGTGCACACCATAAATGGAAACTCCTAATCACAGGGAGCAACAAATCTACCAAAGATCGTAGATCAGAGAGCTCAGATGCAAACAGCCCCAGGGTAGATAAGGAGAATCAGTAATATAGCTGTACTAACTTATCTCTCTTCTTATGTGTGAATTTCTTGTGCATCATTAATCTTAAGGTGTTCGTACTGCAGTGCCAAATATGCACAGAACGTAATATTGGAGAAGACTAAAAGCTTCCCCAGTGTGCTATCATGTCTGCATCGCACAATTTGCTCAAATTGGCAATTAAAAGTCAGTGGCTCACAGCCACCAAGTGAGGTAGTTTATTAACCTTTTACAAATCAAGAAAATCACTGAGGTGCTAAACACTTTTTCCGCTTATTCTCACTCTATCACTACTGTTATCTTCACTTTGAATATTAACATTTTGGGCTGTTTCCATTTTTACTGCAGGTTTCCAGGGTAACGACATTTTGGTGCTGTACATGAATCTTCAGAAACAAGGAAGTGTAATAATGATTCTTCATCCATAAAAGAATGGCAGCATCGTGGCTGTGTTGCAGCCCTAACAACCTAGAGGCCAAGACCAAAGACTCTAATCCCTGTGTTGCAGCTAGGAAACTTAAATTCAGTTGATTACGTAAAGCTGATTTTTCCTTTAAAAAGGCTGTATCAGTAAAGGTCACCATGAATTACTAATATCCTAGTTGGACAATAGACTCACTGCAATATGCTTAACTCCTAATTTCCCTCAATAACCCAGCAAGGACTCAGTTCAAGGGCATTTTGACACCATCAATAGATGTTGGTCTGTCCAGTGATGTCAAAACCTTTGAAAGAGTTAAAAAAGTTGCTTCAATTGATATATTCTATTCCTTGGACTGAAACATTAAATTAAAAAAACACTAAAACACGCTGAAAATATACACTTATTAAAAAAGCAATGATATCATGAATGAACAAATAAATTTCTGTCATGGAGTCATGTTGACTTAATTATGTCACTTTATTATCCCCCATAGCACCTTCGTGTAAATTTTAATTAGACATAATGGGTGCCATCCTTTTTGATTGTGACACTTGCTGCAGTAATTGCTGATATGGTTGTGTTGACAGAATGGGAGCCAAGGTTGCATGTATAAGTAGCCCCCGACACAAACTACCCTTGGAACTATGTATCTGGCCTTGGACCAATTACTTTCCCAGACTGCGGTCCAGAATTTGCAATGGTAATGATAGTCAAACCATTGCCGTAGGAAGACATCACCATGAGAAGCTGACAGCCTCTTCTGGTATCTTCATAAACACTGAAACCCAGTGGCTGTTGTCATTGAAACCAGGCCCTATTTCAATCTTCATAAATGGAATCAAGATGGAATCAGTGATTTGTCATGAAAGCTTTCTCGCGTCATCTTCACTTTAAAACTCCGTTTTATATGTTAAGGCTTGTTGAATGAGTTGTGACTGAGTTTTTAAAAGTCATAATAACTGATGACCATTCTCTAATTCTAAAACTTTACTCCATTCAATGACTACTCTTCTGTAGAAGTTTAAAATGATATATTAGTTTATTATAATATTTTGACTATGAAGTTTCACTTCCTACATTAATCCCACTACCAAGCCCCAGTTTCTATTTTGTGTCCTGTAAAATGTTAAAAACATTGAATAAAACTAGTGATTTTTATTTCCTGGCTTGATTTGTCAGAGCTAGCAATCAGATTGACCCTCAGCCTATTCAATGTAACAGATGTAATAATGGCATGATCCCTTACACAAGGAACTTGTCTGCAAATCACATCAGAAAATAAGAAGTAGATGCCAGGGAGCCCAGTGCGTTACCGTGAACAGATTTCTTTGAGACCAGAAGTGATCACAGCCCTTTCACAACTCACAAGGAGTCCAAGCTATTAGCATCACTGGAGCTTTTGAAGAATTACAATGATTTGTTTTGGTCTTTTACTTGCCAACTAACTGATCCTAGACCAGAGTGAACTGACTGTACCAACAAACATGACTGTTGTAGGAATAGCTTTCTCATTAATTAAAAAGTAAATATAAAAATCAATGCAATGTTCTAAGCTTAATGGTAATAAACAGAGCCTCCTCAGGAAGATTGCATTAAATATTTAAAGAGATTTTAGAAACATCTTCATTTTCTGCAGAATATTCTTATGTGACTTTGATTACCGTCAAAAGCAAAAGACAGGACTGTTAATGACAGCTGTTTAAACAATATGATAAAAATTTTCTGTCAATTCATTAGCAAACTGAACAGAAGGTCTTAGAAGTGAAAATGGATAATGCTAGTCAGACAGATCCGTTTGGGGTTAATGCTACCATTCATCAGAAAGCTTGGGTCTGATTCCCATATACTGATGAGATGGTTGATCTCAGCCAGGTAGGCAATAAATCCTACAAATTGGCCTGAGTGGCCCTGGGCTACAGAGGAGAAACCAGCTGGAATTCCTAGCCTTAATTGCTACTCTGTGACCTCTGGTTATTTGAGTGTGGTGGTACAGGGATAAGCAGTGCTGGCACTTTGAGTGAACAGTCTGCCAACACAATATCTGAGGCACAACCAATTACATTAGTGTAGACATAACCGGTGCCTATAGAAGGTGAAGTGAAAAGGCAAAGCAATTTCCAATATTTGCAAAGATAAATCATGTCATTCATTATAAATCTATGTTCCCCTCAGTGGCACACAACCATAGGGTTGTACATATCGCCACTCTTTCGTTGGCACTGTGTCAAAATCCTGGAACACCCAGTTTAAGAGCATTGTGGGTGCATTCCCACCACATGGACTGCAGTGGTTTAAGAAGTCATACGAAAATGGGCAATAAATGTTGACTTATCAGGAAGCAACACCACCACTTCAAACTTGAAGAGCGCATTTTTCTTTTGAATAACTACTTATGGCCTGACTCTAATGTAATTAGGAAACAATACACAGCACATAAAAAATAGCAAAGCCCCATAAATTATGTGACCCATTTTACAGCTCAGAGAAATTCCTGGCGCCTGCATTGCACATTACTTTGCATTATGCACAATTAGCACTGGTAAAGAGAGTGAGACCAAGTAAAGAGCAAAAACAATTAGAGATAACAGAATCCTCATTCAACCCTCATGAGAGCAATTATTCCATTTTATCTTTTGGAGAGCGTCTGCACCACCAAAGGTGAACTCAGGCTAAAGTGACAGATCAAAGTTATTAAATCCTCTGAACATATTGCCAAAGGCAGGAGCACCTGTAATGAAGAACTCAAGGGTTTGTGGATAAAATTAAACTGTCCCTGGGCACTTTTACAGCTAAGTATCTATGGTATGTAGATGCACAATAGGCGAAACATATTGGCTGCATGAACTGAAAAGCAGGCGGCAAAATTATTGAAGATTTTCAATGATCTTAAAGTCACTGAAAGGCAAATGGAAACTCAATGATCCTTCCAAGTGATTCTTTCATAACACAGACAGACTGTCTGCAAAATAGAGAAGGGCTCATCTGTCTCAAAGGAAATTTATGTAGGCAGAATGATTCAAAATCAACATTGCTGAACTGAGGGGAAAGTAGAATAGGTTTCACAAAGGGACACACCATCACCGCAGGTGTAGGTAAGCTCAGTGGTTAAGTTATTGGCCAACTATTGAGAGACCTGGATTATTGTTCTGGTAGATATAGGTTGGAATCTCATCATAGCAGCTGGAGAATCTGAATTAGTATCAATGATGGTAATGTGGCGACTCACCGTCTAGTCGGGCGAACCGGCTCGGCAGTCGGGTCGTGCGGTGTCGGAGCGACGAGGCCCAAGATGGCGGCGGGCCTCGTCTTTCCGAGCGACGGGGAGAACCCGCGCGCGGGAAAGTCCTGATGACGTAGGACTTACGTCATTGCCGGTTTTTTTGGGCGGGAGTTTTTCTCCCTTAAAGGGCCCGCACAAGGCGGGAAAATAAACCAGTTCTGTTTGGCAATCCTCCGAGTAGAGTCTTGTTTTATTCCGCGGTAGCAACCGCTACAGTAACCGTGAAACTACTAAATTGTTACAAAAAGAACACTTGTTTCATCAATATCATTCAGGAAGGCGATCTGCTTTCTTTACTTAGAGTAACCTAATTGCAACACATTGCACACCAGTGTGGTTGGTCCAACAAGCATTCATTCAGGTGAGAATTAGGGATGGACAATAAATGTTACCTTTGTCACAGAAACTTGTTTTCAGAAACACAGAAACATCCTGTGAACAAATTAACAGAATGAACAATCTGGATTTTGCAGTTATAAAGTCTAACAGCATGCAAGCAGGCACTTCAATCCATCAAGTCCATGCTGACCATTAAGCACTCATTTATAGGAATTATATTTTATTCTTCTCACATTCCCATGAAGTAGTCCCCAGATTCTGCCACTCACCTATACACTAGGGGTAGCTTACACTGGGCAATTAATCTACCAACCTGTACATCTTTGGGATGTGGAAAGAAACTGGAGCACCCAGGGGCACCAATGCAGTCACAGGGAGAATGTAAAAACTGCACACATGTAGCACCAGAAGTCAGGACTGAACCTGGGTCTCTGGAACTGTGAAGCAGCAGCTTAACTAGCTGTACCACTGTGACACCCCTTATCGTCTGTAACGAATGAATGACATCAGTTGCTCATTACATTTGTACTTGCCTGTAGACCTTCCACAGCTCTTTGCACTGATTAGAAAAGCAAAACAATGCAGTGTCCTCCAGACAGGTATTAGGACCCATGTACACAGGCGACCCCTGCGCTACGGCCATTTGGGTAACGGAAATTCGCCCTTACAGAATTCACAAATCACTACCCATAAATTTGAGATACAGAATAACATTTGCTTTCACAGAGTTTATGTTAAAAAAGTAAATAAACACAAAATTTATTTATTTTTCAACTCAAATTCCTTAACACATGCAATGATGATGAGGTTTCATGTTACAGAGGATCATGACACGGATTGTTTTCTTGGAACAATCCCCCCCATAATGCAAGGGTTGTCTGAACAGTATAAACAACAATGTATCTCCTTAACCAATTATATTTAACAATGCAAGTTGAGAAAGTTGAGATGCTCAGAATCTGAATCAGGAAATATTACTTAGAATAATTAAGTACAGAAATAAAAATAAAGGGAAAGTAAATGTAAAACACACACAAGTGTGGTAAGATGAAACACGCTTAATGATTTTCCTGTTGCAACAGCTAAGAGATAACTGGGTGTAACTAAAGGATCAGAAGAAACATCTTTCTTTGTTAGGAATATTTGTTTTTCCCCAGGAATTACTGGAACCATGTGAAACAGCAGACCTTAATGTGGAATGCAGCTTCCAAGCGTTAATTGGGAGCAGTTAAACGGGCAGCTTTGCAAAACAATCATGGTATATCTCAGCCAAGCGAGACAATGGGGCAGGTTAATTTGCCTCAATAGATAAGATCCCGGGACCTTGTTTGAGTTTGTCACTAAACTGTCTCAGTTGTACATCCATGGAGACATTCACTTTCCAGAAGATCGGAATTTTAATCTGTTTCAGTATACATTAACAATGGATTTTTCTGCGCTGATGACGGATGAGACTCTCGAAAACAACGGAAAGGTTTAGCAAAAGGTGTGAGTCCTTTGTTATGTCAGGACCAAGCGAGGCGCAAAGCCCTCCTTGACTCTTCTGATGCTCCCCGCAGGAGAGTCCTCCAGAGCTTCTCCACGGGTTGGTTTGCGGCCAATGCCTGGTGACTTTCAAGCCCCTTCACGTATTGCTGAAGTATCCCAGGGCTCCTCTTCGGCGATAGACTGCGTGGTAGACAACGCAATGTTGCTAAGTATTACCATGAATTGTATGCAATTTGAGCTCGATTTTACCAGGAAAGTGTTAAGTGAAAGAGTTTGGGTTTTTGGTCTTGTTCTTTTAGTTTAGGTTACATTAGATTTGTAGCTGTGTTTTAGGTGTCGAAATAGAACTGCAGTTTCCTTTGTTTTTAGTTGTGTTAAATAAAGTTACTTGAACTTTCTGTGAAATTGTAGTGTCTTTCATTATCTACTCTGTTGTTCAAAAGGACCCCAAAAGAACCTGAGTTCTGATTCAATACAATAAGGGAGAGGATGATAAAGTTATGTTTAAATGAATTTTTAAAGAACTTAATAATCTTTAAAAATTCCAAATTACCTGCGTTAATTACTATCAGAATAATTCACCAACATTTGACCAGTCCTAACTGATCCAATTTCTCTCTCAACTGATGCTGTCTAACCTGCTGAGTATTTCTGTTACTTTTTGTTTGACTTTCTGGTGAATCAAGTAAGCACTTATCTTGTATGTACAGCAGCTTCATGCTGCTCATTGCATTTCAGGTCAATTCTCACAGCGGGTATAGCACAGTTTCCTAAAGACCACATAACTCAGATAGCACCTCTCCTCACTTTGTCTCATTTAACTGCATGTTGCCATTAGGTACCACCTGATTTAGTTCTCAGTAGCAGCTGAAAGCTTTCCCAATAATTTTGCAGAAACATTTGGCTATATATTTTGTCAAACATGATCTAAAATTGCACAATTATATTCATAAAATGGAGGAATTTGAAATTCTAAAATTTACCTTAAGATATTTTAAAAGCATCAGCAGGGAAGTACTTGTGAAGCATCTTCACAGTTGGAATGCAGTAATAATAGATGTTTACTGCTTTTGGTGTCCTCCATCCTCTTGTGCATTACTCTGAACAGTTTGTATCCATCTACTATAAACCATAAAGTCCATCTACTATAAAGTCCCCAGGTTAGGGACGCCCAGGTTACGGACGCCCAACTTACGAACGCCCGTACTTATGAACCGACCTCTGTGAAGCCTATTATTTTTAAAAAATCGAGTTACACACAATGGTTCATACTAACGAATGGGTGGACTACTTTGCACGATGCTCAAAACACTGCATGTTATTATTATTATTATTGCATTATTATATTTATGATGTTTTAGGTAAAATATATACTATATACTAAGACAAACATTTGACTAATTGATGCTAGATGTGAACTATACGTAACTGTTCCAACTTACATACAAATTCGACTTGTGAGCAGACTCAAAAACGGAACTCGTTTGTAACCTGGGGACTTCCTGTACTGCAGATGTTATAAATTTGAAATAAATACAAGTAACGCTCTAAATAGTCAGCAGGTCAGGCGGCTTCTGTGAAGCAAGAATTAGAGTTAATGCTTCATGACAGATTGAAAAAGTTCTGATGCAAGGTCATCAACTTGAAATGTTAACCATTTCTCCCTCTGACTTTGTTCTGCTGAATATTTACCACTCTGTACTTTTACTGTAATCAACATATTACGTCCATATATTGCTAAACAATTAAAAAATAAATTCAACTTCTACCCAGTTGGAAGCAGGGAGAGGTAAGTGGAGCAGTGCAGTACAGAGTGGCTAAATACTTGATGAGGAAAAGAAACTACTGGACGACAGAGAAAGAGTGGGAGAATGGATTAATTGGATGCCTCCAGTAAAAGGCTCTAATGGCTGAATGACTTTTTGATGCTGTGATATGGCATTCAGAAATCTGGAACTTTTATAAGTTGTGCTTCTTCCATACCATTTCATTCATCACTCCTCGGTGTAGATTTTCCTTTGTGTGTTGTTTGGTTTGGAGCTTTACATGTGCCAACGTGATAGACAGCTTTTAACATGGGATTTGTTCTGTACTGTGTTTCAACTAGAAGATTCAAAGGTGTCAGTGAAGCCATCAAATGCCTGTGAATTGACCACAAAAACACACCATTTCTCAGTTATCCACACTGCACACAGGTTGATCAAAGCACAGAAGAAACAACAGGACCTGACAGGACCTGGCATTAATCGAAAAGCTTCAATCTTCTCAAGTTGTTATGGGAGCTAAGAAGTCTTCAGGACTGAAATTGCTATAGTTTTTGTTTTAACTTTTATAATCCAAATCCCTGACAATCACTTAGGAAACAGATATGTTCTTGATGGAGGCAAAAAGCAACAACAACCCTGGTTTAGACAGAAAAGAAATGAAAACATAATCATGTGGTGTTTTTGCAATCTTACTCTGCTGGTTTGAGATGGAAATGTAAACAGCTCCAGTGCTGGACATAGAGTGTTTTAGTTCTGCAATTAATAATAGCCCACTATTAAACAAAATGATGGAATATACTCTTGGTTTTATGTCCTACTTAAATGCATATAAAATCTATATTGATTTTATAGTTTTACTATCTTATGGTACTTTGGATGGTCTCTTATGTTCTCTGTATATTTGCACTGTAAAAAAAATTCAATATATATTACTGTGTTGACAATTTATCAAACTAGAAGGAATAATAGTTATATCATTACTGAGAGCTAATTTGTGTTCCATCACTGCATTGTCCTTGTATATTTATCTTCATTGGCACAATCAGGGACTGCTGCAATATTTTTTTCTTAATTCAGTGTGAATGGGTGGTTAACAATGTTAAAATGGCTGTACTGCACATCACCTCATTTAACCTGGGTGCTGATATCCTGATAGTCATACAGTACGGAATACAGCATGGAAACAGGCCCTTTGGTCCAACTCATCCATGCCAACCAAGATACCCATCTAAACTAGTCCCATTTGCCCACATTTGGTCCATATCCCTGTAAACCTTTCTTATCCATGTACCTGTCCCAATGTCTTCTGAACTGCCTCAACCACTTCCTCTGGCAGCTTGTTCCATATACACACTTCCTGCTGTATGAATAAGTTGCCAACTCAGGTCCCTTTTAAATCTTTCCCCTCTCTCCTATGCCCTCTAGTTTTTGATTCCCCAACCCTGGGAAAAAGACTGTGTGCATGGACCCCATCTATGCCCCTCGTAGTTTAATACACCTCTATAACGTCACCCTTCAGTCTCCTATGCGCGAAGGAATAAAGTCTGAGCCTGTCTGACCTCTCCTTGTAATGCAGGCCCTCGGGTCCTGGAAGATTTACCATTCTTGTAAATTTTCTTTGCACTCTTTCCAACTTAATTACATCTTTGCCATAACAGTATACAATACTCTATTCTGATGACAGTCACGGAGACTGTAGAACTGAAGCAAAAGAGTAGTGAGGTCACCCAGATTACGGAAGAGGAGGTGCTAGGTTTCTTGAGGCAAATTAAGGTGGATAAATTCCCAGGGCCTGACGAGGTGTCCCCTCGGACCTTGTGGGAGGCTAGTGCAGAAATTGCAGGGGTCCAGGCAGAGATACTTAAAATGTCCTTAGCCATGGGTGAAGTGTCGGAGGACTGGAGGATAGCCAATGGTGGTCCGTTGCTTAAGAAAGGCTCTAAGAATAAGCTGGGAAATTATAGGCCGGTGAGCCTGATATCAGATGTGTGTAAATTATTGGAAGGTATTCTAAGGGTCACGATATATAAGTATTTGGATAGACGGGGCTTGATTAGGGATAGTCAACATGGCTTTGTGTATGGTAGGTCATGTCTAACTAATGTTATAGAGTTTTTTGAGGAGGTTACCAAGAAAGTTGACAAAAGAAAGGCAGTGGACATTGCCTACATGGACTTTCGCAAGGCCTTTGACAAAGTCCCGCTTGAGAGGCTGGTCCAGAAGGATACGTTGCTTGGCATTCGGGATGAAGTAGCCAATTGGATTCAACATTGGCTTGGTGGGAGAAGCCAGAGAGTGGTAGTGGAAGGTTGTCTCTCTGCCTGGAGGCCTGTGACTAATGGTGTGCCACAGGGATCGGTGTTGGGTCCATTGTTGTTTATCATCTATATTAATGATTTAGATGATAATGTTGTAAACTGGATCAGCAAATTTGCAGATGACACCAAGATTGGAGGCGTAGTGGACACTGAGGAAGGCCTTCAAAGTTTGCAGCGTGATCTTGACCAGCTAGGAAAATGGGCTGAAAAATGGCAGATGGAATTTAATGCAGACAAGTGTGAGGTGTTGCACTTTGGGAGGGAAAACCGGGGTAGGACTTGCACAGTGAACGTTAGGGCTCTGAGGTGTGCGGTAGAACAAAGGGACCTGGGAATACAGATCCATAATTCCTTGAAAGTGGCGTCACAGGTAGATAGGGTCATAAAGGGAGCATTTGGCACTTTGGCCTTCATAAATCAGGGCATTGAGTACAGGAGTTGGGATGTTATGTTGAAGTTGTACAAGATGTGGTGAGGCTGAATTTAGAATATTGTGTGCAGTTCCGGTCACCTACCTACAATATCAATATAGGAAAGATATCAATAAGCTTGAAAGATTGCAGAGAAAATTTACAAGGACGTTGCTGGGACTTGAGCACCCGAGTTATAGGGAAAGGCTGAATAGGTTAGGACTTTATTCCCTGGACAATGAGGGGACATCTTATAGAGGTATACAAAATTATGAGGGGTATGGATTAGGTGAATGCATGCAGACTTTTTCCCCTCAGTTGGGTAAGAGTAGAACTAGCAGTCATAGGTTTAGGGTGAAAGGTGAAATATTTAAGGGGAATCTGAGGAGGAACTTCTTCACTCAGAGGGTGGTGCGGGTGTGGAATGAGCTGCCAGTGGAAGTGGTAGATGCAGGTTCAATTGTAACATTTAAGAGAGGTTTGGATAGGTACATGGATGGGAGGGGTTTGGAGAGGTATGGTCCGGGTGCAGGTAGATGGGACTAGGCAGAAGATCAGGTCGGCATGGACTGGATGAGCTGAAGGGCCTGTTTCTGGTCTGTGGCTCTGTGACTCCAAGTGTGGTGTGTGGCCTCACCAATGTCTTGTAGAACTGCAACATAACATCCCAAATCCTCTACTCAATAACCTGACTGATGAAGGCCAGTGTGCCAAATACTTTTTTCATCATCTTGTCTACCTACGACACCACTTTCAGTGAATTATATTTTTGCACTCCTAGGTCCCTCTGTTCTACAACTCCACCCTCCACCCCTCCCCCACCTCAGGACCCCAGGGCTCTACCACTCACTGTGAAAGTCCTACCCTGGTTTGACTTCACAAAATGTAACACCTCACACTTAATCTGAATTGAACACCATTTGCCATTCCTCGGCCCACTTACCCACCTGATCAAGATCCCCTGTAACTTTTGATAACTTTTTTCACTGTCCAAGATACCACCTATTTTCGTGTCATCTGCAAACTTACTAACCACTAATATCATTCATTAATAGAGGCCTACAGAGTGATACAAGTGCCTCCTGTTTCAAGTGTTAGACCTTAATATGTTATCTGTGTGCTCATAGAGGGCCCACAACAAGAGTGTCTGTCCTAGGGCTACTACACCCACTTACAGACCACGATGACCACAAACAGCCAACTAATCATCCATCCACCAAACTTATGCCAGCTTTTGGGGTCACTAGTTATTGCACCAGTTTGAATCTGCAGAGCTGCATTGTGATAACCTCTGGAAGAAGACATCATGCTTGGTCTACACAAAACAGCCCATATCTCAAACTTCCTCTGGCATTTATTTCTGACATGGCCTTTCACTCTAAATTATGATGCACACAATTAAATAAGGCCCAATGCAGCCGCAGTTCACATGTCAGAGATTTTTGTGGACTACTTTCCCACCACCTTAATCAACATTCTTCCCTCAAAAGATACCATAAAAAAATTGGTAAATTAACATATTTAAAAATCTCCTTTATGGACATGAAAAGTAGAAACAACAATAAGAGTGAATGGTGCTTGAAGAGAAGTTTCTATAACGATGGTTTTGATCCTAATTGACCATAAGATCCCAATTTACAGATTAAAATGATTGAAAATTAGTGAGATCTTCCAATTTGCTTACAACTCTAAGTTTTAGCCCAGGTTTTTCTGAGAATTTTAAACTAGTCCCACTTGGCAGTTTTTCACTGAAAGCGTAAAAAGTATGGGGCTTCCTCACCCCACCCCATCCCACCATGTGATCATGGAATTCCTAAACATCCCAAGAGGTGCTTCCAACTGTGCTTTGGTCTTGAAATGTTTATGGAACCAAGTAGCAGAGATCTAATTTCCTTCAGGTTTAGCTGGTTATCAAGTTTCTCTCAGCACTTTGTGGGTGGGGCTTATTCTGGCCCATCCACTAAGAGATATATATCCAGAATGTCTCTTTGCCGGTGAAGTTTGGAATGACCATAGTATGCGATATGCTGAGGATAAGTTCAAACTTAGCAGTAAGTAATTGAAGAACACATGCTCCTTGCCACTCTGGGTCAATGCTTTATATGAGAAGTGATTTGTGATGTTTCAAAAGAAATTAATAAACCAAATATATTTTTCTGGTGGTGTATTTCAAGGAACACTTTTCTTTCATTTTCCAATGCACATTTAATCAAGTGAAATATCTCATCTTCTCGGTATTGTTTCCCTGTAGGATACTGGATAGAGCATTATGCAGGAGAAAGTGAATGATGACATGTCTTAAAGAGAATTTGTGTAAAAGCTTCAAACTGGATGGATCTGTTTTTCTGGATGTTTTTCAGCCTGTTAAAGCTTTGTTATTTGAAGACTGATTGTTGTTCAACCTGCTCTAAGTTTCATATGGCAATGATAGGTCATAGGCTGTCTGCTAATTGATATTACCAAATGTCTCCTTTAGTTGAAACTTAACAATAATATATATGAATTTTAACATATGACAAACATATGTTTGCTTATAATTGCTGTTTCATAAGATGTGATGTGATATTCAGACCAAACTGAAGATAATTTTGGATTAAGATCAAAGACCTAATCCGATCACAATTTGATGATTTTATTCAGACTGGACCAGAATGAAATTTTGCCCCTCAAAATTTAAAATTTGACCGTTCTTGAAATTGAACCATGCTAATGTGTTGGCAATATGTCAAAGTGAGCCATCAAAATAATATGGTCCTTCAAAAGTCTGGAGACATTAGTGAGAGTTTGGAGACAGTATAGGTTTACACAAAAGCCAAGCCCATTAGGACAAATTTCATTGCTGTCAATTAATGAACCACCCAAACAGTAGAAATTGTCAGAATTTCATCAGCGCTAACATGTCAGTGTGAAGCATTTGTTCTTTCCTGGGACTTGGAAATGTACTTTAGATAATTTGGTAATGTAGAAAATAGGAGCAGGAGTGGTCCACATAGCATTTTATGCCAGCTATTCCATTCTACAAGATCAAGGCTGATCTTCACTTCACTCTCCCACCCAATCACCATGTTCCTTGGTTCCATATTGATCTCAAGCTTATATACCAACGGCTCAGTATCCACAGCCCCAAGCACGCAGAACTCCAGATTCTTATAAAGAATTCATAATGATCTAAGTGAGGAAATTCCTTCTGACCTCAGCCCTTAACCTAAGACATACCTCCTACTTTGAGGCTAATTAAATTGAGTTTAAGAGCCGCAAAGTGATGATGCAGCTTTACAAAACTTTGGTTAGGCCACACTTAGAGTACTGTGTCCAGTTCTGGTTGCCTCATTATAGGAAGGATGTGGAGGTGTTGGAAAGGGTGCAGAGGAGATTTACCAGGACTCTGCCTGGATTACAGAGTATGGATTATGAAGAGAGACTAAAGGAGCTAGGGCTGCTCTCATTGGAGAGAAGGAGGATGAGGGGAGACATGATAGAGGTATACAAGATATTGAGAGGAATATATAGAGTGGACAGCCAGCGCCTCTTTCCCAGGGCACCAATGTTCAAAACAAGAGGACATGGCTTTAAGGTATTGGGTGGGAAGTTCAAGGGTGATGTCAGAGGGAGGTTTTTCACCCAGAGAGTGGTTGTTGCATGGAACACGCTGCCTGGGGTGGTGGTGGAGGCTGATACATTGGACAAGTTCAAGAGATTGTTAGATAAGCATATGGAGGAATTTAAGTTAGAGGGATATGTGGGAGGAAGGAGTTAGATAGTCTTAGGTGTGGTTTGAAGGGCGGCACAAGAAGGTGGGCCGAAGGGCCTGTATTGTGCCGTATTGTTCTATGGTTCTAAGGCACCTTCCAGGATGAAGTTACCAAGATATGTTCTTGTTCCCATATGGACTTGCTTAATTCGAGACTAAAAGGATCAAGCTTCCAACTCTGCTCTGCCAATTGATTAGGTCATGGCTTACCCATACCTCACCTCCACTTTTGGTCATTGGACTATTTCCTTTCAAAGCCTTACCTCAAAAATCTATCCAATGTTACATTTAAAGCTTCAATTATCCCTGTATTCATGCTTATTTTTTGGGAAGGAAGTTCCAGATTATTATTAACCTTTGTGCTAAAAAGGAATCACTAAATAAATTAAAGCTCATCATCTACAGATCATATGTCATTAAAATTGCTATCCAGGCCCAAAGACCTGATGTATTGTCGACCATCTAACAGCAAAGGTTGAATGAAGTGTCTGGGAGATCAGGAGCATTTGCAAACAATTATGGAAGTAGGCCAAAACTACAAGAGTGTACATCAAGAGTGCTTTATGGGTAAGAATTTAATGGTTTCTATGTCATGGGAATGACTGCTGGGATATAGAAACTAAAATGGTTTCTAAGCCTCCCAAACATGTTCAACTAATACTTGATAACACAGTTGTGAGAATTTGGACCTCAGTCTGTATCTCCACCTTTGGCCATATCACTTAATACTATTAGTTACAAAAACATAAGAAATCTCAGACTGAACTAACATCAACTGTTATTTATAGAAGCAAGCTCAAATTTCCGTATTCCAAATTCCAGGTGCTCTACTGGTGGTGAGATCACTTCATGTCATTTTACCCTTGGAGTCCAGGTATCATTATGATGAACCTGCAGTTCACTCCCTCAAACCCGTCAAAGCGTTTGGTGTCCAGAACAGCTTACCTATATAAGTTATCTAGCACTTTGTATCATTGAAACATGACTTGCATTCTTTTGTATTCAATTTACTTAAATATAAAGGCCAACATCCGATTAATCCTTTTGATTATCATCTGTATTGTGGAGAAGTGCCTGAGGCTGGACAACAGTTTTAAATTTTTGACAAAAAGATTGCAACCTGGAGAAGGAAATTGGTAGGATTACTCTGAAAGTATAGACTTGATGGGCTGAAAGTCTCCTTCTATGTTGCAAGGAAATATAAATATGAAAAATAAGATAACTCGATTGCCCAGAGAACTAGTGTGACATGAGGAAAAACTTTTTCATGTAGTCAGTAGCAAAGATTTGAAGTTCCCAGCCAGAATGGATGGTGGAAGCAACAATTCCATTGTTACTTTCAAAAGAGTCAGAAAGTTGTTAAGAAGCTGGAGAGTGAGACTGACTGAGTTGCTCTTGCACACATTCAGGATTGGCTTGACTGGCCAAATTTCCTCCTTCTGCATTGTAATGATTAAGTGGATTTAATGTGAATTAGTGAAATATTTTATTTTGTTGTATTCAAATAAAATATATAATTAAATTAAGCATTTATAGTTGTATTGGATATTTGAAGTCTAGCTTTTAAAAACTATTTTAGATACTTCCATGTATATGGCAACATTTAAAAAGTAGTTTTAACAAGGAATTTTAAGTAGTTTCAAATAGTCATCAACTGTTGTTGAGGGAACATTCACCATCTGCCTGGTGTGATCAACAACTTCCATCATCTTTACTTTTCCCTATTCATGAATGTTAAAGTTGCGATCATTGCATTCAGGGTATAATATTGACTAAAATAAAAACAAATGCCGAAAATACTCAACGTTTCGTCAAACCTACGAGAGGAAAGAAACAGAGTTAATGATTCAGGTTGACGGGAATCGGTTCTGATGAGAGGTCAATGACATGAAATGTTAACTCTGTTTTTCCCTCCACAGAAGGTGCCTGACCTGCTGAATACTTTTACCATTTCTTTGTTTTTATTTCAGATTTATGACATTTGCAATAATGTGGCTACATAAGTTATCATAGAGTCATAGAGCTACACATCATGGAAATAGGTCCTCGTCTATGCCGACCAAGTTGATTGTGCTAGTCCCATTTGCCTGCATTTGACCCATATCACTCTAAGCTTTTCCTATCCAAAGTTGTCTTATAATAGCTGTAAAAATTGTCACCCATTTTATACCACAATATACACAGAATCCTGGAATCATACAACACAGCATGAGGCTCTGTGCCTATTCTGGTTGTGTTAACTCTGTGAAAGAGTGATTCCCTTAGCCTCATTTCCCCTTCTTATCCCTACAGTTGTTGCAATGTCAATCCAATTTCCTTTCAAAAGCCATTATTGCTTCCTACCAGATTTCAGACTGTACATTCCAAAGCATGACAAAAATATTCATTCATCTTGCATCTTATTTCTTTCTTCCAGTCACAATTTTTTCTGTCATTGGAAACAGTTTGTCCTTTTATATGGTCAATGATTTTCAATACCTTTATTAAATTTCACCATGGCTTTCACTGCACAGAGGGGATTGGTCCAGTTTCTCCATCTCTATATAACTGAAGTCCCTGACCCCTGTGCCATTCCATTAAAATGAGTATTTTTCCATTAGATCTCAATGGAACTTGAGCCTACACCTTCTGAATCAGAGGAAAGACTGCTCCCAACTGAGTCTAGACTGGCATGATAAAGTGTACAACTGTGAAGCACTGATAATTACTGTGAACAAAGTCATTTCCCACTGTGAGCAGTTGAGAGTACTGATGATTGTGGTATTATTACTGTATTTTCATTTCAATGCACTGGTGAATTCAGGGAACCCCAGATGTGCTGCTAAGTGCAAGTTAGCGGAAATATATTTCTAATGCATCACATGGCAAATTTTAATCGTCACACCAACTTCCTTCAGTGCACCCTCCCTGTTTATAGCCAGCGGATCATCTCTCCCTTCAGTACCACAGGGATCCATCCTTGGTTTCATCCTATTTCTCATCTACTTTTCAGGGACATTCCACCACTAAATGTTAGGAAGAACCTCTGGAGATTGGGAATACCTCGAGAGATTTAATTCTTTATCTGTCACTTTATTTCCATTTTCCTGACAATTCTCTGAAGCTGGGTCCAACCTTTCACAATCTTGATGCTTTACATTTAGCTCTGAGAAACGTTCCAGCCTCATTTCCACTCTGGCACCAAGATTACCAACCTCCATCTCTGTAACACTGTACTGATCCAGCCCATCATCACTGAAACCCTCACCTGTGCCTTGATAATAACAAAATGCTCTCCTGTTGGGCCTCCCTCTTTCTCCCTATCTAATGATGGGCTCATCCAAAATTCTGTCTGCATCTTAACCTGTATCAACTCTCCTTCATCCATCACTAGTGTTTGCTAACTGACTCCAGCGTCCAATCTCCCAACTCACATCCTTACTCTTCTCAAACCCATCCATAGTTTTTACCCCTTCTTTACCTCTTCAACTTTCTACAACCTTACAGGCACTCCTCCAATTCTGCCCTCTTTTGCATCCTTATTTTACCTGCTGCATCGTTTCCACTGCCTTATCCACTAAGCTCTGGAATTTCCTGACTAAATCTTTCAAATATTCAACCTCACCCTATTTTTTCTTAAACCATACCTCTTCAACCAATAGGTTATTGCCTTGTCTCATTATGGCCTTGCACCTTATTGTCTGCTTGCGCTGCACTTTCTCTGTAGCTGTGACACTTTACTCTGCACTCTGTATTGTTTTACCTTGTACTACCTCAATGCATTTTGTACTGAACTGATCTGCATGAACAGTATGCAAGACAAGTTTTTCACTGTTCCTCGGTACAAGTGACAATAATAAACCAATTCCAATTATTGTCCCTGGCATCACCTTGTGTAACTTGGTTTGCTTTTTTATTATTATTAATAGTGCTCCTTATAAGTGTCTTTGGACATTTTGCTATGTTAAATGTTCAGGATGATAAATACATTTTTTAACAGGTGCCACGTGGTACATTGAAATGTATTATGAAAGATCATTGATAAATTTATCTCTGTAACCAAGGACTCTTAAGTATCTACATCTTCTTTACTTATTTACATCATTGATGACTGCACTTACTATGTTGTTTTTCACTCATTCCTGCATTGTGTCTGTCAATCTGCATTCACCACTGTTGTTGGTAGAATCTCAGATGGCGATGAGGAGGTGGGCAGCAGTGAGATAGATCGGCTGGTTGAGTGGTGTCGCAACAACAACCTAGCACTCAACGTCAGCAAGGCTAAGGAATTGTTTGTGGACTTCAGGAAGGGGAAGTCGGGCGAACACACACCAGTCCTCTTCGAGGGGTCAGTGGTGGAAAGGGTGAGCAGCTTCAAGTTCCTAGGCATCAACATCACAAAGGATCTACCCTGGGCCCAACACATTGATGCAGTTACGAATAAGGCGCGTCAGTGGCTCTACTTCATTGGGAGTATGAGGAGATTTGGTAAATTTCTATAGATGTACGTGGAGAGCATTTTGACTGGTTGCGTCACTGCCTGGTATGGAGACTCCAATACACAGGATTGCAAGAGGCTGTGGGGGGGTTGTAGACTCAGCCAGCTCCACCTTGGGCACAACCCTCCCCACCATCAAGGACATCTTCAAGAAGTGGTGCCTCAAGAAGGCAGCATCTATCATTAAGGACCCTCACCATCAGGACATGCCCTCTTCTTGTTACGACCATTGGGGAAGAGGCACAGGAACCTGAAGATTCACACTCAATGATTCATAAACAGCTTCTTCCTCTCTGCCATCAGATTTCTGAATGGCCCATAAACCCATGAACACTACCACATTATTCCTTTTTGTTGCATTATTTAGTTTGTAATTTATAGTAATTTTATGTCTTTGCACTGTACTGCTGTCACAAAACAACAAATTTCATGTCATCTAAGTCAATGAAAATAAATCTGATTCTGATCCAATATATACATATGAAGAGATGAACATATGAATTGGGAGCAAAAGTAGCCCACTTAGCCCCTTCAAACTTGCTCCACCATTCACCAAGATTATGACTTACCTGATGGTAACCTCAACTCCTCATTCCAAACTATCTCCAGCAACATTTCATCTTCTTGCTTATCAAGCATCTATCTACTTCTGCTTTAAAAATATTCAAAGACTATGCTTTCACTGCCTTTGACAAAGGGAGTTCCGAAAACTCTCGACCTTCTGAGCAAAATAAAATTGTTCAGCTGTCTTAAGTGAATGATTTTATTTTCTAACAGTGATCTCTAGTTTTATATTTTCCCCATGAGGAAACATCTTATGGGAAAAAATTGTACACTAGTCAGAATGGAATGTAATTGAAGAGGAATTTAATGGTGAATGTTCCATGCACCTGATGCTTCTAAGATGGAGGAACACTGGCTTGAGTAATGCTGTAACATCTTAGATGGTAATTACCTTTCAAATATACTTCAATGAAAATGGAACATCTTTGAACATCCTGAGATCATATAACATTCTTATAAAAGAATTTAGATTATTTTAGAAGTGTAAATTTTACTTGTCTCCTCACAAGCTTAAATCATTATTGATTCAATTTAATCTTCTCTTCACTGGGTTATTGGGTGTATCCTTATGAATTTATTATGTCTAGATAAACAATAAATGTTGTGAGTGTTATCCTTTCCACTTCTTCTGTTGTTTCTTCCTAGATACAAACTCAATGTACCTTCATCACGGTAACATTACAACCTATTTCCAACTTTTTCCCAAGGAACTGAAACTATGGGAACCCTTCATTTCTGTCAGGGATTTTCTTCATACTGAAGGCTTGTAAATTTCAAGCCACTTTAGTTTTGAAAAATGTTCCTACTGTCTTTATTGCTGTGGGGCCCACCTCTACTTCCAGTTGCCTACACGTCTCAAAATGAACCATTCCTGATCTGAAATCTACATCTGAGGAAATGACATATTGGGCAGGCTCAAGACGATGGAAAATGTACCTGAAGGAAGCAAAACTCATTTTACTTCAAAGTTGCATTTTTATATTCATTTTCACTCCTGAAACATTTTAGTATTGCAGGTTTTGATTTAAAAATGGAACAACATTCTCACACTTTGAAAGGAAGTCTTACATGGCACGGAATTTAAGCAATGCACAATACTGTTAGCAATTATGTTTCCAAGAAGGTAATCTGTCTCTGCTTCTCTTGTTGCCAGTAAAGAAAACCTGCTTAGATCAACTGATTATGCCTCTTTTCACAGATGCTGCCTGACCCATTGAGTTTCTTTCAGTTATGATTGGATCAAGACTTCTATTTTTCCAAATTGCAACACTTGTACTTTTGTCACAGTTTTGCAAAGGAAGGCAACTGGGAGTCAGTGATTGTTTTAAACTTTGAAGGGTTTTCATGTCAAGCTCCAAAATCTTTGCTTCATATATAATCTAACAAAAAAAACCTCCCCAGGCAGTAGCAAAAACTGAATTTAAACTCACAGCTCAATTGTAACTGAATCTTGGCTCTTATTGAATCAGTTGGATTTTCAACAAAGCAGAGACTTGCCCCTTCTCATAGAGCTCCATAACAAACTTGTCAAAATAGATCAGACCTGATTATCTTGTTAAAGTTGTAAGTACAATGATCCTCAACTTTGTCTACATCCCTTAATTTGTGTTTGTTACATATTCAACAAGGATGAAGAATTTCTAATTAGCTAGCATTGTAATGACAATATACCATCACATTCTAGAAATGCCAGGTATGAAGATTTAAATTTCTCCTGTTCAGCTGCTCCCTGTTGTTGATTGTTGATTAGCACAAGTTCCAAAAATGAAATTCAAATCTTAGCAGAATTCTAGAGAAGGGATTGCAGCATCTGGTGAGGGTTAATCAATGAAAGGGCATAACAGAGACATAAGAGACTGCAGATGCTGGAATCTGGAGCGACAGACTAGATGCTGGAGCAACTCAACAGGTCAGGCAGCATCTCCGGAGGGAAATGGACAGTTGACGTTTTGGGTCGAGACCCTTCATCTGGTCTGAAAGATTGAGGTGAGATAGCCAGGAAAAGGTGGTGAGAGGAAGGGGTGGAGCAAGAGCTTGCAAGCTGTCGGTAGATCCAGGTGCGGAGGGAAGAGCGGGAATAGTGTCAGAGGCTGGGAGGTGATAAGTGTAGGTGACAAAGGGCTGTAGATGACGGAATGTGATAGGAGAGGAAGTCGGAGCGTGGAATCATGGGAGGTGGGCTAGGCAGATGGGAAGAGTGGTGAAAGGGCACCCAGTGGAAGGAGTGTGTGGGTGATGGGCAGATGAAGTAGGTAGAGAAGAGGAAAGGAACAGGGTGATAGGGGACTGGGATGGGTGTGGGAAGAAGTGGGTAGATGAGAAGGAAGAAGAACAAGGATAGAGGGGGAGCAGATTACCTGAAATTGGAGTAGAACAGGCTTGTTGGACCAATAGCCACCTCACTCTCCTGATTTATAACGCGTGATTTATTATGCATAAATGATATGGTTCATTTTCAGTGAGCGGGAGCTGGGACTTGGAACGAGAGGTGGGAGTTTTCAAAAGAGGCGAGTCTCTGTGCTTGGTGTTCTTTTTCAGTGAGCAGGAACCTTAAAGAGGCACACTTGCATATTGTTGGTAATTATTAGCTAATTAGCTATTCGGTAGCAGCTAATAAAAAGAAGCTGGGGTTAAGCAGAGCAGCCATTGTTGGAGTGGTTCAGTGTTAGTAGAGAGTAGAGAGTAGAGAGTAGAGAGTAGAGAGTAGAGAGTAGAGAGTAGAGAGTAGAGAGTAGAGAGTAGAGAGTAGAGAGTAGAGAGTGTAGGCTCAAGAGGCTGCGTAAGTGACTTTGGTGAGGGGAGTGCGAGCAGCTCTTTAAAAAAAGGTTTCAGTGGGAAGGCACAGGTAAGAACAGGTAAGGTCTTTATTTTGATGTCTGTAAATCCTTAGTTCTTGATTCAGTGTAGGTAGGATGGCAGTTAGGGCAGTGGAATGCTCCTCCTGTAAGATGTGGGATGTCAGGAAACGTCACAGTCTCCCTGGTGACCACATCTGCAGGAAGTGCACCCTGCTGCAGCTCCTGACTGGTATTGGTTTATTATTGTCACTTGTACCGGGGTACAGTGAAAAACTTGTCTTACAAACTGATCGTACAGGTCAATTCATTACACAGTGCAGTTACATTGAATTAGTACAAAGTGCATTGATGTAGTACAGGTAAAAGCAGTAACTGTACAGAGTAAAGTGTCTCAGCTACAGAGAAAGTGCAGTGCAATAAGGTACAAGGTCACAACAAGGTAGATCGTGAGGTCAATCCATCTCATTATTTAAGGGAACTGTTCAATAGTCTTATCACAGTGGGGTAGAAGCTGTCCTGAAGTCTGGTGGTATGTGCTCTCAGGCTCCTGTATCTTCTACCTGATGGAAGAGGAGAGAAGAGAGAATGTCCTGGGTGGGTGGGGTCTTTGATTATGCTGGCTGCTACACCAAGACAATGAGAGATAAAGACAAGAGTCCAAGGAGGGGAGGCTGGTGTCCGTGATGCACTGGGCTGTGTCCACAACTCTCTGCAGCTTCTTGCGGTCCTGGGCAGAGCAGTTGCCGTACTAAACCGTGATACATCCAGATAGGATGCTTTCAATGGTGCATCAGTAAAAGTTGGTGAGAGTCAAAGGGGACAAACCAAATTTCTTTAGCCTCCTGAGGAAGTAGAAGTGCTGGTGAGCTTTCTTGGCTGTGACATCTACATGATTTGACCAGGACAGGCTGTTGGTGATGTTCACACCCAGGAACTTGAAGCTCTCAACCCTCTCAACCTCAGCACCATTGATGTAGACAGGTGCATGTACACCACCCCCTTTCCTGAAGTCAATGACCAGCTCTCTTGTTCTGTTGACATTGAGGGAAAGGTTGTTGTCATGACACCATTTCACTAAGCTCCTTATCTCCTTCCTGCACTCTGATTCATCGCTGTTGGAGATACGGCCTACAACTGTGATATCATCTGCAAACTTGTAGATGGAGTTAGAGCAGAATGTGGCCACAGAGTCGTGAGTGTATAGGGAGTAGAGTAGAGGGCTGAGGATATGTAAGCCCTGCCATAACTGACTGACCAGGTCAAGGAAAAGGATTTGGAGTTGGATCTACTCAGGACCATCCAGGAAGCTGAAACACTTTTTACTGAGGTGGTGACACCCAGGGTACAGGTTTCAGATAGATGGGTGATCACCAGGAGAGGGAAGGGTAGTAACAGTCAGTGCAGGGTTCCCTTGTGGTCATACCCCTTATCAACAAGTATATCACTTTGGATACTACTGGGGGGGATGACCTATCAGGGCACAGCAGCAGCAACCAGGTCAGGTCAGTGGCACTGTGGCCAGCTCTGTGGCTCGGCAGGGAAGGGAAAAGTCAGGTAGAGCAATAGTGATAGGAAACTCAATAGTTAGAGGGACAGACAGGAGATTCTGTGGCTGAGAAAGAGACACCAGGATGGTGTGTTACCTCCCAGGTGCTAGGGTTGAGGATGTCTCCGAGCAGCTGCAGAATATTCTCAAGGGGGAGGGTGAGCAGCCAGAGGTTGTGGTGCACAATGACATAGGTAGAAAGTGGGAAGAAGTCCTGCGCAGTGAGTATAGGAAGTTAGGAAAGAGGCTGAAGAGCAGGACCTCCAAGGTAGTAATCTCTGGATTACTCCCAGTGCCATGTACTAGTCAGGGCAGCAAGAGGATGACAGAACAGATGAATGAGAGGCTAAGGAACTGGTGCAAGGGGGCAGGGTTTCAGGTTCTAGGATCTTTGGAACCTCTTCTGGGGCAGGGGTGACCTGTACAAGAGGGATGGGCTGCACCTCATCTGGAGGGGAACCAATGTCCTGGACAGGAGGTTCACTAGTGCTACTTGGGAGGGTTTAAACTAGTTTGGCAGGGGGATGGGAACCAGAGCACTGGGTCAGAAAGTGGAGGGATTGAGAGGAAGGTGGATGTCAGGGCCAGTAAAAACGGGCAGGAGCAAAGTAATAGACACGATGAGACGGACAGGTTGAAGTGCGTGTATTTGAATGCTAGGAGGATTGTGGGTAAGGATGATGAACTTAGCATGTACTCAGTACATGGAATTATGATGTTGTAGCCATAACAGAGACTTGGTTGAGAGAGGGACAGGAATGGGTGCTGAATGTTTCAGGGTTTCGATGTTTCAGAAAAGATAGAGAGGGAGGTAAAATAGAGGGGAGGGTGGGGCTGGGGTAGGGGGGAAGAGTTGCAACTACTAATCAGGGACAATATCACAGCTGCATTCAGAGGGGACATGATGGAGGGCTCGTCCACTGAGTCGATATGGGTGGAACTCAAAAATAAGAAAGGTGCAATCACTCTGATGAGATGTTACTACAGACCCCCCAATATTCAGTTCTGGTCGCCTCATTATAGGAAAGATGTCGAGACTTTGGAGAGGGTGCAGAAGAGGTTTACCAAGATGCTGCCTGGATTAGAGGGCACGTGCTAGGAGGATAAGTTGGACAAACTTGGGTTGTTCTCTCTGAAACAGTGGAGGCTGAGGGGAGATCTGATTGAGGTTTATAAGATTGAGGGGCATAGATAGAGTAGGCAGCTAATATCTTTTCCCCAGGGTTGAAATGTCTAATACCAGAGGGTATGCATTTAAGGTGATGGGGGTAAATTCAAAGGAGATGTGCGGGGCAAATTTTTATTTAAACACGGAATGGTGGGTGCCAGGAATGCACTGCCTGGGGTGTCAGTGGAGGGGCATTCAAGAAGCTCTTAGTGACCATATCTTACCATTTCCCTCACATTCATGTGCCTATCTGTGTAGGCAGAAGGAATTAGTTTAGTTGGACATTTTATTACTAATCTAATTGGATCAGCACAACATTGTGGGCTGAAGGGCCTGTTCCTGTGCTGTACTGTTCTATGTTCTATGATTATAATCCAGAAACTTCCTTTGCAGCATTATGCGGTTTCTTTTCTCCAAGCTCAAGTTTCCAAACTTTTCAAGCTCAAGGAGAGCTTACAGCCTTACGACGTGACCAAGCAGTACTCCACTGGACACTTGGACATGCTGCCCAGGATCAGAAACCTGCAGTCCAGGCAAGCCTCCTCTCTCATTTACCACTTCCTTCTCCCTCCAGCCTCAGGCTGTGAGTGACAGTCACCTGGGCAACACTGCACACTCGTCACAGTCAACAGCCAGCTGAGGGTACATACTGTGGCCAACTGTGTCTGTTCTTCAAGAGTTGAACAGCGCTCTGGTTATTGGACTAGCATCAAGAAAAATTAAGAGTCAGCATATAATTGCATCTGGTTCACTGACGCTACCATTCTTACCTCATCGAATGTGTACGTGTCTCCAGACCCACAGGTTCATGGACAGGAAAGGTTTAGAAGGATGTGGGCCAAATGTAGGCACTTTGGTTGGCAGGGACAAGTTGGACCAAAGGGCCTGTTTCCACGCTGTATGACTCTATGCCTCAATTACTCTATAACTGCAGTTGTTGAGTACACTTCAGCCACATGAATCATGGAGAAATAGAGAGCTATATGGGAGGGAAGGGTTAGATAGATCTTAGAGCAGGATAAAATGTCGGCACAACATTGTGGGCCGAAGGGCCTGTACTGTGCTGTTATGTTCTATGTTTTCTCAGCTTGCTCCATACATTCTTTTGAAAAATAAGTTGGTTCATCCTTAAACAGCAAAAGATATTCATCATTCAGCACCATATTCCTCTGAAATAACAAGGTTTTTGGCTGAACTTAGAAGAAGTTAACAAAAATATTATCATGAAGGATATAAAAAAAACTCCACAGACTAGCCTTGGTCAGATAAGATACGAGTTGTTTCATGCTCCAACCATTAAAAGAGGCAATGCTGTATGAACATTATCTGCTCCCGACTTATCACTAGCTCTGCATCCTCTGCTTTAGTGGCAAGACAGACCACATTTGCACACAGGAGCTTTCAATAATTGCCAAACTCAGCATAGCTGCAATCTGACATGGCAACATCAGGCAAGCATGACCTATTTTATGAGAGGGCAATAGGAAAGAGAACTCTAGTTTAACAGGCTGTGGAACATGTGCATGTGCATTGATAACAATGCAGGGGAAGCTTCCAAAACACAAAATGCTTCTTGACCACCCAGCATTAATTAATTGAGAACAGTGCCCAATGGAACTTGCTGTCTGCGAGGAACCTCCAGGTTTTACTTTCAGGATACGTGCATTCGTTTTGAATGTGGTTTTACAAATAAAATGGATTTTTGGGGTCACCTGAGATGGGAGTCACGGACCACTCTCTCATAGTGAGTGCAGCTACAAAGAAATTGTAATTTCCTATTAAATTGACAGTGCATATTTTTACAGCAACAGTAATTAGTTTCACATGGCTCAATTTAATGCAAAGATCAGACTGTGTAATATTGGCTGATCTCACAGGGTTTGCCACAGACACTGATTAAATTTATGAAGTTAAGCTCCTAATTAATAATGGACTGCCAACTTGCCAAAGGAAAGGTGGATGAAAAGAATTCACAAGGGATTCTGGTGGGATATATCGAATCATAGAGTTACACAGCATAGAAACAGGCTCTTCGGCCTACCCTGTCCCTGCTGATCAAGGTGTCTTCCTCAGCTAGTCCTATTTGCCTATATTTGGTCCATATCCCTCTAAACCTTTCCTATCCATGTACCTAGTCAAACTTTTTTTTGAAACAATGTAATTGTACCCACCTCTACCACTTCCCCTGGCAACTCATTCCATATATCCACCACCCTGTGTATTGAAAATTTCCTCTCAGGTCCCCTTTAACTCTTTTCCCTTTCACCTTAAACCTATGTCCTCTAATTTTAGACTCCTCTACCCTGGGTAACAGACTGTGGCAATCCATCTTATCCACGTCCTCCATGATTTTATAAACCTCTGTGGGAGCACGCCTCAGCCTCCTTTGCTCCATGGTAAACCAGTCTCTCTTTATAACTCAAGCTCTCCAGTCCCAGCAACTATCTTGTGGAAGAAATGGGCACTAAAATTCAATAACACCGCCACCAGTATTCTTGAAAAACCAGAGTAGATAACTGGTGAAAATACAAAATATGTGCTGTGAAAGTCTTTTCTTCCCACTGCCATGCTGTTGTACCCAAAATCCTTCAACAACCTATTCTGCTTCCACCCCACCCACCTACGCACAAAACCTGATGACAAACAAGAAAATAAGAAATAGAAGTAGGAGGAGGCCATTTGGACTCTTGCTCTGATATTCAATAAGATCATGGCTGATCTTTTACTACCCTGCTGCTATCCTGCACTAACCCCACTATCACTTCTTTTCCTTGATAAATAAAAACCTTTCACTTTCTGTCTTGAATCATAATTTTCCCATCAGCATTATGATGGGAGGTACCTGAGATTCCACAGCCATCTTGGGTGGTGAATGCCAAAATATTTCTCCTCATCTCAGTCCTGAATAGCCAATACCCGATTTAAGACTGTGGTTCTTTGACACCCAGTGAAACTTTAGCTTCACTTCACCTTGTCAAACTCTATAAAACTGTATGTTTCAATGATCACTACTCATTCTTCAAAACTCAGCAGAGTACAAGCCAAGTCGGCTTAATTTCTCCTCATATGACAAACCTGCCGTCCCAGGAATCAATCTGATAAAACATTGCTGCACACCATCCATGGCAAGTACAACTTCCTTAGACTGTATTCTGGATGCGGTATCACCAGGATTCTGTATAATTGGAGCAAGATGCCTTAAATCTTTCACTCAAATCTTCTTGCAATATTGCTTACGGAACATTCATATTAATTTTCAGTGATTTGTGTACAGCACACCGAGGTGCCTCTGAACGATAACATCTTTCAATCTCTCACCATTTAAAATAATCCACCATTCTATTTTTGTTCTATAAACCATGTCTTATATCTCAACCTGCCTCACCTCTTCACAAGCTTTAGCTACTCAAATACTCTTCTGAAATTCTCCATTTCATGTAAGCTTTAATTCATCCAAAATTCTGCTTTCTGTTTTGTATTCAGTCCTTGATCATTCATTTAATCTTTATCTGTGCATGCTCCTCACAACCCCTTTTGCTACCTAGCTTTGTATCATAGTCATAATCCCTCCAATCCTTATCTGCATTCCACATCAGCCGAACTACAACTTCACTCAATTAAATACTGAAGGATGGAAACAATCATCTTTTGGCTACATGTTCCACATCTTGGGTTCGGGTTCCATTTTCCCTTCCAACCAACATTTTGTTATGCTGGGAGTGTCATTACGCTTTTAACCACAATGATAGCAACAGGATACTGAAAGCTTCCAACTAGAGGTGTGCTCTTTATTGTGGTCTAACATGGCAAACTAACATCTGGTGCTTACACCATATATAAATGTGGTGACCTCATTATGTTGCAAGAGTGCATGATTTATCTACATTTTCATACATAAATACATTACACTATCATCTTATTTCCGCTTCCATAACATCAAATACATCTCAACCTGCCTCACCTCTTCACAAGCTTTGGCTACTCAAATACTCTTCTGAAATTCTCCACTTCATGTAAGCTTTAATTCATCCATAATTCTGCTTTCTGTTTCCCATATCCCATTCATCGGTCAAGCCTGTCCTTGCTGATTAACATTCAATTCAGTTCCCACAATATCTTAAATGTAAGATATGAATGATTGTGATCAAATCTCTTCGTGACCATTTCCTCCTATTTTGTATTTTTTTTCTGATCTATAGTCACCCTTCAACACTCTGTTCCTCTGACCATTCCAATTCATGTATCCTTGAACACTCCGTGCTAACTTTAGTTGCTGAGTCTTTGGTGCTTCTGACCTCATTACTTTGGATATCTTGTCTCAGCCTCCCCACCTCAGTCACGTCTCATTGTATCCTCCATGTTGGTTCAGTTTCCTTTCTGATTATGAAATTTTTTGGAGTATATTTCAATGTTGAATTTTGTACATACATTCAAACAGCTAATTTCTATAGAGATACCATCAGTCTCCCATCATTGGTACAATGGGAGATAAAGCTATTACAAATTGTTTTTAAAAGCTATGGCACACCTCACAAATTGTAATTTTTTAAAAATCAGGAACCATATGAGGGAAAGCAAAATGTGTGGGAACATGCAACTGGTTCTTATGGAAAATAACAGAGCAACGATAACAGACCTGGCACATGTTTAATGGCCCCAAAACATATGCTGCATGTAAGACCGCAAAACAAATTGGTGTGAAATGGATGAAAATGCAGTCAAAATTGAATCTTACTCGAGGTGTGATTCCAGGCAAGCCCATGTGTGGTGAAGGAACAGTTCTGTCAAAACAATTGGCATGTCCCTGCTCTGTGCAAGTCAGTAGGACAATGTGACATAATTGGCTTTGATTCAACAGACATTTTTTTTAAATCTCTGTCAAAAGGTTGTGGGTTCAAGCTGCAACATAAGGACATTAGCATATAATCTATAATCAAATGAACACCAATAAGAGAATGCTTCACTTTCAGAGGTGTTATCCTTCAAAATAGACATGAACACACCAAATGAAGTGGTTCTGTGGCTGAATTTGAAGAAGAGTTGGAAGTTCTTGCCGAGTCAGTATAGCATGCAGAATCTTAATCCTTTTAAAATGTCAAACAGAATCAATTTTGGTTTGTTTGCTGCAAACTGATAAAAAGGGAGAGAGCGAGAACTCATCTGAATTTTATGTCTAACTGTTTATTTCAGAAAGGGATGCTGTTCACAAATCAGAATAGCATAACAGAATGGTGGAACAAGCTTGAGAGGCTGAATAGCAGTCTCATGTTCCCATATACAAGGGCAACCATTCAGATGTTGCCCCATATCATAACGACTTCAACCCTTCCCCGCGACTTGCTTTGTTAGCTCCTTATGAGATCTACATCAGATCAGTTGATCTAAGGCAGAAACTAAATCAGGTAAAGTTCCTGCTGGACATCTAAAAGTCAACACTCTTGAAAGGGGTTAGACAATTGTCCCTTATCCCCGTATGGCACAGTGGCCGATTGCCACAGATTGTTCCTCCCGTGCTATGGACAACTTCACAGAGAATTGCATGGGTCTTCATCTGTCCATCAGTTCTTCAATAATCTCACTACCCTTCCATGGCTTTGCTGGAAAGCTCTGGGATTGAGTACAATGGACTAGAGGTTCAGTTACTGGCGAAGTTTCAAGAGGTACAAATTCAAATATGACCATGGTAGTTGGGATGCTTGAATTCAACTAAATAAATATGGACAAAAAGATGGAATCAGTAATGTTGACCATGGTGGTAAATATAAACATATCCAACACTTCATCTGCTCAATTTGTTGGCCACAAAATGGATTCTTGACCGTATTCAAGAAGCTATTAGTCAAAAATTAAACTGCTGGAAGAACTCGGTGGGCCAATCTTAACAGAAGCATACACATAGGGAGATCAGGTAGGGGTGGGGTCTCTCTGAAAATTGGAGATTAATGTAAAGGGTGCTTGATGTTTAGCTCAGACTCAGTGGGCAGAAGGGCCTCTTTCCAAAGGTGCATGACGCAATGACTTTATGATTATAATCAACATTGTATACATTGTGGATACAATAATAATGTGTGACAAGTAATTGACAACCCATTAAATGTAACCATGACTAATTTTGGTAAGGCCAGAGGAAAATTAGCTTATCTGGGACCTATGCATAAGTTTGAGACAGAGGGCCTGCCTTACTACATCCATGTCAGATACCTTAGTTCTCAAATGTATTGTACTCTGCATGCCTGGTCTATACCTTGTCTACTTCTTATCAATAACTATTCTCAGCCATCTAATGCATTTCACAAACAACAAACAGAGCTCACCTTTGGAATGCCTATAGGATTATAGAAAGATTTAACAGATCAGGCATAAAGAAGATGGCCTAAAAGTTTGAACGTCTTTGGAATTCTCATCTTCAAAATATAGTGGAAGAGGAATCTTTGGGTATTTTTAAGGCAGGTGTATACTCTCGATAAACAAGTGGGTAAAAGGTTATTGAGGAGATAGGAATGCAGATTTAAGGTTAAAATTGCATCAACCATGACCTTATTGAATGTTGGAGCAAGGAGTCAAGTAGCTTGTATGTCCTAGATTCTACAGTGATTGGAAAGGCCCATTAAATAGGCAGGGCACAGTGAATTGACAAAAATCAATATTCAGGGATTAGCTGGTTCAGAATTCCATAGTGCTCTTGGCCGAAGATCCAGTCCACAATAGAATTGGCCTTATGCCATTAATTAGCTGAAAAACTTAGGTTGGCTGTGGATCTAGATCTCAGATACAAGTGGTGGCAGAGGAATCTTAAGGATTGAGTAGAGAAACAGGTAGGTTGGATCACAATGGCCTGTTGGGATGGGGGGAATTGAGGTCACAGTTGGATCACAGGAAATATTTGGGTTGGCAGGGCTGGAAGAGTGGATAAAGGGAACCAAGGGAGAGCCGCACCAACATGTAGGCTTTTACATTTGAAACGGACCAACCTTGAGTGCATTCCCAGAGCAGGCATCAAAGCTCAGGGTCTGCTCAGGCAAGTTTTCTTTGATTTATGATGAAGTAGGCTTCACGGGTACTGTGCTTCTGAATGATTAGTCACATCATCTACCAATAAAAGTTATGAAAGAGTGTGTGTTGCATGGTTTTCAACTCCATTGGTTATATCCAAGCACCTTCACGTGCTCATCACACTGAGAATAGGAAGGCAAATCACTGACGATGGTGTAGTTATGCCCCAGAAAACCCTTTGGGAAAACACCACTGTCAAATTTATAAAGCAGCAAATCAAGTGCAAACATTGTGTCTGGAATAATAATTAACTTTGACCAAATTATATGGGTTAATTTGGTTAATAATAGCTCCAGGCTAACCAAAAATAAATCAGTTCTGCCTTGTAAGCAGAATTGGATCATATCTGCAGTAATCGAGCAAAAAATAATGGAGCCTTGTCATTATAATTGTAGGACTTTTAAGTTGCTTAATGTTATTGTTGGCTGATTAGAATGCACAAGTTCCAAGATCTATGACTGACTGGAGAATTTGTCTAAGCAGATAAACACATTAATATGGGCAGGCTCTTTTTTCCCTTGATAGGTTTGTATTTCACAGTTGAGTGCTGCTTAAAACGTCTCCATTTGGAGTAATTGATGAGAAAATTCCACAGTCACTGTGTTCATGCCTCAGTATGACTGCAATTTTAATGGCTAACAAGAGGGTGGAGCTTGGGAGCCACAAGTCAGAGCACAGATAAAGGAGGAATGGGATCATGAGATATTCCATCAGTGGTAATCTTCTATATTTTTAGTTGAGAAGTATGGTTAATGGGAAGGAAGTATACTGAGGTAGTCAAATCCTTTGTTACCCATTGCTTGGTTGAGGCTGTGTTAAAGATTCAACACTCCAAAATCATCACATGCATTTAGTTGGTGTTGGAGGATATTGGAGGAGAAGTCAAAGAACAATGCATAACTAGGAAGGATGAAGGAATTGCTAGAGCTTTCAAGTTCCAAATGCTGATTTTGGCACAATACAGGAAACCTTGAAGAAATGACTCCAGGCAATCATAAGTGATACAATTACAAATTGGTGCTTGGGCATAAAATTAGAATTGTGCATTGGACACCCTCTGCACAAGTTGCCCACTTTCCACTGATGCCACAAACAATTGTATTTCTGGACCTTGAGAATGAGATGCATCTACATACTGGTTCTTTGTTATCTCAGGATGGAACTGACATGTAGACCAAAACAAGTGATTCATCAAAGTCAGATGCAGGAGACACCCAGTACTTGCTTGATGCAAATTAATATAGGCGTCCGTCCAAAAACTACTGGCTTGTCTGTGTGGCCAAGTGTGATTTATGTGCCTTGTACCATAAGGTTTGCTACTTATGCCACAGGGACTCAAACCTTGATGAAACCTTGCTCATAGTTTTGTTTTACATTCAATGTTGAGTTTTAACTAACTCAAGAAACTAGTTCATGACTACAGTTCACCACTGAGTCCAGTATATTGGTTATAAGCATAGAGTATTTATTATGAAATTTATACCCACAACAAAAACATGGTACTTGTCAAAGATGATAGGCACAAGTCTGTTGCTTAGAATGCAAGGCTCTGAGGTTACAAGTGACTATGATGCAGATCTCTTTACCTCCTAATGTGTCCTGTTGATGTACCCCTTTTTTAAAAAAAATATTCATCTTTTCTTTATAATTGTACTTTCTAGCTACCAATTTCCAAAACCATCTTATCCCTGAACCTTTCAAAAATATACTTAATATTTCATTTATTACTAGCCCCATTTCTTCTATTACATATTAAGCCAATTCTTATTGTTTCTTGTTTACTCTCTCACAGATGGGATTACTCCTTAAATGGTCCCCTTGTACTAATTACCTAGAATTCAGTCACATACATCAATTGCCTCAGCCAACTGGTTTTAGCCACCCCTTTCTTCTCTCTGGAGACACGAGGGGGACTGCAGATACTGGAAAATTGGATAAACACACAAAATGCTGGAGGAACCCAGTGGGTCAGGCAGCAACTACAGGGGGAAATGGACTGTTGACATTTCATGTCAAGACCCTTCATCAAGGCAGGAAAGATAGAGGAGAGACAGCCAGTATAAAAATGGGGTGGGGAAGGAGTGGAGCATGAGCTGGCAGGTGATAGGTAGATGCAGATGAGGAGGGGTGAAGATGAGGAGGGGTGAAAGGCAGATAGAGGAGGGAAGAGTGGAAATAGAGATCTCACTCTCACCATGATCCACTTATCACCCACCACCCCTTCTCCCCACCTTTTTATACTGGCTAACTCCCATCATTCTTTTCAGTCCTGATGAAGAGTCTCAACCTAAAATGTTAACTGTCCATTTCCCTCCATAGATGCTGCCTGACCCACTGAGTTCCTCTAGCATCTTGTGTGCTGCTCCTTTCTTTTCTTATCTTTTAATCAGCATCCTTTCAAGTACTTTTTACTTTCAAGTACCATACTTTGTTAACATGTTCCTGGTAGATTTAATATACTTGTTCTGTGCCAGGCTATCTGCTTCCAACATAACTTCATGGTCCCAAGTCTAAATTAGTGCTCTGACTTTGACACCCAGCAGGTTTGAAACAATTCTTTTTTAGCAGATTGTTTGCACTTGGCATTATTTCTAACTTAACTGACCAGCATTCTTCACTCCTTGAACTTACACCATTAATAGAGTTAATGCATGTTGTATTTACATTAATAATCTTCACAATTTTGATATAACTGCTGAAGTATTAAAATCCATCAGAAACATTTCTAACAGGCTTATATATAGCCAAAATCGGCTTAGATATCTAAAACAGGTTGCTATTTGTTTAAGCTTCCTCTTACAACAGACATTTGTACAAAGTAAGGCAAGGTTGAACTTCTCAGTATTGGACAAAAAGTTGCATGCTGGCATGCAAGGTCCCCATGCTATTCTGTGTCCCACTCAGTTCCATGCTTCCACTTAACAAAAGCAGATACAGTATTTTTGGCACTTGAGAACACTAATTACTTTGCCAACTATTTTTATTGTACATTTTAAATTTTTCCTACACAGTCAGAGTAAATAGTGCTTCCACTGCAACATATGGTGCACTGGACAGAATGAATTTATCATATGGTACAAGCCAGGTGGTCTGTCAGAATTCATAGCAGCTCTGGAGAGATGCCTACCTAGGGTTTATGTCAATTTAAAAAAAATATTTAAATAACCATACACCACAAAATTTTCCCAAGAGCACTGTCAAATAGTACCTCCAAGGTGCAGCAGTTTAAATAGATTTTATATACTGCTCCAGTGTTCGATACAGGATGATTTTGTTATTAAGTGGAATTACTGGTTCAACTTTCATCAAAATTGTTATGGTTAGAGCCACATGCCAATTCATGCTAAAAGCTTTAAATTCAATTAAGAAACAAGAAAATATGGTTCAGAGACAACACTAGTCACTGTGGTCAGCAAGTGACACAGCTAGCAGAGCAGTTGTCTTATAGTTCCAATGACTCAGGTTCTGTCTTTGTGGAGTTTGCATATTCTACTGCGACCACGAGATTCCTCTGGCTGCTCTAATTTCTTCCCACATTCCAAACAGTGTGCACATTTGTAAGTTAATTGGCCACTATAAATAGCTCCTGGCATGTAGATCAGTGGTAAATCCAAGAGGTTGATAGGAACAGGTTACAGGGAAAATTAATGAGGGAATGAGCATCCTCTGTCAGCCTGTATAGGCTTGATGGGCCAATTGGCCTCATTTCTGGTCATATGGAAATAACAGTTACATTCCAAAAATTGTAGACCATAAACTTGTTCTGAAAAGAAAGAGAAAACAATATTATTGTGATTGTATTGCCAAGAAATCAGAACTCAAGATCCTAAGGAATCATTAATGCAAATTATTTAAATCAAAAAGAGAAGCTTTGTCCACAATGCATTGCACTGAAGGACTTCTGACTGCTTCCTTCCTGAGATTCCCTACCCAGGTGAGCTTATATAACACTGCATAAACCTGCACTAAAAATGAATAACCATCAGCATTCATATTAGATAACTACCGGTGTTAGGTCAATATATTTAAGCTCAATGGAGCTACGACAATAATACCCTAATATTCTCCATTGGTGTATCAGCACTGGGGGATTTGAAGAATTTATTTGAAAACTGTTCTGAAAAGGCTGTTAGAAGCAGATTTGATGAGAAATTTGCAGGGCTATAGAAAAGGATGAGAAAAGCAAGACCAATTGTAAAATACTTTCAGTGAGACAATACACCAATGAATGTCCTGTGCTGCCTGAATCATTAATCCTGGCTTATAAACTTAATTATTACATAAAGCCATGTTTTGTGTACTTAGTGATTCATTTTTGATAAAATAAATCAATTATAAAGTGCTTAACAATCTGCAGTTTTCCTAGTGGGTCCTTAATACATGGAATGTGACACATGGAATGGCATCCAAGGTGTGCAACACTAGCTGCACCTCTGATCTTGGCAATCACATGCATGGATGGCAGATATCACCGTGCACATCTTCACAATGCTAGAAGCCTAACATTGTCATTAAATAAAGAGGCCAGGCTAATTAAACTCTAAATGGTCCTCTTTACAAAGTTCTACTTCATCAGGGCCACACATGTGTAAGGCAATTTATCAAAGAATTATGGATGAATTGGCATCAATTCCAATGTTGATTAATGGAAAATTGTCTGCAGGACACCAGAAATGTTCTGTTATGTTTCCCATTCCCTGGAAGGCATCATCAGGGTGCATTGTGTCATCAGTGAAGTTCATCAGGTGGGGAATTAATCTGCTTCTCCAGGAGGTATGTCCTCCAACATATTCGGTACTGAGAACACACCACAGACAAGTCTACCTTAAGTAAAATACCCATTGTCTGTAGATGGTCTTCCTCAGGCACCATCCCCACGCCACACCAATCATGATCTCTCTGTCGTAGTTTGCTGGTGGACCTGCAAATGCTGGATCTTGAGAAGGACGTCAACAGGTAGCTTCAAGCAATATGATGCACCTGATCAAATACTTTATGAAAAATTTGTTCTGATGGGTCAAGAGAATTTCACATATGGAATGAAACTAGTCAAAGTTGATAAATATACATTGAAATAATATACCTCCTGGGACAATGGTAAGTATGAAGTTTTAGTCAAATGGATAAGAAACTATTTCTGGAAGGTATAAAAAAAACTCAATTATATTCACATACAATGCATGCATTTGAAAGAAAATTTAATTGCTTTTACCTTCAATGCAATCTCAAAATTGATATTTAAAACACCAATAAAAGTATTGATTGCAAAGGGTTAGAAGAGTCTATTTATAAGTCTATAAAAATAAGTTTAAAATCAGAGAGAAGATGGAAATGTTTGAAGGATTCCATAACCATAATAATGAAAACTAGTATTTTTAAGTTTCTAAAATGTCAGCATAAAAACTCAAAACAGGAAGGCTTGCCTTGCCCCATTGTCCAATTTACTTCCATTTTCTTACAAACAGGTTTATTCCCAGGGAAGAGTGCCTGTAGTGTGTTTGGATCATTGCCAGAGTGACCAATTAATTTCTTACAGTGAATATAGAGCTTTACAAAGCTTCCCTACCCTGTCAAAGCCACACATAAAGCAGACAGCTTATCAGAAAATCAGGAGGGTTTTGGAATTAATTCTGCCAATGAAGTGTGAGACACCTGGGAGCCCCTGCTAAGTTTTCCTCAGTGCTTGAGACATCAGCAGGGCTCACTATGCCATCAGCTAATCAGTGGCCAAGGAATTACCCTAATCCTTTTCAAACACAGTGATCTGCATCAGGAATTCTGCCTGATTTATTCACCGCATCCCGCTCAGAGATGGAGTTAATTGCACAATTTTAATTCTCCGGCTGTCTTAATGCAGACCAAACAAAATAAGCCACTGGGGTGCTATATAAACTTATTAGATGGGGTAAAATGGGCTGAGTGTTAGTCCATATTTCAAGGACAAAGGGACAGAAATAGTCTATTCAGCCCCTTGAGTCTATTCCAACATTTAACTAGATCATGGTGGATCCGATACTTTAGTAGCTCTTGTGTGAACAAACAGCTGAACATAAAATTCAGATGAGATGCAGTCCTCTCAACCAATGCATTTACTTTTATCAGCATCAGTGTGCAGCAAACAAACCAAAACTGATTCTGTTTGACATTTTGCATGGATTAGGAAGCAGAATGTTATCCTGAGCAGTTGACCTGTTGTGAATGCTCTTCCACTAGAACAAGCCAAATCTAGTAGAAAATAATAATTAGTTGTTCAATTAATTTTCTTTGTTCAATCTGCCATCATTAAAGGCGAAGTAATAATTACATAAAAATTAATTACTTCACTGGCCAAACCGTGGGACCCAAGATTCTTGTCATTTGTTACGGAAGGGAAACATGCATTTTCTCAGTTAAATAACACTTAGGACAAAGATATTTTTAGAAAAAATGTTTCAGGTCAAAACCCTGCATTCAGTCCTGATGCAAGGTTTCAGCCAGAAACATCAACAATTCCTTTCCTCCCCCAGATGCTGCTCGACCCATTAAGTTCCTCCAGCAGATTGTTTGTTGCTCCACATTCCAGCCTCTATAGTCCCTTGTGCCTCCATCTCTCAACATCAACGATTTCAACCCGTCACCATTAAAAAAAACACACTGCTTTCTACTTTGTCTACCAAAGTGGATGACCTCACACTTTTCCACATTATATTCTACCTGTACAGCCTGGCCCTTTCACTTAACCCGTTTCCATGTAGCTCCTCTGTATTCTCTTTACTGTCCATCCTCACCCCCTAGGTTAATATCAGCGAACTCGAATTGATTGCATTTGATCCCACATTCAAATCATTGATACAAATTATGAACTGCCAGGGGTCCAGCACTGATCCGTGCAACATTCCACTTGCCAGAGTCTCCAAACCCACCAATATCCCATTTATTTAATAATCTCTTGTGCAGCATATTATCAAAGATAGTCTGTAAGTTAAAATATATCACCTCAACTGGTTCATGCTTACTTATTCTGCTCATTATGACTTGGAACATTGAGTATGTGCATATAATGCAGGTGCATGAATCAAAGGTAATGCTGAGCATCACACAATTCTCAGTAGGTGCCTGTTATGGCACTTTGATTTGTGTGCATTTTGCGTAGGAAACAGAGCTGAACATCAGAAAGCTACTCCTTGCCAGTTTTGCTTTTGGCAATGAATTTGGAGAGTTTGGTCTGATCTTTGCAGCTGCCAGGATTGTATTCCTGTATTGCCATGAATAATGTGAAGGTTGCTGTATTTTTGGTAACACATGGATGCTTTCACTGGGGTTCTGCTGAGCTACCAGCATGACCAGGAGGAGGAAGAAATGGCCCAACAGCTGGTGCACTGTTGCCTTATGTGGATGATGGGTCAAACAAGCCAATTGTCTTCACATCTCATTCATCCAGCATCATCTTCATTTTGGCAGTGAAATGGCTGCTGCTTAACCAATTGCTCAGCGTCCTTTGCAGAGTTATGCTGCAACATTTTATCTCGCCACTTACTTTCCCCATTCCACCCCCACTAGAATTGCAAAGACTAAAACATTCTTCTTTGCACCTTTTCTAAATAATTCGTTCAATTTTTGTTTATTCCCCTTGATTGCCAACACCATTTGGCACCAGTTTTGTTCTGACAGCTGTGTTATTCAAATACAATTCCACCCTAATATCAGCATGTTCCCTGACACTGGAGAATGTCTGTGGAGAATATAATACAGTCATTTATGTAATATACCTTCACAAACTCAGGCAAGGTTAAGTAACACCACATTCTGCAGGTCTAAGTAACAGTGGTGCCAACAATATTGAGAAAGTAAGTAATTTTTTTTTAAAAAACAGCAGATGCTGAAAATCTGAAGTGAAAGTAGAAAATGCTGGAAACACTCAACAGGTCAGGCAACAACTGTGAATAGAGAAGTGGTGTTAACATTTCAAGTTTGAGACTGTCAGAACCTAATGATGCCTGAACTGCTGTGTTTTCTCAGCATTAACAACAAAACTCAGTTTGGACTACATATGCTAAACTTTGGCTTTGTACATTTGAATCCAATGTGATAATAACATTGATGCATCGCTTCAAGATTTTACCAAGAAAATTTCCAGAGCTTGTGCACCAATTAATTACCATTTTTGAAATCTTACAAACGGGATGTATAACAAACCATGACCCAATAACTTCATTGGCACAATGGGAGAGAGGCACTTGGGGTCATTCTATGGAATGCCAATAAATTGTTTTGGCTGTAGACTTGTAACAGCAACATTAAGCGACATCAGCTGCTTCTGACTTTATTCAAGCACCACCACTGTAAATGACATGAGGGCTAAGTATCCTGTATGGGACCATGTCTGAAAAGTCATAGGACAGATGGTCAGGTTACTTACTCAGGCCTCTATTGGTGCTTAGTTTGAGGCCTCAACTAGTGACTAGAAGTTAGACTGGAGGTGGGAGTTGCAGATGGGATTTCTGGGAAAGTTGAAGGTTTGATTATGGCCTGGTAGGAGGCTGTATCAGGAAGTTTAGGCCATATGTTGGGGTTTGATTAGGGCCTCATTTAGGATTTGTGAAAGAACGTTGGAGGCCTTGGATGTTACTGAAGTTGCCTGGTCAAACTTCTGCAGTAACATGATTCAACTCAGAACTCATCACAATTGCATTCCACCCAATTTTCATTCACTCAGAGCTACCGCGTGGATGAAATTTTCTACTACATTCCTTTCAAAACAAGCCTGAAAACATGTCCTGTGGCTTAATTCACTAATTAGTTAAATAGACAAGGCAGAAAATTTCCTTGATCTCCCCAACGCAATGGGAATCACTTCCTAAGATTGCAGAGAGGCATAATGACATTGTCACAATGTTATCATTCTGTTTACAGGTTAAGTTTATGATTAATCTGCAGAATTCCTTTGAATAAACCTCTCTGCTTTCCTATCCCTCTTTCGTTGTTTGAAACTCTCCTTAAAGCCTATGTTGACTGCTCATAATAAGTCATCTTTCCTTGTAGTTTGGTATGAAATCTTGATTGATATTGCTCAAGTAAAGAGCATGGGATGTTTACCATGTTGAGGATGTTGTCTTAATATTGGTGGAGAAAGACCCCAAAATACTGGAACTGCTCAACAGTTCAGGCAGTACCTGTAGAGAAAACGAGTTAATGTTTTAAACAGATGATCTTTCATCAGAACCAGTTCCCTGTCTTGTAGTATAAATTGTGTTCTGCTCTGTCCATAGATGCTGCCTGACCTGCTGCACATTTCCAGTATTTTCTGTTTGTTTTAGGCTTTCCACATTCCTAATATTTTGCTTTACTTCTTGTGCTTTATTTCCTGCTTAACATTCTGTATTTGCAATCTATTTTCCATGCATCATTATGGCTTGCCACACACCCTTTTCTCTGATGGAATTTTTCAAATAATGATGAGGCATTTTATTGGAAGAATGCACTACTTACCTCTGGCTGTGATTACTTCATTGACTATAACAATATGGTTGAAATACAAGCCTCAAAATTCTCCTCTTGATGATCAACACCAGGAGCAAATGTTCCCATATGGAGTGACAAAGTTGACCGTGATGCTGATCTGTGTGCCAATCTGTTCTGGTCTTGCAAAAATGCCCTTGTGCCACAGTTGAATAATGGTGGAAATTACAGCAACAAATGGACATTTCTAAGCAGGTTGCCAGACAGAGTGTGAGAAGTTATGTGGATCCTACTCTGAAGTGGCTTTCAAGTTGGGTGTGAGCAGTCAGTCATGGAGCTGATGTGAAGGCTATTCTCTGAAGAGATTGAGGTTATACACAAATTCAAGAGAAACACACTAGAAAATGTCCTCTATCTTTTCGGAGCTGCCTCCAACAGTCACCCTTTATGTGTAAAATAAAAACTGGAACTACTCAGCAGGTCAGGCAATATCTGTGGGTAGAGAAACAAAGTTAACATTTGAGTTCTGACATAGGGTCTCTGACCTGAAACATTAATTTTGTTTCTCTTTCTATCAAGGCTATCTGATCTCCTGAGTGTTTTCTATTTTTATTTCAGATTTCCAGCATCTGCAGATTTTTGATTTTTCATCCCTCTTTACAACTCTCAATTTCCATGGTTATTGCAATTACCTCAATGGGAACTTTGGCAATCGGATGGCTCACTTAAACTGCTTTATTAAAAGTATTAACATTACTTATTCATAAATGCAACTTATTAAGCCAACAAAAATACTTCCCTTAAAGAAATCATAAATATTTAAATTCTCACTTAATATCTTATAATATTAGTCCCTGAACAGTAGCTATAAATGGCCTGAAACTTTCTGGAAATATGAGCCATGGTAATAACACAGAATATTGAACAGTTTTTTGAATCTTCAACCCTGAAGTGTTAGCACTGATAACTGAGCATTGGTTTAAGGGAGAAGCATCATTAGTTTGCTGCTCTGGAATTTCCTAAAGGCACTTTTAAAAAAATTGATTGAAGGTGATTTTATACCACAGAATACTTATATTCCCATTCCATGTTTCACCCAGACTTTCCTTATGGAGCTGTATGGAAGGTCTAGAATGGGAGCAATTCAATATTCCACACAAGAGGTCACTGATCTTACATTATGTAAAATTGATTTGACTGTATAAGAACATAAGAAATAGGAGCAGGAGGAGGCCATCTGGCCCATTGAGCCTGCTCTGCCATTCAATTTACCCCAGAAATCCTGCCATACAAGTTATACAAGAATGCTGGGACTGTGACCTGCCAGATTTATAAAGGAGCATTACATTAGTCCAGGAAGCTGTGACTGATCACTTCCCAAAAGAATACTAAATATTCTAGTTGGGAATTGCACCATGAGATGTCAGATCTTTCAGAAGTCCAATCAGCTTTAATCACTGCAAGGAACTGACACTTAATTTTTGTGGTCAAGCAACATCCACAAGAAATGACTTTTTTTTTGGAAACAATTGACCCTGGTATAAACTGGCTCTAAATTTCAGTCTCAAATATTTCCCATTGATTCAGATCCACATTAAAAAAAAATTCTCCTGCAGTTGGGTCAATCACTTGGTCATTTGAGACCAACCATTGAACAAACAAGATGCTGGAGAAACAGGTCAGGCAGCATCTGCGGAGGGAAAAAGACAGTCGACATTTCAGATCGATACCCTTCATCTTGACTGAAAGATAGAGGGGAGATAGCCAGTGTAAAAAGGTGAAGGGAAGGGGTGGAGCAGGAGCTGGCAAGCATAACGTCGATGGCTATCTCTCTTCTATCTTCCAGTCCAGCTAACCCCAAACATCGACTGTCCATTTCCCCTCCACAGATGCTGCCTGACCCACTGAGTTTCTCCAGTATTTTGTTTGTTGCATTCTAAATTTCAGCATCTGCAGTCTTGTGTCACCAACCATTCAACAGCTATTCACCATCAGTACTGAACATACTCACTGAACATGGACTGCTGGAATCTAAATAGCCAGATAATGCTTTGCAAATATTTCTATCAATATTACATTTAAATCTCCACCTGACATTTACATGTTCCCTTGCTTTTTCCATGTATTCTTGCCCTGTCAGACTCTGATCACTTACTTCTCAAAATTTGAGTTATCTTACATAATTCATTCACTTTAAAAAAAATCAGAATTTAGCAACATTTTGTCAGAAAGTGAGTTAGGAGGTGGAGAAGAGTTTATAATTCAGTCTATTGAACAACAAACAAAGCCAATTTACTCAGTAAATAGGAGTCTGGAAATTCGATGGCACTAAGCATACTATGTAGTCACAATTCAACTTGATTGACAGGTGAACTACCTAATCATCTCCATTCTGGAGAAACAAAGGACAGCAGATGCTGGAATCCTCCAGCATCATCGTGTTTTTCATCTCCATTCTGGTTGGCTATGGCATTGTCACTATGGTGCCTAAAACTGGACAAATTTATCTGGAAAGATGCCATGAGTGGAGGATAGTTGCACATAATTATGTGCATAAAAATTACTCCGTAATTTACACCCAAGTTGATTGGCAGAGGAATACCCAGTCATCTCCATGCTGGCTGTCACTGTATGTAGCCTGTACAAAAATGACTTGCATTTATGGAATAGTTTTCATGACATCAGGGTGTTTTGATTCCGGCACAGAATATCTGTCACTTATAAAAATGGATAACATACATTTCCTTTAGAGTTGTGTATTTTCAACCTGTAATTGAATTTTCTTCTGATGCTTTGCAGTTTGCTTCAGACGTTGATTATGGTTTTACAAATAATAAAACTTTTCTGGATTGCCTCGTAATTCCATTTTCATTATCTGAACTCTTCTGGCTCCAGAATTCTGCACACAAACCAACAAATCTTAATCTAAAAGCACCTAGGCACTTCTATGACATTGTTAGCCCTTTCTCAAGTATGAATCAAGTAATGTGATATCTGAAGCACCCCATCAAAAATTGAGCATGGGTTAGAAATTTGTAGTTTCTACATGTTAAACTATCTTCTGAAATTGGGTTCTACTGATGCCTCCATTATTATTGTTATTTGCCAAGTATTTTTTTTTAAATTGAGGTTTTTCAAAAATATGGTGTGCCTTGTTCCATTGTTACCTTTGATGTCAAAGTTTAAATGATATTAATAAGAGCTTTCCACATGCATTAAATAAACTGCATCATCATAGACTGTATATTGGAGTGCAAGAGATTTAATAAGCAAACACTAACTTGTGTGCATTTTCAACATCGTCTTCTATTGATCTTGTTTGGGCATCCCAAAGCAAATTCTTTGGTTAGAGGATCAAGCGACTGCAGATGCTGGAGTCTGGAGCAAAATATAAACTGCTGGAAGAACTCAATGGGTCAAGCAGCATTTATGGAAGCAAAAGTGTCGACATTTCAACTCGAGATCCTACATTAGAACTGGAGAGGAAGAGGAAAGGTGGTTAGTATACAGATGTGTTGATAGGTGGAACCAGATGGGGGCAGAGTGATGGGCAGATGGGGGGAGGTGTGGGAGGGTGGATGGAAAAATTGAAAAAAGAGAGAACCTGGGAGGACTGGTGGGAGTGGGAAAGGAACATGGGTTAACTGAAACTGGAAAATTCAATGTTCATACCATTGGGTTGTAAACTACTCAAGTGGAAATAGAAGGTTAGGGGACCCATAGATATTACAAAAGATTTGAGAATCCAACAACTAGTTCATGTAGATTCACAAGACTATTAAGCTATATGGGCAGGTTGTAAATATTTGGGTGCAGAAGGATTACCTATCAAAGTGTTTATACTGAAAGAAAATATCATCTATTTGGGCAAGTTTATCCTCCAGTGAGATGTGATATTTAAAACAGAACTGGGCTAAGAATGGTAACAAGAAGCATTTGTTCCACACAGAGTAATAGAATTTTGGAACTCTTTCTCCCAGAAAGTTATGTTCAGGACTGAGATTAACTAATTTTTTTTTGACTCTTAAGATTAGCAAGGAGTATTGAGAGCATACAGGTTCATGGACAGATGTATGGATTAGACATGGTCTATGAGATGGTACATTGCTCTTGACTGGCTGAATGCCCTCCTCCTGTTCCTGCATCCTCCAATTTCTCATCCTAAGGAGCTTAGGGCTTGGGACCTGCCTGTTTGTGTTGGAGTCTCCAGTTCATGCATAATCTGCCAAACCAGCTCAAATGAACACAGAAGTTCATGTGCAAATTCAGTTCAAAGCAAAGTGAGTTTACAAAGCATCGCACTGGGATGAAGGTATCAAAATGGCCAATGTTCTCAGACCAGATTAATCAACATTAAATTTTCACCAATATCAGCTACAAGCCTTTGAAGTTTTCAAATAAACATTTTTAAAATACAAGGGCACTGAAAGCAAGTGTTTAAATGTTTCAAGAAAATATTTAAATTTCAAAAGTATAACTCTACATGGAAGCTGTTAAATGATTCTCTAACTTCTAGTGATTTAAAACCTGATTATTCATGGATGGTAGACCAGACACATTAAAAAAAGCTTATTGCTGGTGATAAACCAATTTTCAGCTGTATTAATAAAACACTACCAGTTTACCACTCTTAAATATGTCAAAGTATGTTTTAATGAAAGGAAGCAGTATAATTACATTTTAAAATGCAACCAGATTGCACTGATCCACTGTCAGAATTTATGTTGTGCTTTTGCAAATTAATGGGATCCAAAACCTGAGCCATTTCAAAATGCTACTGTCTGCTAGCTTGTGCTGAAATGGCTGTTGGCACACAGAGGGAATGCACTGACTTAATCGAAAAGCAAGATCTCTTTGCCTGCTTTATAGTGTAAAGGGGGTAACATATTAACATGGATACAAGACTGGCTGACAAACAGGAAACAGTTGGCATAAATGTTTTTTTCCCCCCTCATTGACAAGATGTAGCGAGTGCCACAGGGATCAGTGTTGGCTTCAATTTGTTCCAATTTATATAAATGACTTGGATGAAGACATCAGAGCAATGGCTGCTAAATTTGCTGATAATACAAAGATAGGTGGGAAGTTATGAAGTAAATAAGGGTCACAAAGGGATATAGATAGGTTAAGTGAGTGGGCAAATCTGGCAAATAGAGTACAATACAGGAAGATAAAAATATTACCTGAATAGTGAGAGACTACAGAGCTCAGAAATGCCTAGTGCATGATTTACAAATGGCTAGTATGAAAGTAATTAGAACTAGCAGAATGTTATCATTTATTGCTAGGGGAATTGAACATAAAGGTAGATTTTCCACTATTTAATTTTGTATCTTACAGTAATTTTTGTCTTGCACTGTATTGCTGCTGCAAAACAACCTGATTTTGATAGCATGTGCTTCACTTATATAGGGCCTTGATGAAACCACATCTGGTGTACTGTGCACCATATTAGTTTTAATTAAGGAAGAATGTTAATGTATTGGAAGTAGTTCATGGAATGTTTACTAGACCAGTACCTGGAATGGGCAGGTTGTCTGAGGAGCAAAGTTTGGGGAGCCTAGGTTGCATGTGCTGACATTTGGAGAACAAGTGGGTACTTGACCAACACAAAGATTGATTCCGAGGGATCTTGACGGGGTGGATGTGGAGAGGATGTTTCCTCTTCTGAAGAATCCTGAACCAAGGTCATTATTAAAAATTAAGAGGTCACTCATTTAAGACAGCAATTTTTTTTTAATAAAAGTACACTCAGAGCTTGCTGAGTCTTTGGAATTCCCTTCTTCAAAGAACAATGGAAGCAGTCTGAATATTTTAAAGCAGCTGCTGATAGATACTCGAGAAGCAAAGTTACTGAGGGTAGACAGGAATGAGGTTACAAACAAAATAGCAGCAATTTTATTAAATGGCAACAGAGTCCAAGCAATCTGTTCCTGCTCCTAACTTATATGTTTGGAAACTGGTCAATGATCTTTCAATCTATTGAGTACTGATATTACCATTACCCATTTAAAGAGGTTGATAAAATGGAGCTTGATTAGACTGAGATCCAACAACATCCAGATGCACGAGTTCAGTTTTCCTTTGATAAGTTAATTTCCTGTGGAGCTTGCTGTTCAAGGGAAATTAAACAGAGCAGATTCCAAAGCAGCAATAATGTAAAACTGAGTGCAACAATGAAGAGGACACAAAGTGATAGTATATGGTTTGTTTGTTGTTATTACATCACTGAGCCAGTTCATCATCCTGGTTGCCTAGTTGTGTAGATTTCCCAGCAAGGAATGGAGATGATGGGCAAAGGAAACTCCTGATGAGCAGATCATTCTCATTGCCTTGTTACACAACCATATTCACAGAAATCTAGAAGCAGATTGCTTTGAGGATAATTTGAGACATGAACAATCCAAGAAATCCTGCAAAGGAAACTAATTTCTTTCAGAAATGTAACATTGGACCAGAATGTTTGATCCACAGTTCCCTTCTGTTAGGAAATATTTATATTTCTCATGACATAGATTCAGTAGGCTGTATGGCTTCATTCTATGTCAGCTCTCAGAGCAATCCCATCAATCACTTACCCCCAACTCTCCTGCCACAATTCTACTTGGAGCCAGAGTCATACAGCACAGGAACAGGCCCTTTGGCCCAACTTGGCCCATGCCAATCAAGATTCCTATCTAAGCTAGTCCCATTTGCCTGCGTTTGGCCCAATCCCTCTAAACCTTTCCTATCCATATACTTGTCCAAGTACTTTTTAATATGTTGTTAGTGTACCTGCCTCAACCACTTCCTTTGGCAGTTCATTCCATATACTGACCACACTCTGGGTGTTAAAGTTGATTCTTGTTAAATCTCTTCCCTCTCACCTTAAACCTATTCCCTTTAGTTTTGATTCCCCAGCCCTGGGATGCAGGCTGTGCACACTTGCCCTCGGGGTAATTTATAACAGCCAATTAATCTACCAACCAACACATCTGAGATGTGGGAGGAAACCAAAGTGGCCAGAAGAGGAAACATCCTCTCCACATCCACCCTGTCAAGATCCCTCACAGTCACAGGGAGAATGCGTAAAATCCACACAGATGGCATTCAAAGTCAGGATTGAACCTGGGATCTCTGGAGCTGTGAGGAAGCAGGGCTAATCACATCACCATATGCATTGCTTGACAAAACCTTGGCAACCTTGCCAAATGCAGAATCAGGTTTATTATCACTGACATATGTCATGAAACTTGTTTTGTAGCAGCAGTACAGTAACAATTACTAAAGTTAAAAAATACATAAGTAGCGCAAAAGAGGAATAATGAGGTAGTGTTCATGGCCAGTTCAGAAATCTGATGGCAGAGGGGAAGAAGCTGTTCTTGAAACATTGAAGATGATCTCCAATGGTAGTAATGAGAAGAGGGGATGTCCTGAATGGTGAGGGTCCTTAATGATGGACAGGATATGGTAGTCTCTAGTTTGGCAAATTCCAGGCTAGTCTCATTGCTGCATGCGGGAGGGCACATGACCAGTCCTCTTACATACTGAGGACAGCAGTGTGCAAGACATACCCTCTAATAACTGGTCTTTAAACTACACCAGAATCCAACATCTAAAACCCGAATGTTTTTTCATCATACATTGGGGAATGAGAAAGGAGAATGAAATATCAATGAAACACAATAAAAGGCTGCTAACCCTTGTGGAAAGAAAATGCAGCTAAAATCATTAATTTTTGCTCACTGGCCTCTGGGATAATTACAAAATAAATTTGAGGCAAGTGTAGGGGGAAAAAAAACAGCCCATTGACTTTTAAAAAAAATCATAGGCTTACATGAATGCAATACCAGAAGTAATTGTAGCATTAAAGAAGCTACCATATTTTGCTTATGCTTGAAAGATTAACCATTCTTAAGTAAAAAGCAAAAAGGCATTCTTGCTTCAAATTAGTCTCAAGGAATATAGTCCAATTCCAGTATAGTCATCTTTTCCAGACAAATGAAAACATCAGATAATAAACAACCAATTTGGAAATACACTTCCTGGAACAATTAGAATATTTTATTCAATGCACCAACCTCAATCTAAACTCATGCCCATGGCAATATTGAAAGACATTTATAATTCAAAATTAGCTGCAATTCAGGGAAGAATTGTTATTACTGTAGAAATGTAGACTTCTGTCTCTGCTCAAAATTCAATCAAATGTAAGAATTCCATTAAAGATCAAACTGTAGAAATGTAACTCAGGCTAGGATTTCCTTAATATATGTCCATTTATGTAATAAAACAATCTCAGTTAACATGGCAAAGGCAGTTAAGGGTTGTAAGGTTGTGGGAAAGGAATCTTACTGAATTGGAATGCCAAGAACAATGAGGAACCTTTACAATAGAGGACATTGTAAATAGTAGTACTTTGATAGGTCTCTGCACTCCTAGTATTGTTTCAACTGATGGCTGATTACACCATTGCAAAATCAGTCTAACAATTGAAGGTTTTTTTGCATGGTCATTGAGAAGCTGCACTAATTTGATAAGATATTTTTATTAGTCAGATGTACATCGAAACACAGTGAAATGCATCCTTTGTGTAGTTTCCTGGGGGCAGCCTGCAAGTATCACCACACTTCCAGCACCAACATAGCATACCCACAACTTCCTAACCTGTACATCTTTGGAATGTAGGAGGAAACCGGAGCACCCTGAGGAAACCCATGCAGACATAAGGAGAGCATACATACTCCTTACAGACAGTGGCTGGAATCGAACCTGGATTGCTGGTGCTGTAATAGCGTTACGCTAACCTCTAAAATTCTATGGTCTGTAGAGAGAATACATTTCATGTTAAGACCCTTTCACCACAGCAGTCTTGATGAAATGTCATTAAGCTGAGGCAGTTATGGAGTATTATTAAAATTTGCTGTGAAAGGCTCTCAACATTCCAGCCTCCACCACCCTCCAGGAAGGAACAGGTTCTCTGTCACTTATTGGTACTGGCAGAGATTGGGCAAAGACCTGTTCTTCTGGCCTTGCTCAGTTCACAGACCTTGTGCTGCTGAGCAATCCTCAGCAGAGCCTGGATCAGTGGGAGAATGGTTGTCTACAGACAAACGTTAACAGATTCAGCTCCCAGTGTGGGACCTGCTACACTGGCAAGTAGGCAGAGGGAAGGTCACCATTTGGTGATCAGTAAGGGACTCCACTGATCAGAAACGCCTGCCAGGCAGTACAAAGGTCAGACCCTCCATCCCATTGGACAAAACAAAATGTAGTCAATTTATCCAAGTGAAGACAAGCAAAGGCAACATTTGTAGATCATTTGAAAGCAAAGAAAAAAAGATGTGCAACAGGTACGTGCATAATAGGAGAGATACTAATTTATGTAATCTGTAATACAGGGGAGAGTTCATAGTCTGTTCATGAATAAGGTAAATATACTATAAACAAAACAGGATCTGTGCTGACCTGTGTAAACTAGATTTTATTTGTATAAAGGATATAGATATCACTGGCATTTATTGCCCATTTCTAACTCCCCAGAAATGGAGGGCCTGTTGGCCATTCATAGACCAGTTAAGAGTGAACCACATTGAGACAAGAATCACATATAGGCCAGATTGGATAAACACAGCAGATTTCGTTTCTCTGAAGGATGTAAGTGACCCCAATGAGTTTTTTAAACAACAATCTAGTAGTGTCATGGTCAATAGTGTTAATAGAAGCCTTTTATTCCAAATTTATTTAATTAATATCAAAATTCCCTACTTGTTGTGATGAGATTTACACTTCTATTTCCAGTTGGGCTGCACTTTAAGTATTATGTGGCAGTTCTAGTCAGCACACTATAGAAAGATGTGATGGCACTGGAGAGAAGCAGAGAAATTCAACACAGAACATTGCCTGGATTGGAGGGCTTTTAGTTATGGGGAGAGGTTGGATAGGCTTGGCTGTAGTCCCTGGTTCAAAGGAGGCTCAGTGGTGACCTGATAGAGGTAAATAAAGAGAGAAAGGATAGGGTAGATAGTCAAAATCTTTTTCCTTGGGTAGGGGTATCAAAAACAAGGTGGCATAGGTTTATGGTGAGAGGAAGGAGTTCAAGAAAGGGACCCAAGGGGTAAGTTTTTTTTAAAAATACACAGAGGGCATTTGATATCTGGAAGATATAGCCAAAGGAGATGTTGGAATCAGGTACAAACACTGAGCTTAAGAGGTATTCATACAAACCCTTGTATAGGCAAGGTATAGAAGATGCTTTCCTAATGTGGGCAAATGGGATTAGCATAGATAGGTAAAAAGGTTAACATGGATGTGATAGGCCAAAAGGACCTGTTTCTGAGCTGGATAACTATGTCAACCATGCTGGTTTCTGAATTGCAGTCCAGTAGCTTAACCAGAATTGATTATACTCCACAAATCAAAATAGTTTTAGCATTTCTTGCAAAGAGTTTATTATTGGTTGCATCAGAGAATAAAATCATTGACCTAAAAAAGAAACATGACTGGAATCCACGTGTGATAATATCATGGATACATCATCAATTCATTGTATTCTCCTTCTGAAGTTCACTACATTGGCTTCAATGAACTTCATTTCAGAGGCAAAGTACAAGTTGCCGGTGTGACTATAGAGCATGTAAAACTCCATTAACCAGTGATTGAGGTAACATTCTTTTATCTATCAATGTCATGTCTGTTTTGAAGAGGTGCCAACTTTGAGTGAACAGGGAAAAAGGATACTTCAGTAATCAGTGAATTCACTGTGACATTTAAATATTCCTTCAATTCTGCTCAAGTAATGTAGAATAAAAATAAAAAAGCTGGCAATACAGCAGCTAAGGCAGCACCCATGGAGAATGAAACAAAATTAATATCTTATGAATATGTCCTTTCATTAGAACTGGAGATGTTAGAAATCAAACATGTTTATTTGCAAGGGTGGAGGAAAAACAGTGTTTTGTATCTTGCAGAGTTAGCATTGCTTTCCTCTCCTCTGTTCTGTTCTCATTTGCATCTACTTACATCTTCCTGCAGAAAAGCTTCATTTAACAAATCTTCCTCACCCTCTGTTGCCACAAGCACCACTTGTCAATCCATTTCTCTTGGTCTCAGCCCTATCACAGATATTGCCATTGTTCTCTCCACCCCTCCCCCTTCCCTAAAACAAAATCTTTGATTGATAAGTAGATGGTAGGAAACTTTACCCACAGTAGACATCTCCAACACCTTTAGGGTAATAGGTCACATGATAGTGCAGTGGTTAGTATAATGCTATTACAGTGCCAGTGACCTGGGTTCAATTCCAGCCACTGTCTGTAAGGAGTTTGTATGTTCTCCCTGTGTCTGCATGGGTTTCCTCTAAGTGCTCCAGTTTCTTCCCACATTCCAAAGACGTACAGGTTAGGAAGTTGTGGGCACGCTACATCGATGCCGGAAGCATGGCGACACTTGCGGACTGCCTCCAGAACTCTATGCAAAAGATGTATTTCACTGTGTGTTTCGATATACATGTGGCTAATAAAGATATCTTAATAGGTGAGAGGTTCGGAGGAGATCAGAGGAAAAGGTTTATCGCCCAGAGGTTGGTTGGAATCTGGAACACAATGCCCGAGTCAATGGTGGAGTTACACACTCTTAACATTTAAGGAGCTTCTAGATGACCCCTTGAACTGCCATCACATAGAAGGCTATGGATCAAGTGAGATTAGTTTATATAGAAACTTGAGAGTCATCATGGATATGGTGGGCTGAAGGGCCAGTTTCTATGCTGTACAACTCTATTTCTAAGTTTTCCTAGTTCTGATAAAGAGTTATAAACCCGAAACATCCTCTCCACAAAACTGCCTGACCTTAAGCATTTTCTACTTTTCCTGTTTTTTCTTCAGGTTTCCAGCATCTGAAGCATTTTGCTTTTGCAATTAAGGAAGTTTGGATTTGTTAAGTACAAGAGTAATAAGTTTGACTTTGAAGATGGCTGACACATTAAGAGCAAATTCTTTTTTATAGTAATTTAACAAAATGAGAATCTGGTTATCTGAAATTGGTAAAGTTATAAGATAGAAACTTCAAATGCATATATTTGATTGTTATATTGGCAACAATAATTTCCCTTACAAGTAAACAGAAACCCATCTACACTGGGCCAGGAGGTGCAGAATCAACACAAAAGTAAATTTGTACCATGAAAATCCAAGTAAACATAAATCTTGAACATTAAAAGCTTTTATTGTACTCTGGCACCTAGTCTGATATCATACAAGTGCTCATGAAAGTTGGACTGAACATAGAAGCACAGTACAGGCCCTTCAGCCTATGATGTTGTGCTGACATTTTATCCTGCTCTAAGATTTAGCTAATCAGTCTCTCCCCCTATTTTTCTATCATTCATGTGTCTATCCAAGAATCTCTTAAATGTCCCCATAACCTCTGCCGACAGTGCGTTCCATGCACCCACCATTGTGTTAAAGAAAACTTATCCCTGACATCTTCCTCGAATCACCTTAAAATTATGTCCCCTCATGTTAGCCATTGTCGCCTTGGGAAAAAGTCTTTGACTGTCCACTTGATCTATGCCTCTTATCATCTTGTACACCTATATCAAGTCACCTCTCATCCTCCTCTCCAAAGGGAAAAGCCCTAGCTCACTCAACCTATCCTCATAAGATATGCTCTCCAATCCAGGCAGCATCCTGGTAAATCTCCTCTGCACATCTCTTCCACATCCTTCCTAGAAAGCAGCAACCAGAACTGAACACAATACTCCAAGTGTGATCTAAACAGAGTTCGATAGAGCTGCAACATTACCTTGCGACTCTTGAACTCAATACCCCAACTAGTGAAGGCCAACACACCATATGCCTTCTTAACGAATCGATTGACTTGCGCGGCAACCTTGAGGGGTCTGTGAAAGTGGACCCCAAGCACCCTATTCCTCCACACTGTTAAGAGTCCTGTTATTAACCTTGTATTCTGCCTTCAAATTTGATCTCCCAAAGTGTATCATTTCACACTTATCTGGGTTGAACTCCATCTGCCACTTCTCAGCCCAGCTCTGCATTACATCAATATCCTGTTGTAATCTACTACACTATCCACAACACCACCAATTTTTGTTTCAGCAAACTTACTAACCCATCCTTCTACATCCTCATCCAAGTCATTTACAAAAGAATCTCAAAGATCTGTTCCCAGAACAGATCCCTGCAGAACACCACTGGTCACCGACTTCCAGACAGAATACTCTCCATCTACCGCTACCGTCTTCTATGAGCGAGCCAATTCTGAATCCACACAGCCAGGTTTCCCTGGATCCCATACCCCACGACTTTTTGAATAAGCCTTCCATGAGGAACCTTATCAAATGCCTTACTAAAATCCATTTACACCACATCCATGCTCTACTTCAATGTGCTTTGTCACATCCTCAAAGAATTTAAATCAGGCTTGTGATGGATGACCTCCCCCTCACAAAGCCATACTGACTATCCCTAATCAGCCTATGCTTCTCTAAATGCCCATAAATCCTGTCTAAGAATATTCTCCAATAACTTGCCCACCACTGAAGTAAGAGTCATTGGTCTGTAATTCCCAGGGTTACCCCAACTCCCTTTCTTAAACAAAGGAATAACATTTGCTACCCTTCAATCATCTGGCACTACTCCTGTGGCCAGCAAGGACACAAAGATCATTGCCAAAGGTGCAGCAATCTCTTCCCTCTCTTCCCGCAATAACCTTGGACATATCCTGTCTGGCCCCAGTGACTTATCTATCCTAATGTTTTTTTCCAAAAGTTCCAGCATATCCCCTTTCCTCACACCAACATGCCCTAGTGGATCAGCCTGTCATATGCCATCCTCAATCATCAAGGTCTCTCTCTCTCTGGTGAACACTGAAGCAAAGTATTCATCAAGGACCTCCCCTACCTCTTCTGACTCCAGGTGCATGTTTCCTCTTTTATCCCTGATTGGTCCTACTTTCAGTCTAGTCATCCTCCTATTCTTCACATACATGTAGAACACTTTGGGGTTTTCCTTGATCCTACTCACCAAGGACTTCTCATGCCCCCTTCTAGCTCTCTTAAGTCCATTCTTAAGCTCTCGTGGTTACCTTGCAACTCTCTAGAGCCCTGTCTGATCCATGCTTTCTAAACCTCAGGTAAGCTTCTTTCTTCCTCTTGACAAAATATTCTACATCTCGTCAACCACAGTTCCTTCACTCTACCATCCTTACCCTACCTCAATGGGACAAGCCTATTTAGAACCCCATGCAAATACTTCCTAAACAACCTCCACATTTCTGCTGTGCACTTCCCAAAGAACATCTGTTCCAATGTACTCTCCCAAGTTCCTGCCTAATAGCATCATAATTCCCCCTCCCCCAGTTAAATACTTTCCCATATCGTTTGCTCCTATCCCTCTCCAAGGTTACGGTAAAGGTCAAGGAGTTACGGTCACTGTTTCCAAAATGCTCTCCCACCAAGAGATCTGAAACCCGATCAGACTCATTGTTCAAGTCCAGAACGGCCTCTCCTCTAGTCAGCCTGCCCACATACTGTGTCAGGAATCCTTCCTGGACACACCTAACAGACTCCATCCCATTTATTCCCTTCACAGTAAGGAGATGCCAATCAATATTAGGGAAGTTGGAATCACCTGTGACAACAACCCCATTATTTTTGCACCTCTCCAAATTTTGCCTCCTGATCTGCTCCTCAGCACCTTTACTGCTATTGGGAGGTCTGTAGAATACTCCCAATAGAGCAATTGCTCCCTTTCAGTTTCTGACTTCCTCCCACACTGACTCAGTGGACGATCCCTCCAGGACATCCTCCTTTTCTACAGCTGTGACACTGACCCTATCAGCAAAGCTGCTCCCCCACCTCTTTTACCTCCATCTCTGTCCCTTTTGAAACATCTAAACTCAAGAATATCCAGCAGCCATTCCTGCCTTTGCGACAGCCAAGTCTCTAATGGCCACCACATCATAGTTCCACGTTATTACCCACGCTCTAAGTTCATCAGCCTTGTTCCTGATACTTCTCGCATTAAAGTAGACACACTTCAGCCCATCCAACTGAATTTTGTCCTTTCAAATGCCTATCTTTCCTCAGTCTTTCTACACTCTGCATCTACTTGTACACTAAATGCATCAACCTGACCTATCACTCAGGTTCCCATCCCCCTGCCAAACTAGTTTAGACCGTCCCTGACTGGCATCAAGATGACACATTGGCAACACTGGGATACCACTGCGGCACAGCTAGTAAAGCCACCGCCTCATGGCACCTGAGACCTCAGATGTTGTCTATGTGGAGTTTGACTATTCTGTGTGGGTTTCCTCTGTGAGGTCCAGTTTCCTCCTACATCCCAAGATGTGCCAGTTGCTAGGTTAATTAGCTACTGTATATTGCCCCTAGTATGTAGTGAGTGCTATAATCTGGTGGGACTTGAGAATTTTGGGAAAAAAATTCAAAGAATAGGCTTAATTTAAATGGGTGGTTGATAGTCAGTGTGGATTCAAAGGGCCAAAAGGCATTTTTCTAGGTTGCAGGTGTCTATGCCACGTCACAAGAGCACTTATCCTTCCATATGCTCCTGAAGGGGAACTCTAAACCATTTTTGCACTTGATCCGAAATGCAAGTCTGGAGAAAGCAGGATATCATGTCCCAATGCAAAGTGGGTTATGAATTTTTCAGAAGTAGATTTTTCAGTCAACCTTTTGTTGTGGAAAGTGATTTGTGGTTACAGATAAATGCATTTTTTTTTGGTAAAGTATTTCTCAGCTTAAATGCAACTCCTAAGCACTGCAATTTGCTGTGTTTATCATGAGCTAAATCATATCACTGTCTATCTCATCTCCAGATCAATGCTGGTAATAAAAATATTGGCAGAGATGTCCATTTAGCAGGATAGTATACTTTAGGTAACTGGATCAGATCCTGTTCAAAAGTTGGTTAATAAATTTGGAAGTAAAGCACTTTGTGATATCCTGGTGATTTGATATTTTTGATAGACAAGGTTATTAAGGGTTACCAATCAAAGGAGCAGGATGACGTGTACCCCTTAAACTCAATGGTGTCCTGCAAAATCAAGCTTCCAGTTTATAGTGAGAAGATCATCTACTTAATTAACATCAAATAACCATTTCATGCATTACATTGGGTGGATGACATATTCGATCCAAGGTTATGTCAATCAAAAGAAACCACTTCAGTCCACTGACTCAATGCCTGTACCCAGATCACATTAGTCAATGGGCTATGATAAAGTAGAAAGACGCTGAGAGACTTTTTCAATCCTGTTGCATGGAGCACTTAATCCTGTCACTTTCAGTATGTCAATAATACATTAGACCAAAGCCAGGGCTGTTTGCTGTACTTCAGTCAACCTTAGATACAAAATATCTTTAACCTCCAACTTGCATACACTTTCCAATGAGATTTTCTGCATTCTGCCTGCTGAATGTCATTATATTATAGTGTCTTGAATAGGCAGCAGTTTTTTTTTAAAAAGGGAAGTGGAGTAACACTAGACAGCAGTTCAGGGGTTATTAAAAGGTAACCTATACAAGTGCTGTAAAGAATTGAGCAAGAGGCTTTTAAAGTAATGAAGTTCCACTGCATTCTCAGACATGCAGCCTTTCTAAGTGTATTACCTTAGGCTGCCATGACAAGTGGTAACTGGTAAGAGAATGACAGCTATTTATCATGACATAGAAGGTAATTTTAGTGTAGTCTGCCGTGAGGCATAATCCTGCAAGCAATGGTGCCTTTACCCAGTTTCTTATTATTCAATAGGAAGGCTGCCTCATGATACCAGTACATCTATCAAGTGCCTAAAATGTTAATCAAGACGGCAGTAACCAGTCATCTGTTGCCCTTTATCTGCCTAATCAAATGCAAATGGTACATACTCTAAATACTAGGGAGCAACCCCATATTAGGGAAGGTAGTCTCGGTGGGGATGGAAGGTGGACTGTTACATCAATACAAATATAGTCAGTTCAGGAAGCTTTCACAATGGAATCAATATTATACAGGTAGATCTTTTTCCTGTATATTTATCGAGCAGTCTTTGATGGAGGTCTGTTTTTATTCATGTTTGGGTAATAGATTCCATTTGCAAGACCAGCATTTATTGCCTGTTGTCAGTTCCCCTCGAGAAACTGGTGGTGGGACAACTTGAGCAAATATAGAACATAGAACACCACAGCACAGAACAGGCCCTTCAGCCCACAATGTTGTGCTGACATAGCTAAGAGCAGTTGCTCTTTCAATGGTGGTGCATCCATATTAAGAGCTTCTGGAATTTTCTCCCACTAGTAATGAAGGAATCTTAATACATGTTCAAGTCAGGGTGACATGTGACTTGGAGGAGCACTTGAAGATGGAAGTGATTCAATCACCTGCCGGCTTTGACCTTCTGAATGATGAAGGTCACAAGGTTGAGAAGCTTTTAATTATTTTTATTTATATTTTTCAGGGAATGTGGACGCTAGTGACAAGCTTCTTGAAATACTTAGGCCATAACAGTCAACCATACAGATTGGTCTGGAGTCATAAGCATATCAGATCAGGCAAGTACAGCTACTTGCTTCCCTTAAGGACATTAGTGAATCATATGGAACTGAATGACTAGTAAAACCAGAAGTTAAATGCTTCCCATTATCAACATCACCTTTTTTTTTAAAAAAAATTGAGATTTATTTAATTACTTGAATTTAAACTCCCCAGCTACCATAGTAGTATTCAAATTTACCTCACCAAATCAATAGTCCAGGCCTCTAGATACTAAACCAGGAGTTAATGCTACAACAGCCTCATGAAGAAAACATTAAGGAAACCTTAAATAGTTGCCATGGTGTAGTGGGTAGATGCTACAGATATGGTTGTCAATGATGGAAGTTTGGTCTGTGACATGGTGTACTGACTGCTGATAAGTTTAACATAATCAGTTTATCGGGCAGCAATGTAGTGTAACAGTTAGCGTAATGCTATTGCAGAGCCAGTGATCGGGGTTTGATTCCCACCACTGTCTGTAAGGAGTTTGTACATTCTCCCCGTGTCTGCATGGGTTTCCTCTGAGTGCTCCGGTTTCCTCCCACTTTCTAAAGACATATGGGTTAGTAGATTAACATGGGTGTAATTGGGTGGTGCAAGCTCGTTGGGCTGAAAGGGCTTGTTACTGTGCTGTATAAAGTTTAAAAAAAAAGTTAAAGTTTTGAGTGTTGATGCACTTGCACCCATGCAGACAGGCAAAGGATATTCCATCAGGCTTTAAAACTGTGCTTTATGATGACCTCACGGTCTAGCTTTAGTGGAATTTATGTAGATTGTCTAGTTGAGAATCAGTTGATCAATAACAACTATTTGAATGTCAATGCTTTTATATTTGGAGGTAATTATATTAAGCTCCCTTGATGGAGCTGGTCACTAACTGGTATTTGTTGTTTGGTACAAGTACTGTTAATCATTTACCAACCGAAGTCTGGAGGGGACTGCTCAACTCTCTGGGGAATGGAGAATGTGAAAGTATCCTGGAAACTCAATTTAATGATTGTACAGGAGTTGCATTATTTGATAAACACAGGGACTGAATTTCTGTTGCACTGACAACCAAAGTTAATCAGATTCTTCAAAGCTTAGGGCCAATGAACAACCTTGTTTTTTGTACAAGTAGGTAGCATAGCAGTCAATTAGAGCAATACAAATATAGATTTATGTAGTACTTTTGGCATCATTAACTACCCCAAGAGTTAACAAGTTTGATACTGAGCTACTTAAAGTGAAAGGACAAATGGACAAAAGCTTGGTCACAAAGGTTAGTCTTGCCAAACATTTTAAAATGAAGAAAGAGGTGGAGAGGATTTGAGAGGGAACTCTAGAGCTAGGAGTTCCCATTAAAATTCCAGAACAAAATGCCTGCACCAGAGGAGCACAGGAGTCATGGAGGGCTATGGTTGGAGGAGATTACAGAGATGGGGGAGGTGTGATACTTTTAAATTGCAATCCTGTTTGATAAATACTTTCAAAAAAAGAGATGCTATTTAAATGGAAGTCAACATGGGTCACCAAGAACAGGGCCGATGGTAAATAGGACATGTTGCATGTTAGGACATGGGCCTCTCAGTTTTGGATGACCTCAGGTTTTCAGGGTGGAGAGTATAGGATTCAGCTGGGAACAGAAGATAAAATCATTTGTTCTCCTTCCCACAAAGCAGTTGGTCTGCCAGAGCAGATTATCCACCCATTATAGGACAAAATGACATTTACATTCCAATGAAATCTATAATCAGGAGCAAGACAAATTCAGTGGAAAAGGAACATCTTCCCCAATACATCTCCATCTATTTAAATGTTGATCTCTCGCCAATCCTCTCCCTCAATATAATTATTCCTTTTTAAAAAGATTCAATCTGAAAATCTCATCTCTGGTAATGTTATTTTTGAAACTAAATAGTGCTCAACCAAGCCACGAACTTTTCAACCTGAATTGAAATGGGATAGAAGATTAGTATTTTTTTTTAAATTGATTAATTAATTCATTTGAAGCTCATTAAAAGGTTAATGTCAAATGCAAAATCCTAAATTGACAAGGTGACTGACATAAAATACAAATTATAATGTACTAAATTAGCATAGAAGGTCACATTTACACAGAGGCTCTCGTTCTAACCTTCTCATTGACACACAGACCATACTAGTTTCAACAAAATGTAACCTGACCTCCTCCAGTAAATTGAAATGGCATTAACATGACATATACTCATAATGCATCTCACTTTTGTCAATAGAACTGGCAAAAACCTATCCAGCCAGTGAATAAATTAATTAATGCAATAAAACTTAATTCCTAAGCATCCTGTTAGTCACCAAGTTGATATATTATGGAATAACTGTCACCTGCGACTGATTACAGGGATGGTAATCTAATTGACAAAGTCAGATGATGTCATACAAGGCTAAAGCAATTTTTTTTTTAAGGGTTTGATTGCCAAAATATTAACTAAACAGATGTTTCCAGGTCTGTGGAAGACAATAGGACTTTGTGTTATAACCTATATCTGATTCCAAATTGTCTGACTCATTAGTTTAGACTTCAGTAATATAAACCCATAATTTTAAAAATAGTGTCTTTTCTAAAACTCCCAAGTTTACCATTATTGGGATTGACTGCAAGTCTTTTTTTTGTCTTGTGCGTGATTAACCAGAGGCTAAATCTATTTGGTTTGCACAAGGCTAGGCTATCTTAAATGTTTAGAAACAAAAAAGTGTTTATTTAAAGTGGGTCCAGAAATCATATTGCAAGGCACTTCATTTTTCATACCATGGAAATTTATCCAAATTCCAATTGCTAAACATAACTGGATCTTGTACCCATTGCACTCAAGGAAATTCTCTTGTGGAGAAGTGTGCATGTAACACAAATGGCACAAGAAAACAGCTGGATGTGTTTAAGTGACATAATCTGGCATGCAATGTATCAGGGATTCCCTTTCTCAACTTTCCATTGCAAATACTTGGCAAACCAAAAGTCCTGGACTCAATCATAGGAGCTGGCCTTACAAGTAGGGTGGAGACTTTGTCCTGCTTCACTTAAAGGACTTATCCCTAGCAATGAATTCACTCACTTTGTTTCATGCAGTAATATTTGGTCAATGTTGTTTTGTTCTCACCTTTCTGTAGACTTAATTAACGCATAGGTGTGGATTAATAAGTGGAATTATGTTTGCAAGGTAAAACAACATTTCACAGCCTGAAGGAACTAGACTCGGTGGTATAGCTTGTAGATCCGCTGCCTCACAATGCCAGAGACCTGGGTCCAATCCTGGCATTGGCTGCTGTGTGAAGTTTGCTTGTTCTCCCTATAACAGTGTGGATTTCCTCTGGGTGTTTCAATTTTACAGACGTGCAAGTTGGTTGGTTAATTGACCATTGTAAATTGCCTCTAGTGTACAAGTGAGTGGTAGAATCTGGAGGGAGAATATTTTGGTGGTCCCACAGGCAGCCATTTTCATCCTTATGTAAGGATCTCCTTTATAATGACTCACAAACTTGCCTCCTCGTGCGCTTATGCTTGGAGTTACCTATATTTCCCTGCAGAAGTTTCCAGCACTGGCTAATCAATTCTCAGGCTGAGAATCTGCTCACTGAACTAGTACTGGGTTAAACCTGGCACTATACAGCAGTCCCATTGAAATAAATGGGAGACATTAGTGGCAGGAAAAAGGTAAGATGGTTCTCTCTTTGGAGACACAAGAGAGACTGCAGATGCTGGAAATCGGGAACAATGCACAGGAAATGCTAGAGGAGCTCAGCAGGTCAGTCTTGATGAAGGGTCTCGACCCAAAACATTGACTGTTCATTTCCCTCCATAGATGCTACCTGACCTACTGAGTTCCTCTAGTATTGTGTGCGCGTTGCTTTTCTCTTTATTATGTCTTTGTTCATTTCTACATTTAATCTTTTTTACTGCACTATTATTGAGGCTAAACAAAATTACATTTGATTTTTGCAACAATTTTTATATTTTTAAACATGTACAAAGTGTTACTAAATATCTGTGAGTGACAAAGATGTTCAATGACCCCAATAGCAGCAAATAACAACCAAAAAGCTGGAGTTGCTGGAAGTCTGAAACAAAAATAGAAAATTCTGGAATAATTCAGCAGTCAGGCAGCATCTGTGAAAATACAGAGTTAATATTTCAGGTCAAGGTGAATGCTCTCTGATCCAAGATGTTAACTTTGTTTCTTTCTCCACTGATGCTGCCTGGCCTGTTGAGTAAATGTTTCCAGCATTTTCAGTCAACTTGGAGGACTTGGGGAGAGGGTGCCAACGAGTTATTAGAGCTCGTGTGTGATTGGACCCAACTACCCGGTGTTGAGATAGCCCCCTCATTGCTCTGGACCATGCCAGTAGTGGAACAAGGTCCCTGTGATATATTACAGCTACACCAGGCAAGCAGACAGCAATTTCTGGGTACTGGATGAAATGCCTCAAGAAGCAACTTCATTATCAGGTGATAATTATGACACATTCAATGACATGTGTATTCATGTACAAGGTTTCAAGTGTGCACAGTAAGTGAAGTACCAGACAGGGAGAAGATGAAGTCGAGGTGGAATAGAGAAGAATAAAATGCTAGGCCAGCTTTGAGCCCACACTGTATCTCAATAGTGTGGGTAAGGGATTGTTTAAACATATGGAATATATCTCTGTATGACAGAGGCTACTGGCCTGTCAAATCAATGAGAACTCAGGAATCCCATTCCACCACTATCTTTTCCTGAAACCTCACTCCACAAATTCCAGTCAACTTGCCCCAGATTCTATCACTTACCTATATACTAGAGGCACTTTACTACAGCCAATTAACTTAGCAACCTGCTCATCTTTGGGATGTAGGTGGAAATCAGAGCACTCAAACCCACCCAATCACAGAAAACATGCAAATTCCACAGACAGTATCGGAGATCAGGATTGATCCCGGGTCACTCGCGCTGTGAGCCAGCAGCTCTCGTAACTGTAATGCTTGTCAAAAACTATCCTACTGAAAGGTCTCTGTGCAAGAACAGACATTTGCTTCACCTTTAGGAGATTACCATAACCAATTAGCAAGGAAACAGATTGAAGTGATAGTCACCTCTGTTGTGCTATCTGAACACATCCTGTATTGATATCATTGAGTATACTTTGATAAAAATGGGGAAGAGTATGCCTAGTGTATAATGTCAGGTAAATTTTGACTGGAGCAGAAAATATTAATTTTAAATTGCAACATAGCTTTGATCAATACAGACTCATTGCCAAGTGTTGATGAAAAATAGTAGCATGGGCAGCAGACTCAAAGCTGGTGAACATAAGCAATTGTTTCCTCCCTTCCCCCTACAATGTGATCAAACTATTTATTTTATCGAAGATCACTTGTTATATTTTTAATTAAATTCTAACCATATGTCTGTTGCACAGGACTGTCGACATTCTGAACAACAAAATATCAGATACTCTGGATATCTTTCAATAAAAAACTAATTGGGAATTTGATGAACAGTGGGACCAGCAGCAGATCAGGGAAATGAAAGCTATCAGGCAGCATAGAATTGTGGATATTAAATAAGAGACAGATCAACCACATTGATAAATTTGTTTGAAAGAATAATTCTGTGAATATTAAATAGCCATCTGTAGATATTAAACACAAGAGGTAAGCCACTTTGTAAATGGCTGTTCTATTATTGCTTTAAGCATTAAATTAATTATATTTCAAAACTATAATAGTCCATTGTTATTTTCACTTTAATATATGCGGAGGAAAAAGAAACCCCAAAAACAAAGCAGGGTGTGGTATTTGCCAGCCATCCTTTCTCATTAGTAATTTAAAGTGTTAAACCTCTTTAGTTAGGTTTGTGGATGAGAGGGTAATAGAGATCTGTAGGTTTGATGGAAGGCAGATCGTTGGTAGGCTGAATAAGAAAGGGACAGATGTGCAGGTCTAGGTAGGGGAGGAAGAAAGATAGAAGCATGCATTTAGATTGACATATTAGAGGATACACTGGAGTGGGGGCAAGGAGAATACAAAGGACGGAGCAGGTTGGACAGGTGCAGATAGGTAGATGGATAAGAAATGGCTAGACTGACAGCACCAGAAAAAGGGGAAGATAGCATCTGATGGAAAAGGATGCAAACAATAATACTGCTGTAAAAATAGTATTACATTCCAACTGACAGTAGTGTATGCAAGACAAGTTTTCCACTGTACCTCTGTACAAGTGACAATAATAAACCAATACCAAATCCATATCTGGATGGAAGCATTAATCATAAGCCCATTGTTTTGCGCTTCCAAAATTCATTCCAAGTACTTGAATTGTCTGGTGCATATTTAAATGCTAATTTTTGTCCACGACTTGGAAACACTTAGGTAATCCTGTGTAATTAGGTACCACACCACCGAAATGTATTCAGAATTACAATTTTCTGACATGTTTGCAGAGTGAATGTGTACCCACAGTGGCATCCATGGTCATATGCTGTTTATATGGGAACTTAAAAGGTAACCTTCTAAATGTGCCCACTATTGCCTGTAATCTTGGGTACATCCATATATTCTGGTGATAGCAGGAGCTAGAAGCCTCCAAAGGACATCCTTTAAAACAGATTTCAGTTTGCATTTTAGTGGGAAGCACTTGCAATCATGAAATGGAAGGCCTTATGAGTAACGATAGTTTCAAATCTGCAGTGTGCATAGTTTCTTGAGCAATTAATGGCTTGAACTATGTGAACAGCATGTGGCCAAATTTACAACATGTGCTCCTGATGAGTAAACCCTTCCTCTGAGTATATTAAAAATTCTCTATAATTCTCTTCTCCTAAAAAAAACATTTCAGTGAGGTGATGACTATACAGAATTATAGAATGGTGCAAGTCGGACAGAATGAAGTTAATGTGTCCAAGACATAATAATGCATGCATTTATATCACAGATCAATTAAAAATATTGCAAATAATGAGTCATTAGAAAAATCTGTATTTAACACTGACTGCATTTTAGAAGTGTCTATGCTAATGTATTTTTTAATGCTGTAATTAAATATGAACAGCACTAAATAATTCATACCCTCAAGGCCATGCTAATGGAAGCCATTTAGGAAACAATATTAGTTCAAGTCTTTTGTATCCAAGACCAAAGCCATATTTGAGATACCAATGCAAATGTACAAGGAGGCAACAATCTTAAGCACCAATTTCTTTTAACATACACTAGTCTTAACTTTTAAAGAAGTCCTAGATCTCTGCTTATAAGGATTGTTAAAGTTTTACTCCGTAATCTGAGGTTGTTAAGTATACAGTTCTCTTTAGAAAGTTCCTGTCAAATCTACTTCCACCATCTTTTTAAGCAGTGTATTCTGGATCATAACAATTCTGTGTAAAACAATATGATGAGCCACATTACATAAATGACATAGCTGGAATAAAATTAAAGAAGCTCAATTACAGACATGTAAAGCAATAACTAATTCATGTTTTAGTGATATTGAAGTCATTGGGAATCATACTTTGGTTTCATATTCAGTGCACACCACCAGAGATTCTACTGATGAGACATCTTTCATGCTGTTTTGAGCATCAAACTTGCAAACTAAGGTTGTTGAATTGAAGCACTATGATGGAGTCATTTAGACAGGATGATAGTATAAACACAATGTCAATGTGATCCAAGTGGCAACACAAAAAAAACTTTGTAATGAGAGATGAACAATAAAATATTTTTTGCAGGAAAACACCGTGAACCCATTTGATTTCAATGAGGTTGCCACAACAGAAGGGCTTGTTAATTGTGCCTTTGTTCAGTCATGTAATGTTCCACTTTTTCTCAAACACCAGTGATATAACAATGTGACATGCTCAATGCTCCAGAGTCATCAAGCAAATCACTGAGTGTTACCCTGTGTGGAAATAGTTGACAACTTGACAAAGAAATGTGTTATCGACTCCTTGGGAATGACGACATTTCAATGAATTATGTACAACAGAGCTACCTACCCTGAAACTTTAGCATTGATGCCTTATTTTGTAATATTTGTGACACAATGGGTGAATTTCTCAATATGTCCCTTTTTCTCTTAGATGGACTAGATGTCTCTCTTACAGAGCTTTTCCATTTAATTGGCACAGATTTAACAAGCTCCTTGAAAATGTTTGTAGTTGAGAAATTAAGGTGCACATTTTCAAAACTGGCAATAAAAGATTTAGAAAATATACTGCACGTCTATCAGCAAGGCACAACAGTGGCATAGCTAGCAGTGCAACTCTCACAGCTCCCAAGACCTGGGTTCAATCCTGACCTTCGGTGTAGTTTGTACTTTCTCCCCGACTGTATAGGTTTCATCCCACCTGCAGATTAGTAGATTGAATGCCCATTGTAAATTACCCTGAGCATACGAGTGAATGATAAATCTAAGGTAGGGGAGGATTGATGGGGATGTGGGGAAAATCAAATGATTTACGGTGGGATTAGTGTAGAAATCAGTGCGTGATGATCAACCACTGACTCAGAGGGCTGAAGAACCCATTTCTGTACTGTATCTTTCTCTAACTGAAGGAGAAAGATTAGTTGACATTTTAATTATATTCCTTAAGGGCAACCTTATAAACATCCATAAATCCCTCAAGGGTTGTCATGCAGGTCGATAGGGTCGTTAAGAAGGTGTATGGCGTGTTGGCCTTCATTAGTCGGGGTATTGAGTTCAAGAGCCATGAGTTGTTGCAGCTCTATAGAACTCTGGTCAGACCACACTTGGAGTATTGTGTTCAGTTCTGGTCACCTCATTATAGGAAGGATGTGGAAGCTTTAGAGAGGGTGCAGAGGAGATTTACCAGGATGCTGCCTGGATTGGAGAGCATGTCTTATGAGGATAGGTTGAGTGAGCTAGGGCTTTTCTCTTTGGAGAGAAGGATGAGAGGTGACTTGATAGAGGTATACAAGATGATAAGAGGCATAGATCAAGTGGACAGAGACATTTTCCCCAGGGCAACAATGGCCAACACAAGGGGACATAATTTTAAGGTGATTGGAGGAAGATACAAGGGGGATGTCAGGGGTAAGTACACATTTTTAAACTCTCCTACCCCACTCCCACATTGAATTATCTGTCATCAACCTTCCTTGTTGCTAATAGAGAAGCCAAACACAAAGTGAAAGAACATCTCATATTCTGCTTGGACAGCTTACAACTCAATGGTGTCAACATTGACTCTTCCAATTTCAGGTAACCCACATCCCCAGTGTTATCCTACACACACACAGCCATCCATCTAGTTTTCTATACATTTTGTTCACTTTTCCCATCCTGTTCCTCCTCCCCCTCCCAACTGGGTTCCACCTGCCTATCTCCCTTCATCTGGTTCTGTTTCTCACCCACCAGCCTCTATCCTACTTGACCTCATACTACTATATACTGGCAATCTTTCCTATTCCTTCTCAGTCCTGTTGCAGACCTGAAACATCAACTTACACTTTTGGATAAGATCTTTATTAGTTACATGTACATTGAAACACACAGTGAAGTACATCTTTAACGTAGTGTGTTCTGGGGGCAGCCTGCAAGTGTCGCCACGCTTCCAATGCCAACAAGCATGCCCACAACTTCCTAACTCATACGTCTTTGGAATGTGAGAGGAAACCAGAGCACCCAGAGGAAACCCACGCAGACATGGGGAGAATGTACAAACTCCTTACAGACAGTGGCCAGAATTGAACCCACATCTCTGGCACTGTAATAGCGTTACACTAACCGCTACACTACCGTGCCTACCCTGCCTCCACATATGTTGCATGTCCTGCTGAATTCTTCCAGCATTCTTTTATGCTACTTAAAAAGTTCCCTCCCTATGTGTTACAGTCTTTCTATTTTGGGTGATTAAAGGTGAAGCAATAACCCACAAAAGACTAGCAACTTTGATTGCATTAATTATTCCTTTGCTAAAGCTGGCTATTGTCACAGAAAGAATCTCTGCCATCCAGCAGCTGAGATCACCAAGCTGGCTGACTTGCAAGTCATCATGCAAAATTCTCACACTCAGTAAGCCAGAGGATAAAATATAATTTTCAGCTCATACTTTAAAGGGTTTATAGAGTTCAAAATAAACATTAGATCATACACTAAACATTAACGTAAAAAAATATAATTTTCTTGCTTTACAATCTGAAATGTGTAACTGATGGAATTGAAATCCAAATACATAGAATTAGTTTTTGCACTTTCCAGGAGTTTGCTGAGCAATAATTGTGGCTTATTGTCCAATTAAATTTTCACTCATACTTCATGTAACAAAGCATACACAATGAAGACGATGCTGACAAAATAGTGGTTAAAGCAAAGATAAAGTAGAACTAACAGATGGGTGAAAATTGATCAGTAGCCTGATTTGATCCCTTGTATCCCAGATTACAAAAGGGAAGAAGGTAGAAAGGCTTTGCACAATCTTCTGAACTTCTTTTACGGAAGCGTCGTAGAATTGGAAAGGTGAAACCTTTGCTAAAAGGATATTCCTAGCCTTTAAAAGACTGGTTGGCTTGGAGTCAGTTGTGGGAAAGGTTTCAGGGAAAAAAAAAGAATTTTGAGTTAATTACAGAGCAGTTTGGATTTGTAAAAAAGCAGATTATGCTTGACTAGCTAATTGAATATTTTGATGATATAACAATGAAGGTTGATAAAGTAAATGAAGTAATGTTGTCTATATGGATTTTAAGAAAGCATTTGTGAAAGTACCACACAGAAGGCTGGTATATAAAATTAAAGTTCATGGAAAAGCAAGGATCGATGTCAGATTGGTGGCTTAATTACAGGAAACACCCAGTCACGGAAGTGAAAAACACAATGACGCTGGAAGAACTCAGCAGGCCAGGCCACATCCGTGGAGAAAAGCAGGCAGTCAACGTCTCAGGTCAGCACCCTTCTTCACCTGCTTCCACCCCCCCCCCCTCCCCCCATGGATGCTGCCTGGCCACACTAAGTTCCTCCAGCATCATTGTGTTTTTCCATCTGGGTTCCAGCATCTGCAGTCCTCTGTTTCTCCAGTCATGAAAAATTGTTGTTTTCAGATTTGAGGAGCACTGTCATTCACAAGTGTCAGTGCAATGCCTGTCATTATGAATTGGATATTGAAATGGAGCAGATTTTCAGAACTTTCTGGTGTTACCAATTTGGTTGCATGGCAAACAGGGAGAATGTAACAAGCTGACTGCAACATAGACCAGCAGAATGGGCAGATGAAATTTAAGGTAGAGAAGTGTGAGATGATGCATTTTGGAAGAAAGGATGTGGAGAAGAAATATAGACAATAGCACAATTCTAAAGAACATGCATGAGCAGGGAGACTTCAGGATCCATGCACAAGGACTAGAGAGCAAATGGAAAGCAAGCTTGAAGTTTTGTTTTGCTCATGGCTGTGGTTGTTGGAAGCCAATTATCTCAGTTAAATGTCATCACTGCACAAGTTCCTCAGGTGAGTATCCTAGACCCAACCATCTTCAATGCTTTTGCTGGTTTTCACAATGTGTTTAGTTTCACTCCAAACTCAAGACGTGGACAACATTCAGAGATCAGCTAATAGAAGTAACGGTCATTCCACACAAGTATTAGGCAAACACCAGAGAGTCTAACCTCTTGACAACCAATAACACTTCTGCTGAATTCCCCACCACCAACATCTTGAATGTTACTAAAGATCAGAAACATAAGTAGACAGGCAACACAAATACTGTGTGATGAAGAACAGATTATAGGCAGAGTTTTCGGCAGCAAATAACTCAGTTCCTGAAACCAAAGCCTTTCCAAGCATGGATCAGGAGCATGATGGAGTATTCTTCAATTGTCTGGATGGATTTAACTCCAAAGTCATATAGCATGAAAGCAGGCCATTCAGCTCATCATGTCTACACCGTCAAGTGGACATCCATCCGCATTAATCCCACCTTCCAGCACTTGGTCCGTAGCCTTCTATGCCTCAGCGATTTAAATGTTCACCTCAATACTTCTTAAATACAGTGACTGTGCTTCCTCTGCTCTGGCAGTGCATTCCAGATACTTACACTGAGTGGAAATGATCCCCTACAGATTCCCACTAAATCTCTTACCCTTTACTCTAAATCTATAGCCTTTAGTTTTATTCACCTCTGATAAGGGGAAACATTTCCTGCAGTCAATCCAATCTCTACCCCTCAATTTTATCTTCCTCAATCATAACCTCTTCTCCAGAGAAAACAGACCTACTCTCTCCAGTCTCTCCTTACAACTGAAATGCTCCATCCCAGGCAAAACCCTGGTTAATCTCCTTTCCATCCTCAAGTTCAAGCAATGAGTAGGGCAAACCAGGCTCATTGACTGCACTATATCCACCACAAGAACAGCATGGGTGCAATGTGTGACATCTGCAAAATGCGTGCAGTTGCTTATCAATGCTGCAACAGCATTTTCTAAACTTGCAAACTTTTCGATGCAGAAAGAGAATGGTAGCAAGTACACAGCAACACTGCATCTCCAAATTCCAAGTTAAACACCATCTTGATTTGGAAATATATTGCTGTTCTTTGTCATATCAAAATCCTGGAAACTTGCTACCTAACTGTGGTAATTCCTTCAGGATATTGACAGTGTCTGTCCAACACCCCAACAGAATCTCATCAAAAGTAAATCAGACCAAATATGATGCTCATGTCAATAACCATTGCACCTTGGGAAACAGCTAAAGTTGGCAGAAGCCTAACATGGAGTATAAAAAAGTGGCACAAACCATCTGTGCCAAATGACCTCAGATAGGTTTTTGTACCACTCTATACAGTGCAGTATATCAGACCATTGACCTTCCATCAATGAGATGTGCATGAATGGAGAAGGGTTGAGTGTCTCTTCTTTGATAGCAGTTAAGGACCTGAACCACAGTGACATCAATCAGCTTCCATCCAGTTCCTCGTGCACATCCCGATAACACAAAATTGCCATTTAGAATTCACAGGCAACAAGGTAAAAATGAGATAGTGCAAAACAGTGTCATTAGCTGAAAATAAACTCCTTCAGCAATCACTCATTGCACCTTTTCCATTTGTGTATCCTAGCTACCACCTGCATCATTCTGTAAAACTGGCTTAATGGCACTATCTAGAATCGCTATGCAACAAGCAAAAGCAACATGAATAATGCTATGTAGCTCTTCAATACCACAAGAGTCCATTTATTAAAGAAAAAAATGAAAGCTGAGAAAGAATCAATAAAGTCTTGCAGCAATTCTAGTAACGATGAAATGGAACTGTTCAATGCAATGCACTAGCTTTACTGTTTACTGCAGCTTTTGACCATATTGCTGAGTTTTTTTGACAGTTCACTGAATGCCAAAGATTAGACAATCCTGCATTGTGCTTTCAGGGCAAGTCAGTTTATTAGAATAACAGGGCATTGTCTAAAAATGATGCAAGGACAATTCAGGTTGAATATCAAGAACTACTTTACCCAAAAACATGCATTATTTCACAAGGTGTTCCAGTAACTGGAGTTGCATTGTTTAAATGAGAGGATGAATGTCATATTAACCAAAACATTGCAGATGCTGGAAATCTGAAACAAATCACAAAACAAAGGAACTTATCAGCATGTCATATGACATCTGCAGAGAGAGGGAGGAAGGGAGTCAACATTTCAACTTGATGACTTTTCATCTGATGGAAGTTCATCAACTTGAAATATTCACTCTTCTTTCTAAACAAGTTGCTCGAACTGCTGAGTATTTCTGATATCTTTTATTAAACTCCTTTGTATTTGCCACCATTGAAAATTACATTCTAGTATATTTCTGTCTTAAAGACAGGAGCACCAAAATTTGAGGAACTATTTGTTTTGTAAGTGTTCAGTCTGTGAGATAAGGCTTAACATTTGCCAAAGCAAGTATTTCTTAGCATATCATGAAATGGAAACAGAGGCTGGAGATATGTAATAAAAAACAGAAAAGGCTGGAAACATGTCATGCAGCATCTATGGAGAGAGAACTACAGAAACACTGTTGGTCTCCTCTCCATGACTGTCACACATACTGGATGGTTTCAGCATGACGTTCATTCAGATGAAAGCAGTAGTTATTAGCATCTGCCCGCTGTAGCATATCATAGAGATGAAAAGGGTCGAAACACAAGTCATTATATATATATATATATACACACACACATATATTATATATATATATATATATATATATATATATATATATATATATATATATATACACACATACACACACACACATATATATATATATATATACATATACACACACACATATATATACACACACACACATATGGCATCAAGAAATAAAAGTCAGAATGGACCACATGCCCCCACACATCTACTCCTCCATTCAGTGAGATCAGGATTAATCTCTTTAACATCCCCACTGAGTCCTGGGAATCCCTGGACCATCAGAGTGGAGACAGAGCATTAAGGATGGCATTGAAGACGTTGAAGTCAGTGAGCCAGAAGCACATGGGAGCCAAGCATGAACAGTGGAAGGAGTGCACCGCCTCATAAACCAGTCACCTGCCCACCAGGCACCTCCTGCCCCATTTCCCATGGCTCAGGAAACGAGACAGCTAAAAGGATGAACAAACTAGTTCAGCAGGCAAGTGATTTGACAGCATTTCTTATGGGCCAGTAGGAACCCAGTTGTTCACCTCTGTCCCATTATCTAAGCTAATATCCTGTGATCTCCTCCTTGAACCAGGGCTCCAAGAACTTCTGTAAAATTCAGCAGAAAAATATCCATATCTTTGGTATTGCTGTCTCTACTTCTGTCAGTAAATAATGGTGCACAAGACCCTATTACATTTTGGTCACTGTAGAACAGCAGAGAAAAGTTTTGTATGTATTGGGTACAAATATATACTCCAAAAAGAATGAATATGCAGGATCATCAAACCAGAACAAAAACCATATCAAAAACAGGGGAAAACCCATTGATATCATCAATCTATTGTTGACCAATATTAAAGCTAAATGAGTCGTGATGTGAATAAAATTAAGTTTTGTATGTTCCTTACTATTCAGAAGATTTTGTTGAATTGTTTTGAGGCTGATACAGGAAGGAATATTGGTCTCGAAGTTGAGCACACTTAAAATTTCTGCAGGAACCATGTTGTCCACAAGATCTTGTGGTGTGCAAGCCCATCAACTGAGTCACTGGAATGCTCACAAAAGTAATCTATCAAACTGTCAGTGGATAATTTATTCTTGTATTATTAATTTAGGATACATGATTCCTAATGTGCATTTAATCATTAGCAAAGGCATCTTATGTATGTTAAAGCAGTGAGTCAGGAGTAGCTGATGGAGAAAGAGTGGGTGAGAAATGGAGAAATCTTGCCTTCTCTTACTGGTGAGAGATCAGAGCCAATTTGATACCTGAGCTGCACTTACTCAATTGAGGCCAGCTGAGTTACAATGAAACCTACTTTATTGGACTGTTTCCAGAAAGATGAGAAATCAGTTAGCTTGCACACACAGTGCATAAGGGAGGTGAGGAATGTGGTTCAGGATTCCAGAGAGGGGGACAGAGAGATGAGATATAAAGTGCTCAGACAGCAATGTCTAACCTCATCAACAGCCACCTTGGGCCCTATTATAACTGAAAATGTGTCATTAGACCTCAATTTACATAGATTAATAAGATTTCTGTCTCAGTCAACTTTGGCCAATTTGTCTGGACCACAAAAAGAAATGGAGATAGATCAAAGCAGGATGCTTCAGTTATGTATGACACTGGTGACACCACATCCATAGTATTGTATACAATATTAGTTCTTCTCATTTAAGGAATGATGTTCATGCATTGGAAATAGAGGCACTAATACTTGGAAGAAACATGTTGCCTGATGAGGAAAGGTTGGTGACATTAGGTGTGTATCTGTGAGAGTTTAGAAGAGTACTTGACTGAAAGATGTCCTCCCCACACCCTCAAGGTCAGACATTTCCTATTACTGAATAATCTCAAACTTGGGGTCACTGATTAAAAAGAAATGGTCACACATTTAAGACAGATGAGGTGTTTTTTTTTTCCTTATCCCAGATTTTTGAGAGCCTTTGGAACTCTGTTCCTCACAGGACAAAACCTTTGAAATTTTTTTTTAAAGAAGAATGCAGAGGTAGGTTGTTCCTGTCAAGAAAGGGATAGACAGGAATGCGGACTGATGTTCCAGTCAAATGAACTACAATCTTATTAAATGTCAGAGCAAGCCTCTATGGCTGAGTGGCCTACTCCTGCTTCTACTTCACACATTTGCATGTTTGCACATGCAGAACTCACCACCTCTAGGCAGACAATGTTACAATTGGCCCTCGTGTTGCAAAGCCAATCCTATACTTTCGACAGCTCCAGCATGCAATTTATACCATAGAATGTCATTTAGCTTTTGCAAAATTGAGAGATCTATATCATAGTGATTCAATTTATTGACTTAATTGCCTCTCAAACGAGACAGCAAGCCAATCAGCTAGGTCATACTCAGATCACAATCTTCACTTCATTGGCTGCAGCAAATGTTAATCAGCATAACCTGCTCAGAGGAAGGGATGGACACGAGAGAAATAAAGGACTGCAGATGCTGGAATCTAGATGAAAAAACACGATGCTGGAGGAACTCAACAGGCCAGGCAGCATCCGCGGAACATCTCCACTGCCTAGTTCCTCCAGCATCATCGTGTTTTTCAAGGGATGGACACTAAATGCTCAGTTAGATGGCAGAGGATAAATCCCATGAGAGAATAGGAAGATGGGGTAGAGATTCATCCACAGTTATAGCTACACATGCACTGAGTTCCACATCTAGATCTACAACACTGGAACAAATTTTCAGAAAAGGAATCCAAGGCAACATCAGAAGATGAATTTCCATCCCCAGTGTTTCCAAAAAAAGGCCAGATTTGTCTCTTTTTAAAAACTATTTCACAGAAAACAAATTAGCATTTTTGCATGCTGATATGTTTAACATGTTCTACAATCACCAAGTTGGGGAAAAAATAATAATTTTTGTTTTGTGCAAGGTTAGTGATGTTATCACAACTCAGAGCTGTCATTGCCTCTACCAATGATCTGTCAAGCAGCAAGACATGTACAGAAAGTGAAGGATGAGGAGAAAGACAGCTTTCTTTCATTACTGGGTCACTAGCATTGTGATAATGTGGTTTGTAATAGTACAATGTACCAACTGCATAGGATACTGATGTTTCTCATTTAACACTAAACAGAAGCAGCTGCTGGCAACTTTTTAAACATCAGGATTGAAGTGAACAGGTTTAATTATCTAACAACAGCATAAATGATGGAAATTGGAATTAGAATTATTTATCCCCCGAAAAAGAAAAGGAAGCCTTGGGATATTTATACACTGCAATCTGTGCAATAGGGTTTGTGCAAACATTTCTATCAAAACTGTGCAGAAAATAGCCAGAGAATTAAAATGAAATTAAATCAAATGTGTTGCTTTTCTCCTCAATGATGGCCAGGTCCAAACTAAGGAGTTTAAAAGAGTCTTAGTACTGCAGAATAAATTTACAGGAGAGTTGTCCAATTATTTGAGTTTGAATGATGAGAAACAGAAAGTTAGAAGATAAAAGGGAGTTAAACTGGATGGCTGCAGAGAATAGGCACAGTGATCACACCATATGGATAATCCACACCCATTCAAAATGATGTAGGCAACAAGCCAACTGTACAATCACCTGTGGACAATCCATATCAATTGGGACTAGTTATTCACATTAATCCTCATAATTAACCTAAAATCCATCTCTCGCAGCTTACGCACACTGCCTGCTATCCATGATAGGTACAAGGTGGCACCAGAGGCAGCAGTAACAAGTGGATGAGAAACAGGTTCTCACTGTATGAAGGAAACAATACACGGCATTGTTTGAGTAACCATTAATGAATCCACAGCTGAAGGCAAGGCTGATAAAATTGAAAGTGATGATATTTTTCCCCCCATATTAATCCTTCTCATATCTGGCTTACTTGATATTGCAAAATCTCTTCTGATTTGCACATTGCTGGTGGTGTATTCTTAGCACCTTACTTTCTTCAGTCCCCTTAGAACTTAGAACCATATCACACAGGAAAACAGGCCCTTTGACCTACCATGTCTACTCCAACGATAATACCAATCTTACTCATCCCATCTGCCTGCACATGGTCCATATCCCTCTATTTTCTGTGTATCCATGTGACATCTAAATGCCTCCTAAACATGATCTTACCTGCTTCTACCACCTCCCCTAGCAAAATGTCCCAGGCAACTACCACTCAAGTTAAAAAAAAACTTGCCTTGCAAATCTCACCTTAAACCTATACCCTCTGGTATTTGACACTTCCATGGAATTGAATTTCTGAAGCAGAGCACCAAACACTGACACTACCATATAGTGTGATTAGGGTGACTGATTGGGGTGAATTTCTGGGCACTAATGCTTTATAGCTTTAATTTTTGTTGTTGCTTTATCGTGTACTTCATCATGAAAGGAATATAATACCTACTTTATTGCCCATTTAATAGATTCCTTACGATGATGGTCATCATTGTACAAATCTTTTAGACAAAACACACAAGCTGAAGAAATGAGGTGGAATGAATTGATCGGGTCCTTAACTGAATTAAAATTGGAAAACTCACATGATCCTTCCAATTTTTTTTTTAAAATGACAGATGAAAGTAAATGAGAAATTAAACAGATAAGTGATCCCCATCAATTCCTCCTCTAACATTGCATACAGACAAAGCTTATATCTGAGCTTGATGTCAACAAAGCAAGCTTCAAATTCTACAAGCCCCATCTTGTTCAAGGAGCAATATACTGATGCTTGACCACAAATTCTAATTTAATTGCAAGTTTTTTTCGGTATTAGTAATAATTTTTGATGGAAAGAATAAACCAAATAACCAAAGTGCATGGCAGAAAAGCAAAAACTATCAAACCAAAAAAACTTGGCCTTGGATGTTGTAATGAGGGGGGAAAAAAATAAATGCAACTACTGTTTCAGCTTTTTCTTACCTCATGGAATTCATTTCTTCCTAATTAGAGTCTCTTTCTCCCTTGTCTAGGCTCTTTCCACCTACATTTGCAGCATTTCTGACGCCGTCCACCAGTTTAATAGTTTCCAGTTTCCTGGTCTCAATTATTTAATGTCAACCGTGGATGTCGAATTTCTTTGCACCTTCATCCTCCACTAGGATGGCCTGAGCGCCTTTCAGTTCTTTCATAAAGAGCCCACCAGACCATTTCCACCCCAACACCCCACCCACCCACCCCCATTTCACTGACATTGTGGTGGTTGAGTATTGTCGTAACAACAACCTTGCACTCAATGGCAGCAAAACCAAGGAACTGATTGCGGACTTTAGGAAGGGGAAGACAGGTGAACACTGCAAGCACGGTAGTGTAGCAGTAAGTGTAACACTTTACAGCGCCATCGACCCTGGTTCAAATCTGGCCACTGTCTGGAGTTTGTACGTTCTCCCTGTATCTGCGTGGGTTTCATCCAGGTGCTCCAGTTTCCACCCACATTCCAAAGACGTACAGGTTAGGGAGTTGTGGGCATGCTATGTCGGCACCAGAAACATGGCAACACTTGCGGGCTGCCCCAGAACACTATGCAAAAAGATGTATTTCACTGTGTTTTGATGTACATATGACTAATAAAGATATATTATCAGTCCTCATTGAAGGGTCTGCAGCTTTAAGTTGCTGGGTATCAATATCTCAGAGGATCTATCCTGGGCCAGCATATAAATGCAGCCATGGAGGCAACACACCAACATCGCTACTTTCTTAGAAGTAGGAGATTCTGCACATAAAAGACTGACAAACTTCTACCAATGTGCAGCGGAGATCATTCTGACTGGTTGCATCACCGCCTGGTATGGAAACTCCAAAACACAAGAGGCTACACGGAGTGGTAGACTCAGCCAGTTCCATCATAGGTAAAAGACCTCCCCACCGTTGACAACATTTACAAGAGGCAATGGTTCAGGAAAGCAACATCCATCATCAAGGACCCCCACATTCTGGGCTATGCAGGCAGGAGGTACAGGAGCCTGAAGATCCACACCAAGGTTTAACTATAGCTTCTTCCTCACTACCATCAGGTTCTTGAACTGACCTGAAAAACTAATTCTACCTCAGACTATATTTCCCTTAATTTACACTAATGTCATTATGTTATTTTCTATTGTGTTGTGTATGTTATGTATGACTTACATTAAAGTTCATGTAATGCATGTTTGTGATGTGCTGTGCTGCTAAATTTTCATGGCATGTATACCCTGGGTATGTATGCTCATGACCATAAACTTGAATGATCTTCCACTGCCAGTTGAACTTGCTCTCACTTTGAACTACCATCCTTTTCACTCCACCCACCATCTCAATGTGGAGCAATAGGAACTGATGTGGATCTAAGCCACACTGCTCTCAGTGTGAAACATGGAACATTCCTTTTCTCTATCCTTCTCACCTTCACATCTTTATCTGGTCCACAGATAACTCATCATCCTTCACCCAACCCTGTCCACTCCTTTGTCATCAATCTGCTGCCTCCCATTATCACCAAGCTTCCCCTTCATTCTTTCCCCCATCTTTAATTTTCTCTGCATCCTAAAACCCATTTGTCTAAAAGCAACAAAAAAAACCCTCAGATGCTGGAAACTTGAAACAAAACAGAAAAATGTTGTAAACGTTGTGAAACTCCATCAACCCAGAATGTTAATTTGGTTTCTCTCTCCACAGGTGCTGCCTGACCTGCTGCATATATCCAGCACTTACTGGTTTTATTCATTGAATGCATGCACTGGTTCCAGAAGGTGACCCAGATCACAGTAATTCTGTTGTTCAGAGTTCCTGACTACATCTCACCCATACCACTTCCAGATCCCTGACTAGTTTTTTTTTTAAACCATGCCAGCAGATATCTGAAGTCACAAGGGGAAGTCTGATGGACTAATATGTGGGTTTTCACTGCTACTACATTACAGCCTCATAGAAGATTAATGACACAGAAAGAGGCTATTAAAGCTGTGTTGATGATGGATAAAATGAAGGTACTTGGACAGGTACATGGATAGGAAATGTTTGAGGGATATAGGCCAAACCCAAGCAAATGGGACTAGCTTAGATGGGAATCTTGATAGGTGTGGACCAGTTAGACGAAGGGCCCATTTCCATACTGTATGACATTGTAAACTTTAAAAACAATGAGCAAATTAAATTAAGTTATCAGAGTGACACGGCAGAGGAGGTGGCAATTCAACCCATCATGTCTGTGCCAGTTCTTTGGGAGGTCCATCCACTTAGCCCTACTTTTCTCTTCATGCCCCAAAAGCCCTGGGGGAAAAAAAAAATCCCCCTTCATGCTTCTAGAACAAAGATCCAATAACATTCTCATGGAACACAGAGAGAGATACACAAGAGACCACAAATGGTGGAATCCATAGCAACAAACAATCTGCTGGAGGAAGTCAGCGAGTCAAGCAGCATCTGTGGGAGGAAAGGAACTGTCAACATTTCGGTCAAAACCCTGCATCAGGATCAACTTCCTTTCTAGACTAACATTTAAGAGAAAAAAAGGAAATGTGTTAAAATTTAAAGCAACATTAAAAAAACATTGTTGTTAACCTGCTGTGATATACAGGATATTTCTTAAGTGTAATAAATGACAGATTGAAATCATCACCTTGTATGAAGAACCCACAGAATACTTTGTTCTTTTCAGACTTATTGGATGTTTTATCTGTACTTGTGTGTGAATTTGAATTTTGATGTTGCTGAAGTGCAGTCTAAATGTTAGCTGACACAAGAGACACTTGCATTGACCAGGAAATGAAAATCTGATTTATGTAATTCTGCTCTGATGAAGCATGAGCCATGCAATTTTTTTTTGGTGATACTTGCAACCTTGATTGAATCAGTATGGTAACGAGAGGCCTCCATTGTTGTTGGAGTATCATTTCACTTTCTCACAACTTCACATGTTCATTGTTAATACATTGCAGGGATCAAACTGCAGATGTACACTGTCAAGTCTGATTAACTTCAAACCAGCTTACTTCTTAGAAAGGGTGTCAAAATATATATTAAAGACAAAATAATATTGAAAGAAGAAAGTGGGGAAATAGCAGGATTGATGTTAGTCTTTCACATCTGCCCATCAGATGGCAGGACAGGAGGTGTGTGAAGCACAGAAAAGAAAATTAGACAGCAAAGGTGAAGCAGCCTTACTTCTGTAGAGCATCCCATACCCTTTATATGGTCATGTGATCCTCTCTGTCCAATCTCCCTCATTGTGTTTTCTTCTCCAGGCCATGGCCAATGGTGAGAAAGATAAAATAAACTGCCTTTGATGCTCTGTGTCAATTTGGTTCTGGAGTTTTGCATCACATGTTTAGACATTACTCCAGGACATAATCTGAGCCAAAGGTTCTCTGCATCAGATGAAACATGAAACAATTGTTTGATCAGATAGATGTTAAGGACTTGATTCAAAGAAAACCTGGGGCTTCCCCTGATGTCCTGGTCCACACACAGAAAACATGGCAGTTGTTAATGAAATTCATTGCACCTCTTAATTCCAAGGATTTCAGCAATGATGTGAAGGTGTTATATAGATCAGATTTTCTTTTAACTTGTGTGTCTAATAGTTCAGTGCAAAGTGAAAATGAAAGGGTAAGCAATAGTAGATTTTGGAAGGAGGAAATCTCATTGGTCCCTTGAACCAACTCCAACTTTAAGTTGGAAGTGAGATACAGATCAGCAATAACCCATTTGTGCACCTCTGCTCAATATTCCTGTGGAAATATCTATTGATCTCATTCTGAAAGTTCTAATTATTCCAGTATTGCAAAGCCTTCATGGGGAAAAAAATTCCACAATTCCACTGTTACTTGCATGAAAAATTGCTTTCCTTACTTCACTCCAAAATGTCCTCACACTAGCCTAGAAATTCCGCCATGTGTTTATAAGCTTCATGTGATAACTTTTCTCTGAAATAACAATTGTGATTGGTAATCATGGATAGCAACATGGAGTCTTTGATCTTCCACCTGGTTCTTCCATCTGTCTAACTCACTAAAACCATGGAGGTGACCAAACCCATGTTGTGACATTTGAGAGGTGTGCGGTGTTTCACTTCTCAGTTATTTGTCCATGAATGTTTGGACTGCCGACAAGTCATTCAGCAAGGTTTTTACAACATGTATCCAGCCGGTTACATCATTGGTTAGAACAGGATCTACCCACCGAGGACCCAAATCTGGAGTCTGACACTCAAGTTAGTCCTCAGGGAGGTCATATTTAAATTAAATACCTACCTCTCAAAAAAAAAACTGCTCCAAGGTCATTCAAATCTCCTCCCTAGTTGTGACTCCTGCACCCCACAACTGTATTGTGAGCCTTACCCATTACCTCCAAATTCATTGTAACCCAAAATTCCCAATGCTGCAATTGATGATGACCTTCCACTATGCTGTGACTCGAACTTTGGGGTTGCCCCATGATTGACATGCCAACCTCCAGGTCTTATTGAAAGGAGAATGGATTATGAAAGTAGGAAGAAATTTGAAGCAGCTTTTCAGTCCTGGTGAGAATTTGTGCCTTCATAATTAAAGCATGGTATAGTTGCATTGGAAACAGTACTGAGAAGATTCACCAGGTTGATTTTGCATCTCGATGGCCTTGAACCAGACTCAATAACTTGCCTACTTTCCTATAACTACTCGAGACTGATGGAGCTCGACAACAGGAGGAATCCTGCCACGTTAATATTCTTCCTATATTTTCCCCACACACATTAGAATTTTTCTGAGACCTTATCTGTAATATATTGGAGACTGAAGAGACTGCAAATGCTGGAATCTGGAGCACAAATAGCTGGAAGAACTCAACGGGTCAAGCAGTATTGTGGAGGGAAAGGGATGGTGGATGTTTCAAGTCAAGACCCTGCATCAGTTTGATTTGTGTACAAGAATATATTGCCTTGTTCTTGATTCCCCTGCTAGAGAAATTAGTTTCTCTGTATATACTGTAGATTAAAAGGTACAGACTGATTGTTCCAATATCCTGCATTACAAAATTGCATAGGAGATGCAAGATGCACATGGCAGAACAATTAAAGAAATTAACATTTTTTTCCTTTGGTTCTCTGTTAAAAGGCCTTTGAAAGATTTAATTATCTGGAGAAATAGTACTTCTGAAATAAAGCATGTATGCTTCATTCTTAAACGTTCATTGCTCTGGGCATTTTTTAAAATTGAAGGTAAAATACTGTATATAGGTTCTTCTTAGGGGCACTTTTATTTATGAACATATCTACATTTCAATGCAGACCTGCTGTGTTTACAGCAATCCACTTGTTACTCTAAACGGATGTTCTTTCAGCAATTATTAAACCATTAATGAGCATAGTAACAAGCCAAAAATCCAATCTAATCAATGAAGAATTGATGCAAACACAAGAATATTGAAATTAGGATAGATGCATTGGATATTAATTCCATTTCCCAGTATGTTAATTGTCACACTGCCTGTAATTGAAAATGATGCCAGATGTTTCCTACTGTACTGAATGGTCCATCACTCCCTCACTCCTGCCATAGAAAATCATTGAAAAGTCCATTAGGTTTCGATCTCTGATAAAAGACATCTTAGCTACACTGAAAAAGAGACATTAACTCTGAATTCTCCCATGAATATGGAAATATAATTGTACTTTGATGTTAATGCAGTTAACGCTGTTTCTTACAGAATCATTACTTCATGAGAAGTGTTGGAAGTACAGGTCTTGTCAGACTTTGTTGCCACTTTAATGGATAACCTAAACTTTGATTCTCGTGGGCTACTTGGTAGCAATAACAGAAAGTTATAGACATTTAGTGCAGAGGAAGGCCATTTAGCCCATCATTTATATACCCTGCTTTCAAAGAGAGACTTGTATTTTGGATCTGTATTACACAACTTGAGGGTATCTCAAGATGCTTTACTTCCAATGAATTTTTTTTGGTTGATATAACTTTACAATACATGACAATCAATGTACACAAAACACAATGTCAATGATAATTGTGATAACGGCCAGTTAATCTTTCTTTTAATGGTGTTGATTGAGAACTAAAAAGTGGCCTTGGCATTATGAAGATCTTATCTGCTCTTTCTTATTATTCAGTCACAGGACATGGACACCACAGGCAATGCCAGCATTAACTGCCCATCTCTAAATTCCGTGAACTCAGGAGGCAGTTAAGAATCAACCATGTTAATGAGTCTGGAGACACATGTAGACCAGACTAGGTAAGGACAACATTCTCTTCCCAGAAAGAACTCAGTGAACCAGATGGGTTTTTACAACAATTCAGTTATTTCATGCCCACAGTTACTGAGACCTCTCTCCCCCCCCCCCCCCCAGATTTTAAATACTCCACCTGCATGTGGGATTCAAACCCCAAATCAATGATTCTGATGTTTAACTATTACTTTATTATCCATCTGAGAGAGTTAATGAAGTCTCAGTTTATCTGGATGTTCATGTTAAAAACTTAACCCTTTAATGTATCTAATTAAAACGAGTTTATAAATAACACAAACAGTGACTGAATAATCTAAAGTGATATGATCAGTAAAAACTGACATCACCTCAACAACTTCAAGTCCTTTGCATCATTGAGGAACATAATCATTTTGGTTGACAGCAGCTTCAAAACATGTTCAACTGTACATATTTCTTACAAGTACAACTTACTTACTGGTAGCAATTAAGGCATTATTACAACTTGACCAATTTTCTCTTGCTCTAAACAGATCTGGGCTTTGCCAGATATCACATAGCAAATCAAATAAGCAGTGGAACTTAAGCCTTTTAGCAAACCAAAACAAGGACTCCACAAATTATACAAAAGAAAACAGTTCAGTATTTGATTTCTGCTAAATTGGTGAAGGCATTGCAAATTCACAACACATCAAATGCGGTTTTGAATAAATTTCATGCTTCTACTCAGAGCTTCGAAATAGAACTGGCATCATTGAATTTTGTGCCTTTGTCATTTTGCCACACTAACTGATCCAAAGAGAAGCTTCTATTTTAAAAAAATCTCAAAATCTTAATTATAATTTACTTGGAATCACCCTGAAGAGTTCTCAATGGAGAACGCATCCCAAGAGAAATGAAGGCAGCATATCTGAACAGCTCCACTCAATCCAAATGTATTAATCTGAAAAATGTTATGAATTAGAATTGAGAATAAATTCAGAAAGGGATAAATCCCAGAAACATTCTCAACTGGTACAGATGGGTGAGCTGAGGAAACAGTTGGAGCAAATACAGCTGGGGTAAATTTGACAAGCAGTCTGAATTGCCATGAATGACTGACTCAAGGAAGCCCTCTGAACTGTTACACATGGGAACCATTTTGAATTGGGATGGATTAGTGAAACTGATATGAAGGAGCTCCACTAACACTGCCAGGAATAGTTTGATCGGTTATTCTTATGCTATTGTGAAACTTGCTGTAAGCAAACTGGCTGGTGTACTTCTCCAGGCAGCACAAGTCTTCAAGAGTCAATTCATAGGGTCAGTGGCGTATTTGGCTTGATGAATTAGCTGCTCCCTTCCCATTATTCTTTATGCTCACATGAACTGCTTTGGGATATTCTAAAGGTGCAATTGATTCAATGTGCATGCATTGATTTTTCCTTTCAGCTTACAGATAATATAATTCATTGTGATATAATGAGTATGTGATAGATCTCAGGTTCACAATTCAATAATTTGGACAGGTGATTATAGAATCAGACATTAAAATTTTTAAAATTAAATTTCTTTAATTTTATTTACAGCATGGTAACAAGCACTTCCGGCCCAACAAGTCCATACCGCCCATTTTTTAAACCCCAAATTAACCTACCCGTACATCTTTAGAATGTGGGAGGAAACTGGAGCACCCGGTAGAAACCCACACAGACACGGGAGAACATATAAATTCCTTACAGACAGCGATGGAAATTGAACCCCGATCGCTGGTGCTGTAATAGTGTTGCACTAACCACTAGTCCAATCAGATGTTGCATCTCTAATTTAATAGCTTTTAAACTAAGTGAGCCTTCAATGAGCTTGTCTGATAGCATTAGAAATTCTTATCCATAATTATTCTAATTAAATTGTTGGCTAAATAAGATGGCTGTCATAGAAAGAATGTATTCAGCAGCAGAGTAGTGCAGCCAATGGAGCCACTGCCCCACAGCACCGGAGACCCCGGTTCAGTCCTGACCTTAGATGTTATCCATGTGGAGTTTGCATGTTGTCCCTGTTACCATGCAGGTTTCCTCCAGGTGCTCCAGTTTCCTCCCACACAAAGATGTGCAGGTTGGCAAGTTAATTAGCCACTGTAAATTGTTGTGTGTGTGTAGCTGGGTGGTAGAATCTAGCAGGATTTGATAAGAACTTGGAGAATTAAAAATAGTATTAATGCAGCTTTCGTGTAAATGGGTGGTTAAGTGTCAGTATGGACTTAATGGGCCAAAGGGCCTGTTCCCATACTGGATGGCTCTATTTAAGTTGTCTAAACTTTGATAATAGATGTACCAATATGAAATTAATTAATGAGCATTTCCACTGGTCTGAATTGCTTTGCACTTCAGACGGGAATTTTTTTTTTAAAAACTTGAGACATTGTGCTTGATTCTATCACAGAAAAGGACAGTTTTACTTATTCTAGACTTAAATTTGTTTAATGTTCTATGCTGTACCTCAACTTAATTGCATTTTCAGTGACTTCTCAGAGGTCCTGAACTGGAAGGTGCCTGTCTGTAAAACATGCCCGACTTTTCTTGCATGATGGATTTAATATAAGTGGGGGCCACCTTTCCTAATTAGCCCCAATTACCCTTTAAAGGAGTTGACATAATAATGAATGGCAGAATGATTTCTGAACCAACAATATCATATTTTAAGCACAGGCAAATGTAATTATCCAACATGCAACTTCAAGAAAGGCAGCTTTTAAAATAATTGTCAGTCTTTCTGGCTACACAAGCTTGAATTTTTCTCTGATCCGAGTTAATATGTTTCCCCAAACTTCTGCTATCTTAGCCTGACCACAGTATGAACATTGGCCAATCTAAATTGAACCAATGCAGTTTAATGTATCAAGCTCTGATACTTTGTTTCCTCACCACTACATAGAGGACACAGGAGCCTGAGGGCACATACCTCCAGACCAAGGACAGCTTCTACCCTACTGTGATAAGACTATTGAACGGTTCCCTTATACGATGAGATGGACTCTGACCTCATGATCTACCTTGTTGTGACCTTGCACCTTATTGCACTGCACTCACTCTGTAGCAGTGACACTTTACTCTGTACTGTTATTGTTTTTACCCTTACTACCTCAATGCACTCTGTACTAACTCAATTTAACTGCACTGTGTAATGAATTGACCTGTACGATCGGTATGCAAGACAAGTTTTTCACTGTACCTCAGTATAAGTGAATAATATACCAATAAGTTAACAGTAGGATGAAAGAGGTAAAGATTGGTAAGTATAGTAAAAGTTTTGTTATCCGGCATTGTAAAATTTGGCACAGTCCGGGAACCAGTATGTCAGAGGTAGCAAAGGAGCTGCTGGAGTGGCAGCAACAAGGGAGGAGCCAGGCTGACTGAAGGGCTGTAAGTACCGAGAGAGTGGCTAGGCTGATTGCAGGGGCAGCAATGAGAGAACAGGTGCGGTGATAGGAGGGCAACTCCAAGGGAGCATCCTGGTAAATGGGAGGGCAGGACCAAGAGAGCAGTTGGGCCAGTGGAATCGTAGCACCATGGGAGAGAGCAGAACAATGGAAGGGCAGCACTAAGAGAGTAGCTAGGCTGGAGGAAGATATGTACTAAGGGAAAGGAGAAAGGGCCAAACCATTGGAGGGACAGTGCTGAGAGTGTGGTGGGGCAAAGGGAAGAACTGAGGAAGCAGATGGGCCAACAGAGGGGACCCTTCTAGACCAATGGAGGGCCATTGAGGGAGCAGCCTGACTGAAATAGAACTGTGCCGAGTGATCCATTGTGCCACTGGAAGGATGGTGGAGAGGCAGAGCCCAGCCAATGGAGTGGCAACACAAAGGGAGTTGAATAAGCAGCCTATTTTAATCAACAAGTGCCTTCGAGTCTGGCACAAACTTGATAACAGCTTTTAAGATAGGATAAGATATCTTTATTAGTCACATGTACATCAAAACACACAGTGAAGTGCATCTTTTGCGTTGTGTTCGGGGGGCAGCCCGAGCTTTTACTATATTTTCCAGGGAGTTTACAAACCAAACTGCACATCACACAAATAGAACAATCCATATACTGGAAACACCCACAGGCCATTCAGCCTCTCAATCCTGTTCTGTCATTTGAGGTGGTCTATGTACACCCAAACTTTCCCTTAAATATGTTTGGCTAACAAAAATCTACCAATTCATTATCAAATAAGCAACCTCATACAGAGAGAACTGTGGATTTTTGGCATCTTTTCTATGACAGTGTTTCCTAATTTTAGGTTTTAAATGGTCTAATGTTGATTTTATGTCTTATTGTCCCAGCTAGCAGAAATCATTTCCATCAATCTAACCTGCAGGAAAAGTACCCTGTAGCACAGTAGTGCAGCAGTTAGTGTAATGCTATTACAGCGCAAACGACCCAGGTTCAATTCCAGCCACCGTCTGTAAGGAGTTTGTACATCCTCCCCATGTCTGCGTGGGTTTCCTCCGGGTGCTCCAGTTTCCCCCCACATTTCAAAGACGTACAGGTTAGGAAATTGTGGGCATGCTAGGTTGGTGCCGAAAGCATGGCGACACTCGTGGCTGCGCCCAGAAAACTATGCAAAAAAGATGCATTTTGTTGTCTGTTTTGATGTACATGCGACTAATAAAGATATCTTATCTTAGTTTGTCCAGTTATGTTTGTGGATTTGAATCATGACATTCAATTACTCTGCAACTCAGTTGTTGAGGAAAGTAAGCAAGTGACAGTGTAAAACTGAAGCACAAAGGAAGACCACTTGTGGAATTGTTTGGTGTCACTTGACAATTGGATATCAGTATTACTCCTGTGGTAAATGAGAACAGTATCAGCATTGATAGTTGGTAGAATTGTAGGCAGCACAATTCAACAGTAAGAGCATAAGCATTTGAAACAGGAGAAGGCCATATGCACCCTCATCTGACCTGATCTTGCTCCTCTATTTGGTAAGATGGCTGATCTCTACTTTGTAAGATGAAGGCAGATCTCAAGACTCACCTGCTTTCCCATTTGATGCCCATATTCTCTGAATTCCTCAGTTTCCTAAAGGTTGCATTGCCAAAACCAGATGTAGTATAGGAGTGTGTGGTGATAAGGTTAATCAAGTGCTTGATTCTAATCCACCTGGTATCTTCCTAAATGTGGAAGACTTGTGAATACTGTTGACATGAGATCAGATATTTTCAGTAGTAGATCCAGCAAATGCATCCCCTCCTCAGAATGTCTCAGAACTCAGATCATACCTGTTTCGACAATGTTGTTGCATTCCTTGAGTAAGCTAATGAGGAAAGATGTGCCATGCAATTGTGACAGAGCATTCAAGTAGTGTGAAAGTCACTTGCAGAGAGTATAATGCTTGTAAGCCATATCATTAAAGAGATCAAAGTAACATATGATGCAGCTCTAAATGACTTGAGCAGTGTTCTCCTTCATGCACTAGTTCACAAGAAGGAGGGACCCCTTGCATTTGTTCTCATTGACACAGTGAAACTTTGCTCAAATAGAACAAGATGCATTGTCCCTAGACCTTTGAGGCTGATCACAAGCATCTGACAACCTTTCCAAATCTAAAATGACCAGTTCCCATGTTAGTTGCAGTACAGATGCAAAAGCAGCCCTAGCTGATTATAATTATGATATTCAGTACCAAAGATTAGCAAATGAAGGCAATTCTGATGCTATGTTAAACTTACTGGCTCCTGTACAACTTACTGCAAATAGGGAAGAATATTATTTCTCATATTTAAGTTTCCCATCACTCCAGAAGCTATTGGCGGGGTAATCAAACAAGATGCTGTTTCAGTCAAAGTAAGGGTCTACATTGCCAATGGTTGGTTGCTTTGCTTGGCAGATTTAGATAAAGACACTTGCTTATATTTTGTAATATTGGGGAGCCCACTGTAGCTATTCTTGAGAAACACTGACCTTAGTTGTTAAGGGATTTGTATTATTAACACTTTGGGATGTGACTAACAGACTGTCTGACATGACTTGGATAGGATAAAGACAGAAGCAATAGTGTACAAATAACATACACTAGTCAATAAGAAAAAAAGTCCAATGTCTGTTACCTAGCACCCCTGGAAATAGCCTATCAGATTATGGTGTAGGCAACAGTCAGAGTTAGAACAACAACAGTTATTTAGGGTCAGAGCAATACAATACAGATACAGGCCCTTCAGCCCAATGAGTCAATGCCAATTGTGATAGTTCCAAGTGTTTCTGATGAATTAAACAACCTTGAGGAAAACACTGGCTATTTTGCTGACACGAGAGACTGCAGATGCTGGGATCCAGATCAACGAACAATCTGCTGGAGGAACTTGGCAAGTCGAGCAGCATCTGTAGGGGGAGGGGGTTAGGAGGAATTATCAATGTAGGTTTTCAACCTAAAACGTTATGTTTTGCAGAGTTTATTTGCCCCTTACAGGCTTTCAAAAGCCAAGTGTCAAATAGCAGCTCAATCTTTATTTTCAAAAGAATTTGCATAATTCTTGCATTGAAATGATTTAAAAATATTAGAATTCCATCACATCTCCCTGCTTTCAAGAGAACAATTGATCACACAGTACAAATTGTTAAATATAGTTTAAAAATGTAGTTTGTGCTTTACCAAGCATTTTTGTAATCAAAGCCTTACATAATAACTGAACAGTAATGACTCAAATACATTGTACTAATTATATGTATAGAAGAAATAATTTGTAGCATTTTTCATGGAAGGAAAAGTGTAGTCTTCTCCTTCCATGGCTGGAGGAATAAACAACTATTCTTAGCAGCCTGAACTTGGCAGTCATTGTGTAGTCCATGGAAAATATGACAGAACCCCTGCCTAATGAACATAACTACTGTAAATCACAGGCCTTACAATGAGGGGATAGTTTCTCCACTCCTTTCAGTGGAATGGAAAAACTCAAGCTGGAATCCAGTGTATTAGGCATTTTTTCCCCAAAACTATCAGACTCTTACTGGTGTTAAAGAAGCGATCCGATGGAATTACCTCCACGAACACCAATGCTGACGTTAATAGGCAAAGCAGTTTTTTTTTTACACTCACTGATCTATCATTCCTGTTAGGATTGATTGCCAGAGATAAAGTTGGAAACTGTAAATTAAACTTGAATTAAACTGTTGCTGTATAATCCTCCGAGCGAAGTAATACTATCAAATCCAAACAAAGCAAACATGAATTACATACAATATGCAGCACAAACAGACCACTTGGCCCATCAAGGCTACGCTGGTGTTTATGCTCCACATAAGCAACTTATCATCATATTTCATCGAACCCATCAATCAGCATAACCTTTCACTACTTCGATGTTATTTGCTCAAATTCCACATTACAACTATTCACTGGATAAAGAGCTTTATGCTATTATATTTAGTAATGACTATTAATTTTGATTCCCCCACCCCCACGTAAAGTCATTATGTGTATGTTTGTCCCATCAAACTCTTTTGAAGTCTTAAAGCACAGCTATCAGATAGCTACAGGAAAAGACTGTTCCCATTCTCGGGGGAGGGGGTGGGGGGGGGGGTGGGAATAAAGAAAGCTATGACATTCTAGATTTTGCATAAACCTTCTAAGTGATTGTGACAACTTCTCTATCATCCCCTTTAATAATTTCAAGAGCAGAACCCAAGCATGGTCAACCTGATATTCTATACAAGCTCTGCTTTTCAATCATATCCCTCTTAAAATGAACTTCAGTGCTTTGGTGGCTTTTTGCTGCGATCTCATTAAGCTACCTCAATACTTCTCAGTGTGCAAGGACTGCAGGCCACAGCTGCCCACAGATCTGGTGCAAATGGGGAGATGGTGACTCATCCCTTTCAGAAGGTGCATGTGGATTTCTTTCAGCTAAGAATGAAGATAGCCATTTGACAAGTTTGGAAGTGTTGCCTCAATAAAAGGTATCATAGAGTCTCTTAAGAGAAATTTTTGTGACCTATGGCCTTCCTGCCAGTGATCCCCAGTTTAGACTGGCATAGTTTGCCACATTCCTCCTCTCTAATGAGATGCAGCATAGCTTAATGTTCTAATGCCATCCAATATCTAATGGGAAGGTTCAACCATCAGTCCACATGACAAAAGAATACAGTTATTGGACAAGAGATCCGTATGCTTCACGGGTCAACAGCTGGCATTATTTTTGCCAATGTACAGGATCATCTCCCAGTTCCACCATTTGGCACTCCCTACTCAAATACCAATGGGTTGACTGTGGATGACACATAGCTTACATGAGGCAATACAGCATAATCATGGGCACTTCAAGTGCCCATTTCTTCAGAAGTGACGAATGCACATTTGCAATTGACATTTGAATTTAAAACTAGTAGACAGAATTTATAATTGAATGAGTTGGTAGTTAAGTATACAAATTTAACCTGATGTGTTGGTGTAATTATTTGTACACTTTTTTAAAAAAGTGTAGTGCATATTTAAATTTTTAAAATTTTATTTACAGCATGGTAACAGGCCCTTCCGGCCAACAAGTTCGTGCCACCCATTTTAAACCCAAATTAACCTACCCATATGTCTTTGCAATATGGGAAGAAACCGGAGCACCCAGAGGAAACCCACACAGACACAGGAGAATGTACAAACTCCTTACAGACAGCGACGGATCGAACCCCGATCGCTGTAATAGCGTCGCGCTAACCGCTATGCTACTGTGCCACTGAGAGGATTATAAGGATACCTTTAAAATCCAATTTTTAATTTAAAGGCTTATAACAGTTTCAGTTGTGCAATAACTCCTTTTAAAGACATTGTTTACAGGTGGCTCCAGTACTGTTATTTGTCATGGTGGTAAAGAACCTCCAAACATTACATGTTACTAGATCCCAATCTTTCTCTAAGTTGGACTCCCATTAAGTACTTCCCTCATTCTTCCTACCAAAATTCACTGGTTTTCAGTTATTACTATTGAAATCAAGTTACTTCTGGACTTATAGAATGAGAATAGTATCTTTTTGCACTCTTTACTATTAACTATAAACCATTCTTAGGTACAAAGTTGTAATTTGTTTCTGGTTCCCTAGTAATATAAGTTATATAAATGATGGACTACAGTGGTCTCAGCATCAATCCAAATGAAGCTCCTTGGCCTTGTTTGTGTAATAAGGCATGACACACACTCAGTTTTCTGTTTTGTATCAAGATCATTATTCACTCAGCCACTTGGTACCAGACACAAAACAGTGAATTTACTTACAAGCTTATGCAATTCTTTCATCAAATGCCTTCAAAAATTTAAATACTAGTTACTACTCCATTAGACATAACAAGAATTCTTAATTCCACCCATGTCATTAACTGACGTGCTTAAAACCAGTAAAATTATTTCCTATTGTTTGCAAATTGTAGAAACAATTAAATTCATTCAAAGTATGCACAGCTCTGTGGTTTGCTTTGGCATCTTGACCAAGATCTGTTCTCCAATTCACAAGAGTCCCAAGACAGATAGATGCCCTTCAAATTTACTAACTAGATTTCATAGGTTGTGATACAAAACTGCTGTGCTCAATGACACTATATGGCAAAAGAAATCAATGCCAAAGTACCTTCATTACCACACTGTTCTTCTCAGCATCCTTAGAGTATTTAAATCCAACTGTCAGTAATACTAGGTACATTTTACATGCTGTGCTTCTGCTATTTAAGCAATCATTAACCATCATGCTTCAGCCATTTTTGGACCAAAGGCTTGACTCAAGGTGTAAAATACTGATGAGTGTTAATTGGCAATTATCTGCTGAATAACAAGTTAATCAACTTTATGCAGCTCTAAATGAGAGTGTATCAGTGTAAATTAAGGCCAGCTGCCTGTCATTTCAGTTTGTCCTATCAAGATAGACTCTAATCCCTTGACCTATTCAGTTACTACGTTAAAGGCATAGGAAATATTGTCTCATGCAAGGCTGACTTCAAGAATGAAGCTGATTTCTTTCCCTTAAGAATTATCATTAATTATAATGGAGTAAATGGAATTCAAAGGGTTTTACTTCCCTGAGTTCAAGAGAATTGATTTGATTCATGACAAAACTGCTTCAGTAACCTGGGAAAACAGGTGCTCAATATGCTATCAAGTTGTTTGTTTGAAAATCTGTATTAACAAGCAGGTTAGGTCCTAATTGTTTTTTAAATGTTCATGAAATGTGGATGTCTCTGGCAATGCTGATACTTGTTTGCCATCTCCAATTGGTCCTGATATAAGGAGGCAGTGAAAAGCCAATGATTTGTTGGTCTGGAGTCATGTGTAAACCTAACAAGTTATGATGGCAGTTTTTTTTTGTTGCATAAAGTAACAGATGTTGAAAATCTGAAATAAAAACAGAAACTCCTGGTAAAACTCAGTAGATCAGGCAGCATTGGTAGTGACTAGAACAGAATTAATAGTTCAAGTTGATGACTTCTCACCAGAGCTAGAAAAAGTAAAAAAAAAAGCATTTTTTTAAGTTGTGGAGAAGGGTGAGGGGTAAAGAGAGCAAAGGGAGTGTTTGTGATCGGGTGGTAACTAAGAGGAAATGGATGACACATATTGGTTGAGAGAACACAAGAGGTTGGGCATCTAGAGTTAAGTTTAAAAAGAAAATGCTGAAAAAGCCCAGCAGGGCATGCAGCAGCTGTGGAGAGAGGGGGGAAAATGTTGATGTTATGGATTCATGACCTTGCATCAGAACCTTCCAGTTCTGTCACAACTGGAGAAACTGTTTACATAAAATGTTTGTTCCTCATAGCTATTGTATGCCTAAATAGAAGATGATGTTTTGTCCTTTGAGCTTGCATTGGACTTCTTTGGAATAGTGTGTAAGGGGTCAAAGATGATTAGTGGATGTGAGATCAAGAATTAAAGTAATGCAAAACTTGGGGTCATGTCTGCAAACTGATCTGAGGTATTCTGCAAAGTTATAAGATAAGATATCTTTATTAGTCACATGTACATCAAAACACACAATGAAATCCATCTTTTTTGCGTCGAGTGTTCTGGGGGCAGCCTGCAAGTGTCGCCACGCTTCAGGAGCCAACGTAGCATGCCCACAACTTCCTAACCAGTATGTCTTTGGAATGTGGGAGGAAACCAGAGCACCTGGAGGAAACCCACGCAGACATGGGGAGAACGTACAAACTCCTTACAGACAGCGGCTGGAATTGAACCCAGGTCGCTGACGCCATAATAATGTTATGCTAACTGCTACATTGCCATGCCTGTCCAATGTTGTTGCCCAATCTGTGTTTGGTATCTCCAATATAAAAGAGGTAACATCATATGATTTCCTCCCCAAAAACAGCTGGTGAACTAAGTGGATTTTTGGGAAACCCCAATGGTTTCATTGAATGTATTACCCCAACAGTACAGGAACAAGCACCTTTGTCCACCTTATCTGTGCTAACCATGCTGCCAATCTAAACCAAAATCTATACATCGTCTGTATCCCTCCCATCCCCTGCTTGTTCATGTGTCTGTGTAAATGCCTCTTAAGCTCTGCTATTCTATCTGCTTCTACCATCTCTGCTGGCAGTGCATTCCAGGCACCTCCCACACAATGTGTAAACAAAAACACTTACCTGGCAAATCTCCTTCAAACTTTCCCCCTCTCACCTTCAGGCCATGCCCTCTAGTATTTGACATTTCCACCCTGGGAAAAAGACTCTAACAATCTACCTTTATCTATGCCTCTCATAATCATACTTCTATCAGGTTGCTCCTTGCCCTCTGACACTCCAGAGGAAACGATTTTGTCTAACCTCCCCTTGTAGCTAATACACTCCAATTCAGGCAATATCATAGTGAGCCTCTTCTGCACCCTCTCCAAAGCCTCCACATCCTTTCTATAGTGTGGCAACCAGAACTACACACAATATTTCAAATGTAGCCTCAGCAGAACCTCATTCAGCTGCAATATGACTTGCTTGTTTTTAAACTTAATGCCCCAAATGATGAAGGCAAGCATGCCATATGCCACTTTACTTGTACCATATGATCCACTGTGGATCAATGATCCCAAGGATCCTGCCATTTACTGTATACTGCATACTCTCAGAACGTGTTACCTCATATATGTCTAGATCCATCTGTCATGTGTCTGCCCAAATTTCCAACTAATCAGTATTCTGCTGTATCCTTTGATACCTTTTCTAGCTATTTGTGGTTATCATTATTGAGACACTTAATTTGAAAGAAAACCATTAATTTAAACACTTAAATTCCCCAGCTGTCATGGTGGGGTTTGATGTCCCTAAAACTGAAGGCCATAACCTGTGGAAAGACCAGAGAAATATTGCAAATGTTCTCTCTAACCTGCCCCTCGAGCAATGGTAGAGTTTGCAAGAGTCACAGATGATGTCTTGTGAGAAGCCAACGGATCTCCATCTAACTGGAGAGAGCTACCACCCATTAGCCCCACATCATCCCATCATACCTTGTGATTACAATTATAAAGGGGAGAGGGTGATTGTAATCCTTTTTTGTTTTGGAGTGTATTATTCTTTGGTTTACCTGAATCCTTTTTGAAGCCTGTGTGTTTTCTGTTTCTTAATCCAGTAAGTGACATTCATGCCACAAAGTGCCAGGCGATATCCAACAAGAAAAAAATCTAGCTATCACTTGTGATATTCAGTGGCATTGCTGTCACTGAATCCTCTACTATCAACATCCTGGGGGGTTACCATTGACCAGAAACTGAACTGGAGTGGCCATGTACATAATGTGGCTACAAGAGCAGATCAGAGGCTAGGAATTCTATGGTGAATAACTGTACTTCTAACTCTCCAAAGCCTGTCCACTATCTGCAAGGCTCAAATCGGGAGTGTGATGGAATACTCTCTGCTTGCCTGGATGAATGCAGTTTCAACAATACTCAAGAAGCTAAGCACCATACCAGACATAGCAGCCGCTCGATAGGCACCCCAGCTGCAACCATTCATTTGTTCCACAACCGACGCACAATAACAGCAGTTTGTACCATCTATAGGATGCACTGCAGAAAATCACAGACACCTTGACAGCACCTTCCAAACCCATGACCTCTACCAGTTAGAAAGGCAGCAAAAGCATTGGAACATCCCCACCTGGAATTTGCCTCCAGGCCAGACATCATCCTGACTTAAAAGGCATGGTAGTGTAGCGGTTAACGTAACGCTATTACAGCGCAAGCGTCCTAGGTTCAATTCCCACCGCTGTCTGTAAGGAGTTTGTACATTCTCCCTGCGTCTGTGCTCTGGTTTCCTCCCACTTTCCAAAGATGTACGGGTTAGGAAGTTGAGGGCATGCTATGTTGGTACCGGAAGCATAGCGACACTTGCGGGCTGCCCCCAGAACACTCTATGCAAAAGATGCATTTCACTGTGCATTTCGATGCACATGTGACTGATAAAGATATCATGTCATATATATCATTGTTCCTTCACTGTCACTGGGTCAAAATCCTGGAACTCTCCCTGACAGCATTATGGGTATATTCACTCTTCAAGGATTGCAGCGGTTCAAGAAGGCAGCTCACTGCCATCTTGTCAAGAGCAACTAGGGATGGGCAATTAAATGCTGGCTCATCCTGTGAAGCCCACATCCCTTGAATGAATGTATATTAAAATATAAATACTCATGCAGAGGGTTATGTTGGGATTTGACAGAAAGATCCACAACTACAGCTGAGTCTCACAGTAAAGTGGGCATCCAGAATCCAGATTATACCAGCAGCATCTAAAAATTGTGGCTCTTGTAGCGGTTGCTACCGCGGAATAAAACAAGACTCTACTCGGAGGATTGCCAAACAGAACTGGTTTATTTTCCCGCCTTGTGCGGGCCCTTTAAGGGAGAAAAACTCCCGCCCAAAAAAAAACCGGCAATGACGTAAGTCCTACGTCATCAGGACTTTCCCGCGCGCGGGTTCTCCCCGTCGCTCGGAAAGACGAGGCCCGCCGCCATCTTGGGCCTCGTCGCTCCGACGCCGCGCGACCCGACTGCCGAGCCGGTTCGCCCGACTAGACGGTGAGTCGCCACACTCTCTTAAAAAGGTTTAGCTGGCTTGGAAAGCCTTATTATGTAAAATTTCCAGCATTTGGTTATGTTTTTTGACCCTGGAATTTTTCACAACATGATATGACCCAGAAACATATCTCAAAGTTTCATTTAGCTGACCAGATTAAAAATCCTTTTACAAATCCTTACTCATTTCATGTGGAGCTATTTCTAAATTATTCTTCACAAGTTTGGTGTTGTGGAGTCATAGAGTCATAGAGCATAGAAATGGCCCACCGTGTCTTTGCCAACCATCATGCCAATCTATACTCAGACATGCCCTCTTCATGTTACTACCATCAGGGAGGAGGCACAGGAGCCTGAAGACCCACACTCAACATTTCATGAACAGCTTCTTCCCCTCCACCATCAGATTTCTGAAAGGTCCATGAACATTACCTCATTATTCCTCTTCTTCAATATTTACTTATTTTGTAGTTTATAGTAATTTTGTCATCTTTATGACTTTGCACTGTACTGCTGCCACAAAACAGCAAATTTCACAACATATGTCAGTGATAATAGATCTGACTCTGACTAATCCCACTTGCCTGCATTAACTACTTATACCTCTATGCCACCTTTATTCAAGTACCTTGTTGGATCTTAAAAAAAAGAGCAGTGATAAAACTGGACTCCTTAAAAGGACAAAGCTCATTATCTAATTGCTCAACTATGAATTATTTTAAATGACAGGGCGACCAGATCCAAATATCAAACTCCTTATTGTGCCAGTTGTTGGAATTAATATGAAGAGCTTCACTTGCTGGAACAACATTTGAAGCATCATCATTAACAACATCAACCCTAAGATAATTGGAATTCTTATATTTAATAATGGAATCCTCCTAAATTTATTGCCACAGGTTTGAAAGATAAAGGAACAAGATCATCACTGGCTTCCTTTTTAAAAAAAAAGAGAAACAAAAGACTGCAGATGTTCAATTCAGATGAAAAACACAATGATGCTGGAGGAACTCAGCAGGCCAGGCAGCATCTGTGGAGAAAAGCAGGTGGTCAACGTTTTGGGTCAGGACCCTTCTTCAGGATTGAAGATAGGAAAAGGGGAAGCCCAATATATAGGAGGGAAAAACTATCAGTGGTAGTGTGGGAGGGGGAGTTGAAGTGACTGGCAACAGGGAGATGCAGATTGCAGTTACGGACGGAGTGAGGTGTTCTGCAAAATGGTCACCTTGTCTGTGTTTGGTCTCACCAGTATAGAGGAGGCCACACTTGGAGCACCGAATGCAATAGATGATATCTCTGTCTCACCTGAAAGGACGGGTTGGGTTCCTGGATGGAGGTGGTGTAGGGGCAGTGGAAAGTTCCCGGGGTGGGAGCAGGATGGGTGAGGGGGCAGGGAGGAGTGAACTAAGAAGTTGTGGAGAGGGCAGTCCCTGCAAAAGGCAGAAAGGGGTGGTAGAGGAAGATATGCTTGGTGGTGTGGTCCCGTTAGGGATGTTTAAACAAAAACTTTAAATTTCTTTATAATGGATAAAGAAATCTGGACTTCCAATTTTGGAAGTCCAAGACCTTTGTCCCTAATCCTAGAATATAAAAATTCCATCATTAGTACAAATGGGAAGGTGTAAAAAGATTTTAACATAAATGCCTAATTATTTCGTTGAGCTTTACTAGAGATCTTTTGTTGATGACCCTTCTATTACTTTTTTCTATACATTTTTTGAACTATCATATATTCATCTTGCATCTGGCAAACCTCCTAACAAGTGATTTACAAACCTTTGTTCCTTTTGTATTCTCTATGTCACTGTTCCTCTATTAGACCGAAATGTAGTTTTCTCTGGATCCTTAATTAACAAATCTCCACAACAACCACCTACTCTTGACATTATATATGCCATTTTCATAATGGATTCCCCTACCATCAATATTCTTAAGGTGAACCATCGATAAGAAACTCCAAGTGGACCAACCACTAGAATTCTATGGCTACACGACTAGCTGAAAGGCTGAGTATTCTGTGAATGACTGACCTCCTGGCACACCAAAGCCTTTCCACCATGAACAAAGAACAAACCAGGAGTATGATGGTTGCTCTTCACTTGCCTGGTTTTGTTCAGCTCCAACAATGCTCAAGAAGTTGGATACAAGCCAGGACAAAACTGCCTCCTTGATAGGTACCCCATCCACTACCTTAAATGTTCCTTCTGTCTTGGTATGTGGTGGCTTCAAAATTCACTGCAATTACTTGTCTAAGCTACTCCTCATAAAAATACAATCTTTACCAGGAAGAAGAATAAGAGCTTCAGGTATATGGGAGCACTATCACTTATATGCTTCCCTCCAAGTCCCTATCATGCTGACTTGGAAATTTCTCTCTGATCCTTCACTGTCACTGGGTTTAAATCCTGTAACTCCCTACTCATCTAAACACCAGAATGACTGCAACCGGGCAAAAAAAAGCCACATTCTCAAAGACAATAAATGTTGACCTTGCTAAGATGAATACATATGGAAAAAAATACACAGTTGCTTCATTATAAATAGTTGAGGCCCCATCACAGATCCCTGGGGTGCAGCACCAGTTACAGATAATAGAAATCAATGCAGAGGACAGATTACTCCCAGTTTTGTATGCCCTCTCTTGGGAAGGACTTCAAGGCCCTGCAGAGAATAAGAGACTTGCCAAGTTGATTGCAGGGATGAGAGACTTTGGTTATGAAAAATGAATTAGAAAAACTAGTATGGCCTCCGGAGATCAAAGATGGTTGAAAGGACTCTTGATCAAAGTATATTCTAGTTAGTGGGTTGGTAACTATGGGGCATAAATTTGAGGCAATCACAAAGAAAAAAGAAAGGGAGATGAAGAGAACTTTTTTGTCTGTTTATTTTCAGAGGAGGTTTACAAAGATGTGCAATTAGTTCGTAGAAGTCTAAACCGAAATGGACTTTGTTTTAAAAGTGAAACCAGCTAAATATATATGTAAAAACAATAGTTTATGGGGAATCTCAAGGATAATAAGAATTTTCATAAAGATGGTAGAAGTATAGTGAGTTTAATGACCTGCCTCTGCTTTGAATGAATCCATAACTCCCTAAATGAAATTTAAAGAAAGGAATTTCAAACTTCTGTCATTTGTTTAAATTGCATTTTATTCAAAAGATTTGCATATTTTATTGCCTTTTAAAACCATTGTAGTACTCAAACCTCATCCTCCTCTGGATAAGATCAAGGAGGATTTCGAATCCAAACTTGAGACAAGACTTGCTCACGTTCCAGAGGGAGACAAACTGATCGTCCTTCAGTGCTGGGATGAAAAGAAGCCAAGCCTATGGAAAGGTGTGATTGGCAAAGAAGTAGGAATAGCTAACTACACTAGATTTGTCCTCCTGATGAAATGCTTGGAATATGACAATGTCCTAACTCACACCCTGTTTTACCAGAGAGTCAAGCACAAAACCTCCATGGCAACACATAATCCAGTCACTGGCATTTGTTAGATTAATCAAATTAAATTTATTGTCATTTGCACAAGTACGTTGAGGTACAGTGACAATGAAGAACTTGCTAACGTCGGCGTCACAGGCACATAGGAACAGATGACATACCGAATATAAATTATGCATAGGTTATACACAAATTAGTGATTATACACGAATTGAGAGCTTCAAGTTCCTGGGAGTGAACATCACCAACAGCCTGTCCTGGTCAAATCATGTAGATGCCACAGCCAAGAAAGCTCACCAACACCTCTCCTTCCTCAGGAGGCTCAAGAAATTTGGTATGTCCCCTTTGACTCTCACCAACTTTTATCGATGCACCATAGAAAGCATCCTATCTGGATGCATCACAGCTTGGTACAACAACTGCTCTGCCCAGGACCGCAAGAAAATGCAGAGAATTGTGGACACAGCTCAGCACGTCACAGAAACCAACCTCCCCTCCTTGGACTCTGTCTTTACCTCTCACTGCCTTGGTGAAGCAGCCAGCATAATCAAAGACCCCACACACCCGGGTCATTCTCCCTTCTCTCCTCTTCCATCAGGTAGAAAATACAGGAGCCTGAGGATGCGTACCATCAGACTTAAGGACAGCTTCTACCCCACAGTGATAAGACTAGTGAACGGTTCCCTTTATACGATGACCTCATGATCTACCTTGTTGTGACCTTGCACCTTATTGCACTGCACTTTCTCTGTAGCTGTGACACTTTACTGTGTACTGTTATTGTTTTTACCTGTACTACATCAATGCACTCTGTACTAACTCAATGTAACTGCACTGCGTAATGAATTGACCTGTACAATCGGTATGCAAGACAAGTTTTTCACTATACCTCGGTACAAGTGACAATAATAAACCAATACCAATACCAATTATACAACAGTGAAGAATGAGAGGAATAAAAAGACACAATCAGAGAGATCAATGGCAATGCAAGAGGTGGTCCGTAGTGTTCCATTGCTGAGGTAGGGTTAGGGCTGTACAGGTCGGTTCAAAAACCTGATAGTTGTAGGAAAGTAGCCATTCCCGAACCTGGGGTGTGGGACTTCAGGCTTCTCTACCTCATCCATGATGGTAGCATTGAGAAGAGGGCATGACCTGGATGGTGGGTGTCCATCACCTTGAGGCAGCATTTCATAGATGCTTTAAGTTGTGGGGAGGGCTGTGCCTGTGATGCAGCTTGCTGTGTCCACAGCTCTCTGCAGCCACTTGCGTTCCTGTGCATTGGCATTGCCGTACCAGGCCACGATGCAACCAGTCAGGATACTATCAACAGTACATGTGTAGAAATTTATCAGATTATTTGGTTACGTGCCAAATCTCCTTAAGCTTCGAAAGTAGAGGCACAGGCATGCTGCCTTTCTGATTGCATCTATGTGCTAGGCCCAGGACAGTCCATCTGAGCTGTTAATGCCCAGGAATTTGAAGCTGTTTACTCTCTCCACCTCTGACCCACCAATGAGAACTGGCATGTGGTCTCCCAACTTCCCCTTTCTGAAGTCAACAATTAGCTCCTTGGTTTTATTAACATTAAGCGTGAGGTTGTTATTACCTCACCACTCAAACAGAGGTTCTATCTCACTCCTGTACACTGACTCATCACCACCCGTGATTCATCCAACAAACAGTGCTGTCGGCGGTGATTTTATAGATGGTATTGGAGCTGTGCTTAGCCACACACAGAAATCTTATACATAAGTTATACAAGACAGTGAAGAAAATAAAAAATATTAATGCAAAAAAAAAACCAAAGACACCATCAGAGACAAGTCCATGGTAGTGTAAGAGGTGGTCTGTGGTGTTCCATTGCTGAGGTAGGATTAGGGTTGTGCAGGTCAGTTCAAGAACATTGTCAGATCAAAATGCCACAACAGGTACTGTTATTAACATAATGCTCTCAACTCCAGCCAATAACACATTACCTGGAACAGTCTTGCCATTAACCCAGCCCGGCAAGAGTTCAAAAGACCATTAGTCAATTGAAAAGGAACAAGGCCTCTGGAATCAGTTCTGATGCTTGGTAGAAAGGAAGTTCAGAAAAAAATTCAGTCTCATGTCTCGTGTCTGGGAGGAGATGAACCTGCCAAGGAACCCCAGCAATTCCATAATTGTGACCTTCCTTCAAGAAAGGAGGCAAATCCAATTGTGGGTAACTGTAGAGGGATCTCCCTCTGTCTACCACAGGAGAAGTCATTGGAAGGCTGCCCTCAACTGTACTCTCCCAGTGACTGAATAGCTGCTCTCCAAATCAGTGTAGGTTCCATTCAACTAAAGGAACCATAGACATGAAGTTCAGTGTGTCAATACCAAGGAAAATAAAAGCAGCAGCCAAAAATGGCCTTTTTTGACACTACAAAAGCATTGACCTGGGTAGGAACAGTGGAAAATTCATCTCAAATTTGGATTCCTTTAGAAATTTGTCTCTTTTTCACATCACAAAACATATAGAAGTCATCATTCTAACCAATGGGTCCACCATGGACAAAACCCCAATGCAAATTGGGTTAAGCAAAGCTCTGCCAACGTTCCAACATCTCAATCTTTCTCATTGCATACTGCACTTCTCCTCCAACTTGTTTCCTGCTCCAGTGGATAAATCTACAGGATTACTGGGAAACCATTCCACCTACATCACCTCGACTCTGGAACCAAAGTCACTCCAACATCAGTCTAGGTTTTTCGGCAGACCTTGCTTTCACATGTACATATTTGGAGGTCAGGCTCCAATGCATTGTTGACTTGTCCACTGAGGCATGCAACAAACTGGGCTTCACACTAAAGATCCTCTACCAACCTGCTGCCACTGCAAAACACTGCCCACCTAATAATAAAACGTCCATGACAAGATCTTGAAAAACATGAGCCATCTTCCATATCTCAGGAGCCACCTCTAGTGAAGGCAAATATTGATGATGGAATTCACCGTTGCCTTCAGTGCATCAGCACAGTTTAGGTTGTCTGAGGAAACGATTGCTCAAAGACCTCCAAAGTCAACAATAAAGGTCATGACCACCAGGCAACAGTGGTTACCTTCCTCTGTATGGTTCTGCGACATGGACTATTTACAGCAGGCATTTCGATATACTGAAGAGATATCACTTATGCTGCCTCTGTGAAATTCTTCAAATCTACTGACAGGTTAAGTGAATCTAGGTCAGTATCCTTACCCAGACTAATACCCTCAGCACTGAGGCTCTGATGGGTAGGCCACATCATTCAAGCCTGATACCAGACTTAAAAGACCACAATTCTACTCTGAGCTTTGACATAGCAAATGATTACTGGGAAGACAGAATTGAAGAGGTTATTGCCCTAAAAAGTTAACTCTTTTTCTCTCTCCTCTGATGTTGCCCGATCTGTTGAGAATTTTCAGCATTTTCTGTTTTTAAATAGGGTAATATTGGTCCATTATAGCCTAAGTATTTGCACCCTGTGCTTTTGTTATAGGAGTTGCATTTAATCTTTGATAATCTCTTCCTCAATATGGGTATCCAACAGTAGGATGTGAATACAACAGAATGGAACAGGAGTTAGAAAATTTCCATTCAGTGAAGCTAGAAGCCTCTTCCAATATTTGCTGTGTCAGTGCACTTAGCTTCTGTTGTAATATTATATAGTAGTGTGGAGAACACAGCCTATTTTTACCATATAAAGTCAAAAAGACTTGCATTTATACGGTGCCTTTAATGATGGTGCACCACATTGTGCTCAAAAGACCATGAATTACATTGAACAATACTATAACAGCTGTATGGAAGAGTTGGATGACACACAGCAAGATCCATAAATTGTAGTGAGATAAAGCACCAGCTAATCCATTCTAATGATATTTGAGGGATAGATACAAGTCAAGACTTCCATGGAAAAGTTCCTCTGCTCTTTAAAAATGCTACGGAGTACTCTGGATCCCTGAGCATTATCCTGAATTTATTAGTGCCTGCCCCAAAGTTCTTATCAAAACCAACAAAACATTAAGATGGCCGAGCGTGACGCAGATTATGATTTATCCGTAAACTGATTTTCACAGACATGCTGTTCCAATTTTAATTATGTCTAGACTTCTGTAACTTCTTAATTCAGTTTGAAATGTTGTATTTTATATGCCCACTGAGAGTAACAGATAGCTCTGTTTATTCTCTCAGGTTACTGAATGACATGAAATCATTTTGCCAGAAGTTAACCCAAACCTTTTTGTTGTCAGAGGTGGATCATCTATAGAAAAATGTAACATACAGTGTACATACAGTGAAATAATTCAATATTTTTTTTAAATTGAATTTTTCAAATAATTAAACTGGCAGTGAGTTGGGCACCAGAAGCTTAAAAAGTACAAGGAAGTGAGAGTGTTGGGTAATGCTTGAGAAAGAAATAGTATTATGTTAGTTTGGAGCAGTCCAGGAAACACTGAGGAAATGAACGGTAAATTCAGAATGCATACAAATAAATGCACAGCCAGTAGAGCTGCTGCCTCACATACTGGGCCCAGTCCTGGCCTTCAGTGCTGTCTGTGTGGAATTTGCATGTTTTCTCTGTGTCTGCGTGGGTTTCCCCTTGGGTGCTCCAGATTCCAACCCCATCACAAAGATGTGTGTATTAATAGGCTAAGTGGCTGCTGTAACTTGCTCCCTGTGACATTTTTTAAAATGGTGAGGATTGAATGCTCGATACAGAGTTATAGTCATTGTCATGGAGTTACATAGCACAGAAACTGCCCTTTGGGCCAACTCATTCATGCTGACCAAGTTGCCTAACTGAGCTAGTCCCATTTGTCTGCCCTTGGCCTATATCCCTCTAAAACTTCTTACTCATGTAACTGTCCAAATACCTTCTTTAAATGTCATAATTGTACCCACCTCTACCACTTCCTCTGGCAGCTTGTTCTCAAAGTTTGGAGGAAAAGTCTGATATACGTTCCATTATATTGCTCAAATGCCACATACCACAAAGTGTTGCTGACCAGGTTGAACTTCTGAAGAGTTTTATTTCACCATATATAACCAAGTATTGATACTTTAAGTCATCTATATGAGGATAGAATCACTATAATTTACTAACAGCCTGGAATTTGCTCAGAGTGCTATTAAAACATCAAACTAATAATAGTTTCCGTATTTAGAACGCAGCCAATTGTGCCTGCTGTTGTTTTTTGTTTGACAGCAACATTTTCTTAAAATCACTTTTAAACTCATAGCTCTCTGGCATTTTAATAATTTAATGTGAATGTTTCAAAATTTTGATAGCATTAAGGTGAATATATGGTTCTGAAAGTGGAAAAAAATTAAATGCAAGTGCTTTAGCAGCTAACCTTCCATTGACCCTCGCCTACAACCCGTCTAATTAATGCTAACTTTATGATTGTTAGCCAGTTGAATCTCTGACCAAAATTTTTTTTGAGAATAATAGCAGTTTCTTTATGTCAAGTTACAGAAAAGCTTGAACTTGTGGAATTTCTGCTTGTTTGATATGCTGTACATTCCATTTCCCAACACCATCAATAAGAGCCTAAGCCCTGTCAACTAGTAGGCAAATTTTCTAAACTTATTTCATCAAGTTTGCATATAGGTCCTCAGAAAAGTTAGTAAATCACTAAATTTTCAGGGATAGTACTGGAGGTAATTTAGACCAACAGTACTACACCTCCAACAGTAAACTACACCTGAGAAGACCAGTGGGACCACCTATCTAATCTGCCCTTGCTCCCATATCAGATGCTCTGGATGAGGCTGTGTTGTGTGAAATCATTCTTTTCTGTCTTAAGTATCAAGGACTCTGGACACGAGCTTTGTTGACCAAAACTAGTTTAATCACAAAGGCAAACACGGGACAGAATGGATGGGAACAGACACACACTCACTCACGCACAGGATACCACGAACATGAGAGGGGAATTGCAACTGGGGTAAAATACATTCACACACACACACACACACACACACACACACACACACACACAGATACAAACGAGCACACAATAACAATGTACAACTTCAGAATATAACACTTCAATGCCTGTCCCACACTAGCATTGGCCCTTAACACTCCCTGAGTCTGAGTGAAATGCTCCCTGACCATGTGGTGAAGCACTCTTACCAATGATCTCTACAGCATTGTCTCACTAGTCCTGGGGTCATCAAAGAGGAAGGGCTAGGGGATACAGCCCTTTTTATGGTGCTAGGAGGCTGGGTGGAGCCTCACTGTTGTGATTTAAATGAGCCAATGGTGTGGGAGTCAAAGACAAAGGGTCCTGCCACAGCCAATGGTCAGGCAGGTTCAGAGACAAAAGGTACTGGTCAGGCAAGTTCAGAGGCAAAAGGTACTCTCACACCTGAGGGGTGGGTGGAGCCGCACCTTGATTGACAGTAGTATCACTTCCGATCAGAGGAGCAACGCTGTCCTCCAGTCAGTGGGGGTCATTGTCGTTACTGTCACGTTACGGCCATGTGGATTTCTCATAACAGGCTGTAAGAAATATCTAGTAGATTGGATGTGGCCTGCAAATACAATTTCATGCTGTTCCATCAACATTCCGATAGAGGAAACTTGGTCATTTTGTTATTAATGCATATATTCCAGAAATATTGTTTCATCTGTTATGCCTGCCACATTCAGGAGCATTTAAATATCATTAAAAAGGTTAAAATTTTAAAAACTAATTTTTAAATCAATAAATCAACACTTTCGTTAAAAACATAATATTAAAAAGCATGTAACTTATTCTTACTTTTCTTTCTTGGAGCCCTAAAAACCCCATTCAGATAAGTGGGCTTGTCAATTGTGCCAGGTCTAATCTGGGAATTATTTGGACTTCTTGCTGTGTTGTTGGCCTACAATGGAGTGCAAATCCAGATTATACGCTCTGTTCACAGAATACAAGAGCCATGGAAAATTTATGTTACAGAAGGCGACCATTCAGCCCATTGTGTCATACCAGCCATAAAAAAAGCCACCCAGTTTGACTTGTTTACTATTCTCTGACTCAGAAGTGAGAGTTCAACCACTGCTAATAACCTCAACGATTATAAAGTAGCTTCATTATTTGAATTTTGAATAAAATTATGTCTGGAGTGCCCAGATACTGACACAAATGCATCTTAAATAAAAATTATTGTAACTGTTTCCCAAGTTCTTATCTTTTTATAATTATGTAGATACTCTTTTTATCTTGGTTGAGAATTTGGTAAATATTCAGTTAAATAGTCAAATAAGACATTAATTATTATTTTTCAGTTGCCCTTTAAATTTGAAGCAGTCCCAACTTTCACTGGAAGATTCCTGGCCACATAGTCTGAGACCACACACTTGCAATTTCTCCAAACATTCCCACACTTTTGCTCTGAGGTGCATGATCTTATTGGTGGTCTGGTACCTGTCTAATTATTCCTCTTAGCACAATGTTTGAACTATAAATTTCATAATAAATTAACCATGGTGGTTGTGGACATAAATACACTTTTCCTTTTGGTTCAGTGATCTTTGTTAATCCAGAGAGTTTGGTTGGCTCATATCATTCAGCTTGTTGTGAATGATGAATTTATTTCTGAAGTTTTGTAAATGTAATTTCCATTCCCCTCTGGAATTTTCTGACTGTGTGCTTCATAACCTTAGCTTGTTTACTTAAACTCAATCTGAAGCTGGTCATCTGTTCTCGTACAGAACTGTGAACTGCAGGTGCAGTTGCCTATATATATATGGTAGCCACTTAGACTCTGTATCCCTTCTGAGAAATGAAGGTCACGTTTTCGGTTCACCAAGCAAGATTTCTTTGGGGAAATCTTTTGGCAAATGCATATAGCTGATTACGGCAAGACCTGATGAGAAAAGAGGAGAACACATCTGTTTGTGGTACAATTGGAAGAAATCAAAATATTGAAATCCTGTATTATTTTAGCAAATGGACAAAATTGCAAGCAGCCTTCAAACTGTTTGTGCAAGGCCTTGGAAGCCTTGAGCTACTTTCAAGATTTCAACCATGCCTGATGGTGATTATTTCTGCGATCCTGTGGAATTTGAGGCAAAGTGCAAGGTGCAATTAAGGTGATTTTTTCCCCCCCATTTTGGTATGGATTTGTGTGGTAACAGTAAACCCAGGTAACGTGGAAAATAAAACCAACCTCTGCTTAGTGCCAAACAATTTTGATAAAATGACATTTTCTTAATTTTTCAAGATTTTGTCCTTCTACTATAATTCTTCCCATAATCTATACTTTATTGAAATTGCTCCCAAACTAAAGTATTGTTTAAAAAAAATCTGTAACACATGGAAGGCTTCTAATAGAAGTAAAATAATTTAGGCTTGGAGAAAGAAAATACACAGAACTCAATTTTTTATTCAAGTGTGAAAGAAAGCTGATTGTTAAAACAGTTCATCTTCAGCACACATTTAGTCCCCTTGAAATATTTTGGGAACTGTGTTTACATGGAGTACACAAACCGTTAGCAAGAAAGAAAGATCATACTTCCTTCTGGGGGAATTTATTAAGAATTCTAATATCAAAGGCTGAAGAAAATACAGATTTTAGCCAAAAGTGAATGATTTTAGAGGATTGATCTAATTTATCAAAATACCTGGAAAGGTTGTGAATTAATTTTTCAGTCAAAATATTGCTAAAAGTTACCCACACTGCAATGTAGAATATGACTGGGCAGTTACTGTACCCAGTTTTGCCAGCTTTTGGGCCTTGAAATTCAGTTATAGGTATAATTTAATATGTAATTTGTTTTACTTAGTTCATGAAGTGTGCAGTGATGATGTTTTTATCACTGTCCATCAGATAAGAGAGTTGTACATGTATTTCATATAATCAAGTCAGCAGCTGGCAGCTTTGTTTGTTAAGTGCAATGCATTTCTCATGCTGGGACATTAGTGTGTTTTTATTGCAATCCTCAGAAAAATGTCTTCTAAGGTCCAATCTAAAGAGCAAGTGCAGCATTCCAGTATCATACAGAGCAATGCACAGCTTTTCCCAGCTCATAACTGTTACCCAAAATATTGCACCATATGCGGGGATGATAATGGGAGCAGTAATGACCCTGATTGGCTCCCTGTGTTGGAGAGCCGTGCCTAGAAATTCAATAACACAATGGTGCTACCTCTGTGTTATTTGATTGAAAATCAGTTTTACCCCCTCCCAGAGTTGAGTTTAACAAAGAACAGGACATTAAAAGTCACTCAATATATTTGACCTGGTCCTTCCTGGAGTGAGACACCATTGCACTCCTGATGTGCATGAAATGAAATTCCCTGTCCAACATTCCTTTTTGGAATATATTGGCAAATAATTAGTTTTTAGCTGATATGACTATTGAGAACAATTTTCTCAGTAATGAATTTAGCAGCACTTTTTGTACAGTGTCTTTCTCAATGTATTAGCAATTTCAAGAAATAATATGAAATTTTGGTGGTTAAGGGTCTGGGCTAACATTCAAAGAATAACTTTCACTAAGTACCAGTGTGAAAAATTACTAGGCCACTGATTAGGGCCCCACTTAATTTTTCTTTCTATTTAAGTTAATGACAAATAGCAGTGGTGAGAGGGAGCAGGGGTTTCATTGACAACTACTTGTTTATTACAAGATTCCTCAAACTAAAATATGCAGTCATGAGTGTAAATATCGTCATTTGCCAGTCAGTAAGTCTGATGAAATGTGTTATCAGCTGTTAAAATGACAATGAATGTCATGGAAACCCAGTTCGTTTACAAAGGCTTTGCAGAAGAAGAAATCTAACACCCATGTATAATATGCCTTCCATGTAACTATATTAAATCATAAATAGAAGCAGCAGTGGGTCATTTAGTCCCTCCACTGTCATCCTGGTAGCAGTGTACATTCCACCCCTTGCAAACATCAAGCTGGCACTAAAAGAGCAGGGCACTAAAAGAGCAGAGCACCATGATCAGCGGTCACGAGATAGCACAGCCTGATGCCTTCTTGATCATTGCGGGGGACTTCAATCAGGCCAGTTTGAAAAAGTCTCTGACCAACTACCACCATCATGTCACCTGTGGAACCATAGGAGCCAACACACTCAATCACTGTTACACCGCCATCAAGAATGCTTACCGTGCCATCCCACGCCCGCACTTTGGAAAGTCCGATCACCTGGCTGTACTTCTACTCCCAGCATATAGGCAGAGACTGAGGACTGCTGTACCAGTGGTGAGGATGGCAGAGCAGCGTTTACAGGACTGCTCTGAATCAGTAGACTGGACCCTATTCAGGAATTCATCTTCGGATGTGCTTGAATGTGCCACGGCTGTCACCGACATCATCAAGACCTGTGTGGATGAGTGTGTGCCTTCAAGAACATACTGAATCTTCCCAAACCAGAAGCCCTGGATGTACCAGGAGATACACAGTCTGCTGAGGGCTAGATCTGTGGCGTTCAAAACCAGCGATCCTGAACACTACAAGAAGTCCAGGTATGACCCATGGAGGCCATCATGAGAGTGAAAAGGCAATTCCAGTCGGATGCACGATAGCTGTGGTAGGGTTTGCATATCATTACTTCCTATAAGGGGAAACCTAACAGTATAAATGGCAATGTTGCTTCACTTCCTGAGAAGTTCAACGCCTTTTATGTATACTTTGAAGGAGAATAACACTATGCCTGTATGAATCCCCACAGTATCTGGTGACCCTGTGATCTCTGTCTCAGAGGCCGATGTCAGAACATTCTTCAGAAGGGTAAACCCTTGCAAGGCATCGGGCCCCGATGATGTACCTGGCAGGGTACTGAAAATCTGTGCCGACCAAATGTTTGGAGTGTTTAAGGACATCTTCAACCTTTCTCTGTTGCAGTGTGAGGTTCTCACCTGCTTCAAAAGGGCATCAATCATACCAGTGCACAAGAAAAGCAGAGAGAGTTGCTTCAACAACTATAGTTCAGTAGCACTCCCATGTGATGAAGTGCTTTGAGATGTTGGTCATGGCCAGAATTAACTTCTGCCTGAGCAAGGACTTGAACCCACTGCAATTTGCCCACTGCCACAACAGGTCTACAGCAGATGCAATCTCACTGGCTCTCTACTTGGCTCTGGAGCACCTAGACAACAGCAAAACATACATCAGGCTGCTGTTTATTGATTACAGCTTGGCATTCAACACCATCATCCCCTCAGTGCTAATCAACTACTTCAAACCCTGGGTCTCTGTACCTCCCTCTGCAACTGGATCCTCAACTTCCTCATTGGGAGACCACAGTCAGTGTGGATCAGTAATAACATCTCCTCCTCACTGTTAATCAAAACAGGCGCACCTCAAGAATGAGTGCTTAGCCCACTGCTCTACTCTCTCTACACTCACGACTGTGTGGCTAGTCACAGCGCAAACACCATCTATAAATTTGCCAATGACGCCACTGTTGTTGGCAGAATCTCAGATGGTGATGAGGAGGCGGACAGGAGTGAGAGAGATCGGCTGGTTGAGTGATGTTGCAACAACAACCTCGCACTCAACATCAGCAAGACCAAGGAATTGATTGTAGACTTCAGGAAGGGGAAGTCGGGAGAACACACATCAGTCCTCATTGAGGGGTCAGCAGTGGAAAGTGTGAACTGCTTCAAGTCCCTGGGTGTCAACATCCCAGAGGATCTATCTTGGGCTCAACACATTAATGCAATCATGAAGAAGGCACACCCAGAGGTTCTACTTCATTAGGGGTTTGAGGAGGTCTGGTATGTCACCAAAGGCTCTTACAAATTTCTATAGATGTACGGTGAAGAGCATTCTGACTGGTTGCATCACCGCCTGGTATGAAGACTCCACTGCGCAGGATCAAAAGAGGCTGCAGAGGGTTGTTGACTCAGCCAGCTCCATCACGGGTGCAACCCTCCCTGCCATCGTGGACATCTTCAAGATGCTGTGCCTCAAGAAGGTGGCATCCATCATTAAGGACTCTCACCAACCAGGACATGCCCTCTTCATGTTACTACCATCGGAGAGGAGGTACAGGAGCCTGAAGAACCACACTCAACGTTTCAGGAACAGCTTCTTCCCCTCTGCCTTCAGATTTCTGAACAGTTTTTGAACTCATGAACACTACCTTATTATCCTTCTTTTGCACTATTTATCTATTTTTGGTGCATCCTCTGCAGTTCAAAAAGGTCATAGCTGACCTTTTATCTCAGAGCCATTTCTTGTACTAGCCCCATGGCCTCAACCTCTGTTTTGAATGAATTCATCACAGAGCCTCCTCATGTCACTAGGGGAGAGAATTCCATACATTCGGTGTTGGTATTGGTTTATTATTGTCACTTGTACCGAGGTACAGTGAAAAGCTGGTCTTACAAACCGATAATACAGGTCAATTCATTACACAGTGCAGTTACATTGAGTCAGTACAGAGTGCATTGATGTAGTACAGGTAAAAACAATAACAGTACACAGTAAAGTGTCACAACTACAGAGAAAGTGCAGTGCAATAAGGTGCGAGGTCACAACAAGGTAGATCGTGAGGTCATAGTCCATCTCATTGTATAAGGGAACCGTTCAATAGTCTTATCACAGTGGGGTAGAAGCTGTCCTTAAGTCTGGTGGTACGTGCCTTCAGGCTCCTTTATCGTCTACTCGATGGAAGAGGAGAGAAGAGAGAATGTCCCAGGTGGGTGGGGCCTTTGATTATGCTGGCTGCTTCACCAAGACAGCGAGAGGTAAAGACAGAGTCCAAGGAGGGGAGGCTGGTGTCGGTAAATCGCTGAGCTGTGTCCACAACTCTCTGCAGTTTCTTGCGGTCCTGGGCAGAGCAGTTGCTGTACTAAGCCGTGATACATCCAGATAGCATGCTTTCTATGGTGCATCTGTAAAAGTTAGTGAGAATCAAAGGGGACAAACCAGATTTCTTTAGCCTCCTGAGGAAGTAGAGACACTGGTAAGCTTTCTTGGCCGTGGCTTCTACATGATTTGACCAGGACAGGCTGTTGGTGATGTTCACGCCCAGGAACTTGAAGCTCTCAACCCTCTCAACTTCAACGTCATTGACGTAGACAGGTGCATGTAAACCGCCCCCTTTCCTGAAGTCAATAACCAGCTCTTTTGTTTTGTTGACATTGAGGGAAAGGTTGTTCAAAACCCTCCATGAAGATAATTCTCCTTGTCTCAGTTCGGAAGAGTTTACCCCTTATTCTGAGACTGTAACCTCTAGTTCCAAACTCCTCAACCAGATAAATCATTCTTCCTGCATTTGGCCTGTAAAATTCCTCTCATTCCTTTAAATTTGAGGGAATACAAGCCTACTTTATTCAATCTCTCCTAATTTTGCAAACCTGCCATCCATGGAACCAACATAATGAATCTTTATGCCTCTCCCTCTGGCAAGCACTTATGTAGCATTGTCACTGAGATCCTCCTTTCATATGCAAAGAGACCAAAACTTTACACAATAATCCAGGCATGGTCTTGCCAAGGCCCTCTGTAAATGCAGCAAGACCTCCTTCTGTATTGAAATCCTCTCATAATAAAGGCTAACATACCATTTTCTTGTTGAGTCTCATTGGTTTTCAGTGACTCGCGTACAAACACGCCTTGGTCTCTTTGGATGTCAGATGTCAACACTACCTAATCTCCCACCATTTCTAAAAAAAACATTCTGATTTTCTACTTTGTGCACCAAAGTGAATAACCTGACATTTTTCTGCATTTTATTTCATCAGCCATTTTCTTGCTCACACAGCTTGTTCATATCTCCCTGGAAGCTGCTTTACATCCTCATCATCCCATTCTGTTTGTATCATCAGCAAGCTTAGAAATAAAACATTTGGTTCCCCCCCCCCCCCCCCACCCCCAGTCAAGTGTCCGATATAGATTGTGGCAGCTGGGGCCCAAGCACTGAACAGTGTGATACCCCACCAGTCACAACCTGCCAACAGGATCCATTTATTTCCACTCTCTGTGAATTGGTTATTAGATAGAAAACAATCTATATCAGTACATTACCCTGAACTCCATACACTCTAACTTTGTTGACCAACCTTGTGTGGGACCTAATTGAAAGCCTTTGGAAAATTTAAATCCACCCCTTATCTTTGCCTTAGGGTTAGGGTTAGGGTTAGCTGATTATAATCTTAACTCTTCTGCTGACTCTGCTCAATGCTGTATTTTCAATGTGTTCTGCTATGCATCCTTCATTATAGATTCCAGCATTTTCCTGACTAACATTACTGCTGACTATTGCTGCATTTCCTCAAGTATCAAGATCACATTTAAAACCTCATTTGCAAGATAAATCTTTATCTCTTTGTCCTGCTCATGTCTATGCTCTGTGTCTGTCCTTGTGCTGCTCACTGTCATCTGATTCCTGTTTAATTTCCTCTTCTCCGACTTTGCTGCTCTTGGGAGTTTCGGCTGATGTGTGCATTTGGGCACTTCGCTCCCATTTGCTCTGTTTCCTGCTGTTGAGCTCAATGGTACAAACCAATGATTAAGATGTAACTCTTGTCACTCTCGTACTGTTATCTCAAAGCTGATTTGCTCCTGAAACGTGCCAATCCAGCACTGACGGAGCTATCAGGTTGATCTTTAGCTGAGTATCTTTGCCTGAGGAATCAATGTTGTGGAATGTCTCAGTACAGTAAATATCTTTCATTGGACTAGGAATAGTGCTATGAATGTTTATAGTCAGTTGTTATCACAATCTCCAGATTTGTGAATATTGAGTTGGCAAGGGAATCATTAATGACAAAATAAGTTTTTTTTTGTCATAAATGGATTCTCTACAGAAACTTGTGCATTGGTTATTTTCACCAGTGATTGGGCAGAGTGTGTAGAAGTCCGACATCCGGGACAACCAGGTGTAATTGACATTACGTTTTCCATGATCAGTGTGGAAGCAAACCTTGAGCAGCAGTGAGGTCACTGGACTCTTGCATTGTGATAAGATAAAATATCTTTATTAGTCACATGTACATCGAAACACACAGTGAAATGCATCTTTTTTGCATAGTGTTCTGGGGGCAGCCCGCAAGTGTCGCCACGCTTCCGGTGCCAACATAGCATGCCAACAACTTCCTGTATGTCTTTGGAATGTGGGAGGAAACCAGAGCACCTAGAGGAAACCCATGCAGACACGGGGAGAACATACATATTCCTTACAGACAGTGGCCGGAATTGAACCCGGATCACTGGCGCTGTAAAGCATTATGCTAACCGCTACATGACCATGCTCTCAATCCAATGGACATCTTGAGCTTCAAGTTGCAAGCCATTTCATCTCCACTCCCCATTCTCACACTGACCTCTCTGTCCTCTGCTGCCTCCACTGCCAGAGTGAGGCCAAATGGAAATTAGAGGAACAGCACATCCAATGATAATTGGTTTATTATTGTCACATGAACCGAGATAAAGTGAAAAGCTTTTGTTTGCACCCTATCCATACAAATCATTCTATACATAAGTACTTCGAGGTGGTGCAAAAGAAAAAAAAGCATAATTCAGAATATAGTATTACAGGTATGAGAGAGTGCAGTGCAGGTAGACAAATGAAGCTCAAAGGCCATAACAGGATAGACTTGAGAGATCAAGAGTTCATCTTTACCATATGAGAGGTCTGTTCAAGAATCTTTTAACAGTGGGATAGAAACAGTCTTTGAGCCTCGTGGTATGTGTTCTCAAACTTTAGTATCTACAGCCCGATGGGAGGGAGGAGAAGAGGGAATGATCGGAGTGGGAAGGATCCTTGATCATGTTGGCTGCTTTCCCAAGGCAGTAGGAAATGTAGACAGAGCCAGTGGTGGGTAGTCTGATTTGGGTGATGGACTGGGCTGTGATGCATCGGGATATGATGCTCTCGATGGTGCATCTAACAATTGGTGAGAGTCATGGGGTACATGTCGCATTTTCTTAGCCTTCTGAGGAAGTAGAGATGCTGGTGTGCATTTGTCGTCCATGTGGCTGGACTAGGACAAATTGTTAGTGATATTTACAAGTAGAAACTTGAACCTCTCTATCATCTCCACCTCAGCATCATTGATACAGATGAGTATGTACTCCATCCCACTTCCTGAAGTCGAAGCCCTCATATTCCACCTGGGTAGCCTACCATCCAAGGGCATGAACATTGAATTCTCCAATTTCAGGTCATTCCCACCACCCCTTCTGTTCCATTAGTTGAAACCTGACGGTAGTATATTTTGACCTGATAAAGGTATATAAAATTGAAAAGCATAGATAGGGTAGATAGAGTATTTTTTCCAGGCTGGAAATGTCAAATACTAATGGACATATAGTTTTAATGTAAGAGGTGGAAAGTTTAAAGGAGATTTGAGGCAAGTTCTTTTTTACGCAAATGCCTGGGACGTGTTGCTTACAATGTTTCTTATATTGTACCAGTGTTATACATCAAAAATATTCCATAGGCTGAAAAGAACATGGAAGCTGCAAGTATTTTTTTTATACTTCAAGCACATCAGGGTTCCATTCCCAAGGCTCAGCAAATAAATCCTTCTTCACTATCACCTTTACTCACTCCTGCTCATTTAAGCTCCGTGCTATCCAGTGAATCCTTGTGAAACGTGGCCTTGATCTCTTGTATTAACACTTGCTTTTGTTAAAGTATTGATGGTTCCTTAGTTGGTGGGACACTGAAGTGTTCACTTCCACTGGCAACAAGACATTATATTAAATAGAGTTTATGTGGGGAGATGTGTGCCTGCTGCTTTGATGTGAAATTTTGCTGATGATCTATGACAAATCTCTGAAATCATTTTCAAAGGCATGTTTGAATTTGGAGATTCAGTCCATGCAGTCATTTCAGAATCAGAAATGGGTTTATTATCACTGACATATGTCATGAAATTTGTTGTTTTGCTGCAGCAGTACAGTCAAGACATAAAAATTACTATAAGTTACAAAACTAAATAGTGCAAAAGAGGAATAACGAGGTAGTGTTCATGGGTTCATGGACCACTCAGAAATCTGATGGCGGAGGGGAAGATGCTGTTCCGGAAAAGTTGAGTGTGGGTCTTCATGCTCCTGTAACTCCTCCCCGATGGTAGTAATGTGAAGAGGGCATGTCCCGGGTGGTGAGGGTCCTTAATGATGGATGCTGCCGCCTTGAGGCACCGCCTCTTGAAGATGTTCTTGATGGCAGGGAGGGCTGTGCCTGACATAGAGTTGGCTGAATCTGCAACCCTCTGCAGCCTCTGTCGATCCTGCACATTGGAGCCTCCATACCAGGCGGTGATGTAAGCAGTGTCCACTGTACTTTTGTAGAAATTTGCAAGAGTCTTTTGTGACATACTCAATCTCCTCAAACTCCTAATGAAGTAGAGCCACTGGCGTGCCTTCTTCATGATTACATCAATGTGTTGATGCCCAGAATAGATCCTCTGAAATGTTGATGCCCAGGAACTTAAAGCTGCTCACTCCTTCCGCCGCTGACCCCTCAATGAATACTTGTAATATTTCTTCCCCTTTGTCCTTCTTGGATTTTATGGATTAATTTTTGGTTTATGAATTGTATTTTCCTCTTACCTACACCAGCATCGGGTACCAAGAGAAAACATTTTCTGCAGCCTATCGATCAAGTGACATCAGATCATATACATGAATGGTTTCAGTCCTTCATTTCATATCTGGGTCACTGATATCTATATCACTCATCATGTTCAAAAGGAAATTGTATAATTCCACTCTGTTACTGTTGGAACTTTGACCTTGTGTCATTTCTTCTGTTGTTCACCTTAATTTTGCCCAAAAACATAGGACAGGCAGGAACTTTGACAAACTTTTCCCCAAGTACTTTGCATAAAAGTGTTATTTTTAAATGGCAAGTTATTTTCATTAGTGAGGACTGCCCTGTAAATTTAAGTTCTTACCTTTTTTTGGAGGGGGAGGGCTTTGACTATTCCAATGTTCCCTACCACTACCTACTCATACATTAGGACAGTACAGTGGCTAGCTGTCCCTACTTTAGACATTGCACTTGAGCTCTGCTACTTGAATCAATGGCTCCTGCTGAGAACTGCGGCTTTAAGATCTTCTGTCACATTGAGCAACCATGCTTGTAAGTTTTTGTTCTTCATCTGTTTCTCAAACTTGTAGACTGTTTCTCAGCTGGAGGCCTGAGATTTGTGGCACATGACTATGTGTGTTTTGCACGATAAAATTATTGCTTCTCTATAACCCAGTAGAAAACTAATAAGAGTACACTGAACATTTTTTCCACACATCTTTCCACATGTTTTAGAAATTCCAGAACATTGTCCCTAATTCACTTGTTAAAAAAATGTTCTTATATAATGGTTACCATTTGCAATGTCTCATAAGCATACTACATGTGTTGCTGATGCTTTTATACAATAACAAATGTATCTGTAAATTAAATATGGGTTTGAGAGTGTCATCTATAGTTTAACATTGTAACTTCAGATTGCGTGTTTCAAAGTAATGTTGGAATTGACAGCTGAATATAAATTATGAAATCAACCACACATCGTCATGAACTGGAGTGCATTGTAACATATTGGATCAAGACACAACCATGGAATTGAATAGTTTGTATTGGACCAACAATCCATTTTTGCAAAAATACTGTTTTTAAAATATACACAAAGGGATCAGTGTGATCGAGGTTTCTCTTTGATATATTGATTTTGTATCGATCGGTGTGACAGGCAGCACAGACCAGCCTTTATGTTAAATGTACTTCCTCTGTGTTGGATGGGAACATCAGGAAAGTACTCTCATTCTGTGGCATAACAAAAAGGGCAACATTGAGCTGGCAGGCTGTTTTGCATCTGTTGCCTGCTATATTTCCATTGCCAAATTTAAAATCTACATGGAATTAGTGGCAGCAGAGCAACAAATGGGGTCCGCCCATTTCATTGCACAGTGGGAAACCCCCTGCAGGGCATTTGAACAGTATCTGAAGCTGACCAAGAGAAATTCTGACCAGATGGCAGTAATTAGTGAAGATGCATCCTGCAATTCAATCAGAAGCATTAGTAACATTTAGACACTTAGTACACAAAATTATGACTGGCCTCGACAGGATGATCAGAAAGAACTTATTTCACTTGGCGGCAAGGTCAATAATGAAGGACATTGGTACATGGCAATTGGAAGATGGACTGGAGTGGATTTAAGGAGTTTTTTTTCACCCGAATATGTAGGCCTGGTATTTTTCTCTGCCTAGTTATGTTTGCAATGGCCCAGTAATTGAATTACGCCTGACTGTACTGATGCTGCGCCTGGGGATTTTTTAGTAAATGACAAAAAGAAACAGAATTCCTTGTTCTGTGGTGAAATATCCTTATTTGAGGTAATAGATTACTGTAACTTTAATGTATTAGATGAACTAAAATATCCTTCCCTTTCTCTACCACTGCTTTGAGCTGATCCCTGGATATATTCAAGATAATATGTTAATTTGTTAATGATCCACTGACCAGCTCACCTTAACCAAAAACAAAATTCTTGAACGCTCAGCATGTCAGGCAGCATCTGTGGAAAGAAAAATCTTATTAATATTTTGAGTTGAACATGCTTTTTAAGAACAGAAGCTCATTTTTCCTAACAGCAATAACTTCATGTGTAATAGGTTTGTCTTTTAAGGTAAAAACCCATTATCCATTATCCATAAACATTTGTAATGGTAGTTTGCCCTTTGATCCGACAGCATTTCTCACTTCACCTCCCCCTTTAGTCCTCAGTGAATAAAGCTCTGCTTTCTTTCTAGATCCAGCTGATTTGATAACTTTTGACTATTAGCATTTGTAAAGGTGCTAGGACAAAATTCCATGTACAAAGCTTTTATTTCCTCTTTGTGTCTCTCAGATGCTTATTCAGAGGTCTTTCAGGACCATTTTGGAAGAAATTAATACCACCATGATATAATTGTTCTCAAAGTAGAAAATGACTAATTACTTCATTTTATTTAAACTTTTAAGCTCGTTGTTTATTTAAAGTTTTGAACGAACTGCATCAAAGTTGATTTAAAATTTTGCAATAATTACCTCAATTGTTGTTTACACTGGTCTAATAAGAGTTCACTGTTTGAACTTCAACCTTGGCTGTCTTCTGTGTGCTTTCCTCAGGACAAGGGGAGCAGGCATATGAATATCATCTATCTTTTCTGGTTGGGTTGGGTGGGGTGGTGTGAAGCAGGTATAGGGGGATATGGACTGAATCACTAGCATCCTGTCTTCCCTTCTGCTGTGGATGATGGAGCTCAATCTCGCATCTCCTCTGTTTCTTGTACTTCTGCTCTCACCCTGCCTCCTCCCAGACAGAACAGAGATAGAGTTCTCCTGGTCTTTACCTTTCACCCTGCGAGCCTCTGCATCCAGCATTTCATCCTTTGTCATTTCTGCCAGCTGCAATGAGATCCCACCACCAGCCACATCTTCTCCTCTCCACCCCTTTCCGTCTTCCACAGGGACCACTCCCTCCGTGACTCCCTGGTCCACACGCATTCCTCCCTTACCCCTGGCACTTCTCTGGCCCTCACAGTAGGTGTAACACTTGTCCTCACACCACCTCCCTCACCACCATCCAGGGACCTAAACAGTCCTTCCAGGTGAGGCAAAGGTTCACATGCATCTCCTCCAACCTTGTCTACTGCATTCGTTGGTTCTGATGTGGCCTCCTCTACATCAGTGACACCAAGTGCAGACTCGGCGACTGTTTTGCAGAACACCAACACTCAGTCCGCAATGGTCATCCTGAGCTTGTAGTTGCAGACCATTTCAACTCCCCTTCCCATTCCCGCACTGACCTGTCCATCCTTGGCCTTCTCTACTGCCAGGATGAAGCCCACCACAAACTGGAGGAGCAACACCTTATATTCTGCCTGGATAGTCTACAACCCAATGGCATGGATATTGAGTTTTCCAATTTTAGGTCACCCCTTCTTTTTGCCCGCCCTCCCTTTTCCACCCCCGCTCCCTCGCCTTGTCCTCTGGTCCTCCTATTTTTGTCCCCTTTCTCACCCTTCTCCTAGCCCCCCTTTACTCATCTTCATCCCCTTTCCCCTCCTGGCTTTATCCACCCACTTCACACATAGGCTTCCACCCCCATCCCCCCCACCCCCCATCTAGTTCCAACTATCATTCACCTCTCCCGTAATCCTTCCCATTCTCACCTCCTTTACTTATCTGAATACAGCTCTGGTATTGCTTTGTGTTTCTGCCTATCTCCCTCCAGCAGCTGTCTCCCATCTTTACACTCCCTCCCGCCCCCCACCTTGCTCCATCTGTTTTTTATCTCTTTTCCCTCTTTCTTTGTCTGCCTCCATCTGTCATTCACCTGCCATAGTCTTCCAACTCCACCCCTGCTGACCTCCCCTCCCTGGCACTACCTGCTGTCATCTCACACCCCTCCTCAGTCCACCAGTCGCCTCGGAATCCTTCATTGCCACTCCCCCTCTCTTTATGCTGGTCACCTTGCCTCTCCACTCTCAGTCCTGATGCAGGGTTTCGACCAGAAATGTCATCAATTCCTTTCCTTCCACAGATGCTACATGACCCACTGAGTTCCTCTAGGATGTTGTTTGTAACATAAGACATCTTATAGACCCGTACGTATTTGGAATGTGGGAGGAAACCAGAGCACCTGAAGGAAATCTGGAGGACATTAGAATGAGGGTCTGCCCATTTAAGGTGGAGATAAGAAGGAACATTTTTATTTCCTCCCACATTCCAAAGACATACGAGTTAGGAGCTGTGGGCATGCTATGTTGGCGCCGGCAGTGTGGCGACACTTCCGGGCTGCCCCCAGAACACTATGCGCAAAAGATGTATTTCACTGTGTGTTTTGATGTACATGTGACTAACAAAGATATCTTATCTTATCTTAAAATTTAATATGGATGCTCCAGAAGCTAGAACGACATCTAAATCAACATCATCCATCAAGTTATTAATTCAGATGGAAGATTTCCAGCCTTTCTTACCTTTTGAATGAGGTATCTAATTGTTCCTTTTCCAAAGCACTGCAAATTTTCAAGTTATAAATTGAATACCAGGAGCTTTAGTATCAACAGCTTGAGGTAGTCACAAATTAATGGGGTGCAGATGTTAGCTTTATGTGAATCCCCTCTTCTCTGCAGCTTATAGGAATCTCAAAGATGAAAAGACAGGAACCAAATGTTACACAATGAAAAAACATTTAAAATAAAAACTGAAAATGCTGGAAATATCCAGCCAATCAGGCTGCATATGTGGAGAGAGAACAACCAAGTTGTATCCGAGTTGGCCAGGGATTGAAAATCAAAAACGGCAGATGCTGGAAACCTGAAACAAAATATTAGGAAAGGTCATAAGGAAATCATGAAAGATTATCCTCCTGAATTGCTAACCCTGCTCCACCTATATCCCACCACCCCTGTCCACTCACAGATGTCACCTATCTCTTTTCTTCCTCTTTTACTGTTTAATACTCATTTTAAAGTTTTTGAGAAGCTTTTAGAAAAGGCAAATATATAAATGCAACGCAGCCAAGGATAAATATTTATGAACCTTCTTTTAACATGAAACAATGAACAATGTTAGCTTTCTTACCTCTTTATTAAATTGATTCTTGCCAGTGTCTGTGGGGGGTGGGGGGGAGAAAAGCCTTTGCAAATAGATTTCAAGGGCTATTCCCAAGTTAAACTATTGGTCTGGAACTGTTAACATTTATGAAGAAACTTCAAAGGCAGGCACTGGAGGATGGAGATAATCCTTCAGTGTTTCTCAAAGTAGTTTGCTTGAATATTTTTCTTCTTTCTTTTCCCCAAGGAGGGTCTCATTATTGGCCCTGTATAATACCAACCCAATAAACAGAATTGTTTTACTGCAGTCTGATAAAATTTCATGTATCTAAGTTCATATTTTGAAATGGAAATATAGCACCATCCATAATTTCTGATATCAATATCTAATGGGTCATGCTTACAGCTTCAATGTTATCATAAATTTAGCAATACCCCCAGTAAACTGCAATATAACAGCTGTTGGCAATTGCAGAATATGGTTAATTCAATTTGCAATAAAAAGCCTTGATGTATAGAGCTGGATACACATAGCTATGCTCAAAGCCAACATTTGAACAGCGGGACCAAAGTGCTGAATATACTGAGGTCAGCTGTCTCTTTGATGTCAGCAGTGATGGCTGTAAATCTTTTTGGCTTGACTGTAAAGCGTAATCCCATTCTGAGCTTCTCAGCAGCAGTTTGGTGTTAAGCGTGTCCTGAAAGAAATCCTTGCATCACAAGGCGAGAGTGGTAGCCGGCCTCCAGGTGAACCTTGAAAGCAATTTTAGACGTTTGTCTGAAAAATGAGAGATTAAGTGGCACATTATGTGGCTGGATTATGTAGAAAGTGAAACTGCTGGGCTAAAGTGTCTTTATAGCTATAATTCTTCAAGACTAGGAGTAGTGACTGAATGACCTGAGGGTTAAGCCTACATGAGGCAGATCAAAGTCTGCCATAAATGTAACCATGTTGGTTGTCAGTTTATAAATCCACATAAAATTTTAATGAAGATTTTTTTCTTCAAACTATTCTCAATTACTGTCAATTACATACTATACAATTTTCATGCACAACAGGATTCCAGTAATATTTTATTTCCCATGAATAACTATGTAATTACAGAGTAAAAGCATTGTAATTACAATATTAGTTGATATTAATACACATTTAGTGCGAATAATGTATTACACAGCAAATGAATCATGAGCCAGCACAAATTATGAGGCGTACTTGAAAGATTCTCAAGACTTTTTTAGCCCAAGAGTAAAGCATAAGCAATTTTTAAAACAACTTAAGAAAGTGCCATTTAGCACTCCCTTTCTTTGCATTATATCCAGTTACTGTTTGCAGTATATTCTCCAGAAGATACAATATCACTATTAAATTGTGGACTAATTGTTTAGGTGATTCATGGAGCCAATGTCACCTTTTGTGCAGTGTAATTTGATGCTTCAATTCCTGACATGTCAAAAAAATTTAATACCAGTACTTTGAAACCAACAATTTTGTAGGATACATTTTGATTTTAGGGGACCATTAAATGCAGTCAGTCTTGAAGCAGCTGCAATAATGATCCTTTAACACTTCATGACAAGCCAGTTGACTAGCATTAATGACAAAAAAACATCAGTAATCTATCCTTTGAGTGTGTGATATTTTAGTTTGATGCTTTAAATCACTTTTAGAAATGTTTCAAGGAAGGTAATGTTGAATTGCACATAGAGAAACATAAGACTTGATGCTAGTCTCTGGACAAAAAAAATACTTTGCATTCTACTGACTTTTATCACTGCCTTGAAACTTTTTAGCCACTTAACTGTTGTTCACATGTATCTTGGTGAAGTGGGGCTTAAACAAAGTCTATGACACATTCTTCCCATTTACCTGCTGCCACCACTTGTACCAACCTAAGACCCACAAAGGAGGGTTTCTCTGCGTGTCATCCTGTTTATGAATCAAATCAGCCATGGCTGAATGGCGGAGCAGACATAAAGGGCCTGATTCTGCTCCTATGTCTTATGGTCTTATGCTTGAAATATATACTTTAAACCAGATTTTGGGTTGCCAAGAAGCTTTAAACAAAACACTCTTGTAAATGGGTTTGAAAAGGCAATTAACTCCATAGCATTAGAAAGGCTGCAGGAAACGATGGAACTTTATCTTAAATACAGAGAGAAGATGGATGTGTAATGTCTGTTGAGGGGGGAAGGAAGACTGTAACAAGATATGAAGAATTCCAACATCATTTTATGACACAAAAATCATTACAATTGTAAACTCTGATTTAGCTTTTATATTAGTGATTAAACAAGTACATTGTAGCTCAGCAGAATGGAGATATCATGCTGCATCTTTATTGCCTCTCACTAGCTACTTCACATGCTCCAACATATACAGTGTTCACAAAACAGATGGAGTAATGAATGACTTCCAGAAGCACTGAAAAGCATTGAGGAATACTATATTAATCACAAATAATTAAAAAAATTACATAACATTTTTTTTACTTTTTATTAATTTACCTCCATTAAATCTCCATTCAAATGAATGGGCTCATGGATAGTGTGTCAATTAGAACTTGGTATGGGATTCATGAGCAGTTTCCCCAGCTTAAATTCTGGGATTTTAAGTAAATATATGCTTTGTCTAATGAAGGATTTATTGGTGAGAATGTATTGGCTAGTTCAGGACTTCAGTGTTCAGACACGCCAAACATTGGTACTAGAGCCATAGAGCCATACAACATGGAAACAGTCAATGCTGACCAATATTCCAATCTAAGCTAGTCACATTTGCTTGCATTTGGCACATATCCCTCTAAATCTTTCCTATCCATTTACCTGTCCAAGTATCTTTTACAAAGGCACCTCTTTACATTACCATTTACAAAGGTAAATACATGAAGTTCAGTGTGGAACATATTACAAAATCAACCATTTCTTGTCCATTTATAAATGCATGTATCAAATGACTGAAGAATTATTCGAGACCCAAGTCCATTACAAATGTCAAAGTATTAATATTACACCAGAAGGGAGAAGCTGTCTGGGATATTCAGGAGCTCTTTCTCCACTTGCGTAGTAATAAACCTTTTGACACTTGTAACAGACCTAGATCTTGAGTGATTTTTTTTCAATTGTTCAATTTTCCCCAACAGAATGTGTAGAAATATTTAATGGTTAGTTATTACCCCTAGCCCTGAATCAAATTTCTTTCAATTTAGTTTTGAAATATACTTGTTCTCTGCATGAAGTGACAAAAGTGTAAAGAATAACTTAGCTATATTTTCCTGTGTTGTATTAGTGGAATGTGAAGTAGCTCAGTGGAGTTGCCCTTGCCTCTGACTCACAGAGTTTTGAGTTCAGTTCCCATTTCTTGCACTTGAAAATAAAAAAAAATAGGCTCTTAATCCAATATAAAATGTAACAATGTTTGCAGTGCTGTCTTTTCCAATATGAAAATATGTAAGCCCCAATCTCTTATCTAACCAAGCCAGATACAAGGAAACGAGTATCTCCTTAATGCTAAAACATTATGGTAGTTGCCAGTAATACTGTAGGAAGAAATGGCATTGTCTTGAACAATACAGGGAAGTTATCCTGCTCTCCTTGAAAATATTATTCCCCAATAAATATCACTAATCTAATCACAATGCCATTTATGAAATGCAGCTAATCTAAGCACAGCAACCATATTTTCTGCCTGAGAACAGTGCGTAAACTTTAAAAGTACTTCTCTGGCTGCATTGCACTTTAAGGTGGTCTATAGTTGTGAAAACTCATCCCCTTCCTTGAGTTATCACTCCCAATGAATAGGGACGTGCAATTCAACAGCCAGCAGTCCTTGGACATAATTCTTGTCTCCAAAACTAGGGTAAATATGGACATGGTCTCTGTCAGTTTCTGCCTAATTCCTCTTGGTACCCTTGGCCTATCATATATGTGGTGACATTTTTATGTCAGTGCACTTCTTTGCATGAAGAATAACTACTGTACTTGGTAAATGTTTGAAGGAAACAAAAAATCTTCAATCTACCTACATTTATAGAAATGAATCTGTAAACCCATCTTCATATCCTTGTGAGGATTTACTTCAGTCAGGCAACAAATGGTAAAAGCTTCTATTCCATCAGAAATTATTCATACACAAGCATGAGAGTGAAATAGAGGAACTTTGTCCCTCCCTTGGGAAGAGTTGAACAGATGAGGTTAAGTGATTAAAAATGGAAATCCTGACCCTGAACTCGGCACAAATGTGTTTAACTCTACCAAATCTTGGGCTGTATAACATGTTCTGAAAAGGTTGCCTGGTGGTTAATTGTGATTTACAACCAAGGTTTCATGCCTCAGATGACATCAGTATTTTGAAATAGGTTCACCCACAATGGGTTTCTCAGGGTTTGGAGAGACCCAGCAGTTGAAGGGTGGTTGGGTTCCACAGATCTAACCAGTAAATACTTTCCAACATTTCTTGTGGCCAGGAGGAGGAGGATCATTTTCTTTCTCTTGTCCCAACCATCCTTGCTGCCTTAAACCCGACTTCTTCCAAATTTCACACTCTTCTCTCCATCTTCACAACAATACAAGCTCATTCCATTCATTCTGTAGTGTTTCACGCCAATCACATGGTCTACAATCCTCTTCAATTTCCAACCCAGCAACCAACTCATAAGCTGGCAACCAGGTGGAAATATAAAGAGATCCTAATACAGTATTCCCATTAAGTTCAACTTGATTTCCACCATTCTCATATTTCCAGCTTTCCTCGTCGTTGAAAAGTGCTGCTACTTGCTTTTTGACCTTTTAAGTATCTGGGTCATAAGGTCAGACTGTACAATCTAGACTATCATTAACCCGCTAACATCTAAAATATCAACATTTGATGGGATAAGTTTTTCCTACTGTGAAAACACTGACTCTGAAAGCACCTGCTTGCATTTTACTTTGTATACAAGGGCCTGAGGTGACAATTTCAATCCACCTAGAGGTACCACTTTCATAGGAATTAACATACAAAGTAGAAAAAGGGATATAAAATGTCACCATATGGAAGGCGCACAGATGGTGTACTTTGTTGAAATCTGGAGTTAACATTTTATGAAAATTCAACATGAGATGTCCGACAATCTGTGTGGGGGAGAAACAGATCGGTCAGTACTGTAATTAAAGTTTCTGAATCAAAGAAGTTTCAGAATTATATAAAAAAACAAGACTAATTGGCAAAAAAACAAATATGAGAACCCTTAATATTCAAGAAAGTGTGTACTGAGGTGAACTTTAATAAAACAAGGATGTCAAACCTTCAACATTGCAAGTTATATTGAACAAGGATATTGCCGGGTATAGTGGGAGACAAGAATAGTAAATTTTGCAGTAAATCAGTTTATCTTTTTCACTCTTGTACAATACTTAAGAAACATGCAGTTATAGATATAGCGTTGTATTACCCTGTTATAGATATCTCCCTTTCCCACCTTTGACAAGTGCAACATTGGCACCTGGAAGCACTTTATTCAACCTGCATAAAACTTCTGAGCAGATGTCTATTTCATATCAATTTGAAGTGTCAGTCCCCACATCTTCAATACATCAAGCACTTCACAAAATATCACAGCTTGTATACCATTACTACCTTTCAAGATCCAGTGTTACTGAGGAAATCAAAAGATGCAGTGGTGGAAATAGCCTAATTTAAAACTGGCTGGCAAAACCCTGATCAGAAAGGATCCTGGCAGGAATGGAGCACAAATGGATTAAAAATTTCCTATGCCAACTTGGTCAGTTTGGAAAGCATCCCTTACAGAAGCTGTACAACTCGTGACTAGAGAGCAACATAGCTTCATGATAAATGATTGGTATTTTGTTTCGCTGATCTGACATATTCCATAAGAATCTGAAAATAATTTTATAAATGGGACAAGCACCATTGACATATAATGAAAGGAACTGAATTTCAGAAGCAGCGTTTACTTTGTACAACTTTTAACTTCTGCTGTTTGGGGATGGATTTCAAGACATGCATGTTTACATAATGCTCCTTTTGACCAAATTCCTAAATTGCATTATAAATTACTTTAGGATGGGTTAGTTGCTATTACACAGGCAAAAACTGAGGCTATTGTATGGAAGAAACTTCCCATAACCATTAGTTAGCAAGCTGAGAACTTCCTATGCTTTTTTTCGACAGCACCATGACGTTTTTGCTAGCTACTGAATATTGAAGGGAATCAGTACCTTGGTACTGATGATGTGTGCCTTTAGCCAGCTTTTGGTGTAGTTTGGAACTATGACAATGGGTAAATGCTAATATCTCAGCTGAGCTGTTACCAGTACATTGGTGAATTTTCCCTTCAACTCAAATGTATTTGAATGCCTCAGCAAACGTACATTTAAATATGACATTCAGAACACATCATTGAGTGTAACTTTCATTTTGTGCACTATAGCAACTGCTTCTGAAAAGTAACATTTTGCATCCTTTTATAATCGATTGATCAAGATAGCTGCTGCATAAATGGACTCTCAGAAAGCCAGATAGGGAGCTTATTAAGAAAATAGAAGCCCATGGAATTAAGATGAAAATTGTGTCATGGATGTAAAATTGGCCTACTGTCGGGAATAGAGGATGATGAGGGTAAGATCTTTATCAGACAAGTAACTAATCTGGTGTCTCCCCCTCTCCCCCCCTCCCCTTCAAAAGATCAATTTGAAGTCCTATCTTTTCAATTTTTATAAATGAGCTCAATTCAGGTGTAATGCTGACAAATAATACTAATAGTGAAAAGTAATAGATAATAACAAAGGAAGTATTAGTATTGGTATTGGTTTAATAGTGTCACTTGTACCGAGGTACAGTGAAAAGCCTGTCTTGCAAACTGGTCATGTAGGTCAATTCATTACACAGTGCAGTTACGTTGAGTTAGTACAGAGTGCATTGAGGTAGTACAGGTAAAAACAATAACAGAGTAAAGTGTCACAGCTACAGAGAAAACGCAGGGCAATAATGTGCAAGGTCACAACAAGGTAGATAGGTCATAGTCCATCTCATTGTATAAGGGAACTGTTCAATAGTCTTATCACAGTGGGGTAGAAGCTGTCCTTAAGTCTGGTGGTACATGCCCTCAGGCTCCTGTATCTTCTACCCGATGGAAGAGGAGAAAAGAGAGAATGTCCCGGGTGGGTGGCATCTTTGATTATGCTGGCTGCTTCACCAAGACAACGAGAGGTAAAGACAGAGTCCAAGGAGGGGAGGTTGGTGTCCATGATGCACTGGGCTGTGTCCACAATTCTCTGCAGTTTCTTGCAGTCCTGGGCAGAGCAGTTACCGTACCAAGCTGTGATATATCCAGAAAGGATGCTTTCTATGGTGTATCGGTAAAAGTTGGTGAGTGTCAAAGGGGACAAACCAAATTTCTTTAGCTTCCTGAGGAAGTAGAGGCACTGGTGAGCTTTCTTGGCTGTGGCTTCTACATGATTTGACCAGGACAGGCTGTTGCTGATGTTCACTCCCAGGAACTTGAAGCTCTCAACCCTCTCGAGCTCAGCACCATTGATGTAGACAGGTGCATGTACACCGTCCCCTTTCCTGAAGTTAACAACTAGCTCTTTTGTTTTGTTGACATTGAGGGAAAGGTTGTTGTCATGACACCATTCCACTAAGCTCTCTATCTCCTTCCTGTACTCTGACTTATCGTTGTTTGACATACGGCCTACAATGGTGGTATCATCTGCAAACTTGTAGGTGGAGTTAGAGCAGAATCTGGCCATGCAGTTATGAGTGTATAGGGAGTAGAGTAGAGGGCTGAGGACACAGCCTTGTGGGGCACCAATGTTGAAAATTGCATGGTCTGTAGTGGTGAGGGGGCAGGAGCTAAGCAGATGGCCTTCAGAGGACAGTTACTGGGCTTTCATTGGGAGGAGAAGCATACACTTAGATTTTGGAAAAGTCAGACTGTTTTTATTGAAACAAAGAAGGTTAGGAATTGAGTTAAGAGGGCTTCAAAAAGAACTTGCAGGCTAACTCACAAATGGAGGTGGAGGACTCCTGTTTTTTCAAAGAGCCAGCAACAGCACAATGGTTGGATGAACTCTGCCTGTGCTAGAAGTTTCTACAATTTATAGCAAATTAAAACAGTCCTTTAAATTATGGAGCATGAATTCCAGAGCTGATGCAAACCCAGTATTTGACCTGCTTGTTGAGAGCCATCCAGGTTCTCCCCAGGCTACGGCAGAGTTCCGTTCTTGTGAACTATTCATAACCCAGACAGTTCACATCGGAAATGGAGCCACAAACTGAATTCCCATGTGACATAAGATGCCTGTAGCCCCGGAAAATCCATCCTGCCAGTCCCCCAAATGCTTGTTCATTCATGTGTGTGGGTGGTACATAAGCTGGGTGTTCATATCCTGGGAAGGACCTGTATAAAGTTAACAGTTAGAACATAGAACAGCACAGGAACAGGCCCTAAGGCCCACAATGTTGTGCTGAACTAACTAAATTGTAAATCAAATGCCCAACTAAACTAATCCTTTCTGCATACACAATGTCTACATCCTTCCATTTCCCGCATATCCCTGTGCCTATCTAAGAGCCTCTTGAATGCCCCTATCATATTTACCTCTACCACCACCCCAGGCAGTGCATTCCAGGCACCCACCACTCTCTGTATATATAAAAAAAACTTGCCCCACACATCTCCTTTGAACTTACCCCCCTCACCTTAAATGCATATGCTCCGATATTAGGCATTTCAACACTGGGAAAAAGATACTGGCTGTCTACTCTATCTATGCCTCTCATAGTCTTATAAACCCCTATCAGATATCCCCTCAGCCTCCACCGCTCCATAGAAAACTGAATCCAATTCTGAATCCAAACAAGTAATTCACCGTGGATCTTATGCATCTTAATTGTTCCAAACTGTAATACTCAATCAATTTGAAAATCCTTTCCTTTGTACCTAAATTTCAATTTACAATATTTTTGATTTGTGTGATAAGACAGAATCTAAAACTATGATAGTCACATAGTATTTTGATTTAACTGAAATGAAAAGTTAAAAAAAAATAACTGATATCATATTCATAACACCATACTTCTGTGTACACAGAATACTTTGATCAGTCCATGTGCTTACTTCAAAGACTTGGATTTGTCAACAGATGACATGTTGCACTTGTGAAAAGTCAAGAGGATTTGGAATGTTTACATAACCCAGAATTATGCAAGAGTGACCACAATATTCAATTTCTATGCCATTGGAGTTTTACAGATAGGTGTTAGTTAAATATCAATGAAATAATGGTATCTAGTTATTTAGCTGGGAGCCATTCTCCCTCCCAATGCAATCCCTGAACCCCTGAAGCTTAATCACCTCACCATGTCACCTCTGAAAGGTCCTCACCGCATCTGCATGAGATATTTGTCATAATAAAAGTAAAAAATGCTAGAAATATTCAAAAGGTCAGTCAGCATCTGCGGAGAGAGAAGCAGGACTGGATTTTGATGAAGGATCTCAGATTCTCTCTCCAACCTACTGCATGACCTGTTGAGCATTTTCTCCATTTTCTATTCATTTTATTATTTTAGCCTTACAGCAATTGTTTTTCATAATACTTGTTGCTTTATTCAATGCCTTAGTGCTATTGACTGTAACTGGACATTGCTGAGTCAATGCAGCTGCCATCAAGAGAATTAAAATATTTGTGCTTATTCTTGACTCACTGCTGGGCACATATCCTCTCAGCCAGAAAGGTGCAGATATAAACATAATCCAGAGGATTTAAATGAGACCTAAATCCTAGATGACACCACTGCAGCACTGAAGGAATGCTGCACTGGTAGAAGCACTACTTCTAGAGACCCCATCTACCACCTCAAATGGATGCAGATTAGAGAAGGTGTGATATTTATGTCTCAGCCAACGCCATTGCTTGTTGGACTTTTGCCATGTTTGTAGGACTGCCTGTAAGACTTTATCATGTGCAATATGGTTGCTGTGTTTCTTTCCATTTAAAAATCAATTATTGCACCAGAGTACTTCCTTGGTTGTGAACAATTATGGGACACATTGAGAGTTGGAAAGGAAAAATGTAGTTGCAAGTTTTATTCTCATTACTCAAGTGTGATACAAGATACCTCAATCCTGTAATCACAGCTGGTACTCTGCTGGTGTGACGCCATAAACGAGGTAGGAGAACAGGTGTGATCAGTGAATGGAGATTCAGCATTCTGAACCACAGCACAATTCATTAACTCTCTCTTTACAAGAATTAAGTTAATTCTGAAGACATTTAAAGTACCAGATGTTGATATTTTCCAGTTTTGGAATACAGTGAAGTATGAGTCTCTCTAATGTTAGGTATGCTAGATGAATGAATCGGTCACTTTTGAGCATAATTTAAAAGCAAATAACTCCTTTTAAAAGTTTGTTTCCTTTCAGTAACCAAGTTCTCCAAGGAATTTGAGGGTGTGGTGGTGCTGGGGGGAGGAGGAGGGGCTGGTGGTTGAAATCATTGCCTGAGTTCTCAGTTTAGCTTTGGGACCACTTTTTGCAGAAATCTGTACAGGGTCAACATATTAATATTTGTGTCATTTTGGCAGCTGTATCTTAAGTTGTCACAACCTTAATTAAGAAAGTAAATATTGTTTTAGTTACACAGATGAGTTTAGTGAATGGACTGTGTTTAGATATGAGGTGGACGTCCAGCATCTATGTATTACCTTTATAATCATGTACGTTACCATGAGAGTGGATAATGGCACCTCTGAGATCAGGGAAATTCTTCACAATCTTGCCACATAATCCCTTAAATTTTGAGAAAAAGAGCTGTGTTTTGATATAATAAGGCATTGGTGATCATCAAGATGATTTTTGACTTTCATGTTCAGGTAGGTTAAAGTGTCTATGGCTGGATTACCTGTGAAAATATGAAAGATCATTACTGCCTTTTGTACAGAGCACAATGTTGCTACATTAGAAGAAGAGACAGTAGAAATATGTTGCATTCATGTCAGTTGAGCTTGAGGTCATACTGCACAGTTTAGGCATATAACTTTGGAAAATAAAAAGAGCTTTAAGGTAGGCTCAATCCATCAAGACACTGACTTAAGTGCTGTTTTTTCTTCCCACCACCCCCCCCCCCAAGTATAAATAATCCTGGCTCCAAATGCATAAAAATTGAAATTGTATGCACTTCCCTCTGCACTACTTCAATTACTGATCCATTACTGATTACTGAACTCTCAAGATGCATATAAAATAAATAAACCCTGTTTATTCTTCAGCATTGTGTGGTGCAGATGAGTCTCTTGTTCTGATGCTTTACTTCAATGAACCTGCTTGGACCATGACTTAGAATGTATGGTTATGGTCTTTCAATGTGCAAGTCAATCTTTCAGAGTCACAGACTTGATGCTTTTAACAGGCAGTATTTATTTGGAACAACAGATGCCATCCAAGATTTAGAAATGTATTGCCTTTCTTCATCACCACCAAGTCCAAATCCTGAAACTTCCTACCTGATAAGCACCATGGGGGTATCTTCACCAGAATGACTGCCATGGCTTAAGGAGGTGGTTAGTCACCATCTTCTTGAGAACAATTAGGGATAGGCCACAAATGCTGGCTTTTCAGCATCCTGAAAAATGAACATCAAAGCACTGAAACAAGGTTGGGAACGTATCAGCATTTGTTGAAGAGCTTCAAGTTTGTATGAGCATCCTCTGTGGTGCCTCCATGCAGCAGTAACAATCGAGGGCAAGTTCCATTTATTGACGACTTGTTGATTCCCACACAGTGACAATTTTCCCAAGGTGGCCATATTTCTTTCTCATGTAGGAAACTATTCTGTTTCTTTTTAATGTATCTAACAGACTTCCCCTGAATCTGATTGAAAGGTGACCTCAGGCTCCTTTTAGTGCATCTCTTAAGCAGTTTTTCATCAAGGTCTGACACGTATTGGTCCACAGTTATTTTGGATGTTGATTCAATGGCTGTAATCCTTTAAACTAAACCTCTCCAGTGTGCTGTGTGGCTTTAACTGTTAGAAGCAACTCTTTAGGACTTGCTAACCCTCCGGATATCACACAGTGCTCTCATTCCCAGTTCATCATCCAATCTGTGCAAGCAGCAGATGATCATTATAGAGATGAGCAGACCTTGCAAAGTCATTCGAAGTCGACTCTCTTTACTACTTGAGTGCTGTGTGCGCAGTGAGTTCCCTTCCAGCTGGCACAGACTCCTTGTCCTGCTGACTGTAGTTGTTTATTACAATGTACACAATTAACTACTGTACTAGACTGCTGACAATAAATGTCTCGTCCTGTGGAAAAGAACAACAATGTCATTATGTATCAAGAAGGTCACACATCCGGTTTGTGCCAGAAGAGTACTGAGAGCTCAGTGTGGTTGACCACACAATCCTTCTTTAATGCCTTTCCACCATCCTCCATCTGGCTTAGACTGTACTGGCCTGGTTTCATTCTTATTACCCAGCTACACCCAAAGTGTCCCCCACAATGGTTACTCTTTGCTTGTGTGCACTGTTGTATCTGGTGACTCATGGAGCACTGTAATATTGTAATAAGGTGATGTTGTAATCACTGAATAAACCTCCTATGGAAAAGGGAAAAAAAATGACCAGTTGTGTGGTGTAGCTGAACAAGCAGAATTATTTGTTGCCAAAAGAATGGAACAATAATCTCAATAATAGTTCATCTGATATTTTGAGTAAATCATTTAGGACAATATTGGCAGTACTCTGAAAACTGAGTCTATATTCATTTACTGGATCTATCAAAGATATAGACCTTGGCTCCAATTTCACATTGTCAGATCATCTCAACCTTAACTTCCCGCTAAGGGGAATAGCACAAGTTTGCCTTAAGACAATTGACCAGCTCAAATTTGTACTTGGAGCAGATGTATAAAAGGTACTGAGAGAAAACATAGAAACATGAATAAGCAAAGGCCATTCAGCCCCTTCTGTTCTGCCTGTCAAGGCTGAGCTGTGGCCTAACTCTGCATATGAGCCTACTCCTCATATCACTTATTAACTTTGCTAAACAAAATACAATCCTAAACACAAACCTAAAATTAACAGCTGATTTAGAATTAAATCCCATCTACAAAGTTCCAAACTTTTTGCATCCTTCTCTTTTTAGAAATGTTTCCTAATTTCCTAAAAGGAGTGTATTGTAACAATATAATGGGCCAGATTCTGCACCTCTTCACTCAGCAGTTCAACAGAAAATCACAGGCTAACAGAATTTCCTGGTGTCTGCAGTTTTGCATTGTAGCACGGGGCTGTAGAATATGTTGAAAGTCAGATGTTCCACTCCACCATTCGACTCTGTGGAGACCTGGGACAGAGCTCAGTAGTGCTAAGCTTAGTAGTTGAAAGGCTGGGCACACTTTGTATCCAGACTTTCAACTTTACACAAGTGTGGCTCAATTTATTTAAATAGTGTTGCTGATCTGAATGGAAAAGCTAAATGAAAAGTAATATTATTTTTCTTAATTAAAATATTGACATTAAATAAGATCAGTTAAATGAATTTTCAATACATTATTTTTTCCTTTTCTTTAAATTAAATTTATTTCAACAGTTTTTAATCATCTTTGATTATCAGAGATATTTGGAATCATTGTAAAAGCCTTTGCAGCAAGAACGGTCATGAAGACATTGAGGAGGCTTAGGGTGGGATCTCAGAATTCACTGATCGTCTGCCTCTTGGGATATCAATGGCAACAATATTGTCCAGATCCATTCACAAAACCTTAGTGCGGCTGTGGTTTTGGCATAGTGAGGGGCTGGTGTCCAATGTGAGGTATAAGCCTGGTTGTTTGTGAACAGGCTTAAGAGCCTTTCCTTTACTGCCATTCATTACGTGTTGATTTTCAAACCTGAACTTCATAAGTTTTTGAAAGATAACATCAACTGAAACCTCATATACCACAGATGTTGAATTAGAAGAGACAAATGATTACCTGGATAACATCTTTTATTCCACAATTTTCCATATGTGGCTGATAATCATGAAAATTTAGAGACTGTTCCAGAAAACAAACTGTTTATTCCCATTTTTTAATCTTTCCTTTTACTTTAAAGCATTTGTTTCTGTCCCCTTGCATCTCATGTACAAATAATATTTCAGGTTTGAAGTGGTTTTATTTTGAATGGACCCTAGTGTTGGATGAGCTCATGTCACTGTAACAAAAACCAAAAATTTTGACTGAATGCAAGAATAATGAGTCATTTGTTCCTATGAATACTATTTCAATCAGTTTTATTTTTCTGCAGTTACCAATAAAATTAATAGTTTATAAACTTTATTCAATATAGTTAATTGAAGTTGTATTTTATCATTTCTATGAGATCTTGACACTTACTGTATTTGACAACAATTAGTGTGAATAATGCACAGGTCTATTTGTATTCTTAAAAGGTTAACTTGCCCTGTTATGCACTGCCAAACTAATATGGTGTTTAAAAAAAAACAATTAATTATTCATGTGAACTTTGATTCTGTCTCTTGTTTTGCTTCACTTTCCCAGCTACAATCCTTGTGAATCTCAATTAAATGGCAGATGTTATTTGTTATGACAGAATACCACAGCTGAAAGGTCAGATTGTGTCCCTGAAGCAGGCAGATTCACTACCTATCAGAAAACAGTCAAGAAATATAACATATGAGCAGGAGCTGCAAAATAATTATGAAGCATCAGCTTCCTGTACTTAGTGTTTTAGAATGGATGAATATTGCTGAGCCAATTTGATATATGGAACACTTCATTTAGCCTTGGCTTGCATAGACTGGCTGTTTGTTGTATTTACCTACACAACAATAGTCAAGGGGGTTTTGAAATGGGTGAAATGTATTGGAGTGCTTCAATAATGCATTCATTAACTGAATTCATTTATTATTATGCAGTTATTTGTTCCATTAAGTATTATGTAATCAAGACAATTGCTGTGTTACTGCCCACTGCAATAGCAAGGAGATGTGCTTCCCCTAATGTTTTGAAAGCAAAATAGGAGAAGAGATGCTCCTCATCGTTGGGACAGATTTTATCTCTCATTGCCAGGCAAATCAACGGAAAGGAAAATTGGATCCTTTGTATATTGGTTAGTCGATCTGATTGTAGGTCAATCAGTTTGTGACCTGATGGTGAAATTTTTCAATTACCTAGTTATTTTAACCCTTCCACTGAAATTATGTAAATACCTACTACTGGAATCCAGGACCTGTTTTTAAACACCTCTCAAACAGATAACCTATTACTAATTCAAATTTTCCAAATGTGTAGATGTTTTGTTTTAATCCAACTGCATCTTTTTTTTTGCTAAAAATGGCTATCAAAAGTTGAGAACATCCTTATTTATCCAAGGGACATGACAGTTTGTATCTGCTGTCTTGGAAGTAAAGCAAAAGACTTTTTCCCTCTGTTTCAGGACAGCATGTAGTGACTTATAGTTAATGAAGTAGCTTTTTAAAATGTATTCACTCTTGTGATTTGCATTCAGCAAGCTCCTATGAAAAGCAATGTGCTAATATTGTTTTTGTTATTTAGTAATTTTGTAACCTAGGTTGAGGTATAAACATTAGCAAGCCAAGGAGATAATTTAACTTTTCTTATTTTATTAGCTTACTGACGTGCACTTGATAGAACAATTAGGAACTTGGCTTAACAAAACACTGCAAATGATGGAAATCTGAAAATGCTGGAAACACTCGGTGAGTCAGGCAGCATTTGTGGAAGGAGAAACAGAGTTAATGTTTCAGATTGAACACTCTGATGAAGGGTCTGAATATTTCCAACATATTCTGTTTTTATTTAACTTAATACCTTAAGTGAAAGATGACACCTCTTAAAGTGCTGAACTCCTTGGATTTTCATGCAGGCGTGAAACAGCCCTACAACTTTCTGTCTCTGAGCCAGGGCTGAAACTGAAAGAAAATCAACCCGAGCTGTTTAGAATTCCTTTCAAAATTCCTAATTTAAATCACTTCCCAGAGTAGAAGAGTATTGCAGCCCATGAGACTGCATTTAGACTGATGAATCAGAATAACAAATTTATTGTTGCAGGAGAATTTAGTATTATTCATTTTCTGTTTGTGAAAAAGACAATGAAGCATAAGTGATTGGGATTCTTAAAATAACTGCAGGTTTTTATCACCAATGAAATGTAAATCAATCAGCTGGAGTAGAGTTGTTGCCATATATAGCTTTTAGTAATGAAGTAGATTAGGAGGGTGAGATAAATAAGGGGAGCACCCTGGCAATAACAATCACAATCTGATTAAAGTCTTAAAAGCAATTTTAGAAAGGGAAAAGAAAAATAATTACACAACTAAGTAATTAGATTGGAGTGAGATCAATTTCAGAAAGATGTGGAATGAATTGGTTGTAGAAATGCAGCAGAAATTGGCAGGCAGGACTAAAGCACAATGAACATTGCAATTTTTCTTACAATAGTTGCATGTTTCATTAAAACAGAAAATAAACCTTTTTTTAGTTGTGAGGTGTCAAGATTAAATCAGGAGGTTATAAACCAGTCAAAAAAAGTCAGAATAGCCAGTGTAGAAGGTGGGAAATGATTTAAATATATGGGGCAGAAACAGAAAAGAATAGGATTAAGTCAATTATGAGGAAGTTTGAAGAAAAATTAAATATAAGTATTAAATAAAAATATCAGAAGTCTTTTATACATAACTATAAGTGAAAATACATCTGTGGAAACTGAACAAGACTCCTGAAATGTGAGGTAGTGCCCAATTTCCAAAGAATTGGGTGCTGCTGAGTGGCATGCCACATCATTGTGGAGCACACAAAAAAATGTATTAGATAGTCAGGGATAAGAGAGTCAGGAGGATGCTGAGGGGCCAGGATCATTGCAGAGTTGAATGGTAAGAGAGGAATTGGGGGTTGGGGCAAAGAAGAGGGCATTCGGAGAGTAGGAATGTGGGATCGGTGAGTAGGGGGTTTTCAGGACCTTGGAATGGGTTTCAGGGTGGAGGGTGATGGTCGTCAGAGTAACAGACGTAAGTAAAAAAACCCACTTGAGGGGGGCTCCCAGTTTTAGATTGAGATCTGCTCAGGAAACAGTTCAACTAAAATTTCACTGCTTTAATGGTCATTGATGGGCACACCTCAGAACAATATGACCAAAGTTCCTAAACAGCACTCTAAAGGAGAGTTTCATTGGGAATGATGCCATTTCCATACTCATCTGGTTGGAAAAGATAATCCATGCAAGTAGGATTTGCAACTGGAAGTACCTGGTCTAACCTCCAGGTAAAATCTGTGTGATTTTGCCCAAAACTCATTCCAATTGTTTTCCACTCCAGGACTAACCATTTTCTTTTAAAAAGTATTGGAAATAAAGTGATACTTTGCAGATGAATTTCTAGACATAGGGTCAGTCTTTAGAAGATCAACAAAAGCTGAAGAAGAATATTGATTAAAATAGGAGAAGGGGAATTTAAATTCAAAATCTGTGAGGTGAAATTTTTTTCGGTTTCAACAAAGCTATCAGAATTGTATGCTAAACATAGTGCTGCAGGAGAACAAAGGGATTTTGGGAGTGCAAGCTCAGCAGGCATAAGTGCAATACCTCGGGTTGTTATTGTTAATGAAATTCTTTAGCACTGGGAAAGGTTTATTAAACATACGATATGCAGCAGGCTTGCACACAAGGCCCATCACTATAAATTTCTACTGTAGATAATGAAAATTTTTAAGAGGTAGGGAGGCCAATAATTTGAGTCATGGCCTTACAACAAGGAAAAAGGTTTTTCAGACAACCAAGTCCATGCCATCCATCAAACATCCATTTACACTTCTTAAAAAGTTTTCCCCAAATTCCCGTTCAAATGCGCCAAAAGATTTTACTGACACGCAGGGGACAATTTACAATGGCTAATTAATTTACCTGCATACCTTTGAGACGTTGGAGGAAAATGGAACGCCCAGAAGAAACCCACATAGCCACAGAAAAACATGCAAACCAGAGTCTCTGATACAATGAAGCAGCGGTTCTACAAGCTCTGTCATTGTGCTAGTCCAATATTTGTCAACCTGAGACCATATTGGTAAGGGCAGTAACTTGTACTTATCCAAGTAATTGTATTCAACACAACTTTGTGTTTATGGGTCGTGATGGAGAGAGGCTAGAACAGGGAGGGTTGATGTGCCATTTGAGGAGGTTCAGGATCTCCAGGGTAGCTTTGGACCTTTGGAATTGGGGCAGAGATCACGATTGGCTGCTGGAGATATTGGGTAATGATCATAATTAACAAAGTTATGGCAAAGGTTGAGAGGTGACAGCTGGGAGCTCTGATCGCAGGTGGCCTGATCATGGAACTCAACAAGAGGTGAGTTTTTACTTTAAGGGATATCTTCTACAGCCAGTTCTCAGAACTGCAAACAATGAGATGGAGTTGATAGCCTTATCAATAATATTGCACAAGTAGAGCATGAAGAGATAAAAATTGGGAGAGCTAAGCACTTTATTTTCAGTATTAGTGATAGAAGGTGAAAATAGGTCCACATTCAATACTAAATTGACAAGATTAATGTAGGATAAAGGGTTGAGAGAGGGTGCTTAACTGTTTTAGATTTTATCATTGAAGGATAAAGGGTGACATGAATGGTTCAGTTGACTGGCATAATTTATATTGCATCCAAACTCTACAGACTCATTCATTGAAATTGGTAATTTTTTTTTATTGTTCAGATTGTAACAAGAGTTCAAAGTCAAAGTCGAGTTTATTGTCATATGCACAAATGCAATGAAAAACTTACTTGCAGGTACATAGAATCATATAACCAGCATTCACAGGAAAAACATAAATTAAACATAAATTATATACAATTTTTACAAGAAAAAACACAACTAGAAGAAAAAAAAAGTCCATTTTAGTGCAAAGTGATCAGAGTGGTCATAGTGTTGCTAAACTGTAGTGGTGATTACGGTTTTGCTGGTTGGTTCAAGAACCAAATGGTTGAAGGGAAGTGGCTGTTCTTGAACCTGGTGGTGTGGGACTTCAGGCTTCTGTACCTCCTGCCTGATGTTAGCTGCGAAAAGATGGCATGGCCCGGATGGTAGGGATCTTTGATGATGGATATCGCCGCCTTGAGGCAGCGCCTCCTGTAGATACTACCAGTGGTGAGGAGGGATGTGCCCATGATGTATTAGGCAGAGTCCACTACTCTCTGCAGCTTCTTATGTTCCTGTGCATTCGAATTGCCGTACCAGACCATGATGTAACCAGTCAGGATACTTTCAACAGTACATTTGTAGAAGCGTGTTAGAGTGTTCAGTGGCGGCAAGCCAAACCTCCTTAACCTCCTAAGAAAGTGAAGACGCTGGCGCGCTTTCCTTATGATTGCATCTATGTGCTGGGCCCAGGACAGGTCATCCAATATGTTAATGCCCAGGAATTTAAAGCTGTGACTCTCTCTACCACCAATCCCCCAGTGTAGACTGGTACATGTTCATCCTCCTTCCACTTCCTGAAGTCTTTAGTTTTGCTGACGTTGAGCAAGAGGTTGTTTTTGTGGCACCTTCAACCAGGTGTCCTATCTCACTCCGGTAAGCTAACTCATCGCCACCTGTGATTTATCCAACAACAGTAGTGTCATTGGCGAATTTTCAGTTTTCAACTGAGTTATATCATAAAATCTCAAAAGAACCAGTTTTACAAGAAAACTAAATTATATTTGGATCAGTGAAAGCAAAGAATTATTGGAAATGATTTGACATGCATATGCTCACATTCTCATATTATTAAAATTTGTCCTACAAATCATGATAAATGTATTGACGCACAAATCCAATTCACAAAGATGTGCAACATTTTTCACTTTCCATGCTGAAAGAATGCACTCTATTTGGAAACATGCTGAAATATCTTAAATTATAAGTGTTGTTAGTTATGGTGAACATTATCCAGAAATACAATATTTAGATACACAAGTGTGTGTAAGTTTACTTTTGCTGGCATTAGAACAATATTTTCAATGATGTGGAAATTCAGAAACAGCATTAATATTATTGCAGAGGGAAGGATACTAAAAGAGCACAAGTATAGATTTTAAAGAAAATATGTGTGGCAATTTCAGATCCTTCCATTTTTAATTTAATTTCAACTTTTTTTTATACAGGTTTGGTTATTCTATCATGTGTCCTTTTACAGTTTTTTTGTAATATTGTAGCATGTTCTCGTATCTTTCAGATAATACCCATAACAGCCTGGTAATTCATAGGTTTTTAGCATAAAATGCACTACATATTAACATCAACTTGGATATTCTGCCACAAAAGTTCATTCCATTGACCTCAACAAAATGAGGCATTATGCTGTGCCACAGAAATTCCACTACATTGCCTGCTTATAGAAAAGTATTTCTAGGCAAATGAGTGTGTCAGTGCTATAAATATTCTATGTGGGAAAGATTATTCAGTTTTCACTGTGGCATGTGATGTTTTCAACTGAATTCCATCAATAACTTCTCACTGTCTATTGATTAGCACCCTAATTGATGCTGAACTGAGGGACAGATAAGAATTTGGTTGGTCTGAGGTCACAAAAAGGTCATAACGGATAAGGATGATAGTGAACTTGAAGTTTTTTTGAAAGTTCAGAAATTTCATAGAAACGGTTACCAAGGCGAGCATTGTTTTTAAGTTCTGGGTATTAATTGAATTTTAAATTCTCCAGCTGCTCTGGTGGGATAGGAACTCTTTCCCTGGACCAATGGTTCAGAACTCTAGATGATAGTCCCGTAACTTAACCATTACACTGCCAAACCTATGCCAGAAGGCACTTAAACCAATTGCAGTCTACGGTTTCTTGAAACAACATGCATTGTCCTTGTGGAGCTGCTAACTCACAGCTCCAGTGACTCATGATCAATCCTGACCTCCCAGTGTTGTGTGTGGACTTTTGCATGATCTTCCTCCGACCATGAGGGTTTCTGCTAGGTGTTCGGATGTCTTCCCACATCCTAAAGAAATATGGGTTGATAGAGTACTTAGCCACTGCAACTTGCCTCCTATGTGCAGGGAAGTTGTAGAATCTGGGGTGAGTTGATGAGAATGTCAGGAGAATAAAATGAGATTTGTGTAAATGTGTGCTTAATGATTGGCACACGGTCAGTGAGATGAAGGGCCTTTTCCTGCACTGTATCACTATATTGTTCCAAGATGCTCCTTAACATACTCGCACATGCTTATGCACGTTCAAAACTGTACATTTTCTAACTAGCAGACTTAAGCATGAGATTTTTAGTTGTACTTCAGAGAAGCATTTGCTAAAGCCATCTTTAGCCATCATGTCTAGTGCAATGTTGTAGAATTGCATAGTAGTAGCTGTCCTTGGTCTGCACTGCCCTATCCATTCTTTGTTTGGCAGCACCAATTGGGGGCAGATGTGTTGGCAAGAGCTTAGTCTCTGAAAGTGACTCTGACTGGTGATAAAATTGTGGCATCATTGGAGCCACAGGAGTAGTCGGGCAGTATGAAAACATTTGGTAAATATCAATAAAAACACTGAAGGTACCAAAAAGAGTGGCATTAGACAATTAAGTTATAAAGAACTTTGAGTAAAAGAGCTTAAAGTTCAAGGCTCAACATTTTAAAATGACCACTGAGAGATTGAACAAAGGGGATTGACTTGAAAGTTGTTAATTTGTGAAATACTTAACCAAGGCCAGTGAGTGAGCCAGGGGTATTGGATCTTTTACAGAGTCATAGAGTGGTACAGCATGGAAACGGGCCCTTTAGCCCAACTCGTCCACGCTGACTAAGGTGCCCACCTTAAGTTCCATTTGGCTGCATTTGGCCCATATCCCGCCAAATTCTTCCTACCCACGTACTTATCCAAATAACTTTTAAATGTTGTTATTGTACTTGCCATCTTTTAAATGCTGTCATTGCACCTTTTGTACATATATAGCCCTTTTGTACATATATATGCACCTTTTGTACATATATAGCCTATGGGCAGGCACGGTAGTGTAGCGGTTAACGTAATGCTATTACAGCGCCAGCGACCTTGGTTCAATTCTGGCCACTGTCTGTAAGGAGTTTGTATGTTCTCCCCGTGACTGCGTGGGTTTCCTTCGGGTGCTCCGGTTTCCTCCCACATTCCAAAGATGTACGGGTTAGGAAGTTGTGGGTATGCTATATTGGCACTGGAAGAGTGGCGACACTTGCGGGCTGCTCCCAGGACACTCTACGCAAAAAGATGCATTTCACTGTGTGTTTCGATGTACATGTGACTAAAGATCTGATCTTTTAATGTAGAAAGTGTCTGGAGACTATTTACTAGACCATTAGCAAGCAAAACTGGGCACCTATTCACACAGAAAATGTTCGGGCAGACGACATGAAGTGCACTCATCTGCTGCAATTTCTTCTAAAACTTCTCTTGAACAGTATTTGTGAAAAATGGTTAAATTCTTCTTTGGCATTTCCTCAGAGACAAGGATAACTTGCTTCCACTCCATCTCCACAGATGCTAAAGATTTGTAGACTCTGCCACTGGCACAGTTGGCGCATGATACGATGGGTAGTGGATGTTGTGCTCACTGCCTCTCGTCTGTGTGTCAAATCATCTGCTCCTGCTATAGAGAAGCTCAGTAGCTTCCCAAATGCTCCATCACTATTTTGAGCAGTCATGGGCCAGGGATTCCCACGATTAGGTGGCGCTGTTTTTAACAATGGAATTTTGAGAATGCCCTTCATGTAGGGGGACATACCTGACTGTAATGGACATAACATTCACTGTCTGAAAAATCTAACAAAATTGATGGCAGCAATGCCTATTCATGGCTTTTTTCTACCACTCTAGTCTTCAGTTCCATCGGCTAAAAGAATTGTGGAGAACTCTTCACAAACTTGCTTCTTCTCAGAAATATGTTTATCATTGTTTGTCTGCTACATGGTGATATGCAAGCTATGATCCTCACTAATAGGCCCACAACAGACCCAATCCCAGTGCAAACTGGAGTAATTGCACCAATCCCTTAACACTCTTGGTCACTGTAATACTGCATCTCATCTCTAACAAGCTCTCTACAGGAGCGGAATTAATCTATGGGATAAAAGAGACTGTTCAGCCTTTGATACCTTCTCCCTAGAACCAAGATCGGTCCAACCTCTGTACATGAGCAATGCTTAGATACATAAATACTGGTTAAATATTGAAGCAGAGATGCTGCAGCGTCATTAAAAGAGAGTAGTACTTGGATTTGCCTGTGGGTATCCAGAGATATCGTTGTACAAAAGGTTCATTTCTGTATTGTAAACTTCATTGGTCCTAATTACCTTGAATCTTTAACTTACATGACAGAAGCATAATTTGCAAATGATTAACCCACTTAGCTAAAGCTTCTTTCTTCTTAATCTTAGCAGGGATATTATTTTAAGTCAATGGGTTAATGCCTCCCATTAAAATAATGGAAAGAGAAATTTCAGATGGAAATTTTAAGTATTCATGATTTGGTACGCTGCAGCATAATTTCAAGGTCATAAAGTTTCCAAGTGTCATTAATTAGATATTAGCTAAAATCAAACAAGTGGTAATGACTGGAGCTCTTACCAGCAAAGCATTTCCACACTATCTATGGACTATTTAGCCATTAGTCACTAGATCATAAAAAGATCCTCTGACACCCATGCCGATGGTTGGAACTAGTCTTGTGCTAGAGTAATGACACATTAAATCCTCCAATAACATACACAGAGAATGAGTGGTCTCATTTATTTTGCAAATCTTGCTGACTGTAAAAATGCAGGACTTCGTCCATTTTGTTCAGTATTTATTTTATGTTTAAGAAAATGTGTTTTTATTAAGGGTGGTGGAAATTGTTAATTGTGGTAATTCAATTTCTAACTCAAGATATTCAGTATCTTCGTCCTGTCATTTTCTGCCCATTAATTTTAACAAGCAGAAATTTATCATTAAAAGCTCGAGGGCAAGAACTTGAAGATGAAAACTGCATGGGAATGAGGAAAGAGGTGGTGACGTTGTCCTTGACACACTGTATATGTAAGAATTGATTCCATTGGCAGTGTGGCCCCTTTCTCCTCAGCTGCCCTTATCCGCAAGCTACTTACCTTGAGCTCTTCTGTTTTTAGACTTCCCCATTTCCCACTCCCAGATCCAGCAACTTTGCAATCATGGCTCACAAACTCCGTAACTTCCAGTGATCCCTGATCTCATAATTCCCTCCAATGCTTCCAGAACTGTCTAACACCACATATTCCTAGATGACTTTTATGGAAGATCCTAGTATATCTGTCCCCTGTTCAGTGCTACTGGAACTGTTGGAGTCTTCTTCCGGTGCTCACGGGTCTTTTTTGGATCTCCCTTCAAAGGCCAGTTAGATTTTAAACACTGCCATACTCAAAGGCTACCCCATGATATCACTGTTCACAGTAAATGAGAAATCTGTTAATGAATACATATGCACACAAATCTCACACCTGGCTCTCCTGGCATGGTACTCTGCAACAGATGCAAAATAATCTGATAGAATCCTGCCATTACACCCGGGGCTGCCTAACCTGAAATTTACAGGCAATTTTCTAACCTTTAATTGACCTCAATTCATTACGAGGGTCAGCAATTTCTCAAGTTACTGCAAGGAATACTTAACCAGTAGCCTTAAGGAGAAAAGTAAGTTAGCAGCTAAACATCAAAACTATGATCTGGACCCCAGGCAATGAACAAAATAGTGCCATGAGATACTCTGGTATGTTAATAATTGTTATGATTTACATTAAAGTGAAGCCACAACACACTAGCAATGGTAATGCTACTTGAGAAAAATATGTAACACAATCAACAGGGAAGTAATTCAATTTGGGAACATCTCAGTCACTGATATTTATGAGCAGGGGCACATCTTAACATGCTTGATTGATTTTTCTTTTTTAATATCTGGAATGATATTGAGTTGAAATGCAAGTGAGGTTCAGATCAATTTATTATAATGTCAGCTGATTCTTTTAATGATGCTTCTAAAAAAATTCTGCAAGGCTGAATGTTGTCATATTAGATGAAAGAAAACTTTAAAGTTATCAGAGAATATTTTGATGGGATCTGGCTATTGCAATGCATTAGTGCACTGCTCTCTTGCATCTGTAACCACACACGCATGGTGGATTTTAACCTAAGTAGTAAGTGTGAGATTGGGTGGAATGATATCTTTACATCACTCTGTCCGTAACCGCGACCTGCATCTCCCCATTGCCAGTCACTTCAACTCCCCCTCCCACACTATCACTGATATGATAGTCCTCGACCTCCTCCACTGCCAGGAGAATTCCAAGTGCAAACTGGAGGAAAAACACATCATTTTCTGTCTTGGAACCTTGCATCCTAACGGCATGAATATTGAATTCTTGCACTTTAGGTAATCCCCACCTCCCTTCCCCACAACCCCCGCCTCCACCATGCTTCTTCCTCCCTTTCCAAGCCTCTTTTTTTTCCACATTCTTTTCTTCTCTCTCACTGCCTTTGACCCATCCCCCCGGTGGATCTGCTCTCCCCTCCTGCCCCGCACCTGCTTATCACTATCTCTTACCTGAATCTACCCATCACCACCCTGTGCCCACCACGCCTCCCCTCTTTTTGGGAAATCAGACCACCAGGCTGTGCTCCTCCTCCCTGCATACAAACAGAAACTGAAGCGGGAGGATCCGGTACAGAGAGTCGTGCAGTGCTGGTCTGAGGAAACAGATGAGCTCCTACGTGACTGCTTTAAGACTGTGGACTGTTCCATGTTGAAAGGCTCAGCTGCCAGCCTTGATGAGTATGCCACCACCATCACAGACTTTATCAACAAGTGTGTGGAGGACTGTGTACCAAAGAAGACAATATGGGTGTTCCCAAACAGGAAACCGTGGATGAACCGGGAGATCCACTCTCTACTGACGTCGAGGACAGCCGCACACAAATCTGGTGATCCTGATCTGTACAGGAAATCAAAATATGACCTTCGGAAAGCTATCAGGGATGCCAAGAGGCAATACCGACTCAAAATAGAGTCCCTGACCAGCTGCCAGTTATGGCAGGGCTTACATGCCATAACAGGCTACAAGACGAAGTCGGGCTGCATAGTTAACAACAGTGCTTCTCTTCCTGATGAACTTAATGCATTCTATGCACGTTTTGAACAAAAGGGAAGTGGATTGTCACCACCCACCCTGACAGCCTCCAATGTAACTGAACCTGTGATCACAGTTGAGGGTGTAAGATCATTCTTCTGGAGAGTGAACATGAGGAAAGCACTTGGCCCAGATGTTGTCCCTGGCTGTGTGCTCAGATCTTGTGCTAATCAGCTGGCAGAAGTATTTGTGGATGTACTTAACCTTTCCCTGCTTCAATTTCAGGTTCTAACCTGATTTAAGAAGACCACAATCATCCCGGTACTGAAGAAAAGCAAGGTAACATGCCTCAATGACTACCAACCAGTGGCTCTGACATCCACAATCATGAAGTGCTTTGAGAGGTTGGTCATGGCACGAATCAACTCCAGCCTACCAGACAATCTTGACCCACTGCAATTCACTTATCGCCGAAACAGGTCTACAGCTGATGCCATCTCCCTGGACTTACACTCAGCTCTGGACAATCTGGACAGTAAAGACACATACGTTAGACTATTGTTTATTGATTACAGCTCTGCCTTCAATACAATAATCCCAAGCAAGCTTGTCACCAAACTCCGAGACCTAGGACGCAACACCTCCCTCTGTAACTGGATCATTGACTTTCTAGCCAACAGACCGCAATCAGTGAGGATAGGCAGCAATACCTCCGGCATGGTTATTCGCAACACTGGTGCCCCACAAGGCTGTGTCCTCAGCCCTCCATTCTACTCCCTATACACTCATGACTGTGTGGCCAGATTCTGCTCTAACTCTATCTACAAGTTTGCAGATGATACCACTGTTGTAGGCTGTATCTCAAACAGCGATGAGTCAAAGTACAGGAAGGAGATAGAGAGCTTAGTTGAATGGTGTCATGACAACAACCTTTCCCTCAATGTCAACAAAACAAAAGAGCTGGTCATTGACTTCAGGAAAAGGGGTGGTGTACATGCACCTGTCTACATCAATGGTGCTGAGGTCAAGAGGGTCGAAAGCTTCAAGTTCCTGGGAGTGAACATCACTAATAGCCTGTCCTGGTCAAATCATGTAGATGTCACGGCCAGGAAAGCTCACCAGCACCTCTCCTTCCTCAGGAGGCTAAAGAAATTTGGTTTGTCCCCTTTGACTCTCATCAACTTTTACCGATGCACCATAGAAAGCATCCTATCTGGACGTATCACAGCTTGGTACGGCAACTGCTTCACCCAGGACTGCAAGAAACTACAGAGAGTTGTGGACACAGCCCAGCGCATCACGGACACCAGCCTCCCCTCCTTGGACTCTGTCTTTACCTCTCGTTGTCTTGGTGAAGCAGCCAGCATAATCAAAGACCCCACCCACCCAGGTCATTCTCTCTTCTCTCCTTTTCCATCTGGTAGAAGATACAGGAGCCTGAGGTCATGTACCACCAGACTGAAGGACAGCTTCTACCCCACTGTGATAAGACTATTGAACAGTTCCCTTATACAATGAGATGGACTATGACCTCACGATCTACCTTGTTGCACCTTATTGCACTGCACTTTCTCTGTAGCTGTGACACTTTACTGTTATTTTTACCAGTACTACCTCAATGCACTCTGTACTAACTCAATGTAACTGCACTGTGTAATGAACTGACCTGTATGATCGGTATGCAAGACAAGTATTTCACTGTACCTCGGTACAAGTGACAACAATAAACTAATACCAACATCACCTCACACTGCTCTGCTTTTCTTCCCTATATATTGGGCTTCCCCTTTTCCTATCTTCAGTCCTAAAGAAGGGTCCTGACCCGAAACATTGACCGCCTGCTTTTCTTCACAGATGCTGCCTGGCCAGCTAAGTTCCTCCAGCATCATCGTGTTTTTCATCTAGATTCCAGCATCTGCAGTCCTTTGTTTCCCCGCCCAATATTACTCTGATTTGAATTGTGAGTTAAATCGAGTAGGTTAAAAACCAATCTTTCCAATCCCATCAGAATTCTGAATCCCGTCGGTGTTCCCAAAGGTTCATTAACCTACATTAGACTATTTTTTATTGACTACAGCTCTGCCTTCAATACAATAATCCCAAGTAAGCTTATCACCAAACTCTGAGACCTCGGACTCAACACCTCCCTCTGTAACTGGATCCTTGACTTTCTAACAAACAGACCACAATCAGTGAGGATAGGCAGCAATACCTCCGGCACGATTATTCTCAACACTGGTGCCCCACAAGGCTGCGTCCTCAGCCCTCTACTCTACTCCCTACACACTCATGACTGTGTGCCCAGATTCTGCTCTAACTCCATCTACAAGTTTGCAGATGATACCACCGTTGTAGGCCATATCTCAAACAGCAATGAGTTAAAGTACAGGAAGGAGATAGAGAGCTTAGTTGAATGATGTCATGACAACAACCTTTCTCTCAATGTCAACAAAACAAAAGAGCTGGTCATTGACTTCAGGAAAGGGGGCAGTCTACATGCACCTGTCTACATCAATGGTGTTGAGTTCAAGAGGGTTGAGAGCTTCAAGTTCCTGGGAGTGAACATCACCAACAGCCTGTCCTGGTCAAATCACATAGAAGCCATGGCCAAGAAAGCTCACCAGCATCTCTACTTCCTCAGGAGGCTAAAGAAATTTGGCTTGTCCCCTTTGACTCTCATCAACTTTTACAGATGCACCATAGAAGGCATCCTATCTGGATGTATCAGGGCTTGGTATGGCAACTGCTGTGCTCAGGACCACAAGAAACTGCAGAGAGTTGTGGACACCAGCCTCCCCTCCTTGGACTCTGGCTTTACCTCTCGCTGTCTAGGTGAAGCAGCCAGCATAGTCAAAGACCCCACCCACCCGGGACATTCTGTCTTCTCTCCTTTTCCATCGGGTAGAAGATAAAGGAGCCTGAAGGCACATACCACCAGACTTAAGGACAGCTTCTACCCCACAGTGATAAGACTATTGAACAGTTCCCTTATACATTGAGATGGACTATGACCTCACAATCTACCTTGTTGTGACCTTGCACCTTACTGCACTGCACTTTCCCTGTAGCTGTGACACTTTACTCTGTACTGTTACTGATTTTACCTGTACTACATCAATGCACTCTGTACTGACTCAATGTAACTGCACTATGTAATGAATTGACCTGTAAGATCGGTTTGTAAGACAAACTTTTCACTGTACCTCGGTACAAGTGACAATAATAAACCAATACCAATACCAATTATGTTAAAATTATCATCCCTCCCCACCATGCCTCTGTTTTAAATTTGAAGTTAGAAAGGGATGAAACTTTTTTCTTGTTTAAGACAAATGATTTGCGTATCTGTTAATGCAGAGGCATTAGTACTATTCAACTTCAATACATTATAACTTAAAAGTCATATTCAAAGAAAATTGTTACTGCGAAGCTAATGGACACATTTTGCATTGTGTAAGACCTTTGTTCTGAAGTAATTCTATTCTTTGATTACCACATGGACATTACATCAGTACATGATAAACTCGTATATCAAAAACATTCACTGTTGGATCTACAGGCAGTTTCCTGCTACAATTAAAGTACTTCCCGAATTGTGTCAGAGGATTTATTTCACAGGCTCTGGCCAATAGGTTTTCAGGGATATCCTCTTCAGGGACAGAAGCTCAACAGGAGGTACAAACTTGACACCCAAGAACTTGCTCCATAAATTTCAGTTCAGATAACCATTTGCTTGCGATTCGTATTCAAGATACTTTGGTACAGTTACAGCTTTCTGGAGGATAATGTTTGCTGGAGCTTCTTTCATCTTATTCTTGACTTTCTTTATGACATGTGGAGTACATATGAAAAAAGAACAGTACATATTAAATCTGTTGCAGTTGATTTATCAACCTAACACGTTTATTGTTGTTAAGGGCTATTTTTGAATTAGGCGTATTTGTTAATATTTGCAGTGCAGAGGAAGATATGGTAACAATATTGGTTAATAACCTCAACTTAGGCTAGATATAAATCAGAACATGTTTTCCCTTTTCTATTGTATCAATTATTATATAAACATTATATCACTGTGAGACTGCCACCTGGAGCACCATGTGTAATTGTTTCTTAATCATAGGAAGATTTACATGTGAAGATTGCAGAGGTGAGCAGCTAATATGAAGAGGTTAAGGTGTAGTGTGAAACTTTAAAATCGAGGCTTGTTTTGTGGCAATCACATGGGTATTTTCAAGATAATGAGTGGTAACAGAGCTGATGTATTTAAATAATGCTGCAGGTTTAGACATAAGTGACTATAAAGTGAAATAAACAGCTGGAAATGTAACCTGTCATAATCAGCAATGAGATAATTAGATGGGTTTTTAAGAGAAATAACCACAGGATATCATAAAAAAAGCATGGGTGAATGAATTTAACATTTGAAGAGTGAAGATCATATTGAAGCTTGATGGTCTTTTCCAGCTCTTACACAAAATGTAGATTGACCATTCCTGTACAGCACTGAGCAGTTATTGTGCTGTCAGAGGGTCCTGTCCTTTGGAAGACATTTTAAACTTGGTGCTTTTCTGCCTGTTCAAGTAGACGTTTAATCCCAAAGTATATGAGTACCTGACCCAATACAGGTGCACATCAGAAATTCATGATGGCAGGGCCCATTAACGTTCAAGCCAATGTATGAAAACCAAGGACGCTGAGCCCATGATTTTCATTCATGGCCAACTTGTTTTTTATTTGCTATTAGTGAGTAGTAGAAAAAATATCCCACTTAGATCCCACAATTGCATTCAGAATAAAAGAGGATGTTTCGATTTTTTTTTTCTGATTTAATGTTTATCTCTGATGCATTGATATTCTTTGAGGAAGAATATCTGCTTTCCATTCCCAGTCTGGCTGGTATGTGATTAAAGACCCATCATATCTGTTTATCTCATAGCTGCCCTCTAAAATGGTCCAGGAAACCACTCATTTCAGGGGCCAGTAAGAGATGAATGATGTCAGTCTCATCCCGCACCCAGTGATCAAATAAAACGATGAATATGGGTGGTGAGTTAGTGGGGAAGAGACAGGCAGGGCACTGTAAGAGGCTGGTAGCAACCTTCAGTGTTTGTTGTAAATGAAAGTAATTTTGTTTTCCTTTGACGGCCTTCCGTAGTCTTTTTCAAGATCATTGCTTAGACTGTAGCACATCCTCCAAAACTAAATGACATTTGCGTGACTCGTGATCATCCAACATTCAACACAATACCAGAAATATTGTGAAACTGCAACTGTAAATCGGTCTCCAAAATGGGAACTATGCACCTAAAATAAAATAGCCATACTTATTATGGAAACCATCTTCACCTCTATTATTTGATTGTGTTATACTTTTTTTCAATAGAATTGCTTAGAAATTCAGGGTCATCCTGAGTGGTCTATATTGTTGCAACAGCATATTGTATTCTGACTCCAAAATGCATTTCATTGATTTCATTCCAGTCAATAGTGCTAAACCTGCTTCATTGTTACATTTAAATTTTAAGGCAAAATATTTCTCTGCACATGAAAATCAGACTGTGCCTCTAACAGATTATTTCCAATTGAAATGTGTCTTAACAACTGTGAATGATAGTCTGAAGTGTCTTTAAAACTGTTTCTCTTATGGTGGTCTAATTTTCACTTTGTGAGTCTTCTAATCTTGTGGAAGAGTGTCCCTTTCTCAAGGAAGTTATTAATGTTAAAAGTATTTGAAAGTCTGTGTCATTTCATCAGAATGCTTATTCTTTGATATCCATGTTGTCACTTAACGGTAATGTAGCGGTTAGCGTAACACTGTAACAGCGCCAGAGACCCAGGTTCAATTCCGGCCACTGTCTGTAAGGAGTTTGTACATTCTCCTTGTGTCTGCGTGGGTTTCCTCTGGGTGCTCTAGTTTCCTCCCACATTCCAAAGACGTGCGGGTTAGGAAGTCATGGGCATGTTATGTTGGCGCCGGAAACATGGCGACACTTGCGGGCTGCCCCCAGAACACTCAACGCCAAAGATGCATTTCACTGTGTGTTTTGATGGACATGTGACTAATAAAGAAATCTTATGTTACAAACAACATGCTGGAGGAACTCAGCGGGTTGTGCAGCATCTGTGAGAGGAAAGGAATTGATGATATCTTTTTTTATCATTGATCAAGTATGACCTCTCAAAAGATAAGAACCCTTGTTTCTACCATTGCAATCACCATTGTTGATATGGAGAATCTTGAGCACTTAATTACCATTGAGCATAAAGTAATGAAACTCCAAATCCCTTTCATTGTATTTTTTTCAATGGTCTGTGTGTAGACGAATGGAAATGGATGATGATTTCCTTTCCCAGTGTATCTGTATGCTGGATATGAGTGGAAGATGGTTCATTTGGACTGTCGGCCCAAGTGAGAGACAGACATGTGAGAGGCATAAGTTTCCTTGCTGGAGATTCCTTTTAGTATTAAAATCTTGACAAGTAATTTGATTTGAAGCTGACTATTAAGACTTATTGTGAGCTATCATTTAAATATCAATTATTATCTAAATTTACATTAGTGGTCATTTTTTAAGAATGATTATTATTGCTATTCCAAGGTTCTAATTATATAATTTCAATGACAAAACCACATGGGATGATTTAACCCAGCAGTACTAGGCCATTTTCTCCACTTAGTCTTGCTTCATACGACCTTCAGATATAGCACACTGCCTTGCTTCATCGATTTCCTTATGATAACCACATGGGTGAAGAAACACTGGAAACCAAGAAAACCCATCCACTGGCCTCCTAAAGGGAAATTGTTTTGAGGAACCGATGCTGGTTTTGCCAATGGAGACACAAGTGACTGCAGATGCTGAAATCTGGAGCAACAAACAATCTGCTGGAGGAACTCCCACAGGTCAAGCAGCATCTGTGGGAGGAAAGGAATTGTCGACGTTTCGGGTCAAGACCTTGCATCAAGACTCGTGAAGGGTTCCTGAGGTAGGGTTTCATCCCGAAATGTTGATGATTCATTTCCTCCCACAGATGCTGCTCAACCTGCTGAGTTTCTCCAGCATATTGTTTGTTGCTCCTGGTTCTGACAATGATGCCTTTAACTTGCAAAGGAAGGAAATAAAATGTTAAAATGCGAGATGTTCAGGTGATGTGATATTAAAGTGAAGGCACGATGCCATAAAACAATCAATTCAAATGTCATCCATTTATTTAAAGAATGAAATGTTTGAAGTTGCTGGAACGGGGAAAATTCTGTAAAATTCTGCCCTGCTTCCAAGAAGAAAACGGTTATTTCTTTAAAATCAAATAACATTGTAATGTTTTACAATTTCATTAGGATCTATAATTTAACAAATAACTTTTTGAAAGGTATTATATTTGCAGGATATATGGTTATATTCAGCTTTGGTGATCCAGTGTCACTCTTCTGTCTTCACACAACTGATTGTGGTTAAATGGCAAACTGAATATTATTATTATTCTCATTCAAGTCACTGCAGCAGAAGACATTCAACAATGTTCTGAAGCTTGAAGCCGCAACCCACTGAAATAAAATACAAGGAGATGATGGTTTGTAATATTGTTTCATTTACAGGTGGAAGTTTGACAATAGATCTAAACAGCAATATAAATGTCATGAACAGAATAAATCTGTGAATCCATGGCTTGCAATCATTGCTCTGAAGAGCAATGTGCTATCAAGCATATTGAAATAATGCACTGTTTCCTGGCTCAAATCAGCAATGAGTATTTATTTTCAGAATCTTGAAACTGTATGTGTATGAATTTTAACATTCCATTTTAAAAAAAGAAGTCCTTGAATTCATCTCTATGACTTGACAATGGGAACTCAATGGGCTGAATGACTTCTTTCGGTACTTAACAATTCTGTGATTCAACTTCAACTCGAAATTTCAAATCTTGGTGTACTGCTCAGTCTTTTACACAGGTTATTAAACATTTATACCTTTTCTGAGTTGCTTCAGTGCTTCCCAATGAGTTCAGTTTTTTTGAGACCCTGTTAAATCCTTTGCTATTTAATTCTTGATGGTTTGCTGATTAATATTTGGGTAAACCTAAATCTTTTATTTCCCCATCAAAGTAAAATACGTCTTTTCATGATTGAAAGAGCAGGCTGCTCTGGGATTTAATTTGAAACTGCTTCCAATCTAAACAGTTTATCAATTGATTGCTAACAATCATCCTGGTCTCCCTCGAAGTGAAGAATCTCTCAGGACCACAGCATCATTCCCCTTGATATTTTGATCAGAGTTCATTGTTTTTATTTACACTAAACCATATGCAATTGATGGCACATTTTGCTGACTTCAAAGCAATAATTTCAAATGAGCTGACAAATTATATTCCAGTTTTAGCTAATTAGTTGTGGAAAATAGTGGCTTCAACAGGAAGATGATGCAATAGCTAATTTATTTAAGTCTTTATATTATACCAAAAACATCATGGGGCGAAAACACACTGTACAAAATAAGAATTCAAATGCTTGAAATCCCCTTAATACTACATCAGATGCCAGGCTAACTCTCCTATTAAAAGATTAAAGGAACTTCAGACAAATGTGCTAAGTCTGCTGATACCTTAGGGCACAGTTGCAGCTCATAACTAAGTACATTAACTTAACTACATAGTCTTAATGTGGTTTTAAAAAAAAGCAAAGTAATGCAGATGTTGGAAATCCAAAATGGAAAATGATGGAGATACCAAACAGGCCAGGCAGCATCAGTGGAGAGAGATAAAGGTTACTGACTTAAAATGTAAACTATCATCCCAGTTGGGAAAAGTTAGAGATAAAACAAGTTTTTAAAATGCAAAATGAGAAGATGAATGAAGAAAAGAATTCTGGATACACTGGGGGGTGTGGGGGCTGCAGGAGCAATAAATTGACTCTAGTAATGATGGAGCCAGGTGAGAAAGATCAGAAAAGGTATTTAAGGGATAATATGAAGTAGGCCTGGATGAGGTGTGAATAAAAGAAGATGCATCTGAAATTACCAGCAGGAAAGAGAAACAGAAACGGCTATGTAGGTCAGAAGTGTGAATTCTTAATTGTATCAAGCTACCAAATTCATTGCTATATCCACAGAGCTGTACAGTGTGCACTGGGAGGATGATGGGTCACTCCTTGAACATGTGCTGGGCTTTATTGAAACTGAGAGTGAATATTAAATTTGATCAGATGTTGATCAGAAGTCTGAACATTGATATTATAAAGTTAATTCAATTCAATGACAATCTGATTAATTCAGTGCTATAACAACCAAGGAACCTCAGTAATTTACTTAATGACAATAACCTTCTGAAACTGTATACCAAAAATTTGGAATACTGAAATTAAAAGCCATTTAAAAAAAAGCTGAGACTAAATTTTATTTCGGGGCTTCAGTAAAAATATAAATTAAATTTAACTAAAAAAAAACTCTAGATTCCACCTGAAACTGTAGAAGGCAGCTTAAAAATGACAAACATATAATCATCATCAAAGGATAATGATTTTTGTTTAAAAAGGCATTATAATTTCTCAAGTGTACTATCTAAAGAAAAGTATTGGAAAAAGAGAATCAAACCTTTCAGAATCTAAATATGGCTTGACCTGCCAGTGCCTTCAATTGATTCTTGACATGTTATCCACTGTGTAAATTATGCAGTGTTGCGATGTGTTTCACAAAGAAATTACAGTCATAGAGTCATAGTGTTCCACAGCACAGAAACAGGCCCTTCGGCCCAACTCGTCCATGCCAACCAGGTGCTAACCTGAGCTAGTCCCATTTGCCTGCATGCAGCCCATGTCCCTCTAAGAAATGTTTCTATCTGTGCACCTATCCAAACATCTTTTCAATGTTGTAATTGTATCCACCTCTACCACTTCCTTCAGCAGCTCGTTCCATATACCCACCACCCTCTGTGAGGAGAAAAAAAAATACCCCTCAGGTGTCCTGTCTTTCCTGTCTCACCTTAAACCTATGCCCTCTAGTTTTACACTCCTCTACCCTGGGAAAAAGACTCCGACCTTATCTGTGCACCTCATGATTTTATAAACCCCCCTATAAGGTCACCTCTCAGTCTCCTTTGCTCCAGAGAAAACTGTCCCAGCCTATCCAGTCTCTCATAACTCTAGCCCTCCAGTCCCGACAACATCCTTGTGATATTTTCTGCATTCCAGCTTAATCACATTCTTCCTATCACATGGCAACTGGTGCACATTATATTCTAGGTGCAGTCTCACCAACGTCCTTTACAGCTGTAACATGGATAGGAAGGGCTCAGAGGGATATGGGCCAAATGCAGGCAAATGGGACTAGCTTAGATGGACATCTTGGTTGGCATGGATGAGTTGGGCTGAATGATCTGTTTCCATTCTGTATTATTCCATGACTCTATAACATGATGTATCAACTCTTGTACTTAATGCCCTGTCCGATGAAGGCAAGTATGCCGTTCATCTTCACCACTTTGTTTACCTGTTCAGGAGTAATAACTCAGAAACTCTTCACAAAAGCCCTTATCAATATGTGTTTCTACTTAATTTAAGCAAGCTCGACAATGGTACTTTTCAACCTTTCAAAATTGTATGGTACCCTTTTTTTCAACCATCAAAACATCTTGAATTCATGCATAATAACTGGTTTCTGGAGTGTTGTGATTGATAGTGTGTATACATTATTTTTTGGTGCAGCTTTTCAGAGGGCTTTTAAGAATCAGTCACATTGCTGTGGGTCTGGAGTCACATATGCCCAGTTTAGGATTGAAAGCCCTCTTGGTTGCAGAATTTAGGATTTTCACATGCTGCCCTCGACATCATGTGGGTGCAGTCAGCAGCATCCTGAGCTCTGAGGTAGTTCAACATCCAGGCAAATCTATGTAGTCTTGCTACCTGGTGCTTTCTGTCAAGGTTGACAGAAGTGACTGGAGCAGAGTTCATCTGTGATCTCCCTGTTGTGCCGTAAGTTGCAAGCAATCTTGTGTCAGCCTGAGAAGATCTAGAATGGAAATTGTTCGCCAAATCTTTAACAGCAACCAGCAAAGCAGTTCTGTCCCCACACCAACTCTAGACCACACCACTGCAGTCACATTTGTTGGTACATGGCATAGCTCTCTCAGCACCCATGATAAGTATAGTCTTCTTAGCCTTTATCCCTCAAAGCACATGGTGAATCATTCACTAAATGTCCTTGGTGAATATGGTCTCTTGAGTGTGTGTGTATGTGTGTGTGTGTGTGTACATGGCAGTGCTGATAGGTGCTTTCTTGCCATAAACATGTGTTTCTGCAGTATGAGTTAAACATATGGTGTTAGCTGCATCAGCGAGGTCTAGTTTCACAGTATTAGACAATAGACAATAGACAATAGGAGCAGAAGTAGACCATTCGGCCCTTCGAGTCTGCACCGCCATTTTGAGATCATGGCTGATCCTCAACAATCAATATCCTGTTCCTGCCTTGTCCCCATATCCCTTGATTCCCCTATCTATAAGAAACCTATCTAGCTCCTTCTTGAAAGTGCCCAGAGAATTGGCCTCCACTGCCCTCTGAGGCAGTGCATTCCACAAATTCACAACCCTCTGGGAGAAGAAGTTTTTCCTCACCTCTGTCCTAAATGGCCTAGCCCTTATTCTTAAATCATGCCCCCTGGTCCTGGACTTCCCCAACATCTGGAACATATTTCCTGTCTCTATCTTGTCCAATCCCTTAATAATCCTGTATGTTTCAATCAGATCCCCTCTCAATCTTCTCAATTCCAGCGTGTACAATCCCAGTCTCTCCAACCTCTCAGCATAAGACAGTCCCGACATCCCCGGAATTAACCTCGTAAACCTACGCTGCACGCCCTCTATAGCCAGGATATCCTTCCTTAACCCTGGAGACCAAAACTGTACACAATACTCCAGGAGTGGTCTCACCAGGGCCCTGTACAAATGCAAAAGAATCTCTTTGCTTTTGTACTCAATTCCTCTTGTAATACAGGCCAACATTCCATTAGCCTTCATCACTGCCTGCTGCACTTGCTCATTCACTTTCAGTGACTGATGAACAAGGACTCCTAGATCCCTTTGTATTTCCCCCTTACCTAACCCCACACCATTCAGATAATAATCCGCCTTCCTGTTCCTGCTCCCAAAGTGGATAACCTCACACTTATCCACATTAAACTTCATCTGCCAAGTATCTGCCCACTTACCCAACCTATCCAAATCACCTTGAATTCTCCTAACTTCCTCTACACATGTCGCACTGCCACCCAACTTTGTATCATCAGCAAACTTGCTAATGTTATTCACAATGCCTTCATCTAAATCATCAACATAGATTGTAAACAGCTGTGGTCCCAGCACCGAGCCCTGTGGCACCCCACTAGTCACGGCCTGCCATTCTGAGAAACATCCATTCACCCCTACCCTTTGTTTCCTATCCGCCAACCAGTTTTCTATCCATGTTAATACCCGCCCCCCAATTCCATGAGCCCTAATTTTACCCACCAATCTCCTGTGCGGCACTTTATCAAATGCCTTCTGAAAGTCGAGGTATACAACATCCACTGAATCTCCCTCGTCTATTTTCCTGGTTACATCCTCAAAAAACTCCAGTAAATTAGTCAAGCATGATTTGCCCTTGGTAAATCCATGCTGACTCGACCCAATCCTATCATTGCTATCCAAATATGCCGCTATTTCATCCTTAAAAATAGACTCTAGCATCTTCCCCACCACAGATGTTAGGCTAACTGGACGATAGTTCCCCGTTTTCTCCCTCCCTCCTTTCTTAAAAAGTGGGATAACATTAGCCATTCTCCAATCCTCAGGAACTGACCCCGAATCTAAGGAACATCGGAAAATGATCACCAATGTATCCACAATTTCTAGAGCCACCGCCTTTAGTACCCTGGGGTGCAGACCATCTGGACCTGAGGATTTGTCAGTCTTCAGCCCCATTAGTCTACCCATCACCATTTCTTTCCTAATGTCAATCCACTTCAGTTCCTCTGTCAGCCCCTGCCTTTTGTCCATCCTTACCTCTGGGAGATTTCTTACGTCTTTCCCCGTGAAGACAGATCCAAAGTACTTATTAAATACGACTGCCATCTCCCTGTTTCCCATAATAATTTCACTGGATTCGGTCTTCAAGGGCCCAACATTGTTCCTAACTAACTTCTTTCCCTTCACATACCTAAAAAAGCTTTTGCTATCCTCCTTAATATTCCTGGCTAGCTTGCCTTCGTACCTCATTTTTTCTTCCCGAATTACCTTTTTAGTTAAATTCTACTGCACCTTAAAAATTTCCCAATCTTCTATCTTCCCACTCAGCTTGGCTCTGCCATACTTCTTCCTTTTTAACACAATGCTATCTCTGACTTCCTTTGTCAGCCACGGTGGCCCCTTTCCCCTCTTTGAGTCTTTCCTTCTCTGGGGAATAAACTGATCCTGCACCTTGTGCATTATTCCCAAGAATACCTGCCATTGCTGTTCCACTGACAATTCTGCTAGGATGCCCACCCAGTCAACTTTAGCCAGCTCCTCCCTCATGGCTCCATAGTCTCCTTTGTTCAACTGCAAAATTGACCCTTCTGATTTGCCCTTTTCCCTCTCCAATTGCAGATAAAAACTTATCATGTTATGGTCACGACCTCCCAATGGCTCCTTTACTTCGAGTTCTCTTATCAAATCCTGCTCATTACACAGCACTAAATCCAGAATAGCCCTCTCCCTGGTCGGCTCTTGTACCAGCTGCTCCAAGAATGCATCCCGGAGGCACTCTATAAACTCCCTTTCCTGGGGTCCAGTACCAGCCTGATTTTCCCAGTCCACTTGCATATTGAAATCCCCCATAACTACTGTGACATTACCCTTGCCACATGCCAACATTAACTCACTATTCAGCTTGCACCCAATATCCATGCCACCGTTCGGAGGCCTGTAGATAACACCCATTAGGGTCTTTTTGCCCTTACAGTTCCTCAGTTCTATCCACACTGACTCTACTTCTCTTGATTCAATGTCCCCCCTTGCAAGGGACTGAATCTCATTCCTCACCAACAGGCCCACCCCACCCCCTCTGCCCACCTTCCTGTCCTTACGATAGCATGTATACCCTTGAAAATTCATTTCCCAGGTCTGATCTCCCTGCAGCCATGTCTCATTGATATCAAAGCAGTATTGTACTGAAACTGACATAAAAATGTGACTGCTCTGCATTCCTGCAAATATGACAGGGTGGGCCACAACTCTTTTCAAAATGGTAAATGGCAGCACAAGTGTACACACCAGTTCTGTGCAAAATGGATCTTCCTATGCCCAAACAATTGATGTTATCTCAATATCATGGCTTACATGCTTTGAGGGTGAATAATTTGCCAGCTGATCTCTCAGAATTGTAGGATTGTGGTAAAATACTTGCTAGTCATCTCAGTAGATGAACTACAACCACACTCAAGAAACTCGCGTTGGCTTGGGCGGAACAGTTTGTGACTGGTATCGCTGGTATCAGATTTGGTATTCACACCTCTTTGTCACTGGATTTAAATCTTGGAGACTCCAGACTTCTGCTGCAATGGGAGAATCCTCACTACAAGGACTGTGTCCATTTCAAGAAGACAGCTCATCACTCCTGTTCAGGGTAACAAGGAGAGAGTTTTTGAAAATATCCCCTCCTAGTTTATCAGGAAAAATATGGCAGTCATTTCATCCACAGCGTTGCCAACATCACTTGTATCCCAATAATTAATAACAAAACAGATCATCTCTGACTGCTCCAAAACTCCCAAATTACTTAACACAGCTAATCCATTCTCACTTCCTGTATTCAAGCACAGGTCTTTAAAGATAAAAATATATTCTGAATTAATTTGTATTGCAGTTTAACCAAAGCCAACTATGGCCTTTTGAAGATTATCTAATTTTGTGGACATCAGACAACTTGCATGCAGCATTTTTCCACAAATATCATTGTATAGTGAAAGACCTGAGGAGTGTTGCTACTACTCCTAAAATTGTTCTATGGTACCTATTGTGTTGGGCTACTTAAGGTCTCCAGAGGATGGATATGTTGGCAATGAAGTGATGGACATCTTGATAGGCTGACTTTTCAATGAAATATTCAGCCCCGGAACATGGCTCAAGTTTGTAAATTTCTCACTGAGAAATTCTACCACTGAGCAAATGCTGCCTCCAGGCCAGAATATACTCAACTTAAATCTTTTTATTTTGTGCTTTAACAAAAGCAGTTCAGCCTCTGTTATCAAAATGTGGAGAGATGTTTTGGATGAACAACTAAAGTATATTTACAGTGGCAGCAATCCCTAACCTGTAGATCTGGGAAAAAAAACTGGCGGCTGGAACTTCCATCTTCCCCATTCAATTATTTTATTGCAATATTAATATTTATTGTGTTAAACACATCAGCTGTTGTGCTGCAATTGTATCCTCATCTGCCAACCATGTATGGGGATATTGGATCACTGTAGTGTTAGGCTTTCTACCCATTAAAATAATGGAACAGACATGAGGATTAATGGGAGAGGAAGGGACTGTCTGTGCCCTTTTAACACAAGTAGTTAGTTAGCATTGAAAATTGTGCCCAATGTAACCACGATTCCCAGGATGTCATGAAAAATCCTGAGACTTTCATGGTTTATGCAGAACTTAATCCTTCCAAATAAAATGCTGACCCAAGCCACCAGCTGTAATAAGACATAATGCAAATGTTAGCATTTGACCAATATCAACTGAAATCCTGTTTGCTATTTATGGTTTGTTCGTTTAATGGCTGTGTTGCCTTTAATTCCTCTGGGTCAATAAAGCTTGGGACTGTTTGATGAAATTTTTAATTAGATCTTGAAGCAATTCAAGTGAAGACCCATCACATACCTGACTTCATTACATATGTTGTAGTGCTAGTGACAATGCAATTAAAAAGTCAAGAGCTTTACTCCACATTATACATCAAGCTACCACAAATCCCTTCTCAAACTCTTACATAAAGCTGTGTATTAATACTGAAATCTGCTTCATCTCAGTTCATTGAGTAGACTTATTATTTTACTGTCAAAATCTGGTACTGAGACCTCTTTGGGATATACCTTCAGGTCCCAACTTAAGCATATTGGCTTTGATTGGCAAAAACACACGAACAGGTGATTTTTTTAAATGTGAAATTAAATGGTGAATGTCCTTAAGGAACAGTGATGTGATTTTCAAATTCAAAAGCATGACAGCTTTAGAAAGAATCTGAGTGATTTATCCATAGTAGCAAGAGACTAAAATCCTTCTGTTAACCAAGTGAGCCCAATATTGTTGACTCCAGTGATTAGAACTTGGCATAAGAGTTCATACTTGAGTACTGGAGGAAGCTACTTTGCTAAATGCTGGGTTGTCACCAGTTCTGCTTCAACCTTATTTTAAAGCTACATAAACAAAATATGGTCAGTCTTCTTTTTGTTTTCCCTAATTACACTTTCTAACATAAAGGGAAGGTCTTAAGACCAATTTTACTGGACTGCAGAATGATTTCTTAAAACTGGATAGGGAGCAACTGCTTGAAGCTAAATCAATGAGACACATTTAAGAAGGAAACTTAATGGGTTTAGAGTAAACAACTTTCCATACAGAAAACAGTTAGCACTGCCAAATCTAGAACCCTCTCAATGACAAGGTGCATGGAGGGTAAAATGAGGGAGCAATGAGAACTTAATACAGCAGCAAGTCTGGAAGACTACAAAAAGTCGATAAGTAAAATTTAAAAATAAATTAGGAAAGCAAAGTGGAAGAAAGTAATACCTGCAAGTAAATTCAGAAAAAAAAATCCAAAGGCACATTTTTAAGTACATAAAGAACAAGAGAATAACTTAAAGAATAGGAAATATCTGGACCAAAAAAAGCAAATTGTATGGAGGCGGTATGTGAATGACAGTTTTTTTTGATGAATCTTTTGTGGCGGTCTTGAAAAAAGAGTGAAATGATCCATTCTTGAGGCTAAGGTGAACAAGTGTAATATTGGATGGAATAAACACAGAAAGAGGAAGTATTAAGCAGTTTATTATCTTTGAAAATGGATAAGTCATCAGGGCCAGATGCAATATATCTTAAGTTGTTTATAAAAGAAAAATGGAAGGCAATTATGGAGGACCTGACTACAATTTTTCAATTCCCTCTACCAATGTTAGACCATTGTTCACAAAAGGAGAAAGTAATAACCAAATAATCACTGTTCAGTTAGTTTAACATTGGTGGTGGACAAATTAATAAAATCCATTCTTGAGGATGATATAGGGCTTCATTTAGAAATCCACACACTAATTAGGAATGGTACCATGAATTTGTTAAGGGAAAGTAACTTGAACACATTTGGTTTTGAGGAGCTAACAAGGTCGGTAGAATGTTCAATGTAACCTGCATAGTTTGTGACAAGCTCACAGACGACAGTCTGTGTAAAAGTCCATGGGATCCAAGGGTGAGTGACAAACCTAATCCAAAATCAGTTTTGTGGTAATTATTGCAGGATGCATTTGTGACTGAAAGTAAGATTCCACAGGGCTTCAGTCTCTTGATTTTTGTACGATATATTAATGACTTAACAAGGGCCAAAAGAAACCACAATGATTTCTCAGTGGTCTCGCTTAGACCCCTCTAAAATTTGTGACCCCATGGGACACAAGTTAATTATGAAATCTTTGGGTCACATGGGGATTGATGATCATTTTACTGACCTCCTCATGGACATATCTTCAAACTCAACCACAACATTCAAAGGTAATAAAACTGAAACTGAGCCCAGTCCCATTGGGAGGATTTAAGTAAGGTGACCTGCATTATTGTATTTTATTTAGTATAGTTATGGACTCTATTATGTTCCATAGATGGGGATAGTAGTGTATTGTTTTACTTGGATATTGGTGGTAAAATTTGTATCACTTTAGTCTTCACTGATGACATAGTCCTTGAGTGATTCTCTCAAGGGCATGTAAAAAAAAATTGTTGAGAAATTTTGTTTTAAAACTGGTCTGGAAATCAATGTGAAGAAAACTGTGGGCTTTTTAATATGACATCAAAAAATAAAACCTTTATTTTTAATGCCATCAAGAATTGGAAGATTAATAATACTAAACCATTTAATTACCCCTGGCTTTTTCAAAATGTATTTGGGTGCACGAGTAGATCAGTGGATCAGTTGCATGGGTGATAGGTGGAGTGAGAGGTTAGAGAGTTGGTTCCCGAATATATTGAAGCCCATGCAGAAATTCAAAATTTTTAAATGGTTTTTGTAATTCTTTGCTTTCATTTTTAATTGATTTTATATGAGGCATCTCAGAACATTTCCTCATAATATTTGAGTTTTACTAAAAGGTTTTTACATTTGATGAATTATATTCATCATATTGTTTTATATTCAAGGCGGTATGATTGTGGAACACGGGATGCCTGAATGTGAACAATGCACCGATTTTAATTTATTAATGCCGTCAGATTTTGAAATAAGGACTGTCCAACTTCATTCTAGGTGGTATTTTACCAATTTTAACTCAAGAGCAAACCATTCTGGCTAAAGTATTGATGTCCACCTTTCAGACCTCAGTCAGATTAAGGCCATCTGGGCCAGCCACATTATCCTTTAAAACCATCGATAGCATTTAAAATTCTGGTTGCACTAAAATATTTTAAAATAAATAAATTAGTAGCCAGCTCTAAGCACAGACTATATATTTAAATTTTAAAAAAAATTTTATTTACAGCGTGGTAACAGGCCCTTCCGGCCCAACGAGTCCCCGCCGCCCATTTTAAACCCAAATTAACCTACCCGTATGTCTTTGCAATGTGGGAGGAAACCGGAGCACCTGGAGGAAACCCACACAGACACGGGAGAACGTACAAACTCCTTACAGACAGCGACAGGAATCGAACCCTGATCGCTGATGCTGTAATAGAGTCGTGTTAACCCCTTACTTGTATCTGCTTTATTATTAAAAATTGCAAAATGAGATTTAAAATGTAGCTGCAACCCTTCTATGCCAATGACGTGGTCCATCTTGGCTGGGCCTTCCATTAGTTCCCTGACTAACCCTTTCCTATCATTTTATATCGAACTTGTATGATCTTATATACACTTTTGCTTGCAGCGTACCTCCTCTTTGCTCCTGAATTTAAACCATTGTTTCTCTTGACCCTACGATTATCATTAAGACTAACTTTTGGCCTGCTTTTCTCCTTACTAGGTACCAAGAGGTCTTACTACTCTTTCTAATATTCTCAAACGTTCCCTTGGTGCCAGAATTACCCCTCATTAGAAGAACTTCTACCTCACCTAGCAGTGAACAAATCAAAATTCTATTATTAATAAAACTACTAAAATCACAACTACAATGCAATTTTCTGGTGGCTTAATTCACTTGGGAATGATCACTGGAGAAATTTAACTTGGTTAATCTGTTCTTGTGCATGAACTAAGTACTAAAATGGGGCATCAGCCTATCCAACTTTGAGGCATTCACACCTTGTTGACTATCAGAAATTATTTGGTGAATTTTTAAAAAAAATTTATTTACAGCGTGGTAACAGGCCCTTCTGGCCCAACGAGTCCCCACTGCCCATTTTAAACCCAATTAACCTACCCGTATGTCTTTGCAATATGGGAGGAAACCGGAGCACCTGGAGGAAACCCACGCAGACACGGGAGAACGTACAAACTCCTTACAGACAGCGACGGGAATCGAACCCCGATCACTGGCGCTTTAATAGCGTCGCGCTAACCTTTTATTTTGTGTTCACCATTACACACAGTCTCCACAGGAATATTCCTTCATTATTGTTGGGTCAAAATTCTGACACTGCCTAATAAATAACTCTCCATTAGCTTTTTCTGGCAGACAGCAGAAGAGCCACCACCAAATTCTCAAGCACATCTGGGAAAGGAGATCAAAATGCCAAGTGACCCAATGGTGCACATGCAGTCATGTTTCCTTTGGAACAAAGATGACTGAGGGAAGATTTACTTGAAGTGTATTCAATTAAGTCAGGTCTAGATATATAAAAAAGAAGGGATTTATTTCTCTTAATAGGTCAGTAAGATACTAAGGAATTGCAGAGAATTGTGGACACAGCTCAGTCCATTGCAAAAACCAGCCTCCCCTCCATAGACTCTGTCTAGACTTCCGGCTGCCTCAAAAGCAGCCAGCATAATCAAAGACTCCTCCCACCTTGGTCATTCTCTATTTTCCCCACTTTCATCAGGCAGAAGATACAAACGCTTGAAAATGTGTGCCATCAGGCTCGAGGACAGCTCAATGTCAACAAAACATTGGTCATTGACTTCAGGAAGGGGGGCGGTTTACATGCTCCTGTCTACATCAATGGCGCTGAGATCGAGAGGGTTGAGAGCTTCAAGTTCCAGGGAATGAACATCACCAACAGCCTGTCCTGGTCAAATCACGTAGATGCCATGGCCAAGAAAGCTCATCAGCGCCTCTACTTCCTCAGGAGGCTAAAGAAATTTGATTTGTCCCCTTTGACTCCCACCAACTTTTACCAATGCACCATAGAAAGCATCCTATCTGGATGTATCACGGCTTGGTACAGCAACTGCTCTGCTGAAGACCGCAAGAAACTGCAGAGAGTTGTGGACATGGCCCAGTGCATCACGGACACCAGCCTCCCCTCCTTGGACTCTGTCTTTACCTCTCGTTGTCTTGGTGTAGCAGCCAGCATAATCAAAGACCCCACCCACCCGGGTCATTCTCTCTTCTCTCCTCTTCCATTGGGTAGAAGATACAGGAGCCTGAGGGCACGTACCACCAGACTTAAGGACAGCTTCTACCCCACTGTGAGAAGACTATTGAATGGTTATGCAGTGAGATGGACTATGACCTCACGATCTACCTTGTTGTGACCTTGCACCTTATTGCACTGCACTTTCTCTGTAGCTGTGACACTCTATTCTGTACTGTCCCGTTATTGTTTTACCTGTACTACATCAATGGACTCTGTACTGACTCAATGTAACTGCACTGTGTAATGAATTGACCTGTACAATCGGTATGCAAGACGAGTCTTTCACTGTACCTCGGTACAAGTGACAATAATACACCAATACCAATGCCAATATCAATATCCTGCTGTTACAAGATCTCACAATCTACCTCATCATGGCCCCAGCACCTTATTGTCCGCCTGCATTGCACATTCTCTGTAATTATAACACCATATTCTACATCTTGTCATTGCTTTTCCCTTTTGTACTATCTCTATGTACTGATGTTTTGAAATGATCTGTCTAGATGGCATGCAAAACAAAGTTTTTCACTGTATCTCGGTACATATAACAATAATATATCAATTACCAATTAATGAGGAACATAGATTCAAATTTATGAATTTAATTTCAAATATATAATTTCTAACTTACGGAAGAATGATTTGAGTGGAACAAAGAAAATAAGTCGTTTATCTCAACTAGTAGTGAGGGTCTGGAATTCATTGTCTAACAAGATGGTAGAGACAGAAATCCTCACCACATTAAATAAATGCACTTTAAGAACCATGACCTACAGGACCAAGAGCTGGTAACTAGGATTAACCAAAATTTTGTTTTTGACCAGCATGGAGATGATGGGACAAGAGCCCTTTCTCTGTGCTAAGAGTTTCCATTATTCTATATCCAGTGAACAATTTAAACATCTGAATTGTGGTTGTATGGCTGCAACCTGTGGTTTAAACCAAAATGATAACTGTGTATGTTGCTATTATAGATGAGTTCCACAACAAACCTAATGGAGTTGGGAACAAATTTGTTCTTTCCTATTTAGTTGAATCACAAGATTGCATCTAATTCTTGATCCAGCTGTAATATTGGCTGCTCCCTGGGTTGACTCAGATGACAACATCCATAATCACAGACATTAAGCGGAACATATGTATCCCAACAGCTTACTGCCTAATTTCGCCACTTACAAAATAGAAATCGAAATAAAACTTAAAACCTTGTGTCATCTGAGCCACAAATCTGAAGAATATAGATATGTTTTTACCCTCTGAAAAGACAGCTTGTTGCCAAAGTGTGGCACACCCTATTAATTCAAATAGCTGCAGATATTTTGGAAACATAAGAAATGGCAGATGCTGGAATCTGGAGCAACAAGCAATCCACTGGAGGAATCCAGCAAGTCGAGCAGCATCTATGGGAGGAAGGAATTATCGACGGTTCCCGAAATGTTGACAATTCCCTCCTCCCACAAAAGCTGCTCAACGCATTGAATTCCTCCAGCAGATTGTTTGTAGCCACAGATACTTTCCCTGCTTTACACAGAGATTCATCTTGTTATAATTCAAATAAAATTAAAAGATCAAATGAATAATTTTCTTTGAAACCATGTCATGTTTGGAATGCATTTTCATGGATTTGCTAGAAAATAAATTAGTGGAGTCCTATCTCTCCACTGATTCACCCTTGAGGTTTGTGAAGTAGTTTATTGTTGCATCACTAAACACTATTATATAAATTCCGTATAAATTGAATAGGCAATCTGGCACCAATGGTTTATGGAGCCAATTAAATCTATTAATCTGAGATCCAGTATCATAAGGCAATTTATTTTACTATTCAAAAACCGTAGACTGCAGTGATGCAACATCTTCGTTATATAGTAGGAAGGGGCTGTAAATTGCCCTTGGCATGCAGTATGATATAATCATCTGAATGCTCAGCACGTTTGCCCGAAATCATTTTATCCACAATTTTAACAACCATGAATGTCATTAATCCCATTTAACAAGAACTGGATAGCAGAGTAAGAAGGATGGATCAACTGGTCATTCCCAGCTTCTGTATCTCATTTTATCTCATACAAGGCACGGATAAAATAAGTTTTCAGTATATGACTTGCCATACAGTATTATAATAAAATCATGTTGAATTTACAGTCAATAATAATTGACAAATATTATGGGGACCTTTTTGGAACTACTTTCAAAACCACTGATTTGGTGCTTAAAGTATGGATATTCGCCAATACTACTATGTCTTTAGGATGTTACAAACAGCTTTGGTTCTGGTAGTGGGGTTAGATTTTTTTATAATAAAATTATTCCAACTTATCAATATTAATTGTTATCTTTTTTGTTTATCAATATGAAGCATTGTGATTTCTAATGTGATTCAATATAATCCATTTGGTAATATGTTTTTTTTCCTTTGTTTCATGCACTTTGTATTTTTTATTTGAAATTAATAAAAATATTGAAAAAGAAAGAATTATTTCAAGAAAAATCCATCATTATGGGATGGCCATTCAGGACACAGATGAGAGGAAAGGTTTTCACCAGGACGGAGTGAGTCTTTGGAATTCTGTGCCCTAGAGGCCTGGTGGTGGGGGGGGGGGTGGGGATAGGTCACTGAATATATTCAATAGAGAAATTAATAGATCTTTGGATATTAAGGGAATCAAGGTGTAGTACAGGAAAGTGGTGCTGAGATAAAAGGTCGGTTGTGATCTGATTGTAGGTTGGAGTAGGAGTGAGAAGCATGTAGTATACTTTTACTTGTGTTTCTTATGTTGCGTATTTATCCAGTTTGAAAAACTATCAACAATATTGAGAGATTTTATGATGCAATAACGTCAGCAACATCTGACACTCAGAGCTTTGAAGTTGCTAAAATATTACAAGGTTGTTCACAAAAGGAAAGACTTACACTTATATACTATTTTATTTAAGACCCTTGGGACACATCAGTGTGCTGCACAGATAATGGAGTCCACTTCCTGCAGTGTAGTTACTGTGTAGGATTCACAACAGCTAACTTGTGGCATTGTAAGTTCCCACAATAAGTAATATTACAATAACCAAATAATCTGGCTTTGCAGACGCAAGAGAGTTTGCAGATGCTGGAATCTGGAACAAAAAACAAATTGGTGCAGGAACTCAGTAGGTCAGGAAGCATTTGTGGATGCAAAGGGATAGTCATCTGGACTCTGATGCAGGGTCTCAACCCGAAAAGTCGACTATCCCTTTCCATCCACAGATGCTTCCTGACCCACTGAGTTCCTCCAGCAATTTGTTTTTTGCTCCAGATTCTAGATGCTGCTTGACCTGCTGAGTTCATCTAGTAGTTTGCTATTTATGCTCCACTCTGTCTTTGCAATTCAGGTCAAGGGATAAATATTGACCAGGGCATTGATGAGCGGTAGAGCAGGCGAGAGGTAGAACTTGTAAGAAAAAGGAGAGCTAATCTGTAAGAAAAGATAGAGCTGAGCAAAATTTTGGTTGTGGAGCAATTTCTGAGGGAGATCTTTGGAAACAAGGACAAATATAATGAAGCTGATGACATCTTGGAAGAAACTTTCAGACTGTTGGAACAAGATACCCAAAGCAGAGAGACAAGAAACATATGGTGGATTGTAACTCCCTTCTCTTCTACCTGTTGTCCACCTTGAAGAAAAACATTTCTGCAGGTGTATGGTGGAGAGCATTCTGACTGGTTGCGTCATTACCTGGTATGGAGGCTCCAATGTGCAGGATTGACAAAAGCTGCAGAGGTTTGCAGAAACAGCCAGCTCCATCATGGGCACAACCCTCCCCAACATCAAGGACATCTTCAAGAGGCAATGCCTCAAGAAGGTGGCATCCATCATTAAGGACACCCACAATCGGGACATTCCTTCTTCACGTTACTACCATCAGGGAGGAGGTACAGGAACCTGAAGACCCACACTTGATGTTTCAGGAACAGCTTCTTCCCCTCCACCATCAGATTTCTGAATGGTCCATGAACTCATGAACACTACCTCATTATTACTCTTTTGTACTATTTATTTATTCTTGTAACATAGTCATTTTTATGTCCTACTCTGTACTGCTGCTACAAAACAACAAATTTCACAACATATGTCAGTGATAATGAATCCTGATTCTGATTCATATTTGTACATACTAAGATATGAACCAGGAGCAGGAACTGACCACTCAGCCCTCATGTCCAACAGTTAGTAAGATCACAGCCGATCTAACTGTAACATCAACATTCCTGCTGCATGTTGTCATCTTTCACTCCCTTGCTTCTCAAAAATGTATTTACTTCTGCCTTTAATATTTGCAAAGCATCTTTTTTCCACAGCTCTCAAAGTAGAGGGTCAGAGGTGAAGAGAGTTAGCAGCTTCAAATTCCCGGGCTTTAACATCTTGGATGACCTGTCCTGGGCCCAGCACATAGGTGCAATCATTGAAGAAGACATGCCGGGGCCTCTGCTTTCTTTAAGCTTGGTATGTGATTCTAACAAATGTCTTACAGATGCACTGTTGAAAGTATCCTGACTGGTTGCAACACGGACTGGTACATCAGTTCCAAAGTACAGGAACACATGAGGCTGCAGAGAGCAGTGGACACAACCCGGTCCATCATTGATAGCACCTACAGGAGGTGCTGCTCAAGAAGGTAGCATCTATCAACAAGGATCCCCACCATCTGGGTCATGCCCTCTTCTCGCTGCTACTGTTAGGCAGGAGGTACAGAAACCTGAAGTCTCACACCACCAGTTTCAGGAACAGCTACTTTCTTACAATCATCAAGTTCTTGAACCAACCTGCACAACCCTAATCCTATCTCAGCAACAGAACACTATGGGCCACCTCTTGCACTACCATAGACTTGTCTCTGATTGTGTCTTTCTTTTTTTGCATTAAGGTTTTGTTTTGGCGTAGGTTTGTTTTTCTCTCTCTTAACTGTCTTGTATAATTCATATTCTGTATTTTGTCTGTACGTACATGCCTGTGATGCTGCTGCAAGCAAGTTTTTCATTGTACCTGTACCTCACTGTACTTGTGCACATGACAATAAACTCAAATTGAAAGCAAAAGGGTTCTAAAGGCTCATGATACTGAGGAAAAAAAAACTTCATCTATAACTTAAATGGGTGACTCCTCGTTTTTAAACAGTGACCCCATAATTCTTGATTCTCTCTCAAGAGTAAACATTCTCTCTATATTCAACCCGTCAAGATCCTTCACAATATATTTTATCTTTCATTTAAGTTCTGTCTTGTTCTTCTCCAGTAGATACAAGACTGCCCATCCAAACTATTTCCCCATAAGACAACTACCCATTCCAGGTATTGGTCACATAAGGAATCTTACAGCACAGAAAATAGGTCCTTTGGCCCACCATATCCACACCAACCATCAAGTAAACCTCTGAACTGCTTCCAATACACTATCACCCTTAAGGAGACCAACACTGTACATAATACACCAACCATGGTCTCACCAATGCCCTATGTAACAAGCATAACCTCCTCCTATTTGCATTCAATTCCCCAGCAATATACAAAACCATTCTGTTGACTTTCCTAATTACCTGCTGTAGCTACACACTAGCCTGTGTGAATCATGCACAGGACATCCAGAGCTTTGTTTCAGAACTCTGTAATACTAAGGAGGCTTTTCTGGTGGTTGGGGAAGAGGAAAGAAAGATTTGTACATCTAAGGTATCTTTCGCATCTTTTCAAAATACCTTCATATTTGGATAGTAAATTAGGAAACACAGTTATATTTTGTGAAGCTATTCGAGAGAAAAGCCAGGAATTTTAGTGTTCTCAGTGTCCTGAAGAGGCAGTATGTAATACCAGGGTGATCCAAAAGGAAGCAAGGAGAAATGACTACTGTCTCTATTTTATGCTTGCTTGATTGCACACTTCACCTCCCCCCCCCCCCCCAACACAGGGAAAACAAAAATGAAAATATACAACATGCACAAATATAATTAATTTGGCTTTAGAAAAGAAGGCAGGGTCATGGTGAGGTCACATCATAGGCTAAAGTACATTTCTGGCAATATATGAGTAATCTCAACAGATTCTACAATTTAAATCTTATTTGAAAGTAAACAAATTATAAATGTGTTATACCAATTGTAGTTTGTATTTACAGAATAAACATCTGTAACTAAATTGTGCATAGTTTCCTAGAAACATATGCTGCAAGAAACCATCTGAAAATCAAATTATATGGAATAATAATAGAGTAAACATTGCTCCTGCACTCTCAAATGCTTCTGCATTCATAAACCTGCTTTTATCAACAATTACATCTTAAATTGAACAGTTGGCTGTGATGTCAATCTCCTTGGAAGGGTTCAAGCAGCACGTAGCTGACAGTGGTTGTATTTTTCCATGAAATTCACAGTTTTCTCCAAAGGGTTATGAAAACCTTGTTCTTAGATGTAATTGGTGTGAAAGCCCACCATTTGAAATACACAGGAGCAGAAGAAATTGTCCCAGATGGGAAAAAAGTAAAACCCTGTATAATGGAAGTTCTTCCTCCTATCCATTTTGAGGGCTATTCAGTTTGCCAGATGAATTCACTTCAAGAAGAAACTTGTGACCAAATAATGTTGGTTTTGTGATGAATTTTATAATGGTGCTGTCAGTTTCCAGATAAGCACCTATTCATTATTTCAACGTGGGGTTGTTTGTTGTCAATCTCAAAGAGTTAGGATGAATTTGCAATTCTTCAGATAAAGAAGCTGTTTAAGCCAGCATTCAGGATTTGCTGTCAAGTAGCTCATGTTTCCAGCATTCAGTTTTTTTTCCTCTTGTAGTCTTTCAGATTTCTTTTGTCTCCTCCTGCTTGCACCACTTCCCGATCGTAACTTCCCGTTTTTCAGCCAATCCTTATGTCATTCAATTTGTCCTAGTCTCCACAGACCTCTTTAATTCTTTTCACATCTACGTCCCCAGCCTTCAACCATCCTGTTCTTATCTCTGAATCTCAGAACTTGATTCATTTCCGGCTTTTCCCAGATTTGATGAAAGTTTAACGACCTGAAATGTTTACCCTGTTTTCTCTCTACAGCTGCTGCCTGACTTTCTGAGTACTTCCAGCAATAGAACAAACATAGAACATAGAACAGTACAGCACAGAACAGGCCCTTCAGCCCACAATGTTGTGCCAACATAGCTAATCCCTCCTACCTACAGAATGCCCATATCCCTTCATTTTCCTCTCATTCATGTGCCCATCCAAGCCCCTCTTAAAAGCCCCCAATGAATTTGCCTCCACCACCCTATCAGGCAACACATTCCAGGCACCCACCATCCTCTCAGTAAAAAACTTGCCCCTCACATCTCTTCTGAACCTACCCCCTCTCACCTTAAATGCATGCCCTCTGGTATTGGATTGCACAAGGGTTTCCTCCGGGTGCTCCGGTTTCCTCCCACATTCCAAAGACATACGGGTTAGGAAGTTGTGGGCATGCTATGTTGGCGCCAGAAGCGTGGCGACACTTGTGGGCTGCCCCCAGAACACGCTACGCAAAAGATGCATTTCACTGTGTGTTTCAATGTACATGTGACTAATAAAGATATCTTATCTTATCAATAATGGGGAAAAGATATTGCTTGTCCACCCTATGCCCCTCATAATTTTATACACTTCCAACAGATCACCCCTCAGCCTCCGCCGCTCCAGAGAAAAGAGTCCAAGTTTGTCCAGCCTCTCCTGATAACACATGCCCTCTAATCCAGGCAACATCCTGGTAAACCTCCTCTGCACCCTCTCTAAAGCCTCAACATCCTTCCTATAGTGAGGTGACCAGAACTGCACACAATACTCTAAATGCAGCCTAACCAGAGTTCTATAGAGATGCATCATAACTTCTTGAGTCCTATACTCAATACCTCTATTAATGTAAGCAAGCATTCCATAAACCTTCTTAACCACCCTGTCCACCTGTGTAGCCACCTTCAATGAGCCATGGACTTGCACGCCAAGGTCTCTCTGCTCTTCAACACTGTTAAGCTTCTTGTCCTTAAGAGTTTACTACCTCTTGACATTAGTCCTTCCAAGGTGAAACACCTCACATTTATCTGGGTTAAACTCCATCTGCTATTTCCCTGCCCACATCTGCAACTGATCTACATCACGCTGTATCCGTTTCCAGTCTTCTACACTATTCACAACTCCACCAATCTTAGTATCGTCTGCAAACTTACTAACCCATCCATCAACATATTCATCCAGGTCATTTATGTACATCACAAACAGCGGAGAACCCAGTATATATCCCTGCGGAACATCATTACTCACAGGCCTCCAGCCTGAATGAGTCCCTTCAACCACCACCCTCTGTCTTCTGTGAGCAAGCCAGTTCTGGATCCACTCAGCCAATTCTCCACTGACTCCATGCATTAACCTATTATGTGGGACCTTGTCAGATGCCTTATTGAAGTCCATATAGATGACATCCACAGCTCTACCTTCATCAATCTCTCTCGTCACCTTGTCAAAAAACTCAACCAGGTTAGTAAGACACGACTTGCCTCGCACAAAGCCATTCTGGCTTTCGCTAATCAAGCCATTGGATTCCAGATGCTCATATATCTCATCTCTAAGAATTTTCTCCAACAATTTCCCTAAACTGACATGAGACTCATGGGACTATAGTTCCCTGGGTTTTCCCTTATTCCTTTCTTAAATAGAGGAACATATTAGCCACTCGCCAGTCATCCGAGACCTCACCCGTGGTCAAAGAGGACACAAAGATACTAGTCATGGTCCCAGCAATTTCCTCTCCATCTCCCTCAGTAACCTGGGGTATATCCTATCGGGCCCTGGGGACTTATCCACCTTAATACTGTTTAGGTGACCTAACACTACCTCCTCCTTGACCTCTAAATGCACTAACATGTTTATGCCCTCAGTTCCAATTTCTGCGTCCTCTATGTCCCTTTCATGGGTAAATACTGATGAGAAGTACTCATTCAGAACATCACCCACATCCTCTGCATCCAAACATAGATTCCCTTCTTTATCCTTAAGTGGTCCCACCTTTCCCTCATTATCCTCTTATTCCTTACGTTGGTCCTTGATCCTACTTGCTAAGGACATTTCATGGCCCCTCCTGGCTTTCCTAATTCCTTTCTTGAGTTCACTTCCAACCTCATGTACTCTATCTGATCCTAACTTCCGAAGATCTACATACCTGTCCTTTTTCTTCTTGACTAGGTTCATCACTTCTATGGACATCCAAGGTTCCCTTATTTTGCCATTCATGTCCTTCCTTCTAATCGGGACATACCTATCCTGTACCCTATGTATTTGATCCTTAAACACCTTCCACATGCTTGACATGGACTTGCCAGCAAAAAGGTGTTCCCAGTTTACCTAGTTCCTGCCTTATGCCTTCATAATTAGCCCTGCTCCAATTTAAAACCGTCCCGCTAGCCCCATACCTATCTTTATCTATAGCTATCCTGAAAGTTAATGAGCTGTGGTCACTGTTCCCCCATTGTTCACCCTCTGATAGGTGAGTCACCTGGCCAGGCTCATTACCCTACACCTGGTCCAGAATAGCCTCTACCCTTGTTGGACTGTCAACATACTGATTTAGGAACCCCTCCTGGATACACCTAACAAATTCTGCCCCATCTAACCACCTTACACTAAAAAGGTCCCAATTTATATTAGGGAAGTTGAAGTCTCCCATGACCACAACCCTATAATTTTTACACATTTCCCTAATCTGTTTGCATATCTGTTCCTCAATGTCCCGGTGGCTATTGGGAGGTCTATAGTACACCCCTAAGAGAGTGATTGCACCCTTCCTATTCCTGAGTTCTACACATATAGACTCTGTATCAGAGCCCTCCAATTTCAGTTTTTATTTTATATTTCCAACATCTGCAACATTTTAACTTTGGCTGTCAAATGTCAGGGACACTCACCCTCTAATGACCTTTGGTAGCCATGTCATTACTATCAGTTCCACCATCAATAGCTTGAAAGTCATCACTGTCCAGATATTGGATTGTCCTGTGCCACAAGATTAGGGCTGAGGATGTATCTGTTATGAGACAAGTCCGAGGTCTTGAAAGTAATGGACTCTAAACACAGTCTGGCAAGGAAGGATTTTATTTACAAAGGCAAATGCGAGTAAAGGTGATGAGTGCACACACGCATCGGTGATAGCACGCCTGGAGAAATCGCAACAGGGATAAAAACACGCACACACACACACAACAAACTGGGTACAAACAATCAAGGAAAAAGCACTACGCTACCCGCCACCCCTTGACTCAGTGCAGGCATGGCTCCACACCCAGGGAATCCTAACTTAAGATGCTTCTAAACCTGTGGAAATGCACAATCTTACCAATGGTCTCTTCAGCGTCGTTTCACGATTCCTCTGGGGCAACAAAGAGACAGAACCAACACATAGAGCACTCTTTATAGTGCTGGAGTGCTGGACGGCTGGGGGCGGCCCAGCCCAGGTAGTTCGAACAGGCCAACGATCTGGGCCCAGGTACCAAGGTGTTTACCGAAGCCAGTCATCAGGTGTGCCCTAATGGGTGGGGGTGGATCCAGGCCTCGATTGACAGTGGTGTGGCTTTCGACCAAGTGCAGGGCCGTGCTGTCACGTGACAGCCTCAGCCTTCCACAATACAGTATCTCTTCTGGTCATTGCCCCTTCTCCTTATCTCTTAGGCCTCTCTCCCATCTTCAGGGCTAAAATCAAAAATACAATCAAATTCTCACCTGTCAGGGATGCGGTTATGAAATCAGTTAAGAAGCTTGACATAATCCTCTGCGAACATTACACACTATTCAACACACCTTTGCTACAATGATAAAATTTGCCTGTAGTTTGACTTAAGCCTCCAAGATATTTTTGAAAAGTCTCTGCCCCCTGCAACCTCTATCACTGGGATGGTTTACTCATAGCAATGTTGTGGAAACACCATTACCTGGTAGGTCCTCTCAAATTAAATATGCTTAATTTATTTTTACTGTAACTATGGTTTATAATTCTGTCCCTAACACTTTTGGTTGGGCATCCTTAATCTACAAACTTGGAGGTGGACAACAATCACCTTTCACCAACACTATAATGAATGTGGACTCTCAAATAAACAAGTATCTAAGGGCAGTATATGTGAAAGCAGAACTTCCTCCAGAAAAATGTACCTAAATTGATCATTTGCTACACAGTTAAGCAGAGAGGAAACATTTTATGCCATAGCTGCAAATCATGTGTCAGATAGGATTTTCCTTCTCTGTGATGATGTTAGCCATTTATTGATTCTATTATTGTTTTAATGTTGGCAACACATGGACAGAAGGAGCAGAAAAGTTTTCTCTCCACAGTAGTCATGCAAAATGAACAAATAATGAAAATATTCCCAAGAGTTGGTAATACTGTTATCATATGACTTGCTGTTAGTGCTTTAAAAAAATAGTTGCAATCGGCAAACTATTATTAGACTGGACTCAGTCATTGCAATTGCACAAAGTTGAAAGTGAAGCAAGATAAATACAAGATCTGTGAAGAATAAAGAGGGATTATTCAATTGTTGGGGATAAACTATAGAAAAAAAGACTTTTCAATCAACACTTTGAACACACTGAATATTCATCAAGCTACCTGCCATTTTAATCCTGCTTTCAAGTTCAAATCTCAGCCGGTCAGTCATATTAATGCTGTCAAATCCTACAATTATAATTAGGCAGTGTTTATTAGCACAGTTAATTGCTTCCTTTGAAAACCAAACATCATAATGAGTTAGTGATTATGAAGAAATTGGAATTACACGAGAATTTAAGATCAACCAAGTTACAGAACCAACAGTTTTTGTTTCAGAATACGATCAGCTAAGCCTCTTGATAGTAACGAGGTATGACTGAAGAGTGAGTCAAGATACTGGAATCATGTTATTTATTGAAAAAATTGGCACAAGCAACGTGAGAGCTCCATGTGTTAATGGAAGCTGGGAATAATTCTAATATCGTCCTTTGGAAATAGATTTTAAGTCATTAAGAGAAGCTCCCCTTGCAGTCTATCTGATTGGTTTCATCAGCTGTCAACTGGGCATCATAGCATGGAAAAATCATCAATTTATTTGAAGCCATGGACATATGGATTCTGTCAACAGGCCCACAGAGCAGTATCTGCAACGTTACTTTGTCTGAAGGTCAAACCTTTAAAATTACCCAGAGCCATGCCTCCTACAAAAGTTAAGTTAACCCCATTTGTCCTACTCCCATTTTAACACATTTTACTTGGTGTTTACTTCTTTTTTGCCTATAATATCAATAATCAATGATATTTTTTATTGGTGCTCATGGCATACAAGCTGTAAACTCCTGATGACTTCAGGCTTTTAATTAAATCTCACTTCATTTTCTCTATTGATAGCATACATTATAAATGTGAAGTTTAATAATTACATTAAAAAAAGAGTGAAAGTGAAGAAATCCACAATAGTTAAAGGTGTGCTGGAAAAGCTGATGTACTGACCAAGAGACATATTTAGGGTGAAACGGTTGAGCTATTTTAAATGCGATGGTATCATACAATACAATATAATAATGAACTGCTGTCCTAATGCATCATTTTCCCCTTGTGCTTCAAGCATAAATCCCATATAAAAATCTAATTTTCTCCTTTAAATGTTGTCTCCTCTATTGAAAATTAATCTAGATAATGACATTCTGAAAAAGTGACAGCACATCTCTGGACACTGAAGTGTATCCAATGTGCCATTAAAAAGCCATTAATGGTTTATTTACAGGAATTAAAAAATGAATTACAAAAGCATTGCCGATTTGCTGCGGGTATAATTAGGAAAGTGACCTTGAACTACAGTGTAAGTGTGATATAAGACTCTGGCAACAAGCAGTTGCAAATAAAAGCAGAAAATGTTGTAAATATGCAATGGGTCTGTCAGCATCTCAAAAGAGAAAGTGAAAGGATAATATTTTGGATGTGGTGGCTTCATCAGTACCAGAATTCATTGTCACAATTATTTTTCAACATTGGATTAAATGTTTTCTTTATATATAGTCAACTACTTTTATAACCCATTAACAAATGGCAAGAATGCACATTGTTGAAAACTGACTAATCAATGTGATGTTGTTTAAAGGTACAACATAAAACTCAGCTGTGGCACATGGATAAGGGCAATCATCTAACCTGTATACAATAAGTTATGAACTGCTTAACTATTTTAAAACGATGAAACCTTTTATAATCCAATTGGAGAGTGTGAATTATATTAATGAAATAGGTGAGCATCACACTCAAAAAGAAGCACTTTTTCCATGATGGCCAATGTCCTTTTGGCAACTCTGTTTCAGAGACATGTTGACCGATATTATAGGTTGCTACTAAATAGCATATTTATCTCTATCAACCGGAAATTATTTCCTTGGTATCATTTATCTGATCCTAACCCACACCGTCTCATTTGCCCCAATTTCTGTGTTCAATCAGCTATATTTTGGCTAATAGTTGTAAAATTTGTAATCTTGCTTTCAAATCCTTCCATGATTACAGTTGTCTTAAAATCTTGCTCTTTGACAAACATCTTGCAACTTGTTTTAATATCTCCTTCTTAGGCTGTTGTGGATCAATCACCACTTGGAGGTGCAAGTGGTGATTGATACGCACAGCCTAAGAACAAGGTATTAACCAGGTCTTTATTTCAATCAATACAAGGGAGCATCTGTGAGGAGAGTCATTCAGATCATCAGAATCATCGGAATGCACTGGTTTTAATACACACTTGGAACAAAGACAATAATTGACAGTTGACCGATAGTGTTATGACTGTACTTGAGTATTGTCAGTGGATAGGTGACCACTTTAACCCATCCCACTATCTCTCCACCTTTCTCATAGACCAGGACAGAAGGTTTTTGTTCTCTAAACCATACTCCATCCTTGAGTCATCTGTATTTTGTGGTTCTCATCCATCTAGTCCCCTTCATCCTTTTCTCAAATTCTCAAGGTAACACAACATTTGGTCTTCCTGTGCCCAATGTCCTTGTCCAGATATACTAGAATGGATTGAACCACCAGAACTGAGCTGTCCATGCCTGTTCTTGGTCTTCTGAAAATCTTACTTTGATTAAGTATCCCAGTAAGCTTTGTTAAGTCACATACACAGTGTTTTAAGAGTGTAGAGTATACTTTAAAATCCGTAGGTTACACATTTAGTTGGTTTAATTGATGCAATTCATACAATTAGTCATTCTATACACTTGAGTTATCCTATTCAAACATGATAAATATAGTATATGAAAACTAGAGGCTGGTGCTTTTGGTTATATGTTTCTAAAACCTAACACTACTGAACTCCATCTAAGGGTAATATAATCCAACACTAATGAGCTCAGTGTTAATTTCAGTCTGATTGCTTCCTGTGCAGTGTTGTGGAACTTGTTATTCTGTTAAAGTCACTATATTAATTGTTTTAGTTCTTGTTGTGTGCTTATAAGCTTGCTGTCTATTGGAGAATGTTTATACACATGGGGCAAGATAAACAGTCCCTGGCTTCTATAGCAGTGGAGGTCGGAGTAGTTTAAGGATGAGCAGTTGCATTGAAATCTGCATTGGTGATTTCAATAATGTTAGCCCTTGAAAACATTTCTCTTATTGTTCCAGAATTACAACAACATGCTTCTTTAACTGATAAAACATCCCAAGCTGCTTCAAGGGAGCATTATCCAAGACAATTTGAGGCCAAGCCAAATAAGTAAATAATTGGAGAAATATAGGAAGGAATTGCTTAAAGAAGAGGATCTGAGGAGGACCTTTTCCATCTAGAGAGTGGCAAGTACCTGGAATACACTGCCTGAGAGAGTGGTGGAAGCAGAGTCACTGTCAACATTTAAGATGCATCGAGATGAGCGCTTCAATCGCCTAGGCATTGATGGCTACAGGACAAAGTGGAAGATGGGGTTAATAAACATGCCCACTGGCCAGCATGGATGTGGTGAGCCAAATGGCCACGTTTCATGTTGAATGATTCTGACTCTATGAAAGAGAGGTGAGAGGCAAAGACATTTCAGGTGGGAATTCGAGATCTTAGAGACTTGGCAGCTGAAGAACACAACTGTTGATTTATTTTTTTAGATGGGGACATTTTTTTTAAAAAAAGACAATGCTCAAGGTGCCAGAATTAGAAAAGCAGAGATATCTTTGAAGGACAGAAGAAAATTACAATTACAACAAGCTTCCAGCAGAGGTTCAGGATTTTGAACACAAGAACAAGGCACCACCAACTTAACTAGCCTGGACAATGGCTGTAGGCATGAGGAAAGTATTTAGACATTTACAGTGCTCTATGTTCTTGTAAGTGCACAAGAACAGCCTTTTACCACTCAGATGCCATTCTGCAACTCTGTGCTGGTGGCAATGGACATCACTTTTCATAACAAATTGCTGTCAGGAAATGTCATGCAAAGGAGTACAGTGATTTTCTGGTCATGGATATGAGATCTTCCTAATGAATGCCCTGGAGCTGAACAGTTAGTTACATGGCCATCACTATACATAATCCTTCAACCAGAAGAGCACATGAAGGTAGAGAACATGGCCAAACAACACACACAGTGCATTCATGGCGTAGAAGGGCAAAAATCACTTAGACAATAAATACATCCCATAAGACATAGGAGAAAATTAGGCCATTTGACCCTTCAAGTCTGCTCTACCATTCAGTCATGGCTGATATAGTATTCCCTCTCAACCCCATTCTCCTGCCTTCTCCCCATGACTTTGATGTCCTTACTAATCAAGTACCTATCAACCTCCACTTTAAATATACCCAGTGACTTGGCCTCCACAGCCATCTGTGGCAATGTATTCCACAGATTCATCACCCTCTGGCTAAAGAAATACTGAGGCTCTGCCCTCTGGTCCTAGACTCTCCCACTACTGGATACATCCTCTCCACATCCACTCTATCCAGGCCTTTCAATATTTGTTAGGTTTCAATGAGATCCATCCCCTCCCCACCCCATCCTTCTAACCTCCAGTGAGTACAGGCCCAGAGCCATCAAACGCTACTCATGTGTTAACCCTTTCATCCCTGGGGTCATTCTCGTAAATTGCTCTGGACCCTCTCAAATGCCAGCACATGGTTCTTTCGATATGGGGCCCAAAACTGCTCACAATACTCCAGATGTGGTCTGACCATTGCCTTATAAAGCTTCAGCATTACAGCCTTGCTTTTATATTCTAGTCCTCTTGAAATGAATGTGAACACCACATTTGCCTTCCTTACTACTGACTCAATCTGCAAGTTAACCTTCAGGGAATCCTACACTAGGACTCCCAAGTCCCTTTGCATCTCTGAGATTTGAATTCTCTCCCAATTTAAAAAACAGTTTACGCCTTTATTGCAAAGTGCATGACCATACACTTCCCCATGCTGTATTCCATCTGCCACTTCTTTGCCCATTCTCCCAACCTGTCCAAGTCCTTCTGCAGACTCCCTGCTTCCTCAACACTACCTGCCCCTCCACCTATCTTTGTATCATCCATAAACTTGGCCACAAAGCCATCAATTCTGTCATCCAGATCATTAACATATAACGTGAAAAGTAGCGGACCCAACTCTAACCCCTGCAGCACACCACTAGTCACCGGCAGTCAACTAGAAAAGGCCCCCTTTATTCCCACTCTTTGCCTTCTGCCAATCTTCTATCCATGCTAGTACCTTTCCTATAATACCATGGGCTCCTATCTTGTTTAACAGCCTCATGTGTGGCACTTTGTCAAAGGCCTTCTGAAAATCCAAGTAAACAACATCCACTGACTCTCCTTTGTCTATCCTGCCGATTACTTCCTCAAAGAATTCCAACAGATTTGTCAGGCAAGATTTCCCCTTCAGGAAACCATGCTGACTTTGTCCTATTTTATCATGTGCTTCCAAGTGCCCTGAAACTTCATCCTTTATAATGAGCTCTAAAATCTTATCAACCACTGAAGTCAGGCTAAACAGCCTATAATTTCCTGTCTTTTGCCTCCCTCCCTTCTTAAAGAATGGAGTGACATTTGCGATTTTCGAGTTCTCTGGAACCATTCCTGACTCTAGTGATTCTTGAAAGATCACCACTAATGCCTCCACATTCTCTTCAGCTACCTCTTTCAGAACCCTAGGGTGTAGTCCATCCGGTCCAGGTGACTTATCTGCCTTCAGACCTTTCAGCCTCACAAGCACCTTCTCCTTAGTAACAGCAACTACACTCGCTTCTGACCCCTGACTCTCTTGAATTTCTGACACGTTGCTGATGTCTTCTACAGTGAAGACTGATGCAAAATTATTATTCAGTTCATCCGCCATCTCTTTGTTTCCCTTTACTACTTGTCCAGCATCAATTACCAATGGTTCGATGTCCACCCTTGCCTCTTTTTTACTCTTTATATGTCTGAAAAAACTTTTGATATCCTCTTTTATATTATTGGCTAGCTTACTTTCATATTTCATTTTTTTCTCCCCTTGCTTTTTTAGTTGCTTTCTGTTGCTTTTTCAAAAAAAATCTTCCCAATCCTCCAGCTTCCCACTAATTTTTACAGTATTGTATGCCCTCTCTTTTGTTTTTATTCTGTCTTTGACTTCCCTAGTCAGCCTTGGTTGCCTCATCATCCCTTTAGAATCATGCTTTTTCTTTGGGATGAAATGATCCAGTGTCTCTTGATTTACTCCCAGAAGCTCCTGCCATTGTTGTTCTACTATCATCCTTGCCAGGGTTTCCTTCCAATTAACTTTGGCCAGCTCCTCTCTCATACCTCTATAGTTACTCTTACTCAACTGTAATACTGATACATCCGATTTTAGCTTCTCTTTCTCTCTCAAACTGCAAGGTGTATTCTAGCCTATTATGATCTCTGTTTCTTAAGGGTTCCTTTACCCTAAGCTCCCTAATCAAATCTGGTTCATTGCACAACACCAAATCCAGAATTGCCTTTTCCCGAGTGGGCTTGACCACAAGCTGCTCTAAAAAGCTATCTCATGGGCAATCTACAAATTCTCTCCCTTGGAATCCAGTACCAACCTGGTGTTCTCCAATCTACCTGCATATTGAAGTCTCCCATGACCACTTTAACATCACCTCTCTTACATATCTTTTCTATCTCCTGTTGTAATTTGTACCCCACATCCTGGCTACTATTCAGAGGCCGCTATATAACTCCCATCAGGATCTTCTTACCCTTGCAGTTTCTTAACTTTACCCACAGGGATTCTACATCTTCTGATCCCATGTCACTTCTTGCTAAGGATATGATTTCATTTTTTACCAACAGAGCCACACCACCCCCTCTGCCCACCTGCCTGTCTTTTCGATAGGATGTGTATCCTTGGATGTTTACCTTCCAGGTGTGATCTTCTTTCAACCATGACTCTGTGATGCTCACAACTTCATACCTGCCAGTTTCTAGCTGTGCTATAAGCTCATCTACCTTGTTTCGTATACTGCGTGCATTCAAATATAACACCTTCAGTTTTGTATTCACCACCCCTCTTCTCAAATTTGTCTCCATGTTGCCTGAAGTTAAATTTTTATCCTTTTCTAAATATTCTGGAGACTTCAGTAATCTCTCCTGCACTCTCCTTCCTTTTTACTTTATCCATAGTTTCTGATTTGTTGAACCCACCTTTCTACTATTTAGTTTAAAGCCCTATCCACAGCCCTAGTTGTGCGATTCACTAGGACCCTGGTCCTAGCATGGTTCAGGTGGAGTCGTCCTATCGGAACAGCTCCCTCCTTCCCCAAAACTGGTGCCAATGTCCCACGAATTCTAACCCACTTTTCCCACACCGATGTTTCAGCCATGCATTTAATTCTCTGATCTTATCGACCCTGTGCCAATTTGCATGTAGTTCAGGTAGCAATCCAGAAATTATTACCTTTTAGGTCCTACTTTTTAATTTAGCCCCTAGCTGCTCAAATTCCCTCAGCAGAACCTCCTTCCTTGTTCAACCTCTGTTGCTGGTACCCACATGGGCCACGACAATGGGATCTTTCCCCTCCCACTCCAAATTCCACATTTCAGATGAGATGTCCTGAACCCGGGCACCAGGCAGGCAACACAGCCTTTGGGACTCTCGATCCTTGCGAGAGAGAATTGTGTCCGTTCCCCTGACTATACTATCCTTAATTACAACCACATTTCTCTTCTCTGCCCTCTCTTGAATGGCTCCCTGAACCACAGTGCCATGGTTCAGTTGCTCATCCTTCCTACAGCCCCCACTCTTGCCTGCACAGAGAGCAAGAATCTCAGACCTGTTGGACAAGCTCAAGGGCTGAGGCTCCTCCAGCACTACCTCTTGGATCCCCCTACCCTACCTCACTCACAGTCACACCCTCTTGTCCCTGACCACAGACTGAATTTGAAGCAGTTAATCTAATGGGCGTGACTGCATCCTGAAACACAATGCCCAGGTAACTCTCCCCCTCCCTGATGCACCACAGTGTTTGAAGCTCAGATTCCAGGTCATCAGCTTTGATCCTGAGTTCCTCGAGCATCCAACACTTGCTGCAGATGTGGTCTCCAGGAACCACAGTAAGGTCCACCAGTTTCCTCATTATGCAGCTAACACACATCGCCTGATCTTGCATCCCTACTTTATTTAATTAGTTGTAATTTGGTGCCTTTTTATTTAATTTACTCACTGTTGTCAGTAACCTCATTTAAGTCTCAACTACAAGCCTACTGAGCAATTAGTCATCTGAGTAGTTAAAGAGGAAAGGGTAAGGGTCTTACCTGGTTTACCTGGTCCTCTCCGAAGCCTCAAAGTCCCACTCTAACACATTCCGTGAACTGAAGCACATAAAAAAGTAATTTTTAGGGTATCTTGCACTCTTTTTAAACACCATGGAGGAGGAAGGAACGCTGCCTTGAGGAAGGGGTCTTGAAACAGGAGTTGAGCACCTCATGAGCACAAGATGCAGAATTCCTGTTTTAAGCAGCCACGTACTCCCCAATAAGGCTGTCTTCATTCTGCTTTGGAATGCAGTATATAACCACACAAAATATCTTGGCAGTGTCAGCTTTCCAAAGTCAAAGGACATTCAAACCACTCTCCATAATAGCCGAGGGTGTCTACTTCCACTTGCACTACTCGTGTTTTGTAGATGTTGATCGTCTCTCCTAGTGGACCCTAGTTATAAATCTCCATAGAGAAACTGTTCCACGCACTGTTCCTGTCATGGTCCTACTTTGTTGCTTTATACACTGCCTATGGTATTACCCGTTGCGAGTTGTGAACCCCTTATGTGACCTGTAGTTCAAACCTTATTCACCTGCCACACCATGAAATACTTTCCAAACCCATGCTTTGAGGTAGAGTTCTCATGCACTATTTGCTTCCTTCACTTTCACAATATTTTTAAATTGCTAGACTTAAATAAGCTACCCTTATATCCCTGAATGCATCATCCCTGATTATATTTTATCAAGTAATAATAAGGATTTTAATTTATCTACCCAGAAATACATGAAGCACGGATAGAACAAAAGCAAAGAGCCAGGTTTCCATCAGAAGGACTCTGTTGTTTGTGAATCTATCTTTTCATTAAAAACAGTAAAAATGATTTTATCAAGACAACTCAAGTCAGCATACATCCCATCTATTGGCATTTAGGGAAAAGGAAACAATGTGAATTCCATTGTATTGATTGGTTGTGGGCTTCCATCTGTCTAAATAGATAATGGAGTTTGAAAGCGGCGTCCAATGTGGGATAAGTAGATCTTTGCATGGTTGCCACAAATACACTTTTCCTGTGCATCTTCTTAAGAAAATTCACACTTTATGAAATGCCTTTGCTTCTGCTTATTGGATGAATTCATCTTCACTCCGTATTATTTGCAAATTGTTTGCCACCATCTGGGTTCTTTTTGTCAGCTATTTCTTCCCAGCTTCTACAGTCATTTCAAATATTTTTGCATCTCTTTTGCAGGCAGCTTTGAATTTCAAAAGAGATCGTCAGTTGTTTCCTTGCCAGATTAAAATGCTCTGTAAAGAAGTGTGAAAATAAGGAAGTCTTGTTACGTGCTACAAGATGTGGTGAGACCACCCCTGAAGCATTGCCTACATTTTTGGGGTCCTTACTTAAGGAAGGATAATTTGCATTGGAGACTGTTCCCAGGTGATTCCTGTGATGAAGGGTTGTATTATGAAGAACAAATGAACAGGTTAGACTCTGCGTGTTGGAGTTCAGAAGAATAAGAGGTGACCTTATTGAAATATGTAAGATACTTGGGGGAATTGGATGCTTGTTTGGGTAGATGCTCATAGAATGTATCCCCTTGTTAGGGAATTTAGAACTCAGGGACATAATTTCTGAATAAAGGGTTGTTTACTTAAGATAGTGATGGAAATATTTTTTTTCTCTCTAAGAAGGTTGTAAGTTTTAAGAATACTTGAATTGAGATCAAGATCTGATCAGCCATGATCTTGTTGAATGGTGGAACAGGCTCAAAGGATCATACAGTGTACTCCTGCCTTGTGTCTTTGGGGATTTGGCCATTGCCAATATATTAAATGTGTTCCTGCTATCTCAGACAATGTTGGCTCCAAATGGTATTAACACTATATAGTGGCCTTCAATGTGCTAAAGAAATATACAGGTCAGGAAATGACAGATTCATTCAGTTACTGGGGTCTACATTGAGTGATTGTCCCTTAAATTCCAAAATATGAAGAGAGACCAGCCTTCTGTCTTCTGTTTTACTTGAAAGCAAAGTTTTTTTTTCCTCAGAATATTTTGAGGGGTCTCTGATTATCAGTACGGTTATGGAAATTGTCTTTTGACTTGGATTTGATGTTCCGCTTGCTACTGACTTTCAAAACTGCAACCTACAACAATCTAATAGAGTCTGTGATTTGGGCACACACTTTTTGATGTTCTCAAAGCTCCAGAAACCTAGGTTTGATTCTGACCTTAGGTGCAGGTTACATAAAGTATGCATATTCTCCCTGTGACCATGTGTCTTTCTCTTAAGTGCTCCAGATTCCTTCCACATCCCAAAGATGTCTTGGCTATTAAGGCTACTGTCGATTATCCCAGGTGTTAGTAACTGGTGGGATAATCAAGGGTTTTGGATGGGGAAGAATGAGAGAAAAGGAAAATAAGATTAATGGGATTGATCTGAGATCCAGCATAGACTTGATAGGGCTGAATGGCCTCCTCCCATGTGGTTAGAAAATATGAAATATAATTCCAAGGAATTATTGGCACCCAGCAATTGTTATCAAACCAGCTGAGAAACCAACCATTTCGAAAAATGCTCAGACAGAAACGACAGGGAATAAGGACAATTGTAACCAACATTTTAAACAGATTACACAGGCAATATAAATTTTGCTTAATCTTAATTTTTTGTATTCTAGAAGCTGAAATATTATATATATTATATAATATATTATATAATATATGAAATATATAAAAATATATTTTTAATGCATGACCATAACATATATATCCTTTTTTACAAAAGTGAGGAAAATATTATACAACCATCAAAGGTGCCTTCCAAGCCATCCCTCGTCCTCACTTTGGGAAATCAGTCCACCAGGCTGCGCTCCTTCTCCCTGCATACAAACGGGAGGATCTGGTATGGAGAGTCGTGCAGTGCTGGTCTGAGGAAGCAGATGAGCTCCTACGTGACTGCTTTGAGACAGTGGACTGGTCCATGTTCAAAGACTCAGCAGCCAGCCTTGATGAGTATGCCACCACCATCACAGACTTTATCAGCAAGTGTGTGGCGGACTGTGTACCAAAGAAGACAATACGGGTGTTCCCAAACAGGAAACCATGGATGAACCGAGAGATCCACTCCCTACCGAAGGAGAGGACTGCTGCACACAAATCTGGTGATCCTGATCTGTACAAGAGATTGAGGTATGACCTTCAAAAAGCTATCAGGGATGCCAAGAGACAATAACAACTCAAAATAGAGTCGTGACCAGCCGTCAGTTACGGCAGGGCTTACATGCCATGACAGGCTACAAGACAAAGTCGGGCTGCATAGCTAACAGCAGCGCGTCCCTTCCTGATGAACTTAACACATTCTATGCACGTTTTGAACAAAAGGGAAGTGGATTGTCACCATCCACCCTGACAGGCTCCAATGCAGCTGAACCTGTGATCACAGTGGAGGACGTAAGACCATTCTTCCAGAGAGTGAACACGAGGAAAGCACCTGGCCCAGATGGTGTCCTGGGCTGCGTGCTCAGATCTTGTGCTGATCAGCTAGCAGAAGTATTTGCGGACATATTCAACCTCTCCCTGCTTCAATCTCAGGTTCCCTCCTGTTTTAAGAAGACCACTATCATCCCGGTACCAAAGAAAAGCAAGGTAACATGCCTCAATGACTACCGACCAGTGGCTCTGACATCCACCATCATGAAGTGCTTTGAGAGGTTGGTCATGACATGCGTCAACTCCAGCCTACCAGACAACCTGGACCCATTGCAATTCGCCTATCGCCAAAACAGGTCTACAGCGGATGCCATCTCCCTGGCCCTACGCTCAGCTCTGGAGCATCTGGACAGTAAAGACACATATGTTAGACTATTGTTTATTGACTAGAGCTCTGCCTTCAATACAATAATTCCAAAGAAGCTTGTTATCAATCTCCGAGACCTGTAACTGGATCTTGACTTTCTAACAAGCAGACTGCAGTCAGTGAGGATAGGCAGCAATACCTCCGGCACGATTATTCTCAATACTGGTGCCCCACAAGGCTGCATCCTCAGCCCTCTACTCCCTACGCACTCATGACTGTGTGGCCAGATTCTTCTCTAACTCCATCTATAAGTTTGCAAATAATACCACCATTGTAGGCCGTATCTCAAACAGCAATGAGTCGGAGTACAGGAAGGAGATAGAGAGCTTAGTGGAATGGTGTCATGACAACAACCTTTCCTTCAATGTCAACAAAACGAAAGAGCTGGTCATTGACTTCAGGAAAGGGGGCGGTGTACATGCACCTGTCTACATCAATGGTGCTGAGGTCGAGAGGGTTGAGAGCTTCAAGTTCCTGGGAGTGAACATCACCAACAGCCTGTCCTGGTCAAATCACGTAGATACCACGGCCAAGAAAGCTCACCAGTGCCTCTCCTTTCTCAGGAGGTTAAAGAAATTTGGTTTGTCTCCTTTGACTTTCACCAACTTTTATCGATGCACCATAGAAAGCATCCTATCTGGATGTATCACGGCTTGGTACAGCAACTGCTCCACCCAGGACAGCAAGAAGCTGCAGAGAGTTGTGGACACAGCCCAGCTCATCACAGACACCAGCCTCCCCTCCTAGGACTTTGTCTTTACCTCTCGTTGTCTTGGTGTAGCAGCCAGCATAATCAAAGACCCCACCCACCTGGAACATTCTCTCTTCTCTCCTCTTCCGTCAGGTAGAAGATACAGGAGACTGATGGCACATACCACCAGACTTAAGGACAGCTTCTACTCCACTGTGATAAGACTATTGAACGGTTCCCTTATACAATGAGATGGACTATGACCTCACGATCTACCTTGTTGTGACCTTGCACCTTATTGCATTGCACTGCACTTTGTCTGTAGCTGTGACACTTTACTCTGTACTGTTATTGTTTTTACCTGTACTACATTAATGCACTCTGTACTAACTCAATATAACTGCACTGTATAATGAATTGACCTGTACGATCGGTTTGTAAGACAAGCTTTTCACTGTACCTCGGTACAAGTGACAATAATAAACCAAAACCAATATCAATATTTTGGTGTGTAGTCCAACATTAAACATTCACTCATGTAATAAACTGAAATATTTTAAAATATACATAACTTGTATAGATTCTGGAAATGTTTGAGTAAGGTAGAAAAGGTTGTAAAACAGTACAACCTGTGGAGAAGCATTTCAGTGTTAATGTGCCCATGCAGAGAAATCCAGAAATCCACCACTTTCAGTTTCATTGTAAGACGATACTTATCACTTTTGTCATCATTGGCAAAGGCCATTATCTCAAACTTTTATTTGTACCTATTCTTGAAAATTACCCAACATGTTTTAGAATAATAAGATCATGGTTTTCTAATAATATTTTATGATATAATCAAATATAATACTTGTTCCAGCTGGAAATTTTGATTCAAAATTACTTTTATCGGAAATCCACTTGGGCTACAGTAATGTGTACTCCCTCAATATCTCTAATGCAATAATTAACTGGCTGTTTATTGCCACATTTAAACTTGTTTTTTTTGTGAAGAAATTTGTTTTGGACTATTTTCAAGCCTATAACTGACAGCCTGTGCTTGAAACAGGAGACTTAAACCTCACCTGACATAGGTAACCTGAAACTCTTGTTAATAATTGCAGAGGGTTGCTCGTCACTCTCACACCAGCAGATACACAGAACATGTCTACTTTCCTCATTGGCAAAGGCCATTGTCCATCAGGAGGGAGAAGGAGGAGTGGGAAGGGGTCATTGGCATTGTTCTTCAGCATTAAGATGGAGAAGGACGGGGCTGATCCTTAAAGAAGGGATGTCAAGTGCACATTGTAACACCAGCTTTAACCTTCCGTTAGCATATGTTGGGCATTTAACATCTGCTTTAGACAACTGCAAGGAATATTTCCCCCCCACCACCACCAAAAAGACCTAACTCTAATGTCTTCAGACTTCTATGGACTGATAGATATTGCCAAAGAAAATCGATAATTTTTTACTACAGTTTCTCACATGGAAAATGTACAGAAGTCTGCTAGCTACCCAGTTGATTTCTTCAGATAAAGACCCTCTAAGGAGCATGCCAAGTGGCTTTAGTGACAATGGAAGGAAAAATGCAGGATTGGCAGTCAGATGTATTATTGATTGGCAGAGAATTAGAGTCATTATAGTGACTTTTACACAAGAAAGATAAATTGCTCAAAAAGTTTAGTACCGATTGCAGCACCGTAAGACAAAAAGTACAACATTGATTAAGAGTCACACATGGCATTTATGGGACATGACACTGATTAGTATTCCCTGAACTCCTTCGCTCAGCACTGGATAGTTCAGCTAAGCCTGTGATATTCTAAAGTAATATCAGCACAGTGCCTTCCTGTCAGATACAGATACAACACAGAAGTCAATAAGGAATGCAAAAAATTCTCTTCAGCAGTTTCAAGAGAGGAATGATTTTTTTTCAATAGTGTCTCTCCTTGTTAATGATTTCTCATTTAGCATAATTATTATTTATTGTAAATAATTCTGCTATTCCAAATTAATAAGAGCACCATCTCCATCAAGTCACTGAATCAAGACAATAACTGGTCTGGGTTTTTCCTTCCTCCTTTCTGTTCCATTCTGACGCTTCTTCTGCTTGTGACGTTTCATCCTCAGACGAGGAGCTGCTGTTGACATCTGTCAGGGAGATCCTTCACTTTTCCTCACTCATCTTGCTGTTATCTGAAGTTGCTTGGCTTTTGGAAGGCTCTTCCTGTGCTGACCTGCCTTTCCTCTGCTTATTTCTCTGTGGTCTCTTGCATTGTTTCTGTCTCTGGGAGAAGAGACAGAACACAGAATATAGAACACTACAGCACAGTACAGGCTCTTCGGCCCACAATGTTGTGTCGACATTTTATCCTGCTCTAAGATCTATCAAATCCTTCTGTCCCACATAGCCCTCCATTTCTCTATCATTCATGTGGCTACCTAAGGGTGTCTTAAATGTCCCTAATGTGTCTGGGGCTGGACCTTCCTCATGGTCACAGTGGGGGGAGGGGAGGTGTTTTCTTTCCTGCAGAGCTTGTTGCCAGCTCCTGCTCATATTGCCTATGGCTTGCCTCCCCACACAGGTTGCAACACACCTGCAGTCTTTGGTCTAGTGGATTACCTTTCTGAAGTTCTTCTATAGGTAAATGGCTTGCATTAGGATGCCACGAGTTCAGGTTTGCTGCTGTTACAACACACCCAATGCTGTCCTGCATACATCATGGAGAGCAAGCAGACAATGGTTCCTTTCTCGACTTTCAGCATGATCTTGACCTGGTGTTTGCTCATCCAGACCCCAAAGTGGTCATTGATATTGACGCAGTTTCCCACTCCCTCAATGGATCTGGATCGGAATGTTAGCACATTCACAATGGGGACATGAGGGTTCAATATGTTTCATGGTTATCGTACATTCTCTCAGTGTTGGGAGGGCGAACAGCAGCTCTCCTTTCAAGAGTGAAGGCTGCACTTTGTTTCCCCTCTCCTGGAAGACTTGCAGCGGCTTCAGACATCCCGTAACATTGTCCAAAGTAACATCAAGGTACCTGTAAACTGGAAATTCTTGCAGACAGAAGATGTCCTTGGCTTTGGAAACCACAGCAGTCCAGCAGAAATTTCTCCACAAATGATGGGAATTTCTTGTCCCTTGCTGGTTTGCAGCTATGACTGTTGCAAAGAAGTGGATTATCTTTGCTAGGAAGAGGCATTAGACCTGTTGCTGATCAGCAATGAAATTCACCTCTACATCAGCAAAGAGTTTGCTCCATGGTCTGAGGGCTCCTAAAGCTCTCAGCATAGAAACTCAGGCTCAGAAGAAAACTCCAAGAAATCTTCTCATTGTCATGAGAGGTTAGCCTTAATGATCACTGTCTCTCCCCTGTGGGCAGGCACGGTAGTGTAGCGGTTAGCGTAATGCTATTACAGTGCAAGCGACCAGGGTTCAATTCTGGCCACTGTCTGTAAGGAACTTGTATGTTCTCCCCATGTCTGCATGGGTTTCCTCCGGGTGCTCCGGTTTCCTCCCACATTCCAAAGACGTACGGATTAGGAAGTTGTGGGCATGTTATGTTGGCGCCGGAAGATTGGCGACACTTGCGGGCTGTCCCCAGAACACTGTGTGTTTCAATGTATATGTGACTAATAAAGATATCTTATTAAGCCGCTCTGTCCAATTTCTATGCCGTGGAGTCACAGGGTGTAACTGTAACTGTGTGATAGTGGAAAAGGGGTGATATTAAGCTGACACTCTATTTTAGTGGCTGTTTATTAAATTAATTTCCAAAATGAAGCCTTATTAACTTTAAAGGAACTGAATTTTGAAAGCAGAGACCTAGAGATGCCAGTTTCTACAAATGCATGTTCAGTATGAGCAATGAATTTCTACCCGATATAGTTTAATTCATTAATTATTTCCAACGGTCATTAAGCCAATTTGATTGTCAGTAGCAGCCACTTTAAGCGCTCAGTGAAAATCGATGGATTTACCATTGACAAGTGGATCTGGGGATTAATAAACTGTCTTAATTTTAAAAGGTGATGGTTAGCACTTAAAGAAGGGAGTCAATTGAGTTTCAATGAGTTTCCAGGTAATAAAGGCTAATTTTGCTGCTTTGGACATTGACAATCATCTCACTATTTTCCTCTTTTTTACAAATGCACAACTGAGTTCAAAGGACAGGTACCAAAGTAACATACATTCAGCAATTTAGATTAAGGTTATGACATTTTCTCTGAAGCTGTCCTTTCTTAAAATGCAATTCTAATTAATTTAAGCTCTGAGGGCCAACGTGGTATGGAATGGCATGTTAAGTAATGACTGGGTTGAGCTCTGAAATCAAACATTAGATGAAGAAGCCAATTGCACATCTGTGGTTGGACCCTTAACCTTTTAACTTGTTTGAATGACAGGGTTGTGAAGAGAATCTGAAGTTATCATTATAACATCTGACAAGCAAGGATGAGCATTCAAATGAAGTGATAAACTTCAGACTGAATATCTGACAATGCTGTTGTTTTGCCTGTAATTTGCAATTGATTTGAATAGTAAGCATTTAAAAACGTTCAAAATATAACAATTTAAAAATTCTTGCAGAAGCACATTAATTCTTGAGTGTCACTATACAGAAAGATGTGAGTGGTCTCAATCCTAACAACAATTATCACTCTTAACAAGCATTTTCATCCCACTTTAGACATCTGAAGCAAATTAAGGAGCCAGGGTTTGGCATTGGTCATACTGACAACAGGGCTTTCACTTCATATCACAAATACCCATAATGTTTAATACTACAAGGACTAGCATCTAATAGTTACTGTTAAGTGAAACACGGTGGCACGGCAGTGTAGCAGTTAGTGTAACGTTATTACAGTCCCAGCGACCTGGGTTCAATTCCCACCGCTGTCTGTGAGGAGTTTGTACATGCTGCCCGTGGTTGCATGGGTTTCCTCCGGGTGCTCCGGTGTCCTCCCACATTCCAAAGACGTACAGGTTAGGAGCTGCGGGCATGTTATGTTGGCGCTGGAAGAGTGTCGACACTTGCGGACTGCCCCCAGCACATTCTCAGTAACGCAAAAAGACTCATTTCACTGTGTGTTTTGATGTACATGTGACTATTAAATAAATATCTTATATATCTTATCTTATACATTTCTGTTTGTAATGATGGACATCATATTGACACTAAAGGGGCCATTGTCAAAAGCACCAGATTGGAAATGATAGACAGGCGATTATCTATTTGCACAGCTTGCACTCTGCTCTCTCTGAGTGCTGTGCTCTGCCAAGAGTTCTTGCAAGCTAATGCCATAGTTTCGTCAGAGTGCAAATCTACAGATATGGTAGGATAGTGGTTATGTTGCAGGTCTGCCAATCCAGAAGCCCGGTTTAATCATCTGGAGGCTTGAGCCGAAATCAATCTCAGCAGCTGGGGAATTTAAGTGCAGTTAATTAAATCTAGAATTAAAATTTAGTCATTAATGGTGCCCTTCAAGCAACTGGATTGTTGTAAAGCTCCATCTGGCTGACTTTTATCAATAAGAAATCTCCTATCATCAGAACATTTAAAAAATGGAATTAGCTGATTCAGCCCCTAACACCTGCAATAAGATCATGGCTGATCTTGAATAAGCCTCATATCCCTTGATTCCCTAAGTATCCAAAAAAACTATTGACCTTCATGTTGAATATACTCAACAGTTGAGTCCTTTTGGATGGACAGTTTGAAAGATTCATTACCCTCTGAATAAAGAAGTTTCTTTTCTCATCTTTGTTCTGAATGTCTAACCCTTTATTTGAGTGTGTAACTCTTAGTTCAAGGCACCCTAAACAGTAGAAATATTATCCCTGCATCTACTTACCAAATTTCAATGAGATCACCTCTCATTCTTCCAAATGCCAGAGAAAGTAGGTCCACTCTGCTTAAATACTCATCTCCATTCTAGGAATTAATTACTATGTGCTCTCTGTCACAAAAATGTCTGCCTTAAAATAAGGAGACCAGAACTCTACACAATTAACCTATCAACCTGCATGGTTTTGCGAAGTCCAGACAGAGTGAGGATTTGAGTATTTCTAACTGCAGTTATATAGGGTGCTGGGCAGATGTCACCCTAATAGTTAGAAATACTCAAATCCTCACTCTCAACACTACAAAGAAGTGTAATTGGTAAGTTAATTGGCCACTGTAAGTTGCCCCTACTGTGTAGGCGAGTTATAGAATCTGGGCAGGGATGCTGAGAATAAAAATGTGATCAGTGTAGGGTTGGTACACATAGATGCTGGCTGGTTGATGTGGATTCAGTGGGCCAAAGGGTCAGTTTCCATGCTGTATGCCAGGCCAGACCTGTAGCAAAGTAGTTGACTCCTAAATGCAATAGCCCAGCAAGGCTCTCAGTTCAAGGACAATTATGGATAGACAGTAAATGCTGGAGTTACTATAGATGTCCATATCCCGTGAGCGAATAAATAAGTGAATAGAAACAGTAATTCACATGCTTGTTATCACCTCTTCCTGCAAAGGTACTTAGAAGTAAGCAAATACAAAAGCACGGTCTATTATTCTATCCAGTATATAACTGAATATGCAGTATGTCAAAATTCACAGATAAAAAGAAGCCATTCTGAGTAAGTATCAATACGGTCATCAATCTAACACTAATAATATATCTTAACTAGCCCAAATAGTATGGTATTTGTTGATTCACTGGTACAAAAGCACCCTAGGAGTGGAAGCTAATTCAAATGACAATGTTAGGCATTCCTGGCAGCTGAGATTGTAAGAGCATAAATAATGAAGCTTCAAATATAATATTACTCAGACGGCTTTGACGCCTTTCTCGCTGAGATGCAAGGTTAGTGTTTCCCTTGGGCAGATCATAATGAGCTGCATAAAGCAATAATCCTCTCAAACCCCAACAGCAAAAGAAAAATTATTCTTAAAAGTATTCTCCCAAGTGAGGACAGCAATGGTGTACAACAATTGATACGCAATGTATAAAGTCAGCCCAGAATAATAAGGACATTAAGGTGGAGAAGTTTAAATAGCTCCATAAATAACTTACTTATGGGTGTTCATTAAGTTTGACAGCACCCCCAAATATGCAACAACATTATCTCAATGGATAAATGCATGAATATTGCCAAGTTGTCCTCCAAGTCCCACATAGTCTAGATTTGTCATGTAACCCTGTTCCTTCCTTGGTGAGTCAAAATGCTAGAACTTCACCTTATACATTGCAGCAGTTCAAGAAACCTCATCGAGGAAGGAGCAGGATGGAAAAACACTAGCTTTTATACTGTTGCATAAAACTTAAAACTGTATTAAGAGATTAAGGAAAGCAAATTTTGAGAAGTCGAACATTTTTGCAACTACAGAGCTGTTGTACAGTAACGTAATAGTTATTTTGATGGACTAGTCATCCTTAAAGCATGAATCAATGATCTAGACTGAGCTCAAAAATGCATTAATGGAATCAAGAGAGAAAGAGATCTGTAGCCTTTTACAGTTTTGACAGCCGGATTAGCTGAATATTTTAAAGATTTTTTTCAGCATTTTTCTGGTGTTCCTTTTTAGTGGCCTCACCATATGGTGGAATTTATGTCTGGATGAGGACTGATGTGGTGTTTGCAAGCACTTTCTTGCCAGGGTATCTGTTGAATGTAAATGCATACATATGGATATGTTTGGATGAATATGAATGGGTAATGCAGGTAATTCTCCACTATCCAATAGTTATGGGCCATTCTGTTATTTCTCTGATTCATGGCTCAACATGTGTTAATATGTTTTGGGAATAGTTTTTAGGGTCAAACTATTGGTCAGAAATAGGGCAGTGCATGCAACTGAATTTCCTTTGTTTTACTGAAGGATAAAGGTCATCAGCAAGGGCATCAGCTGTTAAAATGATCTGATCTATGTCACTGTTAATCATTATCCCTTTACCCAACAGTGCTGTCTCTGAGTGAACATCTAATAGAGGAAAAAGTAGTATTTTTATTTTTACTCACATAACTTGAGTATGGCAGGCACGGTGGTGTAGTGGTTAATGCAACGCTATTACAGCGCCAGTGACCTGGGTTCAATTCCAGCCATTGTTTGTAAGGAGTTTGTATGTTTCCTCCATGACTGCGTGGGTTTCCTCCGGGTGTCTTATTGCATCTTATATACCGAGGGAAACTCCAACAGCTTCAAAATGGCAAAGGCTTTGATAGTGTAGCCAAGGAGCAAAGTTCTGTAATGGGGGCAGGGGTGGGTTGGTGAGTAAATAACAAGAGGACAGTGAATTACGGTGGGGTACAAAGGAATATCTGAGGCTTCTTTTAAAGCATTAAGATATTACAATCTGAAATTTCTGGAAAGGTGATAGAAGATGATCCAAAGGGAATTGAACACATACATCTATCCACAATTAGAGGGCCAATTAGATAACATTTTGGGGGTGATTCTCGCAATCATACATTGTGTTGGGAGTTTGAATACCAAGAAACACAAGCCAGGAAACACAAAGCAAACAGAATTATCACCAAGGTTATCACAGTTGATGGGGTGAAGGCCTTGGAAAATTCCCAACACTTATTGTCTCACATTTTCTTTTTCAATAGTGACTCTTGGCTATATGGCAACCTTCCAGTTGGAGAAAGCCTCAAGCTGTTCAGAGCTGGGAAGGAAAAGTGTATGAGCAATAGAGCCAATCTGAACTTAAAGTCAAATTGAAAAGAGGGGCCTTTGAAGGAAATGAGAGAAGGGGAGAGGGAGAGGGAGCAGCTGAGAGTGAGCATTCAGGGACATAATATCTGAAAGACTGGCCAACAATGATGGAAGAAGTCTTAGATAGCAAGCTAGGACATCTGGTTTGGGGAAATGAAGGGTAGGCCAGCGCAGAGATTTGTAACTGAGGTCAAGAAGCTAGAAATGAATGGTCAAAAAATTCCTCAATGCACATTTTCACATGTTGAAAGGGGATGTGTCAGTTTTAATGAAGCCAGAGGAGACAAAACCTAAAGCTCCTCCAGTCAAGGGTCAACGTCATTCCTTAACACTGGATGCACAGGTATGAAAATCATGTATTATATGCCTATTGATATCACTGAGAGTATCCAGCAACCCCTATGTATATTAAGCATATCCACGGGAAGGACAGCATCACAAGTTATGTATATAAACAAGACCCTGAAGTAGAGCTTGAACCCACTACAACCTCAGAAAGACTGTGCTATCAATTGTAGCATAACCAAGTGTTCTTCTTTAAGATCTCCAATTCAATCAATGCCCAACATTGTTTTGAAGTAGATTAGCTAATACACCGTTAGGTACATCCATTAGTTATGAATTGCAATATCCCTAATCTACTATGTGTGTTTTGCGAGGGGTCAGCAAGGTTTCGATACTATTTGGGTGATTTAGTTAGAAAATTTGAAAATCAATAAAAATAAGCAAAAAGATATCAAGCACATGATCTGCATGAATCACAGGGTACTCAAAGTTCCAGAACAACCATGGGAGTTCATATTCATAGTTCACTGAAAGTTACCTCACAGGTGGATAGAGCAATTAAGAAGGCATATGGGATGTTAGCTTTCATAAGTCGTGGGGCTGAGTTTAAGAGCCATGAAGTGATGATGCAGCTTTACAAAACTCTAGTTAGGCCACACTTAGAGTACTGTGTTCAGTTCTGGTCACCGCATTATAGGAAGGATGTGGAGGCGTTGGAGAGGGTGCAGAGGAGATTTACCAGGATGCTGCCTGGATTAGAGCGTATGGAATATGAAGAGAGGCTTAAGGTGCTAGGGTTTTATTCACTGGAAAGGAGGAGGATGAGAGGAGACATGATAGAGGTATATAAAATATTGAGAGGAATAGATAGAGTAGACAGTCAGCGCCTCCTTCCCAGGGCACCAATGCTCAAGACAAGAGGGCATGGCTTTAAGGTTATGGGTGGGAGGTTCAGGGGAGATGTCAAGGGGAGGTTTTTCACCCAGAGAGTGGTTGGTGCATGGAATGCACTGCCTGGGGTGGTGGTGGAGGCAGATACATTGGACAGGTTCAAAAGTTTGTTGGATAGGCATATGGGGGAATGTGAGATAGAGGGATATGCGGGAGGAAAGGGTTAGATAGTGTGAGGGTGGTTTGATGGATGGCACAACATGGTGGGCCGAAGGGCCTGTTTTGTGCTGTATGGTTCTATGGTTCTATGGTTCTAACCTCAAATCATCAAAGGAGTGACCCAAAGTGTCTGGGGTGCACATTTTCCTGAGTGGGACCAAGTGGAGTTCTTATTTATAAAATTGGGAAAACTAACCCAATGCACACCCAGGAAGATATTTTTGTGCAGGCTACATGTGGGAAAACTGGTATTCTCCTTAAGCTACCCATTAAACACTTTACAGAATTTCCTTTTCTAGTGAAGTGACTAAGAAGGTGCTTCAGTGATTTTGGTGTGCACCTGCATAATATGAAGATTTTCTCTGTAGTATGATGATTGCCACAAAAGGACAAAAGTAAACCTTATTCAAGTCTTACTTGAAGCTTGTTAATTTTGCACTTAATCCTCAGATTTTGTGGTCACCACTTCAAGAAGCCTTTTTACCTTGCCAATTATTTCCACATCACTGAAATCCAAAATAATTTTTATTGCTCTTTTCAAAGCAACAATATGGGATTTCAACTGAGATTTTATTCAGTGAACCTTAAATAAATACAATTGGCTCCCTGTGATTTATTTTCCATATTTTGTTATAATGTGGGAACACACTGTAAAACAGCACAGTGACATGATGTTACTTTACTGCAATAAAGCATAACCCATAAAAGCAGTAAGATATTTGTTTTTTGTCCTTCTGACTGTAATGCCCCAGAAGTACAACAGAGCAGATAGTAAGTGTATAGCGATGATTCACCCATTGAACCCAGCTGCAACTGATGACAGTCTAGGTTAGAAATTAGTTTTGGTGGAATTGGTGGAGATACACTTGTCTTGTTTGTATTTCTTTCCTCCAGCAATTCTCTTAACTAAGACATCAACCTATTTTAAAAGAAATTTTGCCTCCAGTAAAACAAGGAAAGGAATTGTTAAGTGCTCATTTGCCAGTAGTGGTGACAAACATTTCTTGCAAGCCAAGGCTAAGCTTAAGAGTGCAGAGCAGGGGAGAACCCATTACAAATTTCACAAAACCATTCCCTCAGGGCCTTAAAGAAAATCAAATAAGTCCCTGCATGTATTTGTGGCTAATGTTAAACCACCACATCCATCACTGTTTGTGTTCAAAACAAATCAGTATTAGGACAGCACGATGAGGTTAATGATAGAAGAAGAATCCGTCAGAAAAACTAGGAACTATTTAAATAGGCATTAATATTCATTTCACATACCAGTGCGTGCTTGATGTTGCATCATGCTGCCAAGGCCACTTTGGCAGCACCTCCAAAATCAGCTACTACCTAAAACGGAAAGGACAGCAGGCACATAGTAAAGATACCAATTGCAAGTTCTCCTGCAAGTCACAAGCTGAGTTGACTTGGAAATGTACCACTCTTGGGTCAAAATCTTGGAACTTCTTACCTGGTCATGTGGTGAGAGTACCTTCACCACAGGGACCGCAGTGGTTAGGAAGACAGCTCATCACTGAATTTTCAAGGACATTTAAGAATGTTCATTAAGTGCTGGCTACGGCATTGATGCTTGCATCCTGCAAATCAATCGACTGGACAAATGCTAGCCAGTCAGAATTGCTAGGTTACATGAGAAAGGCATTTTTACCTGTTTGCACTTCAGAGTCTGTGCTTCCAGTGATTTAAAAAAAAACTGGAAGATAGTCATCACTTTTCTTAATTATACTTAGATGACTATTATTTGACACTGAAGTAACAGCACGGCACAAAACCAGGTATGATTGACAGCTGGCTACAGTATCACCTCCAAATTTAGTGTGATCATGTTGTAATTAATGTTTAAAAGCCATATATTAACAATTCAGAAATGACAGTGAAATGCAAAGTGCTTTTTTTTTGCCTGGGACCAAGTTGCAATATTTCCACAGTGATGGAACAAATGAAATACAATTTTAATGCTGCAAACTCGTTTTCTTACTGATTTTATAACATTTCATTAAACACAGAAAAAGAAGATGCATGATTGATTACTGCCACACTTTACTCATCAATAATGCAAACCTTAAATTTAATAATACAAACCGCGCCTGCAAATAATTGAGAATTTACAGTGCCGCACTATCAGCTGAATGATTGCAAGTAAGGGATCATGCTGACATTTCCAGAGCAGTTCTTTCAATGGAAAAATCTACATTTATACATGTATTATTTTACAACGCCATGTTTCGTTCTACTTTCAATTACTTTAAGCAACCACATCTGCTTTCTGTTTGATGGATAGGGTGATTGGCGGTGCTAATAATGGACTCGAGTCAGCGGATGCTATCATAAATGTGGTAACCGAAGCGACCTGATAAAATAATGCTGCAGTCAGTTAGCAGATTATTGGAACCAAATAATTTTGCCTGTATTCCCTTTCAAATCAAATTAATCCTTGATATTATTTTCCCACTTGCACCTTCACTTCTACCGTAATTTTGTTCTGGCCCATATTTATCCTTTAACCAATATAACTAAAAACATCTGGTCATTATCACACTGCCATTTTCAGATTGGTTGCCATGGTTCAGATTGTAGTGGCTATACTTCAAAAGTACATTGCCTTTAGAGCATAGAAAGATATTCTGAAAGGAACATGAAAAGTGCTATTTAAATGCAAGTCTTTCTTTCTTTACTCTCCTGCTTTCCACCTTGTCAAAGATCTTTTTGTTCTTTCCCACCACCTCGCTTTTTTTCACCTTAAATCTCTAATCACTCCCAGTTCTGAGGAAAGTCCTTTGACCTGAAATATTAACCCTGCTTCTCTCTAGTGTGTTTGGTGGAAAGATGATATTCTATTGCGTGAGCGACAGTGAAACCTGTTAGGAACCTAAGGATGGAGGGAGACAGTGAGATGGAAAAGTTAAGTGATGGGCAACAGGCTTTTGAAACTCTGTTAGGGTATTGTTTGAGGCATAAGGCAAACATCATTATTCTTTGAATTGTGGCAAGGGTTTTTTTTTACATTATGAGGCCTCTGTTTAGAAACTCCCCCAAGTGAACTTGATTGGTAGAGGAAAGTGAGTCAGGGCATGAGGGTTAACTCTTTTGTTCTTTCTGAATTAGATCCTTGGGACCTTTGGCATCTGCCTGAGAGAGCACAGCTAACAGCTCATCCAAAAGGTGACATCTCTGGCAGCATTTCTTTGATATGCATGTATAAATATGCAGATTAGGAGCAAGAGTAAGCCACTCCATACCTCAAACCTGCTCTGTCATTCATAAGACAATGGCTGATTTGATTTTAACCTCAGTTCTGCATGTTCACCCACCCCCCAGAAACTTCCCTCCCTCTTGCTTAACAAGAACCTACCCACTACTGCCTTAAAAATATTAGTAAACTATGCTTTCTTCAACCTTTGGGGAACATAGTTTCAGAGACACAAAAAAACAATAACCTCATTTCTGTCTTAGGTGGGTGACTGTTTAGTTTTTAAAAATGAACTCCAGTTCTACAAAAGGAAATATCTTCTCCGCACCCACCCTGTCAAAGTGGAGAAGGAGCATTTGGGATCTTATTGAGAACCTTGAGGACCCCGATAAGCAGCAGACAGAGTGGGCCACCTCACAAACTGTCCAGCTGGCTGCCTGCCTTCTCTGCCACCATCTGCCCCGTCATCTATATCCATAACTGGATCAAAAGAGGCTGCAGGGGGCTGTAGACTCTGTCAGCTCCATCACAGGCACAACCCTCCCCACCATCCAGGACATCTTTGAGAGGGGGTGCCTCAAGAAGGCGGCATCCATCATTAAGGACCCTCACCATCCAGGACATGTCCTCTTTACGTTACTACCATCAGGGAGGAGGTGCAAGAGCCTGAAGACCCACACTCAACATTTCAGGAACAGCTTCTTCCCCTCTGCCATCAGACTTCTGAATGGTCCATGAACCCATGAACACTACCTCGTTATTCCCCTTTAGCACTCTTTATTTATTATTGTGACTTATAGTAATTTTTACACTGTCTTACACTGCACTGCTGCCACAAGACAACAAATTTCACAATATATGTCAGTGATAATAAATCTGATTCTGATTATAGAAGTGTCTGCATTTCCATATTGGCCTCATTAGCCACCTCAGTACTAACAAAACCAGAGTGGAAGTCAAAGGACTGCCTCAGAATAAACACATTTTTGATACTTTAACATAGATTCCCTTCTCCCTTTTTGGATCTCCATATTCTTTCCAAAACCACTTACCTTATCAATTATGTTTGCCAGAAATATAGAGAGGTCAGTGATGGCAGGGAAAAACTTTGGGCAGTGGTTGCCCAAGGTAGGTCCAAGAGAAACACTTAGAACAAATTAATTTATCTGGGTCACATATCACAGTGATATTTTCTCCCATCAGCATTTGCTAGTAGATCAGACTCTATACATGGTTGTGCCTTTGCCATTTAAAATGAGTCTCTTCTGAGGTATGCAGCCTTCTCATACCTGATATCTCACACAGAACACAATGTAGGACAGGAATACATTGGAAACGCTCATAAATCCCCACCCACATGTCACCTTACCTTGTCCCACCCCATGATCTTACACAAACAGGACTGTCCTGGTGTGATATTCAAAATCACAGCTGACAAAGAAGTTTAAAGTTTATTTACTTAACTTTAAGTCCTGCATAGTGCAGCATGATGTGCATTTTATTGAAATGTTCTAAACTCTTAAGAAGCTTGAGGGGTTCAGGACTGAGATGAGATGAGAATTTCTTCAGTCACCCGAATGTAGTGAATTGTTGAAATTCTGCAGAGATACAGTTTCCCACTACGGTCAAGGCAGGGATGAACGTTTTTTTAGATATTAAATCAGCAAATATAGGATTAGTTCAGGAACATGGCACAAAGGTAAAGAATCAACCATGATCTTATTGAATTGTACATAAGTGTCACACTTACTGGGTGTTTCAGCATAATCATGGTTTCATTTGGGTATCTATATCTAGCTTGCTTTAACAAAAGATCAAATGATAAACAGCTAACTCCTGTTGATTTGGGACTAGTCTTGTCACGTTGCCTGTTGGCATGTAGCTAATTCAAATATGTTCACTCCATTAAATTAAATGAGGTTCACTGTTCTCATATATCCTGATGAATGAGCAGATCATTTTGAGTAGATGTCCCACCCCTGAAATTTTACTGGTAGGTTTTACTGTAATTGTTGGAATGAGATTTCTCCCCCTCCGCCATCCCCAACCCTAACTCCCTTATCCCCACTTGATGTCCATATGCAACAGTAGGAGAATATCTAGAGCGTGTTCACAATGCTGCCATAATATATTAATATTTACATTTTTAACTGATATATGCAATGTTTTTGAAGTTTTCAATGATGACTCCTGCTGCTGGAAAGGGAAGGAAAGAGATTAAGTTTTTAAAGTGTCATATTTTATTCACAACTTTCACTATCAAGGGAATAATTCTGATTTCACAGGGAAAAAAAGAACAAATACAAGTCTACCCACATGGACTTTTTAAGGGAAGCACTAGTCTATTTTTCCCTTTTGTCAGCATTTTAATTCTAATTGGAAAAGTCAGCATTGCTGGTCACTTCTCTAACCAGACACACACTGTTGTGTGATGCCCACACAGACAACTGAAGTCAACTACAACTGTGTAATGTTTCAGAATTTGCAGACAGCAGTTAAATGTCACTGCTTATCTCTGACTTTGAAGAAAGCTGCCCAGAGAAGCTTAGCCATTTCTACAGCATGGATTTCTCCTTTCCTGATATCCATTGCTGTCCGGTATTGGTCTGAAGGAATTGCTGGCACAAAGCCATCAAGTAGGTTGAACAGCCAATCATATCAAAGAATTGTCATAGCCAGAAAGTTAAAGCTGCAGTGTTAAACAAAATTTTATCAAGCACACATGTGGTTAAGGTAAAAGCTTTAATATGGTTGCTTATTTAGCCTGCTTAATGACCTTAAACTTGCTGGACACTAGAAATCCATTTGAACCAAAACCTGGATCATTAATCCAAAAACATGTTCTGTAGTAGAGGGAATTTAAAGTCATAATTGAATAGCTTTATTATTTTTATTCCAAATTTAATCAGAAATGGTAACCATAAAACCACTAGATCATTGTTTTAACAAAAAACTCCATTTGGTTCATCAAGGGAAGCAATCTGCTGATTTAACCACTCTGGTCTACCAATGTCATTGTTGCGTCCTCAGTTCAGGAAATGGGCAATAAATGCTGGTATAACCAGCAACATCCACATCTTGTGAAGACTTTTTAAAAAATCCAAGCCATAATTTTGAAAGGCCAGGAAAACCCAATGGGACACAGGTTTTGAAAACTGGATAGATATTTTTTTTTAATTCAATTAGAATAGACAGGAAAAAAAAATCAATCATGCAGTATGTCTGCGGGGAGGAACATGTTATTACTCAGTTAGTTTTTCTTTGGTCATCAGTGACCAAGTTATCAAAGGGATTTTTGTAGCACTTGAGAGACAGCTGGCAACTGTTCAGTAGCTGTGAGTAACCAGTGATGTGACCCTGACCTCTGTAGTGCCTCCCAGCAAATTATAAATATTTAAATGAGTTAACCTCACATTATAAGTTGAGGTCAGTTTAATGGAACACAGGTGCGTTCAGCGTTAGAGGAGTTATGGCTCTGGAAAGGCTTCAATTGTAAGGCTTTTTGTTAAATTTTATTTCCAGATGATCCCTTTGTTTTTAATTCCATGACTTCAGCATTCACTCTTAAAAGTATTTGCATACTGAGTGCAGTCTCTGAGGTATAAGACCCTTTTGTGTCTCAGGCACAAAGCATCTTCCATCACCAGGAATACAAGGACTTTCTGCAATTTTGTGCTTACGCAGTGATGGTTGAGTAGTTATGTTGTTCAGAGCCATCACAATCTCATCCTTGTGTAAGTGCAGACACAGGCATAGCACTCCCAATTACACACGTGTGCACAGACATATGTACACACACACACACTCACACAGAAGCAAACAACATCCACACCGACAAGCACATTCACACATGTAAACATTTGCATGGTAATACAGGATAGAGACAAGGAAAAGGCACAATCAAGCTTCCAGAGAAGTTTTTTTTAAATAAAGGGCCAAAGAGGGAATTTTCTACTTTAAACAACATATTTCAGGAATAGGATGGTTCACAGAGGACCAACGCATCAGGAGAATTGCAGAGGACGCCTTGTTTGAAGGGGGAAGAAACAGTGAAGTGTGACACATGTTTTCGTGGGTGTAGTAGTGTGAGTGTTTTGTTCAAAGAAGAATGCTGGTATGCATGGCACACACAGGCATGCACAGACATATTGTTCCACTTAAGTGCAATTTCCTCCCGGGTGTAATTTTCCCAAGTACTCATTTTATGATCAAAGAATAATTTGAATTGTGGTTGATAGTCTCAACTAACAGTTGGCTTATGGAAAAGCAGTTTGTTTTATCTCAGTAACAGCTGAATCATTCATGTTCATTGGTCCTTCTGCATATAATAGCTCAATGTACTTCTATTGTATGATGTGTCACAAAAGGTTTACTTGGGGAAATCGGCATGTTAGTCTCTGTATGGCATCTGATGATTTTACTGCTGTTACATACTTCAATGCAAGGGTTGTGTTGTCAGACTTTGGTTGCAACTACAGGTGCAGCATGTGACTTATACTGAATCTGAAACTCATTATTTTCTTTGAACCATCAGATATTTCCAAGTCTTACTAACGGTTTTAAAAGCTTATTAATTTCCTTCCAACTTCCTGGCATATTTGGGCATGAGTGTGTAGGTGGAAAGAATTTGCACAGAGTCCTGGATTTACCTTCAGAACAAACTTTCTTTATTCCAAGCTGACATCAACAGGGGAGTCACTTGTCCTGGATCGAATGCTTCCTGATCCAAAGTTTCCATTATTCCTTCACTATTTCTTATCTACTTTTTTCCCCTTTATCTCTACCCACATGCACTCTGAATACATAGAGTGAGGTAAGCCTTTTGCAGTGCCAAGCTTCAGTGTCTTGTGTGCTACATGAGCTGTGTGCAGTTCTGTCTTTACCCTGTACGTACAATGGCAACTTCTGTCCTGGAGATTATGGGATAGTTGCTGGTAACCAGGCATGTGTTTACATAGTTCACTTTAGCCTGCAACTTGTGGTTTGGGTTGGCTTGAACCAGTTGCAGCTATTGCTGTCTGGTACTAACCCTGAAAAGTTCCCCTTTATCACACTGCTATAGGACCATCCCCCTGTTCTCCACTGCAGAGCTACAAAGCCATTTCACTATTCCCTACTACAAGTGCATGTTGTTAACTCCTGAGCTCTAAACTGAAATTTTCCTGTACTTAGCAATACTCAAAACTGTCTCCACTCTTCACTGAATGGCTCTTTAGCCTGTCATCTATTTGAAACATTATTCCAGCTTCGGTGTTGCTCTCAAGCCACACCTTCTCCTTGGGCATTTTCCTTTAGCACATGGAATGGAGGCAACACCTTCCACCACCCTCTCCATGTCACAAGTCACTCTCTCCCTCTGCCAAACATTTCATTATGAGTGGCATCTTTTAAAAGCTGAACATAAATTGCTCACAACTATGTTCCCCCAAGAAATTATAAATTACCCTTCTGAGTTGGAGTGAGTTTTCACCCACCTGCCATGTACTTAGGCAGAATTGTGTGGCTATGCAATTGTACTGGGTCCTGCTTGGTATCCTCTCTCCCTCTCCCCTCCCTTCTCAACACCAAATACTTATTATGTTTTGCTGTGACAAATGGCATGTGTGACCTTCCCTGGCATTGGAATAAACCAGTAATTTTCCACCATCTATTGTTATTAATTACAAACCTTGTAATCTGTTCACAATGCATGAGTAAGAGTCAAACAAAAATGTACGTTCTATAAAAAAACATAGCTAGGGATGATTTACTAAGACATGCACAGATTAGTTGTTAGTTTGGAACATGTGTGTGTCACAATTGTGCCCGTATCAATCTTTATATTAGTGCAGGACAACATGCACCTTCACGCAGCAAGTCAATTCTTTTCTTTTAACATCCTTCTACCTCAGGTTAATGGAAACATGCACATAAAGAAACCAGCCTTTCATACATCTGTTTTCAATCAGAATACAAGCTCAGCTTCTCTTTAGCTCGCTCTCCTTCTGCATTAACTCTCATCTCGTATAATTCCCCCTTAAGTTCACAAACCTCTCAGGGAGAAGCTGAAAACAAAAGTAAATGTCTCAATAAATTGTACTAAAACATGCTTTGCATTATTCATACCCTTCATTAATGCACTGGACTCATTGGGCTCCATTCAGATCACCAGTAGGAATTTTTATTTCAGAGCAACAATGATTTCCTTAGCAATGTTATTGAGCAAAAGGGGTCATATTTTACCAGGATCAGAAGAAACAATTAAGCCATCAATGAGGGAACTTTGGTAACTCGCTTTGTAGTATACATAGCACCTTTCTATTTGCAGTTTAAAACCTTCCGCACATTAATGGTAACATTTTATATCCACAAAGTGAAATATCCATAAATCCGCCTGGGGTAATTTTTCATTATAGAGAGTGTCATATCACTTCATGTTCCCATCTCTCGGATGAGACATGAGATTGAAGCTTTCTTGCTCTCTCAGGGGTGCATATAAGATGCCAGGGTAATGTTTCTATAAACAGCAGAGTGCATAGAAGTATAAACTCAGTCAGTAGTGTCAAACACACCACCAGCATGTTGCACAGCATACTAACATGCTTAACACTACCAACCATAGGTGTATTTTTAAGCAAGGAAGTTCTCCTACTTACAATACTACCCCACAATCAGCAGATAACCTTCTCAGTTCTTTCATTGTTGTTTGTGGGACATTGTTGTGTGCAAATTGGCTGCTGTTTTTCTTCTTTGAAAAGTATTAATTGTGCAAAATGGAGACACAAGAGAGACTGCAGATGCTGGAAATCTGGAGCAACACACAAAATGCTGGAGGAACTCAGCAGGTCAGGCAGCATCTATGGAGGGAAATGGACAGTCAATGTTTCAGGTTGACACCCTTCATCAGGACTCTTTGGAGGAAAACTTCTTCATGGTAGGCATACCTCAAAGAAACTTTGCAATGGAGTAGCAAAACAGAGACACAAGAAAGACTGCAGGTGCTGGAAATCTGCAGCAGGACCGATCATCCAGTCCTGATGAAGGGTCTTGACCCGAAATGTTGACTGTCCATTTCCCTCCAAAGATGCTGCCTGACCTGCTGAGTTCCTCCAGCATCTTGTGTATTGCTTCATTGTGCAAGATCTGGGCATCACTAGGATTTATTGTCTGTTCATTGAAGTCCTCAAGTTGCTTGCAGGGATCATTTAAGTGTTCCATGTAGATCAGGATGGTATATTTAATCTCAACTGGGTCTCGACCCGAAGTATTGACTGTCCATTTCCATCCACAGATGTTGCCTGATCTGCTGAATTCCTCCAACAGTTTGTTTTCTTTTGTTCCAGATTCCAACATCTGCAGCCTCTTGTGCCTCTAGGAGTTTTACAGATTCTATTATTAAAACATTTGTTAAAATTCTGGATTATTAATTTACAATAAATTTCCCAGCTATCGTGCTGGGATTTGAACTTCTTCCCATGTCTGTGTGGGTTTCCTCCGGGTGCTCTGGTTTTCTCCCACATTCCAAAGGCATACAGGTTAGGAAGTTGTGGGCATGCTATGTTGGCATCGGAAGTGTGGTGACACTTGCGGGCTGCCCCCAGAATACTCTTCGCAAAAGATGTATTTCACTGTGTGTTTCAATGTACATGTGACTGGTAAAGGCATCTTGTATCTTGATTGCTGGTCTTGGTCTCCAGATTACAGTCTGACACCTGTACTCTTGTACTGCAACAGTGAATGGATTTCTGAAGGACTTTGAGGTTGAGGAAGAAATCAAATAAGTACAAATAAGCATTTTACTGAAGCTTGGGCACTTCAAGTGGAAAAATAGGCACAAGATTTGGCTTTCTGATGAACACACACAAAATGGGGACTAGATTTCACATCTTGTCTTCTAAGTTTCCTCAAGTTCTGCAAAACATTCTAAGAGTCTATAATTACAGCAGAAAATCTTTGCTTATGACTGCAAATATAAACAAATTTTATTTGGAAAAATGAACAACTCTTCTATATACCAGGTAATAGCATGTTGTTTTTTTCAATCCTTGATTAAACTGAAGGGATTAAAAAGCAGCATTAGAGCACAAGAGCTATTGAATGAGACCTCAAGAGTGATACTCATTATTGAAGATATTGACTTTTGACTGGAAGCTTCCAGCTGAAGTATTGGGTTGCTTTCCTTTCCACTTTAACTTGCATGTCCTGGTCTGATAAACTTGATTACTTCTAAATCAAGTCAATGGGTGTAAACCTGTGCAGAAGTCTGAGTTTTCAAAAAAAATAAGAAAAAGTGACATAGTCCCAATTGTTACTTGGAAAGCCTGTACTGGTCCAACCACGTAGATGCCACAGCCAAGAAAGCTCACTAACGCCTCTACTGCCTCAGGAGGATAAAGAAATTTGGTGTATCCCCTTTGACCTTCGTGAACTTTTATAGATGCACCATAGGAAGCATCCTATCCAGATGCACAGCTCGGTATGGCAACTGCTCTGCCCAAGACTGCAAGAAACTGCAGAGAGTTGTGGACACAGCCCAACACGTGACTGAAACCAACCTCCTCCCCATGGACTCTGTCTACCCTTCTCGCTGCCTCGGAAAAGCAGCCAGCATAATCAAAAACCCCACCCACCCTGGACATTCTCTCTTTTCACCCTCTTCCCTCCCCCCGGCACCCCATTGGCAGAAGATCCCACCATTATAAGACTATCAAACGACCCCTTAGTACAATAAGAATGGACTCTTGACCTCACAATCTACTTCATTATGACCTTATTGTCAACCTGCACTGCACTTTCTTTGTAACTGCAACAGTTTATTCTGCATTCTGTTATTGTTTTCCCTTGTACTACCTCAATCCACCATGTAATGATTTGAGCTATATGAACAGTATGCAAGACAAGTTTTTCACTGTATCTTGGTACATGTGACAATAATTAACCAAATTTACCAAATTCATTCTGGGTCACCTGCATTTTAAATTTCTAGCAGTGACTGCTTAATGCTCCTTTGTAGATGGGGACAAAATGCAGTGACCCCTAATGATGGCAACCTGCAGTGGGCCGTTTAAGGCAGGTAGCCAAATTATGTATAGAGATTCTGAAACCTTCTGCCTTGTCCAATGTGCGGAGGAGTATCCCCTTGGCACAGAATGAGCATACTGCCTGTCGCACTGGTTTACTTGCCTAAAGAACAGCACAGCACTTTGGGATTATTAGGACAGAGTATCTGAATTCGGAATAAAAAAATTACGATCCATACCATTGCACCTTGATTTTTGGCTTTAAAATTAATTCACTGCAAGAAGCAAATGAAAACTTGAACTTGGGCCAAAAGGAAGTTACCTTAGGATAAATAAAATTGGAATTTAGAAAAAAATAGTGACATGGTTTCGACCTTTCAAGTTTGAAAGGATCTATAGCCTTACAGAGAGCTTCGGTAAGAGTCGATAGTAGACTGTAAGACCATACAACAGCTCTGAATCAATGACAAGTATAAAAGCACCTTGAAAGCCTAAGATGTTTAATTGAAATTTAGGGCCCTGATAAGAGAATATGACTGATAACACTAAAATAAATAGATTAGTGTCTGCACTAAAACGGTGGAGAGAGAAATCTCAAATCAATGTGCCAGGATCCTATACAGAAGGGTTGTGGATTAAGTGCCTACCTTTGCAATCTTTTTCAATATTGCTCAGCCAATTTTATCTTGCAGATCTGTCGTAAATCAACTTGCTAGGAATGTTTTCTCGTTGAAATCTGTTAACAGCAGATGGAACACAAAGCTTCGATGGTAATATGCCAAATTGGGGGTCTTCCAGATATACAGGCAAAACACCCAATCTCCAAACAGCTTGTGATTTTGTTTTGTACTATTTTCAGACTTACCTTGGCTATAACAGATTAAAATTTTCTCATGGATCTTGCTGGGGTTGGATGTGGAGGAGATTGATGGGATTTCATACTGCATGTGTTGTTCACAATTGATAAATCACAACACGTAACTGAAAAATTTGAGTGAAGGTTCTACTTCTGAATTGGCTGTTGTTCACTCAGGTTCAACTCCAGGGCATGAATACTTAACCTCATTGAGATTTTAGTGCAGTTCTGCAGTAAAGGGTTGGTGCTGCATTATTGAAGGAGCTGTCATTTAGATGAGTTCCTTGAAACCAGATCACACCTTTTTTGGTAAGCTAAGACATTGTTACCTGTGGAGATGGTGCAGAACTGACTGAAAATAAGTTTCTACCTCAAAAGATGCACTGACTTGTAATCCCTCCAGACCCCAATGGGAGTAGTATCACTGAATGCAGCTTCTAACAATTCGCTGCACAGCGTGCAGCAAAGATTGTTAGTCCTTAAAGGCTCAATTGTTATGACAGCCAGAGATTAGTGGCACGTGGATTCCGATGGCAAATGAGGGGCTATAGGAAAGAGAGTCCCTGAAGTTGTGGATTTCTGTACCTGTCCTGGGTTAGTTGGCATCTCCCTTGAGTTGGAGTTACCTGCTATCCCCATTCAATCACTTCCATCATATTAATCTCCCATTATTAACATTCTCCAAAATGCATTTGTTAGTTTGAGCACTTTGGAGAGTTTCTGAGCAGTCTTCTGCAAGTTTTGGAGCTGTCTTGTGTCACAATATCAGAACAGTGATCTTTTAAATCCCAAGTAAAGCAAAAATGTAATAAGCCATGATCCTTGTACTTTTTTTCTGCAAATGTTCAATGCTGGTTGTTTCCTGGAGCTGGGAGCTTGAATTTATGCTCCAAGAGGTTGAAACACTGGTCACAAAGTGTGTCAGGAGCAGCAGTCCAATTTCGCGATGGGCGCAAGTTCACCCAGAAATGGTCACTAATGTGACTTACATCAGAGAAAATCAGTTTTGGATTGGAAGTAAATAACGTTATGCAGTGGTACCAGGAAGGGATTTTTTTCACAAAGATGATGGATGTATGGACTCTCTTGAAAAAAAAATCACCAGTGAAGTTGGGTCAACTGAAAATTCGAAACCTAAAACTAACAGCTTCTTGTTAAGCAGGGATAGTAAGGAACAATAAACCAAGGCAGCTTAAACAGAGTTAAGATACTAGTCAAGCAAGACTTAGTTGAATGGCAGAACAGGCTCAATGAATGCAAAGGTGTAGCACTTTGGGAAGCCAAACCAGAGTCGGACTTTCACAGTGAACAGTAGGGTCTTATAGAACAGAGGGAGCTACAAGTAGAAATAAATAGTTCCCTGATTCCCTGAAAGTAGCATCGTAGGTAGACGGGTGGTGAAGAAGGCTTTTGGCATGCTGTGTTTCGTCAGTCAGGGCACTGAGTACAGTTTTGCAGTTGTACAAGATGTCGGTGAGACTACACTTGGAGTATTGTGTTCTGTTTTGGTCACCCTGCTACAGGAAAGACACCCTAAAACTGGAGAGAGTGCAGAAAAGATTTACTAGGATGTTGCCAGGACTCAAGGGACTGGGTTATAGAGAGAGGCTGGGTAGGCCAGGGGTTATTCCTTGTAGCATAGGAAACTGATAGTGATCTTGTGTCTAAAATCAAGAGGGTCGTAGAAAGGATAAGATAAGATATCTTCATTAGTCACATGTACATTGAAACATACAGTGAAATGCATCTTTTGTGTGGAGTGTTCTGGGAGCAGCCCGCAAGTGTCACCACGCTTCCGGTGCCAACATAGCATGCCCACAACTTCCTAACCCGTACGTCATTGGAGAGTGGAAAGAAACCGAAGCACCCAGAGGAAACCCACGCAGACACGGAGACAATGTACAAACTCCTTACAGACAGCAGCCGGAATTGAACCCAGGTCCCTGGTGCTGTAAAACGTTACGCTAACCGTTACACTACTGTGCCTGCCCGTGAATGCAGTCTTTTTCCCAGAGTTGGGGAATCAAGAACTGAGCATATAGGTTTAGGGTGAGAGGGGAAAGATTTAATGTAAATGTGAAGGGCAGTCTTTTTCCGCACAGAAGGTGGTACGTATATGAAACGAGCTGCCTGAGGAAGTGGTTGAGGCAGGTACAATAACAACATTTAAAAGACATTTGGACAGGTACATGGATAGGAGTGGTTTAGAGGGATATGGTCAAATGAAGGCAAATGGGACTAGCTGAGGTGAACATCTTGGTCAGCATGGACGAGTTGGGCTGAAGGGTCTGTTTCTGAAGTGTATAACTCTATAATTCTAACTCTGACTAACTCCACTATCTATGTTACCACAGAAATCTGTTTTCCAACCTACTCAATTTACATTGAAAAATACCTCTGGGTCATAGAGTTATACATCACGGAAACACATCCTTTGGCCCTACTGGTCCATGCCAGCCAAGATGCCCCATCCTAGCTAGTCCTATTTGCTAGTGTTTGACCCATACCCTTCTAAACCTTTCCAGTCCAGGTATCTGTCCAACTGTCTTTTAAAAGTTGTTAAGCCTCAACCACTTCCTCTGACAGCTCATTTCATATAGATACCATGCTTTGGGTCTGTACAAGTCTCATTGTATAATTCAAAGAGTGCGATGACTTCTGCTGATGTCCTGGGTAACATTCCCCAACAAAGAGAACATAATAAAATTGGTCCATGTATCTCTTTACATTCATTATGCTATTAAATCAATACTTTTTATTTCCAATGCATCAATGTCACTCATGTTTCTCTTTTAAATAATATACCCATGAATGTTTGTTCACATGCAACAATGGGACAGGCTATATAGACCCAGGCACTGAAGTGAAACCTAGAAATTTCACTAAGAAAGGTACAATGAAACAGTTATAATGGCAATCACATGTACCAGTTAGAACACCAAAGGCATATCATATTTATTCATTTTTTTAACATGAAAACTAACCACTCAAGTTATGAACAGAATTACAGTCTTCAGTTTTTCCTTGATTTATGAGGAAATAAAAACTGGCTTTGCTCACAAAAACCACGTCCCTGTTTAATTATCGTAGCTCTTGATCATTTTGTCTGTGTCTAGATCCGTTTCCAAGGGATTGACAAAGCCATTTAATACCAATCCAAGCATCTATGGGACTGTATTTTCCTTTTAAGTATGCCTCTGTGAAGTACTTTGAGGTGCTACAGAACCAACGGGTTTTGCTGTTGCTGGCTAGAAATTGTTTGCTTGGCAACTTCCTTTGAATTCAGCAGCCACTTTTTGAACGTGGTTGTCTATTCTGCACACAGCAAAGAGGCTCGATGAGAAATTTCTCCAGACTTCTATGGCGCCACTGATCTAACTTTGGCAAAAGGCCCAGTTATTTTTGTAACTGAGATTTTTTTTGCAGAACCTCTGCTGAAGTTATGGTAGGAATACAAGGTGTTCCATGAAGGCTCTGTGAAGGTTTCAAAGGGAGGTAGTCACAGGAAGTGAAAGAAATGAAGACACAATTATGTATGCATATTGATATCACAGTTAGCACATGTAATCTCTGTATATTGTCCCTAGTGTATGTGCATAGTAGGAGAACCATGATGGGTTGAGTTGATGGGCTTGTAAGTGATAGTTTTTAGGGAAGTAATTGGGGGAAATGAATGTTCTACAGCTGCCACAAGTTTGATGGGCTGAATGGTCTCCTTGCATCACAAGGAAATATAAGAAATATGTGTTGCTGTGACAATTTATGTTCATTTTCACACTTCAACTTGTTTGGTTAGCAGTTAATGCCCATCAAAGGCGTACCTCACCTGGTCCCACAACAGTCCCAAAGACCACAGAACCAACCTTCCATCAAGTACCATGTTTCCTCCAGACTATTTCACAGAATTCTCAGTGAGAACCTGGTTTGATCTACCCACAGTGTTTCGCTGGGCTCTGCCACATAAATATGATTATAACGACATTTTGCTCAGATATTATCCTGAGGTGCTGGTTGACCATAAACACTTGGGAGCTGGCATTGTCACTATTGCTGAATAGAGTGATTGTGTCATAGAAAAATAATAAATGCAGGAGTGCATTAGTTGCCTCTAAATTATCACATTGCAAGAGACAGATTGATATGAGTAGCAAATGGCAGAATGCAAAGGTTATGTGAAATGTTACATTTCCATTCAAGGTGACAACTATTTGTTCAATTTACATTTCCTTGTGTTTTAACCAATGGGAGATTAGTAGACAAGAAACAGGAGAATAGATATTAAGGGGAATGAGAAAAAGAGCTCAAATAACTGTAACAGCATCATATCAGCAAGAAATTGTTTCTTGAATTAAAGTACCAGTGATGGAGGAGGGCCAAGATTATCCTTCTCATCCTGATTTCCCAGCCAGCTTTCCGATGGATATTAAGATATTTAAGGTATTTATTTATTAGTCACATGTACATTGAAACACACAGTGAAATACGTCTTTTTGCATTACTAAGAGTGTGCTGGGAGCAGCCCACAAGTGTTGCCACTCTTCCGGCGCCAGCATAGCACGCCCGCAGCTCCTAACCCATATGTCTTTGGAATGTGGGAGGAAACCGGAGCACCCGGAGGAAACCCATGCAGACATGGGGAGATTATACAAACTACTTACAGGCAGCAGTGGGAATTGAATCCAGGTCGCTGGCACTGTAATAACGTTACGCTAACTGCTATTCTACCACGCTGCCCCTTTGATTGGCATGGCTGAAGTAAGGACTAATCCTCCCTGCGTCTCTCCCAGCTTGATGCAGGATGCGAAACATTTTGTTCAGCCAAATAATTGAGTTTAGCATTTGGATAATACAATTGCTACATTGTCAGTCATGGTTCAGATTGGTAGCAACCTCGCTTCTGATTCAGAAGTTTGTGGATTGAAGCACTGCTCCAGAAACTGGGCTACAAAAATCTAGTATGGTACAGAGGGAATGCTGCACTGTCACAGGTGTTGCCTTCAGGCTGGGATGTGAAACTAAAATTGCTCTACCCTCACAGTTGCACGCAAAAGGTCCAATGTAACTATTGAAATTTAATCCAAATTTACAGCCCCAATGTCATTACCATTATTTAATCCTTATTCAACATTCCTTTAATAGGTTATTTGGTCATTATCTAATTGGTGTGAGTGAGAGATTAATGTGTACAAATTGGTTGAAGCACATCTCACGTTACAGCAATGGCTACAATTTAGATTCATTTCATTGGCTGCCAAGAACTTGGAAACGACAAAATGAATCCCATTTTTTCCCCTCTGTCTTGTGTTTTCATCACTTTTGCAGATCTGAACTTTTTCCTCTTGAATTCACACAATTGAATGGACGATGCTGATTTTGAACCTGTCAATACTGCCAATTCTCTTTTTTTTCACGATATTTTCATTGTTTTCTGCACGAGTCACGAAACCCAGAGATGGCCATTACAGATCATGATTGTTTAAGTTCTGAAATATTGGACTTATTGTAACATTTGCCTTGGGGTCTTGGCCTGTTCCCAGCACATCTCATTAACTTTACTATTTTATAGATCTATTTGACAGATAGAATGAACCAAATAATTGCAGCGATTGACTCACACCTCAAGGACTTCATTTTCACATTTGTCATCAATAATGAAAATCAGAGAACCTTGTAGGAGGGAACACCTCACTCCAGCAACTGACCATCCAAGCGGTGAAAGTGAAAATTACCCTGGATAACCTCAGCATTCCATCTTATTCTGAATGAAGCTTCAATCCCCATGTGCTATCCATCACAAAGATAGGTAACTTTTATTTGCAGCACATCAGTCATTTCCATTCCTCCTGCTACCCTGAACAAGCCTATAACACATCTACACTCATCCAAAGCACTTCAAACTGACTTCTCCAATCTAAATTAACACAGCGTTTTCCAAGATTTAGTGTCCAGATTCTATTCAGCACGAAGTCCTTCTGGGCCTCATTGACTACCCTGTGCACTGAATTCAAGATCCTTACTTGCAAGTCTGTACCACCTTCCCCATCATTGCAAATTCCTCTTACACTACACCAACTCATACCGGAAACAAAAACAACAAAAAAAAATCAGATATTGGAAAATCAAAATGAAAACTGGAAATTCTGGAAATACTTGGTCAAGCGGCATCTGTGAACGAAGAACCAGAATTAATGTTTCTGGTCAATGACCCTTCACTCTCTTCCCTTTCTGATGTGGCCTTTTGTACAACCTCTTGTATTTGTAAGGCCAGGCACGGTAGTGTAGTGGTTAGCATAATGCAATTATAGCGCCAGCGACCTGGGTTCATTTCCGGCCGCTGTCTGTAAGGAATTTGTACGTCCTCCCCATGACTGCACAGGTTACCTCCAAGTGCTCCAGTTTCCTCCCACATTCCAAAGATGTACGGGTTAAGAAGTTGCAGGCATACTACGTAGGCGCCGGAAGCGTGGTGACACTTGCGGGCTGCTCCCAGAACACTCTACGCAAAAGGTGCATTTCACTGTGTGTTTCGATGTACATGTCACTAATAAAAAAATCTTATCTTATCTCCTTCAGTATAACTGATCTTCCAGCTACCTTCTGCCCTTCACTCCTCCCAGACTGTACAAGTTGCCGGTGCATTCCCTATTTTCAAATCATACTTTGTTTCCATTTAATCTCCTCTGTTAAGAGTCTCTGATAATCATCACAACTAAAAGGTGTGGTATGTAGAATTTTGCCATTGCTTTAAAGCATTGCAACTCATCATACTGTAAAGACTCCTTCAGGACCCCAGACAGTATGGCATTCACACGGTTTCTCCAGGATTGTTTAAGTCATCAGGTGGAACTGTCTTCCAGTTGAACCTCTGCCCCTAGGGATTGTGCCTGAACTGGTGTGTGTGGCCCACATTGGTATTGATATCGTTACTGGTTTATTATTGTCACTTTTACTGAGGTACAGTGAAAAACCTGTCTTGCATACCGATCGTACAGGTCAATCCGTTACACAGTGCAGTTACATTGAATTAGTACAGAGTGCATTGAGGTAGTACAGGTAAAAACAATAACAGTACAGAGTAAAGTGTCACAGCTACAGAGGAAGTACAGTGCAATAAGGTCACAACAAGGTAGATCATGAGGTCAGAGTCCATCTCATCATATAAGGGAACTGTTCAATAGTCTTATCACAGTGGGATAGAAGCTGTCCTTAAGCCTGGTGGTACGTGCCCTCAGGCTCCTGTATCTTCTACCTGATGGAAGAGGAAAGAAGAGAGAATGTCCCGGGTGGGTGGGGTCTTTGATTATGTTGGCTGCTTCACCAAGGCAGCGAGAGGCAAAGACAGAGTCAAGGAGGGGAGGCTGGTTTCTGTGCTATTGCACTTGCTTTACAAGGTCGGTGAGAGTACTGTAGAAAATTGCCCTACCAATGATAGTAACCTGAACTCAACCTGGACTGACAAGTGTTGGAAGTGGATGAAAGTCACAGCTGGCACACTTCAGCCATCTTTTGTACCAAATCTTCAAGTGAAGCACAAGGTGTGAAAATGATCTACAGTAGGTGCAATCTCACTGGCTGTCCAACTCCAATTCACAGATTCGAGCATCTGCAGAATCTCTTTTGTCACTGGCTCTCCACTCTGCTTTGGAGCGCCTAGATGACCACAAGACGTACATCAGGCTACTGTTTATCGAATACAGCTCAGCATTCAACACCTCAGTACTAATGACAAAGCTTCAAAACCTGGGCCTCTGTACCTCCCTCTGCAACTGATTCCTCCACTTCCTTATAGGGAGATCACAGTCAGTGTGGATCAGTAATAACATCTCCTCACTGCCTCGCTATCAATACCGGTGCACCTCAGGATGCGTGCTTTGCCCACTACTCTACTCTCTCTACACTCATGACTGGGTGGCTAAGCACAGCTCAAACACCATCTATAAATTCGCTGATGACACCACTGTTGTTGGCAGAATTTCAGATGGCAACGAAGAGGCTTACAGGAGTGAGATAGATCAGCTGGTTGAGTGGTGTCACAACAACAACCTCACACTCAATGCCAGCAAGACCAAAGAACTGATTGTGGACTGCAGGAAGGGGAAGTCAGGAGAACGCACACCCGTCCTCATTGAAGGGTCATCGGCGGAAAGGGTGAGCAGCTTCAAGTTACTGGGCATCAACATCTCAGAGGATTTATCGTGGGCCCAGCACATTGATGCATTCATGAAGAAGGTACACCAGTGGCTCTACTTCATTAGGAGCTTGAAGAGATTTGGTATGTCACCAAAGATTTTTGCAAATTTCTACAGATGTAAGGTGGAGAGCATCCTGCTTGGTTGCGTCACAGCCTGGTATGGAGGCTCCAATGCACAGGATTGAAAGAGACTGCAGAGTTATAGACTCAGCCAGCTCCATTACAGGCACAACCCTCCCCACCATCAGTGCCTCAAGAAGGTGGCATCCATCACTAAGGACACTCACCATCTGGGACAAGCCGTCTTCTCGTTACTACCATCAGGGAGGAGGTACAGGAGCCTGAAGAGCCAAATTCAACGATTCAGGAACAGCTTCCCCTCCGCCATCAGATTTCTGAACAATCCATGAACCAATGAACACTACCTCAATATTCATTTTATTACATTATTTATTTATTTATGTGATTTCTAGATTTTTACGTCTTTGCGCTGTGCTGCTGCCGCAAAACAAACAATTCATGTCATATGTCAGTGATAATAAATCTGATTCTGAAGAACTTATTTTCCATTTTGATTTATTCCCTTCTGCTCCTTTTGCTTCAAGATTATGAGGCCCAATCTTGTCTCAAATTGGCTTTGGGGAGTGAAGGAGGTGGAGAGAATAAATGGCAGTAATGTTCCTGAACAAGAACAAAACTCATAATTCAATCCCTTCCAACAGCCCCATGAAAGGTTCCGATCAATGCAATAGTCTTTTCTCTGCTTCAACTTAACTATGCCCTTCTTTAATCAATCTTTATGAAAACGGTTGGGCCTTCAGATGCCAGAAATATTAGAAGTTTGTCAAGCTAAAAGATTGTTTAAGGCCTTTTTCATCTGAATCCCTGTAAAGACAAAGATGGGTGTTAATTATAGACAAGATGCTATTTTCGGGCATGTCAACATTTATCAACAGCAATCAATGAAATGGTTTTAATCTTCCAGTAGTTACAGTAGAGCAAGTCAGTGGTGTTCTGCCACAAAGAGGTAGCAGTGACTGAGCTATTTTATTGCAACACAACATGCATTTACAAGTTATTACATGTTGTGTACTCCTAAAGGCACCAACACCTCTCAGAAAATCAAGTCATTTTCCCTCACTACATAATCATTCTTCCATTGAATGAATTTATGGCTAGGAGCACACTCCTGCTCTGCAATATCAATAATCACATATGCCTTTGCTATTGAGTTTAAAATGATACAAGATACAAGATAAGATAACTTTATTAGTCACATGTACATTGAAACACACAGTGAAATGCATATTTTGCATAGAGTGTTCTGGGGGCAGCCTGCAAGTGTCGCCACGCTTCTGGCGCCATCATAGCATGCCCACAACTTCCTAACCCGTACATCTTTGGAATGTGGGAGGAAACCGGAGCACCCGGAGGAAACCCACACAGACACAGGGAGAACGTACAAACTCCTTACAGACAGTGGCTGGAATTGAACCCAGGTCTCTGGCACTGTAATTATGTTACTCTAACTGCTACACTACTATGCTTGTCTGACTGGTCTGGAAATTGGATGGCATGGTACAACATTGTTTTGATGCTTGGAAACACAAGTGACTGCAGATGCTGGAATCTGGAGCAAAATATAAGCTGGTGGAAGAACTCAGCGGGTCGAGCAGCATCTGTGGAGGAAAAGGGATGGTCGACATTTCAGGTCAACACCCTTCATCAGGATTGAGAACGTGGAGGGAAGATCATCGAGACTGAATATGTGAGAGGGAGGGGGTGAGGCAATGGATAAGACCAGATTGAGGGAGGGGTGGGAATAATGAGCAGATGGAGCCGGGAGGGGCAGTGTTGAGACAGAGGCTGGTAGGTGACATATAGAAACACAAGGAAAGAATAAGAAATGGGCAAGTGAATCCAGGTGGGGGAGGGGAGGGGGCAGAATTTGTGAAGTGTATCCAGGAAAGTTTTCTCAAGCAATCCGCAGATGGTTCTAATAGAGAGGGGCCAACACTCCTATTAGACTCCTATTTAACAGCCTCTGATTAAGAACTGAAGCTGGGCAAGTGGCTAAAATGTCAGTGGGGGAGCACTTTGGGACCGGTAACTATAATTGCATTTGTTTTTAATTAGTTATGTAAAAAAATAGGACTGATCCACAAGTTAAAGTCCCAAATTAGGACAAGCCAATTTTGATGGCATTGGACAGGAATTTGCAAAGGAGAGTCTGTGAGCAGGTAAAGCAACATCTAGCAAGTAGAAGGGTTTTGAAAGTGAGATAGAGTTCAGGGCCAGCATGTTCCTCTTAAAGTGATGGGCAAACTGGTGGATTAGGGAACCCTGGTTGATGAGGAATATTGAGGCTCTGAACCTGAAATCACACGGAAATAGAAGCAATCCACTTACCCACCTCCCAACCCATCAAAGCTCAATGTATAACTTTCTGCACTGCCATTGCTCATCGAATACCATACAGCAGAAGAAAAAGACACACCACAGTCAAACTAAAACTCACCGTGCCTTTTGCGTTGGTTAAAAACTATTTTAAAACTCAAAATGTACAATAAAAAATATATAGAAATGATCACGAACAGAAATAAGAAAACGAGCAATACAATTAACCTTCGCTCAATACAGCAAAATCAGTTGACTGCAAAATATAGCCCTAAGTGAAAGCTACTTAAGTCTTTGAATTTCTGTTGATATAATAAGATTTTGAAGACTGTTCTTACCAAATGCAATTTAAAATTTCAATCAGTTAGCCCCCAGCAAGAAACTGAGTGAGTGAGAACATAAGAAATCGGAGCAAGAGTAAGTCACATGACCCTTGAACTTGCTTTTCCTTTTAATATAACCATGGCTAATTCTGTCTTGCATGTTCACTTTCCCAATCAATCCCCATATTTCCTGATTTCCCGAAACACTGAGTCTCAGCCTTATTTATACTCAGTGACTGAGTATCCATTGTCCTTTTCAGAAGGCCTTTGACAAGGTGCTGCACATGAAGCTGCTGAACAAGATAGGAGCCCATGGCATTACAGGAAAGGACAGAAGATTGGCTGACTGGCAGAAGTCAAAGAGTGGGAATAAAGGGGGCCTTTCCTGGTTGTCTACACAGTGGTTGGTGTTGGATCTGATACTTTTCACGTTATATGTTAATGATCTGGATGACAGAATTGAGGGCTTTGTGGCTAGGTTTGCAGATGATACAAAGATAGGAGGAGGGGCAGGTGGTGTTGAAGAAGAAGGGAGTCTGCAGAAGGATAGGTTGGGAGAATGGGCAAAGAAGTGGCAGATGGAATGCAGCGTAGCGAAGTGTATGGTCATACACTTTGGTTGAAGGAGTAAAGGCGTAGACTATTTTTTAAATGGGGAGAGAATTCAGAAATCGGAGGTGCAAAGGGACTTGCAAGTCCTTGTGCAGGATTCCCTAAAGGTTAACTTGCAAGTTGAGTTAGTAGTAAGGAAAGCAAATGCAATGCTAGCATTCATTTCGAGAGGACTAGAATATAAAAGCAAGGATGTAATGCTGATGCTTTATAAGGTGTTGGTCAGACCACATTTGGAGTATTGTGAGCAGTTTTGGGCCCCATACCTAAGGAAGGATGTTCTGACATTGGAGGTGGTTCAGAGGAGGTTTACGAGAATGATCTCGGGGATGAAAGGTTTAATGTATGAGGAGTATTTGATGGCTCTGGACCTGTACTCACTGGAGTTTAGAAGGATGAGGGGGGAGCTCACTGAAACCTACCAAATATTGAAAGGCCTGGATAGAGTGGAGAGGACGTTTCCAGTAATGGGAGAGTCTAGATCTAAATGGCTATGCCTCAAAATAAATGGACATCCTTTTAGAACAGAGATGAGGGGGTGGTGAATCTGTGGAATTCATTGCCACAGATGGCTATGGTGGCCAAGTCATTGAGTGTATTTACAGTGGAGGTTGGTAGGTTCTTAATTAGTAAGACTGTCAAAGGTTATGGGGAGAAGGCAGAAGAATGGGGTTGAGAGGGAAAAATAAATCAGTCATGATCGAATAGTGGAGCAGACTTGATGGACCAAATGGCTCCTATGTCTTATGGTCCTCTGGGATAAGGAATTTGGAAGATCTAAGACAATCTGCCAAAAGCACTTTCTTTTCTCTATCCTAAATGACCAACCCTTATACTGAGGTCATGTCCAACTGGAGGTAGGGTAGTGTAGAGCAGTAGTATGTTACTGATTGACAGCTGGAGCTCTGGACCATTTATCCAGTGAAGGGAATCCTAATTCTGAAGGATGAAGGGACATTGACCCAAAATTTGTTTTCCGTCCTATCAAGACCTGGAAGAATCATGGGAGTTTCAAAATGTATCCTCATTGCCATAGATGATGGGATGTCTGTACAGGGACTGGAATGAGAGACCATAATGAGTGGGTACCTCCAATTATATGATCTTCTGGGCAATATAAACGAGGTACTGATTGCTAATATGATTCATTCTCTGGTATGGACCACCTGGTGCCTGATGCATGGAGGGAATGGGTCAGCAGAAACTGAATCAATGCCAGTCACAGGAATAAGCATGTTTGTAGTTGGGGTGCAGGTCCCTTCTCCTCAGGAGGATATGAGCAGCAACACCAGTGAAGGAGACCATTTCCCCTCCCCCCCCCCCCAAAGTTGTTATTAGATGTGATCATCAAATGTGGGCCTAAGTGTTAAGGACACACGTGCAACCCATTGTTTCCTGATAACAATGCAGAAGCACCAGCGGCCGGAAGAAGCACAAGACTGGTTACCTTGATTCATGCCTCCATCCAACATCAGCCAATTAACCAGAGGGTGGCTGTAACTTTCAGTCAAATAAATTAACTATTGAGTTTGTTTTGGGAAATGGAAACTTGTGTCAATAAAGCATTGGTGTTGAATTAGAAATGGTCTGTCTTTAGAATGTCCTGTTCAATTAATTAAATAAACTCAGAATTTATAAAAATAAAAAGCCAAGGAAGATACCAATGAAATAAAACAAAATTCATTATTCAAGTTCAGGACATTGCTGGCAGAACCAATTTGTCATTGCTTATCCCTACCTGCCTTTGAGGAGGGGTGCTGAGCCATCCTCTTGAACCATTGCAGTCATTCAGGTGAAGGTATTCCTGTAGGATCGTTGGATAGAGTGTTCCAGGATTTAGACCCAGCAATGACGAAGGTATGCCAATATATGTTCAAATATGGATGGTGTGGGACTTGGAATTGAACCTGCAGATGGTTGTGTTGCCATGCACCTGTTGCCTTTGTCCTTCTTAGAGGTAGACATACAAGTCAAGTCGAGTTTATTTTCATATGCGTAAGTACAGTGAGGTACAAGTACAATGAAAAACCTACTTGCAGCAGCATCACAGGTAAGTAAATTCAGACAACAACACACAGTACATAAATTATACATAAATTTTTCAAGACAGTGAAGAAAACAAAGACTGCTAAACAAGACATGAGTGCAAAAAAACACACAATCAGTGACAAGTCCACAGTAGTGCAAGGGATGGTCCATAGTGTTCAATTGCTGAGGTAGAATTAAGGTTGTGCAGGTCGGTTTGAGAACCTGATGCTTTTAGGAAGGTGTTGTTGGGCTAGCTTGGACAAATAACTGCGCTACGTTTTGTACATGGTACATAGTGCAATCACTGTGCGTCAATAGCAGATGTAACTTATGTTTAGTATAATGGATCAAGTGTCAATTGACTAAACCACTTTGTCCTAAATGGTGTCATTTAAGCATAAGAGCATACAAATTATGAGCAGAGATAGGCCACTTGGCTGCCTGAATTTGCTCCACCTTCTCATAGGATTATAACTAATCTCATTGTAGCCTTAACTCTCCATGCTGCCTATCCATGGTAACCATTCACCCCCTTTCTTACCTGTCTACCTCCGCCTTAAAATGTTCAATGAATATGCTTCCACCATCTTTCAGCAGGATTGCTCCTAAGACTCATAAAACTGAGAGGGAAAGAAAACTTTTCATTAAATGCATGAAAAAAAACAAACATAGATTGGGTTTACAGAACACCTCTCTTCAGTTTGTAATGGTAACCTCGAGTTTCCTGTCATTTTAATTCTCTGTTCTGCTCCCACTCTGGCCTCTCTGTCTTCAACTTCCTACATTGCTCCAGCATAAGCTCAAGGAACAACCCCTTGTCATCTATCTGGGCACTTTGCAGTCCGTTGGACTCAGTATTGAAATTACCAACTTCAGGTGAGCATGCTTTCCAATGTAACTTGTAACTGCATTTTCACTAAATGTTATTAATACTATCATTCAATTAACAAATGAAAAAAAACAACCATTTTCAATTTTGCCAGAACAAGAATTAAAATTCACTCCTGCCAGAAGCTCTTAACTCTTTGTACTGTGATTCAGTTGCTCAAATGTTGAAATGTTTCAGAAAGTAAAGGAAAAAAATCTAAAGATGCTGGAATTCTAAAATAAAAATAGAAAATATTGGAATATTAACTGTGCTTCTCTTTCCAGAGATGCTGCATGATCGGTTGAGTGTTTCCAGCATTTTCTGTTTTATTGTTTTGGAGGAAATATGTCTCAAAATGAATTTGCCTCTAAGTTCTTTCTTAGAAATCGATCTGTAGCTAATACATCAGTTAATCATTGGATGGGATCGTATTAAGAGCTCTTATAAATGCAAGTATTGTGCAGAAGTCCAAAGTTTCTAGATGGCACTGCTAAACTGAATAGAAAACATTTCAATAAAACAACAGTGTTCATCAACAGTGTAGGAAACAATGTAGTTATGAATCAGGGTGTGAAAAAGTCTCATTGCTCAATAAAACAGTGTGCATTATTGAAGTGGATAATAAGTGCATGGAGGATATATTTACCATTAGTCACAGTTCAGCTTGTAGTACTCTCACTTGTGAGGCAGAAGGTGAAGCCCCACATAAGTGCCTTTTGCACATAATCCAGGCTGACACTCTTAATAAGTAATGAGGCAGTGCTGCACTGTCAGACGTGAATACCCAGAAAATGAGTGGTGCTTTTTACTTCAAGCACTTTAAACTGCTGGTGCATGGAGGACCAAAGAAGTTGTTTTTTGAGGGATTATTGCTGAAGAATATGGTGCTACACAATCTAAATCCTGCATGGTTTCTTTCAGATGAGAAGCAGTAGCAAGACTCCATCCATGGTTAATGTTAAAGATCCCACAACTCCTTGGTGTCCTGATCAATATTTATTGCTCAGCTAACCCATTAGCTTGTCATTATTACATTGTTGCTTGTGGAACCTCATTATTTGCAAATTAGCTGCCCAGTTTATCTACATTCCAGCAGTGAGTACAATTCAAAAATATCTTATCTTTTCTGAGACGTGTTCAGGCTAAGAACCATAGAACCATACAGCACAAGACAGGCCCTTCGGCCCACCATGTTGTGCCGTCCATCAGACCACCCTCACACTATCTAACCCCTTCCTCCCGCATATCCCTCTATCTCACATTCCTCCATATGCCTATCCAACAAGTTCTTGAACCTGTTCAATGTATCTGCCTCCACCACCACCCCAGGCAGTGCATTCCATGCACCAACCACTCTCTGGGTGAAAAACCTCCCTCTGACATCTCCCCTGAACCTCCCACCCATAACCTTAAAGCCATGACCTCTCATCTTGAGCATTGGTGCCCTGGGAAGGAGGCGCTGACTGTCTACTCTATCTATTCCTCTCAATATTTTATATACCTCTATCATGTCTCCTCTCATCCTCCTCCTTTCCAGTGAATAAAGCCCTAGCACCTTAAGCCTCTCCTCATATTCAATACTCTCCAATCCAGGCAGCATCCTGGTAAATCTCCTCTGCACCCTCTCCAATGTCTCCACATCCTTCCTATAATGAGGCAACCAGAACTGAACACAGTACTCTAAGTGTGGCCTAACTAGGGTTTTGTAAAGCTGCATCATCACCTCGCGGCTCTTAAACTCAATCCCGCGACTTATGAAAGCCAACAATCCCATTGGCCTTCTTAACTGCTCTTTCCACCTGTGAGGCAACTTTCAATGAACTGTGAATATGAACCCCCAGATCCCTCTGCTCCTCCACACTGCCAAGTACCTTGCCATTCACCCAGTACTCTGCCCTGGAGTTTGTCCTTCCAAAGTGTACCACCTCACACTTCTCCGGATTGAACTCCATCTGCCACTTGTCAGCCCAGCTCTGCATCCTATCAATATCCCTCTGTAAGCTCTGACAGCCCTCCACACTATCCACAACACCGCCTATCTTAGTGTCATCTGCAAACTTACTAACCCAGCCCTCCACCCCCTCATCTAAGTCATCTATAAATATCACAAAAAGTAGAGGTCCCAGAACCGATCCCTGCGGGACACCGCTAATCACTGCCTTCCAATCCGAGGGCACTCCTTCCACCACAACCCTCTGCTTTCTACATGCAAACCAATTCCTAATCCACACAGCCAAGCTTCCTTGGATCCCTTGGCCTCTGACCTTCTGAAGAAGCCTACCATGAGGAACCTTATCAAACGCCTTACTAAAATCCATGTAAACCACATCCACTGCACTGCCTTCATCAATCTTCCTGGTCACCTCCTCAAAGAACTCTATCAGGCTTGTGAGGCAAAATCTTCCCTTCACAAAGCCATGCTGGCTGTCCCTAATCAGTCCATGATTCTCAAGGTGTTCATAAATCCTATCCCTTAGAATCCTTTCTAACAGCTTACCCACCACAGACGTGAGACTCACCGGTCTATGATTCCCTGGCCTATCCCTATTACCTTTTTTGAACAAGGGGACAACATTCGCCACCCTCCAATCCTCCGGCACCACCCCCGTAGACAACGAGGACTCAAAGATCCTTACCAGCGGTTCAGCAATCTTCTCCCTAGCCTCTCGAAGAAGCCTGGGGAAAATCCCGTCAGGCCCCGGAGATTTATCTGTCTTAATGTTATTCAACAACTTCAACACATCCTCTCTCTTGATATCAACAACCTCGAGAACATTACCCCTACCAGCACTCCCCTCCGCATCATCAAGACCCCTCTCCCTGGTGAATACCGAAGAGAAGTATTCATTGAGAACTTCTCCCACTTCCGCCGCCTCCAGGAAAATTCTCCCACCTTTGTCCTTAATTGGACCTACCTTCACCCTAGCCATCCTCCTACCCTTCACGTACTTGAAAAAGGCCTTGGGATTTTCCTTAACCCTACTAGCCAAAGCCTTTTCATACTCAATATAAATGCAAATATTTTTCTATTGATGAAGTTGTTAGGCACAACCAAGCAGATGGACTGAACTCTGAACCATTTTGGGAGCCAACATGGAAATTTGTGGATAAGACACTTAATGCTTGCTGTAACTTTTCCTGGAGGCTGTCAGGATTGGAAAACTACCTATTTCAGCCTAAACCAAAACCAATGTTCAATACAATGTAAGGAAAAAAATAATTGTCTTTGGTCCTTGCTCTGAGGTTACTGAACTCACCTGGAACTCTGAACTTCTGGTCCCCTGTTTTTTCTCCACCCAGTCTCGCTAGCCTCATCTCATGGCCTTAAACACTCTGAAACCTCCTCGCTCCGAAATTTCCAACAGTATTCTAGTAATCCCTGCGATCCTCCTACCTACGCTTCAGCACCACTTCTGGCCCCACACACCTGATCAATCTTGTGTCTGTGATTTAAACCAGTCTCTTATCTGGAAACGCCAGTGCTAAACTATACTGTTCATTGGTGCAGTGCCACCTTAATTATAAAGCATCCATGGTTAATCATCTGAAGATCCTCTGAACTCCCAGTTAAGTGCATTAACACTTTGCAGTAAAGGCACCTAAAAATGGAAATGCATGATTTTATTTTCCTATGTGTTGTACCTAGGAACAAAATAAACTCAAAATTAGAATGATAGATTGCAATCCATATTCTGAATGGCAGAATTTATTCAGTGAGGGAGCATTGATGATGTTTGAGTTCATCTGGGATGTTATAGTGTGTGTGTGTTCGTAGATTCCTCTGCATCTTAAAGTGTCCCTTGTGATTCATGATCCTTTGTACATTGCTTGCTCATGCAGTGCAATTAAGTGTATCCCAGCCGAGGTACCAGCAGCAGGGGTTGAGCTGTCTCTGTCTCAAGTGACCCTTTATTGCCTGTGCAGAAAACTGATGTGCATGCTACAGCTTGATGAGTGAGTTACGCTTTAGTCAGCACTCAATGTGGGGGGTGGATGCTGTGGTAATTTATTGAGGCCAGCTTCATCCTACCTGTTTTGCTGAGTTCAGTGAATTGATAAAATTTCATAAGTACTCATGCAAGGTTCATTCAGCTGATTTATTTTCTTTCTGAAGAGGTAACCATGCACAATGGGTAACGTCAACATAACATATGGCATGACACATGACTTCAATTTTATGCTGAGGGCAAATCTGACTTGAGTCAGCCCATTGTGGAGTCTCACTTATCCAGTGCCGAGTGCAAGCTGTGCCTTGTTGGCCTATGGCTTCTACCTACATGGAGTGCTAAGGAGGTGCAGAATCTTTCATGCATAGCCCTCATCAATTTCTTTATTGCTGGATGCATAGCAAGCTGGCTAATGCAGTAAATGTTCCTTTTGGCTTGAGAGCTTTGTGGCATCCTTTCACACCTTGCCTCATAACTGTCACATATCACCATGTTACGCAGTTTGCTGATCTTCCTTAAAAATCTCACAGTGAAGGTAGTTCACTAAAGTACTGGGATAGCAAGATATGTGGTGTTCTTGAAAGGGCCAAGAAATTGGTTATGTGTGTGGTAAACAGGGTTTAATGTGGGCGATCACGGTAGTGTAGCGGTTAATGTAACATTATTACAGCACCAGCGATCCAGGTTCAATTCCGGCCACTGGCTATGAGGAGTTTGTACTTTCTCCCCCGTGTCTGCGTGGGTTTCCTCCGGGTGCTCCGGTTTCCTCCCACATTCCAAAGACGTACGGGTTAGGAAGTTGTGGGTATGCTATGTTGGCGCCGGAAGCGTGGCGACACTTGCAGGCTGCCTCCAGAACACTCTATGCAAAAGATGCATTTCACTGTGTGTTTCGATGTACATGTGACTAATAAAGATATCTTACCTTATCTTAAACACTAACACTGTTGCCTGTGATTCCCTGTCACTGACTGTCAACGAGGCAGACTGCTCAGAGCCTCAGGACTCTATCCAAGTCTTCTGACTTTACATCTTTCCCCACTCAGAACCACCTATTTTCTTCTTAACACACCATCCTGACTTGGAAATTTATCACCATCCCAGGCTTTAAGTCCTGGATTATTTCCCCAGTAACACAGTGACTGCACCTCAACCCAAGGAACTGCTCCAGTTAAAGCTGGTGGCTCATCACTGCCTCTTCAAGAGCATTTATGGATAAGCACTAAGTTCTGGCGTTTCCAGCAATGCTTACATCCTGAAAAATCAATGATAGACTGTCTCAGCCTTTGCTTGTCCCATATGAAACACTCAATCATGATTTGTCATTTGATTCCACCCTATTCCCTGCTCCCACACAATCTGATTGTCCACTATTTTCCTTTCTGACTGATCATCCTCCATCTTCTGCAAACTTAAGCTTAGAGTCTGTTTCCCTAATCCTATTGGTCACTTAGTCCTGCACATCCTTTTGTCTGTATCCTTGTTGACTTAAAATGGCTCCCCCAAAACAGCAGATTAAAATTGTCACCCACTTTTAAATCTCTTCAGGAACCTGTTATTGCTTTTTTTTTTGTAACCTCTTTCAACTCCACAACCTTTCCTCACCATCTTCCCTTTCTTTCCCCTGTGCCTTTGTGGACTAAAATTGAGAAAAAAAAACAATGGAAGTTGTTGGAAATACCCAGCAAGTCGGGCAGATTCTGGGTGCAGAAAGAAATAATGAGGAATTGTGATAAAGTGAGCTCCCTCCTTTAAAACCCCATCTCCTTCTCTAATTCTTCAAGATTCCTATTGAAACCCACCTTTTTTTCACCAAGGTTCATCCCAAAATTAGCCCTCCTTTAACTCGGCATCTTTTGGCTTCATTTTCTGTGTTATGTAAATGCCATTCCATGGGCACATTCGTGTGTTTTGATATTATCGTAGTTGGTACAGATATTGAATGTAAACTCATAGAAAGTTCCATCTGCCAAAGTTCCTTTAATGCCCTTAATAATGTTCTACACAACCTTGTTTTCTCTTTGTTATATCATGGATGCTATTGTATGTCTCCTTTCTAATCCACTTATTGCCACGAAAGCTTGCAATTCAGAGCAGTGTCTTTCAAATTTAACTTGCAGCAGAAAATAGTTTAGAACCAAGAGGATAATTTTTGAACTAAACATAAGATAAGATAAGATATCTTTATTAGTCACATGTACATTGCAAAACACAGTGAAATGCATCTTTTGTGTAGAGTATTCTGGGGCAGCCCGCAAGTGTCGCCACACTTCTGGCACCAACATAGCATGCCCACAGCTTCCTAACCCGTACGTCTTTGGAATGTGGGAGGAAACCAGAGCACCCAGTTTAAATCCAGCAGACACAGGGAAAACGTACAAACTCCTTACAGACAGTAGCTGGAATTGAACCCGGGTCGCTGGTGCTGTAATAGCGTTATGCTAACCACTACATTATGTCTATTTTAACAACTTCACCTAATGATATAGCATCTAGCCTGGCTGTAGTATCCTTTTTAAGCTCAGGCTAAATTTATTAATATCCACTTTATTATTAAAAAAACACAAATCGGGATTTAAAATGTATCTCTGAAACCTCGGTACTAATGGGACAGCCCACATCAGCTGGGCCACCCATAAGCTGTCTAATTAGTCTTTTCCTAACATTCTTGTACATTAGTTGAATCTTTATACATTCTTCTGTTTGGCAAACCATTTGCTAAACTGTCAGATAGGTCAAGGATGGATAAATATGAAGTTGAGCTGAAGCTTTCGGAGATTCATCTTTAAACACTGTCACTAAAGATGCTATGGTATCACCTACCATTAGTGGAAACTGAAGTGGAGCTGAATATTGGAAGGAGAATACAATGGATGGTTGATATAAAGCACCTATCTAAGCATAGCAAACAAAGATGAATTTCTAGCCCTGGACAATGCCGACCAGAAAATTCACCCAGTGGAACGTTGCTTTGCAGAACTTCTGTTAGTTTCTTCAGTGCTTACTTGAACATGAAAGAATACACTACCTCTTATGGCAATTTCAGTGCTCGGTAAGTATGCAAGCACTTCACAACAAGTGGATGAACATAAAGTGGTGCACTTCCAAGGAAAGTGATGGATTGATCACATAAGCAAAATGTCACGGGGCCACCTTATTTAAGTTCTTCTATTCAACGTCATAAGACGCTAATCAAAATCCTCTGATGTGGTAACAGGAGAAACTATTACCATGGGAATTTATTGAATTCATTCTGCCACACTTGTTTAAGCATTACGTTTTGGGCATTGAAGTCAAAATCTATGTGAGTCCATGCAGTAAATTATAGTCGTTGAGCTCCATGGAGAAATGTTTGGAATGCAGAAAATGAAAGGGACAGTGTTTCTCCATGAAATGTGGCCCTGTACCTCAAACACAATGTTATAAAAATATTATCTAGATAGCAACAATACTCAACCCTGCCTGAGCTATTACATTCTAGGAAATTAATTTGCATCAAATGAACAAGTCAATAAATTCTAACCTTGGCAGTGAAGAGAAACAACAAGCTTTCTGATGATGATTCCCCTCCAGTGCTTTTTTTCCCCTCTATTAGTTTAATAGGTAGCTCGAAGCTTTAAAAAAAGTAATCTTCAGCTCAGCTTAATATGTATCCATCCTTGACCTAGCCAGTAATCAGGGCGCCAGGATAAACTAAACTGTTTTCTGCTACAGGTTAAATTCACATGACTCTGCATGCTCTGAATTGCAAGCTACTGTGGCAATAATTGGAAACTGTCATTTTAATTAATATTTCAACTAAAATAATGTTGCTGTGTATTTTAAAAGAAAGGCATTAATAAAGAATTGAATATCCATTTATACATTATTAATATTAGACCATTTAGGATAGGTTTACATCAATGGACCATATTGCTAAACTAATTCTAGTATGAATAATTTATACTTTTTATTGTATGATATCAATTGAGAGTTGCTGTGTTCTTAGAACAGTGCAGTAGCTTTTTGCATTAAGGTTTTTGTTTCCCATTTCAATGATAAAAGTGAAATTCCACTTTCAGCTGTACAAAATCTCTCATGGCTAAGAAAATAAGTGAGCTTAAGAAAGGCAACCAGCTCATTATTAGCACCCAGCATTTATTTAGTATCTGCATATTTTCATAATGTTTCAAAGCAGTTTTCAGCCAGTGTAACACAAACTATGTCTTTCATCGTCTTGGAGGACAAGGAGATCACATTGACAAGATCACAGGTACCTTCCAGTTCTCCTCCAGGTCATACATGATGTCAACTTGAAAAAAAATGGCTATTTCTTTATCATCACTGGGCCAGTTCCTAACTCCGTCTTCCAGGAGAGCACTTTCACTACATTGACTACAGCAGTTCAAGGCAGTCTACAATATGTCAAGTGTAATGAGGAATCGACAATAAATGTTGGCTGTGCCAGCAATGCCTAAACCTTTTGATCGATTATTTTTTAATGTGGCAGTTAATCTTTACACGGTTGGATCCCACATGCAGCAGAAGGCTAAATGACCAGATAATCTTCTTATTTTAATGGTGTTGATCAGGATGCTGATAACATCCCTGCTCTTCTCCAAACAGAGTTACAAAATCATTTGCATTCACCTGCAAGGCTAAACATGTTCTCCATTTAATATTTCAACTGAATGACAGCGTTATTATGAGGAAAGTACTCCCTCACTGAGTGAACCGTTTTCAAGAAAAAAATCATTAATTTTATTAACCTGGGTCTTGAACGTGTAACTGTTCTTTTTTCAAAGAGCAACCACTGAACCAAAGTTCACACCTATAGTTAATGCATGGAGAATTCTCAAAACACAAGGTGATTTGAGAATATTCACAAGCAAAGTGATCTTAAATTGAACTGATAGAGCTGGTAATAAGAACACAAGAATATAGGGGTAGGTGTAGGCCACTCTGCCACTCAAGTCTGCCCCATCATTCAGTATGATCATGGCTGATCTATGCTGACCTCAACTCCTCTTCTGTGCCAGTTCTCCATTACCGGCAATGCCTTGATCTTTCAAATATTTATCTATCTCCATCTTAACTATTTCTAACAATCTGGCCTCCACCACCCTCGGGGACAAAGAATTCCAGAGATTCATTACTCTCTGAGGGAATGTTTCTAAATACCTCAGTTCTGAATGACCTGCCCCTTATTTTGTAGCCATGTCCCTTGTTCATGACTCTCCCACTAGTGGAAACATCCCAACACCTAGCTTGTCAAGCTCCCTTAGGATCTTATATGTTTGAATTAGGTCACCCCTCATTCTAAACCCAGCCTCTCATGATACATCAACCCTCTCATCCCAGTACTTAGCCTGGTGAATTTCCTCTGGACTGCCTCCAATGCTACTATATCCTTTTTTTAGGTAAGGGGACCAAAACTGGACATGGTATTCTAGGTTTGGCCTCACCAACACCTTATACAACTGTTACAAAACTCCCTATTCTTAAACTCCAAGTCCCCTACAATAAAGGCCAACATGCAATTTGTTTTCTTAAACACTGGTTGGACCTGTCTGCTAAATTGTGATTCATGCACTAGAACATCCAGATCCTTCTGAACTTCACTCATTTGCAGTTTCTCTCCATCTCAATAATAATCTGCCTTTTGATTCCTCTTGGTGAAGTGCATGACCTCATGCATTGAACTCCATTTGTCAGGTTTTCACCTAATCACTTTATCTATATCCCATTGCAAGAATCACAAGGTCCTCATCACAACATGCCCTTCCACTTATTTTTGTATTGTCGGCAAACTTGCAAGCCTTACATTTCGTTTCCTCCTCCACGTCATGAATGTAAATGGTAAACAATTCAGAACCAAGATCCGATCCCTGGGGTACTCCACTATTTATATCCCTCCAACCTGAAAAGGACTTATTTATTTCAATTCTCAGTTTTCTATGTGACAGCTAGTTTTCAATCCATGTTAATACACTTTGTCCAATACCTTGGTCTCTATATGACACCTTGTCAAGTGCCTTTTGGAAACCTAAATACATTATATCTACAAGTTCCTCTCAACCAACTCTCCATGTCACATCCTCAAAGGATTTGAGGATATTTGTCAAACCTGATTTGCCTTTCATAAAACCACATTGACTAGGTTTGATTATATTCAGCTTTCCTAAATGATTAGTTATTTCCTCTTTGATTATTGACTCTAGCATCTTGTCGACAATGGATGTTAAACTAATTGGCCTGTTGTTCCTCACCTTCTGTCTTCCTCCCTTTTTGAACAAAGGCATCAGATTGGCTGTTTTCCAATCTTCTGCACCTTCTCTGAATTTAACAAATCCTGAAAATTTTCAACCAGTGTATCAGGGTGCTTTGATTAAAAACTATTCTAAGATAAGATGAGATATATTTATTAATCACATTTATTAATCATTGAAACACACAATGAAATGTATCTTTTGCGTATAGTGTTCTGGGGGCAACCTGCAAGTGTCACAGTGTTCCGGCACCAACATAGCATGCCCGCAACTTCCTAACCCATACATCTTTGGAATGTGGGAGGAAACCAGAGCACCCGGAGGAAACCCACGTAGACATGGGGTTCTTCAGCCCTTTTAACAACTTAACTACACATTTTTCAATGAGCTTGATATTCTTCGGTATGCCCTTGTGAGAATTACTCACAAGGAAAATGTCGTCAGCAAAAGTCAAGTCAATATTTACCAACATTTTCCAAATTAAAACCAAAACCCTCCCATCAAAAGAATACAATTAAATGTCCATAACGACATTAAATAAAATTGGGAAAGGCAGGTCATCCTCAAAACTCCCATTATAATGAGGATGGATCCTATTTTAGCTTTATTGCTCTCAATAAAAGTGGACAGGTTAAAATATAGTTCTACAATGAAGTCAATAAAGTAGACATGCGACCAACAATCATGATAATAAGCTTAAGGCCCACAGAGTCAAAAGCCTTGGCTAGGTCAATATTTAAACACCACTGCCTGCTCCTTTCGGTTTCCCAGAAATAGACTGCAATATTTTGGTTACAACCCAACTGGTTACTAAAAAAATCCCTTTTGTCAGACATTTAGGGTGACCACATCAGCCATTTGATTTGCCAGGATCTCCACAAAGGCCCTCAATAATATAAAGCTGATTGTAAATTATTAAGATTTTGCAATTTAATTTTTCATCTGACCTTAGAGTAAGGTCAGTTTAGCTATTCTTAATACTTGCTGGTACTCTACTGAACTAACCTAAGAGGAATATAATTATGGTAAAATTCCAATGTCCATCTTTTTATCCTCTTCTAAACCCATGCTGTCAGGGCTGACTGTGGTGTCTTTTATAAAACTGTGAAGTTTATCTTTAACCTTGTCACACTAATATTACTTAAAAGATTTTCATTATTAGTCCAAGCTAAACAAAATTTAACCTTTCCAATATCAAAATGATTTTCAGAAACATTGATTGCCAGCGAGTTTAGTTTGTCCATCCATTAGCTACCGAGTTGTTTTCCTTGCACATTCTCTGGATTAACATAATCTCCCCCTTGAGTTCATCAAACTTTCCTGGCACCCAAAATTAAATCCTCTCTCTTTCATCTGAATTTTTAGACATGCTTCTCACAAGGGCAATGTCATCAGCAAAGGCCAAAGCAGTACAATAAAAATTGTCCATCACTGAATAAAAACTGCATCCATCCCTATCAAGTGAAAATAGTAAAATGTCCATTACAATATTCAGTAATGTGGGAGAAAGCGGTCACTATGTTAAAGATTTCTAATGGGTTATGCAGTACAAGTCTCATTTAAAACCACATTGCAGGATTAAAGTAACTAAGGGATTTCTATCTTTTAAAAGAAACTCCTTTTCTAAAGAAGCGTTCTAAAATTAGATTCTAATACCTGTGAGTGCTTATAAAATTGGATTCTTTAAAAGGAATAAAACCTTTAAACCAATCACTTGAGCAAACGTTGTTCCTGTAGTAATTTACCCCATTTCCTTGATGTCACATCTGGGTCAGGTTTCAAACTTCCTGCTTCTCCAATCGTTGAAATATCTGTCAGGGCCATCACGAGCTGGAACAGTATCTGAATCGACATTATCTACCACACCTCCCATAAAACATTTAAGTTTCTTGTCTCTCATAGTTGTGTCTTCCAAACTAATGCCTTGTATAAGGGGGACACCAAGCCATCACTGGCCAGTAAAATTCCTTTCAGTTTCCTTATCATTGCTAAAGGGATCCATACCTACAGTGTTGGAAGTCTCAGACTATGCACTGCACACCTCCTAATGGTCAGTCATGTACTGCTTATCAGAGATCTGCCTATTTGTCTTACAGTTAAGCTCGCTGGCTATTAAAACATGAATGTTCTTCTAGTGCTTAGACTTTTTCTCTGAGTTCAATAATTTGAGGACTTCAGCCTTATTCAAATTGACAAGGGCCTCCACATACTAATAGTTGCAATAACTTCATCACAGGAACATTAACCTAATACCCTTTCAGAGTTTCAAACAAACAGGTGCCTGTGCTTCTCATTCTGGCTGATGCTATCTTGGATGAAAACTCCACCCTTCACTCAGAACACTAGAAAAACAGGTACTCTCCAGCGCTAAGTCATTCCTATCCGTCCTAATGTTGTCCGGCTTGCTCTTGGAACAGTGGGAAATTGCCTGATACTTATCGACTTTCTGCATCAAGCACACGGCACAGTAATAGGACATGGGAATGTCTCTTCTCAAAATGCTCTGCAAAGCATAATAAACTACAAAACCCTTATTACATAAGTTACAACTCAAAGTCCTCACGAGGGTATCCTAATCTGATTTCAGTTGATTTAGCACTATTTCATTACTTAAACTAACTACCATCCTTTAACAATTATTTTTTACTCAAAATAAGCTTACCATAACTAGACTCTAAAACCTGGGGATCTAAAATTTTAAAATCATCCGATAAAATTTTAAAACTATCGCAGGCTAGCCATCCAAAATGGTAAAAATTATTATTAAAAAAGTATCTGTAATCTATCAGAGCAACCTTCATCATCTAAATCCTCGCCACCTTACTTAACCTCGACTGTCTTATAAAAAGGTGGACGTGACTGAATAGCTCTGGGAGCTAAAAACCTTTCTGCTATAATTATATCGTCCTCGGAAGTTTGGATATCCAAAGTTATAGCCAGCCTACCTGGGTTAAGAAGGTCAGTACCCAATGTGAGCATTTGTCACTTGACACCCCTGTGGAGAACTCAGTGGGGATATTATTTCTCCAGCAACTACCACATCTGGATGTGAATGCTCTCTAGGGAGACCTCCCAAAGAACATTTTCTTTATTGTTAGACCAACCAATGTGCACACCAAGCAAGTTCTTGATGGTCCACTTAGCCAGCAAAGTGGTTGCCAGGAAGGAACCGCATGGAGCTGGAACCACACAGTTATGAAGTTTCAGTTCAGAGTGACTCACTAACAGCAATCAGTATCCTGTTCAGTTGGTGAGGCTACTGCTCTTACACTCTCGCAAGTTCACTGACTATTTTGACTCCAAGGTGATAGTCCTATACTGCCATTTACCTCCTCCAATGTTTTGTTATTTAGCTTCCATAGATTTTCCAGTATCTCAGTCCAATCCCAGAGATCAGTCATTGCTCCCTATAGTGTAAATGCATCTTCATCTAGATAATGAGCAGTTAGCCTGAAGATCAAGTGGAAAGCTCTAATTATTGCATTTCAGATTGCTAGCTGTATTATATTCCATCGGGGATCTCACTTCACTTTGAGTGGTGGTACAGTAAACATTTCATTAGACTGTTGGGTAGGCTATAAACTGGTTCATTAAATAGTGAGTTGCTATCTGGACAGAAACAGCATGGTCAATTTTTGGTTTAACTGTCCCTCCTCAGAAGAACTTAACATTTGTGATGAGAAGACTAACAGCAAACTATAACTGGACACATCGACCAGAAATTCCACAGGGCTACCATGGACTTCACCTATTATATTTAAGGAGCAGATCAGAATCATCTCCTGATCAACAGTGCAAAGACTGAAAATGGTCATTAATGTGATTGCTCTCAAGGTCCCATCAATCCCTGATGGAAATTCCAAGTATGAAATATATGAAAATTATGAATATAATTCTGTACAAGACATTGGTGAGACCACATCTGGGATATCGTGTGCAATTCTGGTCACTGTTCCATGGGAAGGATGTGACTAAGCTAGAGAAAGTGCAGAAGAGATTGACAAGAATGTTGCCTGGACTGGAGGGCTTGAGTTATAAAGAGAGATTAGATAAGCTGGGACTGTTTTTCTTGTAGCAAAAGAGGTTGAGAGGTGACATGACAGATGTATATAAGATTATGAGAGGCATAGATAGGATAGATAGGTCTGTTTCCCATGGTAGGGCTGTCAAAAACTAGAGGGTACAGGTTTAATGTGAAAGGGAGAAGGTTTAAAGGAGTAAATTTTTCACACAGTGAGTAGTTGGTATCTTGAATGAGCTGCCAGAGGAAATAATGGAGACAGGAATGCTAACAACATCTAAGAGGCATCTGGATAGGTACTTGAATGAGTAAGGCATAAAGGGATATGGAATTAGTGCAGGCAAGTGGGATTAGTAGGCATAGACATGGTGGGCCTGTTTCTATGCTGTACAAATCTATAAATGGGTGACTCTTTATTCTGAAGCTATGGCCCCTTGATGCCCCAACTAGGGTGAAAAACTGTTCTTTGCATCCACACTGTCAGTACCCTTCAGCATTTTATATTTCAATAAAATCACCTCTTATTCTTCTGAAGTCCAATGTGCCTAATCCTATCAGTCTCTCTTCATACTTTCCCTTCATTCCAGAAATGAATTCAATGAACCTTTTCTGCAATGCCTCCAGTGCAAGTAAATCCTTCCTTAAACATGAAGAGACCAAATGTACTGCAGCCAACATTACTCACGATACAAAGATAGGTGGGTAAGTAAGTTGAGAAGAGGACACAGAAGGTGTGAAGCAGGACATAGATGCAGCATCCTCAATCTCTTCATCTATGTTATTAACATAGATTGTGGACTGCTTCCATTATTTTATTCTTTTCAGGTTAGCAATTATTGCCCAACTTCTCTTGCCCTTGAGACTGGAGTGGTGAGGAAGGAGGGGATGGGAGGGAGTTGGTGGGTGAGGGAGTTGGTGGATGAGGGAGGATTGTAGTGGAAGGGAGAGCAATGGATGCCTGAGAGAACTTTGACCTTTTCACTTAAAGTTCACCCACCCAAAACCTGCTTCCAGTGTTGGACACCGTGGATAGGAGCTGCTCCTGTTAACTTATGATAAAGCTGGTCTAACATGCCTTAATACACATTCTGCACACCACTGGACAGGTATAATTGTCTTCTGCATTCATCCCTATGACACTCACACAGGGCTGGAAAAGAATATGATAGACTTTCCAATTCAAGTGGGAGTGCCTATTCAACTTAACATGTGTTTCTTTCAAAGTTTCATTGCATACAGCACAACAAAATTATACTCTGTGGTAGAATTTCCAGGCCACACACAAAAAGAGGAACTCAGCAGGTCAGGCAACATCTATCAAGCAAAATGGACAGTCTATGTTTCGGGTCAAGACCCTTCATCTGGACTGGAGGATAGAGGAGAGATAGATGGGCTCTCTTTCTTCTACCTCCTCTTTTTCCTCCTTACCTTTGACCCATCCTCTGGGGGTTCTGCTCTCCCCGCCTCCCCCACACCTGCCTATCACTATCTCTTACCTGCATCTACCTATCGCCACCTTGTGCTCACATCGTCTCCCCTCTTTTGTCCACCTATCACTGCTCTGCTTTTCCCTCCAATATATTAGGCTTCCTCTTTTCCTATATACAGTCCTGAAGAAGGGTCCTGTCCCGAAACATTGACCGCCTGCTTTTCTCCACGGATGCTGCCTGGCCTGCTGAGTTCCTCCAGCATCATCGTGGTTTTCATTTAGTTTCCAGCATCTGCAGTATATCATAATATTGATATAGATGATTTGCAGGCTGAATGGCTTATTCTTGTTCCTATTTTTCTATGTTCTACACATTGAGCATAGAAAGCCATTCAGAGAGTGATTGAGACATGAGACTTGCCACCACAAGGAGTAGTTGAGCTGAATAGTCTTGGTGTATTGAAGGGGAAGCTGAATAATGCACAAAGGAGAAAGGAAAATAAGGATATGCAGACAGGGTTAGATGAAGTTGGGTTCCAGGAGAATTACCTGGAGCGTAGCTCACTTGGGTCCAATGCCTTCTGTGCCATAAATAGATATTCTAAAGTAGAAAAATGTGGATTATATGTCACTACTCCCAATCCTTCATTGGCATGAAGCAAGCTATGTGAAAAAGTACTAATTCAAAAAATCCCAGACTCATTTTATTCTCAACTTCACTTTCCCACAATTGGTAATTGGAAACCTCCACAATTCTCCCATATGATTCTCTTAGCCTACTAAAGCACACATTGAAATACTAATCTAAATTAGAGTCTGACCTGGCAATAATCTTCCCTATGGGGAGACATTTGCTACTCTTATTCTTTCCAGCATGTTTCTTTAATGATTACAGCAACTGATCTGGTGCAGCACATTTCTATTTCTCCTAAGGTCACAGGAAAATTAGGGAAGAGGAAGGCCATTAGTCCATTTGAGTCTGTCCAGGAAGGACCAATGTTCTGCCCATTGCAACATCTAATTGTTTCCTAAGTGATTCCAGGCCGCCACCTCGATTTCTCCATCTGAAAATTCACTCAATGCGTAGATCGCTCTATGAGGAGAATACCTCCTAGTTACAGTTATAAGTATGCCATTTACTAATTCCTCCTTTTCTTCTAACAAACTTATTTTAATATCCCAGGCTGTTTTCTCCTCCATTCCATAATGTACTGCCTATACCTCTGTCATTATCTCTCAAGAAGTAATAGTGCTTTGCCTTCAGGATGGTGTTGCTGCTTCATAGTCTGACATTGCCAGCAGCATCTCTGAATGGGATTAGATCATAGATCATAGATCATAGAACAGTACAGCACAATACAGGCCCTTTGGCCCACAATGTTGTGCCGACCTTTAAACATCGCCTAAGACTATCTAAGCCCTTCTTACCACATATCCCTCTATTTTAAATTCCTCCATATGCTTATCTAACAACCTCTTGAATTTGACCAATGTACCTGCCTCCACCACCGCCCCAGGCAGTGGATTCCATGCCCCAACCACTCTCTGGGTAAAAAAACCTTCCTCTGATATCTCCCTTGAACTTCCCAGTCTCTAATTCTAAATTATAGCTCTAAATTTTGGATACACATTCACTGAATCCTCCACAACTCCCTCCACTGAATCTCCTCACTGTATAGGTTCTGAGAACCCAGGAAACCATCCACAATATTGGATTTGGAACCCCATTAGCTAACAGTACAAATAAGGTTACAGTCAAGTTCATGCATTGGACTGTGAGATTGTTAATTAGCCTCTTAAGCCTTCCACTACTTCACATTATTTCTCCAAATAGAGGATGTCAAATTACAAAAATAGCACAGTAATAACAAATGATTTGCCTGCCAATCATAATTTGTTTGTTATAAATCTTTCCCAAAGCAATTTACACTTGTCAAAAATAAATCCAAAGCTTTACCTAGGATCATGGGTCCAAATTTCCTCAGCAAATGTCTCTGGCTCCTTGATTATAATGTAAAGCATTATCTTTCATTGTTTCTTCAGGCTTCCTTGGTGAGCTTCATTCTCACAGAAGATGCTGAAAAGTCAGCTGCAGAGAATTCCCTCAGGTTCTGGTGATATTACCTGAGAGAGTGCAACTGACAGATACCCAACTCTACCTCTCTCTGCTCAATTGTAGCTACATTGTAATAGAGCAACACCAAATTAAATGTGGTTGTACCATCGGAAACCTTGTCGAACAGTGTTATTGCTCTGCCTACGATGAACAATTGTGTTTTCCCTTCATGAATCAGAATCAACTGTTTGCGTCAGATTTTGATTCAAACCCAGTTTTACTGAGCCAAAAATGTTCAGACTTCTGTTTTGGCTAAACCTCCAACTGTCTATTTATGTCAACATGAAGCGAAGAGAACTTAACCTATAAAAGTTGTAGATGAAAGATAAATGAAATTTGCCTTCTGTTGTACGTGTAATGTAGTAATGTGCACACATTGTTCTTTGGTTCTGAAATTTGGTTCCACTGAGTTGAATAGAAGTAATTTTCAGAGTTCAGTTATTTTCTTGGAAATGTACATGATAAAATATCTTTCATTTTCAAAGAAAACAAGCCACTTCAACATTTTGCAGGGGGTACAGAAACAGAGAATAGGAGTGGGAAAAAGCCATTCAGCCCTTCAAGCCTGCGACACCATTCAGTATGATCATGGCTGAACCTCTATCTCAATACCATCTCCCCATCCTTCCTGCCAATCCTTTCCACCCCATCCTTTCTCCCCATCCTTCCCCCATCCTTCCCCCATCCATCCCCCATCCTTCCCCATCCATCCCCCATCCTTCCCCCATCCATCCCCCATCCATCCCCATCCTTCCCCATCCTTCCCCATCCTTCCCCATCCTTCCCCCATCCATCCCCCATCCTTCCCCATCCATCCCCCATCCTTCCCCCATCCTTCCCCCATCCATCCCCCATCCTTCCCCATCCTTCCCCATCCTTCCCCATCCATCCCCCATCCTTCCCCCATCCTTCCCCCATCCATCCCCCATCCTTCCCCATCCTTCCCCATCCTTCCCCCATCCTTCCCCCATCCTTCCCCATCCTTCCCCCATCCATCCCCCATCCTTCCCCATCCTTCCCCCATCCTTCCCCCATCCTTCCCCATCCTTCCCCATCCATCCCCCATCCTTCCCCATCCTTCCCCATCCACCCCCATCCTTCCCCATCCTTCCCCATCCTTCCCCATCCATCCCCCATCCATCCCCCATCCTTCCCCATCCTTCCCCCATCCTTCCCCCATCCTTCCCCCATCCTTCCCCATCCATCCCCCATCCTTCCCCATCCTTCCCCATCCACCCCCATCCTTCCCCATCCTTCCCCATCCTTCCCCATCCATCCCCCATCCTTCCCCCATCCTTCCCCATCCATCCCCATCCTTCCCCATCCTTCCCCCATCCTTCCCCCATCCTTCCCCCATCCTTCCCCATCCATCCCCATCCTTCCCCATCCATCCCCCATCCATCCCCCATCCTTCCCCATCCATCCCCCATCCATCCCCCATCCTTCCCCATCCTTCCCCATCCTTCCCCATCCTTCCCCATCCTTCCCCATCCTTCCCCATCCTTCCCCCATCCATCCCCCATCCTTCCCCCATCCATCCCCCATCCTTCCCCATCCTTCCCCATCCTTCCCCCATCCTTCCCCATCCTTCCCCCATCCTTCCCCCATCCTTCCCCCATCCATCCCCATCCTTCCCCATCCTTCCCCATCCATCCCCCATCCTTCCCCATCCTTCCCCCATCCATCCCCCATCCTTCCCCCATCCTTCCCCATCCTTCCCCATCCATCCCCATCCTTCCCCATCCTTCCCCATCCATCCCCCATCCTTCCCCATCCTTCCCCATCCTTCCCCCATCCTTCCCCATCCTTCCCCCATCCTTCCCCATCCATCCCCCATCCATCCCCCATCCTTCCCCCATCCTTCCCCATCCTTCCCCATCCTTCCCCATCCTTCCCCCATCCATCCCCCATCCTTCCCCCATCCATCCCCCATCCTTCCCCATCCTTCCCCATCCTTCCCCCATCCTTCCCCCATCCATCCCCCATCCATCCCCATCCTTCCCCATCCTTCCCCATCCTTCCCCCATCCTTCCCCCATCCATCCCCCATCCATCCCCCATCCTTCCCCCATCCATCCTCCATCCTTCCCCATCCTTCCCCATCCTTCCCCCATCCTTCCCCCATCCATCCCCCATCCATCCCCATCCTTCCCCATCCTTCCCCATCCTTCCCCCATCCTTCCCCCATCCATCCCCCATCCATCCCCCATCCTTCCCCATCCTTCCCCATCCTTCCCCATCCTTCCCCCATCCTTCCCCATCCTTCCCCCATCCTTCCCCATCCTTCCCCATCCTTCCCCCATCCTTCCCCATCCTTCCCCATCCTTCCCCCATCCTTCCCCCATCCTTCCTCCATCCATCCCCCATTCTACCTCCAATGCTTTTTGTATCCAGAAAGTTATCTCTCCTTAAAAATATTAGAAACTTGACCTTTACAGGTTCAATGCTATCTAAGGAATGTTTATTTTCTTTTATCATTCTAGATTTCTCTCTACTGTGTCTCTGCTCCCCCTTGCAATTTCCTTCCCATCCTTGTAGTTATTTAGTTTAAAGCCCTATTTACTTCCCTTGTTGTTCAATTCACTAGAAGACTGGTTCCAGCATGGTTCAAGTGTAGTTCGTTCCAATAGAACAGATCTCTCCTTCCCTAGTACTGAATCCAGTGTCCAACAAATCAAAACCCACTTCTCTCACCCAATCTTTGAACGATTGATTAATCTCCTTGAACCTATTAAACTCTCACCCCAAACCATGAGCAAGTTGGCAGTATTCTAGGAATTAATGCTCTTGTGGTTCTGCTTTTCAATTGTACCCAAATATTCTCAGCAGATCAGCTTTCTTAGTCCTCCCTAAGCCATTAGTACCTGTGCACAAATTGAAGAAAACATATTTATGAACTTTTACCTCTCCTTTCCCACAGATACTAACTGAAGACTCCACACATGAAACACTTCTAACCTTACTCTTATGTCATTGGATATCATCTGCCAAAGATATGCTGGGTCTCTCTTCACCCACTCCCTTATGAAGGGCCCTGATCCAAAACATTGATTGCCTGCTTTTCTCCATGGATGCTGCCTGGCCTGCTGAGTTCCTCCAGCATCATAGTGTCTTTCACCTAGATTCCAGCATCTGCAGTCCTTTGTTTCTCTCATTTCATAAAGCAAAACTTTTAGCTTTACGGGACCCATGAGAACAAGTTCTAGTTATATTGGGGTATGGCAGACTTTGCATTGCTAACATGCAAACAAATTTGTCTTTAATTTTCTTCATATTATGCCTTCTGTTTTTGTTTTTGCCTTTTGTACTACATCAATGTACTGATGTACAGAATGATCTGTCTGGATAGCATGCAAACTAAAGCTTTTCACTGTATCTCCATACATGTGACAATAATAAACCAATAGTAATAATAAACCAATCACTAATTTTTATGGAGGCTTGTGCAAAAGAGAAGCACTTTCCAAGTTAGTGCAATTTTGAGTGAAATTTAAGCCCATGTTCACTGACTGGCTTTCACTTTGGGTACAATATATTATTCTTAATTAAACTGTAGTTATATGTTAAACTGACATTATTCAAATGGTCAATTAAAAAGAAACAGAATTTGTGACTCGAGTATTTGCTTGCACATTCAAAATCATGATCCTTGTTCCCCTATGAACCTTTCACTAATGTAGTGGAATGATTTGGATTAGAGATTGCAGAACCTCCAACGTGTGAAGGTAGTTATATGATGGACAAGAAATGAGGATGTGAGGAAAGTCTCACACTTCTATACTGTCTCACAGCTCAGAATAGCAAAATGTACCATTGTCAATTCGCAGTGTAATCACTGTTGTAATGCAGAAAATGAGGCAAACAATATATAAGCTTTGATGCCAATGAGATAACTGACCACATAATCATTCATTTCTTGCAATGTTTTTAAAGAGGTTGAAAAATAGCAACACAAACTAGTTGGTCACAAAGTCATAAAGAGCAGCAGAGTTATACAGCACAGAAAGGGTCCTTTTGGCCAGGATGCTCATCATTTATCATCCATCTACACTAATCCCATTTAACAGCACTTGGTCCATAGCTTTCTCTGCCTTGGTGATTCAAGTGCTTGTCCAGACTGAGATGTGTGTCAGTCCTTGCTATTCAGTTAATACAACTACATTCTACGTGCTAGTGGAATGATTTTTATGTTCAGCCAACAAAAACTTTATTTTAAATTGACTGGATGCTTCAGCTATCTATCAATATTGAGCAGTGACCAGACAGAGTCAACTTGGACAGCTTGAAGATAGGCTAAAACTTAAAATGTGCAGATTGTATTGCAGGTGCTGACAAACCATTCTACAAATCAAAAGGGGCCCATGAGACAGTGAAGAACGGTGCAAAGCAAGAGACCGCTAGTTGGAAGACACTAAGATGCCGCATTAAAAGCCTTGGTGAAGGAGGTGGAAAGAATAAATATCCTATGTTGATAAAGGACCAGTTGGAGATGTAGTGAATTGAGGATCATCTGAGAAGAGTTATGTCGTTTATGAGCAATGGTGCTTGAACCCATGCACGGTAGTGTAGCGGTTAGTGTAACGTTATTACAGCGCCAGCGACCCGGGTTCAATTCCCGCTGCTGTCTGTAAGGAGTTTGTATGTTCTCCCCATGTCTGCATGTGTTTCCTCTGAGTGCTCCGGTTTCCTCCCACATTCCAAAGACATACGGGTTAGGAAGTTGTGGGCATGCTATGTTGGCACCAGAAGCATGGCGACACTTGCGGGCTGCCCCCAGAACACGCTACACAAAAAAAAAGATGCAGTTCATTGTGTGTTTCGATGTACATGTGACTAATAAAGATATCTTATCTTATGTGGAATCACTGACCTTGACCACTCCTACAACTCTACATCCAGAACCTTGGGTCTTGATGCTTGGCATTGACCAGGCTGCCTCCTCCCACTGCCTTTGTGAATAGGTATCGTGTGGGTTATCTGGCCATAAGTCATACAGCACAGAAAGAGGCCTTTGCCAATTATTAATCACCTATTTACTCTTAATTCTATACTAATCCTTTTTTTCATTTCTCCCCACATTTTCATCATCTCACCCTGGATTCTACCAATCATCCACAAACTAGGGGCAACTTACAGTGGACAATTTACCAACCGACATATCTTTGAGATGTGGGAGGAAACTGGAGTGCCAAGAAGAAACCCATGCAGTCTCAGAGAGACCATGAAAACTCCACACGAACAGAACCAAGGTCAGCATTGAACCCAGATCTCTGCCACTGTAAGCCAGCAGCTCTGCCAGCTGTGCCACAGGACTCATAACCCTCCAGATGGTACTGTACATATCTCTCTCTCCACTACCATGTTCTCCATCAAGACCTTCAGAATAGCGTGCAAGAAACAAAGCCTGTTCTCTCCCATGTTGCAACTTCAATGAATGCAAAACCTTAAACTAGACATTGCCTCTCATGACATTCGTTTCCCACTGAAGCATCCAACCAGTGGCCAATGCTGTGAGTTACCACAGTCATTGCAGTTAGCACGAACTGTGAATCTGGCCCGGTGCCTGCAATGCACTGAGCAAATATGGGCTGATCACAAACCAATGCCAATTTTCAGCTACTATCAAACTCAGCCTTCCCAGACTCGATCAGCAGTAGGGGTTTCACATTTATTACCTGAAATATCTCTGCTGGAATGAAATTCCCACTTTCTCTTCCCCTAGCTTACCACAGAGCAACGTTTTGGTCAGAAATGTATCAGCCTATAATTATCTTTGAGAATCATTACATGAGAGATTTTGGAATTCAATTCCAATTTGGATTTTAGTTTGAAGAGATAAAACACAGCAAAATTCTCCACCAGGAGTAAGGTCAGTAAGGTATCCAACCAACTAAGGCATTCTACTGCTTTTTTTGTGGCGATATAGAACACAGAAACAGTCCTTCAGCCCACTGAGACCGCATTGACCATCAAGTACCCAATATTCACTAATCCTATGTTATTCTCTCCATGTTCCCATCAACTGCTCCCAGATTCTGCCACTCACCTGCACCTGGGGGAAATTTACGGTGTCCAATTAACCTACCAACCTACACATGTGTGGAATGTAAAAAGAAATGGGAGAAAAAACCTGTAGTCATGGGAAAAAAATGTGGAAGATCCACATAGACAGCACCCTGAAAGTGGTGTCACAGTTAAACAAGGTGGTGAAAAAAGGCATTTGGCATGCTGGTCTTCATTAGTCAGGGCGTTGAGTGTAGGGTTGTTATGTTGCAGTTATACAAGACATTGCTGACATTGCACTTGGAGTGTCATGTACAGTTTTGGCTGCCCTGTTATAGGAAAGCTGGAATGAATGCAATGAAAGTTTATGAGAATGTTGCCAGGACTCAAGGGAATGAGTTATAGGGAAAGGTCGAACAGGCTAGGACTTTATTCCTTGGAGACTGAGGGGTGACCTTATGGAGGTTTATAAAATCATAAGGGGCATAGATAGGGTGATTGCACACAATCTTTTCTCCTAGGAAAGGGAATCAAAAACTAGAGGGCATAGGCTTAAGGTGAGAAGGGAAAGATTTAAAAGGGACCTGAAGGGCAACTTCTTTTCATTTTTCCCTCTGACTACAGGTCTTTTCTCCCATTTCCTTTCACATTCCAAAGACATGTAGGTTGGTAGTTTAATTGGACATTGTAAATTTCCCCCAGGTGCAGGTGAGTGGGCATATGGAACAAACTGCCAGAGAAAGTGGTCGAGGTAGGTACAAAAACAAAATTCAAAAGACGTTTGGACAGCTACATGGATAAGAAAGTCTTAGGGGGATATGGGCCAAAAGCGGGCAGATGGGACTAGCTTAGATCAGCATCTTGGTCGGCATGGAGGAGCTGGGCCGAAGGGCCTGTTTCTGTGCTCTATTTCTTTATGACTCTGTGATCTGAGGTTAGAATTGAACCTAAGGGTCTGATGTGGTGAAGCAAAACTGCTACTACCTGTGCCACTGTGCCACCCAATTTCTGACCAACAAGAATGATCAGAATTGCAGGAAATGCTACCTGTGCTCATTTTTGACAACCTTTGGGCTCCAGTTTTCAAAAAGATTTTAAAACCTTGCAAAAGATGTTTAAAGATCTGAGCCTTCGTCCGGTGAGGTCCACACTAGCCAACCATGAGGTATGTGGAATGGTGAGTCTGGCTGAGAGCCAAACACAGAAACAGACTTGAATTTGATACACCATCTTAAGAACATAAGAAATAAGAGCAGGAGTTGGCCATCTGGCCCATCGAGCCTGCTCTGCCATTCAATAAGATCATGGCTGATCTGGCCGTGGACTCAGATCCACCTACCTGCCTTTTCCCCATAAGTCTTAATTCCTCTACTTTGTAAAATCTACTTAACTGTGTTTTAAATATATTTAATGAGGTAGTCTCTACTGCTTCCCTGAGCAGAAAATTCCACAAACTTACTACTCTCTGGGAAAAGCAATTTCTCCTCATCTCCATCCTAAATCTGTTCCCCTGAATCTTGAGGCTATGCCCCCTAGTTCTAATCTCACCTGCCAGTGGAAACAAACTTCCTGCCTCTATCTTCTCTCTCTCTCTTTCATAATTTTATATGTTTCTATACAGTCCCCTCTCATTCTTCTGAATTCCAAGGAGTATAGTCCCAGGCAACTCAATCTCTCCTCATAGGCTAACACCCTCACCTCCAGAATCAACCTGGTGAACCTCCTCTGCACCGCCTCCAAAGCCAGTATATCTTTTCTCAAGTAATGAGACCAGGATTGCACACAGTACTCTAGGTGAGGCCTCACCAGTACCCTGTACAGTTGCAGCATAACCTCCCTGATATTAAATTTGATCCCTCCAGCAATAAAGGCCAACATTCCATTTGCCTTCTTGATAACCTGTTACACCTGCAAACCAACCTTCTGCGATCCATGCACAAGCACTCCCAAGTCCCTTTGCACAACGGCAGGCTGCAATCTTTCACCATTTAAATAATAATCTGATCTTCTATTTTTCCTTCCAAAGTGGATGATCTCACATTTACCAACATTGTACTCCATCTGCCAGACCCTTGCCCACTCACTTAACCTAATTATATCTCTCTGCAGACTCTCCACATCCTCTGCACAATTTGCTTTTGCATTCAATTTAGTGTCATCAGCAAACTTTGATTCGCTACACTCAGTCACCTCTTCTAAATCGTTAATGTATATCATGAACAGTTGCAGGCCCAGCACTGACCCTTGTGGCACCCCACTCTCCACTAATTGCCAATGAGAGAAACACCCACTTATCCCAACTCTCTGCCTTCTATTGGTTAACTAATCCTCTATCCATGCAAGTACATTACCCCCAACTCCATGCATCCTTATCTTATGAATAAGTCTTTTATGCAGCACCTTATCAAAAGCCTTCTGGAAATCTAAGAATACAACATCTGCCTGTTCCCCTCTATCCACTGCACTCATTATGTCCTCAAAGAACTCCAGTAAGTTTGTCAAACAAGACCTGCCCTTCCTGAATCCATGCTGTGTCTGCCTGATGGAACCACTTCTATCCAGATGTCTCACTATTTCTTCCTTAATGATAGCTTCTAGCATTTTCCTAACTACAGATATTAAGCTAACCTACCTTTTGCCTGCATCCTTTTTTAAACAGTGTCGTCACATTCGCTGTCTTCCAATCCACCAGCACCTGCCCAGTGTCCAGTGAATTTTGGTAAATTATTAAAAACACTTTTACTATAGCTTCTGCCATTTCTTTCAGTACCCTGGGATGCATCCCATCAGGACAAGGGGACCTGTCTACCTTTAGAGCCCACTAGTTTGCTCATCACTACCTCTTTAGTAACAGCAATTGTTTCGAGGTCCTCACCTTCCATCGCATCTACTACATCTCTCTTTGACATGTTAGACGTGTCCTCGACTGTGAAGACCGCCACAAAATAGTCGTTCAAAGCCTCGGCCATTTCCGCATTAACCAATATTAATTCTCCCTTCTCATCTTCCAAGGGATCTAGATTCAATTTAGCCACTCTTTTCTGCTTTATATAATTATAAAAACTTTTACTATCTGTTTTTATATTTTGTGCTAGTTTACTTTCATAATCATCTTCCCTTTCCTTATTGCTTGCTTAGTGGTTCTTTGCTGTTTTTTTAAGTTTTCCCAATCTTCCAGTTTCCAAGTACTTTTGGTGACTTTGTATGCATGAGCTTTTAGTTTGATGCCTTCTTTTATTTCCTTAGTTATCCAAGGCTGGCTCTCCCCACCCTTACTGTCCTTGCTTTTAACTGGAGTATACATTTGTTGAGCACTGTGAAAAATCTCTTTGAAAGTCTTCCACTGTTCCTCAACTGTCCCACCATATAGCCCATGTTCCCAGTCTACGCTAGCCAACTCCTCCTTCATTATGTAGCAGTCTCCCTTGTTTAGACATAATACACAGGTTTTTCATCCTCCATGGCACCCGCAATTGTACCCTCTATTTGTATGAGAAATTCAATCATACTGTGATCACTCTTTCCAAGAGGATCCCTAACTACAAGATCATTAATTTTACCTGTCTCATTGCACAGGACCAGATCTTAGACAGCATTTTCCCTTGTAGGTTCAGTAACATGCTGTTCAAGAAAGTTATCGTGGATGCATTCGATGAAGTGCTCCTCAAGATTGCCTCGACCAACTTGATTCGCCCAATCTATGTGCAACTCTTTCAAGGTCTTGTCAGGAGGTTGTAAAGTACTTTACAGGGCAGAAATATATTTTTTTTAATGTAATGTAAATGTAACACTGTTGTAATGTAGGAAATTGAGCAGCCAGCCAGGGATGGAAGAGTTTCCCAGCCCAACCTGTGCTGTTCACCTTGTTAGAGGTAGTGCTCAGAGCCTTTGATCTATCCAGGGGCCCACACTGAATCTTATTGTAAGTCCAAATCCCAGTCTAATATCCAGCTTTCCCAAAGCAAACCAAGAGTCGGCAGAAGGGACACAGGAATTTGGGCCTCATATTTTGATTTTCAGGTGCAAGGTTAAAATGCAAAAATCTTTGCAAATATGTTTGGAACAAGTTAATTAGTTCCTGTGGTCTGCCATCTCCTTGCAGAGAAATTCGCATCGAACTAAATTATAATTAGTGCATTTGAATCATTGAACTGCTGAGCAACACCAATGATGGCAGGTTTAATTAAAGTTTACACTGTGAGCTGGGGGATTCCTATTGGAATGAGTAGCTGTACAAGTGTGACAACATGACAACATGAAGTTGGATTTTACAGACAGACTCCCTACTGATATTACATTCTAATATATTATTAATAGATTGATTATATTTTTACAGGTGCTAGATGCACCGGTGTCTTGTGGTGTGATTTCAGTTTTACTGTGTATTATTAAGGACATTGTCAAAGGTACTTCACTTCAAATGTGATTTTAATTATTGGCCTTGTTTGTTCCTTCAGGATGTAGTTATTCAAATGACACCATGGGGGAATCTCCAACATTTATCCATCAAACAAATATTATTAAAACAGATTTGGTTGCATCGCAGACTGTTTTGGAGGATCCAATGCACAGGATTGTAAGAGGCTGCAGAGCCAGCTCCATCATGGACACAACCCTCAAGAAGGTGGCCTCCATCACTAAGGACCCTCACCATCCGGGACATGCCCTTTTCTCGTTACTACCATCGGGGATGAGGAGCCTGGAGACCCACACTTAATGATTCAGAAACAGCTTCTTCCCCTCCACCAACAGATTTCAGAATGGTCCATGAACCCATGAACTCTACCTTATTATTCATTTTTTATTGCACTATTTATTTATTTTTGTAATTTATAGTAATTGTCTATCTTTACACTGTACTGCTGCTGCAAAACAACACATTTCATGTCATATAAGTCAGTGATAATAACTCTGATCTGCTTAGAAATTTATTCTGAGTTTGTAACAATAAATGCATGACATAGTCATGTCAACACCATGAAGTCTGCCTCTGACTTCATCCTATTAACAGCATTGGAATGAATTTCAGAGACAAAGTCCAATAACTACATACTATTGATTAGTGATGAACCTTCAGTCATTTATCAGCTATGGGCTCAGTTGGTAGCACTGAATCAAAAGGTAGTAGCTTCAAGTCTCACTCCAGCTCAAAATCTCAGTTGACATTCTCATTCAATACTGAGGGAAGGCTACACGGCCAGTGGTGCCAACATTTGGATGAGATATTGACTAACTTCTCAGGTGTTGGAAAAAAAAGTCTTGTAAGAATATTTCATTAGAAGAGTAGGAGACTTTGGATATTCTGGTCAATATTTATTCCTGAACCAGAACACTGAATGAGATTAATAGGTCATTAATTTATTGATGCTTGTGGGAGTTTGTTATGCATAAATTAATGGTATTTCACTGATTGCAAATCAATGCCATTTCACTGACTGTGAAACATGTCAGAATGTTGGGAGATTGCTAAAAGCATTATAAACATACTGGTGACTGCCTTTCAAAATAGTCTGGAAACCTCTCAGTTTAAGGAATGAGTAGGGATCAACAATAAATGCCAGCCGTGCCAAAAATATCCATATATCTCGATGAGTAAGTATACTTTTAAAACAAGATCTCCCTGTTGCTATTCCTTTGTGTAAATTGATTGTAAAGTGTGGAAACGTAGCAACACCTGACAGACCTTCTTCGGTACATCATTGGCTGTAACGTACTTCATAATAACCTGTGGTTGTAAAAGATGCAATGTTGTTAAATCCTTCCTTTTTCACAATGAAATGCAAGTTACAACCCAAGCCTGAGGTAATCTTTGTGATTCTCCTTCCTTGCATAACTTGTGCCTAAGATGTATTCTCTGTAGCCTTGTTTTCCAAAAAAGCTTGTTAAATACTTCCTGAAATTTTACTCCTTTTATTGTACCAACACTTCTTCTGATATAGGAAGGATTATATTAAGCCGTTCATCTTCAGTGAGGCAAAATCAGGTTTTGTCAACTCAAAAATCCTTGGTAAATTTCTATCACATTCTTCATTCACAATGGCAACTATTCATCTGGTTTATTAAGGCACTGAGGGAGGATCAGATCAATTAATTCTAATCCTAATACCACAAATGTGATTTTTTTTTGAGCGAGTTGAGCTTCAGTCAAAGCCTGGTGAACAAAGGCTGAAGGACAAGAAGGGTATGTTCAACTGGCAAATGGCAGGAAATAAAAATCTCAGTTTGACATTGGATTTATCGATGTAGATCTATGTTTATCCAGTAAAGTATAATACTGCATTTATTCCATCACTAACAGACCCAATCCATGTTCCCATATCTAAGGTTTAGAGAAAGAAAAAAAATAATACAAGGGTAGCATAGTGGCACAGCAGTTAGTGTTCTTGCCTTATGGTTGCAATCATGACCTCTTCATGGGCTTTGCATGTTCTCCTGACACTGTGTGGGTTTCATCTACTGTTCCGGTTTCCTCCTGCATCCCAAAGATGTGCTAGTGGGTTAATTAGCTACTGTAAATATCCACTAGTTGTTGGTGGGTTCCAGAAGAATTGGGGAGAGTTGATGGGGATGTGACAGAAAATAGTTTACAGGGGGAAGGGCATAGGATTGGTGGAAATGCTCTGGAGGTGGAATAAACTTGATTGGCCGAATGGCTTTCTTCAATGTTGTAAGAGAACATGAAGAATGTAAGATAGTACTCTGAGACAGAAGCATATAAACGTTTAACTTCTATGATATAATTTTTTTTTCTACGCTTAATAAGCAATTACATTACAATGAATTAATGGTTTGACCGGAATAATAGTCACAGTAATTTTAGAGGAAATTAGTCACTAACAGAACAGAATACAGCTTTACTTCTAGACTAAAATCCCCAGTTGTTGCTATTTAGATACCAGAAAGTTAATGGATCCTCTTTCAAATCCAGAGAGTAAGCATTGAAACAGGCACAATGCCTGCACTTAAAAATCTTCCGTGCTAACGTTGGTGGGACACTAGCCGTGCCACACAATACTGAAGTAGAGAGCAATTACTCAGTTTACAAAGCTTCTACCAAGGTGCTTCCTTTTATTCGCTGTAGACTGAGAGAAAACGTTGCAATTTTAATGTGTTAACAATGACTTAGGTGGGAGAACTGTAACTAACATTTCCAGGACAATTTTCAATCCCTGTTCACCCAATTTTTGCCTTAAAAAATACAGTGGTCTCCTGCTGAATATTAGGAACAGGAAAGGTGGGTGGGCTAACTGGCAGGAGATCATCACCTATGAAATGTATGCATCAGGGCACAACTGATGGGCTATTACTCTGTAAATGGGCACACTTATAGCCAACCTGAAACAGGATAGGTTGAGCGAGTTTGGGCTTTTCTCTTTGGAGAGAAAGAGGATGAGAGGTGATAGAGGTGTGCAAAATGATAAGAGGCATAGATCGAGCGGACAGTCAGAAACTGTTTCCCAGTGTGACAATGGCTAACATGTGGGGACATCATTTTAAGGTGATTGGAGGAAGGTATAAGGGGGATGTCAGTGTTAAGTTTTTTACACAGACAGTGGTGGGTGCGTGGAACGCATTGCTGGCAGAGGTTGTGGGGGCAGATACATTAGGGACATTTAAGAGACTCTTGAATAGACACATGAATGATAGAAAAATAGGGGGCTATGTGAGAGGGAAGGGTTAGATAGATCTTAGTGTAGAATAAAATGTCGGCACAACATTGTGGGCTGAAGGGTCTGTACTGTGCTGTAGTGTTCTATGTTCTATGCAAATCAGAATCCTACTCATCTGTTGGACTCCATTCACATAGAGCCTGTGGACGTTAGTCAAGGTCTATTTGAATAATGGAATGGACAAGAGGGGCTGAATGGCCAGTTCCTATGTTGCTAGGGCTGTTCTTACACATGTCTCAATTTCAGAATGATACTGGCTGAGAACAGGAAAAATATTTTTCCTCCATTCAGTCAGACCATGTGCAGAGCATAGGGACTCCAGTGATAAATAGAAAGGTAAATGGAAGAAAATATAAAGCCATGTTTAAACTGAAAGCCTCTTAAATAAACTGCCGTTTTTAGATAGAGTAAATTTCCAATATAGGTCAAATGTTTCATGACCCAAGTAACTTGCAGTCTTAGTTCAGACCAATTGTAATAAACTGTGAAGCTGACAGAATGAAAAAGAGGATATCCAGAGAACCTGCTTACAAAATCGACAGGGAAGTTGGAGTGTAACAACCAAATGAAGTGGAGGAGAAATTTGTCTTTGATCGCTCGTTCTACATATGTCCTTGAATATCAGTCATCGTTTGTACATTCCTGTACACATTCAGCCCTGTTGACTTCAATGGAACTGAGTTGAAGAAGAGTACAAACAGAGACTAATATTTGGTGTCAATGATCAAAGATGACTTTCTTCCTTGCAGTATCAGCTAGAGATGAGGCTGTAATATTAAACAGGTGAGAACTTCTGTGTCAAAATGGCAATATGAATGAGTCAAGTTCAAGTTTATTGTCATGGGCATACTTAAACAGGGTATAAGTGCCATGAGTATTAGCTTTTTGCAGCAGCAGCACGGTACATTACAAACATGATAAACATAAGTTAACATAAACTTAAATTAAAATAAATTATACATAACTAACACTACAAAGTAAACATAACGCCTCCAGTGCAAGTTGAGATCCCTTCTTCCCCCACACAACTGCACACACACCTTCTCCTCACCAACAGATTTGCCGCCTTGTAGTCTGCAGTTCTATTAGAAGCAGTTTGATCTAACAATGCCTGGTGCAAGTGAGGCCCAGCCCCACGCTGCTACAATAGAGCTGACTAGCCTGTGGGCTCAGTCAGTTACTCAAGCATGAGCAGAAATCTTTGAGAGCAAAAATGGAGTCCTGATACTGAAGAGATTAATCAACAATAAACAGTGTGTTGATTTCTGCATATCCATTACATTTGGCCATTTCTGGCATCTGCAACACCACTGAAGGTATCTTCTCCATCTGCCTCATCCCCATTTTCTAGAAGTATTACTCCCTGCCTGCCTCTGCCGAACCAAATTAGATCAATGAATGCTTATTGTTAGTGTCAAGCTGGGACAGTGGACTGTGGTTTGGCAGATGAGAGGGAAAGTAAAAAAAAGCCAGCAACCTATTCCAAATTATCTTCAATTCTGGGGAAGCTATGTTTTACCAGGTGAATGCCGCATTTATTTTCCACAGTGAAATAACAAGGCTGAATTATTGACAAATCTCTTTGAAACATCACATGACTCCAGTCCTTCAGCAGACAGTAGTTTTATCACTGCATGGAGTTATGATTAAAAGATGGTCACTTGTCTACATGGTACCAGTTAAGTGTTATTAGTACCCACAGGGACCACAGAAGCCCACAAGGCACAACAGAACAATCTTAATACAATTTCTCATCCAAGAGGTTAGACTCAGTTTGAGAAATCTTTCCCTCCTGGGAGCACAGGGAAGGTGTCATTAACTGCCAATGAAAGAAGAAATGAAGAACAGAGCTCATTTCTGAGAGGGAGGGGTAAACAGCAGCAAATAATGGAAAGAGGAGAGGTGTGAAAATGGATTCATGCTATAGAAATAATGCTACCTTGTTATCATGAAAGTGAAAAACAAGATCATTATTTCAGAGTCTACAGGTAAGGCACAAATATGCTGTGAAGGGTCAGTGAAAAGATGGAGTCACTGAAACAACTGGTGTTAATCCACAATTATAAGAAGCAAGGAAATAGCTGTGGGATTCTTGGCAAGCTGACTCTCAAGGTCAGTGGAAGATATTCAGGTCTATTCTTGTTGGAACAATCATTGCCTGACACTTTATGTGGTATCTGTCATTCCAAGTCTCAGTATTGTCTGGGTGCTTCTGAGGACTGGCACTACTTGACTTTTTGTTGGGTGATCTGAATTCAGCAGTAAAGTCAGCAAATAATCCTGCTCTTTCTGATTGAAGAATAGTGGTTGAAAATCTGAATGTATAAATAATAAAGGCACCTCTCACTGTTTTCCCAAACCAGTATTAAATAGCTGAAGCCCACCTATTCATGGAAATAGTTTAGATTTAGTGTAAAGCAGTTTTAAAAATATGTGTAAATATTTTTATTTCTATTTACATATCAAAGGGAACCATTTATCTGGAAAAATGAGAAGACCTGGCCTGTTTCAAAATTGAGACAGCCACCCTGTAATACATTCATGAGGCAGTAAGGCAAACAGTCCCAACTTAATGCTACTTTCCCAATATCACTATCTGAAAAGAGACAGTATTAACCCATACCATCACCTTTATAAAACATTCATTTCATTATAATTCTTTCAGTGATTTTCAAAGCAACTATGTGAAAGGTATGTTTCTCCAACTGTGTTTTGGGAGACCACATTGTAAATCGCTCAGTGTGTCTGTGCACATATTTCTTACTTCTGACCCGAACATAGCAGAAGGTATAGAGAAACACAAAGAGATGGAGAGAGCTGTTAGAACATGCATAACTTGTATATTCAACCAACTAGCTATATTGCTCATGTATGCATGTGACAAGTCGGAATTTTGAACAACATGATAGAGTTTTCTGAGTTAACATAACAAGATCTGACACTTAGAAATATTGTGATGTTGGAATGATTGTTACTACATGCAGCACAAAGAGATATTTTGTGATAAAAGGAGATAAATCAGAAGTTTGCACAATAAATCACAGTTTCCACAAAACATTTACATACACTTATACATTGCTTTCTCATTTTTAAAAAGGGAGAGTAATTCAAATATTCACATTAATTATAGATTTAACCTATCCACAGGCTTTCTAATATTGCTAATCTTTTTAAAGGGAATTGTGTCGTTGACATTGGTTCGATTTGCTGTGGAAGACGTCAAAAGTGGAGCAGATCCTGTTAAAATTTGACCATTGCTAATGTAACTAATAAGGTCTTCTCATTGTCATTACTACTGAGGAAGACATCTTTTGCATTTTAGGACAATTTCTCAAATGATTATATAACCATAATGTGGAATTCAAACAGAAATTGTCTATCTGGGATTAAAAGTGGATGATAAAGTCAAAGCCTGTGTCAAGGTGAAGAGACCAGGAAATGTGGCAGAGCTCAGGTCCTTTATGATTCTGTATTGCACACATTTTAACCACTGAACCAGCTCCTTGAGATGAATGAAAAATGGAATAAGGACCAGACAGCATCTGATTTATGCACAAAAAGATTAGTCATAGAATCCTTATTGATACGTTAGATGCAACAAGGACTTGGAGATCACATTAGTCCCATTCACATTAGATAAGATTTCTTTATTAGTCACATGTACGTCGAAACACATAGTGAAATGCACCTTTACATAGAGTGTTCTGGGGGCAGCCCACAAATGTCGCCATGCTTCCAGCGCCAACATAGCATGCCCACAACTTCCTAACTCATACGTCTTTAGAATGTGGGAGGAAACTGGAGCTCCCGGAGGAAACCCATGCAGACATGGGGAGAACGTACAAGCTCCTTACAGACAGTGGCCGGAATTGAACCTGGGTCACTGGCGCTGTAATAGAGTTACGCTAACCGCTATGCTTTTGTGCCACCACCCTTACCCAAGCCTTTTTGAAGAATAGCTCTTCACATGGTAATTCATTTTATAAAGTCATGAAACATGGCACCAGCCCCTTGCTCAATACAGTCCTGCACAGTGCCATATCTGGCAGTGACTGGGAGGCTTTCTGTTCCACAACAGCTGAAGGTTGTTGTGACCTTTATCTCTGTAGGCAGGTCTACTCCAGGCTGTGGTTTTGTTTGGTGAGTTAAATCAGAAAACTTGGTCACTGCCTCTACACCATAGGCATCCTCTAACTACACCAAGTGAGAAATTTGTGTTCCATCGTCACAGGTCCTTGGGTAGTGACAGAAGCAACAATGCACTCTTACCCTTTATGAATCTGAAAAATGCACCCATTTATGAATGTACTTCCTTCAGTCAATTCATGCAGAGCAGCCAAAGGGGTCCTCATCCACTAAACAACCTAGATGGCACTGGAAAACAAGAAGTATCCAAGAGTCTTTTGCAAATTAATAGCAAAAGTGTAAAAGTAAAGATGCGAGATGTTCAAATTTCCCATAAGATAAATGGTCATTACAAAATAATATTGACTTCAAGTTCAATTGAGACCTTCAAAGTGAGTTGATTTGCATGACCATTGATAAGGTGTGTGCTTATCTGAATTTGTGTAGATCTAAATGAGTTTTGTTTTCAATAAACTTAAGTAATTATATATAATATTGCACTTTCAGAATAACAATTGGATATACCATGGAACCTGAGGTATGCCTGTCTCTGACTAACCAAGCAACACTCATTAAATTTAATCTTTTGCTACCTGTCTGGCAGTCGGATACATTTTCTTCTTGTATCAATACATGGATTGATTTGTCATAAATTGTCTTTATCAGGTATCCTTGCCGGGAAATCCTTCATCGGTTGGTATGTACTAACGGAGTCATGTTCTAGTCTGCTTTTAACTTCAGTTGAACTGAATTTCAGAAGCTGAGTACTTCAGTGCTAGCAACCGGGGGTGAATTTATGGGGAATGATCACTACTTCAAAGAAAACCACTATTGAATTTGTCAAATGCGACTTGCTTTTAATAAGCCCCTGCATTGTGTAAACAGTCATTGCAAACCGTATCTTGTCTTTTATGTGCCATGCTTGGAAAAGCACCTACTCAATGCAAAGATTTGAGTTCACACACCACTGGCAAAAGAGTTTGTTAATTTGACTCCACTACAAAGTGACAGGTTTATTCATCCTGCTAATAAACATTAACGGAGCTGCAGGTGTCTTCAAAATGAATCTTTTAAAAAAAAAGGACAAAAGCCTGAATTGCTTCATTTGGTTAATTTACCCATGATGTTGCTGATTGCCCATATTTGGCAGTAATTCAAGAATTTCATTGAAGCAGCTGTGTGTCCCTGCAATGAACAGATTTTTGACAATGTTATTTTTTTCCCTCTGCCATTACATCAGACAGGATCTTTGATAAGCACATGCACAGAACATTCACTTTCCATGTTATTTGGCAGTTATCTTGGTATAGAAAGTATTTTTTTCTGAAATGACTGATTGTGCCATCTAGAATTTTAATATAAGCTTGCTTATTAACAACAGTAGCTACCTTGTGAGACTCTGGGTTTAAGCACTGGATCAGTGAATATAACGAGATTTCTTTTTTAAACTTTGCAACAACTCTCCATTATGGCATAAATAAATCAGAGAACAATTAATTTAACTGCAAGGTTTTTGATTCACAGGACTCCAAGGAGCTGGTTCTGAAATGAGGTGGTAACAGAGAGTGCAATAAATGACACTATTTGACCTGAATAATTGAGGAAAAAAATTTTCATTTTGCCATTTAAGAGATATATGAGACAAATGATGTCTTCTTAAGCTTGAAACAGTTAGTGAGCCCAAAAATGTGTAAAGCTGAATTAATATATAGTTGGATTGACAGACTTGCTTGTGCACATTGAACATCAACTTATATTCACTGACACATGACACACACAATGATGTCATTTTTTTAATTTAGCAGCAGTGGACAAAAGCAAATGCTTTTAATTGTATCTTGGTACATGTGATAATAATAAATCAATCACCAATTAATTGAACAGAAGTAAGTGAAATATAAAAGGTCACTAGCCTGAAATATTAATTCTGTTTCTCTCTCCACAGACAATACCTGACCTGGTATTGGTATTGGTTTATTATTGTCACTTGTACTGAGGTACAGTGAAAAACTTGTCTTGCATACTGTTTGTACAGATCAATTCATTACACAGTGCATTGAGGTAGTACAAGGTAAAAACAATAACAGAATACAGAGTAAAGTGTCACAGCTACAGGGAAGTGCATTGCAGGTAGGCAATAAGGTGCAAGGTCATAACAAGGTAGATTGTGAGGTCAAGAGTCCACCTCATCGTATAAGGGAACCGTTCGATAGTTTTATTACAGTGGGATAGAAGCTGTCCTTGAGCCTGGTAGTAAGTGCTCTCAGGCTCCTGTATCTTCTGCCTGATGGGAGGGGGCAAGAGAGAATGACCCAGATGGGTGGGGTCTTTGATTATGCTGGCTGCTTCACCAAGGCAGTGAGAGGTATATCAGCAGCTACTCTAGAACTGAAGTCCTTTGCAAAGTCAAAAAAAAGTTATTGGCCAGTGTGTCTTTGGGATGTAGAAAGAAACCCACATGGCCACAGGTAGAATATGCAAAGTCCACAAGCATAGCATCAGAGATCAACATTGAACCTAGGACATTGGAGCTGTGAGACAACTGAACTCCCTGCAGCATCACTGTGCCATCCAAAAGAGTCTTTAAAACTATGAAAAGATTTTGATAAAGTAGATGTATCCAATTGTTGGGGGTCTAAAAGTGAGAGCGATTAGTCACTAATAAACACAGTAAGCAATGCAGGAGAAGTTTCTTAGTCTAGTGAGAATGAAGGAATTGTTCCCACATGGAGCTGTTGCAGGGAAAGACATTGATATTTTCACAAAGAAAGAAAACAAGGCACTTCCCTGTAGCTGTGACACTTTACTCTGTACTCCGTTATTGTTTATACCCTGTACTACCTCAATGCACTCTGTACTAACTCAATGTATCTGCACTGTGTAATGAATTGACCTGTATGGCCGGTATGCAAGACAAGGTTTTCACTGTACCTCGGTACAAGTGACAATAATACACCAATGCCAATACATGCAAGAAAAAGGGTGAAAAAGATAAAGTAGTTCATAAATGAAATAAAATGGGCAGAGTAGCATATAAACACCAGCATAGGGCAAATGGAACTACATAACCAGTCTCTGTGCTGTAAATTTTGTTTTATTTATGCATTAAGCTGGATGAAAAGTATTTCTGGTATAAGCACCATCCGAGGGAAGTCCCAGACAACCAAAGTTATTAGACTCCCTCAAGGATTGCAATTTGTTTTTTACTGACTAATCACTTTGGAATATAGAAGTAATGAACCATAAAAAACTCTTTATCCACTAATTTTGATTTTCAAAAAAAAATCCTTAAATAGTTCATATACCCTTACAGCCTGTGGAATAAAATCAAACTGACCTGTACTGAGGAACCATACAAAGTTCATTTTTCAGCCTGCTTTAGTCACAAATTAGCTGTAATTGCTCAGGGCCATTATTGATGTTGCTGTATAAATAAGGCCATCTTGTACACAAAGCTGTTAAGAAAATATTTTGTGGTGGAAGGGGAGGAGTGGGAAGCTGGTCGGTAGAAGGCTCCCAAGCAAAGTTTCAGACTACACACAAGATGAAAAAAAACTAGAATCCAAGGTGTCTTTATAAGATCACTGAAAAGATTCTCATTCCAGTGCAGAGTCATTGCTTGATATAAGATATAGTGGATACCCAAAGGTCAGGACAACTCGAAGAGTGGCACTTACAAGAATAAAGCCAGATGCTGCAATATTTTTCCAAGTGTTCAGGTTGCAGGTTTGATAAAAAGGAATACAGATCCATGCTGTTAACATTGTTTTTGTCACAGTGTTGTAATGAGCTTTTCTGATGATGTACTTGACACTGTCAACAACATTTTCATATGAGATTGTGGAGGATTGGTGAAGAATGAGTATCTAGTTTGTAATGCAGTCGTTCTTGTATTGAAAAGTCAGCAGCTGACAGGACGTAACTGATAGGAAGTTGAACTATTTAGTTCAATGGACTCATAGAATTGTAGAATTGTTTCAGCACACAGTATCTCATCATTCTCATTACTCTGCTCTTTTCACATAATCCTGCTCTTTTCACATAATCCTGCTCTTTCCACATAATCCTGCAAATTACTCTCTTAAAAAGTCTATTAATTCTCTTCAGAAGGCACTGATTAATTTTATTTCCACCAACCTCACTGTCCGTGGGTTACAGAACCACATTTAATCTTTGAGGAAAAAATGTTTCCTTGCACTCCTCTTGTGACTTTTTCCAGAAAAGATTAAACTCATGGCTCTGACCTTGAACCATCAGCTAGTGGGAATGCCTTTGCTCTTTTTAGACTCCTCAAAAACAACATGATCTTGTACACCTCTATCAAATCTCATGTCAACCACCTTTTCTGCTCCACGAAGAACAACCTTGGCTTCTACAATCTAACACTGCAGTTAAAATCCTTCATTCCTGAAACCATTCTAGTAATTTTTTTTCTTCACCCTTTTAATGACCTTCTCATGCTTTCAAAATATGGTATACAGAAATGGACACAAAATTTTAGCATTAGCCCAACTAGTATTCTGTACATATTCAACATATTCCTGCATTTGTAGTCTATGCTGTTATTTATGAATCCCAGGATCCAATATTATTTGCTAACTACTCTATCAACATGCTCTTCCAGTTTCAAGGATTTGTGAACATGTATACCCATGTTCCTCTGTTCCTGCGCCCTCTTTAAAACTGTGCAATTTAATCCAAACAGTCTCTCCCTATTCTTTCCACCAAAGTCTATCATTTCACACTTGGTGTTAAATTTCAGCTGCTGTTTGTCTGCACCTTGAGCCAGCTATGTCCTCTTCCAGACTAGCACTTTCTGCATTGTTAACTACCCTTCTAATCCTTGTGTCATCTTAACTGTGGAAATGTTACCCTCTTGTTAGGTGAAATGAGCGACTGAAGAATCACATGGGACCCAGGTTCGTTTCAAATGCGAAGGGTTTATTATATATCAGCAGTGAGGAGAGAGCTGCCGAAAATCTCGGGCAACCAAAGCAGAACAATGGGAAAAATCCATTGTTATACCCTATTCAAGTTCTTCCCAGTTTATTACAGACCAATAATATTAACAATTGATTATCCACATTATATGCATATCCAATCAGATCTTTTACACATACATATGTGGGGAATGTTCTATCATCTCATGAACAGCTGATAGTTAGCTCTTTGGACTCTCTCTGATGTGAGCCAGACACCCTGTTCTCTCTCTCTCTGTACATGAACAATAATCCTGTATTCTATGACCTTGTGTATCCCACTCAAATTGCCTCAATACTGACAAGGGAAGTCTAGTTGGTCAGTTATGTCTATGAGACCACACAAATGGAATGTGCTCAAGTCTCACAGTGTCTAGTTAGTTCTCCATTTTGTAACACAACGTGTAACGTCTACTTTTGCGATGTTGCTTTCATCTTTGCTGCATCTAACACGTGTCCAAGTCATTTTATATAAAACAAAAAGCAGTGATCGCAGCACTGACCCGTTGAGCATACCACAGTCAAATATCCCCCAATCTGAAAAACAGCTATTTACCAGTACATTTTGCCTACTTAAATTACATGCAATAAATAGTGGCCTGCAAACCATAAATTTCAAATGAGACTCCCGTTATGTTTGGAGCACTCTAGCAGATTTATGAAGCTGTTCAAATATAAAAACAAGGATGGTTATTGGTCTTCCTTAGATTGTTGAATGAATGATCTCACAGGAAAAATCATCAATCTGTTTTTAATAATATATTTTAAAATCAAAGGAAAATGTTGGAAACACTCAGCAGGTCAGGCAGCATCTGTGGAGGTAGAAAGAACAGAGTTAACACTTTGGGTCAAAGTACTGGCTGGCGGAGGGAAAGCTGAATAAGTATGAGGTAAAATGAAAGGTATATGTTGATCAGGTGAGATAATGAGATAGGAGGGAGGTGTGTATGGAACATTAAGACAAGTTGGGATGATTATTGCTGTATTATATATAATTTTATGCAATAATTCTTCATTCACTTTATTATTTTTGAAAAGTTTTGAGATGTAAGAGCTGATATCATGTATTATTCCATTACAAAGTGGCTTCATTTCCCTTCAGTTTTTTTTTGGCCCTGCATGAGGAAAAATATGTTAAACAAACAATACTGCCTATGTTGTTTTATTCAGACTATTTAATCACAGGTGCTCTTCAAAGTATTCGACCAAGCTTTGAAGGTTCAATTATAACCCCTTCAGGAATTGCATGTAATTTTGATATGACTGCAAGACTACTTTAGAGAGGTTTTGTAATATATACCAGTTTTGTAAAACATACCAGTTTTGTAGCAACACACATTCTATTGGAGGAACTCAACAGGTCATGAAGCATCTGTGGGGGGAAGGAATTGTCAACATTTCAGGAAGCCAAGGCATACAAGTTTTGTATCCAATTTGAAAAACAAAATGTTACTTAAAGGAGTTAATGTTTTCACAAGAAACTAAACTGTAGAACTTGCAAGAAAGAAGGCCAATTGAAACTTTTGTCTGATTATTCTCTAATACAAGAGTAAATACAATTCTCCATGTCCGAGAGGGAGATGAGTGCTTGGAGGTAAAATAATGTCACAGCATTGGTCACATTTTTGTAAACTGATCTCACACTGCAGCCACATGAATCAATGTGGGCCAAATTACCAATATATCATATAACCAGGTGACATAGAGGGAGGCCCTTTGCCCATTGAGTCCATGCTGCTTCACAGAACAACCCCATTCCCCACTAATTTTCTCTGTAATGTTCTCCACATTTTCCCATCAATTACCACCCCCACCCAAATGTTACCACCTTACCTACACATCAGGGGCAATTTACAATGGACAACTAACCTACCAGTCTTCATGTCTTTGGTATGTGGGAGGAAAATGGAGTAAGGGATAGGACAGAGAGTCACATGAAACACATTCAAACCCTACAGAGGCCAGTGCCCAAGGACAGGATTGAACCTGGGTTGCTGGAGCTGCGAAGCAGCAGCTCTTCTGGCTGGGATACAGTGCCATCCTAGCCTTTGGCTTAGAAATTTTGATCTGTGGTGCATCATTGATAGCAATTTGCTGATTTTCCCATTTATTAGAAACTTGCACGACTCCATGCTTGTGCGATCAATTACAAGGGTCAACACCAGTGAAAAGTGACAATTTTGCTGATATTTCATCCGGACCGTTAACTCTGGTCAGTGAATGTCAGTGTAGGATTGTGCTCACTGCTGTATTTATTATTGTATTCATTGTTACCTTGTATACTCTTTACTCTATAAGCCTCACGTGAGCAAGGAATTTCATTGTACCCTCACTGTACCCCAATCTAAATCTGAATCTGAGAATTAGTATAGCAGTAAATGTTTGATGGTTAGAGTATTAATTTCATTGAAGAGCAAGATCCAAGAGGCTCAATTAGAGCCGAATATATACAATCACTTCTTGTCCAAGTTATAATCCATGGAGTAACGACTGGATCATCTAATAGCTGACTTGATGGTCACAAACATCCATTATTGAAGTGCTGTGCTAATTAGCAACTAAGGAACTGATGACTATCCTTAGAAAATGGACCCTTTTTTGGAATGAGTAAAGTACATATAATGGTGGTTTAAAGGTGGATATGGGATACATTCCTGGTGCTTTGTTAATAATAATCCTTAAAAATATTTCTCCTCATGCAGTCCATTTTAATAGAATCCATATATCTGTAGCAGGAATCCAGCACCTTCTCTGCACAAGGGTCAACATATTAAATATTCCCATTTTCAGCAGTTTTTCTTTAAACAGAAACAGGTTTAAGTATCCATCCATATTTTACAATGTGTTCCATACTCTCAATGACAGTGACTCATGAAGAACATTATCTCAAAACATAGGATGTAAAGGGGTGCTGAGAAAATAACTTTTTCATTCCTCAAAGAGCTAGGAAGATGAAATAACAGTAAGAAAACATCTCGCTTACGGTGGCCCCTGTGAATACTATTAGCTGTTCAACATTTTGAATTTGATACAACAGCAAAGTTATTAGCCACATTTGTCACAGTCTGAGAGAAGGTTTTTCAAGTTATTTTGTTCTCAGTATAAAATCAGTTGTAGATAAAGGTCAAGGATTTTTTTTAAAAGCCTCCTCTGCAGAATGCTTCAGGGAACACAGCAGTCTTAAGATTATTTCAGGAATTTGTCATCTTTGCTTCTGGCATGTATTGCCTCAGCTTTCTTTCTGATATCAGCTTTATCCTTTCACTGCACCTACTGCTGATTTGGCAGGGATTGGCAAGATCTTGAAACAGTTGCTTTGTTTTGAATACATCCATCATTTACGGTTTCAGAAAGAATTTAGAAATTAATTGATGGTACCATCATTCGCTGGCTAACTCCAGAGTCTAGAAAAATAACATTATACTTCAAAGGGCCCCATCATTCTGTTAAGTAACTGGCAGTTCCATGGAGAACCACTGGTGATCTGAGGTGCACGGTCACTCAGGGGTAAGTTAGCGAGAGGTGAGATGCACTTGGATCTGACTTCTCTCTCTGCAGCTAGATACAGCACCAAGACCAAGCATGGAGCTCAGATATGCTATGAGGAGACAGATGCACTTGGCTTCTGGTTCCTCACCTTCACAACGATTGGTAAATGTATTGCAGCCTGGTTCATTTCAAAGGGACTACTGAACTGGATTGGAAAGTGCAAACAAGTGATTTGCTTCCCTTTTCCTTTATTTTACCTAATCTTAAGGTGTTTAAATTAGGTCACATAAACATGCCTTTGAGTAAATTTATAATTTTTTAATTTGTTGTTTTATATGTAATCTTTTAATTGTTTTAATTATTTTTTTCAACTGTTTTATAAATGCCATTGATGCATATGCCTACTGGTTATTCTATTCTTCAAGTACAATTTACACTAATGCATCTCCTTAACAAACAACCCAAGGCATCTCACAGGAGAATTATCAAACAACATCTGGAATTCTGGAGCTTAAAAAATCAGCCCTACTTCCCATAGTTATGGGGCCGATTGTGTTCCTTGTTTGTGCCACCCCCCTCTCGCCCCAACTCGTGCTTTTCATTTGTGGCCTGGTGATCTGAAATGTCACCAGGCTTTGCAACTTGCAAGGGACAGAGCAAGCCATGAGCAACTAGTGGGTCTCAGGCGGTGGATGCTGAGACACCAGCTGAAAACGGCCCTGATATTTTTGTTGACAGCTCAGTGCTGTCATACACATTAACGGTTTTTAAACACAAACTATCATTTACAAAGTTATACTCGTGGAATAGAATGACATGCCAGGGGTTCACTTACGAAGTTCAAGGGGCACCACTAGGAATGGAAAATCCAGCAATGGCTGACAACCTCTACTCTGGAATGTTATATCTGTGATCCCAGTGCATTAAAGATCTTGACCCAAAATGTTGACTGTCCATTTCCCTCCACGGGTGTTGCCTGATCTTTTTTCCCAGGTTCAAGGAATCAAGAACCAGAGGACGTACGTTTAGGAGGAGAGGGGGGAGATTCAATAGGAACCTGTTGGGCAACCTTTTCACCCAGAGGGTGGTCCATATATGGAATGAGCTGCCAGAGGAAGTGGTTGAGGCAGGTACATTAACAACATTTAAAAGGCACTTGGAAAGGTACATAGACAGGGAAGGTTTATGAACCAAATGGGGGCAAATGGGAATAGTTTAGATGGGAATCCTGGCTGGCATGGACCAATTGTTCCAAAGGGCCTGCTTCCATGCTATATGACTCTGTGAGCTGCTGAATTCCTCCTAGCATCTTGTTTGCAGATGCTGAAATTTGGAGCAACCGTTTCTTGTGACTTCACTAAGTTCAGAGCTGGCAATGTGAATTCATAAAATTTACACTGGAGTTTCACTGGGATTTTTTTTGTGGTTGATCTGAGAAAGAGATCTGTAGTCTTCAGGAAAATACAGTTAACTGGCTGAGGAATAAAACATTTCATTGAGAACTGTGAGATAATGAAATTTGGGAAGGTAATATACAATAACTGCTCAGGTATTGAGAGGTATTGAAGAATAGAAGGACCTTGGAATGCTTGCCCTTAAATGGCAAAAGGCAACAGGACCAATGGATGGGACTTAAAGGGACATTCTCCTTTATTAGTTGAGGCAGAGAATATAAGGAGGTCTTGCTCAAACTATATACAACAGTAGTGTCACTGTGCTGTGTGCTGTTCTGGCCATTTCATCATAGGAAGCATGCAAAATCAACATAGGAGGTTTATAACCATGTTACGGACCAATAGCTGGGAAGTGGGATTAGGTTGTTTAGAAGATGCAAGAGACTGCAGATGCTGGAATATGGAGCAGAAAACAGAATGCTGGAAGAACTCAAGGGGTCAAGCAGCACCTGTGGAGGTAAAAGGTGCATGTCAACATTTCAGGTTGAGACCCTGCATCAGGACTGTTAGGCTGGTTAGCACATTTGCAGTCAGCATGAACTTAATGGTTCAACTGGCCTCCTTCTTTGCCATAGATATTTAAGATATTGGTATTGGTTTATTATTGTCACTTGTACCGAGGTACAGTGAAAAACTTGTCTTGTATACCGATCGTACAGGTCAATTCATTACACAGTGCAGTTACATTGAGTTAGTACAGAGTGCATTAATTGTTGTTTGATTTAACCTGTTAGTATTGAGGGACTGAAGAAAGAAGCGCTCACTGTTACCTTCAGCAAACACCGTTACATTTATGCGATACACTTTCTTTCATAATTCAGCACCTTCCAGTACTACCCACACCAATTGCATATTTGCAGCCTTTGGTAGTTCGCTCTAGTGTTACACAGCTTAGAGTACTCAGTCCAGACACATGTCTCGTTTATTCGCAAATTGCGCTGCTGGGTACCTTTCAGAGTTGAGTTGGAAGCAGTAAGAAAATTTTACCCATCTATCATTATACTTCACTGAAATCCCTGTGACAGCACTGGTAGAGATTCTATTACCAATGATTTTCCTGGTACCTTTACCTCAAAATTAGAGCATGCTTCAAAAAACATACTTGTCAAAAAATCTTCTGTTTGGAAGAGAAAATGTCAGATACAAAAAACTGTAGTGAAGTGATTCACTGAGTAATAAATACATAAGTAAAGCTGTTTAAATATTCTGAAATGGAGGACAATCACAAATAAAAAAATTTGTTTGAATTACATGACATTATTGAATATTGAGGCAACCAAAGGATCGAGCAGTAACACCAACCTTTTGGATTCATTGGCAAGTGGTGTGGTATCAATGGATTAGAAACAGGCTAATATCCAAAAGGAGACACAAAAAAAAACAGGAAACTAAAGGCATATCAGTCACTTCCATGAGAATTATCTAATTATTAAATAATCCAGGAAAAATCAGTCAATGTGGATTCAAAAAAGGAAAGTTTTGCCTTTCTAATGACAGCTATAGAAAGATCTATAATTTCAAAAGGAATTTGAAGAAGGCAGTCAAAGTACTGGTGTGTTAGGTTAAGTGTTGGTGATCAATAGGATATCACTTGAAGGACAGAAAGTAATATTCCTGAAAACAGCTTTGCTGAGGTTGACAAGTGGGCAGTAACAATCTTGCTTTTCATTATGCACCTTACCTGACATCAGGCACAGAGTACAAAGTACATCTGACCTACTATCTCCTATTTTGCGGCCTAGCTGAAGTTGAAACTCACTCCCAATTAAGGCTAGTTATTCAGAATGAGAGAAGTACAGACTGGAAAGCCCCAAGGCATTGGGATCACTGCTGTAGTTAATTTACAGTGAGCTGAATTCAGAACATCAATACAACATGGTCAAATTTGCAGATAATAATCAGCTGGGAAGGACATTGGTGTCACACGTGGCAGCTCAGAACTTAGAGATTGATTAAGATAAAATAGATAATTGGACAGGGAAAATAATCAGCTGAAATTTCAAGCAGGAAATCTAAGATACTATACATAACTAAAAAAAGGGTAAGCCATACACTTATTTCACAGAATGTATTGAAATAGCCAAATGTGAATCCAAAAGAAACACAGAAGGATGAGTGTTCATGATGCGTAATAAGATTAACCAGTGTGAAAAAGAAATCAACAATGCTAAAGAAATATCTGAAGAGAAAATGATGGAAATACTTAGAGGTCAGAAAGCATCTCTGAACTCTGAATACAGGTGACCTCCACATTATGGCCAATTGGGTTACAGAAATTCACCTTTAAAGAATTCACAAATCACTACTCAAAAATTTGAGATATGGAATAAAATTCGTACTAACGGAATTTATGTATGGGGAGAAAAAGCAAATGAATCAACACAAAATTTATTTTATAAAATTTTAAAGAAGGCCATTCAGCCCATTGTGTTTGCACTTGTTGGAAAAGAGCTACCATCTTAATCCCACCTTTCAGCTCTACATCTGTAGCCCTACAGGATCCTTTTTTATTTGCACTGTTTACTTATTTTGTAATTTATGGTAAATTTTATGTCTTCGCACTGTACTGCTGCCGCAAAACAATAAGTTTCACGAAATATAAGTTAGTGATGATAAACTTGATGCTGATTCCTCTCGTACACTTCCAAGTAAATCTTCAATGTGAAATGGTAACTCTGTTTCTCCAGGGATGTTGATTTATTGCTTCTTCTGAGTTTTTTGTAGACCTCCAGCATCTTCAAAACTTTGCTTTTGTAATTCAATGCTTGTTGAACTTTGCACCTTAACAACAGGTCAAAGGATGTCACAAATAAACTGGGTTGTGCCCTGGCCAGACCATATCTCTAAAACAGCATCCAGTTGTGTTCAACACTAGAATTGTCTAAGCATTGGAGACAATGAAGATAATCATTTTATGTTTAATTCTAAAAGTCAAAGTCTGAGATAATGCATCTGTATATTTTATTTGCTTGTTTTCTGAGAGTAGACCATGTGAACAAGGGTTCAAACTAGAAAATGATAAGTGCAGTACCGGGAGGATTTTCTTCTTTATACTAAAAGAAGTCAACATATGGAATAATCTTCTAGGTAGCTCAGGTAAGGCAGGCAGCCTGGAATTGTTTATTAATGATTATAGAATGAAGTGGAAGCATGGGACAGAAGTAAGTTATTTAACCTTTCAAGCCCGTTCTACCATTCATGTATGTCTGTTTCCTGTGTACGTTAGTACTTTATACCTTAATACTTAATTCACAGAAATCTACCAAGCTCAGAATAAAAGTTATCAATTGACCTGATATCAATTGTATTTTGCAGAAGAATTTAAATCATCCACTGTGTGCAGAAGCATTTGCTGACTCTGCAGGCAGGGAAATGGCAAAGATCTTCATGATTGTTCTGAAATAAAAATGGTAAATGCTGGAACCACTCAGCAGGTCAATCAACATCTGTGGCAAGAGATCTGAGACCCTGCTTCATGATTTTTCTGGTTTGATAAGTTCTGATGAGCTGGATGAAACTCATCTGTAACTGCTATGTTATCTAATGATCCAAGTCTTTAATGTACCCCCAAATTATCTGCTTTAGGGAACTGGCAACAGAAAGACAAGAAGCAAGAGTTAGCTTGGCAGTCCCAAAGTGCAACACTGATGGAAAGGCTTTGAGTACAGTTCCTCAAGGAAGCAATTATTTTGATGACCACATCACAGTTCTCTTACTTACAAGGCAAATTCAATAGCATAATATATGCTGAAGATGGAAATATGGAAGGCTATTGATTGCTTCAGTGGAAGACCTTCAACTGTAAGAAGTCTATTGCCCTTGGTCACAACCAAACCGCAAATCTTTGCAACTTTTCCATGAAATGGCTTCCAAATGCTGCACTAGAAAATGGCATTTAAAGGATCTTGCAGATGTACGTCAACATACATTGCTTATATTACCACATGAATTTGCACAATGGTGCAATTTTCAAATAATAGTGATGAAGGAAGTCCATTTGTAATTTAGTAACTGTTCGTTATTGATTCTCTGTGTCAGTTTTCCTCTGTAATGCCATTAATTAATTTTAATACGCTGCAAATATAGAATCATATGAGACTAATAAAATGTGATATTCGGGGTCAGGGCCAGTTAAGTTTTCTTCTTTTCAGTCTCTAGTGGGCCTGCAGCCAGCCAAATTATCCCAGCCAAGCAGCTGTAATCAGTTTATTCTGAGGGATTTTTTTGCAGCAGACCAGCAGTTACACCTGTGACACTGGTGGGTAGCCTAAGGGTCCAGGCCATGGTACTCTTGCTTTGTTGCTAAAGGAAAGCAGGCATGGTAGTGTAGTGGTTCACGTAGTGCTATTACAGCACCAGCGACCCAGGTTCAATTCCAGCCGCTGTCTGCAAGGAGTTTGTACGTTTTCCCCATGTCTGCATGGGTTTCCTCCGGGTGCTCTGGTTTTCTCCCACATTCCAAAGACGTACAGTTTAGGAAGTTGTGGGCATGTTATGTTGGCACCGGAAGCGTGACGACACTTGCGGGCTGCCCCCAGAACATTTTACACAAAGATGCATTTCACTGTGTGTTTCGATGCACATGTGACTAATAAAGATATATCTTATCTTAGTATTTATATATAACACCCTATCAGGACCTGAGGAGCTCAAAAATGCTTCACAACCAACAACCTATTTTTTGAAGTGCAGTCATTATTCAATGTAGGAAATGCAGCAGCCAATTTGCACATTCATCCCAGGAACACCAATGTTATATGAATCAGATAATCGCTCCACTATTGATATTATCAGCAGGAGAAAATTTGACCAGCTCTAAGGTACCTCATGGTAGGCTGGTCTGGAAGTCTAAGTTACATGGGTTCCACAGTGAGTTGGTAAATTGGATCCAAAATTGGCTTGGTCATAGAAGACATGGGGTAGTGGTGGAGAACCGTTTCTTTTGACTGAAGGTCTGTAACCTGTGGTATTCTGCAAGGATCAGTGCTGGTACCTCTGTTGTTGTAATGTATATGATTGATTTGGATGAAAATGTAGATGGTTTGATTAGTAAGGTTGCAGATGACATGAAAATTCATGGGAGTTGTGGATAGTGAGGAAGGTTGTCAAAGGATACAGCAGGTTATAGATCAGTTGGAAATTAGATGGACAAATGGCAGATGGAATTTCATCTGGACAAGATTAAGGTGTTGAATTTTGGGAGGTCGAATGCAAGAGGAATGAATACAGTAAATGGCAGGACCCTAAGGGGCACTGATGTACAGATAGATCATAAGGTGGAAGTTCATAGCTCCCTGAAAGTGGCAATACAAGTAGATAAAGAACCATATTGCATGCTTGCCTTCATTGGTTGGGGCAGTGAGTGTAAAAGTTGGGAAGTCATGTTGTAGCTGTATAAACGTTCATTTAGGCCACCTTTGGAGTGTTGTGTGCAGTTCAATTCCCCACTATAGGAAGGATGTGGAGGCTTTGGAGAGGGTATAGAAGAGGTTCACAAGGAAATTGCCTGGATTGGAGAATATTTACTATAAGGAGAACTTGGACAAACTTGAATTATTTTCTCCCAGAGGTCAAGAGGTTGATGGGCAACCTGAGAGAAATATATAAAATTATAAGTGGCATAGGTAGATAGTCATGGCGACACTTGTGGGCTGCCCCCAGAACACTCTACACAAAAGATGCATTTCACTCTGTGTTTCGATGTACATATGACTAATAAAGATATCTGTCTTAAAAAATACTAGAGGGCACAGGTTTAGTGTGAGAGAGGGAAAGTTTAAAGGAGATGCGTGGGGCAAGTCTTTTATGCAGAGCGTGATAGGTGCCTGGAACAAGCTGCCAATTGAGGTGGTAAAAGCAGATATGATAACAATATTTAAGAGGTATTCGGACAGACATAGACAGGGAATAGCAGCATACAGACCATGTACAGGCAGATGGCATTAGATTAAATTGGTATTATGGTCGGTGCAGACATGATGGGCTGAAGGGCCTGTTCCTGTGGTGTTCTATTCTGACTGATTGCATCACAGCCTAGTATGGAGGCTCCAATGCACAGGATCACAAGAGGCTGCAGAGGGTTGTAGACTCAGCCAGTTCCATCATGGGCACCACCCTCCCCGCCGTGGAGGACATCTTCAAGAGGCAGTGCCTCAAGAAGGCGGCATCCACCACTAGGCACCCACACCATCAGAGACGTGCTCTCTTCTCGTTACTACCATCAGGGAGGAGGTACAGGAGCCTGAAGACCCACACTCAATGATTCAGGAACAGCTTCATCCCCCCTGCCATTAGCTTTCTGAATAGTCTATGAACCTATGAACACTACTTCGTTATTCCTTTTTTTTTGCACTATTTATTTATTTTATAATTTATAGTAATTTTATATCTTTGCACTCTACGGCTGCCACAAAACAACAAACTTCACAACAGGTAAGTCAGTGATAACAAACCTGATTCTGAATTTTCCATGCTCCTTTAAGGAGTGTGGTGATGGATTACATTCAGAAAAACAGGATGAAAACTTTGTTCTTCCCCTCTTATCTTTCACACTTTTGACATCTTGATATCTTCCATATGATCTGAATCAACAACACTTTATATAAGCAAGCAGAACTGGATATAGAAACTGATAAGATTAAGTCCTTGGATCCAGTCTGCTGATGGACGTATCTGCACCGTTAGCCTCGGCTGAGTACTATATTGACTTATCACCTGTGCATGTTAGGTGGGCCCAGGTATCCTTATATAACCATCTTTTAATTCACTAATAGAGGGAATGGCATTAACACCAGGCTGGAGAACACTTAACAATAAGGCCGCACTGTCATAACCTATTTGGCAAATATGCTAGTCATCAAGATAATATTAATGTAGCATTGTACAACACCACCAATGGAATTAGAATGTATTTTGAATGCAAGCAAATATGCCTTTTACATTTACAGTTGCAGCCAATTTCACTATTTGTAATTAGAATTTACAACACAGAATAGGCTAGTAAGCTCATTAGTCCATGCTGGTGTTTATCTTCATACAAGCCACACTCCCCTACCTAACCCTGCCAGTATGTCCTTTCATTCCTTTCTCATTTATGCCTCAATCCAGACACTCCTTTAAACGCACTCATGACATTTGCCTCAACACCTCCTTGAGACAGAAAGCTTCACATTCAAACCACTTTGTCGGGGGAGTGGGTTCAAGCATAACCAAGCACCTGAGCTTTTTCCAGAATCTTGGATTTCCAGCACATGGGATGAATCGTGGAGACATCATCCATGATTTCCTACTGTTGGAGATTGATGGTGCAGGAAACTACAGGTGGGATGTGCCCTCCCAGGAGCACCCAATCACAGAACTCGCACCATAAATATCAATGATGTCCTAAAATTATTATTTGTTTTTGTTATTGGGTTGAGGTCACAATACATCTTGCTCCTTTAGTTGCCTTGAGAAGGTGACGATGGATCATCTTCTTAAAGTGCTACAGTCCTTGCAATGACGGTGCCCTACAAAGGTGAAGCTAAGGAATTCTGTAACATTGCAGGAATGGCATTATGTGTCTGTCTGGATGGGGTGTCACTTGAAGGGGATCTTGGAGCTAATGCTCTTACCATGACTCTCACCAACTTTTATCGATGCACCATAAAAAGTATCCTATCTGGATCTATCACGGCTTGGTACGGCAACTGCTCTGCCCAAGACCCTAAGAAGCTGCAGAGAGTTGTGGACACAGCCCAGCGCATCACGGACACCAGCCTCCCCTCCTTGGACTCTGTCTTTACCTCTCGTTGTCTTGGTGTAGCAGCCAGCATAATCAAAGACCCCACCCACCCGGGACATTCTCTCTTCTCTCCTTTTCCATCAGGTAGAAGGTACAGGAGCCTGAAGGCCCATACCATGAGACTTAAGGACAGCTTCTTCCCCACTGTGATAAGACTATTGAATGGTTCCCTTATACAATGAGTTGGACTATGACCTCACGATCTACCTTGCTGTGGCCTTGTGCCTTATTGCACTGCAGTTTCTCTGTACTGTTATTGTTTTTACCTGTACTACATCAATGCACTCTGTACTAACTCAATGTAACTGCACTGTGTAATGAATTGACCTGTACGATCAGTTTGTAAGACAAGCTTTTCACTCTACAAGTGACGATAATAAACCAATATCAATACCCATACAAATACCAATTACTTCTACGGTAGTGTTGTAAAAGGTGGCCCTGGGCGAATATATACATGAGGTATATGCCCAAAAAGATACTAACCTCATCAGTGCATAAGGACAAAACAGAACTGCTGTGTTAGATCTCTGATTCAATCAGGTTTGCTCCCCAAGGGCACGTCACCTTAATACTGTGTGAAACAAGTGCAATTTGTTTGAAGTACTTTATTGAAAGACTGAAAGCACTCATTTATCAAATGAGCCCAGCATATCATTACTCTGTTGATCCTAGTTAACTGACTGAAAACTGTTCTGATCTTTTAGCACTCACAAAATGTGGGTGTTGCTGGCAAGACCAACTTTTACCACCTATCCTTAATTACATTTGAACAGGTGCTTGCCAGCCAACCATTTTTTTGTAGTTCTGCAGTCACAAATTGGTCAAGGACTTTCTTCCCTGAAGTATGTTAATAAATTAGATGTAGTTTTTAACAATAATCATGATCACCTTTACTAAGAGTAACTTTTATTCTAAATGTAGTTATTTATTTGAATTTATTTGAAGCATGCTGAGATTCAAATTCACACCTCAAGGTTAATAGGCCCAAGTCTCAGGATGCTCTCCTGTAACTTGACCACTTTGCCACTGCATCCCAACATAACCGACCATCTCTCTTGAACATCTCTCTCATTAGACACGAATACTCCTCATGTAAACTGCATAGAAAAGTATGGCAATAAATGAAGGATTGACTAGGAAACAAAAAGAACCAAGAGAGGTCATGGAATTTGTTTCATATTTATCAAAAAATAAATCTTTTACATATGATCAAAAAATTTTTTTTACATGTCTGGACAATAAGTTATCACATGAGCTGACATTGTTGGCTATCCAAATATATGTATCCCTTAAACGCAATTGTGGGAAGGACTGTTTCCAATGATTAGTAAAATGCTGCTATGAGGCCTGTCAAAGCAGGATCTCCTTTTATAAAGCAGTAATGTAATAGTTATTATTGGAAGTGTCAGTATGTCTCAACTGTAGATTAATTTGTACATCACCACTGAATAAGAGGGAGGATTGGCACTGAAAATATTCTGAAATCTAATTTATCTTTCTGACACACTGATTATAGTCATGTTACATGACACATGCAATAGTTTTATGTTACTAATTAAAACATCCATTGCACAAGACGAGAAGAATTCTTACTTTTTTTATTTGCCCTTTTCTCGCTGGCTGTTGGATACCTAATTGCCGAGCAATGATTAGGAGGCCTGCACTCGGTTGTGGTGTCTCAGGGACACTTTCTGGAGTAGTCTATAATATATCTAAACCATGACGCCTGAGGTAAATCAATCAAACAAAAATGTAGAGATCGAAAGTGCCTGTTGTTGAGTCAAAGAGATGAAGAAATCCTAACTTCAATCCCCTATCTGCTGATTAGTTGATCTGAATCAGAAAACTTGCAGCTTTCTGGACTCTATATTAGGCTCAGCACTTTCTCCCACTGTTCTCATTTACATTGAATCAAAAAAGTGCCAATGCTGGGAATCTGAAATAAAAACACAAAATGCTGGAAACATTCAGCAGATCAGGTGGCATCTGTGGAAAAAGAAACAGAGTTAATGTTTCAGTTTGGAAAACAAATAAAACTGCATATGTAGAAACTGAGGGGGTGGGGGAGAACAGCTGCTGGACGAAATCAGCCAGTCAAGTAGCATCTGTGGAAAAAGAAACCAGTTAATGTCTTTCCTCAGAACTGGGGGTAGAGTGGAGGGGTGTAAGTTTTCAAAGCAGAGCTGGGAGGAGGAATGAGGTGTAAAACAAAAGTCGCAGTCCGTAGGGATGATCCTGAGCTTCCTGTCGAATGCCACTTAAATTCTCAATCCCACTCTCACTCTCTGCTGCTTCCTCCACTGCCTTAGTGAGGAGCAAGGTATTTTCTGTCTAGGCACTTTGCATCCTTCCGAAGTGGAATATCGAACTTTCCAACTTCGGGTAAACTGCTCGCACATTGATCCCCATTCTTATGCTTAAGTACCTTGCACATCCCGTTTCTATAATACGTCTCACTTATGGTCAGTACCCATGCTCCTTATAACTTGATCTGTCTTATCCTATCTCCATATAGCCTTTTGTCTTGGACCTCACTCCTTCCACCCCCCCCCCCCCCCCCCGTTCTGCTTTGAAAACTCACTTCTCTCACCTCTTCTTCCCCCTGCCCAGTTCTGAGGAAGGGTCCCTAAGCAAAACATTGATTAGTTTCCTTTTCCTCAAATGCTGCTGGGCTGGGTGAGTTCTTCGAGTATTTCTGGTTTATTTAATGTTTCAGGTTGTTTTAGACCTGAGTTTCTTGCATTTACTGTTCCTATTCTCATCTACACCTCCGCTAGATTTTTACTTGTTCTATTACCATTTCCTTTCTCATTGTATCTTCAGCCCTTTTGTCATTTAATCTTTCTTGCCCACCATTCTTTGACAGACCATCTCTTTTGTCCTCTCTTCCCCTCCCAAACCCACAGTTCTGCATCCTAAAACCTGCTTCATGTCTAATGTTTCCCCTGTTCCAATGAAAGGTCATCAATTTCAAACATTAACATCTCACCGCAGATGCTCCCTGACCTGCTAAGTATTTAAAGTGTTTGCTTTTTTTTTACTATTTCAATTTTATCTACGCAGAACTGGCAAAAGGAGAGCTGACAGTCCCAGTGGTATCCCTGTTAAAATTATTGGAAACAGTTCTTTTCACTACATAGATAAAGCTCTCATGCAAATAGGCTACTGATTAAAAATTCTCACATAATGATGAAAGGTCATTGGCCTGACATTAACTCTCTTTCTTCAGGGATGATCTCTGACTTGCCAACTATTCCCAAAATGCTCTGCTTTCATTCCAGTTTTCCAGCATTTGCTTCTGTTTGCTTAAAATTGCCATCCATGTTTTCAAATCCCTGAGGCCTTTCCCCTTCGATCCTTTGCATTCTGCTCAAGTTCCCAACGGCCTTATGAGATCTCTGCAGCCACTTTAATTCTACTTCTTTTGCCTCCCCCATCAGCAGCTTTGTCTTCAGCTTTTTTTAATCCAAAATAATCTTTATTCATAATAAAAGACAAACTATATACAATAATAAAACAGTGCAAGCCTTTACATTCTTGTACAGATCAGTCATTAGTGTTACCTTTTTATGTTAAAAAACACAGCACCGATGCCACTCGTGTGGCTCCCTGGGGGCTACCTAGTCCCATATTTCCAATATTTAAGGAGCTTTCTTGCCTGACCCTGCCCCTCCCTCTCCAGTGGCAGAGGAACCCTAAGCTGTAGTCCTTCCCCACTGAGCTCTTGTGTTGGCTGCACCCAGCTTCAGTGCGTCCCTCAGCATGTACTCCTGCAGCCTGGAATGTGCCAGCCGGCAGCATTCCCCTACAGACATCTCACAGTGCTGGAAGACCAATAAGTTTCAGGCAGACCAAAGGGCACCTTTCACCAAGTTGATGACCTTCCAGCAGCAGCTGATGTCCGTCTCTGTGTGTGTCCCTGGGAACAGCCCGTAGATCAGAGAATCCTCTGTTATGCAGCTGCTGGGGATGAACCGTGACAAGGACCCTTGCATCTTTCGCCACACCCTCCTCGCAAACCCACAGCCCGCAAAGAGGTGGGTGACCGTCTCGTCCCCAGCACTGTCTTCCCAGGGACAGCGTGCGCTGGGAATGATGTTCTGACCATGCAGGAAGGATCTGACTGGAAGGGCCCCTCTCACCGCCAGCCAAACGAGGTCTTGGTGCTTGTTGGTGAGTTCTGGCGATGAGGCATTCTGCCAGATGGTCTGGACATTCTCCTGATGGACTTGTGGTCGAAGGTGTTGGTCTGGAAGAACTTTTCCACGAAGGACAGGTAGTCCGGCAACATCCAGCTGACTGGGGAATTGCGCGGCAACAGGGCCAGGCCCATCCTTCGCAACGCCAAGGACAGGTAGAACCTCGGCACGTAATGACACTTGGTGCCTACATACTTTGGTTCCACACACAGCCTGATGCAGCCACAGACGAAGGTGGTTATCAGGATGAGGGTGACATTGGGGACATAGGCGACCCGTCGGACCCGCTCCATCTTGGATCTCTAGATGAACCGGAAGACGGCACAAGTGATTTTCGAGCCAGAGGAACGAGGAACAGGCCACACCTGTGCCAAGTATAACAGCCCTGAGAGCACCTCACACCTGACGACCAAGTTCTTCCCAGTTATTGAGAGGGAGCGCCGTTCCCACTGTCCCAATCTCTGCTTCACCTTCCCAATCCGTTCCCGTCAATTTTTGTTGCACGCCCCAGCTCCTCCGAACCAGATCCCCAGAACCTTCAGGTAGTCAGGCCTGACTGTGAAGGGGATGTTGGATTGGTCGGGCCAGTTGCCAAAGAACATGGCCTCGCTCTTCGTGCAGTTAACTCTGGCCCCTGATGCCAACTCAAACTGGTCGCAGATGTTGATCAATCTGCAAACTGACCTTGGGTCCAAGCAGAAGACGGCGACAGCGTCCATGTACAGGGAGGTTTTCACCTGGGTGCCCTCATCGCCTGGCAATGTCACCCCTCTGATTCTCTCGTCCTTCAGCCACCAAAGCCCTAAACACTAGAATTCCTTCCCCACCACACTCTCCTACTATCTCTCTTCTCTCTTTCGCCTTCCATGACACGCACCTTCACCATGTTGTCTCTTTGGCCAAACCTTGGTCACCTGTCCTAATAGCTGCGTATGTGCCTCAGTGACAAACTATGTTTGATAGTGTTCCTGTGAAGAACCTTAGGAGGTTTTCCTATCTTAAACATCTATTTAAATGCAAATTATTGTATATTTTTGCATAGTGTCCATTAGTTTGTGAAGGGAATATCAGCTGGTAGCTACTATCTCATAATCACTATACAGCGCATTATTGGATTATAACAGGGCTGGATCATTTATATTTTCTTTGCAGCTGGATAGCATTTTGAACCAATAGAGAAAACTCAGACTGGGCAATGCACTGGATTGTGATCACTGCCCAAGAAGTGATTTTTTTCACTTTCTTTTGGTGGGGGTATCTTTGGGCATTTTCTATGCTGTACAATTCCATGATACTAATGTTCAGCAAAGGAATAACATAACTTAAAAATGTTGACAAAAAATATTCTGTATTTATTTAATTTAGACTTTTTTATGAAAAAAGTACAGTTTGAAAAAAAAGATGTTTAGTAGGGCAAGAAAACAAGATAGAGATTCTAGCCAAGCATTCTTTGCTTGGCTTACAGTAACATTGGGCCAGCATTTATCGACCATCCCTTATTACCCCAGAGAAGGTGGTGGTGAGCTGCTTTATTGAACCACTGCAGTGTTTCAGTATTCCATCAAGGATAGGAACATCTCTAAGAGAGAAGAAGAGGAAAGAGAAATTGGAAAAGTTATCAGAGTAGGAAAAGGTTCAAAACTTTTCTGCTGGGCTTCTACTTATTCCCCAATGCTGCACTTCTCCCTCCATGAATGCTGCCTGACTTGCTGAGTATTTCCAGCATTTTCTGTTTTTATTGTCATTTCCTCTTATGCTCTTATTGAAAGGGGCACTTGAATTTACACACAGCGGAGTCTTGCTACAAATGGCTGATAGGCAATTTTACAGGCCACTGAGGTGAATACTTAGTTTTGGTATCCAAACTGGTGCCCTCACTTTCAAGAAAGAAAGACAATGAGTGGAAAATTCTAAACACATTCTGCTTTGTATGTATAACTTTAAGACTAATACGTACATGTGGTGTGATTTTGGATATATTGTTTTATCAACCACTGCTGTTAATTGGGTACTGCCATACATCAATACAAGATGTTTGGCTAGAATCTCTTTCTTGTTTTCTTGCCGTACTAAGCAGCAATTTTTTTAAATGTACTTTCTTCATAAAAAAATCTAAAATATGTAAATACAGAATGTTTTGTCAACATTTTCATAACAAGTAATTTTATTCCATTACTAAATACTAGAATCATAGAATTGTACAGCACAGAAAAGAGCCCTTTCAGCCCACCTTGTCTATGGTGACCATGATACCTAGCTATGTTAATCCCATTTGCTTGTATCAGGCCTGTATCTCTCTTTTCCCTTCCTATCCAAGTACCTGTCCAGATCCCATTTAAACATTGTAATTGTACCTGTGTCTACCATCTCCCCTGGCAGCTCACTCCAACTAACCACCACCATCTGTTTGAAAAACTTACCTCTCAAATCTTTAAATTTCTCCCCCTCACCTTAAACTTGTGCCTTCTAGCTCTCTGCTCCCCTGCCTGCAAAAAATGACTCTATATATCCTATCTACATCGCTCATAAACCTCTTTAAGGTCACCTTTCAACCTCCTACATTCAAGGGAAAATAAAGATAAGATATCTTTATTAGTCACATGTACATCGAAACACACAGTGAAATGCACCTTTTTGCGGTAGAATGTTCTGGGGGCAGCCCGCAAGTGTCGCCATGCTTCCGTTGCCAACATAGCATGCCCACAACTTCCTAACCCATATGTCTTTGGAATGTGGGAGGAAACCGGATCACCCGGAGGAAACCCACGCAGACACGGGGAGAACATACAAGCTCCTTACAGACAGTGGCCAGAATTGAATCCGGATCGCTGGCGCTGTAATAGCGTTACGCTAACCACTACACTACCATGCCTGCCCAGTCTGTCCAATCGCTCATTATAACACCAGCCCTCCATTCCATGGTGAATCCCTTCTGACTCTCTCCAATGCTACCACATCCTTCCTTTGTCATCAGTTATCATCTATTTGTTGATAGGTTAATTGGCCACTGTAAATTACCACAAGTGTGCAGGTGAGAGTTGAGGGGAATATGGGGAGAATAAAAAAAGTGAGGTTAGTGTAGGATTAGTGTAAATAGATGCTTGATGGTTGGCATGGACTCAGTAGACCAAAGGGCTGGTTTCCATGCTGTATGATTCTGTAACTCCATAACTTTATTTATAAACTTAAAGTAAATAGTTCATGGGTTTTCCACACAAGTTTTAATTAACCTGTGTGCAATGTCAGGAGGGAACTTAAGTGTGGCCCTTCTCCTTAGAACCTCCATGGTTTATATAGAGAAGAACCTATGGATGCTACAAATGCAGCAATAAAGTTGTTACATATAGCAACAGGGTTAGCTCTGTGCGGACAGTCCTGGCCTATGGAAGGCTCGGGTTGAATCCAATCAAGTATGAGCTGGTTTTAACAGCTAGGAGCTTAGTGAGTGTAAATAGTTAGCCAGTCTGCTGAAGATTCAAGCCAATGTTGCCTTACTGGGTATGCCTATCTGTACCTCAATGAATTAGTCAGCCCTGTTACCTTCTTGGCTGGTCCAGGCAGCAAATTTCTTTTTGAAAAGTAAGCAGCTTTTGAGACTGGTGTTTGAATCACATCTGCATCGCAGGATAAATGAATACCATTTCCATTTCTACAGGAGACATACAATAGGGAAATAAGGAGTAATTATTTTATTAGACAGTGGAACTCACAGCCATAGGAAGTTGTCGAGACACATACCTCAGAAGAAAATTAGTCAAGTACATAAGAGAAAAGGGAACAGAAAGCTATTCTGAAAGGTTACAATGGGCAAGATAGGATCAGACTCAAGTGGATTGGACAACATCAAATAGTTTGGTCGGATGGCCAATTTCTGGGCTGTGTTTTCTAAGTAATGCACTCATTTAGTGAATGCAAGCTCTTTTGACTGATACAGTGCCTGCCTGATATAGTGCAAAGAGAGAGCAAATTAGCTTCCTCATCAACTGAGACTTGTTCTGCTCTCAAATATCTGGCCATTAGCCATTTGCCAGTTGACTGCTGGAATGTACTCGAGATGACACTGAGACGTACACTAGTAAGTAAAGTAGCAGACCTCTGGTGAATTGTAAGCTTTTATCTGATGTGTACTATTCGGATATATTATGGCAAGAATCAGGGCAGTTTTACCAGACAATCAACACAATCCTGAGGGATGGAACGTGTGTAAAAATAATGGATTGGGACAGCTAGAAGTATTGATCTAAACTAGGATTGAAACAGAAGACATGCTGCGGGATATGATACGTGCACAATGACAGGACTTAAATGAATAACACGCAAGTTAGACCATCTCTTGTGTCATGACATTCTTCATGTGTAGAATGAAACACTAAAAAATGTTAGCTGCCCTAATATATAATAAGGCTTATTGCTGTTTCAGGGGAGACTTTCATCAATCTTGTGCCTACTCTTGTCTTTACTCTCTTTTATTTGCCAAATTCTGGTAGGCAAAGCAAATTCAATTGCAGTACAAATAAAGCCACTTCATTTAAAATGCAAAGTGCTGTCTTTCAGCCTGTGTAATTATTGGTTGCTCTCAGCAAGAACACTAGAGGGCAGTCCTGTAACTGTACTACATAGCTTGCCGTAAAAGGTTATTGCTGTGTAACCTGTGTATGTATGTTGTGGGGAGAATCCAGGTTGTATTGGTTTGATTTTTAGCAGAATAAATGAAGCCAGAAAGACTTTGGAGGCTTTGGAGAGGGTGCAGAGGATGGTTCCCCAGGATGTTGTCTGGATTGCAGTGTATTAGTTATAAGGAGTGGTTGGACAAACTTGGCTTGTTTTCTCTGGAGTGTCGGAGGCTGAAGGGAAACCTGACAGAAGTATATAAAATCATGAGAGGCATAGATAAGGGTAGTCAGTCAGTCTTTTTCCCAGAATGGAAAAGGTTTAAGGTGAGAGGAGGAATGTTTAAGGGAGATGTGCGAGGCAAGTTTTTTATACAGAGCAGTAGGTGCCTGGAACACGCTGCCGGGGAAGTGGTAGAAGTAGACACAATAACAACGTTTAAGAGGCACTTAGACAGACAGATGAACAGGCAGGGAATATAGGGGTATAGATCATGTGAAGACAGATGGGATTAGTTAGATTGGTATCTTGGTCAGTACAGACATAGTGGGTTGAAGGGCCTGTTCCTGTACTGTACTGTTCTAAGCTCTATGTTATGTTGACTCACTAAAATGACTCTGGGACTCAGGAAAATTATTTTGAGGAAGTGAAATGACAGGTTTCTCCTCATCGCCCTCCAAGGCAGCTATAAAATTATCAAAGTTTGGTTTTCATGGCATAAATCTGATGGTCACTAATGGCTCAATGTTAAAACATATTATTTCTGCTGTTGTTGACTAACCCTAGCTATTGACTAACCCCATGCTAACACAGCCCAGTTAATACAGGGGATGAAAATAATTGATCCACAGACAGACCAGGATCAAATAAATCCAGAACATTACATATTTACAGGCCCCTCTGCAACTCTGTTCAAGTGATGCCTTCTGATTCATAGACAGTGGTTTCTCTCATAGTCTTTACTTTGCAAAAGAGATAGTTATACTGACAGAGAGAGAGAGAGAGAGAGAGACAGAGAGAGAGAGAGAGAGAGAGGCATCAGGGAAAACATTAAAATCTACCTTCCAAGCAGCTAGGAAACCAATTGTGTGATTGTTTTTAATGTAACACATATTCACTTTTAATGATTTTCCATGTTTTGCCAAAGAATCGCATTAATAAATTTATAAACCCCAATCCTCCCTAATATATCTTAGATTTAAACATAGCTAAAAATAGAATGGATGCTTGTTTCCACTAAGATGGAGCAGTAAGCTTCACAGTTCAGTGACCCAACATGATGACAGCTGTTGCTCTGGGGAGGGGGTATTGCAAGAGTACTTTGCAGCTTCACAACATGGGCCATCACACTAGCTGTGAGTCAAATTTTGTTGTGTCAACATAGATGCTGTTTTATGTTAAATGAGCGGAGAAAATGGAATGACATTTAAAAGGGTTTCTGGTTTAAGACATTCAATCCAACTTTTTTTCATCATGATGAAATCTGGCCAAGTAGGAACCTAGTGCATGCTAAACTAAGGGGTCAGTGATTTAAAATATAAACTTAAAATTACAGTGGCATCATAAGCAGTCAAATGCTCAGCCATTGTTCATTATGTAGCTTAGTGCTGGACATTTTTGGATTCTTCATTCTGGAGACAACCACAAAAATCTAGGTTGATAATTCATTGCAATGCTAAAGGGGCACTGCACATATCAAAGCCCTGTCTGTTCCCTCAGATAGATGCAAGCATGATTTCAAAGAATAGCAGGGGAATTATCCCAAGGGTCCTGGTCAGTGGACCAGAATTCATTGATTTCAGCAGGTGGAGAACCATTGGCAAACTGTTGGTCAGCTCATTCATGACTTCTGCAAAAGGAAAGTGCTGGAGGTGAGATACAACACCTCTGACATTCTGCTCTGCCACTGGACTCAGCATAAAGATCAGGGAAGGGATGGATGCCCTTTGGAATTGCCACCCTTGACTGAAAAGGTTAATGTAGGGAAATTATTTATTTTCATTTAATTTTACTGTTTTTAATTAATTTCCAGCACTTAACAGTATTTTAAGTAAATTTGTTAGTTTTAATGATTTTTTTAATTGATGTAAATTCATTTGAACATTTTGTTTAAATGGCTCTGATCATCAGAGACATTTAAAAATTGTTCAAAGGCCTTTGACAACAATGAGCTATGCAGCCAAGCCTCCAGCTCGATCAGTCCCACATGGATGCAAAAACCTAGTGCGACCACAGGAAAGGCCTGGGAGTGATGTGGGTAGTGAGCCTGATCAAGCGCAATCTGTCCCAATATTTATCCCTCAATTAACGCCACAAAAGTTGATTATTTGATCATTATTAAACTCTTGTTTGTGGGAATTTTCTTTTGACAAATTAGCTGCTGTGTTTCCTACATTACAATAATGTCAACGAACTCTTCAAAAGAACTTTGTGAATTCTTGGAAAAGATATAAAAGGAGTTATATAAATGCAAACTTTTTTTTACATCTCTTAATGTATTTGTATGATATCACCACACAAGCAATTTTAATGAGCAGCAATCCGTTTGTTTTAAGTGGGTTAAAGCTTCAGCTAAGTAATGACCAAAGAATTGTCTTCCCAGTACAATAAATGTTAATCCATTGATATCAGCAATGGTAATTTATATATTTACGTTTGCATTCATGACTGAGGATAGGCAAATAGCTCAATTGAATTTTAAACTATAACCTAGAAACTGGACACATTTAGAGTCATGGAGAACTTCATCACGTATACAGGCCCTTTGGCCCAACGAGTCCATGCCAACCATATTGTCCACCCAGCTAGTCCCAATTTCCTGTGTTTGCTCTATATCCCTCCAGGCCCCTCCCCTCCAAGTACCTATCCAACTGCTTCTTAAATGATACTATTGTACCTGCCTCAACCACTTCCATTGGCAGCTCATTCCATATACTCACCACCCCTGTGAAAAAGTTGCCCCTCAGGTCCCCTTTTAAATCTTTCCCCTCTCACCCTAAGTCTATGCTCTCTGGTTTTGGACTCCCCAACCCTGGGAAAAAGACTGCTACCATCCATGTTACTATGCCTCTCATAATTTTAAATATTTCTATAAGGTTGCCCCTCGTTCGCCTACATTTCAAGGAACAAAGACCTAGCCTGGTCAACCTCTCCCTGTAACTCAGGCCCTCCAGTCCTGACAACATCCTCATAAATCTTTTCTGCACTTTTTCCAGTTCAGCCACATCTTTCCTCTAACAGGGTGACCAAAACTGTACACAGCCCTTCAAGTGCAGCCTCACCAATGACTTATACAACTGCAACATAATGTCCCAACTCCTATACTCAGTGCCCTGACTGATGAAGGCCAACATGCTAAATGCTTTTTTCACCACCCTATCTACCTGTGACTCCACTTTCAACAAGCTATGCACTTGAGCTCCTAAGTCCCTCTGTTCCATTACACACCCTAGTGCCTTACCATTCATGGTATAAGTACTACTCTGGTTTGATTTTCCAAAATGCATCACTTAACACTTACCTGTATTGAAATCCATTTGCTCAGCCCACTTCCCCAACTGATCAAGATTCCCCCATAATCAACAATAACCTTTTTCACTATCAACAACACCTCCTAATATCATGTCATCAGCAAATTGCTGATCAAGCCCTGTGCATTCACATCCAAATCATTTATATAAATAACGAATAAAAAGGGTCCCAACACCAACCCCTGCAGCACTCTGCTTGTCACCAGCCTCCATTTCGAGAAACAACCTTCAACCACTCCCCTCTGCTTCCTACCTCCGTGCCAATTTTGAATCCACTTAACTAGCTCTCCCTGGATTTCATGGAACCTAACCTTTCAGACCAGCCTACCATGTAGGACCTTGTCAAAGGCCTTGCTAAAGCCCAAATAGACAACATCCACTGCCCTACCCTCATCTACCATTTTGGTTACATCTTCAAAGAACTCTAAAAGATTCATCAAACATGACTTCCCACACTCAAAGCCATGCTGACTCCTCCTAGTCAGACTCTGTCTATCTAATTGCTGGTAGATCCTGTCCCTCAGAATTCCCTCCAGCATCTTCCCCACCTCTGATGTCAGGCTGTAGTTCCTCGGCTGGTCTTTGCTACACTTCTTAAACAAAGGAACAGCATTAGCTACGTTCCAGTCTTCAGGAACTTCAACAGTGGCTAACGATGAAGCAAATATCCCCACAAGGGCCTCCGCAATTTCTTCTTGAACCTTCCTACAAAGTCTGAAGATGTACTCCATCAGGCCCTGGGGATTTATCCACCTTAATGCATTGTAAGACTGCAAAAACCTCCTCCCTGGTAATATGGATATTCTCCAAAACATCTCACTTGTTTCCCCTTTCTCTTGAGCAACCATGATTTTCTCCTCAGTAAACATGGAGGAGAAATATTTGTTAAAAATCCCACCCATCTCCTGTGGCTTGAGACATAGGTGGCCCTGCTAATCTCTAAGGGGACCTACTCTCTCCTCAGCCACTCTTTTACTCTTAATATATCTATAGAACCTCTTGGGATTTTCCTTAACTTTACCTGCCAGATCTATCTCATACCCATGTTCTTATCTTCCTGGCACTTCCAGGTGTGATGTACCTTAGGAGACTCAAGGGACTGCAGATACTGGAATCTGGAGCAATAAATAAGCTGTTGGAGGAACTCAGCAGGTCAGGCAGCATCCGTCCACATTTGTACAGATTGTGTTGACCACTTTCTGACAGGTATACCTTACAAGCCCATTGTGGCTTATTTTCTTGTGTGTTGCTATCTGCATCTGCCTACCTGACTTTACAAAGGTCTGCTTATTGTTGGGTCTCCCAATGATTATTGCAGGCTTCCAAAATCATGCTCTGATCTCTGCCTGAAGAAAGAGCCCATGCCTCACAATGGCATGGATCATCTGCAGCACAGAATTCAATCTGTAAGGATTGTGGCAGTGGGGGGATGGGTGGTGTGGTGTGGGATTGGGGTGGGGGGATGGGGGTTGGGGGGGTTGGGGTGGGGGTAGGGTGAAGTGCCCTCACATTCAGTGTGTCTGTATGTGTGTGGAAGTATGTTTCCCCTCCCTTGAATTTTCCCTCACCTCCATGGTAGCACTGAGGTTACCAGAGAGAACACTCTTGAAGTCAAGACCCAATTCCCAGTGGCAAGGGCACAGCAGCCACAATTTCTTCAGGCTGCTGCCATTGGGTGCATAAGTCATGTCTTATACAGCAAACAGGTCAAAAACTTCAGTTGTTGAAGGTAACATTTCCCCATTGTGTGATTATTTTTCAAGAGTCTTTCAAATGGCAGCTAGTGCTGAATGCATTTGTTTGGCACAGCTAATAGGTGTGAACTCCAATTTCCACCCATATCATTTGTGTCCATAGTAATCACCCATAAAACCAGTGCTGGTGTACCTGCAGGTATACTCTTCAAACAGCATGCTAAATGAATTAAAATGTGTAGGAAAATGAGGCTCCTGCTGCTATAGAGCAGGACAGTGGCATGGATTTCATCCTATTTCCTCCTCACCTCAGGCACTGAATGATTTGTAGACTGAAGGAGCACATCTTTCTGTCCTTTTATTTGTCTAAACTGCAGAGAAAGCATGTAGTAAGTCACAAATAACACTGAGGTGAAGCAACCATTAAGCAGACTGTGTCCCAGCTTTTCAAGAAGTAACTTGAGTGGAAGGGCAGGATCTTTTACAGCAGGTGTTAATTGAAATGATCCCTACCCATCTTTAGGCTGCAGAAGAAAAATGTGTCAGAAACATAGGTTTTTGACACCGTTATGAATTAAGAATTGATTCCACTCAAGACCAAGAGAACTAATCTCTCAACAAGCAACCCAAAGCATAATATTAGTGTCCTATAAGGAGTTAATTGGTTTCAGAAAGGCAGAGGAGAAATGGTTTTATTTTCAATGTAGGGGGAGGAGTTTCATTACGGTGAAAATGCAAGGAGAAAGGAAATGGTTTTCCACTCAAGGTTAGTGGCAGGAAATGGAACACTCTCTTGTCCATCGAAGCCCCTCCAGCATGGGTAGATGTTGACAGAATTTAGACGTTTCACAGTCAGATATGGAACCAGAAATAAAAAAAACTGTGTTCAGAACAAAGCAACTTATTAGCAGTCAAATGAGTGATGTCAGTATAGCTGCTCTGAGGGTTAATTGAGAATTAGACTTTTACTCAGCAATCAAGTACATTTGACATAAAGGCAAGAGAATGGTACAAGACGTGTATCAGCATGAAAATTTCCATTGATGATGTTAATCTATACATGAAAGTTGTGAGACACATCCATCAATTTCAGATGTCTCGTGTAACAATGGGCATGAAGAAGAACAGCAATTCCATGATTCCTTTGACTAACCCAAGATGGGGGTAATAGGGAGAGGGGAACTTGAGGATTTACAGGTGGCTGTCAATTAACAGAGAGGTTTCCCAGCAATTAGCTCTGGTGACCCCAGGTTGTGTTAAACCCTCAGGGTGTGCTGCCAGCAGGAATTACAACTGAATTTAAAGGAACATACTCCATTACACACAGCTTCGCCTTACCTGATAAACAAAGCATTGCAGATTCAATGATGCAAAGTCCTTTGCCATCATTGTCCTTCATACACCATACACCTGTGAATGAAATGCAAAATGCAAGGATGCCTCTGTTGAGCCACTGTTGGTCAGGGGCCTTTCTCAATTGTTGGACCATCTCATTGAAGTGACACTTGGGGAGTTGACATCTCCAGGGCAGTGTGTTATCTGACAGCTCTGAAGTTGTCCACGCTGAATAATCTTGTGCACAGCCTCAAAACATCATACCTGATTTTGCAGGGAATAGATCCCAAATTTGCACTGCACAAAATCACATGGCTGCCATTATGTATTTGATCAAATAAACCACACTAGGAATTGTCATTGGCTGTCTTGAGCCAATAAATGAAAACGGCTTACACATCCTCACTGAAAGAACATCACTGACCACCTATTCTCTCTGTGACCATGTGGGTTTGTTTTGGGACTCTGCTTTCTTCGCACATCCCAAAGGTGTGCTGGTAGGTTAAATGGCAATTGTAAGTTATCCTGATGTAGGTTAATGGCAAAAAGAAACAAAAGGGAAACTGATGGACATGCGTTAGAGAGAATAAGTTGCAGGGTACAGGGAAAAAGGGAGACGAGGGATGAGACTGATAGGATTGTTCCCCCGGGAACTGGCATGAACCCAATAAGATAAGATAAGATTTCTTTATTAGTCACATGTACATCGAAACACACAGTGAAATACATCTTTTGCCTAAAGTGTTCTGGGGGCAGCCCTCAAGTGTCATCACGCTTCTGGCGCCAACATAGCACATCCACAACTTCCTAACCCATATGCCTTTGGAATGTGGGAGGAAACCGGAGCACCTGGAGGAAACCCACACAGACATGGGGAGAACGTACAGACTCCTTGCAGACAGCGGCCGGAATTGAACCCGGTTTGCTGACGCTGTAATAACGTTACACTAACAGCTACACTATCGTGCCTCATGAATAGTCTCCTTAATTATGAGACCTTTGGAGAGCTGTGGCCAGCCAGGGAGGAATGAAAAACAGAGGATGAGAGACACCAGCTACATGGTTACACTGTTGCAGAAAATGTCACGCTGGAAGTTCCACAAGCAACAACACTTCCTCTGCAACCTCCCGTGGGGAGTTGTGGCAGCCATGACTCACAGACAGAGACTGTGGGGTCAGCATGAAGATTAGGATGCCTGAGCAGCTTCGAGGTGGAGGTAGAGCAGAAATAGTCTAACTCTTGATTCTCCAGAGGTGGAGGGCTTGAGATTTCCATGATCCTTTGTGTGAAACAGTGTTTCCTGATTTAAACTGTAACATGCCAAGCACTGGTTTTATGGAAGTGGGGAGGTGATGGAGTAACATTAACAGAAGAACCGGTGAGAGTCAAGAGGTGGCTCACCATCACCATCACAAGGGCGATTAGGGTTGGGTAACTAATGTTGGTTTTGCCAGCAGTGCCCAGATCCCAAAAGATGATTTGATAAGGAACTTCGTCTTTGGAGCCAAACGGATGTAGAAGCATTGGCCACCATTTATAGTCAGTGCACAATATTCACCTGAATGGCATCAAGTAAGCCAGGGAATGTAGTGATCTCCTGTGCATCTGGGCACCTCCCACATCTTCGTCTGGCCATTTGGCTTCCAAGCCATTGCAAGGTGCAGGCTGATCACAGTGTGCAGCTCAGAACTGATCTGAATAATTTGATCTTGACTAAAGTAGCATATGGCTAAGTTATTGGACAAGCAGTTAGTGTGCTGGACCATTAATCCGCAGACAGGGGTTTGAATCCCATGATTGTAGCAAGAGTGTAACTTTAAGTAATTAAATAAATCTGAAATTAAAGCAAGTCTCGGTGATGGTAATGATCAATCTGCTGATTACTGTTAACATCCACTTGGTTCACTATTGTCCTTCAGAGAAGCCATTCAGATATCTATTCCTGATTTGGCCTAGGTAGATACAGAGCGTAGTGACATTGTGTCATAACAACAACCTTTCTCTCAATGTCAGCAAAACAAAAGAGCTGGTCATTGACTTCAGGAAGGGGGGTGGTGCACATGCTCCTGTTTACATCAACAGTGCTGAGGTCAACAGGGTTGAGAGTTTCAAGTTCCTAGGAATGAACATCATCAATAACCTATGCTGGTCCAACCACATTGACACCATGGCCAAGAAAGCTTGCCAGCGCCTCTACTTCTCACTGCCTCGGTAAAGCAGCCAGCATAATCAAAAGCCCCCACTCACTGCAGACATTCTCTCTTCTCCCCATTCTCACCCGGCAGAAGATACAAAAGCCTGTAAGCACATGCCACCCGGCTCAAGGACAGCTTCTATCCCGCTGTTATAAGACTATTGAATTGTTCCTTAGAATGATAAGATGAACTCTTGATCTCACAATTTACTTTGTTGTGATCTTGTACCTTACTGTCTACCTGCACTGCACTTTCTCTGTACCGTAACACTTTATTCTGCACTCTATTATCGTTTTACCTTGTACTACCTCATGCACTGTGTAATGAATTGATCTGTATGAACGGTATGCAAGACAAGTTTTTCACTGTACCTTAGTACATGTGACAACAATAAACCAATTTACCAATTTGTCCATTTCTTACATGCTAGCAACCAAAGATGGATCTCTCCTCCATTGTCCTCAATTGTCTCCTGTACTCTGTTTGAAATTTATTTTCTTTACTTATTTCACTGTCACTATGAAAATTAAAATTTCTGCGTTTATGAAATACTTCCCAGATGTGCATGTTTATACACCTTCCTCATTCCATTCCTAATGTCATAATGTACTCTCCTGCCACAGTTTTCCATCCTTTGTTGTTCTATCCATACATTCTCTGACCAGCCTTAGTGAATTCTGTTTGTCCACTGCTGTAATTGTGTCTTTTAATGAAATCATTCTCCTCTCCTAACTTCTCTATCCTTTTTATTGCCTAATTTTTGTTTTAGCTCCAATCATTTTCACTCAGGACTCTGGAACAGTGACTGTCCTTTAAACTGCATTTGTGCTTCAATCTCATTTGATTTCTCAGGCTGTTGTACTCCTGAACAGAAATATTATTTGGCTGATAGCTCCCAGCCTGTTAGCATGCTCTAATGGCCTTTTTTTTGGCCCTGTGACACTGATGCTCTGCTTGTTCCTGTTCAGATTATTTCATGTATATTAATGACTTTGATTTAATAATGCTCATCACTGCAGCTCTGTTTCTCATTGGACCCCATAACATGCTGCTCCCACCTCTTTCTCTTCAATCACTTTGAAATATTGCTATTCAGGTTACAGGTACCTATATAGGTTACACACCTTCCTGTTCCTTCAATCATAGTTGCACCAACTACCGTGCATTTCCTGATTATCAAGTCTCCCATAATTGTAAAGTTTCTGATCTGCTTCATCCTCCCTACAACCCCGCCAGGTCATCTGCTGCTCTAAAATGTCTTGATAATCCTTCTGGCCATCCTTCCCGCTACTAGAGGTGCTGTCTAACAGCTCCAGTAACCCAGGTTCAATCTCGACCTCTGGTGCTGTCCAGTGTGGAGTTTGCACATTCTCCCCGTGACCGTGTGGGTTTTTCCTTGGTTTTCCTGTTTCCTCCTATATCCCATGGAAGGTAGATTAATCGGCCACTGTGAATTGCCCCTAGAGTGCAGGTGAATGGTGGGAGTGTTGTGACTGTGACTAAGCCACACTGAGACTGAAGCTGGTAGATATAAAAAGTTTTTATTCATCTTGACAAGCAGGCGTTGTCTGGGAGACACTCTCGGCAGGATCTCTCCGAACTCAAAGTACATTGAGTTTTAAGAAAAATAACAGGTGATTCAAAGCAATTTCAATAGCTACAATTACGTAGTTTACTCAAATATTTTGAGTCCGACAGATGATTCCATTGAATTACATATTTACAATGGGAGCATAGTATAACTGACAAGACAACACCGAATGCTCATACACCTTTGCTGGAACAAAGTAATTCGAGTGGATGGTCTAAAGCTTCTGAGGACAGAGAACGCAGACGCCCAAAATTAGTGTTGTGAGGCTGAGTCTCTGGGTTCACAAATATCCCAATTATTGATAGACAGAGCAAATATGCAGATGACCATGTTTGATGGACTAAGTAAAAAAAAATAAGTCTGGTCTGGAACCAACCATGATCTCCATCACAATGATGCAAATTACTTCAGCTGAAGATGTCTGATGCCTGGTTTGATGTCAGCCAGTAAACATACTCCCATAGTCTTGCGTTTGGCTGATGCATATGAGGATGTCCTATGGTCATGTCAGTTTGCAAGCCGTATCTCTTGAGTGGCCTCCTGCTATGGGCCAGTAGCCTGGGCTTTGTAGACAGGGAATCATGTCCTTTGTCTAACAATCCCGATCAAGAGGTGATGAAAATGTGAAGAGAATAGATTGCAGAAATTAGTAGGGGGGAGGGGGGGTAATGCGATTGCTCTGTGAGCTGGCATTGATCTGATGGGTCGAAAGGCCTCCTTCAATGTTGTAAGGAAGTATGAAAAAGGAAGTATGGAAATTAATCATTCAAGTATCAAGTCTGTCATGCTTATTAAACTAGACTGGTCACCATTAGGATTCCCCCTGCCTACTCACTAACAACCACACACTCCTATATCTGTATGTGGAGTGACCATGTTCTGAGGTAAAAGATGCACAAATTCTTCACCCTTCTTAGAGTGTCTAAAATTCAACCACTCTAAAGAAGTATGAGAAGACCTAAGCAATTTCCAGAGGTCTGGTCGTTCTGGACAATCTTTCTTTCCACAAATTCCCACATTCTGTGGCCATTGCCTATTGCACAATTACTTACATATTTTACAGTTAGAACATAGAACAGTACAGCACAGTACAGGGCCTTCGACCCACAATTTTGTGCTGACATTTTATCCTGCTCTAAGACCTATCTAACCCTTCCCTCCCACATAGCCCCCTATTTTTCTCTCATCATGTGTCTATCTAAGAGTCTCTTAAATGTCTCTTATTTATCTTTGTTACTGATTTAACTTAATCGTTAATTCACAAATATGAGGTGGATTTCACCTGACCCATTCATTAAACTATTGCTCAGTTCTTTTATGTCTATTTACTTATTTAAATCTGATAATTGGACCTCTATTCTTGCCTCTTATGTATTAATGCTTTTTAAAAGTTAACTTGTCCATTACTTTACCCTACTGTTAAATATTACAGTGTGAATGAATTGGACACTGGCACCCTTTTTTGACATCAGCTGTGACTCTACATTTTCTTTTGTTCTGTTTGTTTCAGTGACATCACCATTCAGATTCCTTTCAGGACATTTTCAAATATCCTGTTAACACACATAGGACACACAACACAGAAGCAGGTCATTTAGCCCAGTCTATGCTGGCATTTATTCTCTCTGTACCTTTGCTGCTGTGCTCTGCTCTGTCTTCATCTGAATTCCCTCACTATTTGGAAATGACTTCTTCCCAGGGCAACAATGGCTAACACGGGGGGACATAATTTTAAGGTGATTGGAGGAAGGTATAAGGGGGATGTCAGGGGTAAGTTTTTTTACACAGAGAGTGGTGCGTGCGTGGAACACACTGCCAGCAGAGGTTGTGGAGGAAGATACATTAGGGACATTTAAGAGACTCTTAGATAGACACATGAATGATAGAAAAATAGGGGGCTATATGGGAGGGAAGGGTTAGATAGATCTTTAGAGCAGGATAAAATGTCGGCACAACATTGTGGGCTGAAGGGCCTGTACTGTGCTGTAGTGTTCTATGTTCTATGACACCACTGCTGTTGGCAGAATCTCAGATGGTGACGAGGAGGTGTACAGGAGTGAGATAGATCGGTTGGTTGAGTGGTGTCGCAATAACAACCTCGCAATCAGTGTTAGCAAGACCAAGGAATTGATTGTGGACTTCAGGAAGGGGAAGTCAGGAGAACACACACCAGTCTTCATTGAGGGGTCAACAGTGGAAAGGATGAGCAGCTTCAAATTCTTGGCATCAACATTCTCAATCTTGGGCCCAACACATCGATACAATCATGAAGAAGGCATGCCAGCAGCTCTACTTCATTAGAAGTTTGAGGAGATTTGGTATGTCACCAAAGACTCTTGCAAATTTCTACAGGTGTATGGTGGAGAGCATTCTGACTGGTTGCATCACCGTCAGGTATGGAGGCTCCAATGCGTCGGATCAAAAGAGGATGCAGAGAGTTGTATACTCAGCCAGCTCCATCACGGGCACAACCCTCTCTGCAGTCAAAGATATTTTCAAGAGGCATTGCCTCAAGAAGATGGCATCCATCATTAAGGACCCTCACCATTCAGGACATGCCCTCTTCATGTTACTACCTTCGAGGAGGAGGTACAGGAGCCTGAAAACCCACACTCACTTCAGGAACAGCTTCTTCCTGTCCGCCATCAGGTTTCTGAATGGTCCATGAACCGATAAACACTACGTCATTATTCCTCTTTTGCTCTATTTATTTATTTTTGTAACTTATAGTAATTTTTGTGTCATAGAGTAATACAGCAATACAGCACAGAAACAGGCCCTTTGGCCCATCTAGCCTATGCCAGCCTGGTTTTCTGCCGAGTCCCATCTACCAGAACCTGGACCACAGTCCTCCATACACCTTTCATCCATGCACCTATCCAAACTTCTCTTAAATACTACAATTGAACCTGCATCCACCACTTCCACTGGCGGCTCAATTTACACTCACACCACCCTCTGGATGAAGTAGTTCCCCCTCAGATTCCCCTTAAGTATTTCATCTTTCACCCTAAACCTATGTCCTCTAGTTCTAGTCTCACCCAACCTGAGGGGAAAGGCCTGCAACCATTCACCTTATCTATACCCCTCATAATTTTGTATACTTCCATAAGATCTCCCCATATTCTCCTGCACTCCAGGGAATAAAGTCATAACCTATTCAACCTATCCCTGTAATTCAGGTCCTCAAGTCCTGGCAACATCCATGTAAATTTTCACTGCACTCTTTCAAGCTTATTGATATCTTTCCTGTAGGTAGGTGACCAGAACTGCACACAATACTCTAAATTTGGCCTCACCAACATCTTATACAACTTCACCATAGCATCCCAACTCCTGTACTCAATGCCCTGATTTATGAAGGCCAAAGTGCCAAAAGCTCTCTGTATGACCCTTTCTATCTGTAATGCCACTTTCAAGGAATTATGGATCTGTATTCCCAGGTCCCTTTGTTCTACTGCATACCTCTGAGCCCTACCATTCACTGTCTAAGTCTTACCCTGGTTTGCCCTCCCAAAGTTCAACACCTCACACTTGTCTGCATTAAATTCCATTTGCCATTTTTCAGCTCATTTTCCCAGCTGGTCTAGATCACCTTGCAAGCTTTGATAGCCTTCCTCGCTGTCTACTGCAGCCCCAGTCTTGGTGTCATCCACAAATTTGCTGATCCCGTTTACCACATTATCATCTAAATCTTTAGTATAGATGATAAACAACCCAGCACTGATCCCTACGGCACACCACTAGTCACAAGCCTCTAGTCAGAAAGACAACCATCTACTACCACTCTCTGGCTTCTCCTGCTAAGCCAACGCTGAATCCATCCTGAATGCCAAGCGACTTAACCTTCTGGAGAAGCCTCCCATGTGAAACTTGGTCAAAGGCCTTGCTAAAGACCATGTAGACAACATCCACCACCTTCCCTTCATCAACCTTCCAGGTAACCTCTTCAAAAAACTGTATAAGATTGGTTAGACATGACCTGCCACACACAAAGTAATGTTGACTATCCCTAATCAGGCCCTGTCTATCCAAATACTTATATATCCTGTCCTTCAGAATGCCTTCCAATAATTTACCCATGACTAACATCAGGCACACCGGCCTGTAATTTCCCAGCATATTCTTCAAGCCTTTCTTAAACAATGGAAAAAGATTAGCTATCCTCCAGTCCTCCGGCACCTCACCCGTGGCTAAGGACATTTTAAATATCTCTGCCAGAGCCCCTGCAATTTCTACACTCACCTTCCACAAAGTCCGAGGGAACATCTTGTCAGGTCCTGGGGATTTATCCACCCTAATTTGTGTCAGGACAGGTAGCATCTCCTCTTCTGTAATCCAGATATGGTCCATGACCTCACTACTCTTTTTCTTCCGTTCTATAGACTGTGTCTGTCTCCTGAGTCAACTCAGATGCAAAAAATCCATTTAAAATCTCCCCCATCTCTTTTAGCGCCATGCATAGATGACCACGCTGATCTTCAAGAGGACCAATTTTTGTTCCTTGCTATTCTTTTGCTCTTAATGTAGCAATAGAAACCCTTGGGATTCTCTTTCACCTTGTCGGTCAGAACAACCTCATGTCCTCTTTTAGCCCTCCTGATTTCTCTCTTAAGCATTCCCTTGCATTTCTTATGCTCCTCAAGCACCGCATTTGATCCTGACTGCCTGTACCTGATATGCACCTCCTTCTTTTTCCTTACCAGGGCCTCAATATTCCTCGATAACCAAGGTTCCCTAAACTCAGTAACCTTGCCTTTTATCCTAACAGAAAAATACAGATTCTGTACTCTCAATATTTCACTCTTGAAGTCCTCCCACTTACCAAGCATCTCTTTGCTGGAAAACAACCTATCCCAATCCACACCTGCCAGATCCCTTCTGATGCCATCAAAATTGTCCTTCCTCCAGGTTAGAATCTCAACCTGAGGACCAGTCCAATCCTCTTCCATAATTAAGGAAAATAGCTAATGGAATTATGATCACTAGATCCAAAGTGTTCCCCTAGACTCACTTCTGCCACCTGCCCTGTCTCATTCCCTAAGAGGAGATATAGTATCACATTCTCTCCAGCTGGGACTTCTACATATTGATTAAGGAAACTTTCCTGAACACATTTGACAAATCAATCCCATCCAGTCCATTTACAGAGTGGGAGTCCCAGTCAATACGTGGAAAGTTAAAATTACCTACTATCACAACTTTATATCTCCTGCAACTGTCTGCTATCTCTCTACAAATTTGTTCCTCTATATCCCGCTGACTATTGGGAGGTCTATAATATAGTCCCATTAACATGGTCATCCCTTTTTTATTCCTCAGTTCCAGCCAAATTGCCTCAGCAGTCGAGCCCTCCAGTATGTCCTTTCTGAGCACTGCTGTGAGATTTTCCCTGATGAGTAATGCCACCCCTCCCCCTTTAATACCTCCTCCTCTATCATGTCAAAAACAACAGAACCCCAGAACATTGAGCTGCCAGTCCTGCAACCAAGTCTCACTAATGGCTACAACATTATAATTCCACATACAGATCCATGCTCTAAGTTCATCTGCCTTACCTACAATACCCCCTGCATTGAACTCGATGCAACTCAGGACATTAGTCCCACCATGCTCAACCTTTCAGTTTCCATCTTTGCTTGTGGTCTTAACATCTACTTTCCCCACAGCCTCTCCACTTGCTGCTCTGCCACTCTGGTTCCTACCCCTCTGCAACTCTAGTTTAAACACCCACTTACACCTCCCCCACACCCCCCCACCCCCCACCGAATCAACACTAGCAGACCTTCCCACATGGATATTTGGCCCACTCCAGTCCAGTTCAGGTGCAAACCGTCCCATTTGTACAGATTCCACCTGCCCTGGAAGAAAGCCCAATGATCTAAAAATCTGAAACCCTCCCTCCTGCACCATCTGCTTAGCCATGTGTTAAACTGCACTATCTTCCTATTTCTTACCTCCCAAGCTCATGGCATGGGTAGCAATCCTGAGATCACCACCATGGATTTCCTGTCTTTTAACTTACCACCTAACTCCCTGAACTCACTTTGCAGGACCTTGTCACTTTTCCTGCCTATGTCATTGGTACCAATGTGTACCATGACCTCTGGCTGCTCATCCTCTCCCTTAAGAGTGCCTTGGACTCAATCTGAGACATCTCTGACCCCTGCACCTGGGAGGCAACATACCATCCTGTGAGGTTACCATACCATGTCTTACACTGTACTGCTGCCACAAAACAACAAAGTTCATGACATATGTCAGTGATAATAAACCTGATTCTGCTTTCCCCAGGCTTCTCCCACAATGGGTTACTATGACATTAATCTAATTATCTGCCCTATTTTGAAATGTACTCAAGGTCTTTTGAAACAGGGGGTATTCTTGATTGTAAATATGCAAATAATTCATGTAAATATACAATATAATGATGTCATAAATATCTGAAACAAGCACATGTGTTAGTTGCTGTTAGCCTCCAATAAGCTACATACTTTAGTCCTGAAGCTTTTGGAGATTATTATTGTTAGAATTTACCAGTGCTGCAAGATTGAATTAAAAACATATGAGATAGAGGCAGAAGTAGATTGCTCTACCCTTCTCATCTGGCTCAGTGTTCAATAGGTTCATGGCTGATTGTTTACTTCAGTGCCACTAACTTCATATTCTCACAAGTGACAATAATAAACCAATACCAATACCAGTTCTTGGATTGGTAATTGAAATTGGTTTATTATTGTCACTTGAACCAAAGTACAGTGAAAATGTCTTGTTTGCATGCCATCCAGACAGATCATTCCATACCTTAGTACATCAATGTAGTACAAAAGGTAAACAATAACAGAATGCAGAATATAGTGTTACAATTACAGAGAAAGTGCAGTGCAGGTGGACAAATAAAGTGCAAGGGTCATGATGAGGTAGATTAAGATAATACGGGTGTTCCCAAACAGGAAACCATGGATGAATCGGGAGATCCACTCCCTACTGAAGGAGAGGACTGCTGCACACAAATCTGGTGATCCTGATCTGTACAAGAAATCGAGGTATGACCTTCGGAAAGCTATCAGGGATGCCAAGAGACAATACCAGTTATGGCAGGGCTTACATGCCATAACAGGCTACAAGACGAAGTCGGACTGCATAGCTAACAACAGCACATCCCTTCCTGATGAATTTAATGCATTCTATGCGCGTTTTGAACAAAAGGGAAGTGGATTGTCACTATCCACCCTGACAGCCACCAACACAGCTGAAACTGTGATCACAGTGGAGGACGTAAGTTTAGTCTTCCGGAGACTGAACACGAGGAAAGCACCTGGCCCAGATGGTGTCCCGGACCGCATGCTCAGATCTTGTGCTGATCAGCTGGCAGAAATATTTGCGGACATATTCAACCTCTCCCTGCTTCAATCTCAGGTTCCCTCCTGTTTCAAGAAGACCATTATCATCCCGGTACTGAAGAAAAGCAAGGTAACATGCCTCAATGACTACCGACCAGTGGCTCTGACATCCACCATCATGAAGTGCTTTGAGAGGTTGGTCATGGCACGCATCAACTCCAGCCTCCCAGACAACCTGGACCCATAGCAATTCGCCTATCGGCGAAACAGGTCTACAGCGGATGCCATCTCCCTGGCTCTACTCTCAGCTCTGGAGCATCTGGACAGTAAAGACACATACGTTAGACTATTGTTTATTGACTACAGCTCTGCCTTCAATACAATAATTCCAAACAAGCTTGTCACCAAACTCTGAGACCTAGGACTCAACACCTCCCTCTGTAACTGGATCCTTGACTTTCTAACAAACAGACTGCAATCAGTGAAGGTAGGCAGCAATACCTCCGGCACGATTATTCTCAACACTGGTGCCCCACAAGGCTGCGTCCTCAGCCCTCTACTCTACTCCCTATACATTCATGACTGTGTGCCCAGATTCTGCTCTAACTCCATCTACAAGTTTGCAGATGATACCACCGTTGTAGGCTGTATCTCAAATAACGATGAGTTGGAGTCCAGGAAGGAGATAGAGAGCTTAGTGGAATGGTGTCATGACAGCAACCTTTCCCTCAGTGTCAACAAAACTAAAGAGCTGGTCATTGACTTTAGGAAAGGGGGTGGTGTACATGCACCTGTCTACATCAATGGTGTTGAGGTCGAGAGCTTCAAGTTTCTACGTGTGAACGTCACCAACAGCCTGTCCTGGTCAAATCACGTAGATGCCATGGCCAAGAAAGCTCACCAGTGCCTCTACTTCCTCAGGAGGCTAAAGAAATTTGGTTTGTCCCCTTTGACTCTCACCCACTTTTACCGATACACCATAGAAAGCATCCTATCTGGATGTATCAACTGTTCTGCCCAGGACTGCAAGAAGCTGCAGAGAGTTGTGGACACAGCCCAGCGCATCATGGACACCAGCCTCCCCTCCTTGGACTCTGTCTTTACCTCTCATTGTCTTGGTGAAGCAGCTAGCATAATCAAAGACCCCACCCACCCGGGACATTCTCTCTTCTCTCTTCTTCCATCGGGTAGAAGATACAGGTGCCTGCTGGCACGTACCACCAGACTTAAGGACAGCTTCTACCCCACTGTGATAAGACTATTGAACGGTTCCCTTATACAATGAGATGGACTATGACCTCACGATCTATCTTGTTGTGACCTCGCACCTTATTGCACTGCACTTTCTCTGTAGCTGTGACACTTTACTCTGTACTGTTATTGTTTTTACCTGTACTACATCAATGCACTTTGTACTAACTCAATGTAACTGCACAGTGTAATGAATTGACCTCTACGATCGGTTTGTAAGACAAGCTTTTCACTGTACCTTGGTACAAGTGACAATAATAATAAACCAAACCAAGAGATCAAGAGTTTATCTTTATTGTATAAGAGATCTGTTCAAGAGTTTTATAACAGTGGGAATAGAAGCTATCCTTAAGCCTAGTTGTACGTGTTCTCAAGTTTAATTCCTTTAATATTTGAACCACAGACCACCTCCAAACACACTACACACTACACTGACATCTGTCTGCACCCCTACTTGCTTCTTCCAGACCCACCCCCACTCTGTTTCTTCAAATATTTCTCCAATTGTCTCACTGCATATTGTAGTCTCGTGGCCTGGCATATCCTACACAATACAATCGAGCCAGGAGATCAGCCTAGTTCAATGATGAGGGCAGAAGAGAACAGAACCAGCTGGACCCGAATGAAACGGCAGTCTTGTGAAGCCTTAATACATGTGTGCTAAACAACAAAAACAGCATACAATAGCCACAGCTAAGCAATCCCATAACCAAAAGATCAGACACTTTTGAAAAAGACTAACTTCTTCTCTTTCCCAGTTTTGATGAAGGATATTTGATCTGAAACATTAACTCTGCTTCTCTTTCCACAGGTGCTGTTTGACTTGCGGAGTGTTTCCAACATTTTCTGTTTTTGTTTAAGATTTCCAGCATCTGCAGGTTTTTTTTATTTTCATGTATTGTAGGAGTACTTTCACAAGACTGCAGTGATCACTGCAGGGTCTCAACCAGAAATGTCAACCATCACTTTGCCTCCACGGATACTGCCTGACCTGCTGCGCCCCTCCAGCACTTTGCTTTTTACTCCAGACTCTGGCATCTGCAGTCTCTTATATCTCCAGGTGACTCATCGCCACCGCTTCATGGGCAGTTTGGGATGGGAAGTGAATGTTATAAGATAAGATATAAGATATTTATTTATTAGTCACATGTACATCAAAACACACAATGAAATACATCTTTTTGCATTACTGAGAATGTGCTGGGGGCAGCCTGCAAGTGTCACTACGCTTCCCTGTACCCTGCAACTTCTTCTCTCTAACACATGTCCATCAGTTTTCCTTTTGTTTCTTTTTGCCATTAACCTACATCAGGAGAACTTACAATTGCCATTTAAGCTACCAGCACGTCTTGAGCCAATAAATGAAAGTGGCTTACACATCCTCACTGAAAGAACATCACTGACCACCTATTCTCTCTGTGACCGTGTGGGTCTGTTTTGGGACTCTGCTTTCTTTGCACATCCCAAAGATGTACTGGTAGCTTAAATGGCAATTTTAAGTTATCCCAATGTAGGTTAATGGCAAAAAGAAACAAAAGGGAAACTGATTGAAATGTGTGAGAGAGAAAAAATTGCAGGGTACAGGGAAGCCTGGCGACACTTGTGGGCTGACCCCAGAACACGCTTCCGGTGCCAACATAGCATGCCCACAGCTCCTAACCTGTATGTCTTTGGAATGTGGGAGGAAACCAGAGCACCTGGAGGAAACCCATGCAGACACACAAGGAGAACGTACAAACTCCTTACAGACAGTGGCGGAATTGAACCCAGGTCACTGGTGCTGTAGTAGCATTATGCTAACCACTACACTACTGTGCCGACCCTTGCCAGCATACGTACCTTACCGTGTTGACCTTGCCAGCAACGCTGGGATCCTGAAAAAAGTAATAGCTAAAAAAAAATACAAAATTGCTTTCTTCAGGTCTTTCCCGTGAATCACCACACCAACGTCACTTGGATTCCCTCACCCTGCTCCTCAGTGCTCTCTCCAGGACTTAACACTGGTACTTCATTCAGAGCTGTGCAAGCAGTTCACACGACAAATCACTTCACTGACATACAGTGGTAGTCATGTAGGAAAACATGGCAGTCATTCAGCACCAACAACATCCCACATATAACACCAGTCAATCTGTCATCAGTCCTATCCTCTAGGGGATGAAATATTGACCAGGTTACAAGCGGAACTTGCTGTTCTTCTTTGGATTGTTCCATTGGGCAATTAATGTCCACTAAATCAAATGAACTGCGAATCTGAGTCCGAAGGAAAACACCCCTAAACATGCAATGCAGTTTTGATCATCTTAGACTGCGCACGGGCTTAAGACACACATTAAGGTCACATGGACCTTGGATGAGGAACTAAAGTGTTCAGACTAGTTTATGTATTTCCTGGAATTTGCTTTGATCATGATATTTTATTTGTTATGTTCCTTTTCTCACTGTAACTCCTTTGCATTGCTGTCTTGGCAGGCTGCAGAATTTGAATCACTGAGTTAGAAAGTGCAGGAATATTGACCAGTGTTATAATTTACTGCTGAAGCCAGACTGTGTGAAATGATAAGACATGAGCCAAATCACCCAGGGGACAACCAAGGTCAGAACTCCATTACTGGTCAAAGATTACTTTTAAATTTGTAGCTTGTCATGCTTAGTCTGACTCAGTGATATCGCCTGCGAAAGTCTGTGCATTAGGTATTTGGCTCATTTGGCTGAATTTGGAAATATATTTAATATATTTGCAAGTTGTTTCCCAGCCAACCATGTCATATAAAAGAGAAAAGCATGGACACCGGAATTGGGAGGATATCCTTATCCGGAAGAGGCTGGGGCCTTTATTTGGGCTATGAAACAGAAGGTTGAGAGATTTTTAAGACTAAGTACAGGCTTGATAAAGTAAACATAGAGGAGGTTTCAGCCTGAGTATGAGGCCAAAATCATTGTCCATAAATATAGGATGTTCACTATTAAATCCATTATAGAATTCAGAAAAAACACACAAACATAATTAATAGAAGCAAGAGTTGACTATTTGGCCCATGAACCTGCCCTGCTATTCAATAAAATCATAGCTGATCTTTCACCCAATTCCACCTTCCCAGACAATCTCCAGTTTCCCTGTGTCCCTTATTATTTGAAAGTCTGTGGATTTTTTTTCAATACAGGGAAGAAATTTCTCCTCGCTACTATCCTAGTGGCCCCAATGCTGGACTCTCCAGCCAGAGTAAGCAACTTCTCAGCATCCATGCTTATGCTTTTGTGAGATTAATCCTCATTTTTATCAACACTGAGGAATCTAGATTTAGTCTTCTCAATCTCTCCTCAAGGGATAACACCTCATTCAAGTAGCCAGCTGAGTGAATCTTTACAGTACTCCTTCTAAACCAAGGATATTCTTCCTGTGGCAAAGGGAAGCCAAAGGAGTACATACTACTCCAGGCATGGCCTACCAGAGCTCCTTATAATTGTCGTTAAACTACTCTTACATTCCAATCCTTTTGTAATAAAGGTTAGTAAACTATGTGTTATCCAATTAATTTTTATACTTGCATGTTAATTTCCTTTGATTCATAAATAAAGTCCTTCGCCTGTTTAAAAAATATTCCCCCTCCCTATTTTTTGCCGCCTTGAGTTACTTTAAGTTCACAGTTCTCCATACTATATTCCATCCAAGACATTCCCATTCACTTAACATGGTTTTGTCCTTTTGTGCCGTCTTCCAGGCTTAGTTTCCCACCCAGGATGCATGAAACTCAGTTCCTTCGTCTAAGCCATTGAAATAGAATACAAATAGCTGAGAAACAATTACTGATGCACCAAGTCCAAAGATCCTTGAAGGTGGCAGCCTAGGTTGATAGGATTGTGAAGAAGGCATACAAGATGCTTACCTTTATTAGCCAGGGCACAGAATATGAGAGCTGGGAGACCTTGGTACAACTTTTTAAAACATTATTTAAGCCCTAGCTGGAATATTGTGTGCAGTTCTGGTCATCAACTATGGGAAGGATGTGATTACAATGGGGAAGGTGCAGATAGATTCACCATGATATTGCCAGATTGATATGTTTCAGTTATGAGGAGACACTAGATAGACTGGGTTTATTTTCCTTGGAACAGAGGAGTCAGATAAGTGAGCCCAGCAGAGATGTACAAAATAATCAGAGGCATAGATGGTAAGAAAAATTTCCCAAGGTCAAAGGTTCCTAAGACTAGAGGGCATAGGTTTAAGATGAGGAGTAAATTTATAGGGGATCTGAGGAAGAATATTTTCACACAGAGGATTTTACAATCTGGAATGCATTGCCCAAGAACATGATAGAGGCAGCATTTAAGGAGCATCTGGACAAGCACTTGAATCGCCAAAGCATTGTAGGCTACAGCCCATATGTTGGTAAATGGGATTAGAATAGATCGATACTCGATGGTCAGCATGGAGATGGAGAGCTAAAGGGCCTTTTGCTGTGCTGTCTGACTCTGGTTTTGAGTGATACTTATGGCCCTTGACTCAATAATCCGATCCAAAATTGAGTCATTTATTCCAACTCTGTTTCCAGTCTGTTAACCAATTCTCAATCCATTTTGTCCCCAATCCCATGAGCCTTAATTTTATGCAATGAATTATATGTTGCATATTCTTGAATGCTTTTTGAAACTCCAAATATACAGCATTCACTGTATCCCTGCTAACCTTACTAAGTCTTCATAAATTTGTCTAAATGCAATTTCTATTTTGTAATTCTTTATTGATTTTACCCAATTATATTCAGATTCTTTAAGTGACCTAATGGTAGATTCTTGCAATTTCCCTTTGCTGCTGTTGGGGTCTTCATCCCTGCTCTCCTCGTGACATCTTTCTTGAACAGAGATCCTGGCTGTAGGGATCATTCTAAAATCCAGGAAGCCCTCGAAAATCAAAGCTGATGCATTCTTTATCTCCATAGCCAGCTTGTCCAAAATACTGAAAAAAAATGCAAATGCTCTAAGTCTGAAATAAAAAAAAGAAAATGCTGGAAATGTTTGCAGATCAGGTGGTGCCTGCAGGAAATGAAACAGAGTTAACATTTCAGGTCCAAGACTCTTCATTGGAACTGGGAAAGAGAGAAAACAAGTTAGTTTTAAGTTGCAGATAGGGTGCAGATGAATTGATAAGACAAAGGGAATATCTCATAGGGTGAGGCCAGGGTTGCAGTGGGGATAAACTGCAGATGAAGTTTCTGGTTGGTAGGTTAATGGAGACAGTTAGGGAGAAAACACAAAAGAATATTAAAGCTGCAAAATGCAGAGCTGTAAGGAATACAAAGCATGTCAGTCTGTGCTAGTGGAGAGGGTGAGTGAGGGATGAACCTATGATAAGGTGAGGTTAGGGAGTGAGAGCACAAAATAACTAGCCTGTTCTGATAGAAACGATTCTGTTGTAGTCATCCTTTTGTGATATTGGGCCAGTTCCACCACCACCCACCGCCCCCCCCCCCCACCCCATCTCCATTGCTATAGCCTGACCTGCTTTGCATTCCTCACAACTCTGTATTTCACAGCTTTTATATTGCTTTGTTTGTGCTTTCTTCTTAACTGCCCCAATGAACCTATTAACCAGATTAGCTCAGCAGTTTATCCCCTTGGTAGCCCTGACGGTGCCCTACCAGAGATGGTCCCTTTGTTTTATCCATTCCTCCGTCACCTTCTCTGCAACTTAAAATTAAATTGTTTTCTCTTTTTCCCTGTTCCAATATAAGGTCTCCAACCTGAGACATTCAGGGATTTGTCAGCTTCTAGTCCCGTGAATTTTTTTAATGCAATTTCTTCATTAATATTAATTTTCTTTTCCTCATTCTCCCCAGACTCTTGGTTCCACACTGTTGCTAGAATGTTTGTTCTGTTTTCTGCTATGAAGACAGATTCTAATTGCTTGTTTAATGTCTCTTCCACTTCCATATTCCCATTTGTAATTTTTCTTGTCTCCACATGTAAGGAACCCACATTAACTTTTAATAATCTCATCTTTCATACACATCTACTTCTGTTTTTATGTCTTGCTCCTTTCTCTTTTTCCATTTCTTGGATATAATTTATCAAATTTAAATTCATTTAAATCTTCAAGTTCACTTTATTTAAGGCAACATTATAAGCCTCTTCTCTGGATCAATGATTTCCTCAACTATTTTGTGTTAGCTAAGGTTCCCATGAGATTTTTGTCCCTTAAGAGAACATATAATCATTGTAAGTTATGAATTCATTATCAATTAGGTCATAACATGTTGAGATATACTACTTGCTAACATATAGAGTGCTTGAAGCAAATAGTATAAATACTTATAAGGAGAAACCAGATAAATATATTAGAGAGACTGGAATAGAAGAATAGATGAAGAGTCTTTGGAACTAATCTCTTTTGGTGCTTAAATAATGATGTCGACCAATTGGCCTGAATGTCTTTTCCTGCATGGTGAATTCTATGTCATCTATGAGTTGAGATCATCAAAGGACATTATTTGTTGGACTGGTGTCAGACACCTGGACTGCTGATCCAGAGATATAAATTCAAATCTTGGTCTGGCAGCTGGTGACTATGAAATTACTAGATTGTTGTAAAAGCTTGTCTGGTTCAATAATATTCCAACAAATTTGCCATCCTTACCCAGTCTGGCCTTTATGTGACTCCAGATACACACAATAGAACAGTGAGTGTTCCTTCACCAGACAAACTGCAGCAGTTCAAGAAGGTGGTTCACCAACACCTTCTCAAGGGTAATTAAGAATGGGCAATACATGCTGGTCTTGCTAGGGACTCCCAGATCCTGGATAAAGAATAAATAAAAAATAATGTTGTTGAGCCTTAGCAGTCCTCTCAATCTAGGAGCTCATAGGAATGGAAGTAAATACTGATCTTTCTCACAGCATCACATCCCCTGAATTAATAATTGTTCTTGGGATGGTAGTGGTGAGCCACCTTCTTAAAGTCCTACTGGTGAAGTTACTCCCACTGTGCTGTTGGCTAGGGAATTCAAGGATTTCGACAACGACAATGAGGGAATGTAGATGTATTTCCAAGTCAGGATAGGGTGTAACTTTGAGGAAAACCTGAGGCTGTGATGTTTCCACCCACCTGCTGCCTTGTCCTTCTGGGTGGTGTGGTCAAGGTAGTTTGGGAGGTCTTGTTGGAGTAACCTGGGTATGTAACTAGGGGGATGAATATTCAGGCTGATGGATAGAGTGCCAATCAATCAGTTCACTTTGACCTGGATGGTGTCAAGCTTTTTGAGTGTTGTTGGAACTGCACTCTTCTAGAGAAGTGAAGAATATTACATCACTCTCCTAATGTCCCCAGTATCTGGTGCTTTGGAGTGTCACTCACAACAGTGTACACAGTCTCTGACTTGCTTTCATAGCCACATATTTATATGGATGCTCCGCTTTTGCCTCTGGTTGGTACTGAAAGAATTGAATACCTGGGGTTGTCCCTGGTGCTCTGGTTTCCTCGCAAATGGCAAAGAGCTGCAAGTTGGAAGGTTAAGTTTCCACTGTAAATTGTCCCAAGTGTGTAGGTGACTGGTAGAATCCAGGGGGAATTGATGGAGACATGGAAAGAATAGTATGGGATTAGTGTAGGATTCAAGTAAATGAGTGCTGATGGTTAGCATGGATTTGGTGGGCTGTTGGGCCTGTTTCTCTGCTATATGACTCTACATTTCTAGGCTCTAGTGTCTCGCCACCATTGACTTCTATACATCATTTCCTCAATGGGGCACAGCATCAGAATAAAAGGACGTCCCTTTAGAACTGAGATGAGGAGGAATTTCTTTAGCAAGGTGATGGTGAATCTGTGGAATACATTGCCACAGACGGCTGTGGAGGCCAAGTCATTGGACATATTTAAAGTGGAGGTTGATAGGTTCTTGATGAGGAAGGGCATTGAAAGTTACAAGGAGAATGCAGGAAAATGGGTTTGAGAAGGAAAAGTAAATCAGACATAATTGAATGGCGGAGCAGACTCGATGGGCCAAATGGCCTAATTCTGCTCCTATGTCTTATGGGTCCTATAATGAATGCAGGGCAACACAAATGGACCCTTACTTTCTTACCACTTGGACTCAGGGACCCTCAAATTATTATTCTGTTACCTCACTCCATCAAGCATCAGATGTAGTAAGTCAACTTCCAGTAAGGAGTAATGAAAAATGACTGAATTACTGCAAGGTCTGCAATTCAGAACACTAACCAACAAGAAAGACTCTTCACCTAAGCTGTTTGAAAGACTTATCCACTTCACAAAACCCATGTGCTGGGCACTCAGGTTGGATTGCTTCGAACTTACATTTTAAGTCAACCATATTTATAAATAAAAATTAATTTAGTTTCTATCATCCACTTACATTGGTGATACCATTCGCGCTATAAGGTGCATGTTGAGTAAACTAATGGATTGCATTTGCCAAGATTTTAGGTTGCCAAATGTGGTTGAGTAACTAAGGGGTTAACTGAAAGAAGATATGTGGGGGAAAAGAAAAACTTATTAGTTAGATAATTCCTTCCCTTAGCTGACTGGGAAAATATGCATGAGTATAGCTTCTAGCCTGAATTTTAACTTGATGTGTAATTATCGGTTATTTTCCACAAGTAAAACAAGAGTACCTGAAGGAGCCCAATTCAATAGAACAGAAAGTCAGGTCAATTTATATCCTCATAAAATCTACAGCCTCCACTCCAAACCCAGGAGAATATAGAGATTTTATAAATTGAAGTTTTTTTACTGATCTGAAAAGCTAAACAGACAGTGGCAGTAAAAATAGTATTGATGGCAGAGTGTTAAAAACAGAAAGTCATTTTTAACACTTACCACGCACAAGAGGATAAAGGATGTTAATCATGACCATGTTGCAAGTGTATGGTTTAAAAACTAATTGAGAGAGAATCAAAGGAGGCAAGAAAAACAAATCAAGTGTTGAGTTTAAGAAAAGCAGAACACTCTGAGATCATCAGGTTTCACTAGGTATGCTCATTATATTGAAACAAATATGTGGATTCTGTTTGAAGAAATCTGAGCATTTTCATTGCAACCTTTTTTCTTCATTCCAATCCTTTATTCTTCACAGCATGATTATTCAGTTATAGCCACACTGCATTGAAATTATGGGATTTTTTTTCTTTAAAAGCACAATGTCAGTGAAAATTGTTAAACTCACACAAACATCTGTTACAGAAATCTGCAGCCTGTGAGCTGTGACCTGCATTTCACAGCTTTAATGTCCCTTTCTTTGTTCTCTTGCTCTCTCACTAACTTTCCTCATTAATCTATCCATTAGACAGGTCCAGGCACAACAGGATCACATTGGCAACCCTGACCTTGCTCTATGAGAGCCATTGTCTTACCCATTCCTCCCTACTCTCTCTGCAACTTAAAACTAGCTTGTTTTCTAGCTTTGCCACATCTTTGGCCTGAAACATTAACTCTGTTTCTTCTTCCCACAGATGCTTCCTGTCCTGTTGAGTGCCACACATAAGGTTGCTAAACAAGATAGGAGTCTATGATATTACAGGAAAGGTTCTAGCGTGGATGGAAGATTGGCTGACTGGCAGAAGGCAAAGAGTGGGAATAAAGGGGGCCTTTTCTGGTTGGCTGCCGGTGACTAATGATGTTCTACAGTGGTCAGAGTTGGGTCCTCTACTTTTCATATTATATGTTAATGATCTGGATGATGGAATTGAGGGCTTTGTGGCCAAGTTTGCGGATGATACAAAGGTAGGTGGAGGGAGAGGTAGTGTTGAGGAAACAGGGAGTCTGCAGAAGGACTTGGACAGGTTGGGAGAATGGGAAAAGAAGTGGCAGACGGAATACAGCATAGGGAAGTATACGGTCATGCACTTTGGTAGAAGGAATAAAGGCTTAAACTATTTTCCAAATGGGGAGCGAATTCAGAAATCAGAGGTGCAAAGGGACTTGGGAGTCCTAGTGCAGGATTCCCTGAAGATTAACCTGCAGGTTGAGTCGGTAATAAGGAAGGCAAACACAATGTTTGCACTCAGTTCAAGAGGACTAGAATATAAAAACACGGATGTAATTGCTGAGGCTTTATAAGGCATTGGTCAGACCACATTTGGAGTATTGTGAGCAGTTTTGGGCCTTATATCTAAGGAAGGTTGTGTTGGCATTGGAGAGGGTCCAGAGGAGGTTGACAAGAATGATCCTGGGAATGAAAGGGTTAATGTATGAGGAGCTCTTGATGGCTCTGGGCCTGTACTCGCTGGAGCTTAGGAGGATGATGGGAGATCTCATTGAAACCTACTGAATATCGAAAGGCCTGGATAGAGTGGATATGGAGAGGATGTATCCAATAGTGGGAGAGTTTAGGACCAGAGGGCACAGTCTCAGAATAGAAGGACGTCCCTTTATAACAGAGATGAGGAGGAATTTCTTTAGCCAGAGGGCAGTGAATCTGTGGAATTCATTGCCACAGACAGCTGTGGAGACCAAGTCATTGGGTGTATTTAAAGCGGAGGTTGATAAGTTCTTGATTAGTAAGGGCATCAAAGGTTATTGGGAGATGGCAGGAGAAAGGCCTTGAGTAGGAAAAATAAATTTGTTGAATGGTGGAGCAGTCTCGATGGGCCGAATGGGCCAATTCTGCTCTTATGTCTTATGGTCTTATGAGTATTTCCAGCATTTTCTCTTTTTTTAGTAACTGAAAAGGAAACTTGCCTCTTCCTGGATCAAGGAGAATCCTTTGACCTCACCAATGAGTGGTCCCAGAGGTATCTACTCTGGTTTTTCAAATTTGAAATCCTCCAGGCATTTATCAGTCGGTAAAAGCTTTCCCCACCATTGGCGCAAGTGGAAATATAGGGTAGCTGTTCCATTTGCCAGAGATGAATTTAAAATGTTGTGAAAAAGTAGCAAAGCGGAATTGAAAAAAATCTTTCTTAATCAAAGGGTAGTTATGATCTGGAATTCGCTATTTGCAGAGGCTATGGAAACAGAGTCAACCAGTGCTTTGGAAAGGAAACTAGTTAAGAATAATTTGCAGGGCTCTGGGGGAAAAGAAGAGGAATGGGATTGATGGGATTGCTCTCCGAGGTGTCAACATGGATATGATGGGCCAAATAGCCTCATTCTGCATCTTAACAATTCAATGATTCTATAAGTCAGAGCCTTACCAGTTTGCACCAATGATCTCTTGTTCTGTACTTATGCCTTAACATAAAATACCATTAAAGCTTCTGATTGCATCTGGTGTCACTGCAAGTAAGTTGCAGTACAACTGGTAGACCTTTGTGCCAGCAGATTGCAATTCAGAGTTCCATTACAGAGTCTTAAGCATTATGTTCTGATTGATGCTCCCAGTTCAGCACTGGGGAACTGCTCCATTGTCACACGTGCTATCTTTTGGGTGAGACTTTAAATTAAGACCTCAAAGGGAATGTAACGATCCCCTGGCACTATTTTGAAGAAGAGCAGAAGAGTTATCCCCAGTACTTGGGTTAATATGTATTCTTCAACTTCACTACAGCCCCTCCCACACTATCACAGATATGTCAGTCCTCAGCCCCCTCCACTGTCAGAAGTCCAAGCCCAAATTGGAGGAACAGCACCTCACTTTCCCTCTTGGAACCTTGCAGCCTAATGGCATGAAGATTGAATTCTCCCACTTTAAGTAATCCCCACCCCCTTCCCCCCCTGTCCTAACCCCACCCCCCCTTAACCATGCCTCTTCTTTTCTTCCCTTTCCTAGCCTATCTCTCTTCTTTCTACAATCTTTTTTTTCTTTGCTTATCTTTGACCCAACCCCCGGTGGATCTGCTCTCCCCACCTGCCCCATACCTGCCTATCACTATTTCTTACCTGCATCTACCTATCACCAACCTGTGCCCACCCCACCTCCCTTCTTTTGTCCACCTATCACTGCTCTGCTTTTCCCTCCTGTCTCCTATATATTGGGCTTCCTCTTTTCCTATCTTCAGTCCTGAAGAAGGGTCCTGACGTGAAACGTTGACCACCTGCTTTTCTCCACGGATGCTGCCTGGCCTGCTGAGTTCCTCCAGCATCATCGTGTTTTTCATCTAGGTTCCAGCATCTGCGGTCCTTTGTTCCTCTTTGCTACAGTTCTGTTTATTGTGTGAAATTATGGCTGCCATGTATCAATAGTTATTACATGTCAAGAATATTTCATTGCTGGTAGGTAACATTAGAATGATCAAAAATTCCCATGCAAATGCAAGAATTTAGTCCAAATATTGACCTAATAGTTTACTTACATATTATGACACAGACTGAGGCTGTTCAGCCCATTAAGTCCATGGAAGCATGCAACAGAGCAAAGCCATCAGTCCTATTTCCCCTTCCCTTATTCTCTCTCACATGATCATCAACTTCCCCTTTGATTACTTTGCCACTAACCTAAACTAGGGGAAATCACAGTGGCTGATTAACCTTTGAGCATGTTTCTGGGATGTGGTAAGAAACCAGAGCAGCTGGGTGAAAGCCAAATGGCCACAGAGAGAACATGCAAACTCTACACAAATATACCCAAGGTCAGGATGGACATCAAATCCCTGGAGCTGGGAGGCAGGAGCACCAACTGCTGTGTCACCACACTACTCCCAAATTATGTAAAATGCATTGAACACATGTTTTAATGTGATAACACTCATCAGGACAATGAAGGTGCAGTTAAGTCTTTATGGTTGCAGTTTTCCCAGTGTCATTCACAAACAGACTGACATCAACACTAATCCCTGTCTTACCAATCGAACTTAGTACAATTATGGTAGAGCACAGTGGGGTAGAAGCCGTCCTTAAGTCTGGTGGTACGTGCCCTCAGGCTCCTGTATCTTCTACCCGATGGAAGAGGAGACAAGAGAGAATGACCCGGGCGTGTGGGGTCTTTGATTATGCAGAGAGAGGTAAAGACAGAGTCCGAAGGGAGGCTGGTGTCTGTGATGTGCTGGGCTGTGTCCACAACTCTCTGTAGTTTCTTGCAGTCCTGGGCAGAGCAATTGCCGTACCAAGCCGCGATACATCCAGATAGGATGCTTTCTATGGTGCATCGATAAAAGTTGGTGAGTTATGCCAACATAGCTTGGCTGCCATGGAGAACGTATTTTAAGAATCGGACTTGCTTCCCCAAGCAGTTAGAGCAGCAATGACACGACAGTTGCAAGTTCTGCAGGCAGATTTTGTTGGGAATTGTGCAGGTAATGTTTTAATGCATGAATAAGGTTAAGAAGTATATATGTTTCAGGATTCTCACCAATTCCCTGACTTTTCATAGGTCTGCCTATTGTATGCAGCACCCCATCAGCACACTAAACAGGGGTAAACATCAATTCATGGGCAAGTACTCCTTCCTTTCTTTATTGCCTTCAATAAGGCCTCTCATCGCAAGTTGATGTAAACCTATTGGGTTTGCGGTTAACCTTGTTTTATTTTATTGCTTTGCTGAAAACTATTATCAACTTGGCTTCCAAGCATTTGTACTTGGTGACATAAAGGCATTAAAATTCACAGACTGGGGCACTGATGCTCCTGGTATCCTGTTGTGAGTCCAGTGTACCTCCTCGGGGAAATGGCATAAACTTGCATACTCATGACATTTCCCTTTATGAGATCCAGCGGTTTTCTGCTGAAGCTGTAATGGGAATCTTGGAATAATCCTTGTGGGGTTTAAAGGTCTTTCATGTGGTCTACAATCCATTTTCACACAAAGTAACTTTGTTTTGTGGAATTAAACTTACATCGCGAGTGGAGTCTTAGGAGCAACTGTTCAATTTATCAGATCCTGTGCCCTCTGTGACTGGCTTTGAGAAACACCTGGCACCATCTCTGATCAAAGTAATAGCAACTAGAGGGGAAGAGAATAAGGGAGGAAATCAGGGATTCCTCTTCTACTTTCACCCCAAAATTCTCGCCCTAATATCAGCATTCCGAGAAATGAAAAAGCCACAGGCTCTTTGTTATTGTTGAACACAATCAAATGAGATTTATACCACGGAATGTATAAGCTTTAGTCCAATGAAAACTGAGATTTATTAATGGAACAAATCTTCTTGTGTTCCATTTCTTTTTCATGGCTGGAAGATACTGCAGGAGGCAAAAGCCGGGACTCCACAACCACAACGTATCAGTTTATGAGTATTTTTCTTGACTCTCAGGTCTATTAGCTTTGAACGTGATATTGCTTCAAATTTTAATTATGAGAAAGGTTATTCAAGAGGAACAACTTGTTTTCAGGCACTGAATTGGTCTACATTAACTTGTATTAATATCAATGAGAAAATAGAAGGCCATTGTACACTTCTCTTTTGAAGTGCTGTAGTTGTTCAATTTGAACAATTTTTCTTTTAAGCATTCTGCATGGTGCAGGCTTTTGATTCTGTCATTGACTGTATAAATTGTTGGTTGTCACATTTTCAAAGGTGCTTTGTCACTTCCATGAAGTTTTATCTTTGAAACTGTCAAAAAGAAGACTGTTACTGTAGAAATTATGGGAGGCTTGCATAGCTGACCCTAGCTTGGTAAAATAACTTGGATCGTGTTTACACGGAAGGATTTCTGACTCATAAGCTGAACATTTCTGTAACGTGGGTGACATTGACTTGGAGAAATGGAACAAAAACTTTTATGTCTCTCCTGTTCTTTATTTCCTATGATTTTGTAAAATGGACATCTGGTTGGCCATTTACTATTGTACACCATCATACAAAGTCAAAATGAACCTCAAATTTTTTTCTAACAATACCAAAATAAATAGGAAACAAAGGACTGCAGATGCTGGAGTCTAGATGAGAAACACGATGATGCTGGAAGAATTCAGCAGGCCAGGCAGCTTTCATTGGAGAAAAGCAGGCGGTCAATGTTTTGGGTCAGGACCTTGCTTCAGGACCGAAGATAGGAAAAGGGGAAGCCCAATATATAGGAGGGAAAAGCAGAGCAATGATAGGTGGACAGAAGAGGGGAGGAGCGCCCCCTTTTTTCCTCCTTACCTTTAACCCATCCCCCTGTGGATCTGCTCTCCCCACCTCCCCCACACCTGCCTATCACTATCTCTTATCTGCATCTACCTATCACCACCTTGTGCCCACCCGCCTCCCCTCTTTTGTCCACCTATCCCCTCTTTTGTCCAACCTCTGCTTTTCCATCCAATATATTGGTCTTCTGCTTTTTCTATCTTCAGTTCTGAAGAAGGGTCCTGACCTGAAACGTTGACCGCCTGCTTTTCTCCACAGATGCTGCCTGGCCTGCTGAGCTCCTCCAGCATCATTGTGTTTTTCACTAAAATAAGTGGTTGGTTCTATTTGACAAGTCAACCATGGCAGCAGAGATCATAAGATATAGGAGCAGAATTAGGCCATTCGGCCAATTGAGTCTACTCCGCCATTCAATCATGGCTGGGATTTTTTTTCAACCTCATTCTCTCGTCTTCTCCCTGAAACTCCCTTAGCAATCAAGAACCTATCAATCTCTGCCTTAAGTAAACCCAATGACTTGGGCTCCACAGGCCTCTGTAGCAATGAATTCCACAGATTCACCTCCCTCTAGCTAAAGAAATTCCTCTTCATCTCAGTAAAGGGACATCCCTTTATTCTGAGACTGTGCCCTCAGATCCTAGACTCTCCTACTCCTGGAAACATTCTCTCCAAATCCACTCTATCTGAAGGAAAGATAGCAATTTCCAAACATACTTTCTTATACAGCAGAACTAAATGAGATTGGGCCAATTTACAGTGAGGCCGCACGCCACAGGTTTGTTTTCCGTCGCTCTCTCTCTTTTTCCATTCTTTTCTTTCTGCCCTTCCTCTTGATCTGTTATTAAAAATAATATTTTCTAACTTGCTTTTGCAGACATTCACATGCATCTCCTGCTAGATACTACAATCCTGAAATGCCACTGAGATGGCAGGAGACTGGGAAGTCCTCTGTGACAGTTCAGCCTACTGCTTCACACAGAACCACAAATATTTTGATTTTGGGGTGAAAAAAAAATTACTGAGAACCAGAAGATCAATGGTAATATTTCACCGTTGAGATAACTTTCCAATTCAATTATTTGCTTGAAGCACAAGTTAACTTAAAACTGTTACTGGCACGGCAATACATAGACGGGCAGCTTAGTAGTGAATACTTTCAGGCTTCCCTAATGAACACCATGTTATGAAGGATGAAGTTCATCCAAGGTTCACAAGCTTCAATGATTGAGCGAGTAGCTACATTTAAAGATTGGAGTGGATTGAAGACCAAGCTTCAAGTGACTCATAATTCATTTTCAAAACTACCCATTTGACAAAACAGAATTGCCGATATATTGTATCAATTTGTCATCAACAGTAAGTAGTCCGTAAAAAGGCAGGACAGCCCTGGAATGCATTTTCATATCTGGCATGGAATCTTTTTCATATTTGATGTGTGTTCTCAGGTACCATTTGCTTATGTTTCCAGCAGACACTAAATATTAACACGTACTAAAACCTCTGACAAATGTGCACATCTGGACGAAATTGCAAAAAGCAGCTAGTCAAGAAGTTCTCTTGTGTTTTATTCCCATTGCCTGCTTTTGCTGCATTGAAGATCCAGAGCCATTGGTAAAGTTTTGGATGCTGAGAAATCAAGGCAGCGCCAATGATTTCACTTCCACTGACGGCAATAGACAGAAGCTCGTGGACAGAGAAACCCCAATTTCCTGATCATCTGCCGTGTGTACCCAACAACACCACCTCCACCTTTCCCTGTTCCCCCGCCCCCCACACCAACTCACACCTCCAAATTGCATGTCACAATCATAAAACATTTTCTAACACTAACCTCTCAAACCAGCCACTGGTGCCTTTGTTTGTTTTTTTTTCCTCTTCCTCTCACCACGAAGCTGTTGTCTTTTTGTTAAAGTTCTCCATAGATGCCTCATCATGACTAAAAACCTCCCCTTACCATCTATTTCCTGCACAGGTTACTGAATGTCAACTAGGAGTGAGAGCCAGTCGATGTTCCATTCGATGTCAAGCACTCGGAGACAAATTGTGACAATCCATCCCCAATGCAGTCAAGACCTGGTGTACACATTTTAAGAGAGATTTTCATTAAAATAGCACCTTTCAAGATGCTTTACACCCAATGAATTAAAACAGAAAATGACGGACAGTCCTCAGCAGGCCAGGCAACACCTGCGGAGAGAGAAGTAGACTATTTTGTACAACATACATAGAACTTAGAATGAACAGCACAGGAACAGACCCTTTGGCTCATGATGTCTGTGCCAATGAAGATGTTAAATTAAATTAAGTGTCTTTTGCCTGCACATGATCCATATCCAACCATCCCCTGCATATTCATATGCCTATATAAAAGCCTCTTAAATGCTACTATTGCATCACTCACCCCGGCAACCCGTTCCAGACACCTACCTCTCTCTGTCATAAAAACCTTGCTGTGCACACCTTCATTCAACTTTTCCCCCTCTCACCTTAAATGGCAGTCCTTCAGTATTGGTATTGGTATTGGTTTATTATTGTTACTTGTACTGAAGTACAGTGAAAAACTTGTCTTGCATAATGATCATACAGGTCAATTCATTACACAGTGCAGTTACATTGAGTTAGTACAGAGTGCAATGAGGTAGTACAGGTAAAAACAATAACAGTACAGAGTAAAGTGTCACAGCTACAGAGAAAGTGCACTGCAGGTAGGCAATAAGGTGCAAGGTTACAACAAGGTAGATTGTGAGGTCAGAATCCGTCTCGTTGTCTAAGGGAAACATTCAATAGTCTTATCACAGTGGGATAGAAGCTGTCCTTAAGCCTGGTAGTATGTGCCATCAGGCTCCTGTATCTTCTACCTGATAGAAGAGGAGAGAAGAGAGGATGACCTGGGTGGGTGCAGTCTTTTGACATTTCTACCCTAAGAAAATATTCTGTCTACCATATCTATGCATCGCATAATTTTATCAACTTGTATCAGGTCTTCCTTCAACCAATGATGATCCAGCAAAAACAACTCAACCTCTCCTTATAGCCCATACCCTCTAATCCAGGCAGTATCATTCTGTACACTGCCAAAGCCTCCACATCCTTCCTGTAATGGGACGACCAGAATTGAACAATACTCTAAATGCACCCTAACCAAAGTTTTATACAGCTGCATCATGACTTCCTTAGTCTTATACCCATTGCCCTGACCATTGAAGGCAAGCATGCCACACGCCTTCTTTACCAGCCTTTCTACTTGTATGGTCACTGTGTAATGTGGGAAAAGCAGCAGCCAATCTGCATCCAGCAAGCTCCCACAAAACAGAAACTAAATAATGACCATGCTCTGCTTTTTATGATTTTTCATGGATGCAGGACAACTGGAGAACTGCATCCCAACCACCCACTCAGTATGACAATTGACAACAAAAGCTTCCATTTACGCAGCACCTTTGACACAGCAAAACACCCGAAGGCATTTCACTGCAGCACTATCAAAGAGAAAACTGAAGCTAGGCCACTTAATGAGATTGGAGGACAGATGACTCAAATCTTGTCTAAAGGGCAAGTTTTAAGGAGCATCTTAAATGAGCCTGAGAGTTTAGTGAACATATTGCAGAGCCTATGTTCTCGGGGTTCAAAGGCATGGCAGTCGATAATGATTAAATGCAGGGATGACCAAAGGGCCAGAGTTACAGGAGTGCCGAAAATCAAAAATCCAGCAGGACTTAAAAGGAAAAGGCCTGGTCCCTCTCCCTGCCTTCGGGACACTGATGCTAATTATAGTACACCCACTGCCACAGCCTGTGATATCAGAAAACCCAGCTTGGTGCTGTAACCTCACAAGACTTATAAATGAAAATAGTGCAAATGATCCAACAGACAACCCTTGCTCTGTTCGTTTATTTAAAAATAAATCATCTTTTAGCAATGTATTTAATAATTTATTGTGCTGATCCTTTTACAATTTCATGCTATGGGTAAATCAAATACCTTCAATGAAACATTCCTGACTGTGCTCCCAAAAGACACAACTTGTATCTCAAAAGACCTACAAATATGCCAGTGTTCCCTGCCTTAGGGAGGTCAGTGGAGTTTGTGCCTGAGAAGTAAGAAAGTGAGTGATAAAATGCCAAAGGTGTCAGCATCTCCAGCTATCTTCCCCCTTGTGACTGCCTGGTTTGCTGGAGTATAAAATATCTAGGTCATCTTGGCCTGCTGCCTTTCTCCAGGAGCCATAAAAGTGAACCAAATTCCACATGAATGCATTTTAACTTTTCAGTCTGCTTTCTGATGTGCAATTTAATCAGTTATAAGAATGTATGAAATAAAAGCAGGAGAATAGGCCCCTTGAGTCTGCTCCACCACTCAGTAAGACCATGGCTGATCTTTTACCTCAGTTCCACTTTCCCATTCTATCCCCATATCCCCTCTGCCCCTCTCTAGGCTCTGGGGAAGGATGGAATTACAATCACTTCTTTCCTCAGGACGAACACAAATTCTCCGTAACAAATTACTGCCCTGTTTCTATTTATTTTCTATTATTTATTCTTGGGGCGAGGGCGACACCGCATTAATTGAACATGTTAAAAGTCAACCATAAATTGTGGAAGTGGAGTCAGATGGAACTTTCGTAGGGAGGGGTGATAGGTCTTCCCTCTCAAGGGCATTAATGAACTAGCTGCACCTCAGCCAGCTCTCCGGCAGGCACCATCCATAGTTTTATTTTCCCCAATGTCAGCCAAGGAATTTCCAAACTTATTAAGTTTGATCATGGAATTTTCCAAGGTGGATTCTGAGATTCTGACCTACTTCTCCCTGCTCTAATAAAAGAAAAGACTTGCATTTACATAGCACCTTTCACAAAAATCTGAACATCCAAAGGTGCTTTAATGGAGCATCTTCTAAGTGTCATTGTTCGTCTCAAGAAGGAAACATAGCAGCCATCTTGTACACAGCAAGCTCCCACAAACTGCAACATGGCCTTAATCGCTAGGGAAACTCAGTGTTCTCCAGTTTGTTTCCCTGGAGTGGAGGAGGCTGAGGGGGTGTGCGGAGTGGTGGGCCAGAGCCTGATAGAAGTATACAATATCATAAGGGACTTGAATATGGTGGATGGTAGGAAATTATTTCTCGTAGTAGAGGCACCTAGAACTAAAAGGCAGAGGTTTAGGACAGGGAGGAAGAGTTTTAGAGGGAATCGGAGAAATATTTTTTTCTCAGTCGAGGCTGGTTGGAATTTGGAGTGCATGGCCTGAGAAAGTGATGGGAGCAGGGACTCTCAGAATATGTAAGAAGTATCCAGATGAGCACTTAAATCCCCATCACAAAGAAGACTTCAGACCAATTGCTGGTAAACAGAATTAACCTCGATGAGTACCAGATGGTTGGCATGAATATGGTGGGCTGAAGGGCCTGTTTCTGTGCTATATGACTCCATGACTCTATTGCTGTCTATCTCTGCTTGTTGGTTGTCCTTGGCTGAGGGACATATATTGGCCAGGATGTGGACGTACTCCCCTGTTCACATTCATTGCCACAGAATCTCTTATGTCCACATAAGGGAAGACAAGTTTAACATCTCATCTCTGATACTATAACACCCCCTCAGTACTATTCTGAATTATCAGTCTGGATTTTCTGGCATAAAACCACTTTACTTATCTTCCCCAAATTCCAAATGTAAGATCATAACAGCAATGTTTGTATTAATATTATTATATCATATGTTTTGAAATTTTTTTTCCCCTGTTCACTGTTACTGGAAATTTGCAGCCTTTCACATCTTGGGAATGTGGTGGGATTGATGGGTGTCAAGTTTAAATCAAAAAATAGAGGGGTTTTAGTGAAGTGTTTACATTGGCCAAGCTTCAAACCATGTCCCACTCTGCCTTGAATCCAGAAACTTCCTGGATGGATGAAAACCTAAAGACATGGATGGGGGTAGTTGGAGGCAACCCATTCACTCTCAGGAAGTGCATTGCTTATCTAAACATTTAAAGTAGTTTCGGCTCTTGGAGCTTGCCTTTCTTTCAGCTTTAACACTATCTGGTTGAATGCCTATTCTCGAGGAAACCTGACCATTAAAGGGGTACAAGGAAGCCTAACCAGAAGCCCTTAAATAACTTTCCAGTCAGGTGGAGCAAGAGATCTTCCTCCCTACCCCACCCACCCCACCGTCAGCAAAAGTCCAAAGATCATTCATCTTTAGGGCATAGATAGGGTGAATGCACACAGTCTTTTTCCCCAAGGTTGAGGAATCAAGAACTTGAGGGCATAGGTTTAGGGTGAGAAGGGAGAGATTTAATAGGAACCTGATGAGCAACTTTTCCACCTAGAGGGTGGTCCGTATATGGACTGAGCTGCCAGAGGAAGTGGATGAGGCAGGTACATGAACAGCATTTAAAAGGAACTTGGACAGGTACATGGATAGGAAAGATTTAGAGGGATATTGGCCCAATGTGGGCAAATGGGACTAGTTTAGATGGGCATCTTGATCGGCATGGACTGGATGGGCTGAAGGGCCTGTTTCTGTGATGTATGACTCTATGACTCCATCAGGTTTCCTCACAGTCTGTTATATCCTTCCTAATTCCCCAATCTTTGTCCACAATCTCTCCTTGATTTCCTTGGACATCTCCCAACTATGCAAACCACTTTGAACCCAAATCCACAGCCCTTATCTCAAATACAGAAAATTGATATCCCTGGGACAAAGCCTCCAGTGCAGCATTCCCTGCCGGACAGGGAACCAAGCCTGGCTTCTGAACGGGAATGTTTTGTTTTGAAAAAAAAACAGACACTCTGAAACATTCAGTGAAATCTGGACCTTCAGGTTACCTCATCAGAACTTCTCCCCCTGCTTTGAAATTCAGTTCCTAGATTTCCTTCCTAATCTCTTAAATCTATCCCTTAAGATTTGTATCATTGTTGTGCAGCCAAGAGGAATGAAGCTAATCTGTCTCCAGACTTTTAAGCCTTTAGCAGGATGTGCAAGGGAGGCTTCGGAGTTGACATGCTTTCTGGTGCTCCCTTGCTCTCTGTGGGAAGTATTTGGCTTCCATTTAGTGTTGTTCCCTTGATCCCTTCCTAATGAGCAGGGAGCTTGGTAGTTCAAAGTGTGGGGAATCTAACTTGCTATCTATCTGGATGCAGCACTCTCATTAAGGAACAATTGCTTACATTTCTTAACAATATGTAAAATATGTATTTGCTACACTTAGGAAACTAGTTCAGTCACAAAGAAGGCATGCCAGTGGCTCTACTTCATTAGGAGTTTGAGGAGATTTGATATGTCACTGAAGACTCTTGCAAATTTCTATAGGTGCACAGTGGAGCGCACTCTGACTGCTTGCATCACTGGCTGGTATGGAGGCTCCAATGCGCAGGATCAAAAGAGGCTGCAGAGGGTTGTAAGCTAAACTAATTCCATCACGGGCACAACCGTCCCCACCATCAAGGACATCTTCAAGAAATGGTGCCTCAAGAAGGCAGCATTCATCATTAAGGACCCTCACCAACGGGGACATTCCCTCTTCTCATTACTACTATTGGGGAGGAGGTACAGGAGCATAAAGACCCACACTTAATGTTTCAGGAACAGCTTCTTCCCCTCCCCCACCAGATTTCTGAATGGCCCATGAACCCATGAACACTATTCCTCTTTTGCACTATTTATTTATTTTTATAACATAGGAATTTTTTTTTGTCTTGCCCTGTACTGCTGCTGCAAAACAACAAATTTCACAACATACGTCAGTGATAATAAATCTGATTCTGATTCTAAACCTGATTCTGATAGTATGAGACCTAAAAAGCTTTGCAGGAAGCTAAAACATTAATAGACAGAAATACCTGGATGATGTATCCATGCTCCTGTGATTTCAAACACAGAAATACATTATAGAATTGTTGTGGAAGAGAAGGAAGATGTTTAGCCCATCAACTCTATGCTGGTTCTGTGGAGAACAGTCGTTTTGGTCTCCTTCACTTAATCTCTCCATAACCATGCAAATTACTTTCCCTTAAATGCCTATTCAATTCCCTTTCGAAGGCTCTGATTGATACAATCTGACAGGCAGTGAATTTCAAACCAAAGTGTAAAAAAGAGAAATTTCGCCACTGCCACCTTTCATTTGCCCCAGCCAATATCTGGCCATCACTTTGCATCCCTTCCATCTACCCATCTGCTGATGGGAGGAGTTTCCCTTCATTAAAATTGTCATGATCTTGTAGGTTTTTATCAAATCACCTCTCAACCTTCTAGCCCCATGAAGTGTGCTGCAAAATTGGCCTAGAAAATGTAAATTGTTCCTTGGTGCAGGTATGAAGCTGAATTATGTGTTTGGCTGACTATCTAAGTAATTTCCTTCCACTGTGCAATGCTCTGGTATACATCAGATCCTCCACCTCTGGTTAGTAGAGCTACTGTCTCTTAGCTCCAGTGACCTGGGTTCAATCCTGACCTTGGGTGCTGTCTGTGTGGAGTTTGCAGATTCACCCCGTGACTGGATGGGTTTCGTCTTTGTGTTCCAGTTTCCTCCCACATATGTGCGGGTTGGTAGGTTAATTGGCCACTGTAAATTGCACCAATTGTGCAGTGAGTGATACAACCTGGAGAGAATTGATGTTAATATGGGGAGAATAAAATGGGTTGGGGTAGGGTTAGTGTGAAAATGGGTGCCTGGCAGTCAGTGTGGACTCGATGAGCCAAAGGACCTGTGTCTGTACTGTGTTTCTCTATGACTCTATAATAGACCCAGCAACGCATTTATATTCCATGCACTGTAGGGCATATCATAAGAATGCAAGCAGATGAAACCTGACAGTGATTCATACCAGGAGAAACTGGACTGAATTGTGCTTGATCCAACATGTTATTTGTACTTGGGGGCCCCACCATTGGTATTGGTATTGGTATTAGTTTATTATTGTCACTTGTACCAAGGTACAATGAAAAACTTGTCTTGCATACCATTCATACAGATCAGTTCATTACATAGTGCATTGAGGTAGTACAGGGTAAAAACAATAACAGAATACAGAGTAAAGTGTCACAGCTATAGAGGAAGTGCAACGCAGGTGGACAATAAGGTGCAAGGTCATAACAAGGTAGATTTGTGAGGTCAAGAGTCCATGTCACTGTATAAGGGAACTGTTCAATAGTCCTATCATAGTGGGATAGAAGCTGTACTTGAGTCTGGTATGTGCCTTCAGGCTCTTGTATCTCCTGCCTGATGGGAGAGGGGAGAAGTGAGAATGATCCGAGTGGGTGGGGTCTTTGGTTATGCTGGCTGCTTCACCAAGGCAGCAAGACGTAAAGACAGAGTCCACAGAGGGGAGGCTGGTTGCCATGATGTGCTGGGCTGTGTCCACAATTCCCTGCAGTTTCTTGCAGTCCAGGGCAGAAGAGGTGCCATACCAAGCCGTGATGCATCCAGATAGGATGTTTTCTATGGTGCATCGATAAAAGTTGATGAGTGTCAAAGGGGACACACCAAATTTCTTTAGCCTCCTGAGGAAGCAGAGGCGCTGGTGAGCTTTCTTGGCCATAGCATCTGTGTGGTTGGACCAGGACAGGCTATTGATGATCTTCACTCCTAGCATCTTGAAGCTCTCAACCCTTTCCACCTCAGCACCATTGATGTAGACAGGTGCATGTGCACTGCCCCCTTTCCTGAAGTCAATGACCAGCTCTGTTGTTTTGCTGACATTGAGGGAAAGGTTGTTGTCATGACACCATTCCACTAAGCTCTCTATCTCCTTACTGTACTCTGACTCATCATTATTTGAGATACGGCCCACTACAGTGGTATCATCTGCAAACTTGTCGATTAAGTTAGACCAGAATCTGGCCACAGAGTCATGAGTATATAGGGAATAGAGTAGAGGACATAGCCTTGTGGGGCACCAGTGTTGAGAATAATCGTGCTGGAGGCATTGCTGCCTATCTTCACTGATTACGGTTGGTTTGTCAGGAAGTCAAGGATCCATTTGCAGAAGGATGTGTTGAGTCCCAGGTCTCGGAGTTTGGTGATGAGTTTGCTTGGAATTATAGTAGTGAAGGCGGAGCTGTAGTCAATGAACAATAGTCAAAAGGAGGTGTCTTTACTGTCCAGATGCTCCAGAGATGAGTGTAGGGCCAGGGAGATGGCATCCACTGTAGACCTGTTTCAGCAGTAGGCGAATTGCAGTGGGTCGAGATTTTCTGGGAGGTTGGAGTTAATGCGTGCCATGACCAGCATCTCGAAGCACCTCATGATGGTGGATGGCAGAGCCACCAGTAGGTAGTCATTGAGGCATTGCAGGGCTGCTCTTCCCTGCTGATATATCCACCGGGATCCACTGTACCAGAGGCTCCCACTCTGAGGCCTTTATGCAGGGTAGAATTGTTTGTGTGACAACCAGGCCTCATGTGGCAGCACCTTAGGCCCCACTCCCAGCACTGCCCTGACAGCCTCTAACAGCTCAAAGGTATTTTCACTAATGAGCAGTCATAACTGGCTTAACTAATTAAAGTAAAATTTATTTAAAATTAATTGAAATTGATATATTTTGTTCAATGCATTGAATTACTGCAATTTTTTTTACAAAGTAAATATAAATGAAAGAAAGAAAACTAAACAAACTTAATCTGATCTTACATTTTTAGTGAAGACGAGTCACCTTCAATGCATTCTGGAGCTGATACTGGACTCAGTAGTGGGATGGAGGAAGAGTGGAAGGTCAGAAGCACTGGTGCCTGACCTCCAGGGTGGTTCCAGCTCCTGCATTTCAATGGGCGAGTGCAGAGGTTAAAGACACGTTGGACCTAATGGGGACAGTTCCCTGTGGATTTACCACCCTCATCAGGGTTCAGTTGGGCCCATTTGGACAGGGGAACAAAAGCCTCGTCAAAGATATTGGTTGGAAGAATTGTGCTAAAGGAAAAAAGAGAGGTAGGGAAACAGAGAGTTTCACCATAAGACATAGGACCAGAATTAGGCCATTCGGCCCATCGAGTTTGATCTGCCATTCAATCATGGCTGATTTATTTTTCCTTCTCAGCCCTGTTCTCCAGCCTTCTCCCCATAACCTTTGATGCCCTTGCTAATCAAGAATCTATCAACTTCCACTTTAAATATACGCAATGACTTGGCCTCCCCAGCCATCTGTGGCAATGAATTCTGCAGATTCATCACCCTCTAGCTAAAGAAATTCTCCTCATCTCTGTTCTAAAGGGATGTCCTTCTATTCTGAGGTTGTGCCCTCTTGTCCTAGACTCTCCCACTACTGGAAACATCCTCTCCACATCCACTCTATTAAGGCCTTTCAATAGACGGTAAGTTTCAATGAGATCTCCCCTCATCCTTCGAAACTCCAGGGAGTACAGGCCCAGAGCCATCAAACGCTCCTCAAATGTTAACCCTTACATTCCCTGGATGATCTTCCAATGCCAGCACATCTTTCCTTAGATATGAGGTCCAAAACTGCTCACATTACTCCAAACATGGTCTGATCAACGTCTTAAAAAGCCTCAGCATTACACCTTCGCTTTTATATTCTAGTTCGGTTATGTGCTTTACAGTGGAAATTCCACAGTTTAAAGTCTTAGCACACCGAACTTAATTTCAGAAAGATTAAGATAGGATTAGTTGAAGTAAGTAAAGCTCCTTGTTGTTGAACTCTTTCAGGGTGGGTTAAGTGCAAGATTACATTTTCTCAAGCAGGTTCTCTGAGAAAGTACCTCACCCAGGGGAGCTCATATAAGAAAATTCTAGATTTGTTTCTCTTCAATTCTCAACTGGGTATGGAAAAAAAGTCCCATCAAGAGGTCTTGATATCTGCACCTGGCAGCTTGTGCTATTGCATTCGTAGTTTCTCTGGTAACTCCATTGGATTCTCTCATTGGATGCTGGCATCCATGGCAGGTTCTGTCCTTGTTGTCCAGGTCTAATTGTTCTTGAACTGGGTGGGTTGCTACATCATTCAAAAAGTTCCACCACATTTCAATGGACCTGCAGTTACATCTAAATCACACAGGGTAAGATTGGCAAATTTCCTTCTCTGAATAACAAGATTAAACCAGATGGGATTTTGCTGCAATTTGGTAGCTTCAGGGTCTCCATTACTGATATGAGCTTTTCATTGCAGATGTATTTATTTAATTAACTTAATTTAAATTCCCCAGCTGCTGAGGTGGGATCCGATCTTGCGTCTGAATTTTTAGTACAGGCTTCCACTGGCCCAGTCACATAACCAGTCTGCTACTGAAGTCCAGTAACAACACCTGCAGAGCTGGCATTTCATAAAAAAAATCAGTGTTTTAAAGAAAGCTTATTGAAGAAGATTTATTATTAATTACTTTTTTTAAAAAGAAGAATCTCAGGAACTCAATAGCAATTATAACTACTTCATCAGTTTGATTAATATTTTGATTGAATCATGTCACATGTCTAACATCAGAAGTTGGTAGGTCTTATTTCATCAACATAGAGAGATTAAACTAACATCATTGTAGACACAGAAGGTAATTTTACAGGGGTGCCTATTAATTTCAGATTATTAGACAGCAGTGTACATGAGGAGGCTCTCTGAAGGCTTTTGACATAATGAACTCAATTTTAGCTGCTAAATGGATGCTGTATTAAGAGGAAATAAGTGCCAATGTAAAAATGATTTAGCACAACAACATTTGGTAATTAGTTTTAAATTGGGCCTGTTTATTCATCGACCTCACTCTGATGGGTTGAACAAGTGATCAGAATCCCTCCAACAACATCAGTGCCCCAAATAAAATAAATCTCAATGCCTTATCACCTACAGCAGCAGAAAGGCATGCTCGTTAAAATCTCTTTTAAAACTAATCTTTAAAAACAAAACTAAGTCCTCCTTCTCCAACCTGACCTGGGACAAAGATATTTCACCTCGTAGCAAGATGGAAGCAGAAAAAGAGTAACAGTTTTCCCTTCCTTCTTAAACACCACTAAGAATTCCTTCAGGGAATTCTGCAAAACAACTACAGCTGGAGGCTAAGGACACATATCCCATGTACAAACTTGCCTGATCCAACTAGCCAAATATTATCTAGTCAAATCGTGTATTTTTTTTTCACAGATAGAAAGCTGTAATTTTTGGCTGAAAATAAGCAATTGCAAAGAAGAAGTGAGTTGGAGGATAGTGGTGTGGGGGTGGTGTATTTGGGGGGTGGAAGGTTTTTGGGGGAAGGAGAGTGTGGGGAGTGGGGGAATTATTTCCAGAAAATTACTTCCAGACTGTCTGGTGCAATAGTACACTATAAAAGCAGAGCAATGCTCAGACATGGTTTCCTACCATGAACTTTGCTAAAAAAGACCAGCTGGGGATTTCTGCTCATGTTGGCAAGGAAGCTGCATTACTTTGGTCTTATTGCATGAACTTTTAAAAGAATTTGCACTATCTCTGTAGTTATTCCAGCTAATCCCACACAATTGAAGGGAATCCCTTTATTGGATTGCCTGAAACTTCCATAACAAAGCTAAGGAAATATCAAAGAAAGAAATATATGCTTAACCTAGACCCTTTCTTTCGATTTTGTTAATCAACTGGGAGGCCATATGTATTGTCTGTGGACTCTTTTGTATGGCTTTTCACTAAGACAAATAACAAGGATAGAACCACCAACAAAACATTCTTTATTGAAGGCAGTCCATTTTCAATTAACAGCAGTAACTGGTATAACAGTATTTCAAAAGTCATGCCACATCGTACACACAGTCCTTAAAGGTATTCTCAGATTTCTATATACACTAAATCCTCATATCCACTTATCATCCATGGATCCACACACTGGTGAGGTTGACCATGTATTACTGGGAGTAATACAGTTTGCATACTATTACTTCTCATAATGCAAAACCTAACAGCATAAATGGCAGTGATGCTTCACTCCCTGATGAGCTCAATGCCTTTTATGCATGCTTTGAAAAGGAGAATAACATTACATCTGTACGAATCCCCAGAGCATCCGAAGCTGCCTCAACGATTATCATCCAGTGGCACTCACATCTACTGTAATGAAATGCTTCGAGAGGTTGGTTATGGCTAGAATTAATTCCTGCCTGTGCAAGGACCTGGACCTGCTGCAATTCGCCTACTACCACAACAGGTCTACAGTAGACACAATCTCACTGGCTCTCTACTCTGCTTTGGAGCACCTAGACAGTAGCAAAACATACATCAGACTGGTGTTTATTGATTACAGCTCAGCATTCAAAACCATCATCCCCTCAGTACTAACCAACAAGCTTCAAAACCTGGGCCTCTGTACCTCCCTCTGCAACTGGATCCTTGACTTCCTTATCAGGAGACCACAGTCAGTGTGGATTGGTAGTAACATCTCCTCCTCACTCAAGGATGCATGCTTAGCCCACTGTTCTACTCCGTTCACACTCATGACTGTATGGCTAGGCACAGCTCAAACACCATCTATAAATATGCTGATGACACCACTGCTGTTGGTAGAATCTCAGATGGCGATGAGGAAGCGTACAAGAGTGAGATAGATCGGCTAGTTGAGTGGTGTCGCAACAACAACCTCGCACTCAACATCAGCAAGACCAAGGAATTGATTGTGGACTTCAGGAAGGGAAAGTTGGGAGAACACACACCAGTCTTCTCTGAGGGGTCAGCGGTGGAAAGGGTGAGCAGCTTCAACTTCTTGGGCATCAATATCTCAAAGGATCTATCCTGGGTACCAACACATTGATGCAATCACAAAGGAGACATGACAGCAGCTCTATTTTGTTAGGAGCTTGAAGAGATTTGCTATGTCACTGAAGATTCTTGCGGAGTTCTACAGATGTAGTGTGGAGAGCATTCTATCTGATTGCATCACAGCCTGGTATGGAGGCTCCAATGCACAGGATTGCAAGAGGCTACAGAGGTTGTAGACGCAGCCCGCTCCATCATGGGCACAACCCGCCCCCACCATCAAGGACATCTTCGAGAGGTGGTGCCTCAAGAAGGCAGCATCCATCGTTAAGGACCCTCAACATCCAGGACATGCCCCTTTCTTATTACTACCATTGGGGAGGAGGTACAGGAGCCTGAAGACCCACACTCAACGATTCTGAAACAACTTCTTCCCCTTCACCATCAGATTTCTGAACAGTCCGTGAACACTACCTTGTTATTCCTTTATCATGCACTATTTATTTATTATTTGTAGTTTATAGTAATTTTATATCCTTGCACTGTACTGCTGCCACAGATCAACATATCTCATGTCATGTAAATCAGTAACAATAAATCTGATTCTGGTCCTGAGTGTGGGCTCCTGTACCTCCTCCCTGATAGTAATAACGAGAAGAGGGCATGTTTTGGATGTTGGGGGTCCTTAGTGATGGATGCCGCCTTCTTGAGGCACTGCCTCTTGAAGACGTCCTTGATGGTGGGGAGGGTTGTGCCCGTGATGGACTGTGATGCAACCAGTCAGAATGCTCTTCACCCTATAGAACCGTGTACTGTATTTCTCCATAGAAATTTAGAGTCAGAGAGTCATAGAATACTACAGCACAGAAACACACCCTTCGGCCCATCTAGTTCATGCCGACCTGATCTTCTGCCTAGTCCCATCTACCGGCACTTGGACCATATCCCTCCAAACCCCTCCCTTCCATGTACCTATCCAAACCTCTCTTAAATGTTACAATTGAACCTGCATCTACTACTTCCACTGGCAGCTCGTTCCACACTTGCACCACCCTCTGAGTGAAGAAGATCCCCCTCAGATTCCCCTTAAATATTTCACCTTTTACCCTAAACCTATGACTTCTAGTTCTAGTCTCACCCAACCTGAGGGGAAAAAGTCTGCATGCATTCACCCTATCTATACCCCTCATGATTTTGTATACCTCTATAAGATCTCCACTCACCCTCCTGCACTCCAGGGAATAAAGTCCTAACCTATTCAACCTTTCACTATAATTCAGGTACACATGTCCCAGTAACATCCTTGTAAATTCTGGTCACCTCATTATAGGAGGTTTCGTGGGTTTCGCTTCGGCAAGCATCGGGCTTTTGGAGCAGTTAAGTTTTTCTTTTTTTTCTTTTTTCTTATATAAGGTTTTGATTATAAGGTTTAGTTTATAAGGTTCTTTTTTATAAGTGTTTTATATAAGTTCTCATTGGGAATAGTCGGGGCAGGACGGCGCAGGTGCGTGATGTCAGCAGGTAAAGCGCGGGGAGTTTAAAAAGCAAACCGCCATATCCAGCGGGCAGCGTCAGACTGGGCAGTGGAGCAGAGTGATTTGGGCTTTGGCTCAAGGGGCTTTTGCTTAAAGGGCTGAGGCAGGTGAGTAGCTGGTAGGTAAAGGTAAGTTTTCCCTGTTATCAGTTAGAAATATTTAAGAAGGAAAAAGCTAGGTAGGGGGGAAAAAAGGAATTAGTTCAGCTGGACATGGTGGTGTGCTACAGCTGCTTGATGTGGGAGATCCTTGCTGCGGTCCACGATGGCCACATCTGCAGTAAGTGCTTGAGGCTGGAGGAATTTCAGCTCAAACTTGATGAGCTGGAGTTGCAGCTTCAAACATTGCGGAGGGAGAGAGTTATGTAGATACTGTACATCAGGAGACAGTCACCCCCCTTAGAGCAGGTACTTCTGGAGTCCAGGAGGTAGATAGAAGAGTGACTGTCAGGGGAGGGAAAAGGAAAAAAAAAACGAACAGGCAGATAGTGGAGAGGACCCCGGAGGCTGTTCCCCTCAGTAACAGGTTTTCCGCTTTGGAAGCTGTTGAGGGGGATGACCTGCCGGGGCCTAGCAGCAGTAGCCAGGTCTCTGGCACTGGGACCGGTCCTGCTGCTCAGAAGGGAAGGGAGGAGAAGAGGAAGGCAGTAGTGATAGGGGACTCGATAGTCAGGGAAACAGATAGGATGTTCTGTGGCAGTAAGCATGAATCCCGGATGGTATGTTGCCTCCCAGGTGCCAGGGTCCGGGATGTCACTGATCGGGTCCACAGGATTCTTAAGCGGGAGGGAGAAAAGCTAGAAGTCGTGGTTCATGTTGGTACCAACGACATAGGTAGGAAGGGGGATGATGTCCTGAAAAGTGGGCTTAGGGAGCTAGGCAGAAGGCTGAAGAACAGGACCTCAAGGGTAGCAATCTTGGGATTGCCGCCAATGCCACGTGATAGCGAAGGGACGAATAGGAGGAGATGGCAAATAAATGTGTGACTGAGAAGTTGGTGCAGGAAGGAAGGTTTTAGATTTTTGGATCTTTGGGATCTCTTCAGGGGAAGGTGGAACCTGTACAGAGAGGACGAGTTACACCCGAACCTGAGGGGGGCCAATATCCTTGCAGCCAGGTTTGCTAGGGTGGTTCGGGAGGGTTTAAACTAGTTTGCGAGGGGGATGGGAACCGGAGGAGTAGGTCAGAGGAAGAAGGGGATGAGGAAAAGTCAGTTCTAACAGGTAGAGAGGCTTTGAGGAAGGTGAAGCAGAGTACAGGCTATAAAAGTAGTAAGGTGGATGGGCTAAAGTGCATTTACTTAAATGCAAGAAGCATCAGGAATAAGGGAGATGAACTTGGATAAATACATGGGACAACGATATTGTGGCTATCACAGAGACATGGCTGACATCAGGGCAGGAATGGATGTTGAATATTCCTGGTTTTCAATGTTTTATAAGGGATAGGGAGGGGGGAAGAAGAGGAGGAGGGGTGGCGATACTGGTCAGGGACACTATTACAGCTGCAGAAAGGGTGGATAATGTAGAAAGATCCTCTCTAGAGTCAATATGGGTGGAAGCTAGGAACAAGAAAGGAGCAGTCACTCTACTGGGAGTATTCTATAGGCCCCCTGGTAGCAGTAGGGATACTGAGGAGCAGATTGGGAGGCAGATTTTGGAAAGATGCAAAAATAACAGGGTTATTATAGTGGGAGACTTCAACTTCCCAAATATTGATTGGCACCTGCTTAGTGCCAAAGGTTTAGATAGGGCAGAGTTTGTTAAGTGTGTCCAGGATGGATTCCTGTCACAGTATGTTGACAGGCCGACTAGAGGGAATGCCATATTAGATCTGGTTTTAGGTAATGAACCGGGTCAGGTGACAGATTTATCGGGGGGTGAGCATTTGGGGGACAGCGACCACTGCTGCATAACCGTGAGAATTGTCATGGACAGGGATAGGAGCAAAGAGGATGGGAAGATATTTAATTGGGGAAAGGCGAATTATGGGGCTATAAGGTGAGAACTAGAGGGTGTAAATTGGGGTGACATTTTTGAGGGGAAACGTACTATAGAGATGTGGTCGATGTTCAGGGATCTCTTGAAGGATGTTAGGGATAAATTTGTCCCTGTGAGGCAGAGAAGGAATGGCAGGGTGAAGGAACCGTGGGTGACGAGAGAGGTGGAACAACTAGTTAGGAAGAAGAAGGCAGCATATGTAAGGTGTAAGCAGCAAGGATCAGACAGGGCTCGTGAGGAATATAGAGTAGCAAGGAGGGAACTTAAGAAGGGGCTGAGGAGAGCGAGAAGGGGACATGAAAAGGCTTTGGCGAGTAGGGTTAAGGAGAATCCCAAGGCTTTTTACTCGTACGTGAAGGGCAGAAGGATGGCTAAAGGTAGGTCCCATTAATGACAAAGGTGGGAAGATGTGCCTGGAAGCTGTGGAAGTGGGTGAGGTTCTCAATGAATACTTCTCTTCAGTATTCACCAAGGAGAGGGTTCTTGATGATGCTGAGGACAGTGTTGGTAAGGGTAATGTTCTAGAGTATGTAGATACCAAGACAGAGGATGTGTTGAAACTGTTAGAAAATATTAGGACAGATAAGTCCCCGGGGCCTGACAAAATATTCCCCAGGCTGCTTCATGAGGCGAGGGAGGAGATTGCTGAACCGCTGGCTAGGATCTTTGAGTCCACATTGTCCAAGGGGATGGTACTGGAGGATTGGAGGGTGGCAAATGTTGTCCCCTTGTTCAAAAAAGGTAGTAGGGATAGTCCAGGGAGTTACAGACCAGTGAGCCTTACGTCTGTGGTGGGCAAGCTGTTGGAAAGGATTCTAAGAGATAGGATCTATGAGCATTTAGAGAATCATGGACTAATTAGGGACAGCCAGCATGGATTTGTGAAGGGAATATCATGCCTCACAAGCCTGATAGGGTTCTTTGAGGAGGTGACCAGGAAGATTGATGAGGGTAGTGCGGTAGATGTGGTCTACATGGATTTTAGTAAGGCATTTGACAAGGTTCCGCATGGTAGGCTTCTTCAGAAGTTCAGAGGCCAAGGGATCCAGGGAGGCTTTGCTGTGTGGATTCAGAATTGGCTTGCCTGTAGAAAGCAGAGGGTTGTGGTGGAGGGAGTGCATTCGGATTGGAGGGCTGTGACTAGTGGTGTCCCACAGGGATCGGTTCTGGGACCTCTACTTTTTGTGATATTTATTAATGACTTGGATGAGGGGGTGGAAGGGTGGGTTAGCAAGTTTGCAGATGACACAGAGGCTGGTGGTGTTGTGGATAGTGTGGAGGGCTGTCGAAGCTTACAGAGGGATATTGATAGGATGCAGAGCCGGGCTGACAAGTGGCAGATGGAGTTCAATCCAGAGAAGTGTGAGGTGGTACACTTTGGAAGGACAAACTCCAAGGCGGAATACAAGGTAAGTGGCAGGATTCTGGGCAGTGTAGAGGAGCAGAGGGATCTGGGGGTTCATATCCACAGGTCACTGAAAGTTGCCACACAGTTGGATAGGGTAGTTAAGAAAGCTTATGGGATGTTAGCTTTCATAAGTCGTGGGATCGAGTTTAAGAGTCGCAACGTAATGATGCAGTTTTACAAACTCTGGTTAGACCATACTTAGAGTAATGTGTCCAGTTCTGGTCACCTCATTATAGGAAGGATGTGGAGACATTGGAAAGGGTGCAGAGGAGATTTACCAGGATGCTGCCTGGTTTGTAGAGTATGCATTATGAGGAGAGACTAAGGGAGCTAGGTCTTTACTCATTGGAGAGAAGGAGGACGGGGGGAGACATGATAGAGGTATACAAAATATTAAGAGGAATAGATAGAGTGGACAGCCAGCACCTCTTTCCCAGGGCACCAATGCTCAATACAAGAGGGCATAGCTTTAAGGTAATGGGTGGGAAGTTCAAGGAAGACATCAGAGGGAAGTTTTTCACCCAGAGAGTGGTTGTTGCATGGAATGCGCTGCCAGAGGTGGTGGTGGAGGCTGATACGTTGGTCAAGTTCAAGAGATTGTTAGATAAGCATATGGAGGAATTTAAGATAGAGGGATATGTGGGAGGAAGGGGTTAGATAGTCTTAGAAGTGATTTGAAGGTCGGCACAACATGGTGGGCTGAAGGGCCTGTATTGTGCTGTATTGTTCTATGGTTAAATTTTCTCTGCACTCTTTCAAGCTTATTGATATCTTTCCTATAGGTAGGTGACCGGAACTGCACACAATACTCTAAGTTTGGCCTCACCACGTCTTGTACAACTTTAACATAACATCCCAACTCCTGTACTCAGTGCCCTGATTTATGAAGGCCAGTGTGCCAAAAGCTCTTCTTACGATCCTATCTACGTGTGACTCTACTTTCAAAGAATTATGGATCTGTATTCCCAGGTCCCTTTGTTCTACTGCACATCTCAGTGCCCTACCATTCACTGTATAAGTCTTACCTTGATTTATCCTCCCAAAGTGCAAAACCCTCACATTTGTCTGCATTAAATTCCATCAGTCATTTTTCAGACCATTTTCCTAACTGGTCAAGATCATGCTACAAGCTTTGATAGCCTTCCTCACTGTCTACTAAGCCCCCAATCTTGGTGTCATCTGCAAACTTGATCCAGTTTACAACATTATCATCTAAATCATTAATATAGATGATAAACAACAATGGACCAAGCACCAATCCCTGTGGCACACCACTAGTCCACAGGCCTCTAGTCAGAGAGACAATCATCTACCACCACTCTCTGGATTCTCCCACTAAGCCAATGTTGAATCCAATTGACTACTTCATCTTGAATGCCAAGTGGCTTAACCTTCTGGACCAGCCTCCCACGTGGGACTTTGTCAAGGGCCCAGCTACATCCATGTAGACAACGTACACTGACGTTCCTTCATCAATCTTCTTTGTAACCTCCTCAAAAAACTTGAGGAGGTTACCAAGAAGGCTGATGAACTTTAGAATGGTTAGACATGAGCTACCACACAAAAAGCCACATTGACTGTCCCTAATCAGGCCCTGTCTATCCAAGTACTTTTATATCCTATCCCTTAATATACCTTCCAATAATTTATCCACGATTGACGTCAGGATCACTGGCCTATAATTTCCCAGCTTATTCTTAGACCCTACCTTGAACAATGAAACAACATTAGCTATCCTCCGGTCCTCCGACACCTCACCTGTGGCTAAAAACAGTATAAATATCCCTGCCAGAGCCCCTGCAATTTCTGCACTAGCCTCCCACAAGGCCCAAGGGGATACCTCTTCAGGCCCTGGGGATTTCTGCACCTTCATTTGCCTCAAGACAGCCAGCACATCCTCTTCCGTAATCTGGATACAGTCCATGACCTCACCACTCATCTGCCTCAGTTCAATAGTCTTTGTGTCTGTCTCCAGAGAAAATACAGATGCAAAGAATTCATTTAAAATCTCCCCCACCTCTTTCAGCTCCATCCATAGATGACCATGCTGATCTTCAAGAGGACCAATTTTGTGTGTCACTACCCTTTTGCTCTTGATATAGTTATAGAAACCCTTGGGATTCTCTTTCACCGTCTGTCAGAGCAACCTCATGTCCTCTTTTTGCCCTCCTGATTTCTCTCTTAAGTGTTCTCTTGCATTTCTTATCTCCTCATTTCATCCTGACTGCCTGTACCTGATATGCGCCACCTTTGGTTTCTTCACCAGGGCCTCAATATCCCTCGATAACCAAGCTTCCTCAAACCTGTTAGCCTTGCCTTTTATTCTAACAGGAACATACAGATTCTGTACTCCCAATATTTCATTTTTGAAAGCCTCCCACTTACCAAGCATCTCCTTGCCAGAAAACAGTCTATCCCAATCCATGCCTGCCAGATCCCTACTGACGCCATCAAAATTGGCCTTGCTCCAATTTAGAATCATAACCCAAGGACCAGTCCTATCTTTCTCCATAATTGTCTTGAAACTAAAGGATTTATGGTCACTAGAACTGAAGTGTTCCCCTACACACACTTTTATTACCTGCTCTGTCTCATTCTCTGAGAGGAGATCCAGTATCGTGCCCTCGTTAGTTGGGACCTCTGCATATTGATTAAGGAAACTTTCCTGAACACATTTGACAAACTCTATTCCATCCAATCCTTTTACAGTATGGGAGTTCCGGTCAATATGTGGAAAGTTAAAGTCACCTGCTATAACAATCTTGTATTTCATCCAAATGTCTGCTATATCTCTACAAATTTGTTCCTCTAAATCCCGCTGACTATTGGGAGGTCGACAATATACTCCCATTACCGTGGTCATCCCTTTTTTATTCTTCAGTTCCACCCATATTGCCTCAGTAGATGAGCCCTCCAGTATGTCCGCTCTGAGCACTGCCGTGACATTTTCCCTGATGAGTAATGCCACCCCTCCCTCTTTAATACCTCCCTATCATTGTCCAAAACATCTGAACCCTGGAACATTGAGTTGCCAGTCCCTCCCCTCCTGCAACCAAGTCTCACTAATGGCTACAACGTCATAATTCCATGTGCCGATCCATGCTCTATGTTCATCTGCCTTACCTACAATACTCCTTGCATTGAAACAGACGCATCTCAGAACAGTAATCTCACCATGCTCATCAACCAGTCGATTTCTATCTTTGCTTGTAGGCTTAACATCTACTTTCCCTACAGACACTTCACTTGCTGTCCTGCCACTCTGGTTCCCACCTCCTTGCAACTCTAGTTTAAGCCACCCCCGAGCAGCACTAGCAAATCTCCCCAAAAGGATATTGGTCACCCTCCAGTTCAGGTGCAAACCATCCCGCTTATACAGGTCCCACCTGCCCTGGAAGAGAGCCCAATGATCCAATGATTTGTAAGACTCTTCAGTGACATACTGAATGGCGAAAACCTGGGTCCGGGGTGTGGACCAGGTTTGCGGCCAGAATCAGGACAGGATGTAGTTGGAGCTCAGAGTGGCTGTATTTTTTTACAAGCTGAAACAAGCAGCCTGGAACTTACATGGAAGTTGTTACTTCCATTGAGGAGTTCACTGCTGTATGTCATTGCTGCTTAAGTGTCATTGCCAATGGCCTTAGTGATGTCCGTGTTTTTTGTTATTATCTGCAAGACGTCCAAGCTCCTATCTATCGCAAATAATGAGTATTTGCTGTGCTGCACCGTATACCTGGGCTGACTGATTGAGTAATGAAGGAGTGCTGCACTATCGGATGTGCCAAATTTTGGATGAAACATTAAAGCTATCTCAGAATCGGAATCGGGTTTATTATCACTGACATACGTCGTGAAATTTGTTGCTTTGCGGCAGCAGTACAGTGCAAGACATAAAGACATAAAACATTATTATAAGTTACAAAAATAAATAAATAGTGCAAAAGAGGAATAATGAGGTCATGTGTTCAGGGTTTATGGACTGTTCAGAAATCTGATGGCGGAGGGGAAGAAGCTGTTTCTGAAACGTTGAAATGTTGAGCTATCTTCCTATCCTCTGTCAGGTAGACATAGAATAACATAGAAATATTTTGTGAAAGAGCAGCTGGGTTCTTCACAGTGACCTGGAGAATATGTATTGATTGATTTTATTTCAAAGATATACTTTATACAAAAAAATATGTACAGGAAATACAATACAATCAGTACATGTCTTTCTTTACATTTATCGTACTGTCAAAGTGAGACCAAGTCTTACCAAGTAGCAATGCTACTCATGTTTCCTCTTTAAACAGTGCACCCATGAAAGGTTTGACAGGCTGTTATTACATAACCCAGTCCCTCAGTGTCTAATTATGACAGGACAGATTGTGGTCCTTTCCCACAAATCTTTTGCCCTCAGTACGTAGTCCTGCATCCTGGAATGTGCTAGCCGGCAGCACTCACTGTACGTATCGATCAACTAACGTCAGTAAAACAGATTATCTAATCATTATCACATTGTGGAACTTGCTGTGCACAAGTTAACTGCTGCCTTTCACTTCTAAACTTCAAAAGTATTTTGTTGACTGAAAACTGGTTGGTGACACCCTGAGGTTTTGGAAAGCATTGTGCTAATTCAGGTTTGTTCTTTCTTTTTATGTTTGCCTGTAACAGCAAAGGAAAGCTAAGCAGCAGGCCTCTTAACAGTCTGTATTCATCTTTCCCTGAACCAACTGATCGTTAGAAGAAGAAAAAGAGAGGGTGTTGGGCCTTATTTAATATTAATTTTGTGGCTTTCTGGTTTCCTGTTGTGAACAGGAACATAAATAGGCCAGGGTACCAATTCCTGATGCGTTCAAGAAAAGGGCTCACCCCATGGATGTTGCGCCTTGCTGACACTGGCCACCAGTAATTCTAATTCACAGTAAAAAAAACCTTGTTTAAAATCAAAGTATAATATATCAAGATATCATAAAAACTTTTATGAATCTCTACCTTTTATGTAGGTTTCAATCTGGATTTCTCTAAACTAGATGACCACTTGGTCAATTTTCCAACTGAGCCCTCACTGAAAACCCCAAGACCACGGATCAATCCCAGCTCCTTACTTTTCATAAGACCCAGGATCTGTAAAATCTAAATCTGCCTTATGAATCTTCAACTCACAGTCAAACAACAGCCATCTGTTGGCCCATCAAGAAACAGGCAAGGATTTGAAGCCAAGAGGTCAATTTAACTTTTGAAATAAAAATAACATCCTGTGCAAATTTTCCTTTTGGATTGTTGCTACACCATTTTATAATGCCTCTGCTAAAGCACTTGTGATCAAATGAAAGGAGCCCACTAGTCCCAGATGCAGTCCTTGTGGGTGCTTTGTCCAGGTGGCTACTGTTCATATCGAGGGATTGAGGCAGCTGCTCCACCAGAAACATGCTTGCTTTGAGAATTCAACATATGTTTCAAATGCCAGTTTTGTTTCCTTCTGTCCAAGATGGAAAACGTTAATACAATGAATTTCTTTCCCCATTTGTTGTTTCAAAGCCATAGAGTAACTGGAAGGCTTTGTTGAACATAGCCTCGGGGAAAGTATAGAGATAATGGGATATACTGACTAGTACTTCAAAGATGCAGTGGGGACGTGATGGACTGAGTGGCTCTCTTCCAGTGCTGTATAAATTCATAATGTTTAACAAAAAAATGAAGCAATTTGACACTTTTTCCACAAACTTATATCCAGTTTTTGATTCCACTGCAATTAAAGAGGTACCCCAAGCTATATGTTGATGTGTACAGTACAACAGGAGATTCCTTAGGTGATAACAGAAATTGTGAGAGATGCATGGAACATCCTGCAGACACTGCAGGAGAAGGACTCGAAGGATACTGTGCGGTGGTTCCCTGATCAGACTGTCCAGACCATGTGGCAGAATTCCTCATCGCTAGAACTCACCAACAAGCACCAAGACCTCGCTTGGCTGGCAGTGAGAGGTGCCCTCCCAGTCAGATCCTTCCTGCATGGTCGAAACATCAATCCAAGTGTGCGCTGCTCCTGGGAGGACTGCCTGGGGACGAGACGGTCGCCCACCTCTTTGCGGGCTGTGGGTTTGCGAGGAGGGTGTGGCGAAAGATGCAAGGGTCCTTGTCACGTTTCATCCCCAGCAGCTGTGTAACAGAGGATTCTCTGATCTACAGGCTGTTCCCGGGGACACACACAGAGACGGACATCAACTGCTGCTGGAAGGTCATCAACTCGGTGAAAGGCGCCCTTTGGTCTGCCCGAAGCTTGTTGGTGTCCCAGCACTGCGAGATGTCCATAGGGGAATGCTGCTGACTGGCATATTCCAGGCTGCAGGAGTACATGCTGAGGGACGCACTGAAGCTGGGTGCAGCCAATGCAAAGTCTTGGTGGAGAAGGACTACAGTTTAGGGTTCTTCTGCCACTGGAGAGGGAGGGGTGGGGTCAGGCGAGAAAGCCCCTTAAGTATTGTAAATATGGGATTGGGGTAGCACCCCAGGGAGCCACACGAGTGGCATCAGTGCTGTGTTTTTTATATAAAAAGGTAACACTAATGATTGATCTGTACATGAATGTAAAGGATGGCACTGTTTTATTGTTGTATATAATTTGTTTTTTATGATGAATAAAGTTTATCTTGGAATTTAAAAGAAGATTATGATGGACTAATGGATTAAAACAGATAATACATTTGTCAAAAGACATATTCATTCTCTTTCTCTCACACACACACACACACACACACACACACACACACACACACACACACACACACACACACACACACACACACACACACAGTTTTGAATTTGATGAGAATCTCTTTATTGTCGCCTGGGTCTTCCATGCCAGAGTTAAGGAAATAGGAAAGAAAAGAATATATTCTTAATCTCAGCCTTTTATTTCTATTCTTTTATCTGTGGGTTCTTTTGTGTTGCTGAGCCTAAGACAAAGATTTGCACAACTGAAGGAAAGTATTGGCACCGACTGAACACCTTTTTACAAAGATCCAAGAAAGGCATGATAGACAGCCAGTTGCATTGCCCAAAAGGAAAACGAAAACAGTTACAAAATTAATTTTACAGAGGGAATTGGAGAAATACTTGAAGAAGTAAACATTGCAGAGTCATGGGGGAAAGAAACAAGGTGCAACTAATTAGGTAGCTCTCTCAAAGAGAGTTTGCTGGCATGAGTGGATGAATGGCCAACTGCAGTACTCTTGTGTTTTTGTACCAAATGTTTGTAATGGTTATTAGAAAAGTAGCAGGAAATAATTGCTTGGACATCCAATTTGCTGCAGTCAATTCTAACAATTTTGCTGCCAGCCAATATTGTGGTCAGGGCACAATGATGTCATCAAACCATGATCTGCCTATTTAAAGAAGGACCCCCACTAGATATTCTTGATGTCTGTCTGAGGGTCAAATTAGAATGGATGGCTGGAGGATTTAGGCAGCTGATAACCTGGCTGACTTCGACTATGGGGTAGGGTGAAATTTTCTCCTCAGATGTTTTTCTAGCAGAGCAATATTATCAAATAATACGCTTTCAACTTGTTGAAATGTTTATCATTCAGTTTTTTATTCAAATCAATGTTTTTTCATTTTCTAATGCAGATCTACACAGAATGTTTCAATACTCCCATTATTGTTCTCCTTAACAGCTCCCTTATTTTGTTTTCCTCCGAACCATACACATTGCACAAGTTGCAGTCATCTGCAGAGCAATGTTTGGGTGATGAACTCTCATTAAAGTAAGTTTACCATTGATTTCAATTGTCACTTATCACCTTTCTACTTTATGGAACTAGCAGTATGGATCACTGTGTCATGGTTTACGATGACATTGAAGGTCAATAATTAAATCAAAGCTTTGATAGTTACTGTCAAGCATCTATACTTTACAATATTATTAATAAATTATATTAAAATATGTAATTATATATAATTTAAAAGGGACAATAAATGTGCATAGTGCTAGGAAAATGGGGTAGTTTACAAGTTGAAGAAGCAACTGGCAAGGTTAGACAGATTACAGAGACAGGGTACTTCCTCCTCATTGACAGCATTACCTTCTACCCTAAGTCACTGCATTGCCCTAGAAACCATAATCCATTTCTACATCACTCCAAGATTCAGCTTTTCCACTGTTCTCCCAGCCAGTTCTCTATCCTCAGATGCTGCTTGACCCATTAAATTCCTCCAGCAGATTGTTTGTTGCTCCAGATTCCAGCATCTGCAGCCTCTTGTCTCCTCTATCCTCCATTTTGTATGGACTGCAGCTCATCCTATGTTTCTTCCATTTTAACCAGGAACAAATCCCTCTTATCTATTGCCTGTACCCCCCTCTGACCTACATTGGCCCTCAATTCCACCAACATTCACAATTAATGGGCTGAATTATATTGAGCCCAGTCCATTATTCCATCTGTGACCTATCAGTGTCTGTGTGCAAGCACTAACCTGATCCTAATAGAGAAGTGCAACCAATCTGACCCTCCATGCCTTAGAGTCTTCCACAAAACAGAGGTCGACAAGTTATGACGAGGCCTCAGGTAGCAGATCCCGAGATGACCTCCTGGAACATCCTGATAGCCTTTTGACATCTTGTCATTGTTTTTAAATATGTATGAAAGTCAGAGAGGTAAGAACTGTTCAACTAGACTTAAATAACTTAATATTGGTATTGGTTTATTATTGTCACTTGTACTGAGGCACAGTGAAAAACTTGTCTTGCATACCGATTGTACAGGTCAATTCCATACACAGTGCATTTACATTGGGTTAGTACAGAGTGCATTGAGGTAGTACAGGTAAAAACAATAACAGTACAGAATAAAGTGTCACAGCTACAGAGGAAGTGCAGTGCAGGTAGACAATAAGGTACAAGATCACAACAAGGTAGATTGTGAGGTCGAGTCCATCTCATCGTATAAGGAAACCGTTCAATAGTCTTATCACAGTGGGATAGAAGCTGTCCTTGAGCCTGGTGGTATGTGCACTCAGGCTCCTGTATCTTCCTGATGGGAGAGGGGAGGAGAGAGAATGACCCAGGTGCGTGGGGTCTTTGATTATGCTGGCTGCTTCATCAAGGCAGCAAGAGGTATAGACAGAGTCCATGGAAGGGAGGCTGGTTTCTGTGACTCTCTGGATGGTGTCCATTAAAAGTAAAATGTGAAATGAAGTAAAATAAGAAAGCCATTTCTTTGGGGTTGAGCTTCTTTCAGCAGCGATCCCTGGCACCCAGCTGGGGGGGGGGGGGGGGGGGGCAAAGGGGTGTTGGTTCCCTTCCCTTGCTTCGTCACTGCTCCCCTGTGGGATTCAGAGCTGAGAACAGTGCCAGAACGGGAGGACATCTAGTCAGTGGCTCACCTCTGGCTCCCGTGTTTCACATGGCAGCACGGAAGTTGGAAATGAGCAGAACAAGTAGCAGAGGAGATCTAATGGTTACCATTAGTTGAAGAAAAGTGGAAACCAGCCAGGAGTCCTCAGTGCTCTCATTGCTTTGCCTCATTTCTGTCCTACAAACCATTGATCATTCTTTTGGCTTTAATCTTTCTGCTATCCCTCACCTTGGGATCTCCTTCATTACCTGTGTTCACAACACTGAGCCCTATGCCTCTTCACTAAACTCTCACCAACTCTCCAACTCTCACAAGATGCTCCTTAAAGCCCATTTCTACAACAAAGCATTTGATGAACTTATCTAATATCTCCACTTTTAGCTTGACAATCATCTCCTCCATACAGATATTTGCAATACCTCAGGATACATTTTCTTTCTATGCTGGTGTTCCATAATACTGGCGGTGCCAGGCATGGTGCTAAAATTGATATTAATGGAACATAAAAGGTGGATGCAAATGGTAGATCAGTCAGATCTACCAGTTCTGCACCTCTCATATCTTCTTGCCTTGTATCCAATCAATCTGGTCGTTCACTCAGCGCCCAAGCAGATTTAATAAGAGGGAGGATATTACATACTACAGGCAAATTCATTCAAAATAGCTTACTGTGATATGAGATCAAGGGCATCAAACATTGCTCTGCTGACTGAGGGATTTTTTCTCTTGAGGTTCAGTTGCTAATTTGATGACATTGGTTGTGGTTTTCCACTTGAGTGATACTCTGTTTAACAGGATGGGTTGCAAGAATGCTATCAATTTCCACCCTTGGATTTCCCTAGCCACGAAGGCCACAGGCATTTCAAAACAGGATCCAAACAGGACCTGGGAGATGTAGCCACTTGATGCATGTTACAAATCAAACCCTTTTCTGCCTGTATCCTGGATCAAACAATGGACCATAGCATCACATCCTGCCCTTGATGCAAGTTCAATATCCACATTGTAGCTTATGAATTTAAACTCAATTTATAAATAGTACTTCAGTCACACACAAGCAGAATGAAGGACTAGATTTTACTGATTCAATCATTGTATGTGGCTGTCCCTGTCCCTGAATTGCAGGTTTCCCTTCCTAAAACATGATAACACTATAGTCCTCATTATTGATACTAATGTTTTAGTCATGATTTACTTAATTAGCTAAATACAAAATCCTTGGAGCTGCCATTACAATGTTTGATCTCACAGGTCCAGTTAGCTTATCCAAGCTCCTGGAATACTGAACCAGTAATATGCTGCAGTAATCATTGCTGAGATAGTTTTTCTTTCTGTCAGACACCAAAATGAGGTCCCAGCAAAATGAGATTAAGCCAAGTCACCGAGCAAGCTTGACCTACTTTCCCTATTCACAGCACAAGAATATCATAGCATCGAGCTGCTTAAAGCCTGCTGATGTCCAGACCACTGGGATACAGAGATTGACAGGTTCCTCCTTGGAAACTTCATTCCTAGAATTCCACTACACATTGTTACATATCAAAATAATTTGAAAGTTGCCATAAGGAAATACAAGAGCAAAGTTGAATGGCTGCCTCTCATTTCTCACCATGATATTAAGAGAAAATAACTTTCCTACTGAAGTTTTGCAACAATGGTCTTTCTCCTCTACCTAGACACACCTTGATGTGGACAGATCTCTCTAGACAGCAACATCTGACCCTCCAGATTTTGATCAGATGCACACCCACCCCCACCCCCACCAGGTACGTGTACCTTTCCACTCAAAATGGGAGAGTAGCTAATTGAAGGGCCGTGAAAAGATGTGGTGATTAAAACTGTCACTCTGTTGATGCTCCTCCAAGACATTGCCACCTGTCAACCAAGCTTTTGGGAAATTACCTTAATACTTTCCTTGGGGTCTGGGAGGGTGAAGGTGTTCCTTGATTCTTGGAATGTTTTACTGTGTTGAAGGCACTTTATTAACACAAAGTTGTTTGAGTTGTGTTTGCAAGTAATAGCTAGAATTCATCGCTTGAGTTTCTACAGTTTTTCAATATCCTGACTTAAGTCTGATGATTCTCCCCTCAGTCAGAATCAGGTTTAATATCACTGACGTATGTCATGAAATTTGTTTTTTTTTTGTGGCAGCAGTACAGTGCAAGACATAAAGACATAAAAATGACTATAAGTTACAAAAATAAATAAATAGTGCAAAAGAGGAATAATGAGGTAGTGTTAATGGGTTCATGGACCGTTCAGAAATCTGATGGCAGAGGGGAAGAAGCTGTTCCTGAAACGTTGAATGTGGATCTTCAGGCTCCTCCCTGGTGGTGGTAATGTGAAGAGGGCATGTCCCGGGTGATGAGGGTCCTTAATGATGGATGCTGCCTTCTTGAGATGTCTCTCGATGGTGGGGAGGGTTGTGCCTGTGATGGAGCTGGCTGAGTCTACAAAACTCTGCAGCCTCTTTTGATCCTGCACATTGGCGCCTCCATACCAGGTGGTGATGCAACCAATCAGAATGATCTCCACTGAACATCTGTAGAAATTTGCAAGAGTCTTTGGTGACATACCAAATCTCCTCAAACTCCTAATGAATTAGAGCCACTGGTGTGCCTTCTTTGTGTTTTGGGACCAGGACAGATCCTCTGAGATGTTGACGCCCAGGGACTTGAAGCTGCTTGCCCTTTCCATCGCTGACCCCTCAGTGAGCTCTGGTGTGTGTTCTCCTGACTTCCCCTTCCTGAAGTCCACAATCAGTTCCTTGGTCTTGCTGATGTTGAGTGCGAGGTTGTTGTTGTGACACCACTCAACCAGCCGATCTTTCTCACTCCTGTACGCCTGCTCACTGCCATCTGAGATTCTGCCAACAACTGTGGTGTCATTGGCGAATCCACAGCGTCACAGCACTTTTAATTTTACTTCTTATAGACTATTGGGCAAAATTCCATATTTTGACTCTACAGCTAAAATCCAGTCAGGACACTGGAGATTGTATGATACCCCTAAATTCAGCTGGACTTCTTCAGCCCCACTGTTTACCTGTGATGGCACTGATCTGAGATCAGAGTTACTAGTTGTATTGAAAACAGAAAATGCTGGAGATACTCAGAAGGTCAGGCAGAACCTGTGGGGAGAGAGACAATTAATATATCAGGTCAATGACCTTTGATGCCTGACCTACTGAGTGTCTCCAGCATTTTTAGTTTTTATTTCAGATTTTTCAGCATGTTTTTTTAATTTTTAATTATCATTTGCAATATGGGATAATGGCCACATGTAGAATCCACAGGATATCTGTAGAATGTTAATCAAAACAAAACTGCTGGAAATCTGAAACAAAAACTGAAAATGCTGGCAATACTCAGCAGGTCAGGTGCATCTGTTGAAAACGAAACAGAGCTAATGTTTCAGCTTGAAGTCTCATCATCACTACTGAGAAAGGGAGAAAAAACAGGTTAGCTTTAAGTTGCGGAATGGGTGGGGGAAGAGACTGGATAGAACAAAGGGGTTACCAGTGATAGGTTGAGGCCAGGTCATGTTGGTTAATGGGAGCAGTTAGATGGTGATTATGCTTGTTTGTCTCTGTTATGTGTTCCTAATAGGACATGGCCAGCAGGTCAGGCTGAACTAATGGAGATGGAAAAGCTGAGCCAATATCACAGCTGGTTGACTTATAGTGAGCAGTTGGGATACTGACATGGAGAGCGAGTTACTTAAAGTTAGTGAATTTGATATTGAGTTTGGAAGGCGGCAATTCATTCAGATGGAAGATTATTCAGAAGGATTGTGCGGGAGGCCACGGACAGATGGGTCAGAGTAGGAATGAGATGGAAAATTAATGGGATGAAGAATGTTAATGCCAATCTACTCGTGGTCACTTCCATCCTTGATCCTCCGTGTTGTTGCACCCAAGGCATTTGCAACAAAACTACTCATGGGTACTTTAGCCTGAAGAAGCTAAAAATGGGGCCCTATGGCCAAACTGTCCCAATTACTTCATGGTCTGTCTCAGAGCAGACTGACTGTCCACACATTAATTACCAGCGACTGTCAAAATTATCTTCATCCTCATTTTTGTTTATCCAGCAGGGAACTTCCAGGCTGCTGCTATGATTACTTACAGCAGACTGTAGTCCAAAGATGTGCCAAATAAGTCACAAATGCATTACTCAGTAAGATTGAAGGCTTTGTCACTTTTGCTTCCAGTTATTAATATTGCAAAAAGTCCAACATAATCTCACTGTTTAGCTCATGTAGGTTATCAATTGCACCTTTCTAGTGTTTGTTAACAGTACAGTGCCACAATGAAGTAAAAGAGACCTTATTTTCTTAATGTCTATCTATCCATGACTGCCAACATAGAACAGCATAGATTCTTGCCTGGATCTTAAGAGAGCTCTCAAAATACTTTTTTGTTAAGGTGATCATTTGTTGCACTTAGGTTTGCAGGGGACGGTAGAATGGAGTATTGAGTCAGGGCAGTGAAGAGGTTGTGGAGGCTGGAATGAGGGCAGGCTTCCAGTGATTGTGGAATGTGGTTGAGGCTGGCGTGGGGGTGGGTATCATGCCTGCATTATCTGTAGTTGGATGGGGTAGACGGTTGTTCTTGGCAGATTAGTAGTCAGTGGGGGGTTGGGGGGAATTAATCAATGACAATGAGTTGATGAGTTGGAAAGTTGGTTGAGGGAGAGCTGGATCACTGCATACTTACAGGGAATGTACCTGCAGTGAATTCCCAGCACTGGACTCCAGAAGCTGAGACATACGTGGGCAAATCCCTTTTGTGTGACATTGAAGCTGGCCCCACAAGCATTTTGAAGGTGCAGTAGCCCATTCTGTGCAAGAGGTGTACAACCATGTGTTATGTTGGACACCAACTGCTTGCAACCAGATTCCTTCTCAGAAAAGCACAACATTTGCACAGAGGATCTGAGAATAATCCTAGACCTTGCATAACTTGCAATCAGTATGAACTTTCCTTTACTTTTTACCCTTTGTCAAAATTGAATCATGTAGCAAACAAAGACCTGGTGCCAATTGATGCAATAGAGTTTTAGAGTCAATGAGTCATAGAGAAATGCGGCACAGAATCAGACCCACTGAGTCCGCGCTGACCATCACCGACCCATTTACACAAACCCTACATTAATCACTTTTTTTAAATTCTCCCCACAGTCTCATCAACTCCCCCTCCCCCAGATTCTACCACTTACCTACACACTAATGGCAACTTATGGTGGTCAGTTAGCCGACCAACCCACCAACCCTATTGCCTTTAGCACTCAGAGTCTTTTTTCCAGGGTGGAAATGTCAAATGCTAGACGGCATAGCTTTAAGGTGAGAAGGGGAAAGTTTAAAGGAGATTTGTGAAGCAACTCTTTTACACAGAGAGTGTTAGTTGCCTGGAACATGCTGCCAGAGGAGGTGGTAGAAGCAGATATGATAGCAACATTTAGACAGACACATACACAGACAGGAAATGAGGGAAAAGACCACGTGTACGCAGACATGCAGTTTAAATTGGCACAGATGTGGCGGGCCGAAGGGCCTGTTCCTGTGCTGTAATGTACAATGTTCTATATTCTATCTAGAGCCTCATCTCTGACTTGTTCGCCATGGCTGGTCTAACCAGAAGTACAAGATCTCAGACGTCATTGCACTGAGGGTCTTTGAAACAACCAGGCTACTCCATTGCAGCAACGTAGAGTCTACGGAGAGGACAAACGCCTCCCTCCATGTTTGGCATGCCATGCTGGTAAAAGTGATACTTGTGATGTAGTACTGCAAAGGCGTGGGTGCTTGCTAAGTGACACTTGGTTGTACTGAAACAAGAAAAAGTGAATTTCAACATGCCGACCCAAATAACCATGTTCAAGCACTAATTAAATTGTCTAACGCTCTGTGATTTTATTAATGCTCAATGTGCGCCTGAGTGACTCTCACACAGTTTAGCAACTTGGTTAAAAGAAGTAAATGGAGTTGGCTGCTCAGTGTCAGGCATTTATTGGTTGGAGGTCCATTATGGAGATGGTCATAAAGTTGTAAGCATCTCCTTCCTCTATTCCCTTGATATTATTGGAATACTAGCTCTGCTCCTGCCAGTCATGTGCAATCTTAAACGGCAAGCAGAAAATTAGCACTTGAAGCAATGTCATACAGCTACAATGCTTCAAGACCACATTACTGGCTGTAGAATTAACAAGCTCCATTTCCCTAAAAGCATTCCTTCTGTTAAGCACCCTTCAGAACTGCAGTTGCCCACACAGAGATAACTGGTTCACTGGCACATTGTGGCTGAAATACTTGTTGATGTCACAACCATTTTGTAGGAATGAATAAGGTGGGAGGAGGAGCCAGTCATGCGCACAGATTCTGCTGGAAGTGTGTTGTCTGTCACATTGTTAACAGGAAAAAAGCAAAATATGCATTTCAGAACATCCCAAAGTGTTTGAGTTACTTAACTTCAGAGTTACTGTTATAATGTAAGAAATACAGCAGCTCATTTACTCCCAGCAAGCTCCCTCAATAATCAGCTGATCTGCTTTAGTTATGACCCATGACACTGCAGATAATTTCACTTCCTGAGAAAAGCTTCATGTGATCTTTTACCTCCACTCAGCGAGCAAATGATGTCTCAGTTTAACCTCATCTGAAAAACGGCACTTCTAACCCCCCTGCGCTCCCACAGTGCTGCACTGCTGTGTCAGCCTCGATTTTTGTTTATATTTACCTGTAAATGTATCAGTTAGGAGCAGGAGTAGTTACTCAGCCCCTGGAGCCTGCACTGCCATTCAAAAACATCATGGCCGATCCGATTGTAACCTCAGACTTAGACTCCCCGAGGAACTTTCCACCCCTCGTATATCAAGAATCCACACAACCCTCTGAGAGAAAAAAAATCATTTCATCCCTGTCTTAAATATGTGACTGCTATTTTTAAACAATGATCCCCAGTTGTTGATTCTCCTATAAAAGGAAAGGTCTCTCCACATCCATTTGGCAAACCCCTCAGGATCTTATATGTTTCAGTCAAGTCACTTCTCATTCTTCTAAACTCCAGTGGATACATGCCTAGCCTATGCCACCTTTCCTCATATGACAGTATTGCCTACTCCTACTATCAGTCCAATAAAGATTCTCTGGACTGTTTCCAATGTCTTTACACGCTTCCTTAACTAAGGAGAACAATACAATGGACTCCAGATGTGGTCTCACCTTATATAATTGAGGCATAACCTCCTTACTTTTGTATTCAATTCCTCTGCTAATAAACAATAACATTCTGTTAGCTTTCCTAATTAATTGCTGTAGCTGCATACCAGTGTTTTGCAAATCATGCACTAAAGCTCTGCGATCTCTCACTGTTTACTAAACATGCTTCTTTATTTTTTTCTGCCGAAATGGACAATTTCAGATTTTCCCACATGACAGGGCAATCTGCCAGATCTTTGCCCCTCAGTTAATCTATCAATATCCCTTTACCACTTAAGTTTCTCATGGGAACGTCATTTCAGAAACTTGTGATTCAGAAGCAAGAGTGCTACCAACTGGCCACAGATGTAAAGGCAGAAGCGTTGGCTTTGAGGATCAGCACCTGAACTAGGCATCAGCCCCTTTGGATGAGCAAATAATGTTTAAGACTTTTGTCCCTTAATTAGGCTGCCCTGACCTGCTGACGCTGAGCCACATATGGCCAGCTCAAAGGGTCCTTAAAGGGGCCACTAATAGACACCACTAAAATGTGTGCTTGGCAAGCGGTATTCCCCAAATGTGGAGCCAAAGGAAACATGTGCTTTGTACCTCTACATCAATTCCAAAGAGTGTTGATTTGCTTCACTTCTCCACCCCCAGAACACTCTACACAAAAGATGAATTTCACTGTGTTTCAATGTACATGCGACTAATAAGGATATCTTATCTTATAGGGCAGACATGGTAGTGTAGCAGTTAGTGTAACGTTTACAGCGCCAGCGATGCGGGTTCAATTCTAGCCACTGTCTGTAAGGAGTTTGTACGTTCTCCCCGTGTCTGCGTGTGTTTCCTCCAGGTGCTCTGGTTTCCTCCCACATTCCAAAGACATACAAGTTAGGAAATTGTGGGCATGCTATGTTGGCGCCGGAAGCGTGGTGACACTTGCGGGCTGTCCCCCAAAACTACGCAAAAAAAATGTATTTCACTTTGTGTTTCAATGTACATGTGACTAATCTTATCTCATGTTCACCTCCATCCCAACTTTATCTTGATGTCTAAATGGCAACTATGCACCAGTGCAAAATTTGACTTCACTTTTCCAGCTTAAATGATAAAATAAAGTAAGGCCCATACACATCGCAGTCCAAGTCTGATGGAAGGCTCAACCCAGTTGGAATTGAGCAAGGTCCTACATACAAAAAATGACCTTAATTTAGTGATAGTCTGAAATCAAACTTAGAGGCTTGAGGATACCTGTTGTAGGAAATGGGAGACTGCCATACTAGGGGAGAGTGAGAAATTGTTCTGGGTGAACAGTGCTGACTCCAGGACGGCTGAAATTTTGTAAGAGCTCTTCCATTGTAACTCCAGTGGGAGATATGTGGAATCCTTGGAGAGTCTGTGTACATGTCAGATTTGATATAAATCCTTAGCTGGAGTGGTAGGAAGGAAGAGGCACTGTGGCACAATTGAGGGTAATTCTGGTGCACATTTATCCAAATAATTCCAATTTGCACTGCACATTTTCGGGGTACTTCACATTTGCTCATCCGGACAACTGGATTATACACAATATTCACCAGCAGAAATTGCATTAAACATCTTCCATTCTATCAATTCTATTTTTCATATGTATCTGCATCTGTTTATGAAGTTAAATTGCATTGTTCCTCTTTCAAATGTCAATTTCAAATGTGATTCATTGTGGTTGAAGAGTCAGAATCATTTCCTTGGCTTGGAATTGGACAAGTGACAAAATTCATCGTTCTCATCAAAAGAAAAAAATCTTCTCTGACAAGACAATTTAAGATGTGACAGCTAACAAAATAAAAGTTTAATGCATCCTAGAGAGTCCTCCAGATAGAAATCAGAGAGACCAGTACTGGGATTAGTTTGTCTCATTCTATTATTTTACACAAAATCCTACCCTTGAGGGAATTATCAAAAGAAAATACTTTGTTCCATTTTAACTGTTGTGCTTCAGGTAGAAATTATACAGGGTTGTCATTATTATCTCCACACTTACTGTAGCATTGCTCTCTTACATAATAAGTGTAATGACAATGCTATTCTCAGTCAGGGTGGAGATAACTGAATAGCTTCCATCAATTAGATTTCATGACTGTCCTTTTGCAAGTGACTGAGACAGATTTTGTACAGAAAATTTATCTCACAATAGTTTTTCTCTGGAGAAATTACCCTGCTTTTATTGGGAGAAGTTGATGGGAGTTTCTGCCACTTAGTTCTCTTCCCATAGATCTGTAAATAAATTCTCTCACACAGAATTTCCTCAGCACCTCAAGTGGTGTGGTAATCAGTGGCTATGCAGAGAGCTAGCAGTGAGAAAAATTGTCAGTCTGCTGTTTAGTCGTTCAGTACTGCCCGACCATTCTTTTGGCTTTACATGAGAAAAGACCTTTCCATCACATGCTGTGCTATGTAGGTGGGGTTGTATGATGGTGGATTGGAAGGGAGGGATCAGGTGAGAGTCAGGATCATGGTCAACTGCTGGTGATCAGGTGTGGAGGGACCTGTGGTTGCCAATTGTTGGTGTGGGGAGAGGTCAGGGAATCAGGTGGCTGCGATTTGCAGTGTAAGTTGTATGAATGTAGTGTCATCTACAGCAGTCTACACTTCTCGCTGCCTCAGTAAAGCAGCCAGCATAATCAAAGATACCACCCACCAAGTCATTCTCTCTCCTCCCCTCTCCCATCAGGCAGAAGATACAAAAGCCTGAAAGCATGTAGCACCAGGCTCAAGGATAGCTTCTATCCTGCTGTTGTAAGACTATTGAACAGTTCCCTAGTACGATAAGATGGACTCTTAAGCTCACAATCTACCTCGTTATGCCCTTGCACCTGATTGTGTGCCACTTTCTCTGTAACTGTAACATTTTATTCTTCATTCTATTATTGTTTTACCTTGTACCACCTTAATGCACTGTGTAATGAATTGATCTGTATGGACAGTATGCAAGACAAGTTTTTCATTGTACCTCTGTACAAATGACAATAATAAACCAATTTATTTACCATCTCATAGTACTGCAGCAACTGGAAGCACTATTTCAGGGTCAGAGTGTTGTGCTAAGACATAGGACGGTAACATTGTCAGCTTGTAAGTAATTCAAAGAAATCTTATGATATGACTCATCAAGAACCCACAAAATGTGATCAGGTATAGATTATCGAAAGGAAGAGCAAACTACTGCTGCTAACATAATGACCTGATTGAGGTATATAAGCTCATGAGGGGCATAGATAGGATGAAAGCACATGGTCTTTTTCCCAGGGAGGGGGTGCCAAAAACAAGTGGGCATAGGTTTAAGATCAGAGGTGACAGGTTTAAAAGGGACATCAGGGGCTGCTTGTTCACACAAAGAGTGATGTGTATTTGGAATGAGCTGCACAGGCACAGTAGTGTAGCGGTTAGCATAACGTTTGACAGTGCAAGCAACCCGGGTTCAATTCCGGCTGCTGTCTGTGAGGAGTTTGTACGTTCTCCCCGTGTCTGCGTGGGTTTCCTCCGGGTGCTCTGGTTTCCTCCCACATTCCAAAGATATATGGGTTAGGAAGTTGTGAGCATGCTATGTTGGTGCTGGAAGTGTGGCGACACTTGTGGGCTGCCCCCAGAACACTCTATGCAAAAGATGCATTTCACTGTGTGTTTTGATGTACATGTGACTAATAAAGATAACTTATCTTATGTGGGACTGACATTAGCAGAACAGGTGAGGGAGCACAATAGACAGGAGATGCTGAAATCTAGAGCAAAGATCAAACTGCTGGAGGAACGGGGTCGGGTGAAGATTGTAATAGGCAGTCGTGTAATTACTTCTGTGGAGGGTGGGGTCAAGTAAGGTGTTGTGGATGTGAGGGAACAGCAACTGGTGGATTGGTGAGGAACGAATGAGAAGAGGAATTCAATGGGTTGGATTGCAGTTCTATATCATGTGGGAGGAACTTTCAGTAAATAAAGGAGACCTACTTATATCAGGTTCCCATTACCTGTCTGGGACCCTACTCAGGGGAGTCCCCTTTAAATCATTTGGCTACAGAACAAGCATCTTCATGAAAACCTGGTTGTGCTGCAAGTAACCTATGGCAGACCTATGAAACTATGATGGCATTCAAGACCATCGTCCCCTCCATATGATTCAACAAACTTCAAAATCTGGGCCTCTGTACTTCCCCCTGCAACCGCATCCTCAAATTCCTTATCAGGAGACCACAGTCAGTGCAGATTGGTAGTAGCATCTCCTCGCTGATAATCAACACAGGCGCACCTCAACTATGTGTTCTTAGCCCACTGCTCTAGTCTGACTGCTTCCATGACTGTGTGGCTAGGCACAGCTCAAATGTCATCTATAAATTTGCTGATGACACTACCTGTTGTTGGCAGAATCTCAGATGGCAACAAGGAGGTGTACAGGAGTGAGATAGATCAGCTGGTTGAGTGGTGTTGCAACAACAACCTCGCACTCAATGTCAGCAAGACCAAGGAATTGATTGTGGACTTCAGGAAGGGGAAGTTGGGAGAATACACACCAGTCTTCATTGAGGGGTCAGCGATGGAAAGGGTGACCAGCTTCAAGTTCCTGGGCGTCAACATCTCAGAGGGCCCATCTTGGGCCCAACACAATGATGCAATCACGAAGGAGTCACGCCAGTGGCTTTACTTCATTGGGAGATTTGGTACATCACCAAAGACTCTTGCAAATTTCTACAGATGTACAGTGGAGAGCATTCTGACTGGTTGCATCACCGCCTGGAATTGGAATCTCCAATGTGCAGGATTGAAAGAGGCCGCAGAGGTTGTAGACTCAGCCAGCTCCATCACAGGCACAAACCTCCCTGCCATTCGAAGACATCTTTAAGAGATGGTGCCTCAAGAAGTTGGCATCCATCATTAAGGACCCTCACCACCCGGGACATGCCCTTTTCATGTTACTACTATTGAGGAGGAGGTACAGGAGCCTGAAGACCCACACTCAACATTTCAGGAACAGCTTCTTCCCCTGCGTCATCAGATTTCCAAACAGTCCGTGAACGTGACCTTGTTATTCCTCTTTTGCACTATTTAATTATTTTTGTAATTTAGGGTAATTTTTATGTCTTTATGTCTTGCTCTGTATTGCTGCCACAAAACAACAAATTTCACAACATATATCAGTGATAATAAACATGATTCTAATTCTGTTTCTGAGCTATATAACCTAATATAGTCAGGTAAGGCTCTGAATGATGATTATACTAAGAATTACATTACCATGCGTGTACTCGACACAGAAAATAGTTGAACAACCCTTTATAAAGTATTTGGCTTGTCTAATATTGTGTGTGCATCCTTTTAGCAATTGTAGCATGTGGGCAGCTGCCGTCTATGTTACAACAAATGCTTCAGTGTAGAAATGGGTAGGCCTGGTTTGCCTGTGTGGAGAAAAGCATGTATTGGGAATGCTGCTTTTTTGTCCATGAGCCTTTTGTTTAATAAAGCACTCTAATGATTTAATTCCTTCAGTATCTTAGTAAGTAAATGAGAGAAAGAGAATTGTAGTGTCAGAAGTGCAGTCAATTAACCTATGAGATGTGGATGCTGTGCCTGAACTGAGGGATCATGTGGACCTGTGGCAAGAGACAACAAGCTATGTGATTCATTTGAGTTGGTATAGAATGGAAGAGTTAAAGAATCCCAAGCTGCTGGATTTTTGGGCAAGTAACCTGGCTAGGGAATGGGGACATTGGATGGAAGAATTTATGCAGTACATTTAGTTGAGAATGGCAGATAAAACAGACTCGGTTAAGATTGGTCACAAGGGGAGATTTCTTGATGCCCTTGGATAAGACCTGAAGAATGCACTAAAAACATGTTACAACCCTCCTGGAACTGAAATAGGTGACATTCAGCAGTTGTTTATTTGCAAACATGAACTGGTAAAATCCTTTGATTCTTCCTTTTATGAGGCAGAAATTGTTTGAATGTAATTGCAGTTTGAAGAATTTGCACATTGGAGATTGGATAAAACTGAGAGTCCAGCTTGAGGGAAGTGATCCTGTGGCTACCATGCGTTAGCTCTAGGAAAGCAGATGCCAGGGAGGTTGCAACCAAACAATGGCAGAAAGAGTAACAGCAGTGAAACGTGTGACAAAAGGCAGAACAGGAAAATGCAGTATAGATGACTTAAAGTTCCAAGCAATGTGGATGGCAGTATAAGCAGCTGAAAAAGAAATTTCCTGCTTTTGGGGGAAAATATGCATGTGATATGGATTGAATAATCATTTCCATCAGCAGTGCACTATAAAGGGCCATGGAATGGATGAGATGATGCAGTGCCAGATTCAGATTCAAAGCATCATAAAGGGAATTCTGGTGAAGGAACACTCACTAGATGTATCTGTACCTAGATGCTGGTGGAAGGGCAAATAGTGACATTTCAGCTTGATTTTGGAGCAATATGCAATGTCCTTCTGAAGCACATCCTCAATTTCAAGGCCAAAGTCATCCCCCTCTCACCCTAACCCTACATCCTCCAGTTTTTGATTCCCCAGCACTAGGAAAAAAACGGTGCATTCACCCTATCTATGCCCCTCATGATTTTATACACCTCTGTAAGATCACCTCTAGTCTCGTACACTCCAAGGAATAAATCCTAGCCTACCCAACCCCTCACCATAACCCAGACCTTCGAGTCCTGGCAGCATCCTCATAAATCTTTTCTTCACTGATGTAAGATGGCACCGATAAATGGGAATTGCAGGAGTACAACACTTTCTGGGGTTCGATGGCTATAAGAGTAAGTTCCTGCCCAGTTAGTGACCAAGAAAGGAAGTGGAATGTTGTATGTTGGATGCTCAATTAGTCAAACAAATTAAAGAGCTAGTCAGAGTGGCACTTGTACTGCAATACTTTAATAAGAAGCAGCTGACATTGCAGGTAGATGCCTCAGTAAAGGGTCTTGGAGTTATGATCTTGTAGGGAGTACATAGGAACATATTAATTTGGACTAGTGGGTAGGCACCCTGACCCCCTGAACCTGCTCCATCATTTCATAAGATCATGGTCAATGTCACTGTAATATTAACCCTGCTTTCCTATCTATCTATGGTAACCTTTCACCATATTGCTTATCATACTAACTCTGGCTTAAAAAAGTTCAAGGTCTCTGCTTTCACTACCATTTGAGGAAGAGATTTCCAAGGACCAACAATCCACTGAGAAGAGGAAAATTGGCCTAATTTCTGATTTAAATGGGCATTCACTTATTTTTAAACAGTAACTGCAAGTTCTATATTGTGGAAGCAGAGCCTTCTAATGGTTTTAAGGCAGAGGTAGATATATTCTGAAAAAGAAGGTTACCATGGGCAATGTGGAGTTGAGGTTATAATCAGATCAGCCAGGAGCAGAATCAAGATACCAAATGACTTAACTGTGTTCCTAATTTATATGTTCATAAGTGATAGAATTTCTTAGCCCATCTTGAGGGGCAATTAGGAGGCAGGGGTCATGTGATTCCAAATGATGTCCCAAATAGATTTGAAAACCCTACTGTGACTATCTGTCAAAATTTAATGGCATGTGTCCTCTTTTCTTTTAAACAGAAAACACAGTGTTAAGAGTTAAGTTTTAAAGTAATTGGTTAGGAACTTTTTGAAAGCTTTGCCTGCAGGTGAGGTGAAGCTGAATTTGTGTCTCCTGGTGAGACAGTCTCACACCTCTTATCCTGGTGTTGTTTGTGATTTCACACCCAAACGATAGCAAACAGTTTGCTTTAACACAAACCTTCTGAACAATTTGGTGTTAATTTGAGCTGTGTAAAATAACAGGTCTATTATATGGAACGACAGCCCTAGTTGGATAGTGCTTAAACCTTCAGTATTGTAGTAGCCTGAATACTGCTTCCATACTTTGACCAGTCAGGGGACAGGATTTCTCAGGAGTTATTAGGATGTTGCAGTTTTTCCAAGTAAGTTTTGAGCTCATCCTTGAGTTGCTTCCTTTATTCACATGTAATCACTTCCAGAGACAGAGCTCAGAACAAATTGTCTATTTGAGAGTTCTGGTGTCAACACTATGAACGACGAGAACTGCCCAATGGAGCAGATTGAGTGTAATTAGAGCCTCCATGCTGGAGATTTTTGCCTGTGAGAGGACACTGATATTGTTTTGTTTAATCCAACAGAGGATTTTAAGGATTTCACCAAAGAAAGCATTGGTGGTATCTCCCCAGTACTTTGAGGTGCATACAAAGGTAGTCAAAGTCTCAGATGTATGTAGGAAAGGAGAGAAAGTGCAGTTGGAGCATTTATAATGACACTGAAAACTTCAAATCCACATATGGAAAACACTCCTCAGTCCCACATAATTGGCAGTAATGCACCACCTCCCAGACTACTCTCCACTCCCCACCGTTGGCTAAATCTATCATCAAAGATCCTCGCCATGCGGACCATGCCATCTTCTCGCAGCTACCACTGGGTGGGAGGTACAGAAGCCTGAAGTCCCACACCACCAGGTTCAAGAACAGCTATTTCCCTTCAACCATTTGGTTCTTGAACCTACCTGTACAAGCCTAATCACTACCTCAGAAGAGCAACACAATGACCACTTTGCACTACAATGGATTTGTGATTTCCTTTGTTCTAATTATGTTCTTTCTTGTAAAAATCGTGTATAATTTATGTTTAATTTATGTTTTTTTCCTGTAAGTGTTCCATATCTGATGTTATGTGGCTGTGATTCTGCTGCAAGTAAATTTTTCATTGCACCTGTGCATACATGTATTTGTGCATATGACAATAAATTTGACTTTGTCTTCGACTTCCATCTATCCTGTCAGGCACCTGTGGCAGAGTGTGCTGATTCCACATTGACCTCAATCATCACAGAACTCACAGGAGTGGAATCAAATCAACTTTAATTTCAAGGAACGACCTAAGAAGATATTGTAGTGTCTTTGCATTGTACTCTGCCTCCTAAGTTCATTCCACTGAGTTCAACAGAATGAATTTCGAAGGCAAATCACCACATACTCCACAACTATATAATGTATTTAGCACATAGAAATGGGCTTGAGCTTCTAAGCAATAAAAGCAACAATGCTGGAAAACCTTGGCATGCAAGAAGACACTTAGAAAGAGAAACAAGAGTTTATGTTTGATGACCTTGATGACTAGTGAAAGATGTCCATACTCAAATATAAACCCCATTACCTGGATTTTGGATGTAGCTGGCCATTGACTTTATGAGACACAATGTATGTTTTTTGGGATTCTAATATAGCATTACACTCACTATAAGGGATGTGAAATCTGTATGAACAGGAAAAGCTGTTTTGTGTCTCTTCAACCAAGCATACTTTTCCAGAAAATTTAATTTGAAGTCCAAAACAGAATTTAAAAGTAAGAAAGAGAAAAAAAATGGAGAGATAAAAAAAATAGAAAAAGAAAAGGATGAATTTTTAATTGTTTTAAAATTTCCAACAATAGCTAAAACTCTAACTTATTCATGTTCCTTAAATGTCATTATTGGTGCCAGGGATGCTCTTTGTGGATAATTAAGACATAACAATTAAAAAAAATTACAATTACTTGCTCTCAAATAACAAGCCCTAACATTCCTGGGAAGTTTACTTGACATGAAATGAGTAATATTTCAATCTTGCATCCATCATCAGTTTGAATGATGTGTTTTTCTCCAAGTACAGGCGAATGTGGTGAAACCTCTGAAGCAGCAGGACAATTCAGTCAGCAGCTTCTTGATTTCTTTTTAAACCGCGTGTGCAGGATGCCAGAAGTTGCTGCCCATTTTGCCTCCTTAATGATAAACTCCTTTTTACATTGCATTATCCAGGTCTCTGCTTCCCTTCAGATAGAAACTTCCTGAGCTGTTGTGTCACACTCTTGCCATCTACAGAATTTGCCTTTATTCTGCTGTTATAACATAATCATCCTTAGTCAAGCCAGCAAGGCCATAAAGTTACATTTTTGTTCATGGTAAATGGGTGTTGCTGGGAAGGAAAGCAGTTATTGTCCAACCATAGTTGCCCCTAACCCTCGGAGGCAGTTGAGAGTCAACAGTATTGGTGGGTCTGGAGCTACAAAAAGACGAGATCAGATAAGGATGGCAGATCTCCATCCCCGAATGGCATTAGTAAACCAGGTGGGTTTTACCAATTTTTTTTAAACAAAGGCTGGAACCAGATCTATAGTCTACAAGTTCCAGTTAGGTGCATGTTGACCTCTTCTGACCCCATTTCGTCACCATTATTAAGTGCCATACTTGGGAGTGGGGCTGATGGTGGTGGGAGGATGTGTTGAGGGTCTTTCTAAAATGCACTGATCTAAAGCCCACCATGAAATCTACAGAGCCCTGCTAACGGTCATAACTTTCCAGGGAGTCTGCCTCAAATCCATAAGGTTTGCAGCTATATTTATTCCACATCAGTATCATTGCCTGCCTTTGCAGCCATCTCAGCTTTATTCTGCTGAAACTTCAATCTGTTCACTTGTCAGCTTCATGTTTCCCCCGGCTCCCCTTGTTGGCCTTGCTTCATCCACACGCCATGAATTTCTGCTTGTCACAAACCCAGTTGCCCTTATCCTGCCCTGTGATAAGTTCTCCTCGCCCATCAACTGTCCTCACAGACGCAGGGGCTTGAAAATCCATGTTGACGTCACTCTAGAGTATTGCTATAATTGACCTGTGCAAACTGAACTGGAGTTATTTTTGGCCTGCTGACTTTGTCATCCATCTAGTTCCTACCTCCCCTCACTGGTAGCAGGTCTTTCAGCTGCCCAGACCCAGCTCTTTCAAGCACTCTCCACAAAACACTTCTGCTTTTATTCAAGCTATCCCTTGGCTCAACTTGCATCCTATGAAATCCTATGAAATGAATATTAATGGTGTCACATAAAGCCACAGGCACAAGCACAGCTGCAACATGTGCTGGGGAGGTAGGGTGCAAGGAGAGGGGATGGTTATAGTTGGGGTAGGTGTGTTTGTGGACCTTTATCCTATCACGTCCACCTCAGACCCCCGGTCACTTTCATAAATTGCCATAAACTCTGGGTCAAATTCGGAGAATTTGCAGGAAAGACAGTAGTATTGCACTCCCTGGTATTGCACAAGTATCAGTCCTAGAATCCCATCCAAACTCTGAAATGGGATTTGAATCCACCACCTGTTGATTTGATGCTGAATGTGCTACTTGCTGAGGGAGCATGACACCTAATTCGAGTACAAGACTTAGGTTACAATCAATGTTTAACCGGGTTCAAGGTGACAAACAACAGAGTTTTTCTGTAGTAACTGCACATCAGAAGTAATTCGCTGGCTATAAATTGCTTTGTAATGTCCTAGAGGTGTTGGAGAAGATGCTATATAAATGCAAGGTTTCTTTAGCACATTTCTTCAATGACTGTAAAACCTTACATCTTGTATTCAAACAATCATATCCTTGATTGGATATATGTTCTATGTATTTGCACTTTCATCTGAATAGCTTTTAAGATGTGCATTTTATTTGATATATCTTCTTTCTTATTGAAAGCAATATTTTGCACTCAATCCCCGACTCATCAAGTCCTGCTTCCCTAGGCCTGATCTACCAGTCAGCTGAGTCAATACACATGGTAATGAGGCCATGTCATTTATCACTCGCTGTTAGTCTGTTTGGGAAACAAGTGTCTGGGGCCTGAAATGCATAGCTACAGTCTGCTGCAGCCCACCCATGCTTCAGACTGCAACATTCTGCTATTAATTTGTTTCTCCTTTTTACCTGGGAAATGTGTTGAATCACAAAATTAGTGAATGAGCTATAATCATATCAGTCCAATAGCTGGCCAACAATCACAAATTCAGGTTTACCTAAAGGGAATGAGAAGGAGATTTTTTAATACTGTAGCTACAAATGTGCCATAAATTCATTGCAACAATAAATTGTATATATTTAACTTAGTAAAAGCCCCCATTTTACAGTCCAGCATTTCCAAATTGCAGTTTATCCAACTATAATCAAATAATAGTTGGTATTTAACCATATATTAGGACTTATGACAGAAACTTGGTCAAAGAACTAGGTTTAAGAAGTGTCAATGGAAAAGGAGAGACAGAGAACTTTACAGGGACACTCTGCCCTCTTCCTTTCCTGTCCTGATGAAGGGTCTCAGCCTGAAACTTCGACTGTTTATTTCCCTCCATAGATGCTGCCTGACCTGCTGAGTTCCTCCAACATTTTTAGTGTATTGGACAGAGAACTTTAGGGAGGTTTAATGACTTCAGAGATATGTGGTGGAGCATGTAGTCAAATGTGACTCCCTAGCTGAAACAATCTGGTTTAGTTTTTAGCAATTGCAAGGGAGATGGATTGCATCCACAGCTGAGAAACCTGGGGTTGTGTCAGAGAAGATGGGATCTTCTCTACCCTTTCTGTTCAACCAATACTGACAGCAAATCTGACAGTTTCAGTATGTTGGAAGGGTCAAGATTGGTGATGGTGAGGTGGTGATCTTCAACATATTTATAGAGTTCTTCTCAAGGATAGCTGCTTGTCTACCAGCTTCTGAGGCCATGCCCATGGAGTTCTATAGTGGAGACATGAAGAGGAACCAGTCTCTTCAGAAGACATCCACCTTTTCAATCTAATTAAAGCCTTAATTAGCACAACCAAATCTCTAACACTATGGTAAAGTAGTTTGGTCTGCTTTGTGCATCCCCTCACCCCTGCCCCCACCAAAACAACCCTGCCTTTGCAGGCAACCTGATGTGGGCGGTCTTTCTGTAGCTTGATCCTGGACAGTTTTGCAAGAGTCATGGTCCACATTAGTAGATGAACGGGAGTGCTTACTCACCCTGCTTATACCAACACCATAAGTTCAGACAATTCAGACCCCATTAGGTTTAAATATACATAATTACACAAGAGAGCAGAACCAGACAAGAAGCATGCAGATCCATAACTTATCATTCAATTCATTGCTATCTTCCAGAGAATTGTTTATATGAACAACTGTAAAGATTGATTTTTCAATCAAAATGTTGCCAATTCTTGTTTAATTTGTACAGTCTTGTCCCCTTCTCAACCCAGTATGTGGAGTTGACTGGCCTCGCTACAGAAATAATTTCAAATTGTTATTTACTACCTATACCACATATAAATTCTGAAAGTCCTGCTCTAAGATCACCCTATGCCCAAAACAACTAAGTTAATTAAATAACAAACTCATGAGCCCTCAACTTTATGAGCCATTAAACTGACTAAGTCCTTGCTTTTTATTGGCCATGGGAGCAATTCATTGCTGAATACATACAAGGATTCTTAAGTTTATAGCCATTATACCACACATTGCATGGACAGATTGACAAAAACATGAAGATTTTTGTTATTAATAGAAGATATCAATCAACTACAATATAGCTTTACCTGTGGAAGGTAGCAAGATGCAATATTTTGGTCATTGTATACAGTGCTGCTGTTTTCTGGTTGAATGCAACTGCTTGAAAAATCGTTTGCAATCACCTTTCTCAGGAGGCATTCCACATAGTTCATTTCACACTGTTTCTTTGCCACAATTAGTTGGACCATAAATTTAGTACAATTGAAAAATGCTTCAGTTGTAAACAGCAATCACAATCCATTTACAATGCAACTGATATTACGGATCATCAAAGCTGTTGCATCCCTTCATCCTGTTCTTCTGTGAACTGGTGCGAAAATTGGCCAAAAGTCCTTCTTGACATAACATATCTGTTCTTCTTTGGCAGCCAACTGCCAAGGTTGATTATTCAGAGAAATTGATTTGTGGTCAATGGCATTAAACATTCAATATAGTAATAACCATTCATGGTGCATCAGCTCAAAAATCTCTTTCCATTGTTAGCTCATGCGTCCATATCTGTCTCCTCTGGGTACTTCCAAGAGATATATTCTGCATCCCATTACCAGAATGGTGTTCAGCATGGTTTCCTCAGAAACATTTATGTGTGCCCCAGACTCCATTTTAAAGCTTAAAAGACACTCGTAGTAGTCACAGAGTGACACTAATATTCAGAATCTTTTGCCAAATGAGTTTAACTCACAGAAATAATAGGAGTGTCAAAATTGAGTGAGGAAGAGACTGAATAAAGCAATGGATTGGAAGAGTGATCTTTCACATCTGACCTGGATTTCAGTCTACTCCAGGTTAATAGCATAAATGCCTCTCCTGTCTGGCTGCTGAACCAGTCTGAAGCAAAATGAGTTCAGACAGACTTGTCTCTAAATCAGTCCCTAGTGGGGATTTGGTGACAGGACAAAACTGCATTAATTGGTACTAAATTTTCTCTTGGGCTATGGGAGGTCACAAAGGTGCCAGATGTGAGAAATGGAATTGTCACAGTGGTGCAGAAGTGGGTGTTATTCTGATGATGAGGTGAAGGAAAATTGCACATGGCTTGGAGGCACATGCTGCAGCTAACTTAGGTTTGTTTGATGACGCTGTTAGATGAAAAATGTTCAATTCTTTAGCATTGATATCATTTTCTGTACATGAACAAAAGATGTGCCACATTGTAAGTACAAAGTGGTGATACAATCTGCTTCTGTATGTTGAGGCACCAAAGTAGACCTTTGAAGGGAAGCTTTACTTGAACAAAAAGCAGAAAATAAAGCTAGCACACTAAGCAATTCAGATTAAAAACATGTGTTAAGGTCAGTAAAAAACCATAGAACCATACAGCACAAAACAGGCCCTTTGGCCCACCGTGTCGTGCCGTCCATCAGACCACCCTCACGCTACCTAACCCCTTCCTCCCGCATATCCCTCTATCTCACGTTCCTCCATATGCCTATCCAACAAGCTCTTGAACCTGTTCAATGTATCTGCCTCCACCACCACCCCAGGGAGTGCATTCCATGCACCAACCACTCTTTGGGTGAAAAACCTCCCTCTGACATCTCCCCTGAACCTCCCACCCATAACCTTAAAGCCATGACCTCTCGTCTTGAGTATCGGTGCCCTGGGAAGGAGGCGCTGACTGTCTACTCTATCTATTCCTCTCAATATTTTATATACCTCTATCATGTCTCCTCTCATCCTCCTCCTTTCCAGTGAATAAAGCCCTAGCACCTTAAGCCTCTCCTCATATTCAATACCCTCCAATCCAGGCAGCATCCTGGTAAATCTCCTCTGCACCCTCTCCAATGCCTCCACATCCTTCCTATAATGAGGCGACCAGAACTGAACACAGTACTCTAAATGTGGCCTAACTAGAGTTTTGTAAAGCTGCATCATAACCTCACGGCTCTTAAACTCAATCCCGCGATTTATGAAAGCCAACATCCCATTGGCCTTCTTAACTGCTCTTTCCACCTGTGAGGCAACTTTCAATGAACTGTGAATATGAACCCCCAGATCCCTCTGCTCCTCCACACTGCCAAGTACCTTGCCATTCACCCAGTACTCTGCCCTGGAGTTTGTCCTTCCAAAGTGTACTACCTCACACTTCTCCGGATTGAACTCCATCTGCCACTTGTCAGCCCAGCTCTGCATCCTATCAATATCCCTCGGTAAGCTCTGACAGCCCTCCACACTATGCACAACACCGCCTATCTTAGTGTTGTCCGCAAACTTACTAACCCAGCCCTCCACCCCCTCATCTAAGTCATCTATAAATATCACAAAAAGTAGAGGTCCCAGAACCGATCCCTGCGGGACACCACTAGTCACTGCCTTCCAATCCGAGGGCACTCCTTCCACCACAACCCTCTGCTTTCTACATGCAAGCCAATTCCTAATCCACACAGCCAAGCTTCCTTGGATCCCTTGGCCTCTGACCTTCTGAAGAAGCCTACCATGAGGAACCTTATCAAATGCCTTACTAAAATCCATGTAAACCACATCCACCACACTGCCCTCATCAATCTTCCTGGTCACCTCCTCAAAGAACTCTATCAGGCTTGTGAGGCAAGATCTTCCCTTCACAAAGCCATGCTGGCTGTCCCTAATCAGTCCATGATTCTCAAGGTGTTCATAAATCCTATCCCTTAGAATCCTTTCTAACAGCTTACCCACCACAGACGTGAGACTCACCGGTCTATGATTCCCTGGCCTATCCCTATTACCTTTTTTGAACAAGGGGACCACATTCGCAATCCTCCAATCCTCCGGCACCACCCCCGTAGACAACGAGGACTCAAAGATCCTTACCAGCGGTTCAGCAATCTCCGCCTTAGCCTCTCGAAGCAGCCTGGGGAAAATCCCGTCAGGCCCCGGAGATTTAGCTGTCTTAATATTATTTAACAACTTCAACACATCCTCTCTCTTGATATCAACAACCTCGAGAACATTACCCCTACCAGCACTGCCTTCCGCATCATCAAGACCCCTCTCCCTGGTGAATACCGAAGAGAAGTACTCATTGAGAACTTCTCCCACTTCCGCCGCCTCCAGGAAAATTCTCCCACTTTTGTCCTTAATCGGACCTACCTTCACCCTAGCCATCCTCCTACCCTTCACGTACTTGAAAAAGGCCTTGGGATTTTCCTTAACCCTACTAGCCAAAGCCTTTTCATGTCCCCTTCTAGCTCTCCTCAGCCCTTTCTTAAGTTCCTTCCTCGCTACCCTATATTCCTCACGGGCCCTGTCTGAACCTTGCTGCTTATACCTCACGTATGCTACCTTCTTCTCCCTAACAAGTCGTTCCACCTCTCTCGTCACTATTATTACCCAGCCTCAACATTATTGAGGCTGGGTAATATTAGCTTGTACATCAAACAAAAGTTCATGTGGCAACATATCACAGTTCAGTTTATACCTGGACTGAACTTCTTCTCTACTGAAAACAAAATGATGCAAGGTGCAAAATGCTAGCCTCATTTGAAATTTACTTGTTTCAAGCTGTGCCTTCTAAATGTGTAATCACAGTTTTCTTCAAGCTGTGTACATTCGCTATGTCTCTCTTACCAGTTGTAAGCCCTTGGCAATATCTCCCTTGATGTTGCATCTCCCTGGTCAAAACTGAGCTAGCTGTGTGGGGTTCCCCTTCATAATTTAGAGCTCTATGTCCAGAACACCTGATCCTAGAAACTGGATCAATTGCATTGTTTTTTCACAAATCCAAAATAAGAACCATTTTTGCCTATTTTAGCACCATTTCCTTTTACAGTCCCATCCACAGAGACATTGGACAGGACACTTCCAGGCATCTCAGAATTTTTCCAGCAAATAATGACATCATCAGTGCATCTGACACCCATCTCTATCTTACTGATGGAAGCAGGAGCAATGTTATGCAAGCTATGGTTTTGTTTTTATCTCCTAGTAAAGCAAGCCGCAAGCCCACAGCAAGACATCAAGCAGATGAAAGTGTCTGGGACGTGTCTTCAGGAAGGCAGATGCAGGCAGTTACACGTGTTACCCCTACCTCAAACTTTCCCTCACCTCCATGGCATCCTTTTATATGCTGCTGTATTGTGGCTGCCATAGTGAGAGTTCTTTAAGGCTGAGACCCACTTCCCATCACCCCCCCTCCCCCCCCATGGCAAGATTGATCAAGTTCAGGTTTATTGTTGTCATAGTCGTACATACACAGGGTATAAATGCCGTGAAAATGAGCTTTTTGCTGCAGCAGTACAGTACATTAGAAGATGAGGACAAATGGATAAATTAACATCAACTTAAATTAGTAAATTATATATATCTTACATGTGTGCAAAATAAATATAACGACACTAGAGCACGATTGAGGGAGAGGCAAAAGAAATATAGTGCAAGGTAGTGGTAAGGTTTTTCAGGTTGGTTCAGGAACCTGATGACAGTCGGGTAGAAGCTGTCGTTGAACCTTGAGGTGTGGGTCTTCAGGATCCTGTACCTCCTGCCTGATGGCAGCAGCAGACTCTTATGAACTATGCAGGTCCTGTCTTAACACAACAGTTCCCCATTTCACAATATGTTTAGGATCCCACCAATTACTCACATGCTTGGTGCACAAAGTATAGTTGAACTCCAATTTTGAGGCATTGGTTTGCTCTGAGTTTTTTTTATTTTGTCAATTATCCATGACACCAAGTACCAACTCAATCGTGGCTTCACAGTGATTTATGTAAAGCCTGCGTGGCTAAGGGACAGCATACAGGGAGTACTGGTGAATGATTATTTCTCAGATTGGTGGGAAACATCAGCACAGGAAGAGGTTACCAGGTGAATGGAGGAAGAAATTCAAGGATGTCCTCAAAGCCTCCTTCAGAAAAGGCAGATCCCTACTGACTCCTGGGAGTCCATAGGAACATCAGAAGCACAAGCAAGAATAGGCCATTCAAGACCTTCAAGCCTCTTTTACCATTCATCGAGATCATGGCTGTTCTTCTACTTCCATAACTATACCAATATCCCTTTATCCTCTTAAGACTCAGTAATATATCAGTCTCTGGTTTGTTTTATATTCATTCAAGGGATGTGGTCTTCACAGGCTAAGCCAGCATTTAATTGCCCATCCCTTATTGCCCTTGAGAAGCTGGTGGTGAGCTGCCTTCTTGAACCACTGCAGTTCTGAGGAGTGTGCTGTTAGAGAGGGACTTCGATGTTTTTGACCCAGTGACGATGAAGGAACAGCAATGTATTTCCAGGTCAGGATTGTGTGCACAGATTTCTGAAAGAAATTGTTAAAACAATGTGAAGGTCTCTTGGCTTTACAAAAGAAAGCATAAAGTACAAACACAAATAAGTGATATTAAACCTTTATCTATCACCAGTTTAAGCCCTAGTGGTGTGATCTTGTCTAATTCTGGGAGAGCCACATTTTAGGAACTTCATCTAGGCCTTTTATTTGTGGGAAAAAGATTCATTAGGGATGAAATTGGCATAGAAAGTGGGAAAACTGGGCATGTTTTCCATGATAGTTAACATGAAGCTTAGTTTCAGTATTCAAAATGATAAAGAATTATGATGGTGTAAAGAAGGAAAATCTGTATCTGGTGACAAAAGTTTGAGTGACCAGATGACCAGATTCAATATGATTGACAAAAAAAACCAGATACAAAATATGAAGACCTTTGTTGCACACAGTGACTTGTTTGTCAGACAAGAGTAGGAAACCGGGAAGTATTGGAGACTTCTTTCAAAGAACCAGAACAATCGCAGTAGTGTAGCGGTTAGCGTAACGCTATTACAGCACCAGCGACCCGGGTTCAATTCTAGCCACTGTCTGCAAGGAGTTTGTATGTTCTTCCCGTGTCTGCGTGGGTTTCCTCCGGGTTCTCCAGTTTCCTCCCACATTCCAAAGATGTACAGGTTAGGAGCTGTGGGCATGCAACATTGGCCGGAAGCGTGGCAACACTTGTGGGCTGTCCCCCAGCACATTCTCAGTAATACAAAAAGACTCATTTCACTGTGTATTTAAATGTACATGTGACTAATAAATAATTATCTAATATCTATATCAATGGGTTGAATGGCTTCCTACTTTGCTGCTTCACCCCATGATTCAATTGGGATATAAATGCTCTTTACATATTTTGATCATAAAGTCCTCATGGACTAAGCTGCAGCTATAGGTTCCGGCCAATGTGACAGCACTAAAATTAAGCCTTATGTCAGTGATAAAAAGAGTTTGTTTTGCAGCCAGCTGTTGTTTGGATACTGAGTCGTAGAACTGAATGCAAGGCTGTACACTGTCAGCTCTGTCAGTTTGATTCTTTGCTCCAGTACCATTATCTATCTCAATAAACGTTGTCAAGATAACATCCATACTGCGATTTCTTGTCCGTTTGTAGAGGGATTGAATCATTACTGTAGGATGAGAGAAATGCAATGAATGAATTGCTGATTATCTGCAGGGATCCACGAGAGATCCAATAGCATTAAGGAAGGGGCAAGTGTTAACTTAAATTCAAAATCATGAGGGGCATAGATAGAGTGAATGCACACAGTCTTTTTCTCAGGGTAGGGGAATCAAGAACTAGAAGGCAAAGGTTTAGGTTGAGAGGGGAGAAATTTAATAGGAACTTGAGGGGCAACCTTTTCACCTAGAGAGTGGTTCGTATATGGAATGAGCTGCCAGAGGAAGTGGATGAGGCAGGTACATTAACAACATTTAAAAGACATTTGGACAGGTACATGGATAGGAAAAGTTCAAAAGGATATGGGCCAAATGCAGGCAAATGGGATTAGCTTTGATGGGCATCTTGGTCAGCATGGACCAGTTGGGCCAAAGGGCCTGTTTCCATGCTGTATGACTCTATGACTTCATGACTCTAAAATTAATTCTGATTTAAATCCAGATTATGGTAAATGCAAAACTCTTGGAACTCAAATGCACTTGTTCCTTTACCACAAAATATTGCAGGAGAGTGACTGCTTGGTGGTAGACATTGATGAAAAGGAATTGAAATCCAATGGTAAAATGGCTGCTGTTACTAGTTCAGAATGCAGGTGTTGGTTTTGACCTTAGACTACTCAGAAGTGAATATATTCAAAATAGTGCATTAAGGTAATATTTCATTCAGAAGGGAAAGAGAGATCTTTGAAATTACTTGGAATTAGTCAGCTGAGTGTCCACAGAGCCACATTTTATGTTCTTTGTTCATTGCAACCAGTGGTCAGTATATAGAATCAGGAAGAGATGCAGCAAGGAAAAGGGCTCTGTGACCCAGCAAGTCCATGCCAACCATCAAGCATACATTTTTAAACTAATCCTACCCCATCCCCTTTTATCCTGCCCACAATCCCATCACATCTCACCAGATTTGACCACTCTTTTACACACTGGGGGCAATACACAGTGTTCAATTAACCCTCTAAACAGCACAATTTTGGAATGCGGGATGAAACCAGAGCTCCCTGGAGGAAATCCATGCAGTCACGGAGAATGCGCATACTCATCCACCAGAGGTCAGGATCGAACTCTCGGAAGTCAGGATTGCTGGAGCGGCAGCTCTACCTGTTACATTACTGTGTCACTCTGATCCAACATCCCTTCATATAGGTTTGCTACAAATGCATTGACAATGGCATATCTAAACAGGCCAGCTTAGAATATGTAAAGGCCCATTCGCCACAATGTCCAGTGCAGCAATATTTTGTTTCCCTGGATGGTTGTGGACCTGCCACTGCCTGCGTTCACCGCCCATGGTTCCCCTGCCCACCCAAGCTACTCAACTTACTATTTCCTGATGTGAAGGGCCAAATCAGCTGACTCTCTGTACCCGATGGCTCTCCTGTATCTCACAAGATAAAGCAAGCTTCAAATGGTGAGCAGGTGTCATGTACTGAGGTCCTGCTACTGGAATGCCCTGATGGGCAGGCACATTAGTGTAGCAGTTAGCATAACGCTATTACAGCGCCAGCGACCTGGGTTCGATTCTGTCTGCTGTCTGTAAGGAGTTTGTACATTCTCCCTGTGTCTGCGTGGGTTTCCTCCAGGTGCTTCGGTTTCCTCCCACATTCCAAAAAAGACGTACGGGTTAGGAGCTGTGTGCATGCTACGTTGGCGCCAGAAGTGTGGCGACACTTGAGGGCTGCCCCCAGAACACTCTATGCAAAAGGTGCATTTCACTGTGTGTTTTGATGTACATATGACTAATAGAGATATCTTATCTTATGTTCTTTGACAGCTGTAAAGGATTGCAAACTCTACTAAAATGTTTCTGATAATCAAACTAACAGATGTACGTATTTAAACAGATGTAAATAATTTAAATAAGTAAAGGTATATTTAATTATAAACACTTTAAACTATTAACAGATAATTAAAAACATTAAAATAAAGTGAAATAACTCAAACACTTTCTGCTTTCCATAGAATCTGTGACCCCCCCCCCCCCCCCATTCACTTAGACCCTCTCTCCAAAACTTTAGTGCTCCATCACTGGATTCAATGCTGAGTCCAGAGGTGGCAAGGGAGATTGAATGTACCAGTATTTGACTCCCAGTTCATCGTTTGACCATACTTGCCTCAAATTCACAAGACTCTAAAGCCCAAAGTGCCAGTGGTTCTCTGCAGAGTTGTCACTCATCTCAATTTGATCCATTCATTTCAAAAATCCTTGACGTTTCCCAAATTCAGTTCTTATGTCTGAGAATAGCAGGGTTTTTTCCAATCCCATCTTTGCTGGCAAACATTACCGAGAGGGAAAAAATAGAGTATTTATTCATTTGCATGTTGCTGCTTGTAAGACCTCGCTAGCCTAATTTTATTGTTGTGTTTCGGTCATTTAAACAATGACCTACCTTTGGAAAGACCTGAGCTTGTGAAAAGCACTCAGGGAAATGCAAATCCTTCCTTTTGTCTTAGAGACTTGCTTCTGATGAACAGTTTGTACTGGAGCCATGGTCTGCAGTTTGAAAGCATAGCCTTGGTCCTTTGAAAATGAAGCCAGGATGCAAGGAACTACCCTGGGAGATGTTCACTGTCCAGCAAGAGCGGGATGGGTGACTGCCAATTGGATAAGACTCTCTCAGAGCTTCTTTCTCAAGCAGTGCAAGTAAAGGAAAGTGTAAGATATTGGAGAGGTGGTGTGAACCAAAATAATTTGCAAGTTCGGCCATTGCTCCTTTTCACACATAGCATACCATCTGGATATTTACAAAATAACAGTAACTTTGATTGGCACAGATCCAGGGTTAGGCAAGGGCTTATGGCACGTGTGTCTCAGGGCAGTGGTCAAGCCAGCAGTACCTACAATTGCTCCTGATCAGTCCTCGTTTCTGCCATGCTGTTGAAGAACAACAGATGCGGCAAGTCAAAGTGCAAGTGATGTGGAAAATGCAATCTGAGTTGGACAGTGAACCAGGTCTGCAGAGACTTGAACAGTGACAGTTACAGTGGAATTTGTCTGCAAAGCCATAAGGAATTTGGTTGTATGGTAATCCACAACCTCCCTTTATCGTCACAGAGAGGCCCCAGAAAGGTATAAGTTCCTCAATTACTATAGTAACAGTCACCCCTGGTACTTTTCCAATATTTGGTTCCATTAAGAAGTTGACCTTGTCTTCAGGTTTGCCAACAGACCCATAATATTTAAATAGAGACTTGGCCGCCCCATGGGAAATTGGTACAGGCCACCCTTTCCACCTTACCCAAGCATTGTTCATAGCCAGTCCTGGACTGAATGCTTTGGGGACAGCATTTGTCCTGGAATCACTGACCAGAATTTTGCCTTGACTAGCAATTGCTATCACCTCATCATCGACCCCTGAAATAAATTGAAACTTGCTTCGCAGTGATACACAAAAAGTGCTGGAGGATCTCAGCAGGTCAGGCAGCATCCAAGGAGGGAAATAAACAGTTAAAGTTTTGAGCCAAGACTGGAAAGGAAGAGGGCAGAAGGTGGAATATCTCACTATCAAACCCACAGACAAGGGTGGTGCTGTTGTAGTCTGGTGGACTTATCCTTACATTGCCATTGCTCGGACACCTCCTCTTACTTATCTCTCAACCTGTACCCCACCAAGGAACATCAGGCCATTATCTCCCACACTATCACTGACCTATTCGCCCTCTACAGCCTCCAACTTCATAGTTCCCCTACACTGCACTGCCCATTTCTACCTCCTACCCAAGATTCACAAACCCAACTGCCCAGTAGACCCATTGTTTCTGCCTGCTCCTGCCCCACTGAACTTGTGTCTTCATGTCTTGACTCCATTTTGTCCCCCTTGGTTCAGTCCCTTTCTACCTATGTCTGTGACACTTTGCATGCTTTCCATCACTTCAACAACTTCCAGTTCCCCGGCCCTGACCGCTTCATTTTCACCATGGATGCTGAGTCTCTGTACACTTCCATCCCCCATCAGGAAGGCCTTAAGGCTCTCTGTTTCTTTCTCGATACAGACCCAACCAGTTCCCCTCCACCACCACCCTCCTCCATCTGGCGGAACTGGCACTTACCCTTAACAACTTTTCTTTCAGCTCCTCTCAATTTAGCCCCTCACCCCACCTTCTTATTCTGGCTTCTGCCTTCTTCCTTTCCAGTCCTGATGAAAGGTCTCAGCCCGAAATGTCGACAGTTTATTTCCCTCCTTAGATGCTGCCTGACCTGCTGAGTTCCTCCAGCACTTTTTCTGTGTTGCTCCAGATTCCAGCATCTGCAGAATTTCTTGTGTCTCTGTCTTGCTTCACAGTGATCTTCTGAACATCCAGGAAACCCTGTGAAGAAGCAACGAACAATCTGCTGGAGGAACTCAACGGGATGAGCAGCATCTGTGGGAGGAAATGAATTGTCAATGTTTTGGGTCGAAATCCTGCAGGACTGATGCAGGGTTTCAACCTGAAACATTGACAATTCTTTTCCTCCTAAGGATGCTGCTTGACCCACTGAGTTCCTCCAACAGATTGTTTGTTGCTCCAGATCCCAGCATCTGCAGTCTCTTGTGTCAACCCTGCAAAGGAGTACTTCATAACAAGGCAGAATCAATTCTGCCCACTAAATACTCTGACAGCTATACCCTTTGACCTGTTGGTTGTGAAGAGATGAAATCAGCACCATCATTGGGGTACAGTAATACACATAGTAGAGCTGTCGCCTCACGGTTCCAGAGACCTGGGTTCAATCCTGACCTCCGACCCTTTTTGTATTTGTGCTCACATGTTCTCCGTGTTATATCGTGTGTGTTTCCCTCAGGTTCTCTAGTTTCCACCCACGTTCCAAAGATGTGCAGGTTAATAGCTTAAGTGGCCACTGTAAATTGGCACTAGTAAGTCGGCAAGAATCTGGGAGACTTGAAGGGAACGTGGGGAGAATGAAATGAGATTAGTGTCGGATTGGTGTTAGTGGGTTGATGCGGTCTTGGGCCTACTTCCATGGTCTATGACTCTGTGATTCTATCATTAACATGGTTATGTCCACAGCTATAGCCAACCTAACCTGGCTCACACTCATTGAAAAAATTGTACTGAAGCTAACAGTGTTGTCAAGGATGCCTGCTCCCCTGGCCATTCCCTTTTCTCTCTTCTACCTTCTAGGAGAAGGTACAGGAGCTTGAAAGCCCAGAAGAACTTCTTCCCCGCTACTATCACCTCTCACCTCTTTCGCATCCCCTTCCTGGTGGTGCTGCCATGTTCTCAAACCCTTAATTCTACCTCTTCCAACATTGTCACTTCAGCATTTCTTTTTGCACTACCTCAGCTTGCACTACAATACTCTGCACCATTCTGTTGTTTTTGCGCTCATCGCTGTACTTATTATTGTATTTGTCGGTGTCGGGTTTACTTTGTGGGCAATTTCATTGCACACTGGTGCATATTTGACAATAAACTAATCTAAATTGGAATCTGAAGCTGACCTGTTCTGAAGAAAGGGCCTGGGCCTGAAACATTAACTCTTTTACTCTTCTCACATGCTGTCTGAACAGCTGAGTGTTTCCATCATTTCTGTTATTATTTCAGATTTCCAGCATCTGCAGTGTTTTTGATTTTCAGGCTTTTTGCTTTTCTATAGGGGTGGCCAAAGCCAATAGTGCTGTGGTCTTTCCCAAGCTTCTCCCAACAGGGCAACTGACACGATTTATATGGGCCTTTGCCATTTATGTTAAAGGCCAAACCCTTCCTTCCTCTCCCTTAAGATTTTTTAGCTCCTAAATGGTTCTGATTGCCCAGACCAAGTAGGAATCTGGAGGTCCAAGAGACATGCTGTGATGTTGAGTTTCCTGACCCCAATGGAAATATTAGACCATGGCAGGGGGCCACATAAACTGTCCATGGCATAAAATCCTGTCTTTCTGGGAATGGATGGGAATAGTACATATATAGCATGCTACTTAAGTCTACAACCAAGACAAGGAGTAGGTGAGGAAATCAGCCCATTAACTATGGGTGGAAAACAGTAAGAAAAGGTCAAGTAGGGCTGTAGATTTTATATGTGGGGCATAGAGTATAAAAGCTAAAAGTTTATGATGAAGCTGTATGAGGAAACTGTTCGACCACTGTTAGCATACTGTTGTCAGTTTAGTCATCCCACAAGGGAAAGATATTAAAACCACAGCATGCTCAATATATATTTACTGCAAGGGAGCAAATATGAGATTTATTTATGAGAGATTTTCCTTGGTGGAACCACCTTTATTAGAGCAGAGAAGGAGGTTCATTAGAGCTTTCTTTTAGAAAGTTTTGATGTGCTTTAGTAGAATAAATAGGAAAAATTGGGTACAGCAGCATGGTACATATGTTACTGGCAATCCAGATGCTTGGGACTAATGATCTGGAGATACGAGTTCAAATCCCAGCATAGGAGTAGCAAAATATAAATTTACTTAATTTGATATGTCTGGAATAAAAGGACAAATATCTGTAATGGCAATTTCTAAAATACTGGTTTGTTGCAAAAATGTACTGGTTCACTAATGACCTCAAAGGCAAGGATTCCGCTATTCTTAACAACGATGGTCTATGTGTAATTCCTCACCCATAGCTACGTGGTTGACTCTGAATTGGCCTGTAAGCCATTTCTGTTGTAACAAAGGTGGCTCACCTGACATCTTCTCTAGGTCAATTAGGGATGGCTAATATATGCCAGTCCTGCCAGTGATGCCCAAGTCACACGAATAAATAATCTTAATAAAGGTGATGACCCCTGCATCAAGCCTTGTGGCATCTGCTAATGAGGCCCTAATGACAGGACTACCACAACTTTTTTCCCCTGGACTCAGCATGTCAGTACAGGTGAGCTACAGCAGTGCTTTTGGCCACAGTAGCCTCTGACCATTTGTGAGACAGTCTCTGGAGAGCTGAGGTGACAATACTAACCTGGAGCCAGAAGGGTCACTGCTTCCTCTGTCCTGTCTCCACAACAAGTAAAAACCATGAAATATCTTTCTGTTTCTCGTCCACCTTAAAGAAATAGAAGAATGTAACAAATAGAAGCAGGAGAAGGCCACCTGTCTGCTTGGTCATAGAATAAAATCATGGCTGATTCTGTACTTTCCTGTTCAATCCCAAGTCTCCTAGTGAACAAATAGATCCCAGCTTTGACCATGCACTAAGACTGAGCATCGATAGCCTTTTGGAAATGAGAATTTAAAAGCTTCACAACCTTCTGCAAAAAGAAATTTCTCTTCATTCACAATCCTAAACTGGCCTGAGACTGTTCCCACCGATTCCAGGTTCTCCAATTAGAGGAAAGAGCCTCTTAACATTCACCCTATAAATCTCCTTTAATTCTACCCTTAATTTAGCTGCTTCGCTCCTAAAAACAAACCAGGCCATAGAATTAATGATTCATGTTGCAAACTGATTTTTCTTATTGGTCTAAAACAAGCATTTTGTGAGGGTCAGGGTGAGATAGATTAGATATCTTTATTAGTCACATGTACATTGAAACACACAGTGAAATACATCTTTTGCGAAGAGTGTTCTGGGGGGCAGCCTGCAAGTGTCGCCACATTTCCGACACCAACATAGCATGCCCACAACTTCCTAACCCGTACGTCTTTGGAATGTGGGAGGAAACCAGAGCACCCAGGGGAAACCCACACAGATACGGAGAGAACTTACAAACTCCTTACAGACAGCGGCCAGAATTGAACCCGGGTCGCTGACACTGTAATAGCATTATGCTAACCGCTACACTATAGTGCAGGACAGCGGATTAATCAAATTATTTAAAAAAAAGTTAACTCACTGCTGCGGTCTGAGGTTCCCACCTGCTTCAAAAGGCAAGCAATCATACTGATACCCAAGAAGAGCAGGGTGAGCTGCCTCAATGACTATTAACCGGTAGCACTCACGTCTACCGTAATGAAGTGCTTCGAGAGGTTGGTTATGGCTAGAATTAACTCCTGCCTGAGCAAGGACCTGGACCCGCTGCAATTTGCTTACCTCTGCAACAGGTCTACAGCAGACACAATCTCACTGGCTCGCCACTCTGCTTTGGAGCAGCTAGACAACAGTAAAACATATGTCAAGCTGCTGTTTATTGATTACAGCTCAGCGTTCAACACCATCATCCCCTCAGTATTAATCACCAAGCTTCTAAACCTGAGCCTCTGTACCTCCCTCTGCCACTGGATCCTCGATTTCCTGATCGGGAGACCACAATCAGTGCGGATTGGTAGTAACATCTCCTCCTCACTGGCAATTAACACAGGTGCACCTCAAGGATGCGTGCTTAGCCCACTGCTCTACTCTACACTCACGACTGAGTGGCTAAGCACAACTCAAACACCATTTATAAATTCGCAGATGAGACCATTGTTGTTGGTTAAATCTCAGATGGTGACGAGGAGGTATACAGGATTGGGATAAATCGGCTGGTTGAGTGGTGTCACAACAACAACCTCGTCCTCAACAGCAAGACTAAGGAAGTGATTGTAGACTTCAGGAAGGGGAAGTCAGGAGAACGCATACCAGTCCTGATTGAGGGGTCAGCTTTAAGTTCCTGGGTGTCAACATCTCAAAGGATCTGTCCTGGGCCCAATACATTGATGAAATCATGAGGAAGGCATGCCAGTGACTCTACTTCATTAGGAGTTTGAGGAGATTTGGTATATCACCAAAGACTCTTGTAAAATTCTATAGCTGTGTGATGGAGAGCATTCTGACATTGCATCACAGCCTGATATGGAGGCTCCAATACACAGGATCGTAAGAGGCTGCAGAGGTTTGTAGACTCAACCAGCACCATCACGACGGGCACAACACTCCCCACCAACAAGGACATCTTCAAGAGGCAGTGTCCTTCAAAGGGCAGGCACGGTAGTGTAGCGGTTAGCGTAATGCTATTTCAGCGCCAGCGGCACGGGTTCAATTCCAGCCACTGTCTGTAAGGAGTTTGTACGTTCTCCCCATGTGTCTGCGTGGGTTTCCTCCGGGTGCTCTGGTTTCCTCCCACATTTCAAAGACGTACGGGTTAGGAAGTTGTAGGCATGCTATGTTGGCGCTGGAAGTGTGGCGACACTTGCAGGCTGCCACCAGAACATTCCACGCAAAAGATGCATTTCACTGTGTGTTTCAATGTACATGTGACTAATAAAGATATCTTATCTTATCATATGTTTTCGAGAAGGTAGCATCCATCACTAAAGACCCTCATCATCCGGGTCATGCCCTCTTCTTGTTACTACCATCAGGGAGGAGGTACAGAAGCCTGAAGACCCACACTCAATGATTCAGAAACAGCTTCTTCCCTTCCACCAATGGATTTCTGAACAGTCCATGAACCCATGAACTCTACCTCATTATTGTTTTTCTTTACACTATTTATTTATTTTGTAATTTATAGTAATTTTATGCCTTTGCACTGTCCTGCTGCAAAACAACAAATTCATGTCATAAGACAATGATAATAAATCTGATTCTGATTGTTCATGGAATGAAGGCATCACTAGTAAAGTCAGAGTTTATTGTCCATCTTCTTTAACCCCCCTGAATATTGTCTTTCTAAGGGTAGTTAAGACAAAACCATAGTGGCACATCCAGAGTCATATATGGCCTAGATTGTACAAGGATGGTGGATTTGCTTTCCAGAAGGTAATTAGGGAACCAGATGTTTTTTGTTACAACATTTCAGTAGTTTCATTGTCGTCATTACTGATGCTGGCTTTTGATGCTGTAACGGGCAACAAAACGAACTCAGGCAGATAGTCAACAACAACGCATTGCTTCCCGATGAGCTTAACACATTCTATGCATGTTTTGAACAGAAGGGGATTGGTTTGTTACCACTCACCCTGACAGCCTCCAATGCAACTGAACCCCTGGTCACCGTCAAGGAGAGTGTCTTCCGGAGAGTGAACCCAAGGAAAGCATCTGGCTCAGATGGTGTCCCTGGCAGTGTCTTCAGATATTGTGCTGATCAGCTGGCAAGTGTACTTGCAGACATAGTTAACCTCTCCCCCCTTCAATCTGAGGGTCCTACCTGTTTTAAGAAGACCACTATCATCCCAGTACCTAAGAAAAACAAGGTAACATACATCAATGACGACTGGCCAACGGCTCTGACATCCACCATCATGAAGTGCTTCGAGAGGCTGGTCATGGCACACATTAACTCCAGCCTCCCGGAAAACCTCAACCCACTGCAATTCTCCTACCACCAAAACAGGCCTACAGTAGATGCCATCTCCTTGGCCCTACACTCATCTCTGGAGCATCTGGACAGTAAAGACCACCTATGTTAGACTATTGTTTATTGACTACAGTTCCACCTTCAATACTGTAATCCCAAGCAAACTCATCACCAAACTCTGAGACCTGGGACTCAACACCTCCCTCTGCAACTGGATCCTTAACTTTCTGACCAACAGACCACAATCAGTGAGGATAGGCAGCAACATCTCCAGTATGATTATTCTCAACACTGGTGCCCCACAAGGCTGCATCCTCAGCCCTCTACTCTACTCCCTATATACTCATGACTGCATGGCCAGATTCTGCTCTAATTCCATTTACAAGTTTGCAGATGATACCACTCTAGTGGGCCATATCTCAAATAACGATGAGTTGGAGTACAGGAAGGAGATAGAGAGCTTAGTGACATGGTGCCATGACAGCAACCTTTCCCTCAATGTCAGCAAAACAAAAGAGCTGGTCACTAATTTCAGGAAAGGGGGCGGTGTACATGCACCTGTCTACATCAATGGTGGTGAGTCTGAGAGGGTTGAGAGCTTCAAGTTCCTGGGAGTGAACATCACCAACAGCCTGTCCTGGTCCAACCACGTAGATGCCACTGCCAAGAAAGCTCACCAGTGCCTCTCCTTCCTCAGGAGGCTAAATAAATTTGGCATGTTTACTTTGACACTCACCAACTTTTATCAATGCACCATAGAAAACATCCTATCTGGCTGCATCACGGCTTGGTATGGCAACTGCTCTGCCCTGGACCACAAGAAACTGCAGAGAGTTGTGGACACAGCTCAGCACATCACGGAAACCAGCCTCCCCTCCATGGACTCTGTCTATACCTCTCACTGCCTTGGTGAAGCAGCCAGCATAATCAAAGACCCCACCCACCCTGGTCATTCTCTCTGCTCCCCTCCCTCATCAGGCCGAAGATACAGGAGCCTGTGGGCACATACCACCAGGCTCAAGTACAGCTTCTATCCCACTGTTATAAAATGATTGAATGGTTCCCTTATACGATGAGATGGACTCTTGACCTCACAATCTATGTTGTTATGACCTTGCACCTTATTGTCTACCTGCACTGCGCTTCCTCTGTAGCTGTGACACTTTACTCTGTATTTTGTTGTTGTTTTTACTCTGTACTACCTCAATGCACTGTGTAATGAATGGATCTGTGTGAACAGTATGCAAGACAAGTTTTTCACTGTACCTGGGTGCAAGTGACAACAATAAACCAGTACCAATACCAATATTTCAGATTTGTTTAATTACTTTAATTTGAATTCCTTGCTGTCAGTGTGAGACTCGAACTTGTATCACCAGGTCAGTCCTCCAGCTAGTGCTCTGGTGATTTAACCTCTGTGCTACTCAGCAAAAAGCTGGCAAGTGATTTGCAGAATGTTCCACATTGAAAGCTTATATGGTTCTGCAGAGTTAAAATGAACAAAAGTGGAAAAACAAGAGGAAGTGGGATAGGGAGTAAACAGATGGAAAGGTATCGTAATTGAATATAAATCCTTGGTGTTCCCTGTCTCACTAGAACATCTTGAAGTTGTCAGCACCTTATATACTGAATAATCTGCCAGCCATCTGTGGCTCCATATGTGAATCACAACACAATATAGGAAGAAGTTAACTTGGTTACAGTTTATTCTTTCAAGAAATGCTCTCACTTCAAGGAGAATTCAGATTTTAAGTAAATTTTTTCTCCATTTTTGCCTTCCCTCCAATTGTAGATGGTTCATGCTGAGTTACAAATCACAGCAGCTGCTTGATACTCCACCCAAGTAGCCATTTTTATTGAAGCTTCATGCTGAATGTTTGTAACCTATTAAACTATGAATAATATATTTGTTTATTTATTACTCTTCAATGAGTACGTATACATGAGGCACTTTCCAACAGTGGGTCACTACTGGGATCATAATTGGGATCAATTAACTTGGTTGATTTTGCCATCATTTCTCTAATTCCCTTTAAGCTTGGATTTATTTTTATATGCAATTTTAATGTTCTGATATCTTTATTTAATTGGAATTGCATTGTGTGATATTAAAAGCATGCCAGTAATCACAATGTTTTGAAGTCCCCCCTGTGTGTTATTTTAACAAAGGCGTTAACCTGTTTAAAGCCTCAATTTCAGGAAAGTACAACGAGAGGATGTTCATGTGAATGCATTAATATGTTTAATATAAATTTCACAGCACACATTCACCTCCAGGGTCAGTTTGTAAAATTGAAAGAAAAATGTAAGGCTCCCTTTCATCTTTCTATTAGATGTGTGAAAGCTCATTTGGTTGGACTTGGAATTAATAATGTGCATTAAAGTTCTGCGTAGTGCAATGTTTCATTATTTTGCAACATCCTTTGTATTTGTGTCTCCAGTGATTATGATTCTGCCAATGATTAGAGATTAATAAGAAAACCACAATGGAACAGATGCAGTTAGAAAGACTGCTCAAACATGACACTGTGCTGTATGTGCTGTTCCTTTGCTCCCTCACCAGCAGGCCTGCATTGTTCCATTCTTTCTTACTTTGCCTGTTTCAAGGATCCCTATTGGGAGTTATCAAGGGTTATTACTCTCTAATAGACAAGAAGCTTCTTTGGGAACCAAACCAATAACTACATGTTTTGTTATCCTCAATGACTTACACCTGTTAGGGTGCCATAGGGATGCAGATTTCTGGTTGTGGATTAGAATTATTTTGTCACTTCCAAAAAGCACAGTTAATGTAAACCATAAGCAGCTCTCATGCTCCTGAGTCAGAATGTTGTGAGTTCAAATCCCACTCTGCACTGGACCACAAAATCTGGCTCACGTTCCAGTGTAATACTGAGGGAGCCATTTAGATTGGGTGTAAATCTAAGGTCTGTCCTCCCAAATATACATTCTTTAACTTATTTGTTTTTGTAGCAGCAAAGCCATAATTTGTTGTCCATTCTAATAGATCAGCTTGCTGGAACGTTTCAGAAGACACTTAAGATTCAACCATCTTGGTGGGTCTGGAGTTACATACCAGTCCTCCCCAGGCTACGACAGGGTTCCCTTCTTGAGAACTGTTCATAACCCGGAAGTCAGAAATATGGTTGTGAACCGAGCTCCCACATGGTAAAAGATGTTGGCAGCCCTGCAGCAGCTGGCAAATCCATCCCACCGGTCTCCCAAGTACTTGTTTGTATGTACGGGCTGTGCGTAAGTCAGGTGCTTATGAGCTGGAGAGGACCTGTGCACACCAGACCAAGTAAGGATATCAGCTTTCCTTCTCTGACGAAAAACAATCTCATAATTTCATAATGTTATTCGCTTTTTCCCCAGCTTTCACGATGGGATTTGAAGTCCTGTCTCTGAATCAATGAACTAAGTCTTTAGTTACTAGCCCAACAACTTATGTCAAATGCAAAGGTTCCCATGATACTACTTTAAAAAAAGAGTAGCGTCAATTCCTGGGCATTATTTGCCTTTCAATCAGCTTTGTTAAATAGATTATCAAGTCAATTCCTGCAGTGGTACCAACGTTGCAACACTTCATAAGTATTTCATGAACTGCTTTAGAACATCCTGAGATCTATGGAGTGTTTTTTTTTAGAATAACTGTTCATTCAGTTCTGCTGCTTGTGATGTATCATATGTACACTACATACTGATTCCAGTGTTTGCCTGTTGTACTAGATTGGGGAACTCCAGAAATGAAAGCTATTGTGTAAGTCTCCCATGGAGCGATAGGGCAGAGAAGCAGGACTACAGTCACTTGAAAGAGCCAGCATAGAGCAACAGGCTAAGTGGGATCTTCCCATGCTGTGTGTTTCTGAGATGTCATTTCGTTGCTTTGAAATTCTGGTGTGCAGTCGGCTGCTTAAACCTCTCCTAACAGTGGCTGTTTGCCGGATTGTAAAACAAATGGTTCTGGTCCTGAATAAAGACCTGGGGTCTGAGTCATGGTGACAGATCCACAATACTTGAGGACTGGATGACCTCTGGCACATTCACTAGAACTGAAATAAATCACATCTAAGTACTGGGTGTCACTGCAGTGAGTAAGGTGTTGTCCATGTTCCAGATTGAAGAAAGGTTATTACTGGAATTCCTGTTTATAATCATTATTGTTCAGCAGTGCACAAAGAGAAGAGAATTAACATTTATGCTGAGCAGATTTCCAGATGGGTGCAATTTCCATTTGATTCTTGGACCTTCCCTGATTTTGAAGCAATTAACTGAGCTTCATACCATATACATGGTGTCCCAACTTGTGGGGATATCAGTAGTGGACAGAGATGCACCCAAATTTATATCAAGTATCAGCTGAGTTTTGGTCTAACAGCCAGTGAGCTTTGATGGTTGAAGGAATGACACAGCCTTCTTCCAACAATGGGAAACATGAATGTCTTCAACATTGCTGACTGAGGTCTGTTGACACACCAGCACAGTGACACAGCTGGTAGAGCTGCTGCCACACAGTTCTAGTGACCCGGGTTGGATCCTGACCTCAGGTGCTGCCTGTGTGGAGTTTGCATGTTCTCCCTGTGACTGCATTGGTTTCCTCCAGGTACTCTAGTTTCCTCCCACATTCCGGAGGTGTGCTGGTCACTAAGTTAAAAATGCACTGTGAATTGCTCTGAGTGTATAAGGAAGGGGTAGAATCTGGACGAAGAGAAATTGGGGACAAATGAGACATGTGGGAGTAGTGCAAATGAATGCTCAACAGAATGAATGCAAGTGAATGCAACAAATGAATGCTTGCAGAGGGACATTGATAGGATGCAGAGCTGGGCTGACAAGTGGCAGATGGAGTTCAATCCAGAGAAGTGTGAGGTGGTACACTTTGGAAGGACAAACTCCAAGGCGGAGTACAAGGTTAATGGCAGGATTCTGGGTAGTGTTGAGGAGCAGAGGGATCTGGGGGTTCATATCCACAGATCATTGAAAGTTGCCTCACAGGTGGATAGGGTAGTTGAGAAAGCTTATGGGAGGTTAGCTTTCATAAGTCGTGGGATCAAGGTTAAGAGCTGCGAGGTAATGATGCAGTTCCACAAAACTCTGGTTAGACCACACTTGGAGTACTGTGTCCAGTACTGGTCGCCTCATTATAGGAAAGATATGGAAGCGTTGGAAAGGGTGCAGTGGAGATTTACCAGGATGCTGCCTGGATTGAAGAGTATGGATTATGAGGAAAGACTAAGGGAACTAGGTCTTTACTCATTGGAGAGAAGGACGATGAGAGGAGACATGATAGAAATGTATAAAATATTAAGAGGAATAGATAGAGTGGACAGCCAGTGCCTCTTTCCCAGGGCACTAATGCTCAATACAAGAGGGCATGGCTTTAAAGTAATGGGTGGGAAGTTCAAGGGAGGTATCAGAGGGAGGTTTTTCACCCAGAGAGTGGTTGGTGCATGGAATGCGCTGCCTGGGGTGGTGGTGGAGGCAGATACATTGGTCAAGTTCGAGAGATTGTTAGATAAGCATATGGAGGAATTCAAAATAGGGGGATATGTGGGAGGAAGGGGGTTAGATAGTCTTAGGCGTGGTTTGAAGGTCGGCACAACATGGTGGGGCGAAGGACCTGTATTGTGCTGTATTGTTTTATGGTTCTATGGTTCCAGCCCTTTTTTTACATGCTGTCTGACCTCTATGACACATTCTACAGCACAGCTTTAGTAAGTAATGACGAGGGAAAGGAAAATTAGGGCGATTCTTTGAATGTGGAGCTTCTGTTCCTTTGTTAACATTTCCACGTCGTGAGTGGGGAAGAACAACCAGATGAAAGTAGACAGTAACACTAGGTCTTGCCACCTAATATCTCCTCATTCCAAAATACAACCTTCCCAGATTACAGTGATCAATTTTCTGCTTAATATTTTCTACAACCTCCTGAAATTCTACTCAAGAATATTAGTCAGACATATTTTCTCTGGTCAGACCTGAAATTCTGGCTCTCTCAATAACATTTCAGCCAATCTGTATAGCACCCACCAGCTATTCCTGGCCTTACACCTGCAATGTTTGAGAAAAGACAGCTGTATGACTCAGCTGCCTAAAACTGTAAGCACTTGTATAGCATTTCATAAATATTATGGACTTAGTTCCCTGGGCCGTAAAAGTCTGAAGAGCAAGTGTAACTAAACTGTATCTGGTACAACTCTGCCAAATTAAAATTGGGATGTGTTTGTACCTCATTGGGAAATGATCTCTAATTGCAAGCAAATGAAAATTAAATAAAAACCAGCAGATGCTAGAAATCTAAAATGAAAACGGTAAATGCTGGAAACATTCAGCAGGTCAGACAGCGTCTGTGGGAAGAGAAACAAACTTAGCACTTCAGCTCGGCGATCTTTTGTAAGGACTTCATTTAAAAAACTTTACTTTATCAGGCACGGTTGTGTAGTGGTTAGCATAACGCTTTACAGCGCCAGCGACCCAGGTTCAATTCTGGCCACTGTCCGTAAGGAGTTTGTATGTTCTCCCCATGTGTCTACGTGGGTTTCCTCCAGGTGCTCCAGTTTCCTCCCACATTCCAAAGACCTACAGATTAGGAAGTTGTGAGCATGCTATGTTGGCGCCGGAAGTGTGGCGACATTTGCGGGCTGCACCCAGAACACTCTGTGCAAAAGGTGCATTTCACTGTGTGTTTCGATGTACATGTGACGAATAAAGATATCTTATCTTATTTATATAGCATGGTAACAGGCCCTTCCAGCCCAAGGGGCCCGCACCACCCAATTACACCCATGTTAACCTACTAACCCGAACGTTGTTTGGTAAAATATAGTCTACTCCACTTCTGTCTTTCGAATACCATCTCATCTTATTACGCTTGGTATGTCTCATTTGACAACAACCTGCAGACAAGGGATAAACACTCGGTTAGGAGAGAACTATGGGAAGCAGGAGACAATCTATTTCTATTATTGCAAAGAGGCAGAAGATGCTTTCACTAACATATCTGTGGTCTTTGATCAGAAATCCCAGCAAGCCTGAAAAATACTTCAAAAATATCCTTCAACATAAACCTCTCCAACCCCCAACAGGGTCCCAGGAGGTGGATAATAGCACAAATAAATAAAGACCTTTGGAAAGTGCATATCAGACAGAGCAAACAAAAAATAAAATCAAAAATTACAGGGATGAAAGAGTGTATTCGACTGAAGGAATTCAGCTTGAGATGCAGGTTAAAAGGTTGTAGATTTTCCATCAGCTGATATTCTCCTGTGTTTATCTTCCCCCCTGCACAGAACAGTTAAGCAGAGATAACAGTGCCAGGTTTTCGTGAAGGCTGTGTTTATTAGTCCTCAGGGCTCCCCATTATGACTGGAAGAAATATGAAAGCTGGTTGTCATGTCTTGGCCTTTTCCATCAGTGTTGTACAGAGCAGCATCAGAAAGCCCAAGTAACCATTGGAATGTACTGCAAGGAGAAGTATCTGTGATCATGGCTTGTTTCTGTAAACTGAATAAAAAAAAAGATACCTCCACAGAATTCATAGTAATTTGTTTTTCTTAATGCAGATTCCATCTCATGTCTCAAATCCCTGGGGCTATTAGCAAAACTACTTGTGTGAAATTAGCTGATGCTCACTTAAAAGCCAATAAGTTCTCAACTTACCTGCCTGCAGGTGTTATAATGGTACAGTGTTGGCATTTATAGATGCTCCTGTGGTGTTATATCAGTCTGTGTTCATACATCAACGTGTTGGTAACAAATAATGGAAAATGTCCCTTTGTTTTAAAAATCTGATTACATATCATGAGCATTGTTTGATATCCCTTAACTTTTTGGAAATTAGAGGCAGTCCCTTAACAATTAATATCTGATAACTATTCACAAGCAGTATGAAGCAATCTGCTCTAAACAGGGAAAATATACAGAGTTGTCACCAGAGGCTTTGTGTATTGTTCTTGGTTCCTTTTTATCCAGACTGAAATATGAACTAAGTTCAACACAACAGGATTACTGTTGTAAAAGGTGATTGGTAGTACCAGTGCATTAATGATAATTTGCCTCCAATGATTACTTAAGGTTCTCATTGGAACGTTTTTTATGGCTGCTTTAGTTCCTGACTTTCCCGAAAGCATTAACTTATGTAATTGTAAAGTCTTGGTGCAGAAAATAAGCCATTCTGCCTATCAAGTTTTACATCTTCACATCAGCCATTTAGTTTAATCCCAAGCTCTTTATTATCCTTTCTTTTTAACAATCATCTACTTTTCTTAGAACAAACTTGGAACAAAGAATCTGTGGTGGATGCCAATCAACATGAAACTCCTTAAGACCAATGACACTGAGGAGCTGATCCTGCCAAAATTCAGCAGGTCAGGGGAAGTACTTTCATTTGAATGCCCAATGCTTTTGCTTATAGCTGTAAGGGCATCCCCAGTAAGAAGGCCTTAAACTGGACACTCAGTTGAAGGGGGTTTGCCAACAGCATCTTAATAGTGGTCCTTGTCCACCGACTTTGCAGGATCTCTTATTCTTCATGAATCAATGCCACTCGATGTATTAACTGCCCAGGACCAGTTATACCTTTAGTAGATTGGAGAAATGGCAACTCACAGCTGGGAGTTAACATCTCTGTCAGTGGTTTTGTTTGGGATAAGTGGGTGATTCTTTCTTCACAAGACTTTTAAAAAAGATTCTTGATGTAAGATCAGAACCTGATTTAGTTAATTTACAACTATTACACTGCAATTCTAAAAGGGAGACAGGGTGCAGGGCAAGGATTTTGTGATCCCACTAAACTTTAATTCATTCTTTGATTGACTTATGCACTCTGGTTACCATTTCTGATTACTGAATCTAATGGTCAATTAGGATAATCTATTTATTTATAACATAGTAATATTTTCCTTATTAATTCATGTTGCTATCTTTTATGATCATTTTATGATCAAAGTACCTCGATTCATTATCCACTCAGGTATAAGACTCTTTATCTTAACTGCCAAAAGATATTGCTTCATATTTAAATTTGGGGTATGGTGGTACTCAAATCACCATATTGGAATCATAGACCAATTCTCTGGCACTTATTCCAGCATCTCCAGCACATTGCTGTTGTACGTCTCTGGATGCCTGTTGTAATAATTCAGGCATGCCAAAACAGGAAAATGCAAAAACAAAAAATACTGCAAATAAAGAGTTGCCACAAAGATACAGAATGTCAGTGAAACCCTAACTACTTCATCCTTATGGCAGGAAAGCTATCGAACTGCAAGTCATAGAGAAAAACAGCATGCAAACAGGCCCTTTGGTCCACCAAGTCCACACTGACCATTAAGTACCTGTCTTAATCTTAACCCATTTTATTCTCGCCACATTCCCATCAAACTCCCAGATTCTACCATTCGTCTACAGACTGCAGGCAATTTACCGTGGCCAATTAACCTGCACATGAGGACGTGAGATGAAACTGGGGCACTCAAAGGAAACTCAAGCAGTCACAGGGAGAATGTGTAAATAGACAGCGACAAGGGTCAGGATCGAACCGGGGTCGCTGGAGCTGTAAGGCTGTAACTCTACTTGCTATGCTACCATGCCGTCCCAACGTTTCACCTGGCTTGCATATTGCTCCAGTCCCATATAATAGAATCTCCATAGTGAGTCCAGCAAGATATTGATTTGCATCAAACCTTTAAAGCTTCCCTTTACATTGTGGGCAGGCGCGATAACGTAGTGGTTAACGTAATGCTACTACAGCACCAGCGACCCGGGTTCAATTCCGGCCACTGTCCGTAAGGAGTTTGTACGTTCTCCCCGTGACTGTATGGGTTTCCTCCTGGTGCTCCGGTTTCCTTCCACATTCCAAAGATGTACGGGTTAGGAAGTTGTGGGCATTGCTATGTTGCTGCTAGAAGCGTGACGACACTTGTGGGCTGCCCCCAGAACACTCTATGCAAACAGTACTTTTCACTGTGTGTTTCGATGTATATGTGACTAATAAAGAAATCTTATCTTATCTTATTTTGATGTGGTTTGAGAGTCTAGCTCTCAGGACAACTTGGGATGGCCAAAGAAATGCTGGCTTAGCTGGAGCTGCCAAGAATGATTTTCAAAAAATAAATGAATTGAACTGAATCTGCCGCTTACCTGCACACTTGTATTTTGTTGGCATCTGCCAAGAATATCAGTAAGAACAGACCTGATTGTGGATTAATTTCTCAAAGGGAGGTTCTTTAACATACAAAAGGTCCATAATTTACATATTCAATTAGCACTCCTGCTGCTCATGGCTCCATGAGATGGGCTATCCGTTAATTAAAAACTGTTCAAACTTAACCGTTGATGGTTGCAGGGGTCACTGAGTAATCCTATGAGCTAAGCCTAATGTCTGAACTCCACCCCACCTTGTCCCTGAAATATTTCAAAAGCGGCTTTTCATCAGTCATTTGGGCCTTAGTTTACATTGTACACATTCCTGTGTCAAACTAACATGTTTTGCATCTTTTATTTGGGCGTAAAGCAAGCAGGACTCCTATCCCTCAAACCGAAATCCATCTCCATCTAAATGCAATACTTATTCATATTTCTAGACCCATTTACAAAGAAGATATCTCTGCTAAAAGGAAAGGGACCTGACCAAATTTGTGGCTAGGGAGCAATTTGCAGTACCTAATGGAAATTCTCTGACCTTTATTTTTATTGAATTTTAGTTTAGTGCATCGACAAGGGTTGGAATTTAACTGGAAAAATCAATTTCTGTTTCAACTTGAATATAGCTATTATAAAGGCAGAAAACTGAGAAGATTTAGAAAAGCATGGCCAGCAAATTTCTATTTGTGTCTGAAATTGTTCCCCAGTAATTGGTTTTGCAAAATAAAATCCAGTGCTTTGCGTGAAAATGGGTCAGAAAATGTGAGCTAAATGGGTAACTGAGCAGCAGTAAATGTGGGTTGGCTGTATTGTGACTGGATTCCCAGATAGATGTTTAAGTTTGTATTTTTCCTTAACAATGTAATTATCAGACAGCAGGACACCAGGATAAATTATTGGCTTGTGCACAATGTTATAAATGATCAACTTTCAATTTTAAACTCACTTGGCAGTGGAGGGGGATACTCGAGAGAGAACAGCTTGGAAGGGAAAAGGAACTGTAAAAGAGTTGACTTTCCAAGAGCTGCAGATGGCATGGTGCCTTGCAAGAAGAGGAAAGGTGCCAGAAATTTAGGTGTAAAACCCACCCACAGATCATGCCCAAGGTGCTTGGTTTTCCTTGGGCAATTTGTGGAACAAAACTGCGTCTGCATTGCCAGTCTACTTGGGTCTCACTTCGATATTGCAATTGGCTTGGAAAAGAAGAATCAAAAGTAATCAGAGAAGACTGGTGCACAAGGACTTAAGTCAAGAAATAGGCCAAATAAAATCCTTTAGATTGATCTAAGGAACAGCATCATAAAAGGAAATTAGAGAAAGCTGACTGGCTGAAAGGAAATTGAGGGTTTATTTGATATACGTTAATTAGAGATGTTTATTACTGGAAGAGGTTTAGCAGTAATAAGGGTTACTATACCAAAATAGACTGGAACAGGGAAAAAAGAGAAAAAGCAAGTATTTTATGCAATGTTTTCAAGACTGTTTTGCTTGTCACTATAGTGTATCTTGAACAAGGAAGGAAGCATTGCCTGGCTCGACTCTGAGTAATGAAAGAGAGCAAATAGATGACCTGAAGGTGGACTACTAACTGGAAAACAGTGACCACAATACAAATAAGGTCAGTGTAACAATAAAGAGGGAAAATGCAAGTTGACGGTATGGCTGGGGAAAAAAAATGTGAAGCATAGTGTGACCGAGATGAAAAGTGAAATTACCAAACATCCCCACAGATTGACTAATGGAAATAGTTAACCCATGGATGGGCAACATATAAATCAAGTATACTCCAGGGAATGAGATTAATTTGAACGTCAACAAACTAAAATTTAACACTTTAAGGCAGATAAAACAAAGGATCGAAAATTCCCAAACTTGTTCTGTTTGCAGATTCACATTAGAGTTGGGGGGCTGTTATCTCTGCACCTCACCCCACTACAGTGGGTCATGCAGGTCACCTCATTAACATGGACCTGGTGGAAATCTGGCTCCCAGTGAAATTATCTCGAGGCACAGAGGTGAGAAGTTAAAAAAAACTCTAGTGATACTATGTCATTTGTTAATATTACAGCACCAATAGTAGTTAATTTTTAATGTTTTCATTAAGGACACTTTAGACTACTCTATCAATAGTAGACAAGCAGGAGAGAATTAGTTTAATTTGGCATCGTGTTCAGCGCAGACATAGTGGGCCGAAGGGCCTGTTCCTGTGCTGAACTGTTCTATGTTCTATGTGTCTTCAACTGGGCAAGGAGGCAACTGAACTAGTCATAGTGACATGTTTGTTTTGCTTCTGTTGCCAGTAACATAGGAATCTAGCATAGAGGATGGAATAATTAAACACATTAAAAAGGTATTAAACATAGTATCACATACAGGACTTGTGGCATAAACAATGCTGTATTTAATTAAAGGGAAAATATGCACTTGGATCTGGAGATTGTAGGAAGGAAAGATGGGCCAAGTGAAGGTTTTCAACTGAGAGTGATGAGTGATGTTTCACAGGGGTCTGATGTGGGCCTGCTTTTTCAACCATGTATACAACTGGTCTGGAGTAGTCAAGAAGACAACATTATCATGTGTTTGGACAGCATAACATAAATTGTGCTGACTGTCAGAAGAATGGAATAGTCCATTTGAATGTGCACATGGTCCACAGGTATTCATTGAAAACATTTTTTATCAGTACATTTTGGAAGTAAGCATATGGAAAGGAGTTCGCCTTAAATAGCAACATTTTAAAATGTTGGAAGGAGGTGCCTTGAGTTGCCGATAAAGTGATTGTTAATAAAGTATAGATAAAAAAGATAAAACTACAAAGAAAGAGAAACTATGGTACAGTCACAGAATACAAAAACACAGAAACAATAGAGAGACAGAACCTTGATTACAATGCAACATGAACAAAAATTGATTTTAACTAGAGTGAACTACTTTAGCGATCGGTTCTGGGTAAAATCGTGTTGATCAGCCATTTCCAATCATGTTCTACATTCATGCACTTGATATGTTCCTAGCACTTAAGTACACACCTCATGGCATGGTAGCGTAGCGGTTAGCCTAACGTTATTACAGTGCCAGCGACCCAGGTTCAATTCCTGCCACTGTCTGTAATGAGTTTGTACGTTCTCCCTGTGTCTGCGTGGGTTTCCTCCGGGTGCTCCGGTCTCCTCCCACGTTCCAAAGACGTACAGGTGAGGAAGTTGTGGGCTTGCTATGTTGGCGCCGGAAGCATGGCGACACTTGTGGGCTGCCCCCAGAGCACTCTACACAAAGATGCATTTCACTGTGTGTTTCAATGTACATGTGACTAATAAAGAAATCTTATCATGACATCAAGCACCGTTCGATGCAAGTTTCGGTCTACACTGATGTCAATTGGTTTTCAAAGCTCTGCACAAGACAATAAGGGAAATGTTCTTCAAAGAACAAGGAGCACATTGGAGTGTGTTCTTGTTTTACTTGTGTTTTATCCAGCAATGTGGAAAAATGCCTGGGTAAGTCCATTCACAGCAAAAGGGACAAATCCAGTTTAGCTAATTACCATCCTATCAGTCTACTCTCAATTATTAGCAAGGTGATTAAAGCTGTCATTGACAGTGCTCTTAAGTGGCACTTAGTCACCAATAACCCACTCACTGATACCCAGGTTGGGTTTCATTGGGATCGCTTGGCTTCAGACCTAGTCACAGACTTGGTCCAAACGTAGATCAAAGAACTGATATCTAAAGATGAGGAGACAAGAACTGCCATTGCATCAAGACATCCTGGTAAAACTGAAGTCAACGGACATCAAAGGGAGAACACTGCAGTGGTTGAACTCGTATCTTGAACAAAGAAAGCTGGATGTGGTTGTTGGAGATCAATCATCCAAGCCCAGTACAAAACCATCTTCACCAGCTTCATTAATGATCTTCCTTCCATCATAAGGTCAGAAGCAGTGATGACTGCACACTACTCTATATCCTTCACAAACTTCTCAGCAACAGAAGCAGCCCATGCAAGACTACAAATAAATGCTGGAGGAACTCAGTGAACAGTCGATGCTTTGGATTGAGACCCTTCATCTAGACAGTCCAGATGAAGGGTCTCAATCCAAGACGTCGACTGTCTATTTCCATCCCAGATGCTGCCTGATCCGCTGAGCCCCTCCAGCATTTTGTTTGTTGCTCCAGATTCCAGTATCTGCAGTCTCTTGTGTCTGCATCAAGACCTAGACAGCATCCAGATATGGAGTGATACGTGGCAGGTAACATTTGTGCCACAGAAGTGCTAGGCAATGACCATCTCCAACAAGAGCAATTCTAATCATTTACCCCTGACGTTCAATGACATTGTCATCATTGAATCCCCCATCATTCATCTCCTGAGGATCACTGTTGACTATGAACTTAACTGGACTAGACAGATAAATACCATTGGTACAAGACCAAGTCAGAGGCAAGGCATCCTATGGTGAGTTACTCATTTCCTGACACCTCAAGGACTTTCCAGCATCACAAGGCAGAAGCCGGGAGTGTGCTGGAATACTGTCCACTTTCCTGGATTAGTACACACACCAAAACCTGTTCCAACGGCTCTGAAATTTAAAGCTGAGTTAGTCAAAATGTCTAAGGTAGAGTTAGCAGTTCCAGTAGACATGCCTAACCCCTGCATATCTAGGCTGGTCTGTGTACAAGATCAAGTGATTGAGAATTTGCCTCACCCCAACAGACTTTAATGAAGTTCTGAAGAGGAGCTTGTGAAAATAGTAGAATATGATTGGTCAGGTCTGAGTGAAGAAGAAGTTTTTAGTGTGTGAGGTGCAAAGCATGTGTTTTAGTTTGTTGGGAAGAGCTCATATTTAGTCTGTTTCTACACCACATTCAGTGGATACCGTTGGAACAGAATGCCTTTGACACATGAATGATGGAATAATAGGGGGCTATGTGGGAGGGAAAGGTTAGATAGATCTTAGAGCAGGATAAAATGTCGGCACAACATTGTGGGCCGAAGGGCCTGTACTGTGCTGTAGAGTTCTATGTTCTATGTTCATCGTGGCACCAGATGAGCTCTAGTGAAGGCTGGACTCTGCTCTTGAAGATTCCAGTGAAGTAAATATCAAAGACATATTGGACTTTAGAGAAGGAGAAAGAGTGACGGGGCAGAGTTGGACCATCAACGTAGGCTGAGAGTCCTGATGGACAGACACAGGGAGAATCACCTGAGATGGTCTGAAGCCGGATCCAGCAAAAGTCAAGGAGATGCCAAGCCCGATGGACCTTACCAGAGCACAGTACTTTCAGGGGCTCGTCAACTATCAAAGCCTGTCCCTTCTGAATCAGCCACCCAGACAGCTGTCAAAGAAAGGAGCTGGAATTGTGTTGGTTGGATGCTCATGAAAAAACAGTGAACAAATTAAGGGGACATTCATTGCAGACTCTCTGCTGGGCACATTGATGACAAAAATGGAGTTGTCACTGTAGGTAGATGCCCCAGTAGAGGAACTGGAAGCAATGATCTTGCAGAAGGGTCAGCTGATAATGTGTAGAAGAAGAGCTCTGATAGACTTGGAGATATGTTACATGGAAATTGGGAAGGAGCTACCTACAGGGATTTTTGATCTGAAGAGGGTTAACCAGTCCATAAATAGGGAAACTGCGCACATGTACTTTGAAGACATCCTCAACCTTGACTCCATTCTTGATGTGATCACCCTGGACTTCATCCCAAAGCAACCTACTTGGTGCTACTCCTCACAGACAAGAAGTTGAGAAGGCCATATCCCAACTCAAAAATAACAAGGCCTCACTGAATTCCTAATTTGTCAGTGAGGAGTTTCAAATCCACAATCTCATCATCTGCATCTGGGAGGAAATGCCACTAAATCAGAGATGTTGTAATCATGATCATCTTCAATGCAGAAGACAACAAGTTGTGTCTGCTGTTCCTCTAGATGGACAGAACTGGAGAGGGGTCTCTCTGCTGTATGCTAAAGGAAAAGTTATTTTCAGTATCCTCCTCAAGTGCCTCCTCCCAATGGCTAAGGAGCTGCTTCCTGAATCACAGCATGGATTCTGATGTCTAGAGGCATGGCGGACATGGTCTTCATTGTGTGACAAGTCCAAGATAAATGCAAGCAGAAGCAACAGCCACCATACATGACCACACTAAAGCCTCTGACTACATCAATTGGAAGGGTTTCTGGAAAAAAAATCCTCAAATTTGTCTGCCCTCAGAAACTTGTCTCCCTCTTATCCTTGCTCCACAATGGCATGCAAGCAGTGAATCTCATCAACAGGTCTACAACAGAACCAATCTCAGTGAAGATCAACATCAAACAAGGCTGTGTCACTGCACTGATAATTTTCCCACTTTCCTGCCCCAATGTTTCACCTCACCTCCAACTTCCTGTGGAAGTGGGGCTAATCTTCTGAATTTATGGGAAACTGCTCTACAGTGACCACACTCCAGAACCAAGATCACTGAACTTCAGTAGTTGAGGTGAGGTATGTAGGTTTTGCTTGTGCTTGTGCTTGTTCATGCTCAGAGGCTGAGATCCGAGACATGGTCAACAAGTTCACTAAAAGATATGAGAGGATGAAGCTTTATACTCAATATCCGCAAGAGGAGTTCCTTTAGCAACCTCCCTCTACTGCACTACACTGCCCTCGGACAATAAAGATTTATGGCGAGCCCCTGGAAAACATGGATCATTGCCCATATCTTGGGACCTACTGCTTGATGAAGGCAGACTTCATTGATCTAATTCACTCACTACTTCAATTTGTCAGCAGTGCATGATATCAACTGAGGAAAAGGGTATTCAAAGATCAAAACCTAGTTTGGTAAAAAGTCTTGTAGGTACTTGGGTCAATGGAATCACTTGGTCTAAACTGATGGTGTTTCTACTGGAGACCAAAAAAAACCTGCAGAGTTTGGACATCTGGAATAAAACTGGAAAATACTGGGAACACTCAGCAGATCAGACAGCATCTGTGGAAAGAGGGTTAACATTTCAAGTCAAAGACCCTTTGTCAGAACAGGAAAGAAGGGGAAAAAGAGGAAAAATAAGTTAGTAACACCTTATCAAAGGCAAGAAAGGAAACAGAAACAACAGAGAGTGAACAAGGTGAAAGCAACAGAAGGAAGTCCCACTCGAGAGTGGAGAACTTCAAGGTAAGTGTTCCTGGAAGAGAAGAGGCAGTGGTAAATGAAAATCAGAAAAACACTACAGAGGGCTGAAATATGATATAAAAATATACAAGTCCATGTCAACATCCCCCAGCACTGAAGCTATTACACTCAACCAATTCCAGTGAGTGGGCCACCTTGTCTGTATGTGACACTAGACTTCCAAATCAGGCACTCTACTCTGTTCTCTGTCACAGCAAGAGATTCCAGCAAACCAGTCCCTGATCTGCCACCACTCAAAATAGAGAAAGAGCTGAGAAGGTACTGGGAATGCTGGGTCTCTGCAACAGGAGCGCATGGATCCCAAATGTAAAAGGCAGATGGAGCGACATCCCAAACAATTCACCACCTACTTCATCAAGCACTGCCTGTCCATCTGTAGTAGAATATGTGGATCCCATGTCAGGCTCAACAATCACATCAAAGCCTACAGAACTGGAGTGGAAGCGAGTCCTCAGTCCTGAGGGATGAGGAAGAGAATATATCAATAAAGAAACCATGATTTCATTCCTCAGTGTAAAAAAAACTAATCATTGTTGTAGCATATATTCTGATGGAATATTCATAGGCTGAAGCATTGAGCATAAGAATTGAGATGCCATGTTGCAATTATACAAAACAGTGGATAGCCCACACTTAGATTATTGTCTACAGTTCTGGTTACCACACGACAAAGACATATTTTCAGCATCATCAGCAATCCACTTATAAACAGTAGAACCTTTTTGTTTGCGCTGTCAGATGGTGATTTGGAGAGACCTTGTCACCTGTCTGGATTAGCAAGCTGCCTTGAAGTTGCAATTCACCATTGTAGTGATATTTCAATTGACAACTGCCCATTCCATCCAATAAGCCTCAGACATATAGAGAGAGAATGCAAAAGAGATTTTCCAGGATGTTACCTGGAATGGAGGGTTAGTTATAAGGAGAGATTGGATGGGCTAGGTTTATTACCACTGGAACATAGGAGGCTGAAGGGTGACCTTATCAAGGTTTATAAAATTATGAGGATCATAAATAGGATAGATAGAGTCTTTATCCCAGAGCAGGGAAGTCGAGAACTAGAGGTTTAAGGTGAGAGCGGAGAAATTTAAAGGAGATTTGATGGGTAAGTTTTTCACACAAAGGCTGGTGAAGATTTGGAACATGCTGCCAAAAGAAGTAGTAGAAGCAGATGCTATTACATACTTTAAAAGGCACCTGGACAGGTACATAGATAGGAAAGGAGTAGAGGGATGCGGCCCTAATGCAGGTAAATAGGATGAGCAGAGATAGGCATCATGGTTGGCATGGATGAGATGGCTGAAAGGTCCCTTTTCTGTGCTGTATGTTGCTATGATTCTGTGAATAAATGAAATGAGAGCAAAAGTAACAAAAGCAAATTAGAAGAGATTAAGAGAAGATAAGATAAGATTTTTATTTATTAGTCACATGTATATCGAAACACACAATGAAATGCGTCTTTTTGCGCTACTGAGAATGTGCTGGCGGCAGCCGCAAGTTTCACCACTCTTCCGGCGCTAACATAGCATGTCCACAGCTTCTAAGCTATATGTATTTGGAATGTGGGAGGAAACCACCAATGGAGTGAGTTAAATTTCTATAAATTGGTAGCAATGAAATGAAAATGTTTAAAAAAATGCATATTCAGACATTTTGCATCTCTAAATTTCTGTGCATGCTTTGAGAAAATTGGGGTCAGAGGTAATTTCCATGCAGTATGAAGTCAACATTCAGAGCATTATCAGCAAACTGTCAATGTAGAAATCTCACAACACCATTGACTCTCTTCCAGTGGGAACGAGAACGTGAATCAACTTTCCATACTTCTCCACCCTCAGAATGTATTTGCCTTTGGAGTTGGGAGTGAAGTAATGATAACTTGGTCAGCAGACACCTGCAACAGTGCACAACTCCCATGCATTGGCTCAGTTTTCATTAGCTGCTGTTTTAGTGGGAGAATAGAGTCAATAACCTAGATGCAGCCTTCACATCTTGTCTTGCTAGTTGAGTGGTGATTATGTTGCATTGTATAAAACTGGCTTTCCCTGCCCTCCTGTATGCTTCTGAGACCTAAACTATCTGCAACAAGCATCTTAAGGCACAGGGAAAATACCATCAGTGATGCCTTCACCAAGTTCTCTAAATTTATTGAAGGATAAGTAAACCAATGTCGTTATCTTCTCCTGGCTGAATCCAGTAGTAATAAAGCACTCATTATGATGAGGAGGCCACAATGTTTATATGCCCATTAGACTCCCAAAATAGACACTCGGAACTTTGTCATGGGATTGATAAGTGGACAGAAGAAAAGATTGAAGGATATGCTCATAGCCTCCTTAAAGAAATGTAATGTTTCCCACTGACTCCTGGGAATCTCTAGCCCATGACTGCTCAAGGTGGAGGAAGAGGGTTCAAGATGGTGTTGACAACCTCAAGGCCATGTATTGGGAGCACACAAAGGCCCTAGATAAGTCGACCATCTCATAAGCTACCCATTTGCCTTCCCACACCATCAGCCACCATCTGTGGAAGAGCCTGCAGTTCCTACATTGGCCATGGCAGAAACTGCAAAGCCAGAATGGGTCATTATTGATCAGGGAATGCCAAAGGAAGGGACAAACTGGAATAGGAATAGCAAAATTGATTAGATTATTATTTGACTGAATTACTGAGAGTAATTTGTAAATTGCAAATTAATGTGATAGAGTTTTCCAACACTTCCTCGATAGAATTCCCAATGATCTATACAGTCATAATATTATCTTTTGCATCTTTAAAATATTGTTTTTTCCTCTATACTATATGGAAGAATCTATGCTGTAGAAAAATAAAGAATCTCCTGATACACAGATTACAAAGCATTGTAATATAGTGCTCTTGACAGCAGAATCATTATGGATTCTAACATACTGTTATTTTATGAAAGCATACTGTGACTAACATACACACAGATTTTCTTCTGTAGAGTCTAGCACCACAAAGATCATACAACAGTAACTTTGTTGGAAAAAAAATGAAACGCACATCCACTTCCAGGGATTGTGTTCAGCTTTCTTTTCATTGACTTGACCTTGGTCTTTGAGACGTTCAATAGCAAACAATGCTCCTAACCACTGAGGAATGCATCGTGCAGAGATTGCCAAATATTTTAGACAGTTAACTCCTGCATGCCATCTTCTTCTGTCTTTATTATTCTTGTTGTTTACCATTGATCAATGTGTAGGAAGCAATACCTCCATGTCACCACCTTGAAATTCCTGGAGTCTTTTTGCCAAGTGCTAGTATGGCAGAGTGGAATACAGCCATCTACCCAAGTGTAACAGAGTTCAACTGACCCATTCCCCTCCACCACCAGAAACTTTAAAACGGAGTGGCCCACAGCTGTCCATGAGAGATTTTCCAAGGCTCAGTTCATAATTCCATTGAGTCAGATTAAAGTAAGTTGTTTTTTAACTTCGACAAGAAGAGAGCATTCTATTGGGTCCGAGTGGTAAAGTGTGCATATAATCCCTTGACCATTGGTTTTACCTACATTGGCTAATAAGAATCTGAAATACTGCCTTAGCATGGTCATAATATAGAACTGTATCACATTGCTATTGCAAAATTATGGGCTCATCAGAAGTAGGAACATGAAGGTAAGAAATAAACTGCAGATGCAGGAGATCTGAAACAAGAACAAATAATGCTGGAAACACTCAGCAGGTCAGGCAGCATCTGAGGAAAGAGAAACAGAGTTAATGTTTGAGGTTGAAGACCCTTCATCAGAATTCTGAAAGAGATAAAAAGAAGTTAATTTGTGGAGAAGTTGGGGGAAGGATAACCTATCCATCCTTTCCAGGCCCTGTCTCAATAGTAAATACATGCATGGTAGGTGGAAAAAGAAAACATTTCCTCCCCAAAATTCAGCAGGAGAAAGTTCAGGAAATTTCTGCAAGTGGACAAAAACAACTAGTTTCCCTATAACAAAAGAACAAACTGCTAGAGGAACTCAGTGAATCAGGCAGCATCTGTGGAGGGAAATGGCCAGTCGATGTTTCGGGTTGAGTCCAGATGAAGGACAGCATTCTTCTGCAGATGCTGCCTGACCTGCTGAGTTCCTCCAGCAGTTTGTTTGTTGCTCCATTTTCCAGCATCTGCGGTCCCTTATGTCTCTAGTTTCCCTCGAAGTTCAGTATGCGCTTGTACAACATAGAACATAGAACAGTACAGCACAGGAACAGGCCCCTTGGCCCATGATGTTGTGCCAAGCTAAACAAATGTAATTAAATGCCCAGCTAAACTAATCCATTCTGCCTATACAATGTCCACAGCCCTCCATTCTCTGCATATTCATATGCTTATCTAAGAGATTCTTAAACATCTTTATCGTATTTGCCTCCACCACCACACCTGGCAGCGCATTCCAGGCACCCACTACTCTTTGTATGTATAAAAAAAGCTTGCACTGCACACCTCCTTTGAACTTACCTTCTCTCACCTTAAATACATGCCCTCTAATATTAGACATTTCAACCCCAGAATAAAGGACTGGCTGTTTACTCCATCTATGCCTCTCATAATCTTATAAACTTCAATCAGGTCTCCCCTCAGCCGTCATTGCTCCAGAGAAAGCAACCCAACTTTGCCCAACCTCTCCTTATAGCACATACCCTCTAAACCAGAAATTAATTGGAATTAGTTTATTTCTGTCACTTGTACAATCGTACAGTGAAAATCTTGTCTTGCATACTGTTCATACGGTTCAATTCATTACACAGTGCACTGAGGGAGTGCAAGGTAAAACAATACAAAATGCAGAGTAAAGTGTCACAGCTACAGAGAAAGTGCAATGCAGGTAGACAATAAGGATCAGAGTTATAACAAGGTCGATTGTGAGGTCAAGAATCCATGTTATCGTACTAGGGAACTGTTTTATAAGAGCAGGATAGAAGCTGTCCTTGAGCCTGGTGGTTTCAAGCTTTGTATTTTCTGCCTGATGGGAGAGTGGAGAAGAGAGAATGTCTTGGGTGGGTGGGGTCTTTGATTATGCTGGCTGCTTTACCAAGGCAGCGAGAAGTATAGACAAGAGTCCATGGAGGGGAAGCTGGTTTCCGTGATGTGCTGAACTGTGTCCACAACTCTCTGCAGTTTCTTGCGGTCCTGGGCAGAGCAGTTGCTGTACCAAGCCATGATGCATCCAGATAGGATGCTTTCTTTGGTGCATTAATAAAAGTTGCTGTCAAGGGGAACACGCCAAATTTCTTTAGCCTCCAGAGGAAATAGAGGTGCTGGTGAGCTTCCTTGGCCATGGTGTCCACGTGGTTGGACCAATTAAGTTGAACTGTCATTAGGCTGAAGCCAAAAGAATATATGTGGGAAATGTTACATTTATGGGTAACATGCCTGCAATTTTCTGACCTATTATAGAAGGTGACAGAAATGCCTCACTACAAGAATATATTCAAAAGATATATACTTTTGAGCATAAGGTTTTCTTCCTTTATATGCCTCTCTCATTTCAGTTGTCTAATAATCTTTTTTGGTTTGATTTATGGAAATTGACTCTTTTTCATAAAGCACTTACAATTATTATTTATAGTTATGCATACGTTGAGATAGTGAAGAGTCTTGTGGCCGACTACACTCAAGATTGGTCATAGATATTGTAACATGTGTAAGTGCGTCTTTAAGAACAGTGTGTGCAATGTGGTATGACTTTTGATAGGTTACTGTATCAGCCACTGCTGTTCGTTGAGTGTTGATTGCCTTCGGTAAAGGGCGTTTATTTGGTAGCTCCATCTTTATTGCTTGCCTTGGCGAACATCAACACAAAGAGCCTACAGACACTGCAGATGTCACTTTAATTATAAGGAAAGTCTGGGAATAGCTTTAACAGCCAACACGTGAAATTATTTCGAGATAGATTGAAGGACTGTTATATTTTCAGATAATGCCTTGGCTGTAAAGATTATAAGCAGAGGTACTTCAAATGATAACAGGGTTATGGAAAGTATATGACAGAAGTCTGAGATAGTGCCTTTGTTTAATTTGAAATTAGTTGCCAAATTGCCACTGCGGTCAACCACATCAGAAGTGTATGAACCATGAATCATTTGGGCAACATTATATTTGATTTTACGGCAAGTGGCAATGTTTTATTTTATGATTTAGGGGTATATGCATCATTCAGCCAGATTAATTCCATATGGTATATTAGGATGACTTTTTTTGAAATATGTTTGGCTTTGTGGTTTGTAGACAGCAGGGAATCATTTCCCCTCTGCAACACTGTTGTGGTTCGTTGTTATCTCTCAGAATTAAGGAGCTCAACAAGGTCCTACTGAGCTTTAAATTTAGGGCAATTTTGATGACCTTGGTCCTGGTGCATGAGAACAGTCTGTGCTCTTAGTTGAATACCCCTTCCATGTTTCTGCCACGTTATGGAGGCCAGGCAGGGCAATGAACTTAGTAAGTCACATCAAGTATAATTGTCTCCTAGTGGCTACTGAATTATGTTTTACTTCATCTGTGGCTTTAAGTAATTTATGAAAGTAAACATGCATTTGGTTCCATTTGTCATCCTTGAATCAAACTGTAACCATTTAATTTATTGTAATCTGTTTTAGATTTAAACACAGCTATAATTAAACTTTTTTTTTGGTTCCAGATGTTATTGTAGTTTATTTTGATTTTCAACCTCAATCATCAAAGGATGGCAAATGATGTGGGTTGCTGCTTGGGATTAAGAACCCAAGCGGTACTCTGCCAACAGGGTGGGAATGCACCACAAATATTTATATAAATCTTTTTTTCCACTATACCCTCAGGCTATTGTGGCCTGCTGTGTGCAAGTGATCTTCAGCAACTTTCCACCCACCACCATCATTCTGCTTTGGTCCTAGGTAGTGTAGCGGTTAGCGTAACGCTTTACAGCACCAGCGACCTGGGTTCAATTCTGGCCACTGTCTGTAAGGAGTTTGTACGTTCTCCCCGTGTCTGCATGGGTTTCCTCCGGGTGCCCCTCCGGGTTTCCTCCCACATTTCCAAAGATGTACAGGTTAGGAAGTTGTGGGCATGCTATGTTGGTGCTGGAAGCGTGGTGACACTTGTGGGCTGCCCCCAGAACCCTCTACGCAAAAGATGCATTTCACTGTGTGTTTCGACGTACATGTGATGAATAAAGAAATCTTATTATCATATCTTTTGAGTTTTGGCCATATCGTTTTTACTCCTCTAACTTCCCTCATCTTACACTATTATAATTTCTGTCGTTTAATCATTAGCAATTTCCACCTAACCACTAAACAGATTGTACATTAATAAACAGCCAGTAAAAAAAAGGAAAAGGTCATCAGACTGTTGTGGGGAGAATAAAATGGGATTAGTATAGGATTAATGTAAATGGGTACTTGATAGTGGCCTTGGACTCAGTGAACTGCCGGGGTCTATTTCTGTGCTGTATGACTCAATGATTCGGTTTAAAGCATCAAGCCTATTAAGTGACAACTTTGGCAGTTTGCGGTTATGTATTTTGCTTAATATAGCCCCCTAAATATTTACAATACTCTTTCTCATTTTGTTTTTAGGTCCAGAAACATTGATGTTAGTGAATATAGACAGCGGCAGGCTGCAAGCCCTTTCATCAGTATGAAGAGAAGCATTTACAACTGTTCCACTTTTTCCTCAGCCAGCTGTACCCAAATCTTTCTCTTGCAGGTTAAAATCGGGACCCCTCATATCTGTATTGCTGGGACATTTGGCAGCTCCTTTGGTTGTGCCTGTTCCGATTCTGCCTTGACATCCGCCTTAAGTTTGTGTAACCAGCAACTGAATTAAAAGGTATTTACCTAAACAAAGGAAGACCAAAAGATTTCCAAAAGAAAACACAGAATGTGAAAAGTTGACAGCCTGAAAATATCAAAGAAAATGCTTGAATGTACTGAGGGTGTATAACAATTTGATTGATTGCTCTGAATAATACCTTTGATCAATGGGTCATCTGTAGCTTTCTGCTTATTTGATGAATAGATTATATCTGACACTCCATTGCAAGTACAGCACAATGATCCTGTGGCGTTTACCCAAGCGCGGTATTGACTATGAGCCAAAGTGATCAGAAGATTGTCACAGAGTGGGAAGTGATACTGGATTCTGTCTTTTCTGTCAATATTCATTGTTAAATCAATCTTCTAAAACTAATCATTTCAGGCGATGCCTGAGCAATTCACACGGAAATAATTATAAGAAATATTTTTTGAATGTCGGTGCAGCTTTGACCAGAAAAAAAACAAACATTTCATTCCAGTCCTGGTCTCACAAAATACAGTTTATTACCCCTTTCAGTGGCCTGTAAAAAAAAACCCAGAGCTATCAGTTTAGAGCAGACATTTTCTAATTATTATTTTTAGAAGGCAGGTTTTCAGCTCAAAACTGCAATGCCCCATAACGCAAGTCACAGCTGTGGTGAAGGCATGACTGACAGGTATTACTGTGTTATGACAGAGTTATGAAAACAAACACTCCTGCCCTTTGATAGTTGGGGGCAGAAGGGCCAGTGCTCTGTGTAGGCGGAGGGGGTTGATTAGTTCATTGGTAACTGCAGGAGTGCATTTGTTTCTTAACATCCTGACATCCAAACTTAGATGTTCCAACAAACTCAGTCCAGGAACCAGAGTGCAGGAAACCACTACAAAAGAGCAGAAGGAACATTGGGCAAAATTAAGATGATGTCAAGCTTGTAGTTTACAGAAAGAAAGAATTCAAAAATTCAGGAAGATAAACAACAGAAAGACAATTGACTTCATCAAACTTATTCGCACAGCTTATTCATACTTCCCTGGAGAAGATAAAGAATAGCAGATAATGAAGAAAAACTATGACAACTCACAGTAGCAATCAAGGCCCACGATTCATCACAATCACAGCCCAGTTACCTCCTACAAATGGAAACTGGTGGTTTTCTTTAAAACAAATATTTCTGAAATCTAATTACTTTACAACCATGACCTTATGCAGAGCATTTAGGATGATCTGAGGCTGTAATAGGTTCTATTCAAATGAGAATCTTCTAACTTTTCTATGACCTCTCACCTCCAGTCCCTATCCAGTTTAATTTACTTGTATAATTGGAAGGAAGCCAGTGACTGTCTTGAGTTAAATATCAATCATATACCCTCATACCCAGTTTTGTCCTACATCCCAAAGATGTAGTAGGTTAATTAATCACTATAATTTGCCCTGGTGTGTAGGTGAGTGGTAGAATCTGTGGGTAGTTGACAGGCTTATGGGGAGAATAAAATGAGATTAGCGTAGGATTGGTGTAAATGAGTGCTTGATGGCCAGCACAGACTCAGTGGGCTGAAGGGCCTGTTTCTGTGCTGTTTGAATCTATGACTCTATTAACTGCTGTCTCTAATTTCATAGAAGACAAAAAAAAAACAAAATGAAATGCCAAAGAACCAAGAGTCTTGGGAGAATGAGGAACTAAAGGGGGAAACAGCATAGTAGTAGAGAAACTGGTGAGATTAAAAAGTTATAAATCCCAAGGACCCAATGATTTACATCCCACTGTTTTGAAAGAGTTGGCATAGGGATAATGAACATTCTTGTCATCTTCTGAAATCCCTTAATTTGTAGAACTGTTCCTATGGATTGTGAGCAGTTAATGCCACTTCACTATTTAAGAAAGGACAGAAAGAAAACCTGTCAGCCTAACATCAATGGTAGGGAAAGTCCTGGAATCTGTAATGTAACAACAGAACACCTTGGAAAGAATAATATGATCGAGCAGAGCCAGCATGGATTTATAAAAGGAAAATCATCTTTAAGTAATCCACGAGGGGGTTCCTTTGAGGGTGTGCCTGGTGGAATAGATAAGAGGTACCTGTGGATGTGGTGCATTTGGATTTTCAGAAGGCTTCCAATGTGGTTCCATACAAAAGGTTAGTCAACAAGGTTAAAGCACATATAATAGTGGTTAATATACTGACATGGATTAAGAAGTGGTTATTGGACAGAGCACAAAGAATGGGAATGAAGGGATGTTTCTCAGATTGACAGGCTATGAGGATTGAGTCTCAAGTCCCAAACTATTCACAACCTATATCAATGATTTGGTTGGGGGGGTGGGGTGGGGGGGCAGAACCAAATCTCATATTTCCAAGTTTGCTGATGATACTAAACTCAGCTGGAACATGAATAGTGAGGAGGATGTAATAAGGTTTCAAGGGGACACCAACAAGCTGATTGAGTAGGCAAGACCATGGTTGATACGATATGATATGGAAAATATATTAGGTTATTCACTTTGGTGCACAGAATAGAAAACAGGGCATTTTTTTTAAATAGTGAGAAGTTAAGTACTGTGTGCTTGTAACAAGTCACTGAAAACCAGCATGCAGGTATAGCAAACAACTAGGAAGGCAAATGGTATGTTAGCCTTTATTGTGAGAGAAATTTGAGTGCAGGAGTAAAGATGTCCCACTACATTTGTATAGAGCCTTAGTGAGTCTTCACCTGGAATATTGTGCATGGTTTTGGCTTTCTTACCAAGAAAAAAAGAGATATACTTGGTAAGAGATTTCTTGGTAAGAAAGCCAAAACCATGCACAATATTCCAGGTGAAGACTCACTAAGGCTCTATACAAATGTAGTGGGACATCTTCCAGGACCTTCCCTACTACTGAACAAAACTAGACTAGTTCCAGGCCTAGTGGTTTAGCTGTGTGAGGAGATATTGAGTAAATTAGGCTGATATTTTCTAGAGTTTAGAAGAAAGAGAGGAGATTTTATTCAAAACATACAAAATTCTTACAAGGCTCAGATGTGCTGGTTACGCCAGCTGAATCTAGCATCAGGGGTCATCGTCTCAAAATAAGGAGTAAGCCACTTGGGACTGAAAAGAGATTTCTTCACTCAGAAGGTGGTGAACCTTGAGATTCTCTATCCTATAAGGCTGTGGAGGCCGTCATTGAGTTGACCTGAAGCAGAGTTTGATAGATTTCTAGATATTGCAAATATAGGGATCATGCAGGAAAAGTTGGTCCACTCAGCCAAATCATTGATATAGATCATGAATAGTGGTGACACACGAACTCAAGTCATATACCTGCCAATCTGAGAAACATCCCATGATCTTGATTAATGGTAGAACAGCTCAAAGTGACGTAGCCATCTCCTGCTTCTTATGTTCTTATTGTACTGGGAAGGATGGGCCTTGTCTTTGGAAATGGAACTTATTGGCAGTGACATTCGCAACCACTCACTGCCTCCATCCATTATATGGTACAGGTTGTCAGTTTGGGAAATCCCTTGGTGAGTTGTTGCAGTACTTTCTGTAGATGGCACAAATTATAGCTGCCATGCATTTGTGATGGAGGGAATGAGGATGTTGGAGAGGATGCTAATTAGATAGGCTGAGACAGCGATTATGCAAGATGTTGGGACTGAGGAGCTTTTGAAGAAATCACGATGAAATGCTTCAGGAATACATAGTGCATAAGGAGCTACGTCTTGACATAGCCTCAGATCTAATCTTCTGCTCACATCTGTTCTCCTTTGTATTCTCTCCACCGTTCTTCTCTCCCCTAACACAAGTGACAATGCTAAGAAATATTGATTACAAACTTGAAAAATATGAAATCCAGGCAGTAACCAACATCTGTTTGCGAAAATATAGCTTTATGCTGAGAAACCTTCACTTAAAATAGACTCAGTGTAGCGTTCACGTGTGTGAATAGTAATTTCTGAATGGCTTCTGTGAAAATGTGAGAGTCTGGAAAATCCTTATGTAAGGATGTTAAAAGTAAACATGTTGACATACAGGGTCCTATTAGACTCTGGATAATTGCCTTCATTTAGCTGAAGCTTTGAACGTAAGAGCAAGGAGATTATGAAACAAATAGATAAAACATTAGTTAGGCCACAACTGGGTTACTATGTGCAATTCTGGTTGTTCCACTAGGAAGGATGTGATTGCACTAGGATGATGCCTGTGGTGGACATTTTCAGCAATGAGGAGATACTGGGTTTGATTTCCTTGGAACAGAAAAGTTTAAGATTGAAATAAACAAACTTATGAAGGGAATAGTTAGGGTGGATAGTGAGAAATCGTTCCCTTTAGTAGAGGTATCTATAACCAAAGAATACAAGATTTGGAGGGGACTTGGGGAAGATTTTTTTTCACCCAAACAGTGGTAGAAATGTGAAATATTTCTTCAGGGGGTGACGGACACAGGTACTCTCATTATACTTAAGGAATATTTAGCTGTGCACTTAAAACACTGTGGTAAAGAAAGCTACAGGCCAAGTGCTGGAAAATGGGATTAGTATGGATGGGTCCTCAAGTGGCTGCCATAGACAATGTCAGCCAAAGGCCCTGTTTCTCCACTACATGGATCTATAACTCTGAGTTTATGAGACCTGAAGTCTCCATGCTTGATTCATACTAAGTAGCCACATCATTTAGCAGAGTGAACCTCCTCAATAACAACTTTGTTTTAATTAATGATGTGGAACTGTGACAACATGTTCCGATGTGATGGGAAAAAGGTAGAGCAAATGATTAATAGTATACTGAGCCACATTCTGTCAACTGCTTCCGTCCAGTCACTCTGTGCTGCAGACAGTCAGCCTGTCAATCATCACATCGCCAGGAGATCAAAACCAACAAGCAATTACTGACCTCCACTCTGTTTGTAACACCTCTGAGATTTCCGCAGAGATCTCCATGCGGGATTCAGGCTGCAGAAAGGCTTCAATTTAAGTGAAAATAAACACAGTGCCATAAGATGTATTCCATGATGTAAACCAAAGTTAGAAAAGTGATAATATATGCCTTTGCATGTATGGTTGATTTATGTGTAAAGTTATTTCACTGAAGTCTTATATTCAATTTCATTCATCGTTGTCAGCCAATTACTTAATCTGCAGAATTAACATGGCTTCCACTTTATCTTCTGTAAAGCAGATCTTCAAATATAAATATTTGCCCTGAAGCTCAGCTAATTTACTTTATAGACAATTTTAGGGTGTTTGTATACAATACCATTAACTATTGTTATACTTCGAAGAAAGGAAAATCAATTGACACATTAGTTTACACAGGTTATTGCTGTAAAAGAAAAGACAAAAGAATTCAGTCGGAAAGCACTGAGAAATTTAAAAACAGATTTAAGATAAGATTTCTTTATTAGTCACATGTACATCAAAACACACAGTGAAATGCATCTTTGTGTAGAGTGTTCTGGGGGCAGCCCGCAAGTGTCACCACACTTCCAGCGCCAACATAGCATGCCCACAGCTCCTAACCCGTACGTCTTTTTTTGGAATGTGGGAGGAAATCAGAGCACCTGGAGGAAACCCATGCAGACACAGGGAGAACGTACAAACTCCTTACAGACAGTGGCCAGAATTGAACCCAGGTTGCTGGCACTGTAATAGCATTATGCTAACTGCTACACTACCGTGCTGCCCCAAAGATTTCAGAATGTTAAACATAAATTTATTTCTGCTTCATGTGGTGCTAAATTTGTTGCCTATCCCTAATTGTTCTTGAAATCAATGGCTTATTGGGCCATTTCAGAAACAAAACCTCCTTGCTGTGGTTCTGGAGTTAGATGTAGACCAGTACAGATAAGGACAACAGGTTTCCCTCCCATGGGCGTACGAGTAACCAGGTGCATATCCCCAATAATACAGTAATTCATTGGTCAACAACTTGTCTTTTCAGATTATTTTATTTATTGAATTTAAATTAAGGATTGGAATTTATATCAACAGATTATTCATCCAGATTTCTCAGTAGGTTCACCCCTCTTTACATCCAGTAACTTTTTGCATCCTTCATCCCAATGAGATCTCTGCACTCTTTTAATCCTGCCCTCCTCAAATCGCTAATTGCCTTTGCTCTAATACTAGCAGCCATGTCTAGGCTCTGAACAATGGAATTCAATACCTAAACTTCTCTGTCTTTAAAAATCATCTCCTTGCCCAAATTTTGAACACCTAAGCTAATATACTTTTTATGTGGAATGACGTCAAATTATGTTTGATAATGATTCTTTGAAGAGGTTTAGGGCAATTTACCTTGTGAAGTTGAATACAAATACAAATTGTAATTAAAAGAGACCCTAACATCCACTAACGGTCTCTTGGGTTCTCACTCTTATGTCAGCTGTCTTTCCACAGGCAAAAGGGCAAAGGACTGTGGAGGCCTCTATCATTACATGGAACGCTTTAGCTTTCAACCTGCTTATTGTGCCATCTAATTACTAGCTTCATAGAAAGGTCACCATTAACTTTTATACAATGCCTTCCCACACCTTGATGGAAACCTCCATTCTATTGCCTATTATTACAGTTCAAATAGATTATTATTGCTTCAGTGGAGAAAATCTTCACCTTGGCACTGGAGAATTCTGATCCTTAGATTTTACCATTTGCAGGTGCTTCTGTTGTGTTTTGGCTCACCAGCTGAAATTAATGATGGCTTTAGAAATCCAGTCCCAAATACTGTGAGGTCTTCCCAGCTGAAGTATTACTCAGTTTAAGTGAGATTTTGCACAGCAATGAACAGTAGGGATGAAAAAGGATTGTTAGACTATGGGGTTAAGACCAAAAGAAGTAGGAACAAGAGGAGGCCACTTAGCCTCCATACCTGTCCTGCCATTCAACATTCATCGAGTCAACCTTCCTGCCCTTTCCCCATAACCCTTAATCTTTTGTTTTACTGATTAGAAATCAATTTATCTTAGGGAATCTACCCTCACAGTTCTCTGTGGCAAGGAGTTCCAAAGATTCATAATACTCTATAATTCTTCTTTTTCTCAGTCTGAAATGGTGTTCCCTTATTCTGAAAGATCACAGTACAGAAAATATAGGGGCAGAATTAGGCTATTCAGCACTTTGAGTTTGCTCTGTCATTCAATCGTGGTTAATTTATTTTTCCCTCTCAACCCCATTCCCCTGCCATCTCCCTGTAACCTTTGACACCCTTACTAATCAAGAACCTATCAACCTCCGCTTTAAATATACCCAATGACTTGGCCTCCATAGCTGTCTGTGGCAATGAATTTCACAGATTCACCACCCTCTGGCTAAAGAAATTCCTTTTCATCTCTGTTCTAAAGGGATGTCCTTCTATTCTAAGACTGTGTCCTCTGATCCTAGACTCTCCCACTACTGAAAACATCCTCTCCACATCCATTCTATCCAGGCTTTTCAATATTCAGTAGGTTTCAATGAGATTCCACCCTCATCCTCCTAAACTCCAGTGAGTACAAGCCCAGAGCCAAAAACTGCTCATACGTTAACCCTTTCATTCCCTGGATCATTCTTGTAAACCTCCACTGGACCCTCTCCAATGCCAGCACATCCTTCCTTAGATATGGGGCCCAAAACACTTGCGTGTTGGGTTTCTGTATTTCATGCACCAAATTACTTTGTGCTGCAGCTTTCTAAAATGTTTCTTCATTTAAATAATACTGTTCTTTCATTCTTCCTTCCAAAATGAACAACTCCATATTTCCCCACATTATACTGCATTTGCTAACTTTCTGCCCATTCTGTTAACCTATAAATATCTCTGTAAACTGTTTGTGTCCTCCTTGCAACTTATCTTGTCCCATCCATTTTTGTATTTGTCCTCAAATTTGGTTACTGTACTTTCACTTTCTTCCTCCAAGTTTTTGCTATAGGTCATAAACAGTTGAAGTCTCAGCACTGATCCTTGTCATTTCCCACTGGTCACAGGTTGCAACCTGAAAATGATCCCCTTTGCTTTACTTGTTGCTTCCTGCCTGTTAGCGGACAACAGAGCATAATCCATGGGTTCACAAGTTTAAGGTGCTGGGGAGTAGGTACAGAGGAGATGTCAGGGGTAAGTTTTTTACTCAGAGAGTGGTGAGTGCGTGGAATGGGCTGCCGGCAACGGTGGTGGAGGTGGATACGATAGGGTCTTTTAAGAGACTTTTGGATAGGTACATGGAGCTTAGAAAAATAGAGAGCTATGGGTAAGCCTAGTAATTTCTAAGGTAGGGATATTTTCGGCACAACTTTGTGGGCCGAAGGGCCAGTATTGCTGTAGGTTTTCTATGTTTCTATGAACAATCTTATTTAATTCTCTGTCCAACCCTATTCACAGGATTCTGCCTCTTGGTCACTACCAGTATGTTCAATGTGAAAAAAACAGTGTAGCTGCAACTTGTATAACTAGGGTAACCTCTTTAAAATGTTTTTACATTTTCGGTCAGGGTGCATGACAAGCGAGCATAAGCCCTCCCAAAAAAGAATTTAGAAACTAGATTTAACATAGTATTTATATTGATTCTGCGTTGATTATAAAAATAGTTAACATTTATTACAAAGAGAAATTAACTTTAACTTAAATAAATAAAGTTTCTTCATTTCTTCATTTAACTCAGGGGGTGGGAGCATTTTAACAGAACCTCTTTAACACCCACCAGATATAAATTCCATTGTGCATGTGTCTGCTTTTATATTTAATGCAAAGATTTAAAAATCATTTTGTCATTCAGAATGTAAAACCCATTGATTTAATCAGATCATACCTTCATATCCTCTTGCAGGAAAGTTTACCACGTGTACAGCACCCCTTAACAAACATGCCTGAAAGTGTACACTTAGTAATTTCAGAGGCAGGGGCAGTGTTGACAAGCAAACATTGACGGTTTCTTTATTTTTTTGCTAACCGGCAAACAGGAAGAAATAAGAAATGAGGTGGTCCAGTTTTTTTTATGCATGTCTCACTGTTTGAGATACCCTTGAAAGAAAACATTTTACATAGCACTTTTTCGGCACAGGTCTGTGATAACAGCTGAAGTTAAATGATCAAGAGGCATGAGAATTGTGAAACTAATGTGTCTGTGAGAAAGTCAGAGAAGCTGAGTGCTCCTTTAGAGATAAAGCAGGTGCCTGCAGTATTAGACAGACACTAAATGGATTAAAACACCAGCAGTATGCATTAAGGTCATGATATGAATCATTCTTACATCCACATTTCAAAAGGAAAACAGGGATGAAAGTCAGAAACAGTTGTTCTTAAAAGCTTTACTGCTCTTGATGTAATTAGACAAACGCTACCATGTCTGAAGATATCTTTGAAAAAGCATAAAATTTAGAGATTGTTGGGACAGAAACTTGTTATTGGTCTCTGACTCAAAATGCTGTGTGGTAGTCCATTGTGATCACTCCCACATATTCAATTCCATTGAAGTTGTTTAGAACAAGAGACCAGGGTGAATTACTAACCTGGAGGCCCCAGTGGCCTGATGATAAAAACATTGTTAACTCCCCTCAAGTTAACTGTGAACAACTACATCAGTCATTCCTGTGCAAGCTATTGGCCTTTACAGCCCTGCTTTTGCAAGCTATTGGACCTTGTTACAACTGCTTTCAATTGTGGCACACAATGTACAAATGGTTTTACTCTCAGTTAAGATTTCCCTCTGGGCATCTGAACCAATAGTCAGATCAACATGAAGTTAGAATATCAAGCATTGTGATCAAATTCAACAATACTGAGGTCTGAAGTTGATAGTCCAGTGAAATAGGAGGCAAATCCTCCAATTAAATCACTTAATACAAGTGCTGTTATATTGGAAGCATTAGACTGAAGTCCAGTGTCAAAAGCTCTTCCTTCTGAAGATGTAACTACAAGTTTACTCTTGTGGACAATGATCGATGATTGCCTGAAGGAGTTCCTGTGTCAAGTTTATACCAATACATCATACTTGAAAGGCAAGCTGGTTAACTTGTACCCTGTCAGTTGGCATAACAGAATCTTACACCTTTGGTTTGTGGTTATGTACTGCACCCAGAGGAAATTTTCTCGTCATTTGAGAACCATTTGATCGAATGACTAAAGACCTTATTTCATTTCAAAGTTAGAAATTGGATACATGGAGCAAGAACAAAGTGGCACTGCTATTGCAACAGACCTGGTAGCCAAGTTAACACATTAGCCACATCAGTTCCGAGTTAATATCAATGCATTAAAATGTCAGAGTCTTTGGCAAACCACTTTCTTCTGAAGAGAAAGAAAAAGTTTCAGTGTACCCAGTTTTGCCTTCATGAGTGTAAATTGTAAAGGTGTACAGTATATACTTGACACTAGCACTGTATATTTACACATTTTAATAAACAAATTCTTCATGTTCCAGCAACCTTCCATGTCACATCATGTTTCTCAGTATTCTCTGCATTGCCCATGGTTAGAGTAAGGAACATCTGCATATGCACTTACATTGCAGCAAAATGTCACCTTCAGCAGAGATTTATAATTTCTTAGAAATGACAAAGGAGGATTCACTGAAGACATTTTGAAGAGCACAACACTATTTTAAATGGATAAATTATAAAACTTAGGTCCATTTCAAATTACAGAGAAGAATCCCCTGAATGAATGAATGAATGAATGTCTGTCATTCATTTTCCCAGATCACAAACAGGGTTCTTCATAAATGAGGAATTAATGGAAAAGAAGTCATAATGAAAGCAAAGAGTTAAATTTTGAGAATTTTTTAAATCAAACACTCACCCAGCTGCACTAGCTGCCTGGCCTCAACTGCAACCTTGGTAAAACAAACACGACCTTGCCTTGTTTTCCTTAATATATGGTAAAGATATAATACAACTGACTGTCGATAAAAGCATTCCTTTTCTGAACATAATTCCAACCTAAGCACATAATTTCACTGTACCAAATTATTTTGTGTTGATGTCCATCACACTGTATATAATTTCTGATCCTGGTATGTGAACTAATCCTGACTGAAGTGTAATCTCTCTGATGGTATTCATGTTTGAACTCCAAGCAGAGGCCATGTTACATACTTGGGCTATTGTCTGGTTTCACACAGCACAGTAGATGTGAGTTCATTGTGTTGTTTTAATTTAGCTTCAGTTACAGTACATATGCTTTAAAAGGTTTGAAGTACAAGCTGGTCTCTTCATCCAAAGAAACTCCAGTATATTCACAACAAATTCTGGGAAGGGAAACAATGGTGTAGCAGGACCCACGTGAGTAAAAGTGGGGGAACATTCTAGTTTAGCAAAAGGATCGCATGTCTCGTTATCTGATTAGTTCTCCTTCTGACTTACATGACTATATACATTGAAACGACTTACCACTTGAGGATTGTTTTTTATCAGTTCCACCCGATTGACTGAATCATCACATTGCCAGAAGTGCCAGCAATTCATTTTTTAAAAATGAATTTACAGGATATAGGTGTCACTGAGAAGGCCAACATTTAAGGCCCAACCCTAATTAATTAAGATGAATCAACAAAATATATTACGATATGTACATGAACCATTTGCATGACTTTCCTGGGGTAAGAAAAACATTTTTCTTTGCATCCCTTTCCTCTCTGGGGAGAAACCCTTTGTTTCATGTTTTATGAAAAGCTAAGTCATCTTCTTGGAAATCCAATTGCCAAATGCTGTTTTCCTAGTGTTATGGAATTCATAAATGTATTTTCCCTGACTCCAGCTCAATAACAACCATTTCGGGGTCACTTTGCATCATTTTGAAAATGTGACAAGGAATTTCCTATCATTTGTTACTTTGCAATCCAGATCCAGGCACACATACAGGGTCACCTTGCAACCCTTCATTTGGAGCATTGTCAGGGAATTTAGAACATATTGTGCTGGGGCTGTCAATCAATGGGCACTCCTGGGTCAATTACAGTCTTAGCAGCAGGTTAAACTGACTAACCTGTAGTTGCTGGGTTACTCTGTATCCCCTTTTTTGAACAAATATTTAACATTTGCAATTTCCCAGTCATCAGACACTATTCCTCTTTTGGAAAATCATGGGAAATACCTCTTCAGTTTGCACACTTACTTTCTGCAGAAATCTAGGATCCAAGCTGTCAGGTGATTTATCCAGTTTAGATACACCCAACCTTGCTAATACTTTCCCTTTTATCGTTTATTTTTACCTCATTCAGTATCTCAACAACATCTTCCTTTGCTGAAACTCCAGAAGTATCTTCCATGGTAGGGACTTTATATAATGTCCACATTCAGTATCTTTGCCACTGCCCTTGGCCTTCATAAGTTGCTCTCCTTGTTGATCCCAGACAAGCACACTTCTCATCTTATTACCTTGTTATTCTTTTTTAAGAGAAGCTTTCTCGATTTTATTCCATTCCGCATCCTCCCTGTACCAGATGGGGTGGCATCTGAATGATCCAGAGGGACTGGCAGAGAATATCACCCAAGCTAGGAAAGGATGTTCAGTATTATACTGATCGAGTTCATAATGTAGCTATTTTCATAAAAGCAAGTACTGCTTTGCTAGGATCTCAAGCATGACAATGCACACTACAAAAATTCTGGTGTCACTAATCACAGAGCGATCCACTGGGATACTAAGGTTATATAGTTGGGCAATTAAAAGGCATATTCCACAAGTACAGCATGTGTAAGAGAGAAACCTAGGGCCAAGTGAGCAAGCATCTTTCTTTCTTTCATTTCACTTGCTTCCCTCAGACAAACAAAATTGTCATTCTAAATTTCAGAATCAATGCTGTTGAAGCCTTGCTTTGTACCAGTCTAACCTCTCTATTTAGCAACCTCAATTTTCTTATAGAAGAGTAATACTTACATATGTTAAAGGATATTTTTAGATATTTCCTGCAGATCAATAATGCCACTTCTGTTTTTGTATTTCCTATCCAACAGAAACTTAGCAGAAATGTTGCTACCCACTTTATTTTAAGGTAGTAACAGAGCCTTTGAACAGAGCACATAAGAGATTGGAAGAAAACATATCCTTCAACTATTAACCAGAAAGCAAAAATGTGCAGGTGCTGGACATCTGAAATAAAAACAAAAAATTCTGATGGTGTTTGCCATATTAGGCAATATCACTGGAGAGAGGAACTGTGCCTAGGTTGATGACCTTGCATCAGAAACATTAATTCCGTTTTTCTCTCTGCAGATGCTGAGTACCTTCAGCATTTTCTGTTTTTTATTGTACTTGATTCTGTCTTTGTATTCAAAAGGTTAGATGACCAGATGCATTAGGCTGAGGGGTTAATACTATTGAAGCTTCATTACAGGAAATAACTGCAACATGTGTGAGGGTTGAATATTGATGAGAATACTTACTTTTAGGGAAATCTCATTAGAACTACTTCCATATCACAGGAATAAATGGCATTGATTCAGAACTGTGAAAGAAGATAGCATTCATAACCAAGTCATACTTAGTATTTATCTAGGACAATTTTGCTTTTTGTGAAGAGTTAATGGAAAGTTTTTCTTCATCAAACTGGCAATACAATTTGTTCCTGTTTAGCAAAAGAACTTTTCATTAAATACTATGGCCCAAGGTTATTCAAAGACATATTTTATTCAGACATTAAAATGTAAAGATGACAATAACATGGGCATTAAGTAGGAACTGCATAACAACTTTCTAATGTGTCAGTAGAAACATTTCCTGAGATTTTTCCTGTCAGAGGTGTGTCCAAAATCAGGTCAGAAGGGTTAGAGAATGCCCTGGAAACTGGAGAATAGTGAAGGAAAATGGATGGAGCTTGAGGAGGTAAAGTCTTTGCTATACCAAGCAGCATCATCAAACTAAATCATCTTGTATGGTGAGAGGGACTCTTGACCTCACAACCTACCTTGTTATGACCTTGCTCTTCATTGTCTACCTCTGTTGTCTCGAAATTAAGTTCTCACTTCTGTCTACTGTAAAGTAACACAGTGCCACGAGGTCGCTTCAATAAAATGCGTTTTAATAGCAGTGTACCACTAAGGAGAGGTCTCTTCAGCACTCGTTAAGAGTCGCTCCCGAGTTCTCCTCGTACAAAGGAGCAGACAGAAATTTGTACAGATATTGTCACCCACACTTAATGCATGCGGTGCCGCGAGTTTTGGTCAAGCCACAGAGATCCCGAGACAGACATCGCACCTATTGTCCAGCATAATTGAGTTATAATCAAGAAATTCAAAGACAGGTATCACCCCTCATTGTCTAGGACAAGCTTCCCACTCATTGTTTATTGCACCCAGTACTCCTATTGTCTATCATAACGGGACTGACCAAGGTCCCGGACAAAGTAATTAACACCTTATCTATTGAGTCAGCAGCTTGCGTGCTGTTGCTGGCGAGGTATTTTTCTATCAGCTATAGGTATAGTTACAGTTTTTAACCCTTTACTTCCTCACCTGCACTGCACTTCCCTGTAGCTGTGACCCTTTACTCTGTATTCTGTTATTATTCTTACCCTGTATTACCTCATTGGACTGTGTAATGAATTGATCTGTACGAATGGTATGCAAGACAAGTTTTTCTCTGTATCTCGGTACAAGTGACAATAATAAACCAATACCAATAAATGGAAAGAATGTTCGCCCCACATTGGGGCAGAAGGTGCTGTAATATCACATCAACATTAAAGTACAATGGGAATGCCTGCACTTGGGCTATTGGTTCCACAACCCCCTTTCCAACCCCCACCAAATTGGCACAAGTCCTGGAAATCGTTGAGTAACACAGAGGATACTTTGCTGAGTAAAAAGTTGCTTTTGAGCTGTAGCTTCACATGTGCCTCTTATCTACTTACCTAATCTTCCAAATCTCTCTCTTTCTGGTTTACCCAAAAGTCAAGGCAAGCTCAATCTTTATCAACCAATTTTAGAGTCATAGCAACATTGATTTGTTACATAAACATACCCAAGTTACTTCTCTTTAATGGTGCTTATTCCTAACTTGTCTTTGCTTTCTAAGTACGACATAGGACCCAGGATTTTTATACATACAAATCTGCATAGAGAGAATCTTGTTCACAAACCAAGCACATAAAAATATTTAATCATGTTTGAAATTGAACATTAACGATGGCGAAAGCACTGTTCAAAGAGATCAGCACAATGAAAGTTGAACAAGATACCCAAATTGGGAGTGGATGGGTGAATGATTATTATAGCATTCCCAATCTATCTTCTGATGTTGAACTTCATACAGTGAATGCATTAAATTATTGGGACAGGCCTCAAGCAATGAAAATCCAAGTTGTTGCACCTCTCAGTTCTATAATATAACTGAAGAATTCTAACACTGCCACATTTATAATGCAACACACAAATTGCCCAATGCAAAACAAGTAAAATTGTTTTTAGAATCAACCAATCTAATGCAATAATCTCTGAATGGTTCACTTGAAAGTAATGTAGCATAGAAAATTCATTCTCCTATGAATTTCTTCAACGGCAGAATGAGCCTGCTTTAAAATGGATGATTATGTAGATCTTTCCCATTTATTATTGAAAGAAACTAGGCCAGGGTGAATTAACGATCTGAGGATGCCAGTTAATGAAAGCCTCTCACGTGTCGAATACTGGAGGCACTCTCTTGACAGTTTTAAGAGGAATTAAAACAGAATCCTTGTGGAATAATGTGCCATGTCTCATTCTGCATTTTTAATCAATTGATCCTTTTGGCATTGCAGGATAGAATTTGCTGTCAACATATCTGAATGTACCCAATGAAGTTTATTGAACCAGAAGCAGACACCGAATCACGTCATTTTCCATTCATATAAATTAAATAAATGGCCATATTCTGTAATGGAATGAAATTCCAGCAACATAGTGAAACACCTCTCAGTGATATACACATTACCATTGCTAAGGTGATGCACCTCACATGTAATAGTGGAAGGCAAGAGCTTAAAGAAAATTTTGAGAGAGAAAGACAGGGAAAGTGAGTGAAGCAATCCTGTAAAAAATATAAATATCCTGGGGCCTGGTTATTGTGGCCTTGGGGCTACATGAAGTAGAAACTGGGTGCTCAGGGGAAACAAAGACAGGAAAGCGAGTTGGGGGGGGGGTATATATAAAAAAAACACTGCAGCTAGATTTCTGTGGCCTTGGGGCTATGTGAAAGTAGGAATTGGATGCATCGGACAAACAAGGAGGGGGCCTGTAATGTGTCTTCAAGCATGGATATGATATTCTCGCTGTATCCATGTGTGCATTTGTACTGTGATCTTGATTGGACAGGAGAAATATGAGACATGGCTGCTTTGTAACAATGTATCATTGTCACAGGCCGTATGCACTGTGTCAATGCTTTTGTGAAGACATTACAAATTGGCAACAAGAATGTTTTATTTTCCTTCGGGTTTATTGAAGTACGTTGATGATTCTCATATCCCAAGCCTTAGGTAGCTTCAAAAAATTAAAATTGATTTTCCACAGTCTTTATCTGCACAAACTTGCATGGGGTCTCATTTATTTAAGGCCTCTGAGTATAAAGATGGGAGTGCATAATAAAGCAAGCCGCAGAGGAAAGAGACAGTGGCACTGATCTATCACTGAACTATCACACACCAAGTTAACCTAATAGTGATGGACTAAAATACAACAACGTGAATGCTCTGACTAGCTATTTTGGCATGTATGCAGAAAGGTTTATTGCATAAAAGATTTATGAGGATGTTGCCAGGATTAGAGGGCTTGAGTTATAGGGAGAGGTTGACCAGGCTAGGTCTTTATTCCCTGGAACGTAGGAGAATGAGGGGTGACCTTATAGAAATGTTCAAAATTATGAGAGTCATAGATGAGGTGGATGGTAACAGCCTTTTTGCCAGGCTAGGGGACTCCAAAACGAGGGGCAGAGGTTTAGGGGAAAAGGAGAAAAATTTAAAAGGGGCCTGAGGGGCAACTTTTTCATGCAGAGGTTTGTGAGTACATGTAACAAGCTGCCAGAGGAAGGGGTTGAGGCAGGTACAGTAAATATCATTTAAGAAGCATTTGGATAGGTACATGCAGGGGCAGGGCTTAGATGGACCCAACGCAGCAAATTGGGACTAGCTAGGAGGGCACTATGGACTGGTTGGGCCAAAGGGCCTGTATCCGTGCTGTATTGCTCTGTGACTCTTTGACTCAATGACCAAGGTTAAGAACAATTTAGCTTGCACGCTGAACAAATTTTAAAGAGATCAAGTTCCTGGAGGTTGAAGGAGACACAGGGATTGTGAGATCTGAAAACAATGTGATATGTGAATGTCAAAAGGCAATACTCACGAGAGAGGTTGGGCCAGAACATGTGGCATGCTGACAAACATTTAGAGGACAGAGAACATGCAACATGTACAGGAACAGGCCCTTCAGTCCGCAATGTCTTTGCCGAACATGAGGCCCGATTAAACTAAATCTCTTCTGCTTGTACATGATCCACGTCCCTCCATATTGATGTGTCTATCTAACAGCCTCTTAAAGGCCACTATCATATCTGCTTCCACCACTACCCCTGGCAGCTTATAAAAATCTTGCCCCACACATCTCTTTTAAACTTTACCCCCCTCACCTTAAATGCATGTCCTCTAGTACTTGACATTTCTAGCCTGAGAAAAAGATTCTGACTGTCTACCCTATCTATGCTTCTCATAATTCTATACACCTCTTTCGCGTCTCCCCTCTGCCTCTCCGCTCCAGAGAAAACAGCCCAATTTTGTCCAATCTCCCCTCATAGCTCATACCCTCTAATCCAGGCAGCATCCCGCTAAACCTCTTCTGCACCCTCTCCAAAGCCTCCACATCCTTCATAGAACACTACAGCACAGTACAGGCCCTTTGGCCCACAATATTGTGCCGACATTTTATCCTGCTCTATCTAACCCTTCCCTCCGACATAGCCCCCTATTTTTCTATCATCCATGTGTCTATCTAAGAGTCTTTTAAATGCCCCTGATGTATCTACCCCCACAACCTCTGCAGGCAGTGCATTCCATGCACCCACCACTCTCTGTGTAAAAAAATTAGCCCTGACATCCCCCTTATATCTTACTCCAATCACCTTAAAATTATGTCCTCTCGTGTTAGCCATTGTCACACAGGGAAAAAGTCTCTGACTGTCCACTCGATCTATGCCTCTTATCATCTTGTACACCTCTATCAAGTAACCTCTCATCCTTCTTCTCTCCAAAGAGGAAAGCCCTAGCTCGCTCAACCTATCTTCATAAGACATGCTCTCCAATCCAGACAACAGCCTGGTATATCTCCTCTGCACCCTCTCTAAAGCTTCCACATCCTTCCTATAATGAGGCGACCAGAACTGAACACAATACTCCAAGTGTGGTCTGACCAGAGTTCTATAGAGCTGCAACATCACTTTGCGGCTCTTGAACTCAGTATCCTGACTAATGAAGGCCTACAATGGGGGCGACCAGAAATGCACCAAATAAGGGGAAAGATGTCTTCTCCAAAGGTGTTGTGCTGGAACTGAAAGGAACTGAAGCCATTAGAAATAGCTAGAATCTAGAAATTTGAATCTAGGAGTCAGAAGCATGTTAAAACAGTGAATAAATTATTTCATTAAAGAACATCTTTATATTGTAATGTTGGAGTCTTTTTAGATTGAACAATTTTAATATCTCTTTAGACTAGTTTGGGTGTAGTCTGGTAAACAAACAACTCCCAGCCGCCTTGGTACCCTTCTTCCTTCCGGGCCGTGATCCTACCCACACTTCTTCTACTGGTGTAGAGATATTGTGTCCAACCACTTACTGACAATGGGTTGTTAAAACTGAACCAGGTGAGTGCGGTTACTATCGGCTCCATCTAAATTGGATCATCTTAATCATGACCATTTTCAAGAAAGGAGAAAATCAAACTGCATTAACTACAGAGGGATTCCCTTCCCTCCCCTCCCCAACCACACCCCCCCCCCAACATCTGCCACAGGGAAAATCATTTTTCGAACCCTCGTCAATCACGTTCTCCCAGAGGCTGAAAAAATGCTCCCCAAATTGCGGTGTGAATTCCTTCCATCTGGAGGTGCAGCCGACATGAGCTCAATACATTGTCTTTTCAACCTCAGTAAATCCTTTGACTCTATCACTCTTATTGGAGATCCTTCCTCAAATTCATCTCTATCCTACATTTGCTTCGTGATGGCATGATCCCAGCCAATGGTTCCACCACAAATCCAATCTCAGTGCAAGTTAATGTCAAGTGTGACACAATGCTGCACCTCACTGCCAACAAGTTTCCATGGAGCTAACCTAGAAAACTATCAATTTACATCATCTCCATTCCCAAGCTAAGGTCACCCCAAACCTCAGCAATCAAGCTGCAGGATGTAGATGAAACTTACTGTATGTATGCACACATTAAGAGGCCAAGTTCCAAGCCATCGGTTATTCATTAACTGAAGCATCTGAGAGGATGGCCCTTAAACTTACTATGTGAAATATAAAGGTCCTCTATCAACCTGACCCTGTTGTACAACATTGTTCTCAAATAATAAATATCCTCATCAAGACCCTGCAAAACATGAACCACTTCCTGAATCTTGGGAATCACCTCTCAGTGAAGTCAAAGTCGATGTTGAATTTGTCATATGCATAAGTACATGTATGCACGGTTGCAATGAAAAACTTACTTGCAGCAGCATCACAGGCACATAGCATCAAATAAGCAGCATTCATAAGAAAAACATAAATTAAACATAAAATATACAACATTTTTAAAGAAAGAACACAATTAGAACAAAAAAAACCCCACAAAATCCATTTTAGTGCAAAGTGATCATAGTGTGAGGAGATATTGATGATGAAATTTCATCATCAGTGAACCACCAAAACCTTTGGTCATAAGGGGAAAAGGATGTTTGAAGGTCTAGATCTCAAACTTGGCACAAAATTCGTGGTTTAGAGAGCAGAAGGGATTCTTACCCTCCTATTCACTTCTGGGACTTGGACTAACAACAGTCATCTCAAAGCAATGGAGAGTTACCACCAATGTTGTCTCCACAAAATGCTTCAAATCCATTGGCAGGATAAATAAAACAACAACAGTACCCTCTCCCTGATCAACATCCCCAGCATTAAGTCCCTTGTTACAATCAGTTTGTTCAGGGTAGCACGGTAGCGTAGCGGTTAGCGTAACACTATTAAAGCACCAGCGACCCAGGTTCAATTCTTGCCATTGTCTGTAAGGAGTTTGAATGTTCTCCCAGTGTCTGCATGGGTTTCCTCCAGGTGCTCCGGTTTCCTCCCACATTCCAAAGATGTACAGATTAGGAGCTGGGGGCATGCTACGTTGGCGCTGGAAGAGTGACAACACTTGCGGACTTCCTCCAGCACATTCTCAGTAGTGTAAAAAGATGCATTTCACTGTTTGATGTACATGTGACTACTAAATAAATATTTTATCTTATCCATTGGGTCGACTGCATCTTTACTCACTTCATTATTGTCAGTTTGGAATAGTTTTAGTTGCCAAAAGAAATGTCACATTTTGACAATCTTCAGATTAAAGGCTAGGACAAGCAACAAATGCACAGCTAGTGACAATTCAAAATTACAATAGAAAAGAGTTCATTCAACATTGATGCTTCAAAGTCACATCTTGACACACTGTCTGAAATATATGGTGATATGTTCAAAGATGGCTTACAAGTTTAAAAGGTAATAATACATTTGTATCAGACCTGATTGCAAGTCTGGACCAGAACTGTGTGCTCTAAATAATCAAGCTGAGGAGGAACTGGAATGGCTAAAGCAAAATATAGTGCTTGCAAACACTCCCTAGAATGAGTAGACTACAGCAATAGTGGATGACCCTGAGGCAGACAAAATGCTCCACATGTGGGAAGATTCCAAAATAACATTAAATTCAGCTGATGAACAATACCTGCCACCCACTTTGCAGGGTGCATATGCAGAGTTAGCATGATCAAAGGTTATTAATAAATCTTGACCTCTACAACTGAACGCAGATAGAGGTCAGCAATATCTGCACAAAGAGCTCTTCACATATACAAGATTGACTTAAGGAGTCAAAATCTTCAGCCAAGATTTCTCAGGCCATGATGGATGAAATCTTGCATGGATTGGATCATAGGATATTTTGGCCAAATCTCATGTTGAATATATAGGAATCGTCAATAGGAAAGCAAGTTCAGGAAGCTTTGTTTACTGCCCCTTTTTACATGGTGACCTCTTTTGCAGTCATAGTTACACCTACTAGATCTTTTCAGAGAGGATGTGCGGTTTTGTGTAAACGAGAATGACATTTCCAGGTACTGATTGATTGTCACTCAAAGTAAAATGCACAGGTTCATCCACCACTAATGAATGTACTATGGAAATGTTGAGGTTTATACAGGCAAGTCATGACTATGAACAGATAATTTCTGACAGTTTTACTTTGCCCTGTTCATAAATTTTATGAAATGGAATGGCATCAAACAAATACTGTTCCTTCAATTTACCCTGCTTCACATGAAGCAGTGAAGGCAATGTAAGGAAATTCTTAAGGAACAAATACTGCAAGGATATTCAGAACTCACCATGGAACATCTCTTGGCCAATTCCTTGATGAAGTAGGGGTCAAGTCCACATATTATCAGGGAGTATACACCTCATAATAAACCATAACCTCTTTGGATATCATGTTTCTCAATGCACTTGTTAAGAATTATTCACTCATGCTGAACACTCACCTCTGCTCCAATGGTTGCAAATTCGGGATGATTTGAGAACAGGTTTACATATGCTCACCTTTATTAATTCTTCTGAACAGAAGAATTACATTGTGTGATGCCTTTGTGCAATGCCAAATGTGGGCTGCATTGGCCACTATTCCATCTCGACAGCATTGATTAGTGTACTTTCAGGTGAAAAAACAATGCAGAAATGGATCATCTTACTTCTTGCTATAAACACCCCAACATCAGGAAACTGACGAGGGGCTAAGTCAAAACCAAAGAGCTGGGTAGTCTCACCTCATCAGACATTGAGCATCAGTTCAGGAAAGCACCATAAAACGACAGCTTTTCAAAGCTTTTGAGCTACAATTTTTAAATAAATTGGGTCAAAGAGCAAGTTTATGTATAGAACTGGTAAATCCTCTATTTATTCTTTCCTGATGAACTTGCATATCTAATGACATTCTAAATCTTTCTGTTCAATGTTGGAACCTGGAATACTGCGTACAGTTTTGGACCCCTTACCTAAAAAAAATTAGTGGCATTGGAGGCAGATTCATAAGGCTAATTCCTTGGCTGAGAGGGTTCTCCTTCCAAGAGAAACTATATATTTTTGGCTGGTATTCCTTGGAGTTTAGAAGAATAAGGGATGACTTTATTCATAGATAAAAGATCCTAAGAGGGCTTGACAGGGTAGATGTTGGGATGTTTTCACCAGTGGGAGAGACTCGAAGAGGGGGCATAAATATAAGATCAGGGAATGATCAGTTAGAACTGAGGAATATCTTCTCACAGAGGGTAGTGAATCACTGGAAATCTCTGCCCTGGCAGGTGGTAGAAGCTGGATCATTAGAAGCATTTAGACTGGAGGTGGATAAGTACTTGATCAATGGAGGAATAGAGAGGTATGGAGTTGAGACCAGCATAGATTAGCCATTATCATATTAAATATTTCTTGGCCATGGCCAAGAAAGCTCACCAGTGCCTCTACTTCCTCAGGAGGCTAAAGAAACTTGGCATGTCCCCTTTGACACTCACCAACTTTTATCGATACACCAAAGAAAGCATCCTATCTGGATGCATCACGGCTTGGTATGGCAACTGTACTGCCCAGGACTGCAAGAAACTGCAGAGAGTTGTGGACACAGCCCAGCGCATCATGGAAACTAGCCTCCCCTCCATGGGCTCTGTCTCTCCCTCTCGCTGCCTTGGTGAAGCAGCCAGCATAATCAAAGACCCCACCCACCTGGGTCATTCTCTCTTCTCTCCTCTCCCATCAGGTAGAAGATACAGGAGCCTAAGGACACATACCACCAGACTCAAGGACAGCTTCTATCCCATGGTGATAAGACTATTAAACGGTTCCCTTGTACGATGAGATGGACTCTTGACCTCGCAATCTACCTCGTTATGACCTTGCACCTTATTGTCTACCTGCAATGCACTTCCCTGTAGCTGTGACACTTTCCACTGCATTCTGTTATTGTTTTTACCCTGTACTAGCTCAATGCGCTGTGTAATGAACTGATCTGTACGAACGGTATGCAAGACAGCTTTTTCACTGTATCTCAGTACGTGACAATAATAAACCAATACCATACCAAATAGTGGGCAGGTTTGATTGGCCTGATGGCCCACTCCTGTTCCTACTTTCTTATGTTGTTGTGACATTAAATTATAGCTAAAACAAGACAGTGGAAATATATTCTGTTATGTTTCAGACATAATTATACAACATATATCCAAGTTCCTGAAATCTGGGGCAGTATTTTGAGCTGAATACTTTAGGTGGTGTAGCCCTCAAATTCTGAGACTAATTCCAGAGTAACCTAACGGTTAAGAAATCTGATGAAACCACTCATTTTTTCTGGAAGCTAGGAATTGAGATTATACATTGAATAAAAGGACATAATATTGTTGGTATCATTCACTACCTCACAAAAGGCAGGATGAAAGTCTTGTCTTATGGGCTTCTGTCCTTCTGTCTCCAAAACACCATTGTGATTGGACCTGTACTCTATGGCAGGTGACCTTATTGTAGTCCTGAGGAGACTCTTCAGGGTAGATGCTATGAGGATGATTCCCCTCATTGTGTTAAGGGTCAAAGGAGGCCTGAGAAAATGAGGAATTTTCTTTCACTACATTATCAAGTCAGTTCTTGACGGTGAACTCAACCTTTTTTCGTACTGTGAGTGATTGGACAGAAACTTGTGAGCAATACACCTGTCACAAGCCACCCACTGAATGTGTTTCCCTGCCAGGTCTTGTCTATTGCTGCAGTAATAAATTACTCACACTGACATCAGTGAAGGGGAAGATTGGACAGGATGTAGAACAAATGTCTGAATTGCTCTTTATCACCCTTGATCTACGTTCACTGATGTTGATCCAAATCCAACATCAACTGTACAGAAATGGAGCTCAACCATCCTTTATTTGAAGTTATGCACTGATCACTGCTATTTATGCACCCACAGTACATCAGGATGACTGCAGCCAGTAGTTCCAAAGGGACCCACCAGCTTTCAGTCACTGAGGCAGAAGTAAGCTCTGGAATTAACATACTGGCACCGTGAGTCCTGGATTGCCAGTTATGCTGCAGCACACTCTGACACCGCACTCCACAAGGAGTCCAATGGCGGAGTTTAGTCTTGCTGGGATTTCACAGCTTTAGCCTGAGGAACTACCACTCATATCGCAGGGGCGGTTAGTCCTGCTGTATGATCAGAGACTCCACAGATTACAATGGGAATTTTCGGCCTTTGTATTCAGAGATAAAGAGGAATCAATTCATTTATTTTTAAAAATTATTTTGTTTTAGTTTGTTTTAAGATTTTTCTTGTGTATTACATTGGACTACATAGTATATCTTCATTGAAGAGTCTATGGTGGAAAGGGTGAGCAGCTTCAAGTTTCTGGGTGTCAGCGTCTCGGAGGATCTAGCCTGGGCCCAACACATAGACGCAACCATGAAGAAACAACATCTCTACTGTCTTAGAAGTTTAAGGAGATTTGGCATGTCATCAAGGACTCTGAAAAACTTCTACAGATGTACAGTGGAGAGCATTCTGAATGGTTGCATCTTGGCCTGGTATTGGAACCAACACACAGGAACACAAGAGGCTACAGAAAGCGGTGGACTCAGCCAGTTCCATCATGGGTACAGCTCTCCCCACCATCGAGGACATCTACAAGAGATGATGTCTCAGGAAGGTGGCATCCATCATTAAGGACCTCCAACCACCTGGGCCATGTCTTCTTCTCATTGCTGCCATCAGCCAGGAGGTACAGGAGCCTGAAGACCCACATCTCAAGGTTCAACCATAGCTTCTTTCCTCATTGCCATCAGGTTCTTGAATGGACTTGAAAAACCCTAATTGCTGCTCAAATTATATTTTTCTTAACTTGCACCAATGTCGTTATGTTATATTTGTTTATTTTGTCGTGTAAGTCATGTATTATTTATTTAAGTTTATGTCATGTATGTTTGTCATATTTGTGCTTCTGCTGCAAAAAGCTAATTTTCTTGGCGTTTATACCCTGGGTATGTATGCCCACGACAATAAACTTGAACTTGAAAATACAACACAGGAGCAGGTCATTTTGCTCAACAAGTCCATGCCAGTGTGTGTGCTCCACTCAAACTTTATCCCATATTTCATCACCTAAGTCTATCACCAGTACCCTTTATTCCCTAATCTCTCATTTGCTTCTTCCATCTCCCCTTAATTATATCTATATCATTTGCTTCAATCAGCCCCTGAGGTAGTGAGTTCTCACCACTCTATGGCTAAAGAAGTTTTTTTTCTGAATTCCCTGTTGGATTTCTTGGTGATTATCTTTTATTAACGGCTTCTAGTTTTGCTCCTTCCCTCCAGTGGAAACAATATCCTTGCATTCATTCTATCAAACCTCTTCAACACCCACCATTCTTTTCTCAAATGTTTTCATTAAGTACTACCATTGAAAGAATAACATAGAATGTTTTTAACTTTACCTTTGATTTTTACAGGTTTTAAATGTCCCTGAATGCCAAAACTGTTTAAAAACTGTTAAAAGTAGTGATAGTTTTGACGGGAATTGAAGCTCCGTGCCCCCACCTGCCCAGCTCTGTCAAAGCCTCACAGGGAATTCCTGAAGCAGTGACTCTACACTGGTTGCTATCCTGACCAAACAGCTGGTTGTGGTCCACTTATGTTTTGACTGCCCACTTCTGCTCATTTGGTGAAAGGAACCAGGTGACTACAAGCTGCAACCAATCCTTCTTTGCCAATAGATAGAACATAGAACAGTACAGCACAGGAACAGGCCCTTCATCCCACGATGTTGTACCAAACTAATTGCCTCTATTGTATTTGCCTCCACTACCACCCCTGGCAGCACATTCCAGGAACCCACCACTCTCTGTGTAAAAAAAAACTTGCCCTGCACATCTTCTTTGAACTTACCCCCTCTCACTTTAAATGCATGTCCTCTGCTATTAGACATTTTGACCCTGGGAGAAAGATACCAGCTGTCTATCTATGCCTCTCATAATCTTACAAACTTCCATCAGATCTCCCCTCAGCCTCCACCGTTCCAGAGAAACCAACCCAATTTTTCCAACCTCTCCTCATAGTACATGCCCTCTAATCCAGGCAGCATCCTAGTAACTCTCTTCTGCGCCCTCTCCACTGCAGGTCTCACTGGAAAGACTTCATAATGGATGGTGATGTATTTGAAAGCAGTTGCATCATAAAGGTGAACTACCTTGTCTTTTGTGCAGTCGAGGGCATGGTCTGGGATAAACAGATTAAGTTGGCAGTCCATCACCAAGATAGACAATTTGATTGCTGAGGAACTGAACAGTTTCTCTTGCAGGCTCTGACCATTTTTACCAGAGAACTCTTTTGTAGGTCTTGGAAGGAATTGCGTAATTTGAAATAGAACATGAGCGGTTATGGAAGCTTTCACAAAGCACTCTTCACACATCATCAGTTTTGCCAAAAAAAAATGAGAACCAGTTGTCGAGACGGCAGAAACTGTAAACATTGGGTCAAATTCCCAAAAAGGCAGGCGTGGTCAGCACTGAGCAAATCGAGACCTCTGAGCTCTCTGGAAATTCCATGCTGTAATCAAAAACTATTCATCTTGTTTAACACATAGTTAATCTTGGATGGAAAGAACATTATGGTACAGTTGCTGTAATCCTACCAGTTCTACACAACTCTCTCACTCATAACTGCTCATGCAGGGCACAGCTTTTCAGCTTAGGACAGGCCACTGTAACCATGGCTGCTAGGGTAACGAAAACAATGGGACATGTCTGAGCAAGGCCCACAACATGAAGCTGGAGATATACAAGCTCTGACATAAATTGACTGGGTCTGTTTTTAATTACCTTTGGACTGTTGTACCAGAGTTCATGATTTACAAAGGTTATATGCAATTGAAGCAGAATTTCCTCCAATTGCTCCCTTCCACGTTCCTTGATTTGCCTTCCTCTGAAGGCCGCTTATTTAGTTGCTTAATGTGTGGGTGAAGCATCCTTGCCCCATTCACCACAAACATGTGTTTGGAAATACCATTAAATGTTCTTTTTTTTAAATGACAAAGAATTCAGCCCAATGGATTCCAGCCAGTATTTACGCTTCATGCCTGCCATACTTCACCTCATGCAATCGGGTACCTTACTATTCATAATATCAAACGAGGCTCATTGCTTTTCTTTGAGTCTGGAAATTGTTGGTTCAAGTCCCACTCCCGTGGGTTAACACACAACAAAATCTGATACTTCAGTGCAGTACTGAGGGGAATGTTGCACTACTGGACAACAGTTGTATTTCAAATGAGATGTCCCATTTGATCATACTCACTCATACATTTCACGTTTTCTTTTAACATAGGAGATCATTCGGATCATGGAGTCTTCGCTAGGTCTCAGAGCAATGCCACCAATCCCACTCACCGCTTATTTCCCTGTAACCTTTTCTCTCTCACATGACTGTCAGTCCACCCCTTTTTCTCCTACCACACCCCCCCACCGAGGGTAATTTACATTAGCCAATTAACCTACCCAACTCGCATATCTTTGGAATGTGGGAGGATTGCAGAGCACTCAGGGGCAACTCATGTTCACAGGGAGAACTTGCAAACTCCACGCAGAGAGCATACAGGATCAAAGGCAGGTTGCGAGATATGTGAGGCAGCAGCACTACCTGTTGTGCCACTTTGCTGTCAGGTAGGTGTAAAAGATCCCATGTTGAGGGAGAGCAACGGCCTAACCTTGGCATCCCGATAGCTCTGGCATCAGCCAACAGCAGCAAAACAGATCTTTTGTTCTTTATTTACATAGATATTATGGGATCGTTTTGCAGAAGTTAGCTGCCATGATCCCTACATGTGACTATGTCATTTGTTCTAAGATGCCTGGGATCCTGACACCACACAAATTAATGACTTTCTGTCTATTCTATTCTCCCACATTCATTTTTATTCATCTTAACTTTAAAGGTGTCTGTGTTATTTGTGCTAAGTTTCCTATTTCTAACTACTTCTAGCTAAAGTAGCTTCTTCTGAATTCCCTTAAGGGGAATGTTGCTCTGTTGGAGGGAAATTGCTTTCAAATAATATGTTTAATTGAAACCCCATTGATTTATTAATGACTATCTTATTTTATGGTCCCGGGCGGCAGCTTATCCCTCAAGTGGGACATTTTCTGTGTGCCCACCCTATCAAACTCTTCATTTAAAATTGTCCTTAAATCAGAAGTCTTTGACCTCGCTTTTGGACATCTGTCCCTATATCTAGTTATTTGCCTTTATTTCAAATAACGTTCCTGTGAAGCATCATCTAATCTTCACTATGTTAAAGGTGCTATATAAATGGAAGTTGTTTCTTTATCCTGTTAAAAGAGAGGAAAAAATATCCATATATTCCATTCTGTGTACACAATAGTCCTAAAGTTGTGAGCCTGGGCTGACATGCCATAGATGAGAACAGGGTGTAATTATGAGCTTGCGGGGGAGTGTGCCTGAATCATTTTACGTTCAAAAGAAACCATGTCAGTCAAAAAACAGAACTAAAAAGAAGCTGCTCTTTTGGTGAGTTCTCAGCTTCTGGTGAGGAATAAGTCACTTCAGCTTACATTGTTTAGGTAGGCCCACACTCCCACTGAGCTAGGAGATGGGACATTGAATAGCCTGTCACAATTGGATGATGCCCACCTGTCTTTGCTCTGCCTCCTCTCCCCAACTAATTATTTAAACTAAAGCAGAGAAAAGAAACTGCTAAGGATTATTTTTTGGAAGTGAAGTTAATTACGTGTATGGAATAAGAGCAACTCCTATTTGCATTTGCTTGCTTTAAGATTGCTGCATTTGTTTCTTATGCTGTGAAGGAGTAATTATGTGACATTTATATTATTCACTTTATTATCTAACAGTGTACCTGGAGCTGACAAAGTCTGACAGGAATTTCTTTGAAGGTTCCTATTTTGCCTTCTGATTTTAATGAGGAATATAGTCCATTAGAGAAACCAAAAATTGATGCTGTTTTTTAATTTCTGTGCCCAGTGACTTACTACAGGATTGTGGTGTCTTCATCACTTCATCTTACAAGTGCACTATCAATGAATTGTGCAATCTGCTTCAGAGCCAACTGAAGTCAATCTCATTAACAAGAATAACCACAACCAGCGCCGCAAGGGTTATCACCACATAAGCTATTTGTAATTCTAGATTGTCTCCAAAAAAATCCAAAAAATATTACCCAGATGAATTACACGACAGTGCATTCTCCTATCACTGGAAGATTCGTTAGATGGATACTTCCATGAAGAAAAGAAGAACCAGTCGGATAAAACTCAGAACTTGACCTATTTCTCCAGAATATGTCACAGAGTGATTGAAGAGATTATTATGTCAACTGTATTGTTGAAAGGGAAGAGTAACATTGTTGAACTTGGTGAGTGATCTTTTATGATGGAAAGACCTCAACACATGTCAATTTTATTATCTAGAAAGTATAATCAGGTCTTCATTGAGAGACAATCCAGTATGCCTGAATTAAATGAAAGCTGGAAAAAATTTCTGTGCCTTTGTTGGGAGACCAAATTTATGTTTTCCACTTTGACTTATGACCTCTGAAGGATCTCTTGAATAGAAGTAGAATTTACAAGCGTTGGTGGAGAATTTCTGAAGGGATTCTCTTTACCTCCAAATATAATGGTGGTCAAAAAATAAAGGATACACTCAGTCTTTGTTACCAAGAGGAATAGACACACAGACTTCTCATAGATAGCAAAAGAAGTAGATACCCATAATACTCTTTCCTATGTATCCAAAAGAGCCTCAAAAATACAAATATGCTCTATTATGTTCTAAAAGCATTAAACACATTAATATAGACATTAAAATGTTTAAGTACTAAAAAGAATAGATATTAGTTAACAAAGCAATATAAATATTAAATTTAATCAGAAAATGCATCTACTTTTTAATCAGAAAATGCATCTACCTTTAATATCGTGACCTTGAGCATCCATTATCTTGTGACAAGATGTTCGAGCACTCAACCTTTCCCAAATGGTAAGAAGATGCTGAAGAGAAATCTACCTTGTTATGAACTTGCAGCTTATTGTCTACCTGCAATGCACTTCCCTGTAGCTGTGACACTTTACCCTGTATTCTGTTATTGTTTTTACCCTGTACTACCCCAATGAATTGATCTGTACGAATGGTATGCAATTCAAGCTTTCCACTGTACCTCGGTACAAATGACAATAATAAGCCAATACCAATACCAGAGGGTTGTAGACTCAGCCAGCTCCATCATGGACACAACCCTCCTCACCACTGAGGACATCTTCAAGAGGTGGGGCCTCAAAAAGGCAGCATCAAACATTAAAGACCCTCACCATCTGGGACATGCCCTCTTCTCATTACTACCATCATGGAGGAGGTACAGGAGCCTGAAGACCAAAACTCAACGATTCAGGAACAGCTTCTTCCCCTCTGCCATCAAATTTCTGAATGATCCATCAACCCATGAACACTACCTCATTATACCATTTATTTGCACTATTTATTTATTTTTGTAATTTATTGATTTTTATGACTTTGCACTCTACTGTTGTCACAAAACATCAAATTTCACATCATATGTCAGTGATAATAAATCTGATTCTGATTCTGAGCTGGTGGTGATTCTTCCATTGGCTTTGTGGTTGGCTTGGCCTCTGTACAGAACACATGCACAAAGGAAGGCATCTTTACAAATTCCCACTCTTTTGGAAGTGTTTTGTGTTTCAAGTCTTTTTGTTTCTGAGAAAAATCAAGATAAGGTCTGTGGCTGACCTTGTGAGCACGCGAATCCCACAGAGAGCAAATCAGTGGATAATGAGGACCGGGTGCATATTGAAGAAAAAACATAAGTTGACAATGTAAGTTAATAAATTTATTTCTCCAAAGATTCTGCTGATCATAAACTGAATTTCTGGCAATAGATTCAATGAGCTTGAGTGGAAATTCTAGGCTTCTGTGGAATATGTCTCGGTAGTAATAATCTGTCTAATCTTTCCAGTGTATTTTTCCTGACAACCCTGAAAATATTTTTCATTAAGCATCCATTAATTGAAGATTGTGACTTTCTGGCACTATACACGGGGAAGGAGCCGCATTAATAGATAAATCCTCAGTCTGTGAGGTCCAGACATCAGAGGCAGAAGAATCCTGTATGGTGTTCATGATTCATGCGCCTCACAACAAAGCCCCAAGTTTCCCCTTCATTTGTTTTTGTGAATATTTTGATCATCATCAAACATGAATTTGTGAAATTATCTCTATTATCTTGTCTCTGGTAGCATCTTTCAAAACCACTGGACGTCCAGAAGCACTTTACAGTCAATTAAGTAATTATAAAGTGCAGTCACTTTTGTGGCATAGGATTCATGGTCGCCAATTTGCATAAAGACATGTAATAATGGCCAATGATGATTGAAAGATAAATACTGATCAGAACCCTGGAGGTAAATTGTACAGGATAGGCCTCAGATTAATGGGCTGAAACATACTGATTTTTAGCTGGCAGAACCATCAGCTCAATGCAGTTTATGGTCAATATGCTCCTGAATTTCATGTCTTCAGAAGTCAGGAGCCAGCTGAGGATGCATTTATTTATTTTTTTAACTTTAAAATATTAGCTCCACTTGAACAATTTTTAAATGTCTTTGATCATCAAAGGCATTTAAAAATTGTTCAAAGGCCTTTGATAGCAGTGAGAAAAGGGCTTTGGAGGAGAGGGGTTCGGTCCAGGGGTGTTGCCTCAGGACCCACTAACCTGTGGTCTAGAGGCAGCTGCAGGCTCCACTTATACCATGGGTGGCTGTAGTAGCCAGGCTTTGAAGATGATCAGTCTACAACAAGTGGGGAAATTTCAGGGGGTTGGGTCCTGCTCATGAGCTGCATCAATCATAATGCAACCCAATATTTCATCTCTAAGAATGAACTTCCGGCAGGGATCTACCCCCTCATTAGGCCCTTTCACCACCCTCTTTCAACCAAGATCACCTCTGCCAGTGGTATTCCACCTCTCCCGCCTTCCCCTCTGTCCTCTCTCCCTTTTCCTCCTTTCTCTGGAACTTAAAAATCACTTCATTTCGAAATTTTCCTAATTCTGATGGAAGTTCTTCAATCTGAATATTTAACTCTCTTTCCTTTTCCATTAGGGTTACCTGTCCCGCTGGATATTTTCAGCATTTGTTTTTATTTAAGATTTCCAGCATCTGAAGTATTTTGAACATGGAACATTACAGCACAGTACAGGCCCTTCGGCCCATGATGTAGTGTCGACATTTTATCCTGCTCCAAGATCTACCTCACCCTTCCCTCCCACATAGCCCTCCATTTTTCTGTCATTCACGTGTCCATCTAAGAGTCTCTTAAATTTCCCTAATGTATCTGCTCCCACCACCTCTGCCAGCAGTGCGTTCCACACACCCACCACTGTCTATGTAAAAAACTTACCTCTGACATCCCCCCTATACCTTCCTCCAATCACCTTAAAATTATGCAGCCTCATGTTAGCCATTGTCGCCCTGGGAAAAAGTCTCTGACTGTCCACTCGACCTATGCCTCTTATCATCTTGTACACCTCTATCAAGTCGAACTTCAGTGCTTTCTGACTTCAAACACCTAATGTGCTACAGCTTAGATTATATTATAGTCTGATTTTTATCTGATATTTAGTCTGATGATCACCCAGCTGGCTAATAGTGGTTCAATCCTTCATTAGTTTTTCTATGTATACATTAGTCAATCTTTAATCAGAGCTGAAACCACTTTGTAACTCAGTGGACTGGTCAGCAATCACAGTATTGTAATACAGCCATTCTCTTTTTCAATACTGGAGCAGATCAAAGACTATCTAAGCTTTGATCCAGCAAATGCTCAAAATGCAGCAATGATTTGTAAATATTCTGTTAATATTCCATCTTTGAAACTTTGCTGAGCAAATTCCCCGTAATAATATTCTTCTGATCTGGCACCTTTAACTTGCAATATGCTATTTGTCTGCCACCTCAACTGGTAATGCAATTTTCACTACTCCACTAATGTGTTCACATCAGTCGCCAAGGATGTACTTGTATGAAAGCTGAAATACTGTCTGGGTTGGTGCTTGAGATTTGTACCTGTGGTGCAGGTGATGTTAGTGATTAAACTAGAGGCTTTTATCTCTCAGTACAATGAAGAAAATAGTGAAAATGCTTCAGATGGAATCGTCCACTTCTGTGCATACACTAAAATCATTGTTAAAGAAAGTTCTATAATAATTAAACAAAAATTAAGAAAATATTAGAAAGTTGAACAGAGTTGTTGAAATTATGTTCCCTATACCAGTTATGTTTTGAAAGAAAAGTTTTTCTCTTTTAGGTTTTATGTGAAAGCTTCAATTGTTTCTGTATGAAGAATGAAAATAATGAAGAAAACTGCAGATACCGGAAATTTTAAATGAAACAGAAACGTGCTGGAAACACTCAGCAGGTCAAACAACAACTGTGGAAGGAGGAACAGTTATTCTTTAAGGTTGATGGAGGGTTTTCGACTTGAAGCAGTAACTCTGTTTCTCTTTCCACAGATGCTGCCTGACCAGTCAAGTGTTTCTATTGTTTAGCAACACACACAAAAAGCTGGGAGGAACTCAGCAGGTCAGGAAGCACCTATGGAGGAAAATGGATAGTCAACGTTTCAGATTGAGACTCTTCATCCGAGCTGATAGAGGGGAGATAGCCAGTATTAAAAGGTGGAGAGAAGGGCTGGAGCAAGAGCTGGCAGGTGAAAGGTGGATCCAGATGAGGGGTGGGGGGGGTGGGGGGGGTTGATAGGCAGATGGGGAGTTTCTAATGTTTACTCTTTTTGAAGAATAATTACTGAAAATAATTTAACCATTTAACATACATTTTCCATAATTTCAATAAAATGTTAATTTAGCCTCCTCTGATTTATATTCTCTTTGAATTTTATAGTTATCTGCCAAGCCCATGCACAGTGGATCTCTTGCCTGAAACTTTCTGTTTAATTTACAGCTCAGTCTGAATGAGGCCATTTGATATTCTCTTTCAAGTCTGGTGATCAACATTGCTTGTGTAAACTAACTGCTGAGTGTTCAGCTCATCTGCTGCTGAAATGCTCATCCATTCCTTTGACAATTCCAATTGTCTTCCAGCCATAAAAGCACACATCAATTGTTACCTTTTGATTCCTGCCACTGAACCAGCTTTGAATGGAATTTGCCACAACACAAGTACCTGAAAGGGAAAAAAAATTACAGGATTGTGGACGAAGGGCAAAGGAATGGGAAGAGTTGGATTGCTCTTACATAGAGGTGGCATGAATTTAATATGTGTAATGGATTCCATCCGCAGTGTAACCATTCCATGTCACTCTCGCTTGCATCCCGTGCACCTTTACCTTCTTGACCTTCCATCATCATAAGTATCTCCTTATGTGGCTCAGTGTGACTTTTTATTGATTAATAACATATTCATAAAGCAGTATGTGGTGTTTTTGTGACATTAACAGCATTATATAAATGGAAGCAGTTGTAAAAGGTTAGGCTCAGAGCATGAGGACATAACAAATCAGTTATGCTGTGTTGTAGTTGAAAGGTGCAATTCTTAGCCTGCTGTTATAGCTTGCTATAATTCACTGTACAGTTTGATCCACAAAAACACAACTTCACACGCATTTATATCCGAATATTGTAATTGGTATAGAATACAATTTTATAACAGTTTTGTTTTCCTCTTAAAGTCACGGTGTTACTCCCACTACTAAGTTAAAATAGTGTGGTTTCAGGTTTCCACTGGTGAGGAGATGGCAGTACTCACTAAAATGAGGGAATGGAAACCAGAATGTTTTATGTCAGAAAGCCACGAGCTCCTGGCTCATGATTTTCCATCCATGCGCCGCATTGAGTGAACGGTGAATTGCTGGAGTACACAGTTTTCTGGTAGCAGTTCCCAAAGCTGAAAATTTGCCCTCATGGCTCTGCCTCTTGTCGGTACTGAGTTACCAGATCTGGTCACGTCATTGATGATATAATTAGCATACTGGTTCAGGTCTTCTCAGAAAGGGAGAAAAACGCAGTCAGGGAATGGTCTGGATTCCAGACATAAATGAGTAGCTATTGACAGAAAATGAATGTGTTTAGATGCGGGCAATTTCACACATTGGGCTTAGCAATGTTTAAGCTTGGCTCCAGAGGAGTATGAAGCCAAGGATTCACTGTGGCTGGAAAATGTATGGCAGAGCCTTTATTGTGCTGTGAGAAAGTGGATGACCCTGCCAGCTACCCCTTAATCATTTGTCAAGAGTTACCCGAGCAGTTGAGCTTTGCTTGTGTCCACAATGATTCAGAAAGAGTTCCATTTTTATTAATTTACAGTCCATGAAGATCGCTGCTAAGTCCAGCATTTATTGCCTGTCTTTCATTAATATTGAGAAGATGGTGGTAGGATGCTTTCTTAAACCATTACAGTCTGAATGGTACTTTTACAATGCTGATTGAAAATTTAAAAAAAAACTGCCAATGCTGGAAATATGAAATAAAAACAGAAACTGCTGGAAACACTCAGCAGTCCAGACAGTATCCGAGGAGAGAGATGCAGAGTTAATGTTAGACCTGCTTTTCTCTCCACAGATGTTGCTTTTCCTGCTGAGTGCTTCCAGCACTTTCTATTTCTATTCCCCACAATGTTGTGTTGTGAGTGCCAGAGGAATAATGATATATCTCCACGTCAGAGTAGTTTGTGACTTGCAATGGACAAAGTTCCCATGTTCCATTGCCAAACTATATGGGGTTGTGAGTCCCCTCTCAGGGAAGCCTTAACAAGTTGTTGCAGTGAATTTTGTAGACAAGAACATAAGAAATAGAACCAGGAGGAGCCTGTTCTACCATTCTATTGAATTATGGCTGATTCAGAGTCTTAGCTATTTTCCTGCCTGAATCTCATACCCTTTGATTCTCTTAGTGTTCAAAATCTATTGATCTTAGCCTTGAAGCTTAATCATTGCCTAAATAAAAAACACGATGAGGCTGGAGGAACTCAGCAGGCCAGGCAGCGTCCATGGAGAAAAGCAAGCGGTCAATGTTTTGGGTCAGGATCTTTCTTCAGGACTGAAGATAGGAAAAGGGGAAGCCCAATATATATAGGAGGGAAAAGCAGAACAGTGAGAGGTGGATAGGGTAGTGATCATAGCCCTCTGGGAAAGAAAATTATGTTTATAGACTTCTGCATAAAATTATTTCTTTTCATCCTACTTCCAGATGGCCAAATCTTTAGCATGAGACACAGCCCTCCAGTTCTTGATTCTCCACTCTGAGGAAACAGCCTCTTAGGTTCAGTCAATCCCCCTCAGAATTGTCTAAATAATATAGCATTCATCCTTCTAAACTGCAATAAATGTAGGTCATTTTTAACCAACCTTTCCCCAGGACTGGAATTAATCTAGTGAATCCATGCTCCAATGTAAATATGAATTTGTTTAGAAACAGAGACCAAAATTGCAAACAATACTTGAAATCGTGTAACAGCAAAGGTCTGTACTAATTTTTTTTTGGTATTCCAACATATTTGCAATGAAGTCCAACAAACCATCGTCCTGCCTATATTACTTGTGTGTGTATTTTCTTCACCTCATGAAATCTCACAGTATGATCAATCACTCTGTAAGTTAACATAGAATATAGAACAGTGCAGCACAGTACGGGACAGTATTTTCAGAAGGCCTTTGACAAGGTGCCGCACATGAGGCTGCTGAACGAGATAGGAGCCAATGGTATTACAGGAAAGGTACTGGCATGGATATGACATTGGCTGACTGGCAGAAGGCAAAGAGTGGGAATAAAGTGGGCCTTTTCTGGTTGGCTGCCGGAGACTAGTGGTGTTCCACAGGAGTCAGTGTTGGGTCCACTACTTTCATGTTATACTCTAATATCTAGATGATGGAATTGATGGCTCTGTGGCCAAGTTTGCAGATGATACAAAGATAGGTGGAGGGGCAGGTAGTGTTGAGGAAGCAGGGAGTCTGCAGAAGGACTTGGACAGGTTGGAAGAATGGGCAAAGAAGTGGCAGATGGAACAGAGTATAGCGAAGTGTATGGTCGTGCACTTTGCTAGAAGGAATGAAGGTGTAGCCTATTTTCTAAATGGGAGAGAATTCAGAAATCAGAGGTGCAAAGGGACTTTGGAGTCCTAGTGCAGGATTCCCTGAAGGTTAACTTGCAGGTTGAGTTGGTAGTAAGGAAGGCAAATGCAATGTTAGCATTCATTTCGAGAAGACGAGAATATAATGGTAATGATGTAATGCTGAGGATTTATAAGGCATTGGTCAGACCACATTTGGAGTATTGTGAGCAGTTTTGGGCCCCATATCCAAAGACAGATGTGTTGGTGTCAGAGAGGGTCCAGAGGAGGTTTACGAGAATAATCCTGGGAATGAAAGAGCTAATGTATGATGAACGTTTGATGGGTCTGAGCCTATATTCACTGGAGTTTAGAAGGATGAAACCTACCGAATATCAAAAGGCCTGGATAGAGTGGACATGGAGTGGATGTTTCCAGTAGCGGGAGAGTCTAGGACCAGAGGGCACAGCCTCAGAATAAAAGGACGTCCATTTAGAACAAATATGGGGAGGAATTTCTTGAGCCAGAGGGCGGTGAATCTGTGGAATTCATTGCCACAGACGGCTGTGGAAGCCAAGTCATTGGGTATATTTAAAGAGGAGTTCGATAAGTTCTTGATTACTAAGGGCATCAAAGGTTACTGGGAGAAGGCAGGAGAATGGGGTTGAGAGGGAAAATAAATCAGCTATGATCGAATGGTGGAGCAGACTTGATGGGCTGACTAGCCTAATTCTGCTCCTCTGTCTTATCGGCCCTCTGGTCTATGTTGTTGTTCCAATCTATTTAAACACCCACTCCCTGATCAATCTAACCCTTCCCTTCTACACAGCACATAACCCTCTATTTTTCTAACATCCATGAGCCTAGCTAAGAGTCTTTTAAATGTCCCTATCTACCACCACCCCCGTTGATGTGTTCCAGGCACCCACCACTCTCTGTGTAAAGAAACTATCTCTGACACCTCCCCTAAACTTTCCTCCTCTGACCTTAAACTGGTGTCCTCTGGTATTGGCCATTGCCACCGTGGGGAAAACGTGCTGGCTGTCCACTCTATGTCCCTCATAATCTTTTACACCTCTATCAAGTTGCCTCTCATCCTGTGTCTCTCCAAAGAGAAAAACCCTTGCTTGTTCAACCTATCCTCAGAAGACATGTTCTCTAATCCAGGCTGTGTCCTGGTAAATCTCCTCTGCACCCTCTCTAAAGCTTCCACATCCTTCTTATAATGAGGTGACCAGTACTGAACACCAGAACTAAGTGTAGTCTAACTAGAGTTTTGTAGAGCTGCAACATTACCTTACAGCTCTTGAACTTAATCTCCCAACTCATGAAGGCCAGCACACCATACGCCTTCTTAACCACCCTTATAACTTGTGCAGCAATTTTGAGGAATCTATGGACTTGAACCCCTGGACCTCTCCATTTCTCCACACTGCTAAAATCCTGCCATTAACCTTGTACTCTGCCTTCAAGTTCTACCTTCCAAGGTGTATCACTGCCACTTCTCCGCCCAACTCTGTACCCTGTCTATATCTGTCTATAGGGTGGCACGGTAGTGTAGTGGTTAGCATGATGCTATTACAGCGCCAGCGACCCGGGTTCAATTCCTGCCGCTGTCTGTAAGGAGTTTGTACGTTCTCCCCATGTCTGCATGAGTTTCCCCACGTGCTCCGGTTTCCTCCCACATTCCAAAGACATACAGGTTAGGAGCTGCGGGCATGCTATGTTGGCGCCGGAAGAGTGGCAACACTTGAGGGCTGTCCCCAGCACATTCTCAGTAATGCAAAAAGATGCATTTCGCTGTGTGTTTCGATGTACATGTGACTAATAAATAAACATCTTAACATCTTATCTTATATCCCATTGTAACCTACAACAACCTTCTACACTATCCACAACACCTCCAACCTTCATGTCATCTGCAAACTTGCTAACTCACCCTTGCACTTTCTCATCCAAGTCATTTATAAAAGTCACAAGGAACAGGGGTCCCAGAACAGATCCCTGTGGAACACCACTAGTCACCGACCTCCAGGCAGAATATTCTCCATCTGCTACCACCCTCTGCCTTCTGTGGACAAGCCAGTTCCAAATCCATGCAGCCAAGTCTCCATGGATCCCATGCCTCATGACTTTCTGTATGAGCCTACCATGGGGAACCTTGTCAAATGCCTTACTAAAGTCCATATACACAACATCGACTGCTCTACCATTATTAACTTGTTTGGTCACCTCCTTGAAAAACTCAATTAGACTCATGAGGCACGACCTGCTCCTCACAAAGCCATGCTGACTATGCCTAATAAGACTGAGCTTCTCCAAATGCTCATAAATCCTATCCCTTAGAATCCTCTCCAATCTCTTGCCCACCACTGACATAAGAATCTCTGGTCTATAATTCCCAGGATTATCTCTACTACCTTTCTTGGACAAGGGAACAACATTTGCCATCCTCCAATCCTCTGCTACCAACCCTGTGGCCAGGGAGGATGAAAATATTATCATCAACGCTTCAGCGACCTCTTTCCTCGTTTCCCATAGTAACCTGAGGTATATCTCATCTGGCACCGGGGACTTATCTATCCCAACACTACCTCTTTATTAACCTCAACATGCTCCAGTACATTAGCCTGTTCTGCGCTGATCTGACATTCATCAAAGTCCCTCTCCCTTGTGAACACTGAAGCAAAGTATTCATTAAGGGCCTCCCCTACCTTCTCCGCCTTCAGGAACAAGTTTACTCCTTTATCCCTGAACAGTCCTACCCTCACTCTGGTCATTCTCCTGTTCTTAACGTTTTCCTTGAGGTTTTCCTTAATTCTACTTGCCGAGGCCTTCTTATGTCCCTTTCTAGCTCTCCTAAATCCCTTCTTAAACTCCCTCCTAAACTGCCTGATTTTTGCTCCCTAAACCTTAAGTATGCTGCCTTCTTCCTCCGACTCAATACTTCACCTCTCTTGTGTTCAACATGGTTCCTTTACCCTACCGTCCTTTCCCTGTCTCAGTGGGACAAACCTATCCAGAACCCCACACAAGTGGTCCCTAAACAGCCTCCACATTTCTTCTGTGCATTTCCCTGAGAACATCTGTTCCCAATTTACGCTCCCAAGTTCCTGCCTAATACCGTTCACTAATTTCTCACCAGTTAAAAGTTACTGTTCCTCTTCTTCCTAATTTAGTGCATAGCCTTATATTTTCCAGCATTACGCTCCAATGTCTCCCTTCTTGCCCCTTTGGTTAACTCGGCTCTATCCCTTTATATCTTTTTGTACCCTCCTCACAGATCACTTCCTTGTATCATCAGCAAACTTGGAACCGTTATCCATTTTCCAAAAGAATTTAAGCCATTAAAAATAATTTTTAAAAGGTGGAGGGTCCAGCTCTCATCCTTGTCACATTTTCCACCTGGAAAGAGATCAATTATCCCTTCTCTCTGATTTTCATCCTCTAACCAATCCTCAGTCCATGCTGACATGTTACTGGTAACCGTTGAGTCCTTATTTTATCTAAAAACGTTTGCTCTGGTACCTTTGCAAATTCCTTTTGGGAATTGCGATATACTACAACCACTGTCTGCCCTTACTAAATATATCCTCAATAAATCCCTGTTAGATTTGTCAAATTCTGTTTTCTCGTCATAGACAGGTTACACTAGAGCTTTTGCATTTTCGCTTTCAATAAGTAATCATGATTAGAAAAATAATTGCTATGATATTGCACCTCTTTGCAAATGTTGCAGCAAAATAAGAATGCATGAAAACAAAATCCCAGTAAAAAGCCTTGCAATCCTGCTAACTAATTTCTCCATTTTTAGCACTGTTATTTTTGTACACCAGCTTAACTGTTCTTCAATTCTTCCAAAAATTGCCAATAACTCAAAGAGAATTTTCATATCAAATACCATAATCTAGTATATGATATCAATATTCCCTCTCATTTCCTTGCACTTTCTTGCAACAAAAACCAGTCCCCTTTGGTTACATCAATAATTATAACAATAAGTGCATGTGCCTTGGCATTTAGATAATCTTGCAAATCCAGATTGTTTGAAACTAAGCTAAGTGAGTATCAGAATTGAGGAACATGTTATTGTATCACAGATATTAGGTAACAAGTCTTATTGGCTCCATTAACAATCCTCTTGGGAGATACAATTGCCATAAAGTTCTTTACTGGGTCATTTTCTACAAAAGAAATCTGTTGTTATGGTGATGTGCTTTATGTCCTCTATTCTGTTTGAATACCATACGATAGAACAGTTCTGAAACTTCAGTAAAGTACTTCATTGGCTCTAAAATGCTTTGGGATGTCCTGAGGTCAAGAGAAGTGTTCCATAAATTTCTGCCTTTCTATTTTCATGTCACCACACATATTTTTACTGCTTTTGTGATATCACCTTCCCTTAACCTACTTTACTGTAACAAGAATAGTTTAAGCAAAGTCTATGCACAGAGATCTTGAATCTCTTTACAGGTATCTTCACAGGTGCTCCTAAACAAAACAGAGCCCTAAATATAAATTGTGCATTAATCAATGTCGAGGTCACAAAGTTCTGATAAAGTATAAAATAATATTATTTACATTTTAATTAATTATATTTTGGATCACAATAACCTCAACGAAAGATAACATAACAAGAAGATTATTAACTAAAATCTAGAGCAACTGAAGTTAATTTTGAATTCAATTGTAATCTCTTAATTTACAATTCCAGTATAAAGAAGTCTTGTGGAATAACAGATTGCTTGGCATGTGCTGGTAATTTGTAATATAACCTAAGGTTTGCAATTATTTAGCAACCACAATGGGCAAGTGATTTATACAGTCATCTAAATGCAAAGATTCTGTTACCTATTTCATAACCTAAGCCAATAAATTCATTCATATTTTGAGAAAACCTGCAGAATTAAATCATTATTACTATGATCCCATGGTTTGGTAACATCTTAAATCATATGATATAGCTTTTCTTCTGCTTCTGTTATTTTAATAGCTGCTATTATGGAACTTAGAACTGAGAGGTACATTTCCAACAGTGAATGAGGTGGGGCTGCTAATTTTTTGGGGGGCCATTGGGGGAATGGTAAATGAGGTTGTTGTAGACTGGAGAGAAAACACCAAAAGAAAGCATCTCTCAAAATCAACTTTTATATGTTACTTCTCTTTAGGGAGATGAGAAGTCTGAGAAGATAGTCAAATAGATTGTAAAAGACATTCAAAATATATACGCTGGCTAACATAGATAAGAATTGCCAATTCACTTAGGAATGTGATTTATTGGTTCATACTGAGTTTTGCAATCCAACTAAGAATGTCTGATCCTTTTTTTACCTCCCAGATATCAAGGGAAGACATTTCAGGAAGACTGGAAAACATTAAATAAGGGAATTGGAAGAACAAACAGTCAAAATGGGCCACATGGGAGAGAGATATCAGTTTACGGCCTGTTACAGGAGTCTGAGAGATCAGAACTTGTCTTAGAACCAAGACTACAAGTGTGGTTCCCTCCAGATTAGTCCTCCAGTCATATGTTGGAATAAGGGATGCGAATTTCAGAGATTTCAACTCGTGTCAAGAGTAGATGATTCTGCTCTGCAAGAGAGCTCTGGGGAGGATGGGGACTATTGTCCAATGACAGGATTTATCTGAATAACAAGAGCAAGAATTGAATAACTAAGAGAAAGAATCAAGTAATTTAAATCAGGAAAGAAGCAGGTGAGTGTGCTCGAGAGAGTTAAGCAAAATGAGAACAAGCATATCAAGAAAAAATTAATTAGATAAATATATAAACAGAAGAAATAAAGAAAAAAAATGTCAAATTGACTGGTAACAGCAGAAAAATGAAGGACAAGAATGGAAATGAAAAATAACTTTAAATATAACAGATTGCTTCAAACTTCAAATATGAAAGAAACTGATAAAGTACATATATTGTTGTACTCAAGAGTGTGTGAAATAAACTGGGAGCATTAAAGGAAATGAATCATAGGAATATCAATTTAGTAGCACAATAGAAACCTGGCTGCACATCATTGGGAAATATAATATGAATATACTGAATTTTTTAAAAAGATGCCAAAAGCTTGAAAAATAACTGACATGCATTAAAAAGAGGTTCAAACATAATACTTATAGAAGTGCTTCATCAGTGCACTTGTACTGTGGATATCTTAATTGTGAGAGAGAACTGTAAGAGAAGATGAGTTGAAGAGGTATAACAAATTTATCATTCTAATCGATTTTAATTATTCACTCATTGATTGAACTGCCAATACATGCTTTTATTGTTTCAAATGTTAGAGACTTTGCTGCTTCCCATTCTAGTAATAAATTAAATCAGAAGAAATTCTCAAATCTACTCTTAATACTCTTAGATAAAGAAAGGTGAATTGAACAGAGTTCCGGTATTGACTAGTATCTGTAGACCCATAAAAAATAGGCTTGGAATAGAGTAAACAATAGGAAAGAGTTGAAATAAAAGTGAGAAAAATCGTAATGGTATTAAATTGTGTCATGAGTTGGCAGAATTTGGGGGCAGGGTTGAGGGGTGGGGTCAGTTGCTGTGTCACCTATTCCTATATTCCTGTTCCTGTGTCCATTCTGTTTATTTTATTTAACAAGTGAATGCACATCCATTGATCCAACAGCCATCTCATTTGATGATTTTGGTTTTATTTAAATGTCCTGAGTTTGGTTGGAGGACAATCCTTGACAGTCTTCTCTCTCATCGGCATTCCACTATGAAAAGAGTTAAGATAAAAGCCATGGGGTGATAATTGACTGCACAAGGTCCTAACCCTGTCCCAAAACTGTGCAGCAGCACCCACTCTCAGACTGAGAATAAAACCTAATGAATGGCATAGGAGATCAGTCACAGACAGTGTATTGATGCAAGTCAGTGGGATCAGCCAAGATCTTAATGAATGGTGGAGTAGGTTTTAGAGCACACATGGCTTAGTGTTATTTCTATCCTTAAACAATGACAAAACAAGGTTGCAAAAAGTATAATTTAGCAGAAACCCACAGAAAAAAAAAGAACAGCACGATCATGACAGAAAAATGCAAAACAGTGATCCTTTTTTGTCTCTGATCTGCCACGCTCACAGTTTTTTTGACAGCCCCTAATAGATTTTGGCCTGTCCTGGTTGGCATATTCTGCCATCATTGTCCACGCCCCTGTGTTATTACTTCCAGTTTTTACTGGAGCTTGAGGCTAATCAGAGTTAAGACTAATTAACTGATGATGGAGAAACTATGTGTGTTTGAACTGCGAAATGAAGCACAGCCCCATCGGAACAAAAATCTGCTGTTCATAGGGTGCCATTTGCTCATATTAAGTGAAGCAGCAATAAACACTGGCCTCCTTCGGCTGTTTTCAGTTTGAATTGATTTGACCAAACTCACTGTTAAATGACTGCTTCTGTTCATAAGTTGTGGTTATCCACAAAATGACTGAGCAGCAAAAAAAACTCTTGCAATGTGGAAGCAGTAAAACCGTTGGACAGTAAATAAATCAATTCTAATAGTTCTAGTCATAGATGCAATGTATTCTTTAGCAATTATTATGCAGAATCTATGTATTTCACGTAGGCTGTAATGACCTTACAAGTTCTAGTGGATTCCCTTCTCCATGTCCAGGGTGCCTGCACTCCAGCTGTTAGGGACTCCAGCTGTTATAGACTTCAGCTGAGCTTTCAAATAAACAACTGGGCCCAAGTGTGTGTGGTCCTTGGACTAACTCCAAGCTTGCAAATGGCCACAAACTTACACACTCCGTAAGAGTAGCTTGCAGCACCATTGATCATTCACTTGTCATATCACCACATCATCATCCCTATAACACCACAACATTATGTGATTTCCTGTTGCAACACACTTTGCTCAGGAATATGCCAGTCTGGATGTATTACAATGAGAGAATCCAGTCGCTGCTATTCAGTGCACCTTGCATGAAAACCAGAAACAGCATTAGCACTGAACTATCCATTTACCAAGTACAGTAGCACGTATGCACAGATGTGCAAGATTTAACACAAGTTTAAGTGAAACATTTGTTCCATATGATCAACTGACAACAATCCACTATGTTTTGCTTGGACCTTTTGAGGACATGTTAATGTTTCTATTTGCCAAAACTACTGTAACAGTCCAGTTGTTTGGACTAATGAATGATCCCCACCCAAAATATTAATCTAGCTCCCTCTTTCAGATGCTGCTGTGGATTGCCTACCATCAGCATCTGATTGCTAAATATTATATTGAAGAGATGCCAGTGATGATGAAAAGTAATTGTGAAGTGTTTCTTGTAATGTTTTGCAAAATGCCCAGTGAATTGAAGTAAATTATGAGCTGTATGCTCAATTCACATCAAGAAATGATACAAACATAATTGGCTCATGAAAACATCATTGTCGCCTACAAAGTAAGTGTGATTGCTGTAGTGCACAGTCATTCTGCTCAGTCACCTCTTCAAAAACATGACAGTTCTTCTGTAAATCTTAGGTCGGTATCTAAATGAAGAACCAAGAGCAAACTGAAGCACAGAATGGTGATCATAAATATGTCAGAACATGCTGGAGGTACTCAGAAGGTCTGGTCACACCTGCAGAGAGAGAAACAGAATTATTGTTTCAGGTTAATGACAGTTCACCAGAATTGGGGAATGTTAGAGGTAAAAGCAGTTTTAAGGTGCAGGGAATGAGGGGAGGGGAACAAAGAACAAACAGAAACGTCTGGGATGGGCTTGGGGATAGGAAAAATTGAATGGCTAAAGTAGAGACGGAAATGAGTGATGGAGACTGCTAAATGCCGAAGTGAATACACAAGGTGGACCTGGAGGAAGAGAATGTAAGAAATTATGAATAAATGAGTTGAAAAAAAGAGAAATAAAAACAATGAATGTTGGAAATGTGAGGCAACAAAACTTTTATTCTTCTTCTCCAATTTAACTAAATGTAGATACTGTGCTTAAGTGAGGGACATTAGGGCAGATTGCTAAAAGCTTGGTCAGAACTACACTTTAAGAACATCTTGAAGGAAGATGTAAAGGGACTGGAAAGTTTATAGAGGAAATCTTGACAGCTAAATCCCGCAATGACTGAAGCAATTAAATTCCCACCATATAAAAGGACCGGAGCAGTAATGTAATTTAGAGACAACTGTCTTTTTTGTTGGCCCGTACTTAGTGTTAATTAATACTGCTCAGAAGCCAAATTCTCTATATATAATTCTCAAGTATTTTAATCTGATCAGTGTGGATAAATTTGGAAGACACCTGATGTATTCAAAAGATTAATATCCACAATGCCAACTGTACCACTATTTGCACTGACAATGAATCACGAGTACAACTGAATTTTTTTAACAGGAGTAATCCATGACCACACTCATCTCAGCGTTAGCCTTTTAACATTTGCTTGTTTTGGTTTCAATAAGAATCAATAAATAAATTTGAAGAGAATAGTTCAAGCTTAACTTCAAATGGGCTGTGACCCTACACAGTAAATGCTAATGTAGAGGATGGAAAGGAGAAATGTTTAATGGGATTTTAAGCAGTAAAGTCAGCATTTGGGATGAAAAGCAAGTTGAAAAATATTATACTACTCCGATGGAAAAGTGGTCCCATGTGAAAATGCCATATTTATTGAAATTCACTGAATGCAGTGGCCCTAAATGTATAATTTTTAATGATAATGCATTGAAGTTAATACTAAAACTGTATGCTAATGCATTACATTTTCATTCTTTAGTATACACTTAATGATTTCCTAAGATCATTTACAGAAACAGTTCATCTCCAAAGTGTTTTTCTAAGTGCTTTAAGGCACCCCTAATGATTGTGATCCTTTTCTAAGTCTTCACATTTAAGTCCTTCCCAAACAGAGGGAATACAAGGTCAACTGGTGCATTAATGGGATTCAAGCGGTTGACTTTGTCCCAGTGCATTGGTTGCCAGGGAAGCTTGGGTCCAGAATTTGCAGCTAATAGCACCTAACATTGACTGAGATAAAAGTTTTTCTCGAAGATCTACTGGCACCTCAAGTGAGAACTTTCCCTCTTCTGGCTTCTATTGCTGCCAGGTGTCTGTTCAGATGGATTCCTTGTGATGTCAATAATCTAGCAGAACAACCAATCACATCAATGAATTCTCACAGATTCTCACTTGAAAGCAAGATGTGCAAGTTTTAATGAACCTCAAGCATGACTCAGCATTGGCACACATAAATAATTCAAGTAGAAACTGAATAAATAAACATTTAATAATTATTTTGAATCAAGAAATTACATTATGCTTTCCTAAAATTAGCTTTCTTAGGAGAAAATAAATTGCTATCAGTAATTATGGTTTAGGCCAATAAAAGCTCACAGGCATAAGGTTTTCAAGGTATTTTAAAGTGGAACAAGTCTGTAAATAGCTTAAATTTACATCAGTTCCAATGATTTCCCAAGAGACTGATGAAGAAATTTGTTTACAGTGCAGACTGTAGAGGTGTGATGAATCACTGACAGCAACTTTGGAATTTTCACTTTCCATGCATGGAAATTCCAGGTGCTGTCAATTTTGCAGTGTAATGATGGCAAATGTCAGTAATTACAGTGTCACTGGTGCAATGAAATCTGAGCCTTTGTTTGTGACATAGATTCTTCTACAAGGTTGTTTACTACTAATGCCACACTTCAGTTCTTGTGCTCAAGGGGACCATCCCTTCATGAATTTTCCGATAAAAGAACAGAATTTGCACATAAAAGAACTGTGTAAGCCACTGAAATCTATATTATAACAGGGACGTTCTTGCCTCAAATTGATGTCCCTTTCAAGTCACAAGACTTTTCATAACCTGTTCCCAGTTGTTTCAGTGATTGACTTGACAGCACTTTGAATCCCTTACAGTGAAGGGACAATGCATTTAATAAGAAAATTTTCAGTTAGCATCACAGTGCTCCAAATCCATCAAACAGTCTTACAATTTCCTTCTATTCCAATTTAATTCCAAAATTTTGGCAAAGTGGTGCAGCGGTTAGTGCTGCCGAAGGCATGGTGGTGTAGTGGTTAGCGTCACTCTGTTACAGCACCAGCGACCTGGGTTTCAATTCCCGCCGCTGTCTGTAAGGAATTTGTACGTTCTCCCTGTGACTGCATGGGTCTCCTCCAGGTGCTCCGGTTTCCTCTCAAATTCCAAAGACGTAAGGGTTAGGAAGCTGTGAACATGCTGTGTTGACGCCGGAAGCGTGGCGACACTTGCGGGCTGCCCCCAGAACGCTCTAAACAAAGATGCATTTCCCTCTGTGTTTCGATGTACCTGTGACTAATAAAGAAATCTTATCTTATCTAATAAGGACAGGACCCAGGTTCCATCATGAGTCTGTGTACTGTCTGTGTGGAGTTTGCATGTTCGTCTTGTTAACCTGTGGATTTCTTCCTGGTGGTCTGGTTTCTGCCTACATCCCACTTATAGTTTAATTTCCCACTGTAAAGTGCACCTCACTAGAGTTATACAACATGGAAACAGACCCCTTCAGCCCAACTCGTCCATGCTAACTGTATTGCCCAGCGAGCTCGTCCCATCTGCCTGAATTTGGCCCATAGTCCTCTAAACCTCTCCTATCCATATACTTATTGAGATGGCTTTTAAATGTTGCTAATGTGCCTGCCTCAACCACTATTTCTGGCAGCTCATTCCAAATACACACCACCCTTTGTGTGAAAAAGCTGCCCCTGATGTCCCTTTTAAATTTTTTACCTCTGAACTTAAACCTATGCCCTCTTGTTTTTAGCAACATCTCTCTGGGAAAAAGACAATGTGCTTTCACCCTGTCTATGCCTCTCATCATCTTATATACTACTATCAGATCACCCCTCCATCTCCCACGATCCAGGGAATAAAATCCTCGTCTAAGTAACCTCTCCTTGTAACTCAGCCACCCAAGTCCAGGCAACATCCTGGTAAATCTTTTCTGTACTCTTTCTAGTTTTATAACATCTTTCCCATTACAGGGCAACCAAAAATGTACAAAATACTCCAAGTGCAGCCTCACCAACGTCTTATATGTCTGCAACATAACTTCCCAACTCCTATACTCAGTGCCCTGACTGATGAGCGCCAGCGTGCCAAACGCCTTCTTCACCACCCCATCTACCTGTGACACAACTTTCAGTGAACTATGCACTTACACTCCTAGGTCCCTCTGTTCCATAACACTCCCCAGGGCCCAACCATTCACTGTATAAGTCCTACCATGGTTTGATCTCCCAAAATGCAATACTTCACATTTATCTGGATTGAAAGCCATTTGCCAATCCTCAGCCCACATACCTAGCTGATCAAGATCCTCCTGTAACTTTTCATAACCCTCTATACTATCTACAACACCACCTATTTCAGTGTCATCCGCAAATCTACATTCATATCCAAATCGTTTATATAAATTACAAACAACAAAAGTCCCAGCACCAACCTCTGTGGCACACCACTAGACACGGGCCTCCAGTCCAAGAAACAAACCTTGACCATCGCCATCTGCTTCCTGCCACTGAGCAAATTATGAGTGGAATCCATTATCTCCCCCTGGATCCCATGCGATCTAACCTTCCAGACTTGCCTGCCATGAGGAACCTTGAGGACTCGAGGTAGGTCGCAAAAGAAAGTGGAGTTGATGGAATGTGAGAGAGTCATAGATTTATACAGCAGCAGCGGTGGAGGCTGAGGGGAGACCTGATAGAAGTTTATAAAATCTTGAGAGGCATAAACAGAGAAGACAGCTGGTATCGCTTTCCCAGGATTGACATGCCTAATACCAGAGGGTATGCATTTAAGGTGAGTGGGGGTCAGTTCAAAGATGATGTGTGGGGCAAGTTTTTTTTTACAGAGAGTGGTGGGTGCCTGGAATGCGTTGCCAGTGGTAGTGGTGGCAGATATGACAGAGGCTGTTTAGAGGCCCTTAGCTAGGCACATGAATATGTAGAGAATGGAGGGATATGGACCATGTGCAGACAGAAACGATTAGTGTAATTAGTCATCACGAGCTTGATTAGTTCGGCACAACAATCATGGGCTGAAGGGACTGTTCCTGTGCTGTCCTATCTATATTCTATGTCCTATGTCACACAGAAACAGGCCTTTCGACCCAGCTCGTCAATGCCTATCAAGTTGTCCACTTGAGCTAGTCCCTTTTCCCTGTGTTTGGCTCATATCCCTCTAAACCTTTCATATCCAGAGAAGCTATTGCTGGGGAGAAGTGAAGTAAGATGGATAGGATTACTCTGCTGGGAGCTGAGGGCCTCAAGGGCCAACTGGCCTCCTTTTGCGATTTCATTTTGAATTGTTACAGTAAAGATGTCCATTTACTCCATTGAGCCTGTGCTGGCTCCCTTGAAGAACATTCCAATTAGTCCCATTTTCCAGCTCCTTCCATGGTGCCTTCTTGTTATTTATCTCCCTTCACCTATCTATCCAATGCTCTTTTGAAATTGATGATTGAATGTATTTCTCCCACTCCTTCAGTGAGTGAATGCTAGGCAATGATGACTCACTGTTTGTCGCTTGCCAAACATTTTAAATCGATATCCCCTGGTTCATGAGCATTCCACAAATGAAAACTTTTATTTTCTTTCCACTCTGTCTAGACCTTTCATAATTTTGAACACCGCAACAAGCATGTTGCCAAAATTGGAACAGAGAAGGATGAGGATGATTTAATTGAGGTGTATTAAATTTTAAGGGCCTATTTCCCTTAGCAGATGGGTCATAAATCAAGTGGCATTGACTTAAATCTATTGGTGGAAGGATTAGAGGGAAAACAAGGAAAAAATATTTTTTTCCGAGGGAATAGTAGGGATTTGGACTTCATTGGCTGATAGGTTGTGGAGGCAGAAACTCCCATCACATGTATAAAAGTACCTGGATATGCACCTGAAAAGCGTGACCTGACAAGTAAAAGCCAGTGCAGGAAGGTGTGTTTAGAGTGGGTAGCTCATTATCCATTTATAATGGAGAAAACATTTATCAATATCCATCCATTCTTTGCCAAACTTTCGAATTTTTGTGTCATTTGCTGACATTGAAATGACACCCACATTCAAGGAATTAACATTCATCAAGAAAAGTGGAATTCCAAGTACGGTAGTGTAGCGGTTAGCGTAATGCTATTATAGCGCCAGCAACCCAGGTTCAATTCCGGCCACTGTCTGTAAGGAGTTTGTACGTTCTCCCCATGTGTCTGCGTGGGTTTCCTCTGGGTGCTCCGGTTTCCTCCCACATTCCAAGGACGTACGGGTTAGGAAATTGTGGGCGTGCTATGTTGGCACCGGAAGTGTGACAACACTTGCGGGCTGCCCCCAGAACACACTACGCAAAAGATGCATTTCACTGTGTGTTTCGATGTACATGTGACTAATAAAGATATCTTATCTTATCTTAAGTATGGGAAGACCCTTTCTCCACTTTGAAAAATGACCATTTACCACAACACTGTTTTCTGTCCCAAAACCAATTTCAAATCCATGACATGATGAGATATTTTATGCTATGGTGTGAATTTCACTGAGAAGTTTATCATACAGCACTTTATCAAACACTTTTAGACGTCCCTATTTGTAGCAAAAACCACATGGCCCTTATCAACCCTCTCTGTTACCTCATTGAAAAAGTTAACCGTAATAAACATGATTTACTTTTAATAAGAATGCAAGGTAATAGGAGCGGGAGTATGTCACCTGGCCCCTCAAGTCTAGCCCACTGTTCATTATGATCAAGGCTGATCTGCCCCAGGCCTCGACTGCACCTCTGTGCCTGTTCTGCATGGAAACCAATTCCCTGATCTTTCAACAAATTATCTAGCTGTCATCCTTTTATTAATACAGGCTTGTCCAAATGATGATTAATTTTGTCCATGAATATCATATCTTGTATTTCCCCACCATCAAACTCAAATCAATGGAGGAGTATTAAACCAGTTTCCTTTTCAGGCAATGAGTTCCAGTCTGTCTTTACGTCTTTTTCAGAACCCTGTATGCACAACTGCAATATAAAGGATTGGAAGATTATGAACAGAACCTTCACAACTTCAACCATTGCTTCCTTAATGACTGACTTGTTCACATCCAATCGCTTTTTACTCTTTTAACCAGAAGTATGTTGCTCGAGATGTGTGGCTGCTTTTCATTATCATGGAGTGGATTTGGAATATACAGCATTTCAGAAGCAAACTCAACAGCAGCCATTCCCTTAATTCTGAATGTATCAAAAACGTCAAATATATGTAAAACTCCAATAATCAGCTATCTGACTGTTTGGAAATCCAGATGATTTGGCATCTAGTTAACCAGGTAGTGCTTGCTATGCTCCCTATCCACGTGCTATGGCCCAATGTCCCCTGTCCACTCACTGGGGCCTCAGTTCTCCTGGTTCCTGTCTACTCATTGGGGCCTCAGTTCTCCTGCTTCCTGTCCACTCACTGGGGCCTCAGTTCTCCTGCTTCCTATCCACTCATTGGGGCCTCAGTTCTCCTGCTTCCTGTCCACTCACCAGACCTTCAGATCCCATACTCCCTTCCAACTCGCCAGTGTCCCCACTCCCACTATCCCTACCAACTCTCCAGGGTTGCAGGTCCCACACTCCCTTCTACTCACAAAGTTCTCTTCCAACTTGACAGGACCTGGCTCCCAAGCTCCCATTCAACTCATAATATCATGTAACATCTAAGCAAATAGTTAAAAAGTGTTGGTGTATTAATATTTGAATAAGATCCAATAATCTGGAAAATCTGGGCACCAAAGTTCCAAATGTGCCAGATTACCAGACTTTTACTGCATATCAGAAGTAGGAACAATTGCTTCTTAATTTTCTGCAGCTATATATCTTACAAATTATGAGAATTCTTTGATGTCTTATTCAATTTTATTTACTCTGTTTAAAATACCTAGATAGGAATTGAAGAAGAACTGACTTCACAGGAGGCATTGATGTTTTCTCTCAAATATCAGATAAGATGAAGAGGGGCTTCAGGGAAGGATATCCACCTGTCATGTTAAAAATGGGGCTGAGGTGCTCACTTCCATTTGCCTATCATAGGCAAAACAGAAGTGATTGAGGTGCTTGATTAGACTCACCCAATTTGCAGAAGACACCAAATATTTTGTTCAAAATGAAAGATTAATTACAAGAATCATTAATCTCATTATTTTCCTGTCAGTAGATTGACGTGGGATATTAGATTAAGAAAAAGTATCATTCTTGTAACTCAAGAGAACCTTTAAAATGATTAGTATCATAGAGTACATGTACAAACACAACTCCTGATGGTTGAACAAGTTTATCCAGTGAGTATCTAAGACCAATAGAGCAGGAATATCTTTGCCAGCCTGCAATAAGTTATGTTCATCTCAACTGATAATAATAGAGAAGCTACAGTTGGTCTCGTGCTGTTTTTTTTCAGAAATATATAGCCCAGAACTCCAGATCATTATCCAGCAACTTGCATTGGTATGCATGTAGGTAATGAGTAGGAACTTTACTGCAATTGACTGTGATGTTTCCCATGAAAAAAACCTTACGGCCAAGCCTCAGAGTCACAGTCATGGAGTAATATAGCATGGAAACAGGCTATTCAGTCCAACTTGTCCATGCCAAACTTGGTGCCCACCAAGCTAGTCCCATTTGCCCATGTTTGGCCAATATCCCTCTAAACCCATCCAATCCATTGTACTTATCCAAATGTCTTTTGAATGTTGTTATTGTACCTGCCTCAACTATTTTCTCTGGCAGCTCATTCCATAATATGCACCACCATCTGCATGAAGTTATCCCTCGGGTCCCTTTTAACTCTCTTACCTCTCACTTTAACTTATGCCCTCTTGTGTTTAGTTCCCCTTCCTTCAGAAAAAGAATATGTACGTTTACCCTATCTATGCCCCTCACGATTTTATACACCTCCATAAGGTCACCCGTCAATTTCCTACACTCCAAGGAATAAAATCTTAGCCTGCCCAACCTCTCCCTATCCTCAGGCCTTTGAGTCCTGGCAGTATCCTTGTAAATCTTCTCGGCACTCTGATGTCTTTCCTATAATAGGGCGACCAGAACCACACACAATACTCCAAGTGCGGTCTCACCAACATCTTGTACAACTGCAACATAACAACCCAACTCTTATACTTAGTGCCCTGACTTATGAAGTCCAGTGTACCAAACTCCTCCTTCACCACCCTGTCTACTTGTGATTCCACTTTCAGCAAACTATGTACTTGTACTCCTAGGTCCCTCTGTTCCATAACGCTCCCCAGAGCCCAACATTTCACTGTATGAGTCCCACCCTGGTTTGACTAATACAACAATTTGCACTTACCCGAGTTGAAAGCCATTCACCAATCCTTGGCCCACATGTTTAATGAATGGTCACCAGGATCATTCAGCAAAAAGATTCAATGATTTCAAAAGAGAAAGGGACAGGGGAGTTTCAGCAGGAAACACTGGAAAAGAGGACTTCCAACTTTGCACTTGAATATTTCTAAGCTCTTTTCACAATATTTTTCATTGTATTTCTGACCCTTTGAGGGAACGACAGAAAGCTAGTCTGAGGTCTCAACTACTATGTTCCATAGAAGATACTTGTATAACAATTCTAGATTTAGAAAGGGCCTTACTACTCTGAGCAAAGGCTTCATTAAGTGTGGTAAATGGATTGATTTACAGACCAGTTGCCAACAAGGATCAGAAATTCAGGAAGTCCTACCTAGGAAATCAGGAACTCTGGGTCTTTGATTTCCTGATTTCTCAACTGATGTTTTAATAGTGAGAAAAATAGTGAGAAAATATTGGGAGGGAGGTGGGGGTGCACATGCACCTGTCTACATGAACAGTGCTGAGCTCGAAAGGATTGAGAGCTGCAAGTTCCTAGGAGTGAACATCACTAATAGCCTGTCCTGGTCCAACCACATAGATGCCACGGCCAAGAAAGCTCACCAGCGCCTCTACTTCCTCTGGAGGCTAAAGAAATTTGGCATGTCCCTGTTGACCCTCACCGATTTTTATCAATGCCCCATAGAAAGCATCCTATCTGCTCTGCCCGGGACCACAAGAGACTGCAAAGAATTGTGGACACAGCTCAGCAAATCAAGAAAACCAGCCTCCCTTCCATGGATTCCGTCTATACTTCTCGCTGCCTCAGTAAAGCAGCCAGCATAATCAAAGACCCCACCCATCCCGGACGTTCTCTCTTCTCCCCTCTTCCATAGGGCAGAAGATACAAAAACCTGAAAGCACATACCACCAGGCTCAAGGACAGCTTCTATCCCACTGTTATAAGATGATTGAATGGTTCCCTAGTATTATAGTATGGACTCTTGACCTCACAATCTGCCTCATAATGGCCTTGCACCTTATTGTCTACCTGCACTACACTTTCTCGTAGCTGTTACACTTTATTCTGTATTCTGTTATTGTTTTACCTTGTACTACCTCAATGCACTGTGAAATGAATTGATCTGTATGGATGGCACACAAGACAATCTTTTCTCTACACCTCGGTACATGTGACAATAATAAACCAGTACAAGAGAGCTGGTCATTAATTCAGGAAGCGGGGTGGAGCACTCAGCCCTATTTGCATCAATGGTGCTGAGGTAGAGATGGTTGAGAACTTCAAGTTCCTGTATGTAAACATCACCAATAGATTGTCCTGGTCCAACCATGTAGACACCATGGCTAAGAAAATACATTGACATCTCTACTTCCTCAGGAGGCTAAGGAAATTTAGCATGTCCCCTTTGGTAATCAATTACCAATTACAGGTTTTTATTAGCCAAACTCCCGATTGGCTACATCATTGTGCACTCTATGGGGAAATCAGTCAATGGATTAAAATTTTGGAGTGTAAAGGAGAATTTAATTCCCATGAACGTGCAGGATGTGTTTTTCCCCTAAACACATGCTCATAGTTTCTAAGGAGTTTTTCCCAACAGCCCAAATTTAATGAAAAGTCAATGGAAACACATTTATGCAGATTATGTGGGATGCCTTTGCACCTTCAACTACACATATAGCAGATATCACATATAAACTTAATCCTGCTATCTTTAACAGTTGTGGAATTTGTAAAATTATACAACAACCTTCAAAATCATTGTACTAGTTTAACTATATCCAGAGCAGATTGGAACATAGAAACAGGAGCAAGCTATCCATTCTCTCAAACCCATTCCCCTATTCAGGGTGGCAGTGATGCAGCTCAAAGAGCCATTGCATATCAATGGCAGAGACCTGGGCTCAATCCTAACCTCAGATGCAGTCTACATGTAGTTTGCATGTTCTCCACGTGACCGCATTGGTTTTCTCCTGCATCCCAAAGACGTACAGGTAGGTTAATTGGCCATTGTAATTTGTCCCTTGAACGTAGATGAGTGGTGGAATTTGGGAGGAAAGTTGATGAGAATGTGGGGAGAAGGAAAAAATGTGGATTAGTGTCAATGGGTGGTTGACGGTCAGTATGGAATCAGTGGGCTGAAGGGCCTGTTTCTGTTCTGTATCTCTCTATGACTGTAGACTATGGCTGATAAATGCCTTAACCCTGATGACTTTAACTGCAACATCCTTAATGCCTTGTCTATCAAAGATTAACCAGTCTTAGTTTTGAAACCTTTTATCGACAGAGTGTCAATGGTTTTTAGAGTTCCAGATATATTATTAGAGCAGTAATCAGTGATTGACTTTATAATGCTTGCTGCTCTCCAGAATTCGACATCAAATGGTTTGCGAGTGGAACAACTTGGATTAAACTCTCATATAGCTTTCTTGGATTGATTGTATCGGGAGAATTTACAGTATTGGTAATGGGTCACTCCACTCCATGTTATGGTCCAGTGTATTCTGAGCCACTACATGAAGTTTATATTTCATGCTATCTCGGTATTTTTGTTTTGCTTTGATCTTCAATGTTAAAAGAAAGATCAAAGACTTCGTATTGTTATATATCCTGGGCCCAACACATTGATGCAATCATAGAGAAGGCACACCAGTGGCTCTACTTCGTTAGGAGTTTGAGGAGATTTGGTATGTCACCAAAGACTCTTACAAATTTCTAGAGATGTACGGTGGAGAGCATCTTAACTGGTTGCATCACAGCCTAGTATGGAGCCTCCAATGCACAGGATCACAAGAGGCTGTAGAGGGTTATAGATGGTAGCGTAGCGGTTAGCGCGACGCTATTATAGCGCCAGTGATCGGGGTTCGGTTCCTGTCGCCGTCTCTAAGGAGTTTGTACGTTCTCCCATGTCTGAGGAACAACAAATTTCACATCATATGTCAGTGATAATAAATCTGATTCTGATTCTGTTATATTAAAAGAGAGTCCATAGTGCTTGACAGGCAATATTTCCTGTCAGGCATACTTCTGGTCAGAAGCTCAGCTGGGTCTTATGTCACAATAGTTTCCTTGCTAGAAGACAGATGACTTAAAATAGATATATCAGTTACTTAAGTAATTTTCTCTCTGCTGTTAACATCTATTTTTCAGTATTATTGCAAATAAGTCATTAATTGAATGCTTTATTTTATTTGGAGAAAGAAAATCATTCCAGTAAAAAATATTACAAATGACTGGAGAAATAGAGGATTAAGTAATGTCAGACTTACAACACAAACAGTTCAGAACAAAGCAAAACCTTGCATAGTTTTGTTTAGTTCATCTGATATTTAATCAATGCAGAAGTCTGTAATTGCATATTATCCCATGATTTTAGTCCTGGGATACCTCCAGACAAATGATCAAGTTTCAATAAACAGCCAGTGCTTTCATGGAATTTTTACCACTTGTATAATTTTACCCTCAAAACTCTCCAATTTGGAACAATCAATCAAACTTTTACATAAATCTTTGGTATGAAATCCTTTACTTCCTCAGTTTGAAAACCATATACTGTGCACAGCAGATTTATTGAGAGCGTGCGGTAACAGGAGCTGCGCAAAAAAGTTTTAAACAAATATAATTTCCTGGTCACTTCAAAACGATTGTTCAACCTGCCTCTGATCCTGATGTAGCCTCTTTACTCGATGTAACGGGAGGTTAAATTGCACACAATAAAATTAATCCAATAGTTTCATATTGTTTTAAATTTTTGTTGATGATAAATTTTTATAACCAACAAGGTGAGAGGTGTTTGCCTTGAAGAATAAAACCCTTCTATATACCAGTGACATTGTGTGAAAATCAGTGGGGATATCAGTCCAATTTAAGTTTTGGCATGCACCTATTTGGAACCTTCAATCATTAATCTTGTGAAATTCCTTGGACAGAAGGTGATGCATCTCTGGAACTCTCTACCCCGGAAGGTTGTGGAGGTTAGATCATTATAAGTATCTAAAATGGAGGTTGATAATTTTTTTGAAACATCAGAGTATCGAAGGCTATGAGGAACTGGCACAAAAGGGGAGTTGAAGCCTGGGATAGGTCAACCATGATCACATTGAATGGCAGGGGAAGCGACTTATGTTCTTGTGGGTATGGGTGGCTACCTGCACTGGAGGTTCACTGTTTGTCTCAACCCCAAAATTCCCAGCATTAAGGATTAGATTAATGAACTGTGTGAGACAGATCTTCCAGCATATTCACACTGGAATAACAGAGAGAATTACATTAGATTTGGACCTCAAAGTCCAAAATGTAAATATGCCTCCGGAAAAGACCAAAGAAGCGATCTGTGCAAATGTGTAGTCATCTGGCCAGATGGAACACATATTTTTTGTTTTGGCTTCATCGATGAAGAACATAATAATTGAATCTGAAAATACTGTCTCCCTTTTATACTGTCATTCACCAAAAGATTGTGCGTTTCATCTCACATATACATTGGTGATTAGAAAGGAAAATGGAATTACACTGGCTGGGAACAGTGAAGGAAGTGTTCACACTCTGGACAAGGGAAAATGTTTAGTTCTGTGCTGATTGAATAGTGATTGAAGGGCAATACTTAAATGTGCACTCCTGCTTGGAAATATTTTTTTAAATTGTGGCAAGGATTGTTAGGGATGAAAAGTCAAACCTACGTATATATTTTTTCAAACCACTTTGCTAATCTGTTTCCAGCTGCAGAAAACAGCTGCTTCCCCTCTACCCAAAAGGATATTTGGGAAGTCTGGTGAAAAATGATAATGTGTTGTTTCAGAAAGATTCTGACCCATATTTTTTGGATACTGCCTTTTCAAATGGAATTTTAAAGGACAACCTAACGACTGAATACAACTTGACCTGTGGCTGTTTCTCCTTGTGCAATGATTTTATTGGGATCGGAAAGAGAGAGGGAAAGAAAAATCATTTATAAAATGCCTTTCATGACTGGAGAACATTCCAAACTCTTTGCAGCTAAAAATTGTTTTGAAATACAGTTGTTGTGGTCGCTGTGTTTCTGGACTAGTAATCCAATGGTTTGGATTATTATCTGATTTAAATCACACCATAGCATAAGAACATAAGAAATAGGAGCAGGAGTAGGCCATCCGGGAAGCTCAAATCTAATTAGTTAGGATCCAATCCATTCACATCATTAACAATGACAATTTAACCCATTTTCCTCAAATTTCCTCTTGTCACAGAACAATCTCGTCAATTACATTTCCCCTGCAACCTGTACCCCGATTCAACCCCTAGCTGCCGACACCACGAGGGATTTACAACAGTTAATTACCCAAAGAGCCAGTGCATCTTTGAGATGTAGGAGGAGAACAGAGTATCCAGAGGAAGCCACATGGTCACAGGGAGAAGATGCAAATTTCACAGAGATTGCACTGGAGGTTAGACTCAAACCAAGGTCACTGGAGCTGTAGAATAGCTGCACTAATCACAGTACTACTGATTACGCCCATTCCCCTTCTTTCCAATACATGGTATCAGCTTACTTTCACCTCTGTCACCTGGTAATTAGTGTAGTTTAGGTAAGGACATAAAATAAGATATCTTTATTAGTCACATGTACTTCGAAACACACAGTGAAATGCATCTTCTTGTGTAGAGTATCCTGGGGGCAGCCCACAAGTGTCGCCACGCTTCCGGCACCAACATAGCATGCCCACAACTTCCTAACCCATATGTCTTTGGAATGTGGGAGGAAACCAGAGCACCCGGAGGAAACCCATGTAGACACGGGGAGAACATACAAACACCTTACAGACAGCGACGGGAATTGAACCTGGGTCACTGGTGCTATAATAGCATTACGCTAACTGCTACACTACCGTGCCTTCCCCGATCTGCTGTCCTTACCAGTTTGCCTCATTTGTGACTCCAGACTAGCAGAAATAATTCAGCTGCCAGAGGAAGTGGTAGAGGCAGGTGCAATCACAAAGTTTAAAGAACATTTAGACAGGTACATGGATAGGAAAGGTTTAGAGGGATATGGGCCGAACACAGGCAAATGGGACTAGCTCAGGTAGGCACCTTGGTTAGCATGGGTGAGTTGCACAGAAGGGCCTGTTTCCATGCTGTATAACTCTATGACTCTCTAACAGCAGGGTAGCTGACTTTTTAACTGCCCTCTGAGGTGGCCCAGCAAGCCACTCTGTTTGGGAGCAATTAGGAATAAACAATAAATGCTGGGCTTGACAATGTTATGCAGATCCCGTGAAAGAAAAATATATAAACATATTCATGCACAACAAACTTCCATACACAACAATGGAATAAAGTGGCCAAATCATGGGCTATACATTTGCCCTGAGTGCCTATATTTTTCACACAATAGTGGCTGTACATTACATTTGGTTTCTGAAATTTAATTCCTTTGATGTCAGTAGAACGGAATTTCGGAACAGGTTTGCAATGCACAACTCCGAGAATATGTAGATATTCAGCACAAACACGAGGAGAAATTTCATAGGGTTGATTGACACTTGGTCAGGAAATCAGAAGTAACATCCCTGCCATTCCTTGTATGTTCCCGTGGGATCTCCACACCATTTTCCAGGAATTAAACTGAGTTGGGAGGCGCGTGGGTGTGACTTTTTGGTCTTCTTGTTGGTATGCACAAAGGAAATGGTAGCAAATATGAAAGATTGGATAGAGAAACAAAGGACTGCAGATGCTGGAATCTGGATGAAAAACACAATGATGCTGGAGGAACTCAGCAGGCCAGGCAGCATCCATGGAGAAAAGCAGGCGGTCAGTATTTTGGGTCAGGACCCTTCTTCAGGACTGAAGATAGGAAAAGGGGAAGCCCAATATATAGGAGGGAAAAGCAGAGCAGTGATAGGTGGACAAAAGAGGGGAGGCGGGGTGGGCACAAGGTGGTGATAGGTGGATGCAGGTAAGAGATAGTGATAGGCAGGTGCGGGGGAGGAGGGGAGAGCAGATCCACTGGGGGATGGGTCAAAGGTAAGGAGGGAAAAGAGAGATAGGCTAGGAAAGGGAAAAGAAGAGGCATAGTTATAGTTGGGGGGGGGGGGGAGGTAGGTTGTAGGGATTACTTAAAGTGGGAGAATTCAATGTTCGTGCTGTTAGGCTGCAAGTTTCCAAGATGGAAAATGAGGTGCTGTTCCATCAGTTTGCGCTTGGACTTCTTCTGGCAGTGGAGGAGGCCGAGGACTGACATATCAGTGATGGAGTGGGAGGCGGAGTTCAAGTGACTGGCAATGGGGAGATGCAGATCACGGATATGGACGGAGTGCAGGTGTTCTGTGGATCGGTCACCTCATCTGTGTCTGGTCTCACCAATGTAAAGGACGCCACACTTGGAGCACCGAATTCATTAGATGACATTGAGGGAGGCGCAGGTAAATCTTTGTCTCACCTGAAAGGACTGTTTGGATCCCTGGATGAAGGTGGTATAGGGGCAGGTGTTACACCTATGGTGGGGGCAGTGGAAAGTCCCTGGGTGGGAGCGGGATGGGTGGGGAGGGACGCATGAACTAGGGAGTTGTGGAGAGAGCGGTCCCAACGAAAGATTGGATCTTCATTTTAATTAAATGGTTTTAATATATATCATTGAATATTCCTTTAGTCCGGTCTGAGAGTGTTAAAATGCAACTGTGGATGGTCACTAAATGGTTGGTAATTAGCTTCCTTAAAAAGCAATCTCCTTTTTAGCTTTCATGATCCAAAACAAAGCCCTCTATACTCCTCAAATACTTTAGTATTTTGGTTAGTAAGAATGTATTGGACAAATCAAATAAGTGATATACTATCTGCCTGAGATAATTCATATTTAAAATGTTTAACTGTGGAAAGGAGGATACCTTCACTGAAAGCATTCAGGAGTACCTTATGATGTAATCAACTCCCAGTCTTTCACTCCATATAATAAAGTATATTTCCTTTATGATGATACAGTCTACAAGTTACATCAGGGTGCCACACATTATTCTTACACTGCAGCTGAAATCACAGACATGGTTGCAAGAAAAACAGCTTACTGCTTATTTTCTTTTTTGAACTGTGTTTTTATTAGAAAAGTCTTCCTTCTCCATGTGACTATATGCAGACCGTGACACTACGCAATAATGTTGTCAAAACATCGAGCTTTACAAAAATATAATTTTTAGAATATTCTTTGTTAACTTGATTTTCGGTCATCAGAAGAGAATTTCAGGGGACAGTGCAGAGATAGTCTGTGAAGCAGTAACTTGTGGCATAACAAGCACGGTGGATTATTATTCAAGGATTCATTTTCCTCCTGGGATTCCTTATGTTCTGTAAAGTCAGAATGGGTTTTGATGGTTTGCACCGAAGCATTTTTATTGGCTTACATAAACTTGCATGCAAATTATTGAGTCCCCTGACTTAACAAAGCTTCAAGAATTCCATGGGGAAATAAATGCAATCCACAGAAGAAAGAATGGCTGAGACCTGGAAATAACACTTGCAGTTGATGTCACTGTTAGGAAATTGGTCTTGATCATATTGTCCAAATGATGCACAAGGAACCCTTGTCAATCTATCTCGTGTCAGTCAACGTCAAGTATTAATGGAGGAGACTGAGTGCTGGTCAGGTACTCTCAGCACTGGTTGACTTATCACCAAGATATGGTGTCTGTTTAGAGAGTCTGCTATTGGGTACACCAGCAATGTAGCATCCCACACCTAATTAGACACCAAATTCCCAATACTTTTATTTAAGCCTTGTTGCTTAAATATAACGACTGAGGTATTTTCATTGAGGATGTAACTGGTAATCGTAACATCAAATAAGTAAAATTGCAGCACTATTAACAAAAGAAAGCATAGAATAGTATTTTCATGGCATTGTTAGGCACCTTCTCCCTGAGAACCCGTGGGTTTCCTCCAGGTGCTCTGGTTTTCTCCTGTATCCGAAAGACGTATGGGTTGGTAGGCTAATTGGCCACTATAAAGTGCCCCTAGTGTGAGCGATGATAGTGTCTGAAGAGAATTGACAGGAATATGTAGAGAAGAGAATAGGATTAGTGTAGGATTATTGTAAATGGGTGCTTGATTGTCAGCTTGACTTGATGGGCTGAAAGGGCTTTCTCCATGCTGTATAATTTTATGACCCTCCCTGACTCTAGTTGGGAACAGAAAAGAGTTTGTCTGTGATGGCTCCATGGAAAACAACTGACCAACACCCACAATGTAGGCTCACACATGAATGTTAACTGCTGTTGAGACAATGAAGACACTTTCCAGAGGTTCATTACCTAAATACTCAATTTTACAGCTCCCAGTTAAATGATCTTTGCATACAATGAATAATTTTAGATAATTCAACTTCTACTTGCACCACTTTCACATCTACCTCAATCACTATTGTCTTTACACTTTAGCATTCTCTTTCATCTGGCTTTGCCCTTTTTCTCATTTAATCTATCCTGCCCTCCACCTCAACATAGACCTCCCTTTGTCCTCTTTCTCCTCCTTGCCATTTCTCAGCAGTTGAAAATTTGTTTTAAAAGACCATCAACCTGAACTGTAAACTCTGTTCCTGTCCCTGCAGATGCTATTAACTCATTGAATATTTCTAGCATTTTCTGTTTATTTGATGCTTGTATCATTTCCACACTTGGAGACAAACCTACTACCCTTCTCTAAAGGCAATTATCTCCAATTCTGCATTTGTGATCACTTCCCTTCAAACAAAAATTGTTGGATGGTGGAAAGAGTGATGCATGACCACCTGGTAATACATTCAAGGAATGAAAAGCTTAGATAAACAGAGTTTCATTCCTGATAGCAGAATTTTGTAACATCAGACAGGTGGTTATTTTAAGTTGTGGGGAGAGTATATTGAGCAATATTTATATACTGCTGCTGATAAAATAATGACACACATTTGTTTCACTACTCCTGCAGACCCATTATTTAATAAGCAAAGAACAAAAGATCACTTGAACTGATATTTGGTCTTCAGAATGTTGCTTTATAAGTTCTCCATTATTTATGTAGCTCTGTGCTTGTTTCAGATTCCACTGTGTGAGTGGAGACCTGTTTCGATGACGGCATGTGGCCCATCCCATTTGTAACAGAGTCAGTGACAAGTGGTTAACAAAAGGCCACTTTGTTAGATGAAAATGTGACATTTTGAGTGACTTCATCTGCAGCAGCTTGTTTTTTAATAAAGCCTTATTTTTTTTCTCCACTCCTATCCCGGATTACATAAAATATATACTACAGAAATACTACCCGTCCAATTTTTGAGCCAAGCCAAGGATAAAGGAGAAAAGTTAGCATCAGGAAAGACATCCAGCTGTGCAAGCCTCTGCTGAACCAGTGTGATGTAAATCCAAGGTCCAAACCTGACCAGGGTATACATTGCAGTCAACGAGTAATGCAAAAGATACATACAACTCAAGCTGTAGGGTGCAAGAATCTGAAACATCAACCTAATTTCACAGGACAAGCCAAGGAGGAAGAGTACGTCATCGAGTCAGGCTATTCAGCCAACAAGTCAATACTTTGTTTACGGCTCAAAAGAAGATCTTTCTTCCTTTATTTATCCTGCCCTGTCAATACATCCTTCTGCTCTTTACTCATGGGGTTCCTTTAAATGCATTGGGCTGTTCATCTCCAACAGCTAGTTCCACAGCATAATTGCTCTCTGAGCAAAGAAATGTGAATTCCTTATTGACATATTAGTGACTGTCTTACATTGGCGGCCCTTAGTTTTGAACACTCGAACACCTTTACAACTCTAAATCCATCAAATTCTTCCTTCATTTTTCAACACCTTCATTTTCATGTTGAATCTTGTCAGTGGTCATTGTTAGTTCTCCAGAACCTTGACTTGAACTTTTTGTTATCTGTTCTTGACAATGGCAATGGTAGGAAAATGATGGTCTTCCGAATCATTGTGGTAATTGTACTTCCCTGATGGTGTGTGATGGAGATTGGCCATGCAGGAGTATCTGTCTTGGTAGGCAATATCTTGCCCATCACCTTCTTTTTCACAGGCAGTCTCTTGAGAATAAGGATGGCTTGTCCCAACTCCAGGTTTTGCAGTAGCTAATGAGACCAGGGCAGGAACCACAGACTCTGCCACAGATGGGGCATGAGGTGCCTGATGGAGTGGATGGTTTGAGAGGCAGTGTTTTCCTTCCATTGCCTATCTAGGACTTCTGTGTGCTCCTAATACATTGGCCTTGAGGTTGTCAATACCATTCTGCTTCTCCATTTTAGAGACAGAGTCATACAGTACGGAAACAGGCCCTTTGACCCAACTCATCCATGTAGACCAAGGTGCCTTCCTGAGCTAATCAATTTAACTGCATTTGGCCCATGTCCCATGTGCCAACCCAAATGTCAAATGAGTACATCGTAAACTTCACCCTGTGCCCTATTCATAAAAAGTCAAACAGAAGAAGAAATGGACAAGCCAGAGAAAAATGGAGTCTCTGTGAAAACAACTAAAAGTGAATTGTCAATTCCATTTGGAATAGTGCACAAGAATGATAAAATGTTTGGATTATGTGGCAATCATGAAGTGACCCTTAACCAGGTGGTTACTACTGAACAGTACCCCTCACCAACATCTCACATCCTTATGAAGAATTGGCAAGAACTGAGTTTTTCACGAAATTGGACATTTTGCACGTGTACACTGGATTAAGTGTAATCAATATCTCATCATAAATGCATGTAAAGATCTGTACCATTATATAAAACTGCCACAGTGGTTTATATCATCACTGAAAATTTTTAATTCAACAATGGACAAGAACTTGGAGGGTGTAGAACTTTGCCCTTGTTACCAGGGTAATATTTTCATTGCCACCATTATTAGGGAAGGCAATCTTTCTATTTTAGAGGTGGTTCCAAAAACAGAAGTTGTCTATCTGGAATTAAAAATTAAAAAGCAGATTTATTAATGGTTCTGACACCTCTCTTCTGTACCAGATGCTTAGGAAAAATGAAAAATGGAGATGGAACGAACAACTGAGAACATTTTATGCAAACAAAGTAGAAGCAGTGTAAACTTACTAGTAAATGATGACACATCAAGGACATTAAATCTTACATGTGATGCCTCTGGAGTGGGCTCTGTCACAGTCACATTGTGGATAGAAATTATAAAATTGTCTTCGTAATGCAATGATATGAAAAATCTTAGACAAACTAAATTCAGAATATATTGGCATTGTAAATATGAAATCTATTGCCAAAAGCATTAACTATTGGCAGAGATCTGGAAGATCTAATTTCAATGTGAAGAGTTTGTCAAGAATGTAGAATGAGACCACCAAAGACACCTCAACAAACATGAGGGTAGCTAACATGTCTGCTTCAGAGTTGATGTCAGTTTCGTTATAAATAAAAGCAACAACTTTCTTGGTCCTATTGATGCACATTCTAAATGGATTGAAGGTCGATATATGGAGTCAAACAAAAACAACAGGACATACACCAAGGAACTGCAATCAACTTCTGACATACCTGAAAGTGGGCTGTCAGATAGCAGACCTCAATTCAGGTCATATCTGATTGAATACTTAATGGGAAGGAATGGCATCAAACACAAATTAATTCTCCATACTACTGCCACTAACAGTACAGCTTGAAAGTCTGTCCATATTCTCAATGAAGCTTTGAAGGGACAATTTTTCCAAGCTAACCGATGAATCAGGGTCGGATATTATTTTGTTGAAGTATCAGAAAACACCACATTCTGCCACAGGATTTGGCTCTGGGTGAGCTTGAGTTTACTCTCGCCCAATCTGGAGGAGAGAATGGAGGCACAGCAGCTGAAGCAAAAACAAAATCATGATTCAATATTAACAACTCATTGCATAGAGGCAAAGTGAAATAGTTCACATTTCACAAAAAAAATAACCATCCTAAGACTGGTCAAGCAGTGATGAACACGTTGAGGTGGGATATTGGTGAAATAATGCATGTCCGACGTCCTGAACAATATACGGGGTTAATTGAAGGAAAGATCTGAAGCACTGACATTCAGCAAGTGACTGCAGAGAAAGAGATACCAGAACAAAGCAGAACAATATATGATCACAAATTCATTTCTGAATTGTAAACAGAACCAACCACTGAAGAAAAGATGCAGTCGTTGATAAGCTGAGTGATGGAATCAATACGTCACAGAGTTTGGGAGTAATACAGCATAGATTCAGGCCCTTCTGTCCACTATGTCCATGACACCTATTAACACGAATCCCATTTAAGTCTGTAGCCTTCTCTTCCTTAGCACTTCAGGTCTTGTTTAGATGGTTTTTTAAATGTGGTGAGAGTATCTGCCTCCAGCACCTCCTCATGCAATGTATTGCAGATTCCAACCACTCTATGTATGAAAAAATTCCTCCTTACAACCCCTCCAAAGCTCCTACCACTCTCAAACCTATGCCCTCTTGACTTAGACACAACCACCATGGGAAAAAGATTTTTCCTATAATCACCTATCTATCCCCCTCATAATTTTCTGCACCTCTATCAGTTCACCCCTGAGGCTCCTCTGCTCAAGGGAAAAGAGACCTAGTCTATCCAGGATATCTTTACAACTGAAATGCTCCAATCCAGGCAACATCCTGGTAAATCTCAATGTATCACAGTCTTCAGATCAAGAGAGCAACATAACACCAGAAGGTTTAGACTTTTAAGTCAATTAGTAAACTAAATTGATAAATTTATGGGGAAATGCACTTTTTTTCAAAGAGTAAAAGCATTATTTATATCTATTTGTATGCACTTATGTAAATGAGTCATGCTATTTTGTGATGTAATAACGTAATTGGATATGTGATGTTGGTATACTTGTTAGTTCTTAATCTACAATAAGTAAGTCTTGAAGAATGCAAGTCTCCTAGAGTTATACAAAATACTTTTCACAAACTACTATTTTGGTAACAGCCGCACTTCCCAATACACCAAAGCCTTCCTTCCAGAAAGATTAATTTCCTGATGAATTCTTCCTAAAGTACCCCAGTTTTTAGCCATTTAACTCTTACCTCCATTCCCAGATCATCTGTGCGTTGACTGGCCTACCAGTACTTATGCAAGAATAAATGTTTGAGAAAACAGTAATCTTGTGATCTGATCCATTTTCATTCAACATTCCCAGTCTTAAATCAATCCCTGCTTATATTCCTCTGATGATTTATTACAATGTAATTTTTTTCTTTGTGCAGACTTCACCTTCATAAAGAACTCAAATCAACCAATTTTGTTTGTTTGCTGAATCTTCTACTTTCTATCTTTTATTGGTTTAATGGTTTAATTCAGCTCCTGGCTACTTACATAACCCCAGGTTTATATGATAGGCTTAACATGACATCAATACTTGACTGCCTTCTCTTTTAAAATTGAAGTATGTTAGATGAACCGTAATTCAATCAGTGATGGTGCAACCAAGGTAAAATAACCACAGAACTCAAAAATAAATTCTCATGAGTGAGCTGCTCACACGACACATAATCAAGCATTGGCTGCAAATAGTTTATTACTTCATGTCTCCGTCTGCCTAACATCAGTGAGATGAAAGGTCCTACCCCACACTGTGAGATTATGAGAAGTATTCCATGTATGCAACAGTGTACAGTGCTGAAACCTTATAACCTACCGGCAACTGCTTGTGAGGCTGAACGTTAACTCTGAATTACGCTTTGTATTGTGTGCATGTGCGGTGTCACTTCAGACAATGGGTACAGCTGCAAGGTTCTTCTGGTCACAGCCCACATTGCATGACTTTCTGTTACTTATGTGTGTGCAAAGCCATTTTCTGTTTGATGGAACAGCAAAATGAAACACAGATGTAAATTAAAAGGCGATGTGAGGAAGGCAATGTTCCCTTTTTACTGTTCTGAAATTTTTCACTTTGCTGAAAGTAATCAACATTCTACCATTCGTACTTTTATCGAACAAGGTTACCAAGAGGAGTTTTTCAATTAAAAATACATTCTTGGGAGGCGAGTGTCATTGGCAAGGCCAGTACTTATTGTCTAGAGAACGTGATGGTTCACTACCTTCTTAAGCCATTGCTGTCCTTGTAGTGAAGGTTCTCCTATGGTGTTGTTAGATGGGGAACTGCAGTATTTAGATGATGAAGGAACAATGATATGTTTCCAAGTCAGGATAGTGCACGAGCTGGGTGGTGTTTACCTGCACCCGTTTGTTCGTCTAGGTTATGGGTTTCAATGGTTCAGTCAAGGAAGCCTTTGCAAACTATTGCAGTGTATTTTATAGACAATACAGAATATGGCCAGAGTGCCCCAGTGGTGGAGGGAGTGAATCTTTGCAGTGGAGGATGGGTTACCAATCACACCAGCTGTTTAGTCCTGTTAGATCTGCACTCCACCAGGTAAATGAAGAGCATCCCATCCATGATTTGTGGATGCAAATGATAGAAAGATTTTTCGGGGACAGGAGGCGAGTCACTCACTGCAGGATATCCAACCTCTGAGCAGATAACGTGCTGACTTGCTAAATGTAGTACAGAAAATTGAGAGATTCATCACCTAGAAAGTGCATTTGAAGAAAGCCTAAATTGTCAAATAAAATATCCGCCATACACATCTGGGCCTTTTTTAATTAAAAACTAATTACTGGAAAATGTTGCTGCCAGCCATCGAGAGACTGGATAGGACTGACAGTTGGCATGCATTCCTTTCATGAACTGTAAGCTGTAACAGGAGTTACTTTACTTGACAAATGGCTGCAGCTGTTATTTTACAACCTGGGATTTTTTTCCACAATCCATGACAGGCGAGGGGTTGAGAAACTTGGTTGCACTCTAGCTAAAATACAGATGTTCTGTCTAGACAGTTTCTAAACAGTCAAGAACCAAACAATGCTCATTTAAAAAAATAATAATCCATTTTACACTTAAGATCGACTTTTTACTTATGTTTTTTTTAAATTTCTGTTCTGAGGTTGCATTATTATGAAAAGGTCAAAATTATACCCGAGACCCAAGACTTCTTTGAAGGAGTTACTGGCCAATGTTTTATCAATATTTCAATACAATAGCATCAATTTAACATTGATAATGGAATTAAAGGCATCATTTTTAATGAATCCAAGGGTCAATTCAAAAGGATTGGGGGCTTTTTTTTGCATTGCTATTGTTCCATTTAGTTGGCATCTTTTACATTGGATTTAAAAATTCTCTTGTCGAATATGGGAAGAAGCCCTTGAGGAGTTGTTGGTGACCACTGTAATTCTTCTGTTGAAAAGCATCCATAGCACTTCTGGTAAAATGGTCCAGGATTTAGAACCAGGCATTGATAAAAGCAAGGCAATATATTTCCATTTGAGAATGGTAGGTGACATGGAGGAAAACTTGGAAGACATGGTCCATCCATGTCCCTGACTTGGGCCTTCCCAATGGTTTGATAGAAAACATAGAAGATAGAACAGTATAGCAGAGGAACAGGCCCTTCAGTCCATGATGTCTGTACTGATCATGATGCCAGTTTAAACAGCACATCTGTCTGCACATAGTCTGTATCCTTCCATTCATGCCTGTTCATGTGCTTGTCTAAATGCCTTTTAAATGTTGCTGTCGTATCTGGTTCCACCACCTCCCCTGGCAGTATGTTCCAGGAACCTATCACTCTCTGTGCAAAATATTTGCCTCATAAATCTCCTTCAATCTTTCCCCTCTCACCTTAAAGCTATACCCTATAGAATTTGACATTTCCGCCCTGGAAAAAAGACTATCTACCCCATCTGTGCCTCTCATAATTTTATACACTTTTTAAAATCAGCCTCTGACACTCCAGGGAAAACAGTCTAAGTTTGTCCAGCCTCTCCTTTTAGCTAATATGGTAGTGTAGCGGTTAACATAACACCTTAAAGCACCAGTGACCCTGGTTCAATTCCGGCTACTATTTGTAAGAGGCTTGAACGTTCTCCCCGTATCTGCGGGTATGGGTTAGGAAGTTGTGGGCATGCTACGTTGGCACCGGAAGCATGGCGAAACTTGCGGACTGCCCCCAGAACACTCTACACTGTGTGTTTCGATGTACATGTGACTAATAAAAGATATCTTATCTTATCTTAATCCAGGCAACATCCCAGTGAACCTCTTCTGCACCCTCTTCAAAGCCTCCACATCCTTCCTGTAATGCAGTGACCAGAACTACACTGAAAACTCCATATTAGCTAAAAGGAGTAGGCCTAATTAAAATTTTAAACAGCTGCAAAATGCCTTCCCAACTTTGATAGTCAACACACTGACCAATGAAGGCAAGCATGCTGTGCGCCTTCTTTACCACCCTGCCTACTTGCGTTGCCACTTTCAGGAAGCTATGGACTTGCAAGCCAAGATCCCTCTGTACCTCTATTTGTGGGCTCGTTTTACTGATCTCAGGCAGATGAATCTCTACCTCTGTCTCGAGTTAATGAGAGGAAAAACATGCTTGACTAATCTGCTGAAAGTTTTTAAGATGTGACTAAGAGAAATGCAAGAGGGAAACTGACAGATAAAATTTTATTAATACAGCACGGTAACAGGCCCTTCCAGCCCAATGAGCCTGCGCTGCCCAATTATGCCCATGTTAACCTGCTAACCCATACGTCTTTGGAATGTGGGAGGAAACTGGAGCACCCGGAGAAAACCCATGCAGACAAAGGGAGAATGTACAAACTCCTTACAGACAGCGGTGGGAATTGAACCCTGATCGCTGGCGCTGTAATAACATTATGCTAACCGCTACGCTACTGTGTCTTTGGATTTCTAGAAGGCTTTAGATGAGGTTCCATACAAGAGGTTGGTCAACACACAGAACTGGGGATAATGTGCTGCCATGGATTGGGAATCAGTTATCATACACAAAAGGCAAAGAGTGGGAATGAATGGATCTTCCTTGGGTTGGTAGGCCGTGACTACTGGGTTACGAATTAACCACGATCTATATTAACCATTTGGCTGAAGAGACCAAATGTCATATTTCAAGATTTGCTGATGATTCTGAACTAGGTGGAATTCTGTAGAGTAAACAGAAAAAGCTGGCTGCAAGCATATGTAGACAAGCTGAGTGGGCAAGAACATGGTGATAGAATATAATGCAGAAAATAGTGAAGTTATTCTCTTTGGTGCACACAACAGAGAAGCAGACTTTCTTTTTGAAAAGGTGAGAGATTACATAATGTTGATGTTCAGAGACACAGTTTCCTTGTGCATAAGTCACTGAAAGCCAGCAGGCAGAATAAAAACACATCTGAAGTATTGTGCACTCTTTTGGTCCCTTACCAAAAAAAATTTCCAAAGAGGGAATTGAACAAAGATTCAATAGATTGGTTTCAGCAATAGCAGATTTTCCATATGAGAAAAGGTCAAGTAGACTTCATCTCTAGAGTTTCGAAGAATAAGACGAGATTTCATTGAAACTTACGCAATTTTTATAGGTCTGAATTCTATACAGGCGGGATGCAGGGAGGATGGCTGAGCAATCTGGAGCTCGGGGCAACAGTATCAGAAAGAGTGGTAGATTATTTAAGACTGAGGTGAAGAGAAATTTATTCACTCAGAGAAGTGGTAAATCTTTGGAATTCACTTCCACAGAAGGCTGTGGAGGCTCAGTCAATGAGTTCATTCAAAATAGAGATTGATAGATTTCTGAATATTAATGTATCAAGAAAAATCAGGAAAGAGCAGGAGGTAATACTGAAATAGAAAATCAGCCATGATTTTGGTGAATGGTAGAGCAGGTGTGAAGGGCTATGGCCTACTCCTTCTATTTCTTACCACCCCACACCAACCATCAAACACCCACTTAGACTAATCCCACATTAATCCCATTTTATTCCCCTCACATTCCCATTGACAGGTAAATTTTTAAATTGGTAAATTGTTTTATTATTGTCACATGTACAACGTACAGTGAAAAACTTTGGTTTACCTGCCATCTGTACATATCATTTCATAACATCAGTACATTGAGGTGGTACAAGGGAAAAACAATAACAGAATGCAGAATAGTGGTACAGTTACAATAATACACTGTCTCCACATTAGGGGCAACTTACAGTTGCCAATTAACCTATCAACCAGCTCGTCTTTAGGACCTGAGAGAAAACCAGGGCACCTGGAGGAAACTCGTGTGGTTACAGGGAGAAGATGTAACCCACCCCACTCCTCCACCCCCCCCTCACTCACACAGTACCAGAGATCAGGATCGAACCCAGGTCACAAGAGAGGGAGAAAATGGCTTTCTTAGTCATGGCCTGCATCCAATAAATTCTGCTAGAAGCGCAGCTGTTGGATGAGGAGAGGACCCAGCACTGGCATGATGCTACACTCAATGATGGATCATCTGTCCACATTCACTGTCAGTACTTATCCATGAGTTATGTATAGGCATTCAGGTGAGGAATTGGAGAACCAGTACTCCAAGGAGCACAAGAAAGGAGAAAATTGTCAAGGAAAGTAAAACAAATGGGACTATATATTTAGACAGGAGAAGGTTAAATGTTTTTAAAATTAAGTGAAAGTTTACTTACAAGTTATATATCACTAAATTCCATCTCTTTTGGGACCCAGATACCATTTGTGATTGATTAAATCCACTTACAAATTCATACTTTATCCAGATCATTTTCAGACCAAGCCACGATTGACAAATAACCATCTACGTCACAGAGTGAAAGTTATAGCTAACCAGTGTATACAATTCTGTAAAGGAGAGTCCTGCACTCACACTCTGCTCAATGTCCTTCCCTGCTTCTACCTTTCCTGGCCTTTAGGTATCACATTCCTATTTATCCATTCCTCGGCTTTAAAGATCTGCATGCATCAAAACACAAAAGCAAACAACAAATTTAATTTAATAATTCCAAAGTTTTTTTTTTGCAATCATTAATGATACAAGTACCAGGCATTCTTTGAAGAACGTGCTGATCAAATTTTGCCATTAACATCTGTAACTTCAGCAAGAAACGTTAGACATAAAGAAACAGGAGGTTCTACACAATGGTGCTGACTGATTTGATCTGGTCACATCTTAACGGCAGCAACTGATGAAATAACCCCAGTGCAGATTGTTATTAACTCTTCACACATTGCTTAGGAAGGGTTCGATGGGGCACATTCAGAGCAGGTACACATTTGTGGACCAGACCAGATCTAGAGGGCACAATATTAAAATAATTACTAATAAAGTTAGACAGGGAATTAAGGAAAGACTTACCCAGAGAGTAGTAAGAATGTGAAACTTACCACGGTAAAGCATGGTTGAATAATAGATCCATTCTAGAGAAGTTAGATAATTACATAGAGGGAAAAAAAGAGAAAGTTACATTAATGGAATTAGATGAAGAGAGGTGGGAAGTGACTTGTGTTCATGGATTCAACGTATTGAGGAGCTTGTTTCAAAGCCGATAATACTTTTGGTGGACGTCTTCAGCTTTATGAAGACTTTTTTTTAAACAATGCATGTAGTAAAATATGATCATGTGGTGTTGGTGTTTTAATAAGTTTGCCAGAATTTCTGCTTATAACAGCAGCTGATGCATCAGCCAGTTGTCACAGTTGTACAAACTGTAATATTCATGTAAGGTACATCTGCTGGCAATGATGGTGGGGGTTGGGAGGGTAGCAAGCAGTAGGGAACTGTTGGTTCCATCCAATGCTGTCCAGGCCCTCTGATCAAACACCAGTGTTGGCAGACTCAGTTGTTCAAGTGTTACACTTCGGGACAGAAGCCTCTATGTTTGAATCTAGGCAGGAATAATTCAGTCTTTCATCTTTCCAAGGTGAATTAAATAAATTCCATGTCATTGGACATAGGGAGAAAGACAGGTGCCTGCTCTGATTGAACATAATCTCCACCACAGCTGCTGCATCTCCCAAATATTTACCAATGGAAAAAGGGATCAGAAGCATCCAATAGGGAAGTTGTGTTTCACACATACTGCCCTTGATGAATAATCTCTGTCTCTGATCATGTAGTATTTGAGAGCAGGGAATGCCAAACAGATAGAAAAGTATTTATCATGAGTATGACAAGAATGGAGTCCCAAAGCAATGCATATTGCTGCTGAAAGGGTTCAAATAGCCTTGAAGCAGCAAGGCATACTTTTGATCCTATCAAATTTTCCATCCAGTGATTTCATATAATCACAATGACATTGTGTTGGTTATCCATAAAAAGGAAGATAAAATCTGACAGAGTGTAATAAAGTGGATTGAGGTATCCTGAGATGTATTCCACCAGATTTTCCCATTTGCTTCTTTGGGACAATGAATTGCTTGAGCAGAATAAATAAAGGACAATTGGGCAGAAAGCAGTAAATAAAACCACCCAACACTCTGAATATTCATTTAAATAGACTGCAACTGGAGAGGATTTCTTTATTAACTTCTTTCTTTGTAGGCAGGCAGTGTTTAGTCCAATAATATAAGTAGAAGCACTATGAGTTATTGCAAGTAAAGGGACCATTTTGTCTATCAGAACTGAGCCAGTGCTTTAATAGACTAGCCTACAATTAACCCCACTATCCTACTCTCTTCATAAAAGTCAAGAACCCAAAATTTGCAGTCAGTGATGAAGCAACAGTACTCACCATAGATCTCAGAGAAAACAAGATATACTGAGCTCAAAACTGAAAATATCTTTTTTTCCCCAATGTCTTCTGCACTCAGTCTCCAATTCAAAGGAACCTTCTGTGTCCTGCAGCTGTGATGTAATCAAGCTTGCTAAGCAGCCAATCACATTAAACAATACTGACAAAGCAAAGCAGGAAGCAATGAGTTCAATTTTTAGTCAGACTTCTAAACATTATGCAGAGTAGTAAATACAGATTGGAATAGGCATATGCGATTGAAGCAGCAAATATATCATAAATAAATTTTAAAAATACATATTTTAAAATCCACTATATTTGAAATATCCATGTGGTTTTATTACAATACATATGGAAAAAGTTAGTATTTTTTAGGGCCGGAATTTGTTGAGCAGTAATTATGCCTTGGTACATCATTAAAAACTTACCTAGACATCATGTACCAAGGTATAGAATTTTCAGGGTACTTACAGAGATACAAGCTCATAAATTTCTTAAACTAAATCAAGCGATTTCTCTTGATTTTGGTGGAGAAGGCCGCCAATGGAAAAGCCTGTTTTGGATCACTGAATGACTGGCAGCAACTTTAGGAAGTTGCTGTTAAAATCTTCATGCTTGGAAATCCCAAAGTTTCCATCAGGTTCATGGAGTGTTGACGGAGAACAACTTTGCCTTTGGAACTGCCAAAAATTCAGGCCAATACCGCTGCTTGAAAAGACTGTTGTGAGATATAATATTCTTTGCTTCAACAACTTGCTCTACATTGCAATAACCTTATTGTAAAGAGATTTCTTCTCATCTATTTCTGCAATCCATTAGTAAATTACCTTAATTTGATGACAACTCATCATTGACATGCTAACCAGATAAAATTATACTCATTATTTAAAAAAAGCTTTTAAATTCTTCTTAAGCTTCTAAGTTCCTATAGGTATGTTCCAACACCTTGCTTTCCTCAAGTGTAGATTTCCATCCTTGCTGTCATCCTAAAGTGGATGACATTTTGATTTACAATGCATTTACAACATTTTACTGGTACACGTGGTTGTGTATTTATTGACATCCTTCAGAAGGTTAAGTCAAAATGCACTTTATGTTTCAATGAGCTATTTGAGTTTCCTTTTAAATCTAGTATGTCTTGAAGCCAACTATCAACGTTTAACACCTATTCATATTGCACCTTTCATGACATCAAGCCAATTGACTGCATTTAACACCTATTTATATTGCACCTTTTATGACTTAGAGCCAACCCAAAGCCCTTCTCTCCCCATGACTTGCAAAGTGTAGTCAGTATTTTAATGTAACACTGGAAAGTGGTGAAATGAGAGAGGATTCTGGTCCAGTCTAATTGCATTGGACTCCTTTCAGGCGGTCATAAGAAATGAATGACAGAAAAAACGAAGGCTGATTTATTTTAATAGGAGTAAAATGTTAGGAATTGAAAATGTGTGTTTCACAGGCAAATAGTTGAGGGAGATTTGATGCCTTTGAATGAGAAGGAATGGGCACTCAATGGAAGAATGGCAGAAATTGGGGATGATATTGTGCAAGGCAGGAAAATTCTGATACAGCATTCGTGGATTTAGGAGAGGTTGTAGTGTCGTGGTGGAGATGAAGTATTGCCCTATCGCAAGAAGTGGAGAAGCAATGTTTGACCATAAACTGTAGGGATGAGAGGCTTGAATAAAGTTGAACAGAAGAAGAGAAATAGAGTGTTCAGATCAACTGAAGTGAAAGGAGAAGATTGTCAGTATGAATTAGAAAGGAGGATATTACCTCTATTAAAGAGAGTCTGTGAATTGGGCAAAGTGACGTTGAAAACTGTGGATGGTACTTTCTTTAAAAAGTAATTGACAATTGGTTGATTGAAAATCCAAAAACTTCTGATTTTCCTTTCCTTTTAAGATTCAGCTTCTTCCAGAGTAGCAAACTATTCCTGCATTGCCCAAATGCACATCTCCGATTCTGCATCAGAAATTTAGATTTCTCCCAACTATTTTTCATGCTTTCCCCAACAGTAATGAACTATATTATGTACCTACAACACAAGGTACAAACCTATCGCTATCCTTGTTTTTACATGTTAGGACCAGCTTGATTTATCAGCTTTTACTGGGATTCATTTGGTGAGCTTGAAATTATTGCTTTTATTTTGCCTGTTTTTGAGGCTGTAAAGTATTCAGAACAAACTATACTAGACACTACCTCTGCATTACTCTGTTATCTTTCCAAATAACAGCTTGACAGAATGACATCTGTCATCCACCCACCAAGTTGATTAATGCATGACATTAATAGGCCAGAGAGAAAAGAAAAAAATAGAAAAGTTATGTAAAAAGAATGGCATTTTGCTATGTGCATGCAAGCCAATGAACTTCTGTTCAGAAATGGTTTCCGTTTAATTTAAGTCTGATTATCATATTCACTGTGGATGTCTTAAAAAAAACTTCCAAGAGCTTTCAACTCTTCACCATCTCAGGAATCTGTAAAAGGGGATTTAGTTGAGTGACTCATTCCAATTGAATTCTAGATTTTAGACACTTTTCTAACTTTGATCTCACAATCATTGAAAGCTCTCAGCTGCCTGATTGGTGTGAAATAAGTAGATATTCAATATTAGTGTTCTCTTTGTTCACCCTGAAATATAGAAACCATGGCATTATTATTAAAATTATTGTTGGCATCTTTAGCATTCACACAGTGTATGAAATGCAGACGTGACATGTTGGTATTAAATTAGTGCTGGTATTTATAATGTTTACATAGAGTCTCAAGTACAGGCGGGCCATGGTTGAAAATAGTGCTGTATTTATAATGTTTGCACAGGGCCTGAAATGCACACACTACCAATGTTGCTGTTAAAAGTAATGCTTATATTTACAGTGTTTAGACAAGCTCTGAAATACAGACACTGCCACATTGGCAATAAGGTTCAAGCTGAGATTTGCAGTCACTGAAATACAGAAACAAAAATATGGTGTTAAAATCAGTGTGGATACTTAAAAAGGCTTATCCAGGCATTAAAATACAGCCTTCATAGATATTGGTACTGAAATTAGTGCTGGCACTAATGAGTTTGTTCAGGCACTGAAATACTCTCACTGTGATGCTTAAAACATGAATATTTAATGGGATCTCTAACACAGAACCACCAATTCAGTCTCATTCAGTTGACAGAGAAGGATATTTTCATCCTATTAGTCAAGTTGGATTGTAAGTTACACTTAGAGATGAAAGGGATAAAGGAGAGTGTGCAAGCCCATTGTGCCATCCAATTCTGATTGCAGAAGAGCCTTTAATGTTCATAGTAGACATGAAATCAAAACCTCATTTTTTTTTCTGGCTCTCACAAGAAGGGATAATGAGATAAAAACATGCCTTGCTCATTTTCTGTTGGACCATAGATAATCTTGTTGGGAGGGGGCAGCCGAAAAGCACAGTATGTCAGACAAATATGACAAAGGTAGGCTGACATCCATTAACAAAGGGTCTTAGGTAAAATGGGCACCCACCTCCATTTTCAGATGCTGACTAAACCTGTTCATTTTTCTGTTTTTCAACTGACGTGGTTTTCTTTCAAAGTCTACACTTGGGATGATAAAAAAAACTATTATGATTTCCAAAACAAAAACAGTGCAATCTTTTGTGAACTAAAGCAAAATATCTCAGTACCAACAGCAGTGTTATCAGAAAACTTTGCTATCCTTCACCACACCACCAGGAGTCACATGTACATTTCGGCACAGCCAATCTTCGATGTAGGAGAAAGATAAGTACTTGGAAAATGTTCTGTTTAGTGAGGTTTTGTAAATTTAAAATACTTGGTGAACTGCTTTATGGTATTTCAATACAGTTTAACCTCTGTGCATGGAAAACCATCCTCCTCTCCACTGACTTTGTCTACACTTCCCACTGCCTCTGGAAAGCAGCCAACATAATGAAAGACCCCTCCCACCCTGGTCATTCTCTCTTCTCACCACTTCCATTGGGCAGAAGATACAAAAGCTTGAAAACACCTACCACTAGGGTCAAGGACAGATTCTATCCACTGTTATAGGACTCTTGAATTGACCTGTTGTACAATAAACATAGAACATAGAACAGTACAGCACAGGAACAGGCCCTTCGGCCCACAATGTTGTGCCAAACCAATTACATTAGTAATAAAATGCCCAACTAAACTAATCCCTTCTGCCAACACAGTGTCTATATCCTACCATTTCCCTCACGTTCATGTGCCTATCTAAGATCTCCTTGAATGCCCCTTTCATATCTGCCTCCACCACCACTCCAGACAGCACATTCCAGGCACCCACCACTCTGTAAAAAAACTTGCCCTGCACATCTCCTTTGAACTTACCCCCTCTCACCTTAAAATGCATGTCCTCTGGTGTTAGACATTTTAACCCGGGGAAAAGTCACTGGACATCCACTCTATCTATGCCTCTCATAATCTTATAAACCTCTATCAGATCTCCCTTCAGCCTCCACCGCTCCAGAGAGAACAACCCAAGTTTGTCCAACCTATCCTCATAGCACATGCCCTCTAATCCAGGCAGCATCTTGGTAAATCTCTTCTGCACCTTCTCCAAAACTTTGACATCCTTCCTGTAATGGGGCACCCAGAACTGAATGCAATACTCCAGATGCAGCCTAACTAGAGTTTTATGAAGATGCAGCACAACTTCCTGACTTTTGAATTCAATGCCTCGACTAATGAAGGCAAGCATGCCATATGCCTTCTTCACCACCCTATCAACCTGTGTACCCACTTTCAGGGAGCGATGAACTTGGACCCCAAGATCCCTCTGCTCATCAACTTTGTTAAGGGTCTTGCCGTTAACAGTGTACTGTCTCTTTACATTTGATTTCCCAAGATGCAACACTTCACATTTGTCCGGGTTGAACTCCATCTGCCATTTCTCCGCCCGTATCTGCAACTGATCTATATCCCATTGTATCCTTTGCCAGTCTTCTACACTATCCACAACACCACCAATCTTCATATCATCCGCAAACTTACTAACCCACCCATGAACATTTTCATCCAGGTCATTTATATACATCACAAACAGCAGAGGTCCCAGTACGGATCCCTGAGGAACACCACTAGTCACAGACCTCCATCTAGAATAAGTCCCATCGACTACGACCCTCTGTCTTCTACAGGAAAGTCAGTTCTGAATCTAAACAGCCAATTCACTGTGGATCCCATGCATCTTAATCTTCTGGGTGATCCTCCCAAGGGGGACCTTGTCAAAAGCCTTACTAAAATCCATGTGGACAACATCCACAGCTCTACCTTCATCAATCACCCTTGTCACCTCGTCAAAAAACTTTCAAGTTAGCAAGGCATGACTTGCCTTGCACAAAGCCATACTGACTATCCCTAGTTAGGCTATGGTTTTCCAAATGCTCATAAATCCTATCCCCAAGAATCCTCTCTAATAACTTCCCTACCACTGACATGAGACTCACCAGTCTATAGTTACCAGGATTATTCCGGTTTCCCTTCTTGAATAATGGAACAACATTAGCTACTGGCCAATCCTCCGGGACCTTGCCTGTGGCTAGAGAGGACACGAAGATATTGGTCAAGGCCCCAGCAATCTCATCTCTTGCCTCTCTCAATAACCTAGGGTATATCCCAACAGGCCCTGGGGACTTATCCACCTTAATGCTCTTTAAGAGACCCAACACTACCTCCTCCTTTATCTCAAAATGTCCTAGCATATTAGCACGCTCCACATGGATCTCCCCATCCTCCACATCCTTCTTCTTGGTAAATACTGATGTAAAGTACTCATTAAGGACCTCACCCACATCCTCTGCTTCCAAGCACATGTTCCCTCCTTTATTCTTGAGTTCCTTTCTGGCTTCTTTATAATCCTCAAGTGCTTTGTTTGATCCTTAGCTTTACATACTTTTCCTTTTTCTTCTTGACTAAATTCACCACCTCTCTCGACATCCAAGGTTCTCTTACCTTGCCAGCTTTGTCCTTCCTTCTTACTGGAACATACCTGTCCTGTAGTCTGTGCAGTTGGTCTTTAAGCACCCTCCACATATTAGATGTCGACTTGCCCAAAAACAGCTGTTCCCTATTAATTCTCCCTGGTTCCTGTCTAATGCTCTTGTAATTTGTCCTGTTCCAATTTAGTACTCTCCAGCAAGGTCAAAAACTTATCCGTATCTATAGCTACCTTAAGGAGTTGTGGTCACTGTTCCCTAACTGTTCTCCCACTGAAAGGTCAGTCACTTGGCCAGGCTTGTTACCCAACACCAGGTCCAATATGGCCCCTCCTCTCGTTGGACTATCTACATATTGATTTAAGAAACTGCCCTGGATGCACCTAACAAGTTCTGCCCCATCTAAATCTCTTACACTAAGGAGGTCCCAGTTAATATTTGAGAAGTTGAAGTCCCCCACGACAACAACCCTATTAGTTTTACACCTTTCCCTAATCTGCCTGCATATCTGTCCCTCAATGCCCAGGTGTCTATTGGGGGGTCTGCAGTATCATCCCATCAGAGTGATTGCACCTTCTTATCCTTGAGTTCTACCCATATAGACTCAGTGGGTGAGCCCTCCATTATGTCCCCTCTGAGTGCAGCTGTGATATTGTCCCTGATTAATAGTGCAAATTCGGTGCCCCCCCCCCACTTTTACCTCCCTCTTTATGGCCACAACATCATAGTTCCCTGTACTGTGATCCATGCTCTAAGATCATCATCCTTACCCACAATACTCCTAGCATTCAAATACACGCACTTCAACCTGTCCGTCCCATCGTGTCCATTACTTTGCTCCTGCCTGTTTTAACTGGCCTTGACATCCACCTTCCTCTCAATCTCTCCACTTTCTGACCCAGTGCTCTGGTTCCCATCCCCCTGCCAAACTAGTTTTAACCCTTCTGAATAGCACTAGTGAACCTCCTGGCAAGGATGTTGGTTCCCCTTCAGTTGAGGTGCAACCTATCCCTCTTGTACAGGTTACCCCTGCACCAGAAGAGGTTCCAATGATCCAAGAACCTGAAACCATGCCCCCTGTGCCACTCATGCATCTGTTCTATCATCCTATTCCTGCCCTGACTAGCACGTGGCACTGGGAGTAATCCAGAGATTACTACCTTCGAGGTCCTGCTCTTCAGCCTCTTTCCTAACTCCCAATACTCACTGCACGGGACCTCTTCCCACTTTCTACCTATGTCATTGGTGCCAATGTGCACCATGTCCTCTGGCTGCTCACCCTCCCCCTTGAGAATATTCTGCAGCTGCTCTGAGACATCCTCAACCCTAGCACCTGGGAGGTAACACACCATCCTGGTGTCTCTTTCTCAGCCACAGAATCTTCTGTCTGTCCCCCTAACTATCGTCTCCCATCACTATTGCCCTGCCTGACTTTACCCTTCCCTGCTGAGCCACAGAGCTGGCCACAGTGCCACTGATCTGGCTGCCTCTGCAGTTCCCTGATAGGTCATCCCCCACCAGCAGTATCCAAAGGGGTATACTTGTTGCTGAGGGGTATGGCCACAGGGGACCCCTGCACTGACTACTTACCAGCCTTCCTTCTCCTGGTGGTCACCCATCTACCTGAAGCCTGTACCTTGGGTGTGACCACCTCCGTAAAAAAGTTTTCAGCTTCCCGGATGGTCCTGAGTATATCCAACTCCAGCTCCATTTCCTTGACCTGGTCAGTCAGGAGCTGCAGCTGGGTGCACTTCCTGCAGATGTGGTCACCAGGGAGACTGTGAGTTTCCCTGACATCCCACATCTTACAGGAGGAGCATTAAACTGCTCTAACTTCCACTACACTAAATCAAGGACTAAGGATTTACAGACAACAAAATAAAGACCTTACCTGTTCTTACCTGCGCCTTCTTTCTAAAACTTTTTTTTAAAGAGCTGCTCGCACTCCCCTCACCAAGGTCACTTACTTACCCTCTTCTCACCAAACCCTCTTGAGCCAAAGTCTCAATCCCTCACTCCAACACTGAACCGCTCTGCTAAACCCTAGCTGCTGCTGCTTAGCTAATTATTACTAACAATATGCAACCGTGCTTCTTTAAGGGTCCTGCTCACTGAAAAAGAACACCAAGCGCAGAGACTCGCCTCTTTTGAAAACTCCCGTCTCTTGTTTCAAGTCCCAGCTGAACTCCTGATCTCTCAATCTACCTCGTCATGTCCTTTGCACCTTATTTGACTACCTGCACTGCACTTTCTCTGTAACTTTAACACTATATTCTACATTGTTATTGTTTTTCCTTTTGCATTTTTCTATATACTTTTGTGTAATGATCTGTCTGAATGGCATGCAAACAAAGCTTTTCAATGTATCTCAGTACATGTGACAATAGTAAACCAATTACCAATTACCAGAGTCATTCATGTCCATTATGGAAACACTAGTTTCGTAAATCGAAGCCACAAACCGCAAAGACAAATTTTTCAATTTGGATGTAGGAGTATTGACCTAAAATCTTACCTACTTTTCTCTATCCACAGATGTAGCTCGACTAGCTGAATGTTTTTAGTATTTTCTGTTTTACCACAAAGAGTCAATGGCATTATTGTGAAAATTCCTAAACTAAATGTTCATAAATCAAGAAATTAGTCTGCACCCACAGCAGAGAAGCAATAATTTTAATCAACAATTACTATTTAAGTTTATTTGTTCTCTGGTGTTGGAACTAATTTGATGCAATCAAGACTTGAAGTTCTGAGAGACACATTGACCCATTTTTTTTCTCTTGTTAAATTGGCTGAACTTCTAATTCATATCCTTGCCCAAGAGTTAAGATCGGGGGTGAAAGTTGTTTTTATGAAAAGCAACACAAATTTAATTGGTAACAATTTTGACTTGATTACAACAAATGTGAAAGTGCACATTACAGGTTAACACCAGTGAGTTATGACTGCATTTTGCAACATTAGCAACAGTCACGATGTGCAAAATTCCTTTGTCCATGATTTGGGTAAAAGCATTTCAACTGGAGGCAGTATTCATTAAGATAGGAGAGTCTGACTAGTACAATCCCAGTCAAAATGCTTCAGATTTCCACCAGACATCAAGGACTTTGATTTTCCCAAATTGCTACATGCATCTCCTAGAAAATAATATGACAAACTTATCATGATAATTGGAACTTGGTGATGGGATTTGCACTGGAACCCGACGGAACTACTTCTTTGGCAGTCTCCACAAATCAAGTATAACTTGCTTCTACTCAAGTTATGTGTGATCCAAAAGGTCCTGTGCAGGATCATTAGACATTGCCACAGATAGGACAAGTGGAGTTTGTAGGAGCAAGTGGGTGGGTAGTTTGGAATGTTGTGCGCTCCATCTGCTGGTTTGTGAATGACCTCTGGATGCTCTCCTCATAGAGATTCAAGGTGCTCAGTGCCTTCCTGGATGGTCCTTCTCCAATTTGAGAAGGAACTGCCAAAGAAACAGAGGGGGACAATACAAAACCAAAGAGGAATCCAAGAGTGAACTGCTTTTTCCTCTTCACCATCCATTGGACATCAAGGACTCCAGTTACATTTCTGACTACTAATCTGACTAAAATAATCTACAAGTAACAACAGAAGGGCACACAGAAAATAACAAAAGGCACAAAAAAAGGAGCATGAATGATTGCAAAGATCCTCAGAGCTGGTCATGATTTTTATACTTTGTGAAAATGAATGGGAAATTTGAGTCTAAATCTGGTGCAGGTGGATGCAGATGATCCAGAATGAAAACAAAACAGACTTACACTTACATAGGATCTTTTGATCCACTTTCAGAACAACCCAAATTCTTTATGATTTTACAAATTTTTAAAATAATGCTGGAAACATGACAGCCAATGTACACACTACAAGCTCCTACAGAGAGTGAATGAGCAATGAATATTGGCCAAGATAACAAGGGAAAATCCCATGCTCTTTTATGTAATCATGTCCAGGGATTTTTAACATCGAATTGAGACAGCAGACTCAGTTTGAATATCACCTGAAAGAATCAACAATTCTAACAGTACACCACTCTCTTAGTATTGCAGAGATATATTTTTAGTGAGAGTTGAAACCAGTACCTTTGCCTTAAAGGCAAGAAAGCAACAACCTGAGACATCGATGACACATTGATACCGCACAAAGAAATAGAAAACTGGTATATATTTTCACATTGCAGGACAAAGATAGAACATCAGCAATACAAGGAAATCAAACAGGAGAAACATGTTCAGATTTAATGGGTCAGATAGGAGAATAATAAAAATGAATAAAAACTTATGAAAGACAAATTTCTAAGATCTTTCCGTAACAGCCAGAAACAGCTGAGGAAAGTTGTAGGTGTGTTAGTCATAATTTTCTAATTCTTTCAAAGTTCAGGAGTTGTTGGATTGGTGAACAAAAATTCTCATTGTGGACTGGGAAGGCTGCCTAAAGGGCTGATGAAATTGTTGGGTTTGATAACAATCTAATAACTTTACGGTCACTTTCTTTACTGACACCAGACTTCTTTAAAAACTCAATTTAAATTCTCTAAGGTATTGTAATAACATTTAAGTTCACAGTTTGCAGGATTGTTAGTCTAGACCAGTGTTTTAATAGTTGAGTAACATAACCACTATAATACCAAACATATGATTTATTAATCTTCAATTTGGGGCTGTTTTATTGGAGATTTTATCTCAAAAAGTACATCAAGTACAATTCACAGCATTCAGCTTCTTTGTCAAAACAGAGGGAAGGTACATATTTAGTAAGCATGTTATGTTCTCATTCCCCTCTACAGGATTGCCTCTTCTTTTTCTTATTGGCACTATTCTTGTACCGATAGAGCTTTGTACATGAGATATCCAACAATTGACCTCCATGCAAAGCTCTTTGCTGCTGACCCTGATATCACCTATGGGGACATGGGGGAGGGAGGAAGGCATGGAGGTGGTCCATTAACTTATCGATGGCCAATGGCTAGCGTTGGGTCAAGCGACTTCATATGGATATTGGAAAACTTTTGATCCACTGCCACTTTGTAACTATTAAGTACTTGCTTTTTATTTCAAGTTTGATCCAACCTCCTTATTCATCCTGAAAACCCAGCTTTCAGATCAGTCCTGTTGTTTCTTTTAGGATCACACTCGATTTGTCTCCAGTCCATCCCAATGAGTTCCAAATTCTGAAACATGTGCTGTTTGCCAGATTTTCCTTACACATAATTTGGGCAAAATTGCTGTTATCTCTTTTATTAATTTCTCCTGTCCCATTTTATCACAATTTCTCTTTCCTCTTCTTATTTCTGATTGAACTGTTTGCTTTACTGCCCATAGCTAACTGCTGTTGAAAGGGTGGTGATGAACCCATGGATTCTTGACCTCACAATCTACTTCGTCATGGCCTTGCACCTTATTGTCTGCCTGTACTTCACTTTCTCTGTAACTGTAACACTTTATTCTGTACTCTGTCATTGTTTTTCCTTTGTACTGCCTCAATGTACTGATGTGATGAAGTGATCTGTATGGATGGCATGGAAAATAAAGGTTTTCACTGAACCTTGGGACATGTGACAATAATAAACCAATTTACCAATTGCTAGGCCATTTCAGAGGGCAATTGTGCGTCAGCCACATTCTTGTGATCTAGAGTCTGGAGGCACATAAAGGCCAGACCAGGTAAGGGTGCCAAATCTCCTTCCTTGAGTGAACTAGGTAAGTTTTAAACAGTAGTCTAGTAGCTTTGTGGCCACATTACTGAGACAAGTTTATTTTGAAATTACAGATTATTTAATTAACTGAATTTTAAGTTCCATTGCTGCTGCAGTGTGATCATTAGTTCATTCCTCTGGATTACTGGTCTGGCAATTAATCACTTCATGTTAAAGCTTGCATTGTGAAACATTGCACAGTTTCAGTAACAGAGACCTAATTATCAGTCACGTGCTACACCTCATCATTATGCAAGCTATATTGCAATAACTGCACTTGGTAAACATTGAATCAGATATCACTCTCGTATCACATTTGATTCACTGAATAAGTGCCCCATCCCTCCATCTATTTTGGACTCAACTGAATTAAGTGGGACTTGCCATTGTTTCTGCTTGCTTGCAAATATTTTCTTGGAATTTCTGTGTAGTTTATGTGCCTTGCCAGACCTGAAGATAAGTAGAAGCAGGAATAGCCCATTTAGCCTCTTATTGTGGCAGATCTTTTATCTCAGTGTACTTTTCTACATCGATCCCATTCCCTTATTATCCAAAAATCTATCGATCTATCGTCCTGAATATCCTGACCCTCCACATCCCTCTTAGGTGGACGGTTCCAGTTCTCCCTCCTGAATGGCTGACCCCTTATCCTGAGATGTGACTTCAGGTCAAGGACAGCCCAGCCAAGGGACTCATCATCCTTGCATGAGATCACCTCTCAATACAAGCTCTTGTATAAGAGTCGACCTAATCTCTCCTCTTACGAGAACAACTCTGCAAACTCCTCTCACCCCCTACCCCCCGAACCATCCTGGGAATTAATCTACTGCTAACCTTTGTTGCATTCCTTCCATCAGAAATGTATTCCCCCTTGGTTAGTGAGACCGGGTCTGTACCTAATCATCTGGGTGTGGTCTCAACACTTATAACCAGTTACAACCTTAAAAGACTTTAATACATTTGTCAAGTGTAATTTCCCTTTCATAAATCCATATTAACATTGCCTGAATCTATGATTATTTTCTATGTTACCAGTTTCTTGACAATAAATTCTAGCATTTTCCCTCGTATTGATATCAGGCTAATGTCTATAGTTCCCTGTTTTCTCCTTCCCTCCTTTTTTTTAAATAGTGAGATTCCATTTGCTCATGGGAAATTATTCTGGGATTTTGAAAGTTGTCATTTAGTGTACTTACTATCTTCGTATCCACCACTCTCATTGGGATGCAGGTTAACGGGTCATGAGGAATTATCAGCTTACAATTTTTATTCAGTTCCTCATTCACTCCAGACCTTTTCTCCACTGTTTCCAAAAGGTTTTCTTAATCTTCTTTGATCATTTTCTTATGCCCTAATATAATTTCTCTTCACTCGGTTTGTCAAGGACCCACATTAACGCGTGCTAGTCTTTTGCTTTTTTACATACCTATAAGAGCTTTCACAGAACTGTGGGGAAAGCTTTCCCTGTTCGGAAAAAAATGTTTTTGACCTGAAATGTTAACTCTTTTCCTCTTCTTGCAGATGTAGTCTGACCTCCTGAGCATTTTCATTATTTTCACAGCCTGTTTTTGTTTCTTGCTAGGTTACTCTCAGATTCAACATTCCCTTTTCTTATCAATGCCCTTCTTTGCTGAATTCCTTCACAATCTTCAGACTTACTGTCTTTTGAGACCATGCTTGAGACAATTTCGATAATCCTTTTCCTTTGATCTCATACTATCTTTAACACCTCTTGTTAGCCATAGCTCATCCATTTCTCCTACTTATTTTACTTTAGCGAGCTAGAGCCTTTCTCTTTGGAGACAAGGAGGATGAGAGGTGATTTGATAGAGGTGTACAAGGTGATAAGAGGCATAGATCGAATGGACAGTCAGAGACTTTTTCCAAGGTGAAAATGGCTCACACAAGGGGGCATAATTTTAAGGTGTTTGGAGGAAGGTATGGGGGGATGTCGGAGGAAAGTTTTTTACACAGGGAGTGGTGGGTGTGTGGAATGCACTGCCAGCTGAGGTGTTGGAGGCAGATATATTAAGACATTTAAGAGACTCTTAGATAGCCACGTGAATGATAGAAAAATGGAGGGCTGTGTGGGAGGAAAGGGTTAGATAGATCTTAGAGCAGGATAAAACGTCAGCACAACATCGTGGGCCAAAGGGCCTGTACTCTGCTGTAATGTTCCATGTCTAGATCCCCAATCTACCACAACTAATTCACACCTCATAACTTTGCAGTTTGCTTTGTTCAGGTTTAAGCCCTTGGTTTCAGGTTGAAGTAAATCATTTTCAATCTATATTAAAAAAAATTCTATCATGTTATGATCACCCTTCCGTAAAGCACCCTTAACTACCAGATTATTAATTAACTCTTTTACATTGGACAATAGTAGATCAAAAATAGTCTGTTCCCTTGTCGGTATGTCAACGTACTGAAATTGAAAACTATCTCTTTTACATTCTGAATTTGTTCTCCATACTGCTGACCAACTAACTGATCCTCTAACTTAACATTACTTCCAAAGCTTCCCAGGTACTGTTACCTTTACGGGAAGTTTTTGAATTTGATTCAGTCTCTTGTTAATTATAAATTTGTAAATATAAATATAGGTAAATGCATATATGAAAGAGTAGTGCCCACTTGAGATTAAAAAGGTAACGTGTGTATGGAAATTGAGATCAGGGGCCTGGTTTGAGATGAATACTTTCTATCAGAAAACAGGGACAATATAAACTGGTAAGCAGTAAGTGCATGAGTTTTTAGCATCTTTATACTCAAGTAACTTGACTCGCTCAGATGAAGTCTACCCCAAACTGTTAAGAGAAATCCTTGGTGCTATGGCACCAGAGGACAGGAAAGCCTTTAACGTTAAAAAGCAGTCATTCACCATGTGCTTGGTTTCCCTGCGTAGAGGAGATCACACCTTGAGGAGTGAATGCAATGTACTGAACTGCAAGAAGTAACTTGTGTCACCTGTTTAGTTCATGAATAATAATCAAGGAGGAGATAAGCAGGCGGGTTTGGCATCATGAAAACGTGCTGCAAGAAGCGCTTTTGTTGCTTAAAAAAGGAGAAGGACTATACTGAATGAGTGCATGCCAACCAGCCTTAATTCAATGGTAACTTACTGAAAAAAATTCCAAGCAGAAGTTTAAATCATTATTTAGAAAGATTAGTTGAGGACATGCACATGGATCTGATAAGGAAACAATGTATCTCACCATCCTGATTGATTTTCATTTTAGTGGTAACAAGGAAGGTTGACGAGAGGAGCACACTTGACGTTGTCTCCATGGAGTTAGCAAGGCACTTGACAAAATAACGCATGGTAGACTGATGAGAAAAATCAAAATTCCAGGGGATTCAGTGGAACAGGTGTTCTGGTGAGCAGAAAATTGGCAAGTAGGCAAGTAAAATTCATTCCATAGACATGCAAGTATGAAATGTAATGGGTCAGGGGGTTCTTAGCTTGTGTACCACAGGTCCCTGCAAGTGGCATGGTTGGTAAGGAGGCATACAGAATTCTTCCCTTTACTGGATGAGGCTTAAAATTATAAGAGCAAGAAGCTCATGCTATAGATGTACAAAATATTATTCAGGCTCAGGTACAGGACCGTGAGCAAGCCTGGTAAGTACATTACAGGAATTTTCTAAATTACTTTCAATTTATTGTGTACTCCCATACCTTGTATGCTTTTCCCAAATGGCCTAATGTTATGCTTTCCTCAAATGTATTTAATTTGCCATTTTTTTTGCCCCCAGCTGTCCCACCATTGGTATTTTCTTGCAGTCAACCATATGGCCAGGTCTGCAAATTTCCTCACCAAGGTACCTGCAATTAAGTCTAAATTATTGAGTTAGGGTGCAAAGCAGATTTGCTCGGACGTTGCCAAGGCTGGAGATGTTTAATCATGATGACAGAATGGTTAGACTGGGATTGTTTTCTTTGGAACAGAGGAGGCCGAGCGGAGATTTAATCATGGATTATAAAATTATGAGAGGCCTAGATTGGGTGAATAGGAAGGATGTGTCTCTCTTAGCAGAGAGATTAAAACTAGGGGACAAAAATTTAAGGGCTTATGGGTAGGAGTACTAGAAGGGAGCTGAGGATGTTTTTTTTAAAACCCAGAGAGAGATGGGTTTCTGTTTCTCCTCCCATTTAAAAAATACCAGGGAGGACTCCGTACATTTCAGACTAAGAGCTGGGAAGTGATGTGATCTCAAAAAACTTTTTCTCAGCCATTCTAGGTATGACAAGCTGAATGACTGACTGTGCCGCAAATTCCTGTCACTATGATTTTATGTTTAAGTTTTGAACATGACTGGGATTTAGTCCTAGTCCTATGCCTTGTCTTATATCTCTTCTGTGATGGAAGATATGTCCCCCAAGGGGCAGTGAGTGTTAGCTGGTGTTGCATCTGATTTTATGCAGTGCACCAATGGCCATTGAGTGAGGATCCTGAACATGTGGGAAACAAGAGAGGAGGTCACCCAGAGAGAGGTGAGCACCTGGGACTGCCTGAGAGAGTGGTTGAACCTAGGTTACTGACAGCATTTAAGAAGTGTGTAAATGAACACTTGCATTGCTTAAGCATGGAGGGCTATTGACCAAGTGTTGGGCAATGGGTTAATACAGAAGGGTGCCCACTGGTCATTGTGGATGAGTTGGGCTAAATGGCCTGTTTCCATGCTTCTATTCTACATGCTCCCATGTACTGTTTCTAAGTACGTGCCTAGCACAAAAAATATACTGCGTCTGTATTTTCATTTAATAATCCATTCACTCTCCTTAATTCCCAATTATGCACAATGGTGCAGCTAGTAGAGCTACTGTCTAGTAGCTTTAGTGACCCAGGCTCAACCCTGACCTCCAGTCTTTTGTGTGTGGAGGATGCATGTTCTCTCTGTGACTGCATGGATTTCGTCTGGGTACTCTAGATTCCTCCCACATCCTAAAGATGTGCAGGATGGTAGGTTAATTGGCCACTGTAAATTGTTCTTTGTGTATGCAGGTGAACAGCAGGATCTGAGGTGGTGAGGGTGGGGGTGGGGGGGGGGGATGGGGGGCAGGTGAAGTTGATGGGAATGTGAGGAAATTAAAATGGGATTCGTGTAGGATTCATCTTAATGACTGGTATTGGCATTGGTTTATTATTGTCACTTGTACCGAGGTACAATGAAAAAGTTGCCTTGCATACCGTTCGTACAGATCATTTAATTACTCAGAGCATTGATGTAGTACAGGGTAAAAACAATAACAGAATACAGAGTAAAGTATCACAGCTACAGGCAAGTGCATTGCCGGTAGACAATAAGGTGCAAGGCCATAACAAGATAGATTGTGAGGTCAAGAGTCCACCACATCGTATAAGGGAACCGTTCAATAGTCTTATCACCATGGGATAGAAGCTGTCCTTGAACTTGGTAGTATGTGCCCTCAGGCTCCTGTATCGTCTGCCTGATGAGAGAGGGGAGCAGAGAGAATGACCTGGGTGGGTGGGGTCTTTGATTATGCTAGCTGCTTCACCAAGGCAGCGAGAGGCATAGACAGAGTCCATGGAGCAGAGACTGGTTTCCGTGATATGCTGGGCTAAATGCTCGATGTTTGGCATTGACTTGATAGGCCAAAGGTCCTGTATCAGTGTTTAATGAGTCTAATTAAACTTAAAATATAATGATTATATTAATTTTATAGAATATAAGACTTAAGTGTTTTATTTTTAAGTGTACATACAGTAAAAATACCAGAGGATAAAAAATACAAATAAATAGAAAATGCATTGACCAAGATGCCAAGGTGAATGCAACTGACTACCAAGGTTATCACATGGATTTAGAAAACCAAAGATTTCTTCCCCCTTATGATTTGACTTTAAAGTTCCCAACACATTATTGCACTTATCATTAGCGAATGCACAGCTCGGCAACTATTGCAAGGACTGGAGAAAATAACTGTTTCCAAGTTTGCGGGCTCTGTTGGGTCTTCCCTGTAAGGTGTTGCTCACTGTGGGTGTACATGAGAACTCTCTGGATTTGCCCAAGTTTAATAAGCTATATAGCTGGAACTTGTTGCTGTAACTGGAGCATCAGGTTCAGTCAAATGCAGAGTTTCCAGGTGTGGTTCTCACAGATATATGAGGAGGTGTAAACACATCTGGGGTTAATTGATCAGCAATGCACAAGTTGTGTTAATATTTAGCAAGTGGCTGAAACTGATTGAAGGTGTTGGCGTTGTTAAGTAAAACACCCAAGAATGAGAAATGTTAGTGCTGGAAAAACATTTTTTATGCTCCTTTCCCTGCATTTTATATGCCATTCAAAAGAAACATTTGGAAATAGAAAATAACCCTGGGAAACTAGAATAGGAAATACCACAGCAAATATTACTACAGCAGACCCTTGTGTGTTTGGGTCATAAATGTAACAAGAGTTTAATAAAATTGTATTATATGCACTACCTAGCGATAAGAACATTGCTTGCACTTTTAAGATAGTTTATGTGATGAAATAGAGCACAATTAACCAAGCAGGCAGAAAATCGACAGCTCCATAAATCATCAGTGGTATCAACATCAGGGGCTTTCTTCTCCTGCCAAGATGTGGGTGGGAGTCCTGATGTCTGGGAAAAGTACAGACACAAGGACCTTAAGTTTACAAAGCCAAAGCTCACATGCATCACCCTGAGCTTGCACTCAACCCATATTTCAGGAGTACTGTGACAGGCAATTGGAAGTCAATTGCCAAACAGACTCTGAGTAATCATTAACTGTTAGAATGCTGGATTTGATATTTTAGGATTTGTTAATCATCAGAAATCCAAAAATTGCCTGCCCACGAAATTACACTGTATTTCTTCAATAAACAATGTGTCAAATTTAATTCTCAACTGCGGGAACACATTCAGTACTTTTACAGAAGGGGGAGAATACCTTGCACTAAAGGCTTTGGATCAATCACTCCCTCATCTAGACAATATCACAGTCCTGACACTGCGTCTGCAGAAGCAATATAACAGTGCAGACACTACCCATGTCTGCACAATCTTGCTCCCGTCCAGACAAATTCACTGCCTCTTTGCAGATATCATTGCCTCAGTCAAGGCAACATTACTGGACCACCCAGACTATATCAATGTACCATCCAGAAAATAGTGTCTCTTTCCATACTATATCGCTGTCTCTGCCCAGACAATATCAAAGCTCCATCCAGACAATATCCCCTCCTCTGTCTGGTATGTGTCTGTCTCCCTGTCACAACAAAATCACTTCTCCTTTTGGGACAATATTCTTACCCTTGTCCAGATAGTATCTTCTCCCCTTATGGGACAATATCTCATGTTTGGTCCAGTCAATATCACTGTCCTCTCTAGACAGCATCACTTCTCCATCCGGACAATATCACTGACACTGTCCAGACAATATCACAATTCACACATTACCTCAAGCTAACCAAGGTCTAACAGTGTATTAGGTATCTTAATATCACTTTAAGTTAAATTGTCTTTTTTTCATTTAATCCCCACCTTTTCAAGGTTCTCAGGTTGAGTGCAGTCCCCAAAATGTGTCATGGGACTACTTGTATGTCAATATAAGATGGTCAACAGCATTGTAAATTTCTGATTTCCTACCCTCACTGTGTGGAACATGCTGTACTCTGTGTACTCTTCAAAATTAGCATCAGGACATCTTGTAGGTATAAATCACAAACAGAAGCTAAAACTTGCCCCTCCCTGCCATAAGTAAAATTTTTCTTTTGATTGTGAGTGTTGCTGGCCATATCTAATTGCTTGAAAAGGTGGTGATGGGCTTGCTTCATCATTAGTTTTTATAACAGATGTATTTTGTAGGCCCCCTTAGAGAACTTTAAACACCAAGTGTGAACCAAAGTTGCTCAAGGCCAGATCAGATACAGACGGCAGCTTTCTTTCCTCAGGAGGGTTTTACAATAAAGAAAACATTTCAATCCCTTCCTGCGCTCTGACATCATTAAATTTAGTTACAATGTGGCATGAATACTGCTGTCTGGATATGGGCAAGGATGTCTGGACAGGGGAGGGAATACTGTCCAGCCATGGGAAAAGACATTGTCCAGACAGGTGAAGGGATATTATATGGATGTGGACTTTGTCCTGACACAGGAGTGGATATTATCCATAAAAGGAAAGGATATTGTCTGGATAGAGGCAGAAATATAGTCTGGACAGAGGACATAATATTGTCCCACAAAGGAGGAAATATCACCCAGACACGAGGGGGGGTGGTGGTGGTGGGGGGGTATATTACCTGTCAGTGGAGTGGATATTATCTGCACATGGGAAAGGATATTCCCAGATGGGAGAGGGGATATTGTCCAGCAAGGCACTTCCATGCTCCCAACCATTATTGAAACCACCACACTACTGTATGAATTTTTATTTAAACTTTGCTCAATTTTACAATAATCACCTCAATAATTGAGAAAAGTAACCTTTTTATGATTGCAAGGAATTGAAGCACAAAGTGATTTCCATTTAGTGTAATATTTGAATTATTTATTGTAGGATTAAATTATACTCCGAAAGAATTTTCATTCTCCATGATCATTTTTTTCCCGTTTTGGTAGCCCTGGAATTCAACTGTGAACTTCTGAAATTTTTAACTATACAAACAAGCATGATAATTCTTTGTGTTTATACTAACTGTCTGCACTTGCAGCTCAGGAAATGACATGTACTTTATAAAAATATACCACCGACATTTTCATATCTTTATTAGGTTCGATGCATTGCCCTTTTAACTTCATTACAGCTACTGTAAAGAAAGAACATTTTACTCAATTTTGTTTCATGTAAGACAACTTATCATTCCTTTCAAAGGGAAATTGAGGAAAACCTCTTACCTGACACTTCAGTTTTGAAGTTTTGCACTTAGGAACAGAGGGGTTGATGCTTTGTGGAACATTGATTGGTCTCTTTTGGCCCTCCCTCTCAGGGACATTTTTGGAAAATTTAAGCTGGTACCTTAATTATAGTTGCCATTTTTGGGTGCAACATTAAACCCAGATCTCTTCTGTCTTTGTAGATGGCTGTAAAAGACCCCATGGAAATATTCTGTCTTATTCCCAGTATTCTGGCCAATACCTATCCTTCAAAGGACATCACTGATGATAGTATAGAATTTTGGGAGCTTGTTGCAACAAACTGTCTGCTGCATTTCTTACAACAGTGAATATATTTCAAAAATATTTAATTGTCTATGAAGTATTTTGGGACACCTTAAGGTTGTAAAGAGAGCTAAATAAAGGCAAGTACTTTCTCATGGTGATTTCAATTGTGAATCTTTTGTATGAGGGGACTTTACTGTGGTGCTCCTTAGCCATAGCTTGGGAAGATTCTGCAAGTGTTAGTGTTCTTTCTCTTTTCACTTTTGCTTCTGAATCAGAGGTTTGCAGGTTTAAGTCCCAGTCTAGCAATTAAGGGCATAAAGGCTATTAAATACAAACTGAATGTCCCCCGGGGCCAGGCTACTTGTGCCCAGACCCAGGATTATCTCTCAGTTGACTTGAAGACAATCTCATAGGATCTTTTACATCCACCATCAAGGGCATGAGGGACAAGATGAGTACGTTGTCACAGTGGGTAGTGTTGCTGCCTGACAGCTCCAGCAACCTGAGTTCTATCCTGATGTCCAGAGATTTGTATTTGTGGAGTTTTCATGTTCTCCCTGTGACCACATGGAGTTCTCCAAGGTTCTCTGGTTTCCTCCCACATCCCAAAGGTGTGAAGGCTGACGGTTAATTGGCCCCTGTAAATTGCCCCTAGTGTATAGGTGAGTGACAGAATCTGGGGGAGTTGATGGGAAATTAGGAAGAATTGATTAACAAGGAAAATTAGTTGGGGATCAGGATTGCTCTGTAACTCTCAAAGTCTCAGTTGGCTAAGTAGTTTCCATCTACATCGTATGGAAATATGGAGTGAAATAGCTTTCAGAAGAGTTGTTAAATTATGACTTTGTTTATCTGCAAATGACATTTCTCAAACAAAGTTGGATGAAATATTACTTGAACAAAGTTCTTTGCAGTTTTAATTTGACTGGTTTTTGTAAAAGACCTTTCACAGCTTCATAGTGTCCCAGAAAACTTTACAGCCACTAATGTACTTTGGAAGTGCAAGCATTGTTACACAATACAATATGTTACAGATAAGTTTTCTGAATTGTGAGGTGAGTGACTAATATTGAGCCACAGCCCACACCTGAATCACTCTGCACATAAAGTATATCAAACTGGGCAGCAAGGTTGCAAGACGGATGATTTGACAAGTGGGGAAAAAACTTGTTCACTGAGCTTGGAGTAGAGTTACATTTGTGACAAACCTCATCTGAGGAAGTGGATGTTGGGTGGAGAGCGGGAAATAGTGCCACTGAAATTAAATATAAAGTAGTTATTTAATGATGTTACTAAAATCTCGCTTAACAGAATGCTTGACCAAATTGGAAAAATCTTCCATTTCCCCATGTTTCACCTTCAGATGTATGAAATGTAAAAAATAAAAACAATTTTGCTTCAGGAAATTGGTGAAACAATTGCAATTTTAAACACAATACGGAGGAAGTTTGAAGATCAGAAAAGCAAGGAATTACTTTAACACCCTGGGAATTGATTTTACCAATTGGCTCACTTAAAGGAGGAAGGTGTAGGGTAGAACAGCCTTGGAAATTTTGCACACCGTCAAATAAAACACAATGGGGTAGGAGTTCTGCAGGGACATGCTCTGCAACCTGAGTAATTTGAGAAGATCATCAGACAAAAACCAGTGTAGGTAGCTTTACAAGCTGATTCTCTGCCGTTTTAAGGGATCAGTCACTGAAGTTTCAGGGGAAAGGCAGGAGATTCCTATGGAAATTTTACTGTATGAGCACAGTCATATTTTTAATATCATTCACTGATTTACAACGCTCCCCTGCCTGCCCGTGTTCTTCATATACATTGCATGTTACCGTGAATAGGATCAAACTTTCCAGGTATAGGCATAAAACCGTGACAGAAGGAGAAGCTGAAGGGGCTCTGATCACAGCCAAAATCTATCCCATAGGGTGACATCCACCACCAAACATGGGTGTAGAAATTCAGTCTAAATTGCATGTTCCAAAAATGAAATGAATTCCAAGTACCAAAAATTGATCCACTGAGTCAAAGGATACACATTTCAGAAGGACAGTACAACACAGAGGTACTAATATATTAGATGTTCAATGCACTTATCAAAGGGAAAAATTTCAAACTCACACATATTTTATTGTTTTAGAGTATTGGATACAGGCAGCTCTGGGGTATTACAACAGAGTAAATATGTGAGCACCAATGACCTTTAAAAGTAAAAGTAATAAGTCATTGTTAAATGTTTGTGTTGAGTGTTTGGGGAAATAATTCTATCCTCACCTTGTTTATGGGAGCTTGCTGTGCAATTTTTTTTAAGACTACAACAGTGACCACATTTCCAAAGTGTTTTATTGACTGTGAGTTACGTTTGGCCATCATAAATCATTACTTAATCGTTCAGGGTATTGAGTACAAGAGTTGGGATGTCATGTTACAAATGTACAAGGTGTTGGTGAGATCACACGTGGAGTATTGTGTTTAATTCTGGTCGCCCAGCTATAAGAAGCATGCCATTAAGCTGGAAAGGGTGAAGAAAAAGTTCACAAGGACGTTACCGGGACTGGATGGATTGAGTTACAAGGAGACACCGGATAAGCTGGGCCTTTTTTCCCTGGAGCATAGGAGACTAAGGGGTGACGTTATAGAGGTATATAATATCATGAGGGGTATAGATAAGGTGAATAGCCATAGTCTTCTTCCCAGAGAAGCAGAGTCGAAAACTAGAAGGCATAGGTTTAAGGTGAGAGGGTAAAGATTTAAAGGGGACTTGAGGGGCAACCATTTTTACACAGAGGTTGGTGGGCATGTGGTATGACCTGCCAGAGGAAAGGATAAACACAGGTACAATTACAACATTTAATAGACATTTGGACAGATACATCGATAAGAAAGGCTCCGAGGGATATGGGCCAAATGCTGGCAAATGGGACAAGCTCAGGTAGGCAACTTGATCGGCATGGACGACTTGGGCTGAAGGGCCCCTTTCCACACTATGACTCTGTGACTCTGTCATGAAAGTTACTATAGAAGTGCAAAACTATGTATTTCTATGGACTGTGGAAAGAATGCTTCATGCCACAGGAATGTTTTGCCTTTTCTAAGGATAACTTCCACTTCTGCTATTTATAGAATTTTCAATATAACATCATTAAAAATTTGAGCGTTAGTCTATGAATTAGTTGCTAGTAGTGTGGTTAGAAAGACTGAGGTGTTCATTGCATGAAAGTAATACCTGCATAATGCAATAATAAGGCTCAAGATATTGTGGACACACATGAGATTAGGATGCTACAATGGCACATCTATTGTAGCTGCTGCCTCACAGCTCCTTTGACCCAGGTTCAATCCTGACTTCCAGTCATGTCTGTGTGGAGCTTGAATGTTCTCTCTGTGACAACATGTGTTTTCTCTAGGTAGTGCAGTTTTCTTGGCTTGTCCAAAAGATGTGTGCACTGGCAGATTAAATGTCCACTGTAACTTGCCCCTTGTGCATAAGTAAGTGATAGGGTCTGGGGGCAGTTATGGGGTGAATCAAAAATATGGGATGAGTGTAAATGGGTGCTTGATGTTCAGCACTAGTGGGCTGGAGGGGCTGTTTCTCTGCAGTATGACAGTAACTCTACATAAGGAAAGGAAGGACAGAAGCATGATGACACAGCATCCTTGAATGATTCAACAGATTTTTTTTCCAACAGAATATAAAAGTAATTGTTGTTTGTCTCTGCTATCCAAATGAGGTCAGGCCTGGGAAATAAATGAATATATCATGTTCGTCAGGATACAGATAAAGTTAAGGGAGACCCTGGTGTCAATACCTTCAGTGTGGAATTATCTGAAGTAGTACCTTTAAACGACATCTTCAGTCCATTTGAGTGAAACCAGAGATAAAGAAAGGACATAACTATATCAAGGAGTTGGTGTACCCATTTGTGTGTGAGTGCCGCACTAATGGGCTGAGGTACTTAGGAGAGAGAGCATTTGTCAACTTCATGAAATGGGGTATTTAAGTTTGTGCGCAAACGATATATAGAAAACAGGTAATTTAACCAAGAGCTCTCTGAGATGAATCCTTCATGTTGGTCTTAACACCATAATCAGCTTGAGAAGAAGACCACAGCTGACACAGAAACACATCATCGTTTACTGCTTGACTAACCAATTCCTTCTGAGAAAATTGTCCTGTCACTAGTCACATCATTATACTGTGATAACTACAGCAACTAACATTTTGTTGTGAACCAATAAACCTGCCCTATTCCTTGACCTTTGGGGTAACCTGTGATCTTTGGTAAATGTTAAAAACGTATACATTGGTCTTTAATCCCTTTTAAACCAAAGTGACTGAGTGCATAAATTCAAACTGCAAATACACAAAACCTTCTATAAACAAATGATGATATGAGTGCAGGGAAAATAGGTGTCAGAGTTAATATACAGCTGTTTAACCTTCAGAAGGGCTGAAGCTCTTTCTTCAAATCCTTTGAGTGAAATAATCTTTCATCCAGCTCTTTGCAGTTCTTCCAGACAAAACAACTGTCACTGAAGCTCATCCAATCGTTACATTCAGTAATCAAAGGAGGAAAATATGAAAGATTACAAAGGAAGTTCAAGGACATGGGTTTAAATACCCCTGGGTGGGACCAGCACTGTCACAGTGTGCTACAGGGCTTCCCTCTTGAGTAAAATTTCTCCAATGACTTTCTGAATTCTTTCTACATTCAAGGAGAGTCGCTTAAGAATGGAAATGTTACGCTGCTCCTTTGTTTAACGTTTGGGATTAAGACGTATTATTAGGGTGGCAAAGTAGTCGTCAAGGGTACAAATGCATTTTAGGCAAATAGCCCACATCTAACTTACATCAAAGTGTACATAATGTTGACATTTATCCAGCAGAACTCTTAATTCTTTTCTTCTCACTGCTATTACTTTCTTCCTTAATGACCACAACAAGCTTATAAAATTTTCTAAATCTCAAATAAATACAAAATAGTCCCTTTACAGAGAAGGTGAATTCACTAAATCTGATCCTTTGTAAACTAACGCCCAAAAAAATGGATAGGAACATTTGGATTGTTCACTCTGCATCTCCTGATGCAGGGTTTCGACCCAGAACATCGATAATTCCTTCCCCCCACAGTTGCTGTTTGATCCACTGAGTTCCTCCAGCAGAGAGTTTGTTGCTTTAGTTCCTGTAATGTCCATCTTGACTCATGGATACCAGAAAGTGTTTTACAGATGATGGAGTACTTCTTGAAGTGCGGTAATGTAGTCAGACAATTTGTGTACAGTTACCAGGATGCTGCCTGGATTGGAGAGCATGTCTTATGAGGATAGGTTGAGTGAGCTAGGGCTTTTATCTTTGGAGAGAAGGAGGATGAGAGGTGACTTGATAGAGGTGTTCAAGATGATAAGAAGCATAGATCGAGTGGACAGTCAGAGACTTTTTCCCAGGGCAACAATGGCTAACATGAGGGGGCATAATTTTAAGGTGATTGGAGGAAGATGTCAGGGATAAGTTTTTTAACTCAGAGAGTGGTGGGTGCATGGAACGCACTGTTGGCAGAGGTTGTGGGGACATTTAAGAGACTCTTGGATAGACACATGAATGATAGAGAAATGGAGGGTTTTGTGGGAGGGAAGGGTTAGATCGATCTTAGAGCAGGATAAAATATTGGCACAATGTCATGGGCTGAAGGCCCTGTACTGTGCTGTAATGTTCTATGTTCTAAGCTCCCATAAATAACCGTGGGTTGATATAGTGTTACTGATTAAAGAATAAGAACTCAGCAATATACTGTTGGACTGGTATCTCCACTACTTGTCCATGTCTACAGCAGGGCTGAAACTTAATTACCATAGGTTGTGCAGAAATCCTGACTAGGAGCTTTAGTGAATAACAAGAGACCATTATTCTTTGGTTAAATACTTTAGATCGATGGATTATAATAATTTTAATATTACGTATATAGACACTATAACACCCTTCCCAAATAAGTGAAAATAATAAAAAAAAAACACAGATGCTAGAAATCCAAAATAAAACTGAAAATGCTGGAAATGCGCAGCAGGTCAGGCTGCATCTGTGGGAAGAGAAACAGAGATAACATTTCAGGTCGAAGTCTCTTCATCAGAACTAGGAAGGAGACAAAAGAAGCATCCCATTCTTTCTTCCCCTCCGTGTCGGGAGCTAAATCCCATGTATACTCATGATGAGTGCAAGGATTAATCTGCAAGTGATCCAGTGAGGCATGACTTCTGACCTCTAGGTCACCTTTCCCTTTCTACAGTGCCCCAGTGTCTGACAGGTCTTACTTATAAAGTAAAACCTTTTAGCCATTCCTCTTCACGCTGCAGGTCTTCCCTAGGTTACAACAGCGTTCCATTCCTGAGAACTGTTCGTAACCCAAACAGTTCACAACACAAACAGTTCACAAGCAGGAAATGGGGCCGTGTGCCAATATATTTAAGTAAAAGCAGAGGCCAATCAAGAGCCTCATGTAGTTAAACCAGGGCGTTTAACTCAACCATTCAGATTTTTCTGCAAGGTGCAATGAGATTATCATGAACTGAGTTCCCACACGGCAGAAGATGCCCGCATTCCTACTGCTGTCGCCAAATCCATCCCACCGGTCTTCCAAACTCTCAATCATATAGATGGGCTGTCCTTCAGTCGGGCGTTCATAAACTGGGGAGCTCCTGTAGATCATTACAGAGACTGATTAATATCTTAGCACCTTGGATTGTGGAGACTCACTCCTGGGCTGGCACAGGAGATTGGTGGGTAAAATTAGGGCTCATGGAATTGGGGGGCGGGTATTAACATGGATAGAAAACTGGTTGGCGGATAGGAAACAAAGGGTAGGGGTGAATGGATGTTTCTCAGAATGGCAGGCCGTGACTAGTGGGGTGCCACAGGGCTCGGTGCTGGGACCACAGCTGTTTACAATCTATGTTGATGATTTAGATGAAGGCATTGTGAATAACATTAGCAAGTTTGCTGATGATACAAAGTTGGGTGGCAGTGCGACATGTGAAGAGGAAGTTAGGAGAATTCAAGGTGATTTGGATAGGTTGGGTAAGTGGGCAGATACTTGGCAGATGAAGTTTAATGTGGATAAGTGTGAGGTTATCCACTTTGGGAGCAGGAACAGGAAGGTGGATTATTATCTGAATGGTGTGGAGTTAGGTAAGGGCGAAATACAAAGGGATCTAGGAGTCCTTGTTCATCAGTCACTGAAAGTGAATGAGCAAGTGCAGCAGGCAGTGATGAAGGCTAATGGAATGTTGGCCTGTATTACAAGGGGAATTGAGTACAAAAGCAAAGAGATTCTTTTGCATTTGTACAGGGCCCTGGTGAGACCACTCCTGGAGTATTGTGTACAGTTTTGGTCTCCAGGGTTAAGGAAGGATATCCTGGCTATAGAGGGCGTGCAGCGTAGGTTTACGAGGTTAATTCCGGGGATGTCGGGACTGTCTTATGCTGAGAGGTTGGAGAGACTGGGATTGTACATGCTGGAATTGAGAAGATTGAGAGGGGATCTGATTGAAACATACAGGATTATTAAGGGATTGGACAAGATAGAGACAGGAAATATGTTCCAGATGTTGGGGAAGTCCAGGACCAGGGGGCATGATTTAAGAATAAGGGCTAGGCCATTTAGGACAGAGGTGAGGAAAAACTTCTTCTCCCAGAGGGTTGTGAATTTGTGGAATGCACTGCCTCAGAGGGCAGCGGAGGCCAATTCTCTGGGCACTTTCAAGAAGGAGCTAGATAGGTTTCTTATAGATAGGGGAATCAAGGGATATGGGGACAAGGCAGGAACAGGATATTGATTGTTGAGGATCAGCCATGATCTCAAAATGGCGGTGCAGACTCGAAGGGCCGAATGGTCTACTTCTGCTCCCATTGTCTATTGTCTATTGTCCATCAGCCTAGATTTTTGAACACAAATCACTGGAATGGGATTTGAAGCCACCACTATTGTGGATTGGAGCTGAGATTGCTTGCAACCAAGGTCGACTGGATACAGATGGTATATTTTCCTGTCAGGGATGTTAAAAAGCTTCAAAAAATACTTGACCTGTGGCAATAGTTTAGATCTGTGCAGTGATGATTACATCGTATTAAGTAAACAGTAAGATGTTTGGCTTCTGTGAGCCATTGACAAGTATTTTGATTGTAAAATGCTGCACAATAAGATAGGCCTTTTTCGTTTGTGTTGGTACTTTGGAAGAACAATAAATGCTCAGTTTGAGGTTTAAAAAAGTGAGGGACTTCTCGAACAGGGTCACCTAGACATCTCCCCCTCAGCTCCCGCGATCCATTGGGCATGGAGGTGGTTTAAAGATTCACAGAAGAAAGGTTTCTCAAGGAGAGAGAGTTTATCTGGATAGTTTCACCATTAAATTTGCAGATAGGACAGAATGTTATAGAATCAGAGTCATGCAAAATGGCAAAAGGCTCGTCAGGCCACTGAGTTCACATTAACCATCGATCACCCATTTACACAAATCTTACTTTATTCTCTCCACATTCCCTTCCATCTCCCCCCCCCCCCCTCCAGATTCTACCATTCTCCAACACATTAGGGACAATTTACAGTGACCAATTAACCTCCTTAAACTGCATGTCTTTGGGACGTGGGTTAAATGAGTACCCGAAGGAAGCCCATGTGGTTCATTGGGAGAATGTGCAAACTCCACAGAGACTGCACTGGAGGTCTGGATTGTACCCAGCTTACTGGAGCTGTGAAGCAGCAACTTTGCTAGCTGTTCCACTGTACCACCCTTGTAACTGTGGGGTGCATCCTTTGCTCTGGATAACCACAGTTACATCCTATGGGAAGTCTTATTTCATGTTCTATATGTGGATGGGCCAGCAATCATTACTTCTTTTACCTCAATGCAACAGCAGATGGAAACCCAAAAGAAACTATTTTGTGATGAAATGTAACACTAAATAACACAATAGGATAGCATAGTTGGTCAAGACAAAACAGTTCCAGTGCATACTTTCAACTAAGCAAGGTCAGGGAGTCCATTATTAGGAAATGGAGAAACTGCATCTGCTTACAGAGGTTGTTGCTCATTCTATTCTATTTCAAATCCATGGAAGGGAAAACCAAGGCATAAACCTAAGGCTTCATTGATTACTTTCCCCAGTTTGTTTAACGTTCGAGATTATATGCCCCATTCAGGGACTGAGAACGTATGCATGTTTTCCCAACAATGATTGAAGGATAGCAAATAGAAGAAGGAATCATGGCTCATTACCCATTACAAGTTCACAAGATATTATCAGGTGTATAAGACTATATGGCCCACCATCCATAAAATAATCTACACCAGTCCTATGGCTGTAATTAAATGCTTCTAACGTTATTTCAGGATTTTTACTTTCATTACTCCGCATGAAAGTCCACTCTGCATTTTAATCACTTTCTGCATGAAAAACCTGTTCTCCATCCTAAGGTTTCCTTGCTGCCTTCTATGGGTCTGTATAAAATCTTCTTTTATATGCCTTCTCTTTTGGGTTGTTAAAGCCCAGGTAACTCCAGTCTTTCCATCAAGACGAGGGATGAGTATTCTATGGACAGCCCCAGGGGCTTGTTTCTCACTATATCAATGTGTGTCTGACCAGAGCACTGTTTAATCACAACTTCTTCTGAATTGTATTCTATTTTGACTACACGGTTCATTATTTTAGATATTATTACTATGTATAATGATAAATAAGTTAATTATTAGACACTGACTACCATCTCAGCTTAATCACTGCACAAGGTCTGCTGAATCTAAGATTTCTTCCTTTGCTTGCTTTCATGGTACACCAGAGAGTGTGCTTGCAAACAAACTCATCCAACAACAACTTGCATTATTTACCACAGTTAACATAATAAAATTTCCCAAGAGAATTCACAGGAGCATTATCGGACAATATTTGGCATCAAGACGCATAGGAATGTATTAGGTCGGGTGTTGATCAGAGCTAGCTTTTGAAAAGCATCATATGTCATCATTTTATTGAAAATATTGAACCTTAGATGCATTTAAGATCAATGCATCGCCACAAACCAAGTGGACAGATGCATTAAGACATTTAGCCCCCTCTTGAATTGAAGGGCTTAACTGAACGGGGTGTTTTCCTAACGGGGGAATAAAAGATGATGAAGTTTTTGAGGCCACACTTCGTCCCTAAGCCAAACCCAACTTCAATGACAAATATTCTGATTTGAGCCGCAAGCATCTTGATCTCTAGGTCACCAGTCTCAACAGGAACAAAGGCGGGGGATAGTCCAGTCAGCCCAGATCACAAGTTGGCTTCACCATCTCATGTTATCCTGTCAGTTTTCCCATGACCTTTTAGGTTTAGGTACTTTTAACAAGATGATTGTATATAAAAAAGAGTGTGCTGTTAATTTCTGCTCTTCAATTTTGGATCTATGCTTACCTGGTGAGAAATTAGCCTAAGGCCATTGGCTAATGCTATGCTACCATATCTAATTCTTGATACATTCAGGTCTGATGTGGGAAAAATTAGTGGGGATCCAGGTTAGAAATAAGTGTCCCCAGCTAATTCTATAAGAGTCTCTTATGAAGGGAGAGAAAGTCATCTTTGATAGCTAGCACTAAACTTGTGCAAAGGTATCAACTGTTGGATGTAATAACTTTGGTACATACAATCAACATCCAAAGACAAACTTTTCTACCATTATATTTTGCCTTTTTAGATTTGCTCTATTAGCCCTGCTTTATTTTTCAGCTGTTGAATGGCTTACTCAATACTGTTTCATGTGCAGCCTTATGATTTTCTTGCATTTATGCTTCCCTTGAAAGCTCAAAGCAATTTACTCTTCAGAACAATGTCCGTAAATCAACCACCACCTCTATAATGCTCACCAGCTAATGATGTTATCCTTGGGGTAAAGTATTACATTCAATGTTCTCCATTCATAGACTATCCTTGGCAAACTTTAATGTCCAATTTAATTAAGAAAGGCATGTTATGTAACAGCATTGTTGGCATTTGATCAGATTCTCTTGCCAGCAGCTTTTTTTGTAATAGTTTCTCCATTTCATGTAATACCCTAAGTTAAGTGTACCCATTTTATAAGGTGATCTGGAATTTCAACTTTGCTCTTTGTAAAACTGTTCAACCTTGCTTCTTTGTGAAAGCCATAGAGAGGGTGCAGAGGAGATTTACAAGGATGCTGCCTGGAATGAGGAGCATGCCTTATGAAAGCAGGTTGAGGGAACTTGGCTTTTTCTCCTTGGAGCGACGGAGGATGAGGGGGGACCTGGTAGAGGTATATAAGATGATGAGAGGAATTGATCGGGTAGATAGTCAGAGGCTTATCCCCAGGGCTGAAATGGTGGCCACAAGAGGACATAGGTTTAAGGTGCTGGGGAGTAAGTATAGAGGAGATGTCAGGGGTAAGTTTTTTTACTCAGAGTGGTGAGTGCGTGGAATGGGCTGCCGGCAATGGTGGTGGAGGCGGATACGATAGGGTCTTTTAAGAGACTTTTGGATAGGTACATGGAGCTGAGGGCTATGGGTAAGCCTAGTAATTTCTAAGGTAGGGACATGTTCAGCACAGCTTTGTGGGCTGAAGGGCCTGTATTGTGCTGTAGGTTTTCTATGTTTCTATGTTTCTAAACCATTGTAATGTCATCTACAATTCAGATAGCAGATTACTCTGAATGCTTTTAATGGTTTGGCACTGCAGCTAATTATTTGTCCTTGCTATGTGTGGTAACAATCCAATTAGCAATTAACACACAGGAAATAAAAGTAATTCCTGTGAAGAATACTCTGATACAGGAGCATGTAATTATCATTTGTGTCTCTCACACATAAAAGCCAGGTTCAAGTTCTAAGCATGTCTCATTTAGGTGGTTGAGAGGCCAAAGTGTTTGCAGGGCTTTCAGTTTGAGAAAGAAGGGTATGATTCCTTCAATTCCATCCACTGAAAGGTCTGCAGAGACTGCATGAGGATAAAGTGAGGCTTGTGATAGAATCATAGTTGTCCATTCTGGTGTCAGAACCTATTTTAGCCTTTTAGGATGATGGTGTTAGTGGGTGTTGGGTTAAAAATTCTATAATGAGCAGTACACCTCCTTCCCACCCACTTCTGAATTTAACAGTGATGGATCAATGTGAAAGCAACCACCCACTTGCAAGAGACAGGTCAATCACTAAACTGTTTTAAAGTGGCCACATTGCTCCAGTTTAATTTAACTTTCAGTTTTAATACATGCTGCTTAGGTTTCTCAAACCCCAGGAAATCCATCAGCTGAAGGGAGATGTGGAGGGTCTTTGCTAGTGTCAGCCAGGAGGACCCAAGGAGGACCATTCCACCAAGCTCAGAGCCACACAATCACAACCATTGTGATCAGCTGATAACATTCCCCAGTCCCTTCAAGGATTCGATTACACTACCACTCTCTTCTGCTGCGTTTCTAGGGAATTTACATCTGCTTTTCTCCTAGTTGCCTTCCTGCCCAACAGCCAGTCAGTCTGTTCACCGGGTTAGATGTGAAACTACTGAAATAAAGAATTAACACAGGCTGTATACAACTAGAGCGGTTCCCTTTCTTGATTGTTCCCTTTCTGCAAATCCAACTCACTCTCCACCCTAAAAGTGACCCTTCCTCCCAGGTAGTATTACAACCATTATCTCCAGCCTCATAGTAATCAGGAAGTAAAAAAATGTTTCCAGCTGAAAAATTAGTGATAGTGCGGAATTAATGTGGTATAATCAGGAAGGGAATATACTAGTCAATCTGTGCACTACAGGCCTTCGTTAAAGAGCAATAGGATAAGGCCCAGATTGTCTATTTCAGTGAAAGGAACCTGTCTTAATGATGTTGATTGTGACAAAGATGTTGGCCAGGGCATTGAGTCGTGGAGTTATACAGCATGGAAACAGGCTCTTCAGCCCAACTCAGACCAAGTTGCCTAACTGAGTGAGTGCCATTTGCCTGTGTTTGGCATGTGTTTGGAAGGATATCTATCCCTCAAAACCATTCCTATTCATGCACATGTCTAAATGGTATTGGTTTGGTTATTGGTATTGGTTTATTATTATTGTCACTTGTACCGAGGTCCAGTGAAAAACTTGTCTTGCATACCGTTTGTGCAGCTCAATTCATTACACAGTGCATTGAGGTAGTACAGGGTAAAAACAATAACAGAATACAGAGCAAGGTGTCACAGCTACAGGGAAGTGCATTGCAGGTAGACAATAAGGTGCAAGGTCAAACAAGGTAGATTGTGATGTCAAGAGTCCATCTCATTGTATAAGGGAACCGTTCAATAGTCTTATCAGTGGGATAGAAGCTGTCCTTAACCCTGGCGGTATGTGCCTTCAGGCTCCTGTATCTTCTGCCTGATGGGGGATGGGAGAAGAGAGAATGCTCTGGCTTCTTCTGGCAGCTTGTTCCACATATCACCACCCTCTTTGTGAAAAAGAAATCGAGGCTAATTCTTCTCTTCCTTAAAATAGTGCCAAAGGACCTGAGTGAGCAGGTGGAGCATTGAATTGTGTTTTTTGTTCTGAAAAACGGTATGTTGGATATTGTCACACTCCCTGGGCAATGGATTGGAACACACGTGATACTGGAATGGTCAGGTGTACAAGGTGTATAAGAACTTGGGACCGCTCCAAGGTCACTCATCTTCTGATTGTAAAAGTACCATTGTTGCTTCATTGTCACCACATCTAAACCTTGGAACTATCTACCCAGCTGCATTGTGGAAGTCCTTCCACCAGGACTGCATTGATTCAAGAAGATGACTCACTACCACATTTCAAGGACAATTAGAGATTGGTAATAAATGCTGACATTAGTAGAGACACCTTCATCCCATGTCCCTGAAGTAGATCTTAAATCTACAGCTTTATGAGCTGGAAGTGCTATCAGTTGAGTCAACATAATAGATGACAATTTTGTTCTGCTACAAAATTTGCATCACCTTCGAAACATGCTCAGCAGGTCAGGTAGCATCTGAGGAAGTAAAAACACAGTTAATACTTTAGGTTGATGTCTTTCCTTCAAGTTGGCAGATCTGAACTCATTACTTACATTATTGTCTGTCTTTATTTCAGATCTCTGGTATCTGCAGGGATTTTTTTTGCTCTTGGAACTAACATTATATCGGTGAGTGGATTGATTCAGAAGTCATCTTGTAGGAGACCTGTTCTTTACTTCTTGAACACTTCCAGGAGTTGAATATGGAAGAAAAATAACAATGCCTCCTGTTCGGAGAAGGAATAGTTTTCTGAAGTGCCTTTGCTCATTTTATCAGATTTCTTTTTCAATTAAGTACAATAACAAGTTTCAGAAAAGTATCTAACTTCAAATCCACCTCACACAGCCTTACCAATTAATATAGATGCATAATCAGCAGCATAAAATTCCAACATTTCCATTGCTGGTTCAATTGTCAATTAAAATATTCTAAACATTACCTATCTTTTAATTAAAGTAACCACATATGTTTATAAGCTTGAGCTTCAGACTAATTAATATCAATAATTCTGTCTTCTAAAATATCAGTCTGCTCCATAAACCAGTCAGTAATAGAAGACAAATAGTTAATGGTATTTAGATATTCCAACAAAGTTGAAAGAGATGTAATGTAAATACTGGCTAGCAAGAACCTTCAGCTAGTTTCAACACATTTACACACCCTGCTCAGGGGATCTCATTTTTTTTCCCTTGAATTCACCTTATTTTCCTGCAATACAAAACACAAGAATAAATAACCAGCATACATGATTACTGGGACTCTTTTGGCCACATTATTTTATACCCTTCTTAGACTTCAGAGGAAACTTCAAAGCAAAATCTCAATTGCCTGTTCTGGTGGTCACTGATGATTCCATGGAAATATCTGAAGAGTAGGGACCCTTCAAGTGCCTTACTTCAACAAATGCCACCAAATTAAATAGCTATCCATTCACCACATTATTGCATGATCATGTTGGTGCAGAATAGCTGTCTACACAGTTGATACACACCTAACATACAAACACAGGCAGCAGGGGTTCCCCACCCTTCAAGAACTTCTGTCCAGCCTTCTTAAGCTCTAAGCAAAGCCCTTCTATAAAAATCAAGTGCCTAAAAGTAATATTTCTTTTGTATAACACTTTTCACATCCTATTCAGATCATCCTAAAGCACTTTTGAACTAGTGACACTCTTCTGAAATGTACCTGGCAGCCAGTTTTCACATAGTAAGCTCCTAAAGCACCAATGTGATAGAACATAGAACACTACAGCACAGTACAGGCCCTTTGGTCCACAATGTTGTGCCAACATTTTATCCTGCTCTAAGGTGATAATAACCAGATAATTCACTTCAGTGATATTGATTGTGGAATACTTGATGGCCAAGACACTTAGGAGAATAATAGAAACATAGAAAACCTGCAGCGCAATTCAGGCTCTTTGGCCCACAAAGCTGTGCCGAACCTGTCCCTACCTTAGAAATTACTAGGCTTACCCATAGCCCTCTATTTTTCTAAGCTCCATGTACCTATCCAAAAGTTTCTTAAAAGACCCTATCGTATCCGCCTCCACCACCGTTGCCGGCAGCCCATTCCATGCACTCAGCACTCTCTGAGTAAAAAACTTACCCCTGACATCTCCTCTATACCTACTCCCCAGCACCTTAATCCTGTGTCTACTTGTGGCCACCATTTCAGCCCTGGGGAAAAGCCTCCGACTATCTACCCAATCAATGCCTCTCATCATCTTATATACCTCTATCAGGTCTCCCCTCATCCTCCGTTGCTCCAAGGGGAAAAGGCCCTCAACCTGCTTTCATAAGGCATGCTCTGCAATCCAGGCAGCATCCTTGTAAATCTCCTCTGCACCCTTTCTATGGCTTCCACATCCGTCCTGTAGTGAGGCGACCAGAACTGAGCACAATACTCCAAGGGGGTCTGACCAGGGTCCTATATAGCTGCAACAATACCTCTCGGCTCCTAAATTCAATTCCCTGATTGATGAAGGACAATACACCATATGCCTTCTTAACCACAGAGTCAACCTGTGCAGCCGCTTTGAGCGTCCTATGGACTCGGACCCCAAGATCCCTCTGATCCTCCACACTGCCAAGAGTCCTACCATTAATACTATACTCTGCCATCATATTTGACCTACCAAATTAACCACTTCACACTTATTTGGGTTGAACTGCATCTGCCACTTCTCAGCCCAACTTTGCATCCTATCTATGTCCCGCTGTAACCTCTGACAGCCCTCCATACTATCCACTAAATATCCAGCCTTTGTGTCATCTGCAAACTTACTAACCCATCCCTCCACTTCCTCATCCAGGTTATTTATAAAAATCACAAAGAGTAAGGGTCCCAGGACAGATCCCTGAGGTACACCACTGGTCACTGACCTCCATGCAGAATATGACCCTTCAACAACCACTCTTTGCTTTTTGTGGGCCAGCCAGTTCTGGATCCACATTGCAATGTCCCATTGGATCCCATGCCGCCTTACTTTCTCAATAAGCCTTGCATGGGGTACCTTATCAAATGCCTTGCTGAAATCCATATACACTACATCTATTGCTCTCCCTTCATTGATGTGTTTAGTCACATCCTCCAAAAATTCAATCAGGCTCGTAAGGCAGGACCTGCCCTTGACAAAGCCATGCTGAATATTCCTAATCATATTATACCTCTCCAAATGTTCATAAATCCTGCCTCTCAGGATCTTCTCTATCAGTTTACCAACCACTGAGGTAAGACTCACCGGTCTATAATTTTCTGGGCTATCTCTACTCCTTTTCTTGAATAAGGGAACAACATCCACAACCTTCCAATCTTCTGGGACCTCTCTTGTCTCCATTGATGATGCAAAGATCATCACCAGAGGCTCCGCAATCTCCTCCCTCGCCCTTCTAATTTGCCCTTCTTCAAAATAATATCATTGGACCTCTCCACCTGAGAGAATGACAGGGTCTCAGATTAAGGTCTCATTTGAAAGGCAGCAAATTTGGCAATATACGACACCTTTGGTACTGAAACATAGGATAGGCCATTCAACCCTTCAAGCTAACTTTGTCAGTCAATGTGATCATGCCTGATCATACAAGTTAAGTGCTCTACTCCTGATTTTCCCCCATTAACCTTGATCCTGGGCCTGCCCAGGTCCAACTACATAGATGCCACGGCCAAGAAAGCTCACCAACGCCTCTACTTCCTCAGGAGGCTAAAAAAATTTGGCATGTCCCTGTCGACGCTTACCAATTTTTATCAATGCACCATAGGAAGCATCCTATCTGGATGCATCATGACTTGGTAAGGCAACTGCTCTGCCTGTGACCGCAAGGAACTGCAGAGAGTTGTAGACATACCTCAGCACATCATGGAATCCAGCCTCCCCTCCATGGACTCTGTCTATACTCTCTGTCTAGGTAAAGCAGCCACCATAATCAAAAGCCCCACCCACCCAGAGCATTCTATCTTGTCCCCACTTCCATCGGGCAGAAGATACAAAAGCCTGAAAGCATGTACCACCAGGCTCAAGGATAACTTCTACCGTGCTGGTTTAAGGCTATTGAATGGTTCCCAACTACAATAAGATGGAGTCTTGAGGTTCAGGAGGCTGAAGGCCCACACTCAACATTTCAAGAACAGATTCTTCCCCTCCACCATCAGATTTCTGAATGGTCCATGAACATTATTCCTCATTATTCCTCTTATGCACTATTTATTTATTTTTGTAACTTATAGTAATTTCTATATCTTTATGTCTTGTACTGTACTGCTGACACAAAACAACAAATTTCATGACATATGTCAGTGATAATAAATCTGATTCTGATTATTCTGCATTCTGTTATTGTTTTACCTGATACTACCACAATGCACTATTGTAATGAATTGATCTGTATGAACGGTATGCAAGACAAGCTTGTCACTGTACTTCGGTACATGTGACAATAATAAACCTGTTCCAATCTCTATAGCTGTATGTAACTCCTTTTTGAATATATTTAATGATTTGGCCTCAACTGTTTCCTGTTGTAGAGAATTCCACAGGTTTTCCACTCTTTGGCTGAAGACTTTTCTCTTCATCTCAGTCCCAAATCCTTACCCTGTATCCACAGGCTGTGACCCTTAGTTCTGGACTTCCCCATCATCAGGAGCATTCTTACTGCATTTAGTCTGTCCCGTCCTGTCAGGATTCTATCGATGAGGTCTATCTCATCTTTCTTAACTTGAGTGAATATATTCCTTATTATCCAAATCTCTTTTCATACGTCAATCTTGCCATCTCAGGAATCGTCTGGAGGACTTGTGTTGCAAAGCAACAGCATCCTTTCTCAGATAAGGAGACTAAAACTGTGCATGGTACTCAGGGTGTGGTCTCACCTAGGACTTGTACAATTGGTATTGGTATTGGTATTGGTTTATTATTGTCACCTGTACCGAGGTACAGTGGAAAACTTGTCTTGCATACTGATTGTACAGGTCAATTCATTACACAGTGCAGTTACATTGGGCTAGTACAGAGTGCATTGATGTAGTACAGGTAAAAACAATAACAGTACAGAGTAAAGCGTCACAGCTACAGAGAAAGTGCAGTGCAATAAGGTTCAAGGTCACAACAAAGTAGATCGTGAAGTCAGAGTCCATCTCATCGTATAAGGGAACTGTTCAATAGTTTTATCACAGTGGTATTGGTATTGGTTTATTATTGTCACTTGTACCGAGGTACAGTGAAAAACTTGTCTTACAAACCAATCTTACAGGTCAATTCATTACACAGTGCAGTTACATCAAGTTAGTACAGAGTGCATTGATGTAGTACAGGTAAAAAAAGCAGTACAGAGTAAAGTGTCACAGCTACAGAGAAAGTGCAGTGCAATAAGGTGCAAGGTCACAACAAGGTAGATCGTGAGGTCATGATTGCAGTTACGCATTCTTGCTTCTGTATTCAATTCCTCTGGCCATGGAGGCCAACAATATTGTTTCCCTGCTGTACCTGTGGGCGTGCACAAGAACACCCACTCTTTTCATCTTCCCCCTTTTTCAATCTTTCACCGTTCATGTAATAATCTGCCATGTTTTTGTTTGCCACCAAAATGGATAAACTCACATTAATCCACATTATATTGCATCTGTTCACTCACTCAACCTGTTCAAATCGTATTGGATCCTCTGTGCATCGTCCTCACAGCTTTGTGTCATCCACAAACGTGGAATTATTATATTTATCTACACATCTACATCATTAATATATATTGGGAATAGCTGGGGTCAAAATACTGAACCCAGTGGTACTCCACTAGTTACTGCCTGCCACTCAGAAAAGAATCTCTTTATTCCTACTCCTTGTTTCCTGTCTGCCAATCAGTTCTTTATCCATGTCAGTGTCTTATCCCCATGGCTTTAATACTGCACACTAACCTCTTCTGTGGGACTGAATGAAAAACCTTCTGAAAGTCCAAATACATCACATCCGCTGGTTCTCCCTCATCCACCCTACCAGTTACATCCTGAAAAAAATCCCAATAAATTTGCCGAGCAAGATTTCCCTTTCATAAATCCATGCTGACTTTAAGCACTCCTGCCACTGTTTTCCAAATACTCTGCTATTGCATTTTTAATCATGGACTCCAACATTTTCCCCATTATCAACATCAGGCAAACCAATCTATAATTCCCTGCTCTCTCTCTCTCCTTAATTAATCATAGGGTTATATTAGCTACCTTCTTTATGGCACTAGATGTCAGGCTAGGTTTTCTGGAGTAGGAATTAAACCCAAAACTTCCTGACTCAGAGCTAAGAGTGCTGCTAGCAGAAACTGCAGTTGACACATGTAGCAGGTATGATTAGGCGTGTTCATGCAAGTTTTTAATGTTCTTTACCTCCCTGTACTTGGCTCCACTTGGTATCTTTCTGATGCACCAGGTAAGTCTGAACTTATGCCTAGAATTATGGGATGGAAATTATATCCTTGTAGTGCATCATTGTACTATGCTATTATAGTGCCAAGTGCAATGATTTAATTATCTGCGTTGGCAATCATTTAAACATTCTAATGAACTCTGAGTAACAAAATAGTTAAGTTGGCTATTATGGTAAAATATGTTTAGGCACATTGAGTTATTTTTTATCTTGCAGAATAAAACTTCTAAAGATTTTCTTTCAAATGAAATGGTTTCAACAGGAATGTTTTTTTTAGATAGTTCACATGTGCTGCTGTGTGTGTTGCTGCTCATAAATACCCTCGTTGGCAAAAGCAGATTAACACACATCAGTGCAACTAGATCCTACCTTCGAGCCTGCATAATTCCTGTCTAGAAACAGTCTGTTTGTATAATTGTGCTTCAGAGACACAATGAAAGCATTAATTGAAAGTGTGTGCATGTTGGAATTTGCAGTGGATGATGTAAATCCTATTGCGTAAAGCAGGATTGAAAATATTGCTTCCAAAAGCAGACAACCGTTTAACAGCATGACTAAGGCTAGGTTATCAAGTAGCTGTACTGACCCTTTACCAATGATTAAACATTTACCTGTCCTTTCCTCTGGACAATGCAGCCTTGATAGTGGGGTCTAGAAATCCGACTCAGGCAGTGGATGACCCAATTATTAAACACTGCGCCGGATATTCAGTTAAGTTACGGTTGAGGGAACTAAATGGGCAATATCACCCAGGCTGCAACAACACCTGAGATTTTTAGCTTTAAAAAAAGGATTAAGTGATCACAATTATATTTGAATCAGAGAGAGGAATATTAACTCTTTTCATTACTACCATCGGGGAGGAGGTACAGGAGCCTGAAGACCCACATTCAATGATTCAGGAACAGCTTCTTCCCCTCCATCATCAGATTTCTAAATGGTCCATGAATCCATGAACTCATTGTTCCTTTTTATTTTGCGCTACTTATTTATTTTGTAATTTTGCAAATGTCTTCAGATATACAGTGGAGAACATTCTGACTGGTAGCATCACCTCCTGGTAAGGAAGCTCCAATGTGCAGGATTGAAAGAGGCTGCAGGGGGTTGCAGACTCAGCCAGCTCCATCATGGGCACACCCTCCCCACCACTGAGGACATCTTCAAGAGGCAGTGCCTGAAGAAGGCGGTATCCATCACTAAGGATCCTCACCATCCGTGACATGCCCACTTCTCGTTATGACCATCAGGGAGGAGGTACAGGAGCCTGAAGACCCACACTCATCATTTCAGAAACAGCTTCTTCCTCTTCGCCAACAGATTTCTGAACAGTTCATGAACCCATGAACTCTACCTTGTTTTCCTTTCTTGCACTTTTTTTCATAACTTATAGTAATTTTTATGTCTTGCACTGTACTGCTGCTGCAAAACAACCAAATTTCACGTCATATAAAATAGTGATAATAAACCTGATTCTGGTTCTGATTCCAGGTCCCTGACCCCTCTGATTTCTCACATGAAGTAGCAAATTAGGCTGGCACTGAGCTGGCACAGTTCCCCTGGCACAGAACTTGTGCAGGGTAGCACAGTAGCATAGCTGTTAGCGTGAAGCTATTACAACACCTGCGATCGGGGTTCAATTCCCGTCACTATCTGTAAGGAGTTTGTACGTTCTCCCCATGTTTGTGTGGGTTTCCTCCGGGTGTTCCGGTTTCCTCCCACATTCCAAAGACGTACAGGAGGTTAACATGAGTTTAAATGGGAAGCGCAGACTCGTTGGGCTGGAAGGGCCTGTTACCGTGCTGTAAATAAAGTTTTAAATAAATGTATAATTTCAATAACATCACTTGGTGAAGATTGACGGAGTTCCCAATTTCTCTGCTTAATAATATTTCTCTTCTCCACTGCTCAAAGAAAGACAAATTTCTTTCAACAATGGATATACTACAACAGTACTTATGCACAGCAAGATCTCAGGAGCATTGATTGGCTCTGGGATGTAGCTGAGGGTGCTGCGACCCTTCTGTTTCTGAATCCAAATGGCCACAGTCTGCATGTGAGCCCAAAAGTTGTTTGACGTGGGAGCCGACAGAGTCGAACCGTGTGCAGTTCCCACTCAATATGTTCACTTTGCAGCAAACTGTGCAGCTATCAGCACTGGGGCAATCATTCTATATCCTCCTGGGGACTTCATTTATCCACTTAGTCAATTTTCAGCAATTCCGTCAAGGGAAATGACAAGCAGAAGTAAAAATCTCCCAATAGGAGAAGCCAAAAAAATCTGACACCATGTCAGCTTTGACATTTTCCAATCCTTCCACATTGACAGAAGCAACAAAGACGCTTTCAGATCACCTCCACATCTGAGAAATAGGGCAAATAGAAAACAAGGAGCAAAACTAACACTGGAATAACCACAAATCTATTTCCTTGAAACTATTTGACGCATCATAAATCTTTGTAAGCTGCTATCAAAACAGCTATTTAAAGTATCACATCCAGCCCTTGCTAAACATAAACTATGAAAGTCTGCTGTTCTAACTGGGTTAAAAAACAAAGAGAACATGAATCCACTCCTTATCTCGTCATCCTTCAACGATCATCAGATATTGTAAAAAACCGTAAAATGGAGCATAAAATGAGCACAATGTTAACTTATCTGTTGCTTTCCTTTTAAGTGGATTAAAAGGTTTTAACTCTCAGGCAGAGACCCTGAAGGTCAGTGTTGGGTTGTAATCAATATTGGCAGCAATGGCATGCTGTGTAGATGGATGAGTACTCAAGGCTAAAGATGGCAGATAAGGGCTATGGTTAATACTAAGCAGTTGGTAAATAGACTGCAGTCACATAATAAGTTACTTATTTTATTTCCTTTATGTTGTTATGTGCTGTTCGTCAGCTGAATGGATGGGTGGGGACCTGCTGGCCCTACACTGTACACAAGATAATAGCCAATGGTAAGGTAACTACAACTGCCAGGACACATTTACACTCACTCCTTCAGGGAAAGACATCACGTCAACTCAAAACCTCTTATATAATGTCCAAGATGGTGTAGTTAGTTCATTGGATGGAAAGTTAGAGGGAAAATCCCACAGGCCAACTGCCCACATTGGACTACCAATCACTTGTATATAAGGTCATAAATTCCCAGCCCTACCTGCAGTAGAAACCTAAGTCAGTAGCTCTCTGCTTTTAAAACGAAAGGTGGGCTTGAGACTCACTCTAGAAACTTGAACATGTCATTTCTAGGCTGACCCTTCAGGACATTCCAATGTGGCCATTTCAGAGGTGTCATTTTCCAGACGAGATGCTAAACTTTGGCCCCATATTCCATCTCAAGTGGAAGCAAAGGATCCCAAGGAGCAGAAGAGCAGGTATATATTCTGACCAATATTATGCACAGTTAATCTCATCATTATCAGATTTCCATTGTGAGAACTTGCTGCAATCAAATTAGCTGCAGTGTTCCCTGCATTATATCAATAATTGCAGGTCAACATTATCCATTTGGGTGTCAAGCACTTTCTAACATCCTGAGGTTGTGATAAGTGCTCAAGAGAGAGAGAACAACATAACTGTAATCACTTTTATTTTAAACTTTTTAAAGAATTTTTGCCTCTATACATAACAGTGTGCATTGCTGTCTAGTTATACCACATTTTTTTATGTCAAGGCAAACCAAAAGGAGTTTCAAACTATTGAAATACACTGTACAAGTCAGTAGAAAATTAGCCCAAATTATACTTAGGACTTACACATTAAATCACACAGAATCAAGTTATCTTACATCAGTTTGTGTCTGCATTGCTCGGGGAGGGCAATTTTAAACATTCCAATGTGGTGCAGTCAACTGTTTTGAGAAGCATTTGCAGCAAACCTTTTGGCTGTTTGTTAATATAAAAGCATGCTACACAATTACATAGAGCAATAGCCTGGTGGATCTGGCTCCTGAACCAGCAACCTCAGAGCCTGAGAGCTCTAAATTCCACCAAGGCAAGTCGTGAGACTGAATTCAGTAAATTTATTAAACTGCAGTGCAGGAATGAAAATTGTCAGAATGTCATATAAAAATCTACCACTTTATGAGATCTGGCTAATGGATAACTCTGGTCCAAAACATTTGATTGACTTAACCATCTGTAATGCTCAGACCCAAGCCCCGAGGGCAAGTTAGTATAGGTTTTCCACCTCCATGTGGATTTTGGCTTTTGACTACCCTTCTCTAATGGCAATTTCCCTTAAGCTACCAACCTTGATCTTTTACAGTCATACCACGAGAAATTCGTTCTCATTGGTCATGCTAAACATGCAGTTCTATAGTGGCTGTACATTATCGTCTGAAACCTTGTCCCATCAAAGCCACTGTTACATTAAAGTCCTGGACTTCAGTATGGAAAGAGGTAATTTGCCCTTCATGCTTCACCAGCTCTATCTAAGAGCCAACAGCTAGTTCTCTTTTCCCATAGTTCGGCAAAGTTTCCCAACTCATTTTAATGAATAAAATCTACTAACATGGGAAAAAAAGTGAAAGTGGCAGACAGGAAGAAGATAAGGTTCAAATTAACTTGACCCCTTTAAATGTGACGAACAGCTCTTTGGTTTCTCCTAAGGCATAAAATGCAAACTATAGTTCAATACCCCTTAGGATATAAGCTTAGTTTCATTGGAGTTTTACTATGTCTGGTATGAAGACTGGCTATTCCCTGTATCCCTTCAAATCAGGAAATTGCTCAATTGACACCAGCTCCAAGAGCACCAGTGAGTAGTTCCAGTGGGAATCCAATGGGAAGCACTTGCACTGGGAGAACTAAGTAACAAATAGCCAAGAGGTTCCGACTTCAAACTGTATGAGGCAAGCTACAATTAGCTTTGAAATGGACAAGCAAAGTGCAGGAAATCACTTGGAGCTGACCCAGTAGTTCTCTGACAAAGTCAGCTCCTATGTTAAGGCTAGCAATGTACACCTTGAGTAAATACAGCCTAGGGTGAATATCAGTTACTGAAACAAAGATGAAGCCTTGATAAGAGTGTAAAGCTTGTTTATAACAATCAAAATTTCTTCTGATCTTCAGTTTCCCATGCTAATTTTACATCATTATTGGTGAAAATGGGCTTTGAAACATCCAAGCTGACATAAAACTTTTCACTGTATCTCAGTACATGTGACAGCAATAATCCAATTCCAATTCCAACTCCTGATGTGCCATTCTTGTGGAATAGTTGGGGAATGTTGCATTGTCAAATGTATCATCTTTCAGATGAATGGTTAAACCAAGATCCCATCAATTCTTTGCAATCAACATAAAGGATCTCATGGCATTATATCTTGAAAAATAAGAGCAGAATTATGCCCTGTGAGGTAGTCAATGTTACTCAAGATTATTAAAGCTGTTCATTATTGGTCCCATCACATCAACCTTTGTGAGAATTTGCTGTGTGGATATAGGCAGATGAGTTGCCTAAACTAAAGTGGTGACTACACATCGAAAGTACTTCACTGACCCTTTTTATGTCCAGAAAAGGGACGTAAAAGACAGTTTACATTCCTTTCCAAATAAAATCAAACAACCTTAAAGAGAACAGGAAAAAAATATTCAGGATCTGACAGGTGATTTTGCTACCATAAATATTGTTTCTTTTCATGATGTGAAATCAAAATGGGTGCACTGGAAAATTGACCCATCAAGTAGGTATGTGGAAATCAAAAGTATAATTATAAAGAAAAATGTAGCTATTTAGTGCATGTTTTAGATTTTTATCAGGTCAACACAATCTCTCCAGAATAATCTGTTCAATGGAGCAGAGACGGTTGCACAGTGAAGCCAAAGAATAAACAGAACACAGACACTCAAAGATCATGAATCCTGAACATCATAAACGTCTAAAAACTATCCCAACAGACAGAGTCCAGTTCAGAATCAATGGTTACTTCACTATATAATAAAATCAAACTCCAAAACAAGTAGCCATGCATCATCAAAAATGCAGCACTTGTTTGTCTCCCAGTTTTCATGTTGTCCTCATTAGCTGCCTCAGAAGCTACAAAACTGGAATGAAAGCAAGACATCTTCGATCTCAAGGGGGGAGAAGGAGGAGAAGAAGAGATGAGGGGGACCTATTTCACCCAGAGAGTAGTGAGTACCTGGAAATCATTGTCAAAGAGTGTGGATGAATCAGGGTCGCTGACAGCATTTGAGAAGCCTCTAGACGAGTACTTGAATCGCTTAGGCACAGAAGGGTATGAGCTAAATGCTGGGAGATGGGATTAGTGCGTATGGGTGCTCACTGGTCAGCCTGGATGTGGTCGGCCCAATACCTTCTTATAGAGTCATAGAGAAATACAGCCTGTTTCCATGCTGTATGTCTCTATGACTCTGTAAGAAAGTATTTACAGTGACATGCAACTTTTTTTTCTTTACATAGTTATAGCAAGGGAACAGCCAGGTGGTCTCTGCTAATGTTTAAACCCTCCCCAACAGAGTTCTCCATGAAGATATTGGTTCTGATTCTGCCTAGGGTCCCACCTTTCTCAAAACCAGCCCTAATGCCTCTTATTACACCATCCATCCAGTGTCACATTCATCCTTTCTATGGTTGGAAAGTTATCTGTAGTCTTTGTACTCACACAATCCAATGCATATACACAAACATACAAGGCCACATCTAGAGCACTGTGTACAGTTTTAGTCTCATTTAGATAAGGTATATTATCATTGGAGACAGTTCAGAGAGGATTCTTTTGGATGATGCTGGATATGGCGAGGTTTCTAATGATGAGCCTTTGGTACTTAGAACAAGAGGCAATCTTATTGAAACATGTTAGGATCTTAGGGGCTGAGGTGAAGATAAATTTATTCTCTCAAAGGGTTGTCAGTCTTTGGAATCCCTTGCCCCAGAAGGTTGCATGATTGAATATATTTAAAGCCCAGATAGATTTTTATTCAGTAAGGAAAATTATGGTCATGGGGAAAGGGTGGAAAAGTGGACTCGAGGGAAGTTGGATCAGATGTGATCCCACTGAATGAAGGAGGAGGCTTGTGAAGCCGAATGCCTTCTTCTGTTCCCATTCTTTATGGTACATATGGTTTAGCATTGCATGCTGTTTTTCTCACATTTTATATCATTTAATTTTATTTTGTAGGGTCTTGCAATATTTTATGTTACGTTAATTGTGGGCCTTCATATAATATTGCTGATCATGTTCACAGTTTTTCCACAGACTTCAAACAGGGCTGTGGATTGTGCTGCTCTGTGAGCCTTCACTAGTTTTACCACACTGAGACAGGTTCAGGCCAAACTGAAAAAATAGGTCTAAGGGAGAACTATCTTTCACAGTTCTGGATAAGCTGGGCTGCTGATTAGTCAGTTGTGAAAGCTTTTTTTTCACTTTTCTTGCTGGCAGGATTTATTTTGCAACCCCGACCAGTCTCACCTTTCTCTGCCCTTGCCATGTTTGTATTGTGAGAATAGAGGCCCTATTGTCACACATACTGTCAGTGGGAAACATCAGACTGGTTTATCACCACAAGTTCCCACTTGTAGGGTTCCCTGAGATAAGTGCAGTCAGTCCAAGGATTACATAAGGGTTCCGTTCCTGAGAAATGTCCGTAAGCCAATTTCTCCTGTAGTCAGAAATATCGTTTTGCTCAACATCACTTAATGTAATTATTTTATTTCAGTGAATATTCACCCTAACAGTTCTCATAATTAAACTAATTGAATATATACTGTATCCACCATTAAGGAATACCATGAAAGCAGTCCAGATGAAGGATCTGCTTGTTTTTTGCTGCAGGTTGTAGCATCTGTAGTCTCATGTCACCATGAAACATTTTATTATTACTATCTTGAAAAAAGCTTTAAAAATATATGGGAGCATTTGCATAAAGTTAGATTTCCCTAAGTAAGGTCATCCATTACCCGAGGAGCCCCTGTGGGTTTTATTTCAGAAGTTAGCAGCAAGAGTGGGTAGCTGACTGCAAATCAAACATCAGTGTCTGCAATGTTTGCCCTAATGGGTACAGTCATTCCTCAAATTATGATCGTGATGTGTTCCTGGAAAATATATTGTTAAGCAAAATTTCAGAAATTGAAAAGACTAGGCAAACTGTATTATGAGCATTTCAGTGCAGTGCATTCCTCAGCACAGAGAATGGGATGATATTTGCTTTGTGAAAAATAACTTTATAAATCGAAGAAGCATGCCACAAAGAGTCAATGGTCTTGCAGAGAAAATTCATAAATCACATGTTCCTTTACTGTTTTGTGAATTATTACTTTCAATGTTGAATTCTCTCTATTTTATCTGTGTTCCAGCTTGTTTGTCCATTGGAGTTCTTGGAGACAATTAAATGTCTTTTCACCTAACTTCCACAAATAGTCTCAATGTTGTGCCAGTAACCAGCAACAACAGTGCTTTTGCCAAAAGATTTCAACATCAATGTAACATTACAGATAAAATCTGAGATACATGTCATTGAGTATGTATCATGTTGCCAATATAGTCAATAATATTAGAGGCCTGTGTCCTGTGGATGCCCCCACGGAACAATAGTTCAGTGTGAATTGTGGATAGTTATATTCCATTTACGACAGAAAAAAACATGCTTATTATAGCATAGAAGGATGCTATTCAGCCCATGAGGTCCAAGTCAGCTCCCGGCAATGCAAGACCATCAGTCTCATTCTCCTGTCGTCATGCAACTTTTCGCTCAGATACCCATCAACTCCCTTTGATTCTTTTGCCACATACTTGTACTAAGGGGTATTTTACAGCAGCCAATTAACTCACCAGCACACCTTTGGAATGTGGGAAGGAATAGGAGCACCCAGCAGAAACAGTCACGGGGAGGACATGCAAACTCCACACACACAGCACATAAGTTCAGAACTGAACCTAAGTCTCTGGAGCTGTGAGGTAGCAAAACTAACTGCTGCACCACCATCCCACTTCTTTTCACTGGAGCTTCTTTTGCAACCTAAGGCTGTCCCAAAACAATATAAAACTAATGATGTACTTATAAAGTGCAGTCACTGTTGTAATGTAGGAGACATAGCAGCCAATCTGCATGTTCCCATTAAAAAAAATTAATGTGAGCGGTAATCGAGCAATAAATATTAGCCAGAGAACTCTGTAGCTCTCATACCATTGGATTTTTTTATATCAGGCAGATACAGGCTTGATTTAACACCTCATCTGGAAGAAGTCATGTCTGATAGTCCAGCCTTCCCCAGCACTGTGCTATCCATGAGAATGATGAGGCGGGGTGGTAGACGTTGTCTATATGGAATTTAGCAAGGCCTTTGACAATGTCCCACATGGTAGACTAGTCTGGAAGGTTAGGTCACATGGAGTCCAGGGTACGCTAGCAAAATGGATACAAAATTGGCTTGGTGGAAAGAGACAGAGGGTGGTACTGGACAGCTGTTATTCAGATTGGAGGCTTGTGACCAGTGGTTTGCCACAGAGATCGGTGCTGGGTCCACTGTTGTTTTTCATCTATATTAACAATTCGTATGACAATATTGTTAACATCTTTGCAGGTGACACCAAAATTGGTGATGTAGTGGACAGTGAAGATTATCTAAGATTACAGCAGAATCTAAAAGAACTGGGAAAGTGAGTCAAGGAACGGCAGATGGAATTTAATACAGACTAGTGCGAGGCCTTGAATTTTGGTAAGTTAAACCAATTCAGGACTTACACAGTAAATGGTAATGCCCTGGAGAGTACTGTAGAACAGAGAGACTGAGGGGTACAAGTACATAGTTCCCTGAAAGTGGTGACACAGGTTGAAAGGATGGTGAAGGAAGCATCTGGCATGCTTGCCTTCATTGGTTAGTGCATTGAGTACAGGACAACATGTTGTAACTGTACAAGTCATTGGGGAGACCACGCTTGAAGTACTGTGCGTAGTTATGGCCACCTAGCTACAGGAAGGATGTCATTAAACTGCAGAAAAATATTCACGAGGATGTTACCAGGACTGGAAGGCTTGAGTTATAAGGAGAGACTGGGATTTTTTTCCCTGGAGCGTAGGAGGCTGAGGGGTGACCTTATAGAGGTATATAAAATCATGTATAGATAAAGATAAAGTAGATGATCACAGTCTTTTTCCCAGTGTAAGGGAGTCTAAAATCAGAGGTCATAGATTTAAGATGAGAGGGCAAAGATTTAAAAGGACCGAGGGAAAACATTTTCCACACAGAGGATGGTACATGTAACAAGCTGCCAGAGGAAGCTGTAGAGGTGGGAACAACTGCAATATTTAAAAGACATTTACACAGGCACATGGATAGAAAACGTTCAGAGGGCAAGGTGGCAGGTGTTGTCTATATGGAATTTAGCAAGGCCTTGAACAAGGTTCCACATGGTAGACTAGTCTGGAAGGTTAGGTCACATGGCGTCCAGGGTAAACCAGCAAAATGGATACAAAATTGGCTTGGTGGAAGGAGACAGAGGATGGTACTGGAGAGTTGTTATTCAGATTGGAGGCCTGTGACCAGTGGTGTGGGCTAAACACAGGCAAATGGGACTACCTTGGATAGACATCCTGGTCAGCATGGACAAGTTGGGCCAAAGGGCCTGTTTCTTTGCCTGTTTTGTGCTATTACTCTCTGAGTATCATCTTGGATTCTGTGCTAAAGTCTCCAGACTAGACCATCAACTAAAATTAATCCTTCACTAATTAAACAGTTGAGTTGAAAGAACAAAGCAAATGTGCATTATGTACACTCTTCTAATGTTTGTAGGGAAACAATAGTCTGCCACATGTTGCTACAACATTTAAAAATGAAACAATCATGCCAAATGACTCTGAAGTGGAGTTTGAAGATAATCCTTTAACAATAATTCACTGTTGTCATTACCAGGCAATGTGAAGCCTTGAAGATAATTAAAAAATGGATGTTAAAGCATATGGATGGTGGGATTTCTCATCTTTCATACTCCTAATATTTTGTCATGACAAAGAAGGAGGCCATTTGGGCCATTGATTATATGCCAGCTCTCAGAGCAATCTCACTAATCCCATTACCCGATTTATTTCTCCTTCACATTCACAATTCCACACTGATTCCCCCTCCACCCACCTACATGAGGTAATTTACAGTAACCAATTAAACTACCAACCAGCACATCTTTGGGGTGTGGGAGAAAACCCACGTGGTCACAGGGAGAACATGCAAACTCCACACAGACAGCACTGGAGAACAGGATCAAACGCTGGTGGCTGGAACAGTGAGGCAGCAGCACTACCTGTGACACCACTGTGCCACTAACATTTCTGATCAATCAGCTAAGATCTCCTTTAGTATCTATCTTGAGAATTGTACCCAGTGCTTTTAAGGTTTCACCTCCTATCTTGATTCCAAATTCATTTTCAAAGTTTATCAAATGATGTAGAATGTTATTAATCAAACACAAGATATGCAAAATAATTCACTCCTTAAAAGATTCATATGAGTAGTAAAGAAGGACTGGTTTTTCATTGAACCTGGGAAAAAAATTGTATGGCATAATCTCTTTGATCTGATGTTTACAAATCTTATTGGCCTTTTCAGGTAAGATTCACTGGTACTATTTTCAAGTTGAGGAGTTGTCTCTTGTTAATATTTATTGCTCAATCAATGCCTGTGGCCATCACAACATAACTTTTTTGTGAGAACATGCTGTATTGCAGGTTGGCTGTTGTGACTACACTTCAAATGTACATCATCACTTTAATAGCCCATTGAGACATCCTGAGGTTGTGAAATGAATATACAATATAACACTGCACTTAAATGGAGACAAATTGGCAATGCAGAAGCCAAACAGATGAAGGGATGCTGATGAGAATGATGGTGGCACAGTGATTAAGTTGCTTGACAGGTACCTGAGAGGCCAGGACTAACAATTGGGAGACCTGGGTTCAAATCTCACCACAGCAACTGCGGGATTTAAATTAAGATTAATAATCTGAAAGTAAAACAAAATCAGCTTGGCTCAGCAATATTGTCCATACTACTACTGAATTGTCATTAAAGAAAAGCATCTGTTTCACTGAACTTCTTCGAGGGATGAAATCTGCCACCTATCTGTCCTGGTCGATTAAGTCTCCAGGCCAACAGCAATGTGATTGACACTGAAATGGCTTAGCAAACCAGTTTGTCCAGGATTGAGGGATGGGTGATAAATGCTGGTTTAGACAGTGATGCACTCATCCTGTAAAATGAATGATTAAAGTCAAACTCAAAGACAAAGTCAAGTTTATTTTCATATGCACAAGTATGTGTTTGTACAGGTGCAGTGAAAAACTTACCTGCAGCAGCATCACAGACACATAGCATCATGTAAGGAGCATACACAAGAAAAACATAAATTAAACATAAATTATACAGAATTTTTACGAGAAAAAAACACAATTAGGAAAAAAAAGTCCATTTTAGTGCAACGTGATAAGAGTGTTCATTGTGTTGCTAATCTGTAGTGGTGATTAGGGTTTTGCTGAATGGTTGAAGGGAAGTAACTGTTCTTGAACCGGGTGGTGTAGGACCTCAGGCTTCTGTTCCTCCTGCCAATGGCAGCTACGAAAAGATGGCATGGCCCGGATGGTGGGAATCTTTGATGATGAATGTTGCCTTCTTGAGGCAGTGCCTCCTGTAGATACTACTGATGGTGGTGGTCGGGTGGGGGGGGGGGGGGGGGGGGCGGGGCGGGAGGGCATGTGCCTGTGATGTATTGGGCAGAGTCCACTACTCTCTGCTGCTTCTTACGTTCCTGCATGAACACCATGAAAGAGAATAAATAGAAAAGTTTACACGGGCAGCAATGTACATTCATTTGTATCAGCACAGTGTCCACCCAATATTAAGCCTTGAACATATAGAACAGAGAACATAGAACGTTACAGCACAGTACAGGCCCTTCAGCCCACAACATTGTGCTGACATTTTATCCTGCTCTAAGATCTATCTAACCCTTCCCTCCCACATATCCCCCCATTTCTCTATCATTCATGTACCTATCTAAGAGTCTCTTAAATGCCGGCAGTGTGTTCCATGCACCTACCACTCTCTGTGTAAAAAACTTACCACTGACATCCCCCATATATCTTCCTCCAATCACCTTAAAATTATGCCCCCATGTGTTAACCATTGTCACCCTGGGAAAGATTCTCTGACTGTCCACTTGATCTATGCCTCTTATCATCTTGTACACCCCTATCAAGTCACCTCTCATCCTCCTTCTCTCCAAAGAGAAAAACCCTAGCTCACTCAATCTATCTTCATAAGACAGCTTTACCTTGAGCTTCACTAATATTACACTGATCAAGCTTCCTGCTGGGCTACCCCAAGCACGTTGCAACAGAAGATATTTAAAGACATTGCTATGAAATGTGGATGGGTTAAAGGAGTTGGGGAAGTAGGGCAGTATTTAGGTGGGAGTCGGGCATTTAGGAGAGGGTCAGTCACTGACTGAGAGGGAGAAACTCATTCAGCACAGAGGAATGGATACCGATAATTTATGGGCAATGCAGAGAAAGCTCTGAATATTTATTTAATAGCAACCAAATACATAATTCCTGAAAGTCGTAATGCCATCAACACATGGGAAAAAGCATGGAGATCCAAACTGTGCACACAGGATGACTTTACTTAGCTTGCTGGGATCATCAATCCACTTCAAGGGGCTGCTCTATTGTAGTTGGAATCGCAGAGTCATTTGTAAAATATGACAAATTCTCAACCCTACCCTCCCAGGCTGGGGATGCACTAAAGGAGAGTGCTGATGATTGATTTACAACAATGCAAGCCTTATTTCTTGTCTAAAGCTCTATTCTAACAGTGGTGTCCTTTGGGAGCAATTTATGTCACTTCATTAAAGTTATTGAATAATTCAAAAAGTTTCAGTGCTGGGACTGACTTTAAATTTTCAAGAATAGACAGGAGATTCCACAGGAACTTTTTACCCTTTTCCCCATGGAATTACACAAACAAATTCACAAACTTTGCTTTTCAAATAACCTTGATTGAAAAATTTGTCCTCATCATGAGTGCTAATTGGTATTGGTTTATTATTGTCACATGTACCAAGATACAGTGAAAGGCTTTTGTTTTGCATGGCATCCAGACAGATCATGCCGTACATAATTACATCGAGGTAGTAAAAAAGAAAAACAGAATGCAGTGTAATTATTACAGTTTTAGAATTGTAATTTAAAAGAGTAGAATGATAATAATAACTGTAATGAGTGGATCTGCTGATACCAGCTCACAAAGAGATGCAATGCTCTGGCCCATCTTGAACCTACGTGTGTAACATGGTGATCACAATGCCTTGAGTTTGTCTCCTAAAATTCAGTTGTATTCAAGTTACCTGAATCAAATTTTGCAAGTGCTCAGGCAGTACTCATGTGTTCAGGTTACTTGACCGAGGGTAAATTTCTATCCAGCAATCATAGCCTTGTTATAATGTTTTGCCGAGAAATTAGTCGGCATCTATCCACATCAAACCAACAGCCATTTGTTCCTCTGCCTGCTGCTGTGAAATTCAGAAGCACACAAAGCCAAAGGTGTTGTTCATCACTGTGCAGGCCTGAGACAATCAAAGGCTCTCCTTCACAAGTTCCACCTGAATAAGATTTCTTTAGCTCCAAGTAATTGTGACTTGAAGGGAGTTTTATCATGACAAACACCTCCAGATCCATTAATAATTTTTGCCTCATCACGGAACTGGGGAGCAGTAGAGAGTTGGTATTGGTATTGGTTTATTATTGTCACTTGTACCGAGGTACAGTGAAATTCTTGTCTTGCCTACCGATCGTACAGGTCAATTCATTACACAGTGCAGTTACATTGAGTTAGTACAGAGTATATTGAGGTAGTACAGCTAAAAACAATAACAGTACAGAGTAAGGTGTCACAGCTACAGAGAGAGTGCAGTGCAGGTAGACAATAAGGTGCAAGGTCACAACAAAGTCAACAAGATGGTGAGAGTCAGCTACAGGTAAGATAGGCGGGGCCAAGGATGGAGTTAATGTCAGAGGTTGGGTTGATAGGGATGAGATTGAAATTCTGAGTGGGTCAGTGGTCATGGATGCTGAATGGTCAGGTCATAGATCACTGGGTAATGAGGGGTTGGATAGTTTGGAGTGGAGGGAGTTGGCAGAAGGCTGAGAGGAAGGGTTGGAGGGATGGACGTTGAAGACAAAGAGCCAGATAAGCATTTACCTCAGCACTTCCTTTATTCATATAGGTTCCCAATGTCACTTTAGCATGCTGCAGAAGGCTTTAAGTCACTGTAAGAGCTTGTATTTCGAGCTGGCATGAATGAAATTATATGCGTGAATGAAAATTATTGCTGCCTTCAGGAAGGGACTGCATGCCTTTGGGCACCACTGCATTTGTCCAAGATCACCTATGCATTAGTAGTCAAATTTTTCAGTGAAATTGGAACATGTAATGCATAAAAGAGGAGCCCAAGGAAGGACCCGATGAAGGTATAGAAAATGATGAGGGCCATAGATCGGATAGAGAGTAGGAACCTTTGCCCCCCGGCAGAGGTATTGCTCTGGGGAAAAGTCTAGAGTAAGGGGTAAGAGGTTTAGAGGGGATCTGAGGAATTTTTTTCACCCAGAATATGGAACATATTGCCAGAGGGATGTGGTGGAGACACAGACTCTCATAACATTTAAGAGCACTTGAATTGCCAAAGTGCCAAAGAATTGCCAAAGTGTAGAAGGCTATGGAACAAGTGCTGCTGTAAATGGAACTAGTAATAGATGGGTACTTGCTGGTGGGTATAGACAAGGTGGGCTGAAGGGCTTCTTTCTATGCTATATGGATCTATGATTAAAGATGGGGTGTTAGAGATTCCTCAGCTTCTCTGCTACCATGCCTCACTTGTTTCTCTCTTTTTCTGTTCTGATGAAGTGTCCTGGATCCGAAATGTTAACTGTTTCTCTTTCCACAGGTGCCACCTGACTTTCTGAATACTTATTTCAGATTTCCAGCATCTGCAGATTTTTTAAATATATTTATTTCTATCTCTGTTCTCGTGTCCTACCTAAGCAGAAAGAAGAAAAGAGAAGAAATTGTGTCAAAATATGATTTCTTCCGCTCAAGTAATTGTGATTTGAAGATAGCTTTATTGTGATGAACACCTCCAGATCCATTAATATTTTTGCAATGCCACACAAGTGGGCATGAACACAATTAGGTAGAGCTGTCAGTGAAGTTTAGAATGCTCAGAATTAAATACGCCCAGTTAACAATTAGCTGACGACAACCATATTTCCTCTTCAAGACAATGCAGCAGCAGCCTTGGAACAGAAAATCACTTGCACATGAGGACCTGTTGATGTATTTTCCCTTAACAGTGTCCTGTAATATCCTGCAAAATTGTTGGGTTTGCCAAAAGTGACAGAGCTAGAGGTGATTTATACCCCATGCTCAAAACCCAGTTTATGGACAGTGAAACTCCCAGTTTCCCCATTGAAATACTTGCTAACAATACCAACTGAATCCTACAGCTAACAAACTACAGATTTTACATAGCTTTTATGTTAACATTGCAGGAAAAAACAAAGCTTTATAAAATGTCTTGGGGTGGACAAAGAGTTGAAGCCTATTGGTAGAATCAATCCCCTGGGTTATTTCTGTAGTGACACCTGATACATGACCCATCAAGAAGCCAAATTCTCATTTATGCAGGTGTGTCCCTACTGCAAAGGGAACAGGATTTAAAACCAGAATGACGACAAACCATTAATGTGTTTTCCATGCACTGTCACAGGAGAGTCTGGAATGCCAAACCTTTGTGAGGGAATAAAATAATTTTCATGGTAAATGTGCTATGTAACCAACATCTTGAGTGATAAGTTTAAATAAGCAGAAGGTTGATTGAAGATTTAAGTTTGCAAGAGCATTGAGGAGCAGCTTTGTATGTGAAATCACTTTCTGCCTCAAAGAGTTCTGGTTTGTACTGCAGAAGAGTGTCTATTCTTAAAGGGTCAATAAACTGCATGGCAGAATGTTCTCATTTTGATGATGAGTTGCTGCTCAGGGAGGGCAGAGGAGACCATATGTTGGTCTGTTTTACCTTCATTATTCGTAATACGTGGGTGGCTATGGAGTAGATTAAGTGGGTGGTCTGCCCATGGGGTGTGTCCAATTTGGGGTGGAATTTGAATTCAGTTTTCCTTCTTATTAAAATCACCAGCAAAGAAGCGGTGGTGGAACGGTGTGTGCATTGGATTTGTGATATATAATCTGTGTAACATTAAATCAAAAGTACAGGTGCAACATCGTGAACATTCAACCTTGGTCAGTCATGGGATGACCAATTGTTGCTAGGATCTGGAAACCACTGTTGGAGGAGAGTTTGGATCTGGAATGCTTTCTGAAAAGGTGCTGGTGGAGATACATTCAAATGTAGTGTTCAAGGGGAACTGGAAAAAGTACTTGAAGGAAAATGAAATTGCAGGGCAGAAAAACACAATGAAGCTGGAGGAACTCAGCAGGCCAGGCAGCATCCATGGAGAAAAGTAGGAGGTCAATGTTTCTGGTCAGGACCCTCCTTCAGGACCTCCAGTGTCCTTGTGTTTTCCATCCAGATTCCAGCATCTACGGTCCTTTGTTTCTCTAAAATTGCAGGGCTGTGCTGGATAGAAAATGGGACTAGTTGAATAGTTCTTGCACAGATCCTGCATGGACATGATAAACTGACTGACCTCTTCCATGTTGTAACCTTTCCATCATTCTGTGATTCAGCACCTTGCCAGCTATTTTGCCAAAACAACAAACTTTGACTCAAGAACCATTGAAATTGTAGCAAGAAGGCACAGGGGACATTGGAAATGGAGACCTCTCCTGAGGTCATGCATTCTTTGTTCATGCATTCACTGTCTCAAACAGCTGGAATCATTGGCACTTCAGAAGCATGTAGTGCAGTACTAAGACAAGAAATCAGAGGTGAAGTAAGACATATGGCCTCTTGAGTTTGTGCCACTATTCAATACGTGCAAGACTGAGATTTTACATCAACATTGCTTTCCTGTCCAGTATCCAAACCCCTTAACTATGTTCAATGGCTAACGTCCACCACACCACATGCAGCTGTTGGATTCGACTGTTTTAATTAGTTTTTTAACATGTATAGTGTTAATACACCTCAAGTGGCAGCACAAGGAATGGTTGCTTACTAGCCTATTGGTTTGTCCATCAGGTGAATATGTGGTTTTTTCATTGGTTGGTTTGGCCACAAGTATCTAATAGGTTTCCTGATTGGACTATTGTTAGCTAAAGAGTATCTCTTATCTCAGGTATAAAAGGTTTCGCTTTTTGTTAATATCTCTCTTGCTCTTCCTCGCCCCCTGGCCTGAGCTCATCTTTTGTTCCCTTTGTCTCAGCTCATCAAAGCCAGTGCCATGTGCTCTGTGACTCTTTCTTTGTTTTAAACTTTTCCAATAAAACTTTGTGAAGCACCAAGTTGTTTTCAACTCATTCCTGGACTCCTTAAAGAACCTGTGGATTTGAAAATAACCGGATCCGACACAGCCAACTCCAGATATTCACTCCTTCTAGGTCTGATTCACTTTTGTCTTAAATGGCTGGCCAAAGGGGAAGGTTGATCACTTTTTTCAGCATCATTCCCATTAGAGTCTTAGAGTTGTACAGCACAGAAACAGACCCTTCGACCCATCATGTCTAGGCTGACCATCATGCCCATCTATATCAATCCCACTTACCTACATTAATACCATATCCCTCTATGCCCTGCTCATTCAAGTATCTGTCCGGGTGCCTCATAAATGTTGGTACTATTCCTGCCTCCACCACTTCCTCTGGCAGTTCATTCCAGATACCAACTACTCTTTATGTGAAAAATTTACCCCTCAGATCCCCTTTAAATCTCCTTTCTGTCACCTTAAACCTACCATGGGAAAAAGATTCTGGCTTTCTACCCCATCAATGCTTTGCATCATTTTATATACCTATATCATGTCACTTCTCAGCCTCCTTTGCTCCAGGGAAAACAGCCTATCCAATATCTCCATATAACTCAAGCCCTCCAGTCCAGGAAACATCCTTGTGAATCTTTTCTGCACCTTCTCAAGCTTAATGACATCCTTCCTATATTGTGGAATCCAGAACCGCACAGAATGCCCCGAGTGAGTTTTGATGCTTTAGATGTTTTAGATGTCACGTTACAGTTTTGTACAACTGTAACGTGACATCCCAACTTTTGTATCCAATGCTTTAACCAATGAAGGCAAGCATGCAAAATGCCTTCTTCATCACCCTGTTTACTTTCAAGAAACTATCTACTTGTACCCCTAGATCTCTCTGTTCAACAGCATTCCCCAGCCCTGTCATTTACTGACTATGTCCCGCCCAAAATGCATCACTTTGCACTTGTCTGAGTTAAATTCCATCTACCATTCCTTTGCCCATTTTCTGAGTTGTAAACTTTGACAACCTTCTTTCTTGTCCACTATGCCACTAATTTTGTTGTCATCCGCAAAATTACTAATCATACCACCTACATTCTCATCTAAATCATTAACATATGTGACAAACAACAAAGGGCCCAGCACCGCTTCCTGCGGCACACCACTGGTCACACACCTCCAATCTGATAAACAACCTTCACTGACACCCTCTGACTGCTACCACCAGGCCAATTTTGTATCCAATGGCTAGCTCACCCTGGATCCCATGTGTTCTCACCTTTCAGACCAGCCTACCACATGAGACCTTGTCAAAGGCTTTACGGATGCCCACGTATACACTAAAAATCGCCTTATCCTCATCAATCCCTTTGGTCAATTCTTCAAAAAAAACTGAATGAAATTCTCTACGACAAAGACATGATTTCCCACCCACAAAGCCACATTAATCTTCTCAGCTTCGGCCTCCCACATATGTCAATGAGACTCAATTGAGGCTTTCAGTACAGCATCTCATCCTTCAACTTGGGCACTATAAGTCATCTAAACTTGGTATAGATTTCAATGACTTCAGATAATGATTCTGCTGTTTCCCTTCACACCCTTCCTAGACTTGTCTTCAGTTTCTGTTGTCCTACTCACCACCCATTTTTGCTTCTACTGTTCTCTTATTACCTTTTATATTCCATCCTCCACAAGTTCCTATCGCTGCTTTTGTACTGGCTTAGAAATAGTTATGTCTCTGACTTAATTTGAAATCTGATGGAAGTACATCAACCGCTGCCCCTCTCCACAGACAATGCTGACTATTACCAGCATTTATGACAAATGCATATTTGCTAGTTCAGAGATATTTACAATTGTGCAAACCAGAATCTAAATGTGCGATGCAGCATATCTACCTGGCTGAATTGCTGACCATTGTGGTGAATGTGGCTAAGCAAGCCCTCTACAGCAGAGACCCCACTGACTGTGGTATATGTTAGAGGAGAGATATAAACACAGATAATGCTGGAAAGAGGCAGCATTTGTGGAAAGAGAAAGACAGTTAATATTTCAGGGTTTATTTTAGCCTTCCAGCACCTGCAAGATGTTTCTAAAATTTTATTCAGAAGGAACATCAACCAGTGTTGTTACAAGTTGGTTTCTGTCCTTGGCTCTCTCAGTCTGCCTGTAATGCTGGATGATCAGACTGACAGAGCCATTACCAAGACATCACTAATTTCATTGCTGGGTAATATGTGCTTCTTGTATGGATCAGTTATAACACAGGACTCCTCTACAGAAGTTAAGTGGCGAGGGTTAGCTTGGATGATGAGAGTCATTCTCAGGCCAATACTACCTACCAATGTTACCCCATGATCACTGATGTGTTACCAAACATACAAGTCCAGGCAACTTGTCGTTCCATCACAGTCAATTCCACAGAGAGCCGATTCTGACATCCAATTACCTCACTTCCACCTCCTGCTGGGGAAATACTAAAAAGCAGCTCATGAAGAAGAGACATACCACATGCTATCGCTGATGGAGAACAATGAGGCCCAGCCAAGTAATCACATCTCATTATCCATTATAAGAGTTAATGCATATTGTCTGATTTATTCTGAGCATATCCAAAGTGATATTTTTGGATGCATATGAGTTCACTAATTGCTTCATCTGCACAGTCCTGGGTAACAGATGTAGCAGAGCACTTTAACTGTTTGTGACCAGCAAGATTAACGTAATAGTTGGCAAAGGGACAGCATTAATAAAAGAAAATTCAGATAAAGCATATGTCCCTGACAGTGCCTGCCTTGTATGGGCGTTCAGTCACTCAAATCACCAGATCAGTTCATGGCTTTGCCTCACTTCGCTGTAATTTGTCCCTTAATGAGATCCCCTGACATTTCTTACAGTAATGCACATTGATATGCATGCATGTTCATATTTCTTCCATGTATGTACCTTCCTCAGCAAACACAATTGTAAAGAAGGATGGATAATCTAGAGTTTTATTTGTTGGTATCAGGCAGATAAACCTGGAAATTGGATTCAATTGCATACATTTCTTATGCATATTGATGTGTATTTCTCAAGTCAGCTGAGAAATCAGCCTGAGTGCTTTTGAGCGTTATTCACCTTAGCACAGCTGTTGTCTGTCCAGCATCACTAAAGATCCTCACCATCCAGGACATGCTCTCTTCTCGTTACTACCATTGTGAAGGAGGTACAGGAGCCTGAAGATTCATACACAACAATTCAGGAACAGCTTCTTCCCCCCCACCATCAGATTTCTGAATGATCCATGAACCCATGAACACGACCTTGTTATTCCTTTGTTTGCACTATTTACTTATTTCTGTAATTTATCATAATTTTATGACTTTACACTGTACTGCTGCCGCAAAACAACAAATTTCATGTCATATTCACATCATACTTGGATGAGGGGGGTAGAAGGGTGAGTTGGCAAGTTTGCAGATGACACAAAGGTTGGTGGTGTTGTGGATAGTGTGGAGGATTGTCGAAGATTGCAGAGGGACATTGATAGGATGCAGAGCTGGGCTGAGAAGTGGCAGATGGAGTTCAATCCGGAGAAGTCTGAGGTGGTACACTTTGGAAGGACAAACTCCAAGGCAGAGTACAAAGTTAATGGCAGGATTCTGGGTAGTGTGGAGGAACAGAGGGATCTGGGGGTTCATATCCACAGATCCCTAAAATTTGCCTCACAGGTGGATAGAGTAGTTAAGAAAGCTTATGGGATGTTAGCATTCATAAGTTGTGGGATCGAGTTTAAGAACTGCAAGGTAATGATGCAGCTCTAGAAAACTATGGTGCGACCACACTTGGAGTACTGTCCAGTTCTGGTTGCCTCATTATAGGAAGGATGTGGAAGCGTTGGAAATGCTGCAGAGGCGATTTACCAGGATGCTGCCTGGTTTGGAGTGTATGCATTATGAGGAGAGACTAAGGGAGCTAGGGCTGTTCTCATTGGAGAGAAGGAGGATGAGGGGAGACGTGATAGAGGTATACAAGATATTGAGAGGAATAGATAGAGTGGACAGCCAGCGCCTCTTTCCCAGGGTGCCAATGCTCAATACAAGAGGGCATGGCTTTAAAGTAATGGGTGGGAAGTTCAAGGGAGATATCAGAGGGAGGTTTTTTACCCAGAGAGTGGTTGGGGCATGGAATGCGCTGCCTGGGGTGGTGGTGGAGGCAGGTACATTGGTCAAATTCAAGAGATTGCTAGATAAGCATATAGAGGAATTTAAAATAGAGGGATATGTGGGAGGAAGGGGTTAGATAGTCTTAGGTGAGGTTTAAAGCTCGGCACAACATTGTGGGCTGAAGGGCCTGTATTGTGCTGTACTGTTCTATGTTCTATGATCCTATATAAGTCAGTGATAATAAATCTGATTCGGATCAATCACATTTATAATGATGTCATCCAGTGGACAGTAGCTACTTCCACATTTACTAATAGAAATGAGCTGATATAGGTGCAACCTAAGACCTGCGTTTTTCACACTAGGACATAAGAAAATAGAAGCAGAAATAGGCCTCAAGCCTGCCCTGCCATTTAATACGATCATGCCCGATCTATACAGGCCTCAACTCCTCTTCTGTGCCCATCCCCCATAACTCTCACTTCCTCGATCTTTCAGATACTTATGTATGTCCACTTTAAATACAACTAACGATCCGACCTCCACCGACTTCTGGGACAGAGAATTCCAGAGATTCACTACCCTCTGAGTTTTTATGCACCACAGTTCTAAGTGACTGGACCCTTATTTTGTATCTGTGTCCCTTGTTCATGACTCTCCCATTAGTGAAAACATCTCAACATCCACTCTGTCAAGCCCCCTTAGGATCTTATGTGTTTGAGTAAGGTCACCCTCAATTTTCTGAGCTCCAAGGAATATAGACTGTGAATGACCTTCACTCTCAGTAAAGGGAATGATCAAGTTGGCAAGATGAGCAAATTCAAGAGCACCCACTGGGACTTTGTTCTTTCTTGCCTGCATTCTCTGCTGGATTCAGTGACAGAAATAACAGCATCTCTATGTTATGCACCTCAGTGCAAAACCTGCAATTGTTGGCCTCTTGCTGAGCTTATCCCTCACTGTAGTTTAATGCCAGTCAAAACACGAGTGTTATTAGACCAGAGCATTATGTGGGGAGTGTCCAGACACACGAGAGAATGCCACCTTCCTTCCCATCCCCCTGATTTTCCTCACCTCCGTGCCAACAGTAGGGATTGTTCTTTAAGAGCTGATTCACTTCCAAGCGATCAGTATGGCAACTGCAGGCAGCTTTTATCTTTATCCATTTGTGGGATCTGGGTGTCACTGGAAATGCCAGCATTTACTGTCCATCCCCAATTGTTCCTGTTCTAAAGTGGCTCTTAAAAGTCAACCACGCAGGTCAGAGCTACAAGGATAGCAGATTTCCTTCCCAGAAGGAATTAATAAATAACCAATATTTTAATGACAAATCTGATAGATTTACAACATTATTTACAGATTTTTATTAATGAGTTGAATTTCAATTCTCCAGCTGCGACGTTGGGGGTCAAATTCGTGTCTTTGGATCAATGGTCCAGAATTCTGGCTGTTAATCCAGCAACTTAACCACAATGCTATGGTACTAGGAACCACACAGGTAATGTTGTATAACACAATTCCGGGTAAAAATTGCCTAGTTTTTTAAAAGTAGATTTTAGACTAATTTCTTGATAATTTTTGCAAGTCCCTGATTGGGCATGAGTGCCCATTTGCACCCCTACAAGGACAAACTCTACTTTCTAGCCAATACAATGCAAATCTTTACAAGATTAAATGTTTTAATAGATTTAATAATGGGATTGATTGTATGTGATTTGTGAAAATTCTGCCTAAGGGAAAAGAAATTAGCTTTTGATTCTAATGTGCTCCCTTTCAAACCTACTTCACAGTTGTTTGTGGATGGGTTGGGAGTTATACAGCATAGAAGCAGACCCTTCACCCCACCATGTCTATGCTAACCATCATGTCTATCTATATTATTCCTACTTGCCTGCATTAATTCCACATCCCTCTATGCCTTGTTCATGAATTACCTGTCCAGATTCCTCTTAATTGGTGTTACTGTTCCCGCCTCTACCATCTCCTCTGGCAGCTCATTTCAGATACCAACTACTCTTTGTGTGAACAATTTGCTCCTCAGATCCCCTTTAAACCTTGCGTCTCTCACCTTAAACCTATGTCCTCTAGTTTTAGACACCCCTACCATGGGAAACAGACTCTGGCTATCTTCCCTATCTATGTCTTTCATAACTTTATATACTTTTTTCATGTTACCTCTCATCCTCTTTTGCTCCTAGGAAAACATACCCAACCTATCCAATCTCTCCTTTTAACTCAAGTCCTCCAGTGCAGGCAACATCCTCATGAATCTTTTCTGCACCCTCTCCAGCTTCATCATATCGCTCCTGTACTTTAGCGACCAAAACTACATACAACACTCCAATTGTGGCCTAACCAATGTTTTATACAACTGTAAAGTGACGAACATTTTGTACAACTGTAACATGACAAAAGTTTTGTGCAATTGTAGCATGATGTAGATGTTGCTTAGTTGTGGAGGGAAGGTATTTTCATTGCTGCCTATTGACCGCAATCTGGCCAAATAATGGGAATATTGACCTAACTTTAACTCCAAGTAATAGTTCCCATTGCTGGTTATTTATAGAAACCCGAGGAAATAATTAGTGTTTTGAGTCATATCATTATTAGGAGAGGATTTTGGCCTTGCTTGGTTGATATTAATTTACTTTCATTAAGCGACATTTTTCCTTTTACTTTTAAATGTATTTTTACCACAAGGATGGTTAATGTATTCCCTCAAGTGCATATTTGGCATTGAACAAAGAAATTTAGTCCCACAATTACAAAGAGACAGGCATTGCTATAATGAATTCTTCAACCTTAACTAAATCCTGAACATGAGGAATTTGTCTGAGGAAGGAGTCAATGTTGGAGGGGCCTGCAGAATCCTTCAGGAAATGCAACCAGAATTGCCCAGGTTTTAAAGCATCATTTGAAGAAAGTGGAATCATTCAGATGCTGCATCGATCGGGTCAAATCTCCAATGTCAGCCCAAGAACCGAAGCATCCACTGCCGGGCGGATCAAAGCGCTGAACCAGAAAGCCTCCAGCATCTACCAGCATAAGCCCAGAGCATTAGCTGAGTCCCAAAGCATCTGTTGCAAAGGCTCAGCGTGGGTTAATAATATGTTAAAATATCACTTCTTGATAGATATATGAAATGCAGAAGAAACTGGTGATCAGAAGTGGAGTACATTGCTGCAAACTCTAATAAGAACATACAGCAGGGAGAATTTCATTTATTAAATATAGTTATAAGTTGGATATTTAAGTGAATATTTTACTCTCATAGAATCATAGAGTAATACAGCATGGAAACAGGCCCTTTGGCCCAACTTGTCCGTGCCGATCATGGTGCTAGTCCCATTTGCCCACATCACTCTAAACCCCTCCTGCCAATGTACTTATGCAAAGGTCTTTAAATGTTGTTATTGTACCTGCCCCAATCACTTTCTCTAGCAGCTTATTCCATGTACGCACCACCTTCTGCATGAAGAAATTGTCCCTCAGATCCCTTTTAAATCCTTCATTGTTCACCTTAAACCTATACCCTCTAGTTTTTAGTTCACCTTCTCTGGGAAGAAGACTGTGTACATCCATCCTATCCATACCCTCATCTGGTCATATTCTACATATGAACATAAGTAATCAAAACAGGAATAGACCATTCAGTCCCCATGCCTTCTCTATGATTCTATCAAATCATGGCTGATCTTTTACCTCAGTTTCCTGAACTTACTTCATATCCCTTTAATATCCAAAAAACTATCAGTCTCCACCAGTGACTGAGCCTCTACAGCCCTCAAGGTCTGTTTCAAAAATCCACTGTCCTCTGGGCAAATAAATCTAATCTCTGTCCTAAATTGTTCTACTGTAATGAAGAGTCCCATCTGAGGTCTGGATTTCCTTCCATCTACCTCTCAATTTCTTTCTCCCCTTCTTTAAGGTCATCTTTAAATTCTGTCTCTTTGATCAAGCTCTTTGTCACTCCTCAAATAGTCCCTTCTTTGATCTGGTGTTTTATTTGCCTGCTTATCCCTGCATGAAAGATGCATGCAAATCAAAAAACCTCTAGATGCTGGAAATCAGAAAAAAAACCCTGAGAAATGGGCATAATCAATGAATATCCACATCTGTGGGAAGGTAACAATGCTGAAAAATCTCAGTGCCTGAGAGACTGCTTATTCCTCAATGGAATCAAAGTAGATGAAATGATTAAAAGTGCTGGAAACACTCAACAGGTGAAACAGAGTTAGCATTCCAGGTTGATGATCTAACACCAGATGACCTTTAGTCCTGATGAAAGATCATCAACCTGAAACATCATAAACTACGTACCTCTCCACAGATGCTGCATGACCTAATGAGTATTTTCACCTTTATTCCATGTTTCCAGCATCTGCAGTTTTACTTGCTTTCAGATAAAATAATTAATTTGCTCGTGTAGTGTCTGGGTGACCTCTCTAGTGCTGCAGTGAGCAGCAGACAGGGAGAAAGTGCAGAAGTCTGCTGCATCCATTTGATAAAATACAGTGGTAAGGAAGCCAAGACTCATCATAACTCTGATCTCCATAGAGAGCACAGTCCAGGGATGGGAGTGTGGGTGAAGGTCTTCCTGAAGAATGTCATGGATCTCAGCAATGACAGCCTTGGAAAACCTGAAACTACAAATACTTTGTTTATCAGATAGGATGTGGTCTCTCTGAAAACCCTGTGTGATTAGGCTCTGCACTGAGAACATGTCTTTTTTGTTCCTGCTCAAGGTCCATAACACATCCTGAGTGGCCAGCCATGTCCATAAGTTCTTCTCCAGCAACAAACAATCCGCTGGATGAACTCAGCAGATCGAGCAGCATCTGTGGGAGGAAAGAAATTGTCGATGTTTCGGGACCTGTATCAGGGCCTGACAGTGCCTCAATCCCACATTTCCCACTTACCCAAGATCCTCAAGAAGGACTGTCTTGGTAGGCCCATTGTTTCTGCCTGCTCCTTCCCCTCCTATGCTCAACCAAGGCCTTCTCCAGTGTCTTGCCAGCAGTGTCACTATTAATGCATCCATTGTATGAATATATCAGTACTAAATGCTCGAGAAAATAAAATCATAGTCGAATGCAGCACACTTTATGGACTTTGGAAAATATTGAAGTTATCTACAATTGGCTCTGGAGCTGTCAAGTCAGGTCTCCCAATGTTAACAGATTGCCTCTTTAAATGACAAAGAAAGCAATGAACTAAAACCAAGTGCTCCTGGTTCATATCAAGACTGACCCACGGCAGTCATATCGTGGAGCTTTCAGTTCCAATTTATGTCAGGAAGACATAAAGATTGATATAGCATGTTGCGTGAATTGTAACCTCATCAAACATACATCTGATGTTGGAAATATAACAAATGCACTGTGTTGAATCACGCCCAACACTGCCTGATACAATTCCCCAACAGGTACAATTTCACACAGAAACGAACACTAATGCAAACTACTCTGAGTCAAACCAACTTTTGTACAATCACTTCCTAAAAAAAAGGGCATGAATCAATCCAATGTCCAGGCTGCAATCTAGGTGCCTTTGTGGAGATATTACCACCTCAAGATGCATACTAATCTATCACCAATAGATGATGTTTTGAAGACATTCGGCTGAACTGAATTTTGTTTGCTTTATATAAAGGGAAACTTTTATGAAGAATTTTTTTCTAACTACTTAGGAATCCAACTAATTAGTTTTTCTAACTAATTTCATTTAACTTTCCTTACAAATTCTCAGTCTGAAGGAAATGAATCTGATTTGGGAATATGTTCAGTTTAATAATTTATAATTATTTATCTCACAAGAATCTTGGAAAGAACCTATACATGGATGATTACTTTGATGTGAAACAGACACACATCTTTATTTTCCATTCCTTGAAAAGTGACTAATAGTTGACCTTTAGAGTACACAAATAGAACATTTTAAGAGAGGAGACAGATTAATCATTCAGGTGGGACTCTTCGTCAGAGCAGAATAAAGGAGCACAAGATTTTTTTCTTTCTCCACATGTCCCTACCACCTCCTTGTGCCACGTAACATCATCCCTGTTGTTATTCAATGATGAAAATCAAGAAAGAAACACATAAGCTGGAAATCTGAAGTAGAAGCAGAAAGTGTTGGAAACAATCAACAATTCAGGCAGCACCTGTGAAAAGAGAAAGAGACTTGAAATGTTAACACTTGTTTCTCTTTCCATAGATTCTGACTGACCTGCTGGTTTTTTAGTCATTTCCATTGTTACTTAATCATTGCTGAATTCACAAGCTTTCCCTTTGTTCTTTTCTGTACCTTCCTCCCTATTTCCCTGCCTCAAATTTGTTATCTCGCCAATTATTGCCATAAAAATAGAATGCTGGAAATACTCAGCAGGTCAGGCAGCAAATGTGAAAGAAGAGATGGTTAATTTTCAAGTTCATTACCTTCGTAATCAGTTCCCTTTCTCTCTCGACAGGTGACACATAACCTTTCCAGCATTCTCTATTTTTAGTAAGCACAGATCTTTCTCCTTCAGAAGCTTATTGGCCTACTGAGCCTTCCTGTACATTTTATTTTATTTATAGCAAGAACCTGTATTAATATAACCTCTTGAGATATCAGATGTTGAGGTGTTTTTCAATAGTCAGGTCAGACAAAAACAAAATATGAAATTGAGCCAAAGAAGGAGACATTTTGGTGCTGCACACAAGTCAAGCAGTGAAAAAATATGAAATTGAGCCAAAGAGGGAGACATTAGGACAGATGATAAGTCAAAGAGGTTGGTCTGAAGAAATATACTAAAGGAATGAAAAGTGACAAGTTTTATTGATTGAATTCTAGAGCTTTGGAGTTACATGATTGAAGATGGGATGAAGGAAATCAAGATCCTGAGAGGCCAGAATTGAAGGAATTCAGTGTCTTGGAGGGTTTTGTCAGACTTGTTTGGATATGTTACCTCATTTCTGGTCTCCACTGTGTCCAGCCTGGATACAACAACCGAGTGGGTCACCATCCAGATGGTACATCTCTAGCAGAGATCATTTGATCTACATCTAAAATTCAAAGAGGTTTCCAACTTCAACCAAATATCTCTTGGTTGCACAAACCTTTACTATGATTTCTACATCTCACTTATGTGAACTCCACTTGCTGAAGACATGACACACTCATTTTAATTGAAACTACTTTCTTTCTCTTTAATATCATGGTGATATTTTTGACTCAACTGCTTCTGTTTGACTCTGGAAGCCAAATGTGTTTAAACAAGGTTCAAGGCCATGCTCAAACGTCTCTTCGTCAATAGTTCTGCAGATGTGTACCCAAGGTAGTCCTGCAGTTGAGCAAGGAATTGACCAAGGGATCATGGATCCCTTGCTTCTTGAGAGCTTCTTTAACTATTCTGGCTGACCTCTTAGCTCTTGCATTTGCTGTTGGGTGGTATGAAGGGACATCAATTAGTTGGTATAATCACTTTGCAATCCTACTTGATGGAGCCTGTTTCATTCTAAAGGTAAATTTGCATAGTTTTTTTATTTCAATGAATATTTTAATTAATATTCATTTTATGTGCTTTTAAATATTTTTAATTTTGTTAACTATTTTTTTGCTTTTTTTAATGTTTTTTTTTCCAGATGTCTGATCACCAGAGACAGTTAGAAGCAGTGAAACTGCCTGATATCATGAGCGACCCCTGGGAATGGCCTTAATTTCCACTTCCTGTAGCCGAGTCATGGCTCACCACTTGTGTGGCTTGTGAAAGGACGTTGGTGGCAATGCTGGCAGATCCTTGGGGGCCAAGCAGCTGAAAAGTTTGAGTGTGGCTCTTGACTTAGCACAAATAATGATCGTGAGGTGTGGGGGGGGGGGGGGGGGGGGGGGGATCAGTGTAATCCAGCCCATTCCTGCAGAGCAAGTACACCATGTAACTCCGCTGGCTGACCTGGATCACAGTGTGAGCAACCACATGGAAATACAGAGAACCTTACGTCCTTGTAAATGAGTACACTACAGTGGTAGCATTTGAAATAAACCCATCTTCACCCTTTAGTCTTAGCTAGATAATAATAATGTCTGTGAAGGTGCAGGAATATTTAGAAAGAAATCTTTTCATGATTTAACTACTATTGCACTGTTTGAATAGTTTTGATTCATTAAGACAAAGGTATTCTCCAGGTCAATCTTAGCATCAGCGGTCAGAAGTCCATTGTCAAGTTATTAGCCAATATTCACCAATTAGCATCACACCTTAAGAATAGCCACATGGGCAAAGAACAGAAAGAACTAAGTGTGTCCACGAGGGTTGTGTCATTGATATAATCTACATACACTTCAGTAAGACCTTTGACAAGGTTCCTACACAGAAATTCGTCTAAAAATATAAGAACCTGTGAAATGGTTAGAGTAATGCTATTACAGCGCCAGCGACCCGGGTTCAATTCCCGCCATGTTTGTAAGGAGTTTGCACGTTCTCCCCATGTCTGCGTGGGTTGCCTCTGGGTGCTCCGGTTTCCTCCCACATTCCAAAGACGTATGGGTTAGGAAGTCCTGGGCATGCTATGATGGCGCCGGAAGCGTGGCGACACTTGCGGGCTCCCCCCAGAACACTCTACACAAAAGGTGCATTTCACTGTGTGTTTCAATGTACATGTGACTAATAAAGTATCCTATCTTATCTCATCCAAGGCAATTTGGCAAATTGAATCAGAATCAGAATCAGGTTTATTATCACTGACTTATGTCATGAAATTTGTTGTTTTGCAGCAGCAGTACAGTGCAAAGCCATGAAACTACTGTAAATTACAAAATAAATAAATAGTGCAAAAAAGAAGGAATAATGAAGTAGTGTTGATGGGTTCATGGACCGTTCAGAAATCTGATGGGTGGAGGGAAAGAAGCTGTTCCTAAATCATTCAGTGTGGGTCTTCAGGCTCCTGTACCCCCTCCTTGGTGGTAATAATGAGAAGAGGGCATGTCCCGGATAGTGAGGGTCTGTAGTGATGGATGCCGCCCTCTTGAGGCACCGCCTCTTGAAGACATCCTCGATGATGGGGACAGTTTTGCCTGTGATGGAGCTGGCCGAATCTATAACCCGCTGCAGCCTCTTGCGATCCTGTGCATTGGAGCCTCCATACCAGGTGGTGACGCAACCAGTCAGAATGCTCTCCACCGTACATCTATAGAAATGTGCAAAGTCTTTGGTGGCATACCAAAACTCCACTGATGGAGCACTTTGTATATTTGTGGCTGCCACAATATTGGATGCGTTTGCACTGGAGAGGGTACAAAGGAGATTCACCAGGATGTTGGCTGGGATAGAAGATTTCGGCTGCGAGGAGGGACTGGATAGGATGGGTTTGTTTACATTGGGGCAGAGGCGGCTGAGGGGGAACCTGATTAAGGTTTATAAAATTATGAGAGGCAGAGAGACATTAGGAAACTTTTTCCCATAGCAGAGGTGTCCAATACAGGAGGACATAGGTTTAGGGTAAGGGATAAGAGATTTAGATGGGATATGACGAAAAATTTTTTCATCCAGATGTTGCTTGAAATCTGGAATACACTGCCTGAGAAGGTGATCTAGGCAGGTATTCTCACAATATTTAAGAAATATTTAGATGAGCGATTGAAATGCCATGTAATAGAAGGCTACAAGCTGAGTATTGGTAAATAGCCTGCACAAATCTGGGTGACAAAGAGCCTGTTTCTGCACCGTATGATTCTATAATTTTATGACTCTATGACTCCATGAGAAGTCCTGTGGGCCAGGGATGTATCCCATGAAGGGTTAATATATTCAGGAGAAATAAGAAAGGGAAAAATAGAAATAATATTTCATCCATTTCTCTGAACAAAAGGAAAAGAATCACTATATTCTTTTGCAAATTTGGTTTCTGATTAAACTGTTCAGGTTGAGGAAGCTATTATGCGAAAGGCACCATATTTACAACTCAGTAATGGTTTGTTCGCCAGTGTTCAGTTAATAAAAAGGTTTGGTACCTCTCATCTAATTATAATTAGTAACTTCCCTTCAGTCAGACAAAGAAATCCCAGCATCATTTTGAATTATTTTAATAGCCTGCCTCTATTTTCACTGAGTGAATTTTAACAGTTCACAGAAGAAGATGAAAGGATTTTTTTTGTTACTTGGTACTTACCTTTCACCTTTAAATCTTGTCACTCATAGTCTAGACTCCAACTAACCGTATGGCTGAATGAATAGATTTTTGCCTCATCGGTTCATCAAAGGGACACAGTGATTGCTAGTTTTAGAAAAACGTCACCCAGTAAAGCTGCTGATAGTGCTGGAGAAGCAGACTTCAGTTTCTACTGATGGCACTACTGTTTGCTGTCAACCCCACTTCTTTTAATATTTGTATCCAAGTATCTGCCTGTTTATGTTCATGTCATGAGGGGTTGTCTCTCATCAGGATTTTACCTTTACCTCATCTTGGCTGAGTGGCCATCCTCTACACGAGCCCCAGGACAGTGTATGTTGGCAGACTACTAGCGAAGGACAGCTGTGCCCATCCCTCTCCTCGGATGATGTCCAAGCAAGCTGACTTCTCAGCTGCAATCAGTCTCTTGGGAGTGATCAGCAACGGAATGCTTCTGTATAACAATTTAGTTATTGGACACTGCAACTTGAATCTGCAAGGACAAACAGAAAAGAAATGCTATAGCATTCCGAAATGCCATGATTGCAGCAAAGCACTTTATTGTGTTCTGTAAAATAGTAACCTTGCTAATCAAAGGGCAGACCATTTACAAAGCAACTGTCAAAATCTAGCAGGAGGGCCTTAACCTCCAGACTGAGCTGGAACAATTACTCATGATTGTCCATGACCACTGGATCTTGATACCTGAGAATGCTAAAAATTCAGCATTTCGCCAGCCACGGTGCTGTTTCAACAATGTGGTTAGCTTACTTTATCAAGTTGCCTGCTTATCAGTTACAATCGGTACAGTCAGGAATACACTAACCAAAGGAATCTAAGGTGACTCAGAACTCCAACCCAGTCCTGGTGGAATGCAATTAAAAGGCAATAATCTTCACTGAGAGAATGTGTGCAATTTTCTTATTACAAAGATTTCATTTGTGCGTGAGATGATTGCAATGAAAACACTGCAATGGATTTAAAAGGACTTACATTTATGCAACATTGTTCACATCCCTTTCAGAATACTTCTGAAAGATTTGCAACTACCAGAGTATATCTGAAGCACAGTCACTGTTGTGAAATCAGAATGCAGCAACAACATATGTACAGCAAGCTTCCACAAACAACAAAGTGATGGTGACCAGATAATTAGTACATTTTCCTTGTCCAAAATTTCAAAAAAAAATGTTTTTGAACAGTTTTCCCCAAGATAACCAGTTATAATATTTTTATTCCAAGATCCCAATGTTGTCTGGCTGGCTGGTCAGAAATGCTTAAAAAACTTCAAATAATCTATGACTGGAAATTCATCTCCCATTGATTGTAGTAATGTTATATTGTAGAATCAATGCATTGCACTCTGTGTCTAAAATTCAGTTCCATTGACTTCAACAGAACTGACTGCAGCTGGCAGTAAGTAGTCCATTTGCTGCCAAAAACCAGGGATGAACTACTAGACAGAATAAACCTACACAACAATGTGTTGGGGAAATTAAAACCTCAGTGACTTACTCTCAAAGCAGCTTATGTTTGTCTTGTCCTTGATCTCCTACATTGATTTAAGCTTCAATTTCCTCTCAATCAGGGTCCACCTATAAAACTACCATGTTCCTGACTCAGCATTACAATACTCCATTTTAAAGATCTCAGTTTCGTCTCCTTTTTATTCCAACATGGGGACTAATAAGTTCATTTTAAAAACTTTTCTTATCGGAAATAAATATTTACTTTGATGAGAAACAGAATTTTGAAACTGGCAAATAAATCAATTACGGCTTTTTTTTAAATAGAGACACAAATGACTGCAGATAGTGGAATTTGGAGCCAAAAATAAGCTACTGGAAGAACTCAGCTGGTCCAGCAGCATCTGCGGAGGCAAAGGAATGGTTGACGTTTCAGGTTGAGACCCTGCATCAGGACTGAGAGTGCAGAGGGAGGATAGCCAGTCTATACATGTGAGAGGAAGGGGTGAGGCAGCTGGTAGGCGATAAATAGAACCATAAGAAATGAAGAAGACAAATGTAGGCAGGTGGAGCCAGGTGGGTATGGGAAGGGGGAAGGGGGGAAGGTAGAGACAGAGGCTGGTAAGTGATAGATGAAACCAGACAAAGGAGGGATGATGGGCAGATAGAACCAGGTAGGGGAGAGTGATGAGTCTTGGTAACAAGAGGGGAGGGATGGAAAAGGTGAACAAAGGGAGAGTGAACCTGGGTGAACTGGTGGGAGTGGGAAAGGAATGCAGGGGAAGTGGGTTCCCTGAAATTGGAAAATTCTAAGTTCATGCCATTGAGTTGTAGGCTACCCAACCAGAATATGAGGTGCTCTCAGCCTCACGTGGCAGTGGAGAAGGCCAAGGACAGACAAGCCAGTGTGGGAATGGGAATGAGAAGGATGGTCATTGTGGAGAGAGGGCAGGTGCTCTGCAAAGCAGTTGCCTAGCCTAAGCTTGGTCTCGCCGATATAGAGGAAGCGTCGTCAAGAGCACTGAATGCAATAGACCAGGCTGGAGGAGGTGTGGCTCACCTGCACGGGCTGTTTAGGTCCCTGGATAGTGGTGGGGGAGGAGGTGTAGAGACAAGTGTTGCACCTCCTATGGTTGCAGGGAAAAAACATTAGGAACAGGGGGAGTTTATTTTTAAATTATTTTCAGAGATTTTTCAAAGAACAGAGGTGTTCTCCATGGTCAATATTTATCTCTCAATTAGCCTCATTTAAAAAAAAATATCTGGTCATGATCACATTGCTTTTGTGGACGCTTGCTGTGTCCAGATTGGGTGCTACATTTCTTTCACAATGAGAGTGTCAGTACTCCAAGTAGTATTTCACTGACTGTAACATATTGAAGTCTTGAAAACTGTTACATCAATGAATATATTCCTTTCCTTCAATTTTAATATAGGTTCCTCACAAATAGTGAATGGGTTACCCTTGTAAACAGAATCATGGAATTGTTGCACCATAGAAGACCATTCGGTCCATTGGGATTTTGCTAGCTCATTGTAGAACACTTCATTCAGTCTCAGTACCCCACTCCTTCCTCATAGACCTCCAAGTTATTTTTCCTCTTTCCTTTCCAAGGCCCTTTCCAAGGCACTGACTGATTATGTCTCCCCAACTCATACAGGCTGAGACTTCCAGATTATAAAAACCCTCTGGATTAAAAGAGAGATTTTACTAACATCCCCTTCTGTACCTTTTGGTCAAAACTTTAAATTTGTGCTTACTGGTCCTTGAACTATCTACTAATGGAAATGGCTTCCCTCCCTGCACTCTACATGGTCCTGCACATCTCTATCAAATCTCCTCTTAATTTTTTCTCCCTAGGACAGTAACTCCATCTTCTCCAGTCCATTTTAAGAGCTGAAATCCTCATTCCTGGAATCATTCTGGTAAATTGTTCCTATACCCTCTCTATGACCATCAGAATCAGATACTAAACTCTGCTGTAGCTTAAGCAGTATTCAATAGAGGTTAGAACCATAGAACCATAAAACAGTACAGCACAACACGGGCCCTTTGGCCCATCATGTTGTGCTGACCTTTAAACCACGCCTAAGGCTATCTAACCCTTTCTCCCACTTATCCCCCTATTTTAAATTCCTCCTTAAGCTTACCTAACAATCTCTGAAATTTGACCAACATACCTGCCTCCACCACTACCCCAGGCAGCGCGTTCCATGCACCAACCACTCTCTGGGTAAAGAACCTTCCTCTGATATCTCCCTTGAACTTCCCACCCATTACTTTAAAACCATGCCTTCTTGTACTGAGCATTGGTGCCCTGGGAAAGAGGCACTGGCTGTCTACTCTATCTATTCCTCTTAATATTTTGTATATGCCTATCATGTCTCCCCTCATCCTCCTTTCCTCCAAAGAGTAAAGCCCTAGCTCCTTTAGTCTCTCCTCATAATCCATACTCTCCAAACCAGGCAGCATCCTGGTAAATCTTCTCTGCACCCTTTCCAATGCTTCCACATCCTTCCTATAATGAGGCAACCAGAACTGGACACAATACTCCAAGTGTGGTCTAACCAGAGTTTTGTAGAGCTGCATCATTACTTCACGGCTCTTAAGCTCAATCCCACGATTTATCAAAGCTAACATCCCATAAGATTTCTTAACTACCCTATCCACCTGTGAGGCAACTTTCAGTGATCTGTGGATATGAACCCCCAGATCCCTCTGCTCCTCCACACTGCCAAGTACCTTGCCGTTTACCCTGTACTCTGCCCTGGAGTTTGTCCTTCCAAAGTGTACCACCTCACACTTCTCCGGATTGAACTCCATCTGCCACTTGTCAGCCAGGCTCTGCATCCTATCAATGTCCCTCTGCAATCTTTGACAGTCCTCCAAACTATCCACAACACCACTGACCTTTGTGTCGTCTGCAAACTTGCTAACCCACCCTTCTACCCCCTCATCCAAGTCATTAATAAATATCATGAAAAGTAGAGGTCCCAGAGCCGATCCCTGTGGGACACCACTAGTCACAGCCCTCCAATCTGAATGCACTACCTCCACCACAACCATCTGCTTTCTACAGGCAAGCCAATTTTAAATCCACACGGCCAAGCCTACCTGGCTCCCATGCTCTCTGACCTTCTGAAGAAGCCTACCATGTGGAACCTTGTCAAACGCCTTACTAAAGTCCATGTAGACCACATCTATTGCACTACCCTTGTCAATCTTCCTGGTCACCTCCTCAAAGAATCCTATCAGGCTTGTAAGACACGATCTTCCCTTCACAAAGCCATGTTGGCTGTCCCTAATCAGTCCATGATTCTCTGAATGCTCATAGATCTTATCTCTAAGAATCCTTTCCAACAGCTTGCCCACCACAGACGTAAGGCTCACTGGTCTGTAAGTCCCTGGACTATCCCTACAAGTACAAATTACAAATATTACAAATAACCTCCTACTCATATCTTCTATTATGAAGCCTAGGGATCCATATGCTTTACTAACCACTCTCCCAACATGCCCTGTCACTTTAAAAAAAGTTATGCAGAAATGGACCCAAATCCCTGCAGATCTTTTACCTGGCTTCATCTTGCACAGAAAGGCTATGGGTAATCCCATTTGCATTTGAGTAACCTGTACCTGTAGCTGTATCCTCTTCACAAGCAATATCTTTTTCCCATTACTGAGCGATCCAATACCAGAGGACATGCATTTAAGGTGAGTGGGGGTAAGTTTAGAACAGACGTGAGGTGTAGGTTTTTTACTGAGAGAGTGGTGGATGCCTGGAATGTGTTGCCTGATGGGGTGCTGGAGGCAAATTCATTGGGGGCTTTTAAGAGGGGCTTGGATGGGCACATGAATGAGAGGAAAATAGAGGGATATGGGCGTTCTGTAGGTAGGAGGTATTAGCTATGTCGGCACAACATTGTGGGCCAAGGGGCCTGTTCTGTGCTGTACTGTTCTATGTTCATAAGTAGAAGATGTTCATCATACTCTCTACTTTATGCATACATAGGAAGTACGTGCTGTACACCAAGTAACTCCTTTTATTGTTGAACGGACTGCTAAACTCAGTTATAACATTTTGTCAGTTGTTTTTCAAACAAATAAGTGTCAATGAAAAGCATGGAAGTAAAATTATAAGTCAACCTTGTACTTGTGGAGGGTGATATTTAAATATGCACAGATGAGTTTATTTTCTAGGTCCCAAGCCTTTAATATAAGCAACGTTTTTAATCCAAAATGAATGGTTCTGATGTTACATGAGCAAGCCTTGTGACTGTCAGTACAAATTCTCGCATTGGTCAAAAATTGCTGGGCAAAACACACATATGAAAACAGATGGATGCGCAGATTTTCCTGTCCCTGCATCTGAGGCTGATGTATTGCCTGTATACAGCCAATACAGGAGGGGCAGCATGTGGTCCTAATTGGTGCCTGCTTAATGTTGCTTCCTAATAGTTTAAATGAGCAGAAAACCGAACAGGATCCCTAACGAGTATGGTCTCATCACAGCCCGATTTCAAGCACTTGTTGTGCCAAGTAATCCAACAGGCCCAAGCAATAAATCCAAGTTTTCTATGACACAGAGATCTGTGTTTTTATAAGTAGTGTAGTTGGGAACATAAAATTGCAAAGTGACATTGATTCATTAAACTCTGTGTTAACTGGTGGCAAATGAATTTCACTGAATGTAAATGCCAAAAACAAAGGTATAACTAAGTATAATTTTTTAAATGAATAGAATCCAGGAACAAATAGCTGTAATATAGTGATCAGAATTATAGATTCATCAAATTGTTACAGTAAAGAATGAGGACAGCTGGCCCATTGAATTCATGGCTGCACTATCCAATCAGTCCCAATGCATACTCTTTCTCCATAACCTTGGAAACTGTTTTTCTTCACGTATCTACCCTATTCCCCTTTGAAAGCCCTGATTGACTCTTTTTTACTATTCTGCGGGCAGTGAACTCCAGATTTATATTTATAACTGGTCAGATACTATAATAAAAAAAACACAAATGAAAACTTATATTCTTTTTATAAATGGAGAACTTGAATATAATGAGAATATATACAGTACCACGGAATGCATTACTCTGTTCCTGGGGTTGCACTTTGGAAGGGACACATTGATCTTGCAAAGAAAGCAGCTAGGAATACAGTTACTGCACTAAAACTCCATTAATCTTCTATCCTTGAGACATTGGTAGTACTGGACCAGCAGATTTTTCAGTCCATTGGATGTTATCCCTATTAATACTCCAACACACTTTTAGTTCATGTTTCTTTCAGATGTTACACAGTCAAATAATACATCTTCCAATAAACCCAGTAAGTTTAAAGGGAAACAGAACCAGGTGAGTTTCAAGGGAGTGTGGGAACCAGGATCTCAGTGAGTATAAAGGATGTGTAATAATCTGGGGCCTCAGGGAGTTAAAAGGAATCTGGGAACTGGGACTCCAGTGTGTGAAAGGGAGCATGGGAACTAGGGCCCAGGACTGTGAATGTTTGTGCAGCAACTGAGGTCCTGATGTGTGAAAGGGAGCGTAGGAACTGGGGACCCATTGTATGAAAGGAAGCATGAGAATCAGCATCGGGTAAGTCAGATATCGTACCATTGAGATTTCCAAAGGGTCAGGTTATCAGAGTTGTACTGTAGAAGGTTATCCAGCACTGAAGGCTAAACTTTGAGAAGAAACCACATAAACTGACATAAACCAGGCATGTATTCTTTACATGTGTATGGAGCATCAAGAAGTGACTTGATTAGCAAAAGAACCAGGAGTAACATGGGAAAACTTTTTTCATACAGCTCATGGCTGTGATGCAGAGCTTACTGCTAGAAAAGCTTGTGGAACAGAATGAATTCATACTTTCAAAAGTGAATTGGATCGACACTGGAGGAAAAGAAATGGATGATTGAGGGAAAAGAACATGAAAGTGGCTCTGATGGATTGTTCTTGCAAAGATCTGTCATGAGCATAAGACCATTAGATATAGGAGCAGAATTAGGTCATTTGATCCATCAGTCTGCTCTGCCATTCAATGATGGCTGATTTTTTTTTCTCAACCTCATTCTCCTGCCTTCTCCCTGTAACTCTTAACCCCTTTACTAATCAAGAACATAAATCTTTTTCTTAAATACACCTAACAAATTGGTCTTCACAGCCCTCTGTGGCAATGAATTCCACAGATTCACCATCCTCTGACTGAAGAAATTCCTTCTCATCTCAGTTCTAAAGGGGTGTCCCTTTCTTATAAGGCTGTGCCCTTGGATCCTAGACTCTCCTACTAATGGAAACATCCTCTCCAGGTCCACTGTATCCAGGTCTTTCAGTATTCGGTAGGTGGCCATCCATGACGGACCACATGGTCTCTTTCTGTACTGTTATGATTCTGTGGTTGAGTAGTTTTTGAGCTTGAAAGGAATTGAAAATCTAGAAGAAGAAAGAATATTTTTCTAGACTATCCACCCAAAAGAGAAAAAAAGCAACACAGAGAGAAGTTGGGAAATACTTCATGTAAAGTATGGTGGAAATGTGACATTCTTTCTCACAGAAAGCAACAGGTGAGAGCTCTGTACACAGTTTTAAATATAAGATCGGTAAATTTTGCAAATATTAAATTCTGGGTCAAGTTATGTCAATAGCATTAGAGATCAGCCGGTGAATGTCAGAAAGAGTTTGATGAGCTGAATGGAACACTTCAATTCTTATTTTGTATGGAACAGTAAAAAATCCTCCCTGGAATTAGCTAACATGGTATCATTTAATCCACTTCTGCATAATTGAATTGCAGTTTGGGATTGATTAGTTATTCCAGTAGCAACTCTAACACACAAACTTTTCCCAGCAGATCACAATGAGCCTTTGGCAAAACCAGGGCCCCATATTTATCCCTTGAACTAAGTAAGGCCTTCTACTGTCTCCAAACACTGCTGCCACTGACTGTGCTGATTATTTCCTCCCTGTTTTAAGGGAAAGGGCAATTAATCATCAATGTTATGAAAGGAAATATTTGCAGACATATTATTGGTGTCCACAACTCATCATGGCCAGATCTTTACAATCTTACTGAAATGGTGACTCCACAAAATACCTGTTTCTATGCGACCTTCACCAAGTAATTTTAAATAAGCCATGTTAAATGTTGTTTCAAGTGATTTATTGGCACCCAAACATGCTCAGAAACTAGCATACACTCTGAACCAAATCTATGACACTAAGCAGATTCTTTGCACCAAAGTTTGAAGGATTTGCCACAGAATATCATACCAGAACTATTCACTTCTGTTGTTTTATAGTGCAAAACACAGAAAGTAAACTGCCTGAGTGCAGAGATGTTTTTGATTTCAGTAGTTTAACTTCAACCTTCCACTTTGCAAAATAATAATTATTTCAAATTTGTTTTAAATTTGTTAGGAAGCTGTAGTTTCAGTGCAGAACACATAGATTTGAAAAAGCTATTTGTAGTGTGGATTTAATTGTTCTAAACACAATTGCACATTTCAGAAAGTACTACATATATCATAGAATAACATATAGTTCAGGATTTATATGTTCCGATGTCATAGAAAATAGCAACATAAATATGGCTTACATTAGTTTAGAAATAATGCCTATCATGTTTGACTTCAATTAAGATTATGTTATTTCCTGATTTGTAAAAACAGTAAAATATCTTTGGTTTACCTCACAAATGAATTTGAAGTGAACTCTGACACAACTCACATACAATGAATTTTTTCCAGATGCCTTGCTTCCCCTCGGAGTTCATGAATTGCTGTATTAATTTACAGCTCTTACCTTTTTACCTTTTACATCCTGTCAAATCCACACCATTAAACAAGAAGCTGTTTTTGTCTCCCTACCTGAATAACCTGTCCATGATTTTTTTTCTCTCTTCTACAACAATATCCCCCACAGCGGCTATCAAACAAGATTTAAGACTAATTGACACTGTTCTTCTGCCTGTAGGGTTTGCAATGCCTCTTATTCATGCATTCAACCTCCTCCACCCCCCACCCCCCAACAGCCACACATGGATTGAATAGCTCTAGTGATCTGCAGTGCAGATAACACTCCAATGCCTTCATTATACACATGCTGGAAATCTCAATGGTTGAACAATTGCTTTGTTAATGCAGTATACATACCCTTGCAGAGTACGAAAACAGGCAAACACTAGACTTACAGGGTCCTGGATTTTATAGAATTTTTAGAATTCCTCGATTAGGAACTACTGTGAACAACTTTCACATAAGCTTAAAAGGGAGCATACATAAAAGGTTGACATCTTTCAGATTGTGACCATTAATATCATCCATTGAGTAACACATGTGCCTGAAAATAGTTTGTCGATGGATAGCATGGGAACAGGAACCTGAAGATCCACACTCAACAATTCAGAAAAAGCTTCTTCCCCCTCTGCCATCAGATTTCTGAATGGTCCATGAACACTACCTCATTATTCCTTTATGCATTATTTATTTATTTTTGTAATTTGCAGTAATTTTATATTTTTGCACTGCACTGCAGCCACAAGACAACAAATTTCACGTCAGTGATAATAAATCTGATTCTGATGTGTATGTACTCCTCTTCCTTTCAATAAAACAGAATTTTTAGCAGGAACTCTAATGAACATAAAGCACTATCAGCTAAGGATGAATTTTTAGCAATGATCTTAAATAAGGAATAAAGGAGAAGTGGGAAAACTGAAGGCATAGCAAGAAATCTGCTGTGTCAATGAGTTTCATAGGCTAGAAAAGTTCCCTGTTCATCACTGTGGGGAGTTACCTGGTGAAGTGGGTGTGGCATTTGACCTTAGCATTAAGCAGGGGTGAAGGTTAAAAAAAGAGACACAATTCCTGCTGTGAGTGCTGTCCAGTGACCTACCAAGTTGGATAAAGGCAAGATTTGAATGCATTGCCTCCTCCAGTTAATGAACATCAACCCTCTCTGTGATACCCTCTATCTGAAAAATAGCCACATAGCTGAGGTACTGAACAGTAACTTCAACCAAAGCAAGTGAAACATTTTGGTGTCAGTCTCAGGGTTTGCTGAATCTTGGCAGCCAGTGGTGATATTCATTTTTTGTTTAATAGCTCATTGCAGCCTTGGCGGCTTTGATAGATCCTTTTCACTGCCATGTAAGGGGATCGGAGAAAATAAAAAAAACTGATAAGCTCAAAACTTTGGTGTAATATGGGTTGCATATTCCACATGACAGTCCTCCCATTAACAAATTAAACATATCAATGTCTGCTGTACATGCAAAAGTTAGCTCTGAAATTTAAGACCATGAACTAAAAGAGTGAGAGAAATAAAAGACAGCAGATGTTGGAATCTAGATGAAAAACACAATGATGCTGGAGCAGGCCAGGCAGCATCCGTGGAAAAAAGCAGGCTGAAGAAGGGTCCTGACCCGAAACGTTGACCGCCTGCTTTTCTCCATGGATGCTGCCTGGCCTGCTGAGTTCCTCCAGCATCATCGTGTTTTTCAACAAAAGGAGTGATCCTAGACTGTTTTATGAGATTTCTTTAGAGCCTTCAGATTGTAAAGTCCCAGATATCTTTGTGATTTATAATCCTTGATTGCTGTGAGTGCTAAATTAACTATTAATCTTTCGGAGTATTTTTAATAATGGGCAACACAAAAGACTGCCTCCAAATTCAAGTATAAATACACTAAATGGAATGTTCGCAAGAAACAAAACTAGGACAACATCCAGACTTGTGCTGATAAATATTTAAAAACATTCATGCTACACAAGTGCCCATCAAAAACTATCTGCAACAGAAGAGTCTAGCCAGCTCACAGCTGAGATTTTGTGTCATCACCATGGTTAATCTTTCACCATCAACTTTGTGGGTTTCACAATTGATCAGAACCTCAACTGGAGTAGCCACATTTATGTTGTGTGTTATGTTTAATGTGAACATGTACTGTAAGTGCATACTGGTGACACCAAGAAGACAGTGATCCATAATGCTAATACTATAATATATTTAAAGTTGCAAGGACAATTGTGCTTTGAAATAAAAAGTATGAAGGCAGTTATGCTGAGGCAACAGCTGTGGAGCAGGATTTGAGCCCACATTTATGAGGAGTGACCTACAGTGGATACTCAGACATTTCAAGTGCAGCTTGTGGTGAAGAGTTCAGTGAACAGAGAGATCAGGAGATTGAGTGAATTCATAATTGGTTGATCCCTTTCTGACTCTCTGTAAACACTGGACCTTTCTTCTTTCCTGCTGTCATCGCCTCTACCTTTCCGTTTTTTGGATTGTTGCCAAGGCTGTCAACCCTGACATGAATGTTTTCACTCTGTCCTGTCACACTCTTAACATTGCTGCATTAGGCTGGCATGTCCAAACTTGCTATAATATCCTTCAGCAGATCCTCAGAGATTTAGAATTGCCTCCACATTTCAGTGCAGTCCTCTGTTGAAGCATCTGACTCATTCTGCACTCGATTCAGTCACTCAACAATTCTGTAAACAACAAGCCTTGCAGACACTGAGCTCTTCCCCACAACTCACGCAGTCTCAACTTCTCTGTATTGCTCTCGACATCACCTCACTGTCGCACCTCATGCTGAGCCTATTGTTTCTTTCCTTGTTCATAGACTCTTGTTGTAGTGCATCTGTTGAACTGGCTCTCTCATGCTCTCAGGCTTTTCCTCCAAACAACTTGTCTTCAAGGTTTGTGAATAGTTCTATTGTTTTAAATCACCACTCTGCCAAAATAAGACCTTTGACCCAGTCTACTAAAAATGGACTGCCTTTCGTGGGTGCTGGATTTTTCTCTGAGATATCTCACTTTGGTCCAATTATCTAACCTACTTGTTGCTTTGCTCTACAGAAAATGTTGGAAACACCCAGCAGGCCAGGAGCATCTTTGGAAAGAGAAACCGAGTTAACATTTCAGATCAAAGACCTTTCTTCCACCCATGCCTTAGTTACCATAGCTGCTTTCCTGGATAGAACTGCTTGTATTTGCTACAGTCTTATTCCATGTTGTACTTTCTCTCACCATTTCAGGTAGCCACTCAGTAGCCATTGAATTCCTGTTTTCTATTGATATTTCATTTGAGCTGCAGTCCATAACCCTTGTCTGCTGGTTGAAGTCTCCTTGTGGTCTCCAAAGTCATCTGACTAGTGACCTGCTCCAATGGAAACAATACACTGTGAAGTTTGCTGCCCAAGGCTGTGATCTTTTCAAAACCACGGGTCCTCAATCTAAGTGACTCAGTTCACTCCACTCCCAGGGTTGCTCAGCCTATAACTGAGATGGTCAATTGGTCCCACCTGGCTCAAGTAGAGACTTAACAGTTCACTTCCCCCATAATTTGGAACGACTTTTTTGCAAACGTGCCCAACAGCATTCTGCGCTAGCAAATGATGGACACAGAGAGTGGTGGGTGCATGGAACACACTGGCATCAGAGGTTGTGGGGGCAGATACATTAGGGACATTTGGGAGGCTCTTAGATAGACACATGAATGATAGAGAAATGGGGAGCTATGTGGGAGGGAAGGGTTAGATAGATCTTAGAGCAGGATAAAATGTCGCCACAACATTGTGGGCTGAAGGGACTGCACTGTGCTGTAGTGTTCTATGTTCTATGTTTTGGGCTGGCACAGTGATGTAACTGGTAGAGCTGCTGTATCCTGGCTCCAGTGACTTGAGTTCAATCCTAACATTTGGTGTCATCTTTGTAGAGTCTGCACATTCTCTCTGTGAGAGCGGGGGTTTCCTCTAGCTGCTCTGGCTTCCTCCCAGATCCCAAAAAATGTGCAGGCTTGGCCACTCTAAATTGCCCTTAGTGTGGAGGTGAATGGTAGAATCTGGGGGCAAGTTGATGGAATGTAGGGAGAATAAAATAGGTAGGATTAATGTAAATGGGCGCCCAGTGGTTGATGTGGATTTTCTACACTGAAAGCCTGTTTACGCTCTCTCTTATGTTCTGGCGTATGAAAGACCAATTTGCTGCAGTATTAACATTTATATTCACAGTTGCATTAAGGGAGCTTAAATGAACTGTCGTTATCATCCTCCTTGAGTCTGCAACAGATATAAGTCAGGATTCTCAGTTCTACTTCCTCATTGATGGATTCTACCATACACATGACGCCCCAGTAGGACTGTTCCATCCAGTTGCCCCCTGTTTAGTCTGGTGCATATGGGGACCACAGTCTTTTTTTATACAGCACGGAATCAGGCCCTTCGACCCAACTGGTCCATGCCAACTATATTCCCATTTACCTGTGTTTGGCCGATATCCCGCTAAAACTTTCCTATCCATGTACCTGTCCAAGTGCCTTTTAAATGTTGTTAATGTACCTATCTCATCCGCTTCCTCCGGCAGCTCATTCCATATATGGACTACGCTCTGGGTGAAAAAGTTGCCCATTAGGTTCCTATTAAATCTCTCCCCCTCACCCTAAACCTATGTCATCTGGTTCTTGATTCCCTAACTCTGGGAAAAAGACCATGCACATTCACCCTAACTATGCCCCTCAGGATTTCATACACCTCTATAAGATCACCCCTCATTCTCCTACTCTCCAATGAAAAAAGTCCCAACCTGCTCAAACTCTCTCCATAACTCAGTCCCTCCAGTCCCGGCAACATCCTCATAAATTTCCTCTGCAATCTTTGTTGATTGTTGCCTTCTTCAATGACTTGCAACCCCTGCAGAATAGCCTATTGTATAATAACTGTAGCACCCAAACCTCTTGAATGGGGATTATAAGGCTGGATGACTCCTGTAACATACAAAGCCTCATATCTTTTGAACCTATATGATCTCCATCCTTTCACTCTTTTACACTCCAATGCCATGCTAATTTCCTGCTAAACCTACTAACAGTTTTCATGAGACATCGTTATTTGCTGCTTTATCAATATGCATATTCATAGTTGCTTCCTCAATCATAAAAGTAAGCTTTAATGAACTCTCATTATCCCTCTTGAGTCTATACTAAATACAAATGAGAATTCTCATTTCAGCTATCACACTGTCATTAGCATCTCCATGGCTTTTTTCTTGCTTGTACCTCAGAATTGAGCCCTGAATGAAACTGCCATGTGTCTTTACATTATCTCCATACTAATGGGAAGCTCCCTCTACTATATTGAGGACTTTTGCTTAAATCCTCCCATATGCTAGTCTGTACACCAAGTGGTCCATTTTTAGTGTTAAATAAAACTTTATTTTCAGTAATAGTCTCCTTCAAATTTGTTATTCAATAATAGATTATGATTTCTATTATTGCAGCCATACTTCAGAGAAGTATAGCTCTTATTGAAATAAAATGTACTATTTCATTTCATTAATATCCTTTGGAGAAGGAAATGAGCTGCCCTTATTTGAAATGGCCTACATAAGAAGAAAGACTTGGATTTATATAGCAATTTTATTATCGCTGATAAGATGTCTCAAGGCACATCTCAGCCAAAGAAGTCCAGTTACCACAATTATATGCTTACCACTGCTGTGTGGGGACCACTGTTGTGTAGAACCGCTGTGCCCAAAAATAATAAGATAAGAATGACCAAATTTTCTGTTTCTCAGTAATGTTGAGTGAGAGAGGTAGTCTCCTAGTCATCCAGGGATAACTTCCATGTTTTTCTCTGAAATCATATTTTGCAATCCTTTCAGAGACAACAGAATTTTGACTTGACATCTCAGTAGAAAGATGGCACCTTTGACAGCGTGGCCTGGGCCAAATATTTTTGTGCTTGTGTTACCTGGTGACCAAAACTTGACTCCTACCTCAGAAACAACAATGTTGGAGCTTAACCATTCTCTGAGCTGACCCATCAAGGCTCACAGTACAGGGGCTGTTTGAGGTGGGCAGTAAAATCAGAATCAGGTTTATTGTCACTGACATATGTCATGAAATTTGTTGTTCTGCGGCAGCAGTACAGTGCAAGACATAAAGACATAAAAATTACTATGTTACAAAAATCAATAAATAGTGCAAAAGAGGAATAACGAGGTAGTGTTCATGTCTAAGCAGCGAAGTTCACATAACATGAATGAATAAGATAAAATAGAAAGGCTTGTGAACTGAGGAATTTTGATTCATAATGCCATTTATAATGCTGCGTATGGAAAAGCAACTTGCACTTTTACAATGCTGCAGACAAATATACATTGTCCTTTATCAAATCCTAAATGTGCAATCGCGTATAAAATGAACAATTTAAATGTTATTAAATGTTAAAAATATTACTGAAATAATACAGAACAAAGAAGCTTTGTGATCTGATACTTTCTGTTGTCAAGCACAAAGCAACTCAACAAACCCTCAAAGGTATTAGATGTCTGGTTGTAATGTGGAAGAACCAGAATAAGTTCCCTCTAACCAAAGGGGCAAATTCCATATACACTGTTAAAAGCAAAGTTTAAAACTGAAACAATATCTTGATAACTACAAATGGTGATGATTGAAGTCACTTCAGTAACCTGTCTGAATATTTCAGCATCTATAAGCAAGAACCCAAAATCTCCATCAGTAGTTCTTATACTTTTCTTCAGCACTTAACTTAATGCACAGCCATTTCAGCAAAATATACAGGCAATAAACTTCACAGCCAATTCAAAAGTCATCCTGTTGTGACAACATTCAATGGGCAATACTCTTTTGTTGTCTGTGATGTAACAGCACTTTGAAGGTTTTTCTACAATGCTTGGTTCAGGTTCAGTCACAAATTTTAAAATAGTTTTTACTGCTCAAGAGTGATTCACTCCTTAGGCATCTAAACAGAAGAATATTGTTTTATATCATCTGATGAGAACTACCAGCCTTCTGAGTTAGTCATTCGATTTGGAATATGGTTGTGTAAAATACAACAATTAAGATATCAATGGTCCAGTGATTCCATTGTATCTTGAGGCAGGTATGTAATGTGGAGCTATAGCCTCAGTATCTAAATCTCAGTCAATTTTCCTTTCCTTGGGCAATAGTCAACCAGTCTACATTTACACCACATCTTAGGCAGTATCTGTCAATGTTTATGTCCATTAATGTCCTTAAGGAATTAGTTTGAGGGAACAAGACACGTAGCATCCCTTTCACATTACCTCAGATTACAGTGGGATGAAAACGATAAGAAATTGATGAGCAAGACTACACAGTCCAGTGCTCCCTACATATTGGGGTGTATATGCCTGTGAGCGTGCATTAAAATAAAACTGAAGCAACTTATCGTATAAAAATCTTGAAATATAATACATTGCTGCCACTCATTATGTTTTATTTTCACACCCATGAATTATTGTAGTATCTCCAGATATAAAATAGGAAATGAACAACTATATCAGTTATTCTGAACCTTGACACGGAAAAGCACTTTTACCTTCAGGTAACATAACATATCAGCAATCATTTTGATACCTTTTGCAGAATTTTTGCACTCATACAGATTACAATTTCATATCTGTTCTTGAGTAACTCACTCAACATAAGGGCAGATAGAAAATACCACAGTTGAAACCTGACAAAATATAACTCAACCTGTAGAATTTTTGGCTTAGGTCAGGAACTGTATAAACAGCAGATAAATGCAGTTGATTTATAGATCTTTGTATGAGGGATTAATTTAATCAAATAAAGCACCAAGCAAATTTAAACATTGTAAAGGAATTATATGATATTGTCTCTTAGTGAAGTCAAAGATGTTTAATAGGTAAAATATATTGTTAATAATATACTTTCCAGAAGATAATGGACATTATTGCTAGTAAATACTTGCAAATTTGGGATTTTGTCACATATGTGTCTGAACAAGGACATCCGAAACTCGCTGTCAGATTTTTGCCCTCGAATCTGTGATGATGGTGACACAAAGACGGCAAATGCTGGAATCTGGAACAAGAAGCAATCTGCTGGAGGGACTCAGCAGGTCAAGCAGCATCAGTGAGAGCAAAGGAATTGTCAATGTTTCGGGTCGAAACCCTACATCAGGACTGTGATGATGCTTCCTCTGCTGAACTCAGCATACTCTTTGCGGGATTATTGCTCACAGATCCTACCTAGGTTAGACCAGGATCAGGATTCACAGGTCCACTCATTTGAATGTAGATTCTTCAGCTACAAGAAGGTCAGTTGCATTGTTTAACTTATTTGTGTTTGGTGTAATATTTTTAACTATTTTAAGGTGCTTTTAAGTGCGGAGGGAGAAACACCAAGTTAACGTTTCAGGTTAATGAAAGTTCATTCTCTATTCTTCTGCAATTTCAGCTGTCATTCGTCTCCTCCTGTTTACTCCTTCTCAGACAAAACTCTACCACCCTCTTGTAGTCAGTACCACCATCACTTGTGTCTTTCATCCTTCCCTGCCTCCATCAAATCACAGACCTTCTCATTTGTTCTCTCTGTCCGTTGTCTCTTTCTTTCCAGGTTAAAACTTGTTTTATTTCTTACTTTCCTTATTTTTGAAATGGTGGCACAGTTTCTCTCTCCAAAGATGCTGCCTGTCCTGTTGAGTACCTCCAGCATTTTCTGCCCTTATTTCAGATTTCCGGCATCAATCATGTTTTACTTCTGAACTGCCAAAAGACTGAGGTGTTTACCATGAATTACGTTATGAGAAAATAAAGTTTCCATATTTTTAATACAGTTTTAGGAAAACATTGCACGAGAAGTTGCCCTCAGTTACACACAGGGTCTGATTGCAATAATGAATGTGGCAAGGTTCTGCCAAAACGTACTCAGTTGCGACAGTTTGAAGGAGCTCTTCAAATTGAATTTTTATTGTTTAAGGCAATCAGACACAGACTGGTCATGGTTTAAAACTTTTTAAATATTAAGAAATATCCAATTTACGAAGAAAATGCCTAGTGTGCACCGTAAAACCAGTAATTGATTCAGTATGACTTATTTTTAAACCATTCTCATAGTTTTAAAGTTAGGTTGCTCACAAATATTTTTGTAATAAATCAACTTTCACTTTTATTGCACCAAACCACTTAAAAATTAGCAATCCTTAGACTGTCCTGGAAGATTTTACATTTGTGAATATGTGAAAGAGTTAAGTTTGCAATTATGTAAAGGTTGTGCTGCTATTCATAGGTCCAGCAACCCAGATTCAATCCCGAACTCTTGTGCTGTCTGTGTGGAGTTTGTTTGTTCTCCCTGTGACCTCATGAGTTTCTCTCAGGTGCACTGGTTTTCTCTCACTTCCCAAAGACATGTGGCTGGTCACTGTGTAGGTACAGTGGTGAGTTGATGGAAAGATATATAGAGAATAGGTTACAGGGAAAATTAGTGGGAACTGGATTACACTGTGAGCCGACATAGGTGTGACAGGTCAAAATAGCCTCCTATGTCATTTGGAAATATATGTCAGTTGCCTTTGATGGACTTGCTTTTAGGCTCAAATGCCCAAAAAGGTGCTTGGAATTTACCCATATAGTTCAAGTTGTTCACATAGACACCTGACCCGAAGAACAATTTCCAGGAAGCAATGACTCCTGATGAAATTGGGCCATAGGTTTGAAAGGCTGGGGTCAGAGGTAACAATGATTGGTAGAAGTTGATTGGGAGTCGAGGGAGGGGGGTTGCGGGGGTATAGTTGATGAGGCACCAGCAGAGTCAGGGGAGCATTCCTGCTCTTTTGAATTCTTCAGGAAGGTAATAGGAGAAAGCAATCTCCAAATTTACCTGCTGTGAGATTTCCAGAGGGACAGGCCTGTGCGGATTAGGCATAGGACATCCTGCAGCTGCAATAGTATGATTTGCATCCATTTTACACCCAAAAAATGAGTAGTCTAAAGTTCTTCCCAAGTGCCTTGTGGAGAGAGAAAACATGAAGCAGAAAGAGGATAGTCTTTAATTAAAACCAAAAGTGTTATGATTTCCTTCAGAGCAATATGTAAGTGAATGTATAGAAGTAATTAAAATAATGGCAATTATCTCTTAATAATTCAAGAATACATTTTTGATTAGTAAGTACTTGTCTCACATCTTTTACCAGACTCGATTGCATTTATTTGATATTATGCTAAAGTTTAGGGAACAGTGGATAGATTTAATTCAAAATTATTTGCAGTCAGACTGCAACTCAAGAGGGCTGTTTCTCGGTTAATCTTGCTGAATTTGTTTAACTGACATGAAGGAATACAAACTCACACAGCCCCAGTGGGTAATCCAGAGCCATCAAAGTAATATTGGGCTTCAGCTCTGTAATAAGACACTCATTGGTATTAAACTATCTGACCAGAATAAATTGACCAAGACATGGATTTCACCCACATGGTTTCAGTGAGCACTGAATAAAATTTGTATCCCTGGACCGTGTAATTGTGTTTTCCTCTTATTTCAAAGTCAAGTACTTGGTAAAAAACATTCTGCAGCAAATTCCACATGTTACGATGTGCCCTATTTTCCCTACAATCATCCATTGTTGCATTTGCTGATATTTGATACACTGTGGGATCTTTTTGATGGAAAGCCTAAAGCAAAAGAATTATTCAAAAAAATGCACTGAAATTTAAAATCACAGCAACAAATAATAATTTCAGCTCTCAAGAAATTTCTCAACCAGTGCCTTTCTCTGAGATGTTTTAATTCAGGAGGAAGCAATTTCTCCCCCACTGAGGTTGCCATAAATGGACAGATTTACCATTGCAGGCTTGTTTAAAGTCTCTGATTTTCAGGTATGTTTGTACGGTATTATAAACATTGTTTCACTTACAACCCATAGGTACTGTTCACCACATATAACATTGGCATATTTGCTTACAAATATGAGATTTACTTGTTGGCAGCGAGTACAATCTTTTACCATTTACCAGTTCTCCAGTGGGTTTCATATTTCAACCGTCATTAATGCCAGAGGCAACATACTGGTACAAAGGAATGGAAACAGATAATTTGGGGTGCAGTGTAGAATACCCACCAATCTCTCAATGTACCTCTACTTATTCCTGGTGGCAGCTTAATAGATCCCCTTTCATTTACAGACTATGCCAGCCAGAGATATTGAAGACTAATTCTTGATTTCCTCTTCCTCATTGGATTCTCTACCCTCTTTCTGCGATTCAAATGGAGGTAACCCATTATTACATAGATGAAATTACACAGATGCTGAAAGCATCTTTCATTCCCAACAACATCGGTAGGTTTTGAAGCTGCCCAACTTACCACACCTTCAATAACTACCAGCCAATAAACACAAGCAATTTGGACTCATGCCAAACATTTATATGATTCACCATGTCCTCATTCAATTAATACTTCATAACCCCATCTCATAATTTGCAAACACTGCCGTTTAACTGTGAAGGACATATTGCCCAAATAGACTACAAAACACTCAGTAACACACTTCCCATTCTCTTGCAGGCAAAGGCACACAGCTGGACAAAGCAGGAGCTCATCGAACATTCACCAGAGAAGACAGCACTAGCCATTAATTGTACTCTGTTCTATCCTGTAACCTGATTTTCTTTTTTGGTAACGTGCATAAAGTTTTTCTTTAAAGTTAGTGAATCAGCTTCTATTTTTTCCATCTCGTACCAACCTGATGAACAAAGGTAACTCTCGTGAAAGGGTATGTGTAGAACGCCTTGGCACATCGTCACTTCAAATAAGCATTTGCCTTAATAAAATTCACATTGAGTCCACATGGAGTCCACAGTATGGAATAAACATTGCACTTAATACACGGTTGCACACAACTGGTTAAAGTTAGTGAATGTTAAAGATGTGTTTCCTTTTAATCAATGTCTGACAGGAAGCTGTGCACATTTTTAACTGAGTCTATTGTTTTTCCTTGTTAAGGAAAATCTGTCATTGCAAAGCTAATTTCTTTGCCCTGTTTTTAATCAGTGGCAATGATTATTTCATGGAGATTGCAATTAATAAGCATAATTTAAACTTTGTGTATGTTTCTTAAATTCACAATTATATTACCATATGACATTGAATTGATTTTGAGACTACTGCTTCCTTCTGTAACTAACCACAAATCATCTGGGATATCAAGGGAAATGGCATCAGGATTACAAAATGCTTGAGTTTTCAGGGTTAAGTTAAATGCATATTTGATGCTTAAACAACCCTTGTTACTGGATAAAGCAACACAGAGCTTGTCGGAAAAAATGATAGAGGAGAACGTGACCATTGACTATTAAAATGTTCCACACAAAGAGAAGAACATTGGTCCTTGTTATATTCAATATCCAAGAGGGAAAATGGTCGCAAAGGTTAACAGTTTCTTGAGGCAACGCCACACATCACAAAGACGTCTAAAATATGTCTGACTCCATATTGGGTGAGGTGATTTTTCAAGTATCCTTCCAGGCCACCTAAAACAAGCATTAGGCCCCACACATAAAATAAATGAGGTGCTTAATGTCTGCTTTGGGGTCGTCCCCACTAATACAGACCAGGAGTTGGATATGCTCCACACAGGAAATCTCCGATAGTCACTACAGAGGCTGCCAACAGAGGTATATTTTGTTTTTAAAGTTTGATGTTGAGCCAAGAGGCAAAGTCTTCACCCCAGTTCCACAGCTGTGTCTGTGGATATTGCCAGCCTGCAAGGCCAGTGCAGAATCATGCTCCACCTACACCCCACCAGTACCCCCACCAAACCCCAGATTTCCTATTGCATTCCCACCTATTCCAGGAAGAGCCACTCCTGCTACGATAGACAACCTTGGACTGCATCCTTATGAACTGGCAGCTTGTCCAAGTTATTGAAATGAAAGGATGTGGGATTTCAGAACAAAAGACACCACCCAGCTCATTATTCATTTCTCCACAGATGACACTGCATTCATCTCGGATTCATCTGACGGAGTGCAAACCATAGTAAACCAATTCTCTTATGCATACACCAAGTTCAGCATGGCAATCAGTATCAAGAAAGCAATTGTCATATCACAGGGTGCAAACATCCCAGCCAAAATCCAGGTTCTGGGCAATGTCATTCTCTTCTGCTCTCTCTACACCATCCTTACCAGGTCACTTAGGCTACATAGGTGGCCTGATGTGAAAATTATCAAAGTCTCAACTGCCTTTGGTAAACTTGCCTCAGGCCTTTGGATTGACCAACAGCTAATTCTAAATATGAACCTATCAGGCTTGAGTCCTCAGTGATTGAAAAGCAAAAAAACTTACTGATTCTGGAAATCTGAAAGAAAAACCGGAAGAACTGAAACTATTCGGCAGGTCAAGCAGCATCTGCAGAGTCAGAGGCTTGCAGGGTTTCCCTGGCTGGACACATGGAGTGCATGCCTCAAGACTGTGCATGATGTCTAACAGAAGCCGTGCCAGTCACAATACAGGGCCCTCACCAAGCTCAGATGGACCTGGAAGTGAAGTATGCTCCAGGCTCCATCTGGCAAGAAGACCTCGATCCACTGTAGGAAGGTCTGCCAATCACATTAACTTCTTGTATCACACCACTCCCAAGACCAACTGATCATCAGGTTCTGGAGCTGCAAGAACGCAACAGATCAAGCAGCATCTGTGGGAGGAAAGGAATCCTTATCTTTTCCACCCCAAAGATGCTACTTGACCTGTTGAGTTCCTCCAGCAGGTTGTTTGTTGATCCAGATTCCAGCCTCTTGTGTCTGCAATCATTGGACTCTGTCCCATGTCCTTTCATCTGCCAAGATGCTGGACATCTTTCTTCTTAGTCAAGGAGGTGGAATGTAGGAGAGAGAATCAGGCGTGAAAGGAAGAATATAAAAGGAGGGACTAGCAATGTCGACACAACATTGTGGGCCAAAGGGCCTGTTCCGTGCTGTACTGTTCTATGTTCTACGTTCTATGTAAAATCATGAGGGGCATAAATAAGGTGAATGCACACTGTCTTTTTCTCCAGGGAAAGGGAATCAAAAACTGTAGGACACAGGCTTAAGGTGAGAGGGGACCTGAGGGGCAACTTCTTCATGCAGAGGGTGGTAGGTACATGGAACAAGTGGCTGAAGCAGGTACAGTAACAACAGTTAATAAACATTTGGACAGGTACATGGATAGGTAAGGTTTAGAGGGCTATGGGCCAAACACAGGCAAATGGAATGAGCTTAAACGGAGATCTTGGTTGACATGAACAAGTTGAACCAAGGGCCTGTTTCTGTGCTGTATTACTCTATGACTCCAAAATACCATCAGTATTAATAGTTCCATCTTCACTATCTCAGCAACACCTGTCCCAATAGTGAGCCTTATTACTCTCACCGAAGAGTTTGGGTCGTGTAGACAGATAGGAGCAAAGAGGACGGGAAGATATTTAATTGGGGAAGGTCAAATTATGAGGTTATAAGGCGAGAACTTGGGAGTGTAAATTGGGATGACATTTTTGAAGGGAAATGTACAATGGAGATGTGGTCGATGTTCAGGGATCTTTTGCAGGATGTTAGGATAAATTTGTCCCAGTGAGGCAGAGAAGGAATGGTAGGGTGAAGGAACCGTGGGTGACGAGAGAGGTGGAACAACTAGTTAAGAAGAAGAGGGCAGCATACATAAGGTGTAAACAGCGAGGATCGGACAGGGCTCATGAGGAATATAGAGTAGCAAGGAAGGAACTGAAGAAAGGGCTGAGGAAGGCGAGAAGGGGCCAGGAAAAGGATTTGGCGAGTAGGGTTAAGGAGAATCCCAAGGCCTTTTTCTCGTACGTGAAGAGCAGAAGGATGGCTAGGGTAAAGGTAGGTCCGGTTAAAGACAAAGGTGGGAGGATGTGCCTGGAAACTGTGGAGGTGGGTGAGGTTCTCAATGAATACTTCTCTTCAGTATTCACCAAGGAGAGGGGTCTTGATGATGCTGAGGACAGTGTTGGTAAGGGTAATGTTCTAGAGTATGTAGATATTAAGAGAGAGGATGCGTTGGAGTTGTTAGAAAATACTAGGACAGATAAGTCCCTGGGGCCTGACGGAATATTCCCCAGGCTGCTTCGTGAGGTGAGGGAGGAGATTGCTGAACCATTGGTTAGGATCTTTGAGTCCTCGTTCTCCATGGGGATGGTACCGGAAGATTGGAGGGTGGCAAAAGTTGTCCCCTTATTCAAGAAAGGTAGTAGGGATAGTCCAGGGAATTACAGGCCGGTGAGCCTTACGTCTGTGGTGGGTAAGCTGTTAGAAAGGATTCTAAGAGATAGGATCTATGAGCATTTAGAGAATCATGGACTAATTAGGGACAACCAGCATGGCTTTGTGAAGGGAAGATCTTGCCTCACAAGCCTGATAGGGTTCTTTGAGGACGTGACCAGGAAGATTGATGAGGGTAGTGCAGTGGACGTGGTCTACATGGATTTGAGTAAGGCGTTTGACAAGGTTCCGCACGGTAGGCTTCTTCAGAAGGTCAGAGGCCAAGTGGTCCAGGGAGGCTTGACAGTGTGGATTCAGAATTGGCTTGCCTGTAGAAAGCAGAAGGTTGTGGTGGAGGGAGAGCATTTGGATTGGAGGGCTGTGACTAGTGGTGTCCCACAGGGATCGGTTCTGGGACCTCTACTATTTGTGATATTTATTAACGATTTAGATGAGGGGGTGGAAGGCTGGGTTAGCAAGTTTGCAGATGACACAAAGATTGGTGGTGTTGTGGATGGTGTGGAGGGCTGTCAAAGCTTGCAGAGCGATATTGATAGGATGCAGATCTGGGCTGACAAGTGGCAGATGGAGTTCAATCCAGAGAAGTGTGAGGTAGTACAATTTGGAAGGCAAACTCCAAGGCAGAGTACAAGGTAAATGGCAGGATTCTGGGCAGTGTGGAGGAGCAGAGGGATCTGGGGGTTCATATCCACAGATACTGAAAGTTGCCTCACGGGTAGATAGGGTAGTTAAGAAAGCTTATGGGATGTTAGCTTTCATAAGTCGGGGGATCGAGTTTAAGAGCCGTGAAGTGATGATGCAGCTTTACAAAACTCTGGTTAGGCCACACTGTGTCCAGTTCTGGTCGCCTTATTATAGGAAGGATGTGGAGGCATTGGAACGGGTGCAGAGGAGATTTACCAGGATGCTGCCTGGATTAGAGAGTACGGATTATGAGGAGAGACTAAAGGAGCTAGGGCTGTTCTCATTGGAGAGAAGGAGGATGAGGGGAGACGTGATAGAGGTATACAAGATATTGAGAGGAATAGAGTGGACAGCCAGCGCCTCTTTCCCAGGGCACCAATGCTCAAAACAAGAGGACATGGCTTTAAGGTAATGGGTGGGAAGTTCAAGGGAGATGTCAGATGGAGGTTATTCACCCAGAGAGTAGTTGGTGCATGGAATGCAGTGCCTGGGGTGGTGGTGGAGGTTGATACATTGGACAAGTTCAAGAGATTGTTTGATAAGCACATGGAGGAATTTAAGTTAGAGGGATATGTGGGAGGAAGGGGTTAGATAGTCTTGGGTGTGGTTTGAAGGGCGGCACAACATGGTGGGCCGAAGGGCCTGTATTGTGCTGTATTGTTCTATGATTCTATGGACATAGTTGTAACCAACACGTTCCCACCCACTCCCAGTTACCTCCTGCCGCATCTGGTTGTGCGGCATCTTGTGCTGCAAGAGAGAAGGATCCATGTCAGTGAGTATGATGCAAAGTTTGGGTGTCTGATCTGTTGCTTTATTTACTCTCATGAGGAATGCCCGCATGACACAATTGGGCAATGCTGGAAAAGTACAGAAGACATTTTTAGACTTGTATATTGTGCAAGCTCTGTGTTACCATTACGTAGATGGACAGCTTCATTCTTGCTAAGAAACAGGCAGGAAGCTCCTGCTGTTAATGACCAAAACCAAAGAGAGATACAGTTGGAGATCTCCACTCTGAATATCTAGTTTAGATGAAAGCAAAGAGAAGGAAGAATCTGGGCAAATATAATAAATTAGCGTTTTGTTTTTATTTTTATGTTGTGTTTATTTAGATAGAAGTGTGTGTGTGTGTGTGTGTGTGTGTGTGTGTGTGTGTGTGTGTGTGTGTGTGTGTGTGTGTTCTCTGCAGCAAGAATCTGGTCTCCAATCATTTTGAACCAAGTCTTCATTCTGTCAAAATTTGCTATTGTGCACCACCTACTAACTCCTAAATTAAACTAATTCATGCAAATCATCCTTAACTCCAAAGAAGCAAAAAGATAAAGAATACCATTACATAAGAATAATATTGAAAAAGTACCCAGGGACACAAAAACACTACTGTGAAATATTGATAAATATCTTTACATATAATCCAAATATACTGTATCTGCATTCCAAAAATCACTCAGTTCCATGAAATAAAAACAGGGAGTACTGGAAATACTCAGCAAGTCAGGCTGCATCTGTGGGAAGAGAACCAGAGTTAACATTTCAGGTTGAAAGCCAAGTTCTGATGAAGGGTCTTTGACCTGAAACATTAACTCTATTGCTCTTCCCATGGATGCTGCCTGACCTGCTGAGTATTTCCAGCATTGTCTGTTTTTATTTTAGGTTTCTACCATCTGCATTTTTTTTTTAGTTTTGAGTTCCAAGGAATTTGGACTGGAAATTGTGCAATATACCACAGATCTTTGACAGAGAAAACAATGGTGAGTCAGGAAAAATGGTTTATTGCTTAAAATCATGGTATTGTACTCATCAACATCTCTCAGGTTACACATGGGTTCTGAGAGAACTCAGGTGTCTGATTCTGGAACCATAATTTATCCGCAGCAGGTGCAGTCATTCCCCCTCAGGTTAGTAGTAAAGGGCAGTGTTTTTTCCTCCACTTTCTTTCTTCCTGTCTCTCTGTTCAGCTTCCAGAGCAGAGGGTCTCCTTGGTGGCGGGAGGGGGTTCAACTAATTGAGGATGTGTTGACAACGATGGCTGATTGATTGGTTGCTCCTCCCAGCTTGTGATGTTTACATCCATTATCCTAAGATGCACTATCAGCATGAATCATAGAATTATCAAGTCCATGCTGGTTCTTTTTGGAGAAATCCAGTCTCTTTTATTTTCTAGTCATGTATTATTTTACAAATGATGGGACTGACCAGATCTTTTCCAGTGACTGGAGTAAATTTACAGTTTGTCAGTCAACCATAAAACTATCAATACTGGTTGTCCACCTGTAGAAAAATGGTCTACTTTTCATTCCCATTCAAATCAATGTAATGAAGGGTAAAAAAAAAAGTGCAGTATATTTTGCAGGGAAATAATGGCTACCACATGTTTTAAAGCCTAAAGGTAAATATTACATTCAGAGTTCTTTTGTACAACTCTGTTCCGATTAATGCTGATAATTAGTGGTTCTTAATTAAAGAAGGACCTTGTTCAGATTGGGGAGGGTGGAGATGCCTGGGGTTGTTGTGGTAGTGGGGTGGAGGGAGAGGAAAATTAGAACAAATTGCACAAGGATTATAAGGTAGATAAACTGAAAAGATGTGGCAAATATTGGAGGGTCTGATTTGGTGAAGTTATACATTTAACATTGACAAGTAGAGATCAGTAATATGTCAAAATCATATCATTTTAAATGGAAAAGAGAAAAAAAAAGCCAAAGACTCGTGTGAAAATACACAGATCATCAACTGTGACAGCCTAAAGAGATAGAATGGATGGAAACTGAATCTAAAGCCCAGAAATGTTAAATAAACTGGGAATGTTAGCCTGGAAGTTCATCTAGATTTTATCTGGGAACACATTGTTCATTTACCAGTTAGTGAAGACATCAGGAAGAGGAGCTGGGGCTAGAAGAGATGTAAAGAGATGAGGTTAGGTCTACTTTGTAGCTGGAGTGCTCCTCCAGACTCCACAAAATATGTATAAGTAGCCTGGGCACACAGCATGTCAGGACTTTTGGTCTTGGTGAGTAGTCTTCCATTGGCCAAACTGTTCTTTCACCCTTTGGCCAACTGACTTCTCCCACCCAGTGCAAATGAGCAACTAAATGGTTATCTGCTCAAAATGGTATTCTAGAGGCCTGGGTTTAAGTTTCACTATGGCAGATGGGAATTTAAATTTAATTAATTGGATGCATTTGGAATTAATCCCAGTGGCAGTAATGAAGGCCAAGGCATTACTAGATTGTCCTGAAACCAGTAATCATTAGTGTCCTGCAGAGAAATGAACCTGCCAGTATTATCTTGCCCAGTTTGAGGTAACATTGCCTAGTTTAGTGATTGGGCTCAAGAGTGGTTTAGATTTTCCAAACTTGGGGAAGGAAAAATCAGCCACCCTTCAGTCAAATTGTTTTTAATCTATACATAAGCAACATTTATAAACAGACAGAATAGAAAATATCCACTCCACTCTTGATGCTGCAATAAATATTTCAACACTTATCTTTAAATACATAGCACAATCTTCTAATTTGAATCAATGCAAGAAGAACGGAATTGGGTTTCTTTTGGTGCAGTTTTGGGATCTGTGTAACCAAGGCAACATTTTTCACATAATTTAAATCCAATAAAAGCAAGTACACCAATTGACAAGTGCATTTGTGAACATTTCATTTCAATTTAAGTTTTTAAGTAAAGAACCACTTTACAATGGTGAGCTTGAAGCTTTGCTAATTCTTCACTATTTTTTACAGGCAAAATAGTTCAAAAGATGATTGAAAGGAAAAGGTTACTTACTGAACTAACCTCTGTTCATTCAAATCAGAGGGAGGAGAACTCCTCCATATGCTTACTCTCCCAGTTTATTTTAGTCATTTCTCATGAGAGTTAAGGTCACACACTGCATGCATTAAGTATATTTGTGGAATGTTAAAATTACTCCAACCCAACTCACTGCCAATCCATCCTAGATTTAAAGGGAGAGAATGAGAGTGACTTGGAAGTGAAAGAGAAAGGTTGAATGCTTCCTTGCAAACTTTGTTTCCAAGATTCCTCTGCAGAATCGTCATGGGAAAGGGAATATCCATTTTACGGCCCTGAGCCAAGTCTAGTTCCACTGAAAGTAAAAGAAAAATCTTTTTTTTCTCTCTCTCCCTCTGTTCTTTAAGCGGAGGCTCATTTTTGTGCACTCAGTAAGGTACCGAGATTATTCACTTTTTATAAGTGGTACTCCAAGCGGAAGTGGAAGACCAGGCCACAGCAGGGCATCATTCACCACAGCTAGAGTTTTACATCAATGAAGGCAAGAAGAGAAAAGCATATGTTAAGTGTAGACTACAGAAAAATCGCCTCCCACATAACCACAATGAAGAAAGGACACATGGTGAAGTCAAGTTCCACTCGTGTCATTATGCTGTTGTTTCTGTTGAAAACCTATTGTGATATTCATTATTCATTTCTTTTATTCTACTTTATAAATATTAACAGTGCTGCTGTTGGGAAGATGTAGAGGATTTGCTTTTTGCACTAAAGCATTACTGTAGAAACACTTTGACAATCCAGTCTGGTCACAGTGGAGGTGGGATAGCTGCTCATCATGAGGATGGTGTGACATTGCCTCACGATGTCACCAGTGAATGCAAGGCCAGATCATTTGGAAATTTACACAACATGGTGAAGACTGAATGTGCTGAGGAGCCACAGTGAAGCCAATGGGCGGGATGTCTCATGGTAACAGCCCTTAAAGAGCTCTCCTTTGTCATAACACCTACAGACTGATGTGTGAGCAGCTAGCTTCCATTTTATCCACCGAAGCTGTTGCTTCTTTTGGGGAGGGAGGAGGTGTCACTTTGGAGATTATGTACCCTGGGGAACTTACATGGAAGATCATCTTCAATGCTCAGTGATCAATGACATCTGGAATAACACTAATAGGTAGCATGGAATATCTAAATCCAAATTTGCACAGAATTCGCAGAACACAAAAGGATTGCCATGGTAAACATCCCATTGTTAGAGACTGCAGATGCTGGAATCTGTGGCATAAAAACAAACTGCTGGAGGAACTCAGCAGGTCAAGTAGCATCTGTGGAGGCAAAGGGAGAGTTGACATTTCGAGTCGAGACCCTGCATCAGGACTGGCTGCCTCATGATTAACTTGATATGAGATTATACCGACAATGCTGAAGAATCCAACAACTATTAGATTCTGGTAAATAATAGGGAAAATAGTTGTTAAGAAAAAAAATCAACTTAGAATAACAAACAATCTGCTGAAGGAACTCAGCAAGTTGAGCAGCATCTGATGCAGGGTTTCAACCTAAAACGTCGACAATTCCTTTCCCCGCTAAGATGTTGCTCAACCTGCTGAGTTCCTCTAGTAGATTGTTTGTTGCTCCAGATTTCAGCATCTGCCGTCTCTTGTGTCTCCACAACCTGGAATATCCTGCTGAGGAGACAGCCAGTAATAGGTTCTACACTTTTATAATAAACTGTTCTTCTGATATTACAGGCCTCAAAATGGATGAATCTTTCAGCTAGAGTTCATTTTGCTTGAGCTCTGGAAGTTATAGCTGCCATCTCCCATCAAGACTAGCCTCTGACAAGATTAGATGCTTTATTTTTTTTACACACTTAATGAGAGAAGAATATGGCTTTGAGATTTTGCATGTGTTCTCCTTTTATAAACAGATATCCATGATCTCTGAGGGAAATTGAGGAATCAATTCACCCCACTCACACCCCAATCTGGCCTGCACTTGGGAAGTTTAATTTGTTTTTATACCAAAGATTCCTCATTGTTTCACTAAGTGTTTCTCCTTAAAACTTTGCCATCTCTGATGACCAATGCCATCGCTAACTCCCTGAATTATTTGCAATGTTGTTAGCTTCCTCCTGCAACTGATGGTGTAGAACTCTTCAAAGGTATGGTTCCTTATTCTGGGAAAATTATCTTATGATAAAATTTCTCTTGGGAAATTCAAACTTCTAAAAGGTTGTATTTCGCTTTCTTGCAATAAACATGAGATTCACAGAAAATTATAAATCAAAGATACTGTCTAAGGTGGCAATACAGAATACTTCCTTTTAAGCATGTAAAAGGAAACTCAATTTGTCATTACAGTTCAAATCTCGTGTTACAAATTCCATACAAAGCCACAGCTTGGAAGAAAAATAGTCATAAAGAAGACTAAGCTGATGGTACAAAAAAAATTCTATATGGATGATTCTGTGATCTGAGATGTTAGACCACAGTCTAAGCCAATTCCAGCCATCATGTCTATGCAGGCTTTTTAAAGTAGTTATCCAATTAGTTCCATACCTCTGCTCTTTCCCTACAAGTATTTTGGAAATTTGTATTGAATCTATGTCATCCTTCCTTGAAGATAGTACCTCATCTCCCCTCTTATTCTTTTGCCAGTTACATGAAAAGTATTTAATTGGACATTTTGGATTGGAGAGGAGAGATTGGACAAACTTGGATTGTTTTTGCTGCAGTGCAAAGGCTGAGGGGTGACCCAATAGAAGGACATAAAACTGAAAGGCACAGACAGCGTAGATAGAGTCCTTTTCCCAGGATGCAAAAATGTGAAATACTGGAGGGAATAGGTTTAGGGTGAGAGAGGGAAAGTTTAAAGCAGATATGTGAGGCAGGTTTTTGTTACACAGAGAACCGCAAGTGCCTGGGGAGGTGTTAGAAACAGATACTACAGTGAAATTTAAGAGACACTTAGACAGATATATATGGACAACGTGCAGGCTGATGTGATTAGTTTAGATTGGCATCATGATCAGCACATGGTGCGCTAATGGACCTGTTCCTGTACTGTGTTATATGTTGTAAAGGTTTGCTCAGACCTTGAAAAACCTCGGTTGCGTGCCTGAGTTTCCTAACCCACATTTCAAATGACACACCACTTCACCCTGGAATCACATCTGAATCACTGCATTTATATAGCATCTTTCACATCCTTTTTCTGGTATCCCAAAACATGGTGCAATCAATTATAGCCAAATGCTGAGCCAAGTATATTTTAAATTGTGGTCACCATTGTAATAAGAGAGATTCTGCAACTAATTTACACACAGCAAACTACTTTTGTCTTTAATGGACTTAGAATTTAAGTAATTTGAACACCAGAAACTGATTTTTAATTACACATTTTGTCCAGAGAACCGTAAATTGAAAAAAACACTCTAAATTGATATTGATTTCAAAGTAAAAATTATTGCAGCACCTGAACTTCAAGAGTCAATTTACCAGTTAACAATGTTGGCAATGTTGGACTGGAAAAGTGATTGACTCCAGAAAATAGGATATCAATTGTATCTGCTTCCACCCATCTACTTGATAATTATTTGGCTCCAAAACTCCTTATTTGCTTTTGCATTTTTGATGCAGCAGAAAGCTATTGCACTCCAGCACTAACGACGTTGACTGGAGTGGACTTCTTGAACAATCATGGAATTTTTACTTGAGGATTGTGGAAGCAGATTCAATAGAAACTTTCAAATGGGAACTGTTTTGTAGACTTGGAAAGCCATCCAAACTGAAGTGAATCCCACCAGATATTTAAAGCAGATCAGAATACGGTAAGGCTAACTTCCAATTGTACATTGCTGATGATGCCTTTAGCCTGCCCAGAATAAACATCAAGCAATGGGTTGGAAATACAGAACGTTTCACCGTGCATATTCAGGCTCAATGCATGTTGCCTGTGGGAAAGGCCTCACAACTGCAAAATGTGGCTGAAAACTTGACCATTTTAATTCTGGCTTTAGGAGAAATGAATGTCACATTTGTTCTCATTGGCCACAGCCTGGAAGACAAATCGTTGTCTGCCCTACCTCATGGGATGGCCTCAACAGGACACTGGGAGCCAGACAGCCGCAAACTGTTGTCGTCCACGCCGGACAAACACAAGGTGCACGTACAACCTCATAGAATCGTTGCAGGGTTATAGCATAGAAAGAGACCATTCAGCTGATCCCTTCTGCGACGGCTCTCTAGTAAAGCAACTCATGAGTTCTACCCTTGGCCCCTTCTCTGCAGCCTTGGAAATTTTAACTCACCATACATTTATCCAATACCCTCTTGAAAGCCACCATGGAACCTCCCTCCACCACATCTACAGGCAGTGCATCCAGATTCCAATCATATGCTGCGTAAAGCAGATTTTCCTCATGTCAGTCTTAATTTACATCCTCTTTATTTTGCACCTGTCCTTGACCTCTCCACCAACAGGAGCTATCTCCCACTATCCATTCCATCGAGATTACTCATCACTTTATTTAATTCCATCCGAAGAAAACAGTCCCAGCCTCCCTAATCTATCCTTGTAATGTCATCCTTCATCCCAGGAACCATTCTTGTAAATCTTTTCTGGACCTTCTCTGAAAGCCTTCATGTAATGAGGTGATAGAATTGAACACAGGACTCCAGTTGAGGCCGAATCGGTGTTTTGAAGAGTTCAGAATGATTTCTCTGGATTTATGCTCTAGCCTTCCATTAATAACACCCAGCATTATGTATGCCTTGTTAATCATTTTCTCAACCTGCCCAGTCACTTTCAATGACATGCACCCATACTCCCAAGGTTCCTTTCCTCCTGCGTCCCTTTTAGAGCAGGGACATTATGGCAAACACTTAATGAAAAACCTGCTTTTTATCCTGTTGGATGAGTAACACTTAATTATCGATTTCAGATCCTAAAATCTATGTATCAAGGTTTTTCTTTTAACTTAACACCCTTTTTATTTTTGTGCAAACACTGAGACAGGAATCTGAAATTTGTATCAAAACTAAAAACAAACCTTCATGCTTAACAAGCTAGTACATTAAGACTGCTTTGTACAGTATATGTATAAAGCATTACATAGAGTATATATAGATTGTAATTTAAGCTGTAGTCAGTTGAGGGATAAATCAAGTTGATCAATGATTGGGATTTATCAGTCAGCTTTGTTCTGTTAAGAGTGAATGAGGAGATTGGTTCTCTACCCTTGGCCCAAGTGTGTACATGTGTATAAATTTTTGACGGTGGCTCAACATATTGAGGGAGCACTTACTAAACCTTTCTGGGCCCTGTGCTTCATAAGTAGAGCCACAGAGTCCGAAAGCAGGGAGGTTAACTAAAAATACTGCTCAATAGAGCTCAACTAGCCTAATACGTACTAATCTGCCACCATATTTTGGTCCAGGAGGAGGTGCAGAAAAGATTTACCAGCAGGTTTTCAAGGACGGGGATCTTAGCTATAAGTTTCGACTGGAGAAGTGACCACTAACCTCCTTGGGACAAAATTTAAGAGGAGATTTCATTAAGACGTTGTAAGATCATGACAGGCTCCATCGGTTAAACAGAGGGAAGTTGTTCCCCTGTGTGCATGGTTCAAGAATCAGAGGACACAGATTTAAAGCAAAGGGCACAAGATGCAAGCAGGTATAATCTATTTTATTTAGAGAGCACTGATGATTTGGAACTCATTGCTTGTAAGGATGATGGAAAGAGAGTCGATCAGAACCTTCATAGGGGAATCGGTTGGGCACTTGAGGCAAACTAATTTAACAGGTAATGGAGAGAGCTGATAGTTATTCAATGAGCCAAATAGCCCCTTCAGTACTGTAATGATTCAACAAAGCTGTTATTTATCAGTTAACATAAATGTATTTACTTGAGTTATATTTTACCATAAGTATCAATCCATTTAAAATTTATTATGATCATCACACCTGTTGTAGTTTTGTAAAAACATATGGAAAAAGTTAAAATAACCCAGTTTTGTTTTTCTTTGTCAGTCACTGCTATAATAATAGGAACACACAGTCACGCAATCCACTCTTGAATTTCGTCAATTCTTTCCTAAATTGAGGTGAGTTTCCAAGTTTAGAACACGTTATTTCCTTGCCCTCACAGAAAGAGAAAGCTGCAAACAATGAAGTCGTTAGTGTGCAATCTCTTGGCACCAGAAATGTCCAGACATAATGGAACAGTCACCATAATTTAAATTCACTCTGTTAAACAGCTCAACAAATGATCTGAGCCAAAGAATTTTGCCTAAAATCTCATAGCGCCATCATTTTCTGTTGCGTGATCCACTTCATTGAGAGATACCTAGAGGGGAATTAAATGTCTTTCACACTTGTAAAATGCGGAGCAATGCTGATGTTTGTTTACTTTTCTCAGACTAGCCTTGGATTATAGTTAGATAAGTCCTGGTTAAGATCTGCATTTCACTAAAATCTATTCTCAAAGGTCTGCACTTCTCCAAAACTATATATATTGCCAAAAGGAAGGACGTGGAGGCTTTGGAGAGGTTGCAGAGGAGGTTCACTAGGACGTTGCCTGGATTCGAGAGTATTAGCTATAAGGAAAGGTTGGACAAACTTGGATTGCTTTCTGTGAAGTGCAGGGTGCTGAGGGATAACCTGATAGAAGTATATCAAATTATGAGAGGCATAGACAGGATAGATAGTCAGGATCTTTCTCCCAGTGTGGAAATGTCAAATACTTGAGGTCATAGGGTTAAGGTGAGAGGGAAAACATTAAAAGGACATGGACGAGGCAAGTATTTTTGTTTTACGCAGAGTGAGGTAAGTGCCTGGGTGGTTGTAGATGGAGCATTTTCTGACTGGAGGTCAGTGACCAGTGGTGTTCCGCAGGGATCTGTTCTGGGACCCCTGTTCTTTGTGATTTTTATAAATGACTTGGATGAAGATGTGGAAGGGTGGGTTAGTAAGTTTGCAGATGACATGAAGGTTGGTAGTGTTGTGGATAGTGTAGAAGGTTGCTGTAGATTACAACAGGATATTGATAGGATGCAGAGCTGGGCGAAGTGGCAGATGGAGTTCAACCTGGAAAAATGTGAAGTGATACACCTTGGAAGATCGAATTTGAAGGCAGAATACAAGGTTAATGGCAGGACTCTTAGCAGTGTGGAAGAACAGAGGGATGTTGGGATCCATGTCCATAAATCCCTCAAGGTTGACGCGCAGGTCGATAGGGTTGTTAAGAAGGCATATGGTGTGTTGGCCTTCATTAGTCAGTGTATTGAGTTCAAGAGCTTCCAGGCAATGTTGAAGCTCTATAAAACTCTGGTTAGACCACACTTGGAGTATTGTGTTCAGTTCTGGTCACCTCACTATAGGAAGGATGTGGAAGCTTTATAGAGGGTGAAGAGGAGATTTACCAGGATGCTGTCTGTATTGGACAGCATGTCTTATGAGGATAGGTTGAGCGAGATGGGGCTTTTCTCTTTGGAGTGAAGGAGGATAAGATGTGACTTGATAGAGGTGTACAAGATGATAAGAGGCATAGATCGAGTGGACAATCAGAGACTTTTTCCCAGGGTGGAAATGGCTAACACAAGAGGGCATAATTTTAAGGTGATTGGAGTAAGGTATAGGGGAGATGTCAGAGGTAAGTTTTTTTAACCCAGAAAGGGGTTGGTGCATGGAATGCACTGCCGGCAGAGGTGGTGGGGGCAGAAACATTAGAAGCATTTAAGAGACTCTTAGATGGAAGAATGGAGGGCTATGTGGGAGGGAATGGTTGGATAGATCTTAGAGCAGGATAAAATGTCGGCACAACATTGTGGGCCGAAGGGCCTGTATTGTGCCATAGTGTTCTATGTTCTATGTCACTGTTCACTCCCTTTCTAGGACACCATGCTGATCAATGGCTTTGTCTTGTGGACAGTTAATCAATTCGAATTGGGTTATAAGACCAGATAACAAATGTGTCTGGCAGCTACTTGGGTAAAAAAAACTTCTGGGACTCCAGGAAGGAGGCCCTGAGTCTGATGCCATTCTTTTGAATCTATCTTTGCAGAAATGGCAGACTACATTCTTTTTTTCCCCTTGATCAGTTTTCAAGCAGTATTTGTGCATATGTCAGTGATAATAAACTGATTCTCAAAGATGCTACAGAGGAAGACTAAAGTGATTGAAGAGAAAAAGTTTTCTCTAACAGCAATAAATCTCTATTGCAAAATGTGCCATGATTTTTCACAGTAACGTTACTGTTGAAAAAAATTGATGCCAAGTTATTAATATCTTGTTATCAGGGCACTTGATCAAAAGCTTGGTTAAAAAAAGGTAAGTTTTCAGACAGAATTTATGAGGATTGTAAAAGAGAAAGGGGAAGGAGTGGAGCAGAGCAGTTTACGGAGATAAGACCAGATTTTAGGAGCTTGGCACAAATTAATCTAGGGGACATTGCAGGTCAGGTATTCTCAAAGGGAATTACTGAAGGCGAGTTGATTGTTCTTTAAACTTGACAAGGTACATGTCCTGTGTACAGCTGTCATCTGTCCTCTTAATTGCTGATGCTTGTATTTAATATTTAATGAATCTGCACTATACCTTTGAGCATGGTAGTGAGAGATACTTAATGCACTGTTTCTCATAGTTAATGACAAAATAAGGACAGGTGTCATTGTTAACAGACTGAATGCAGAAACTAGGATTTTCATCTCTGCAAGTATCAGAAAGGTGCATTCTAATTTGAAAGGAGCAAGGTACTACATACAGGAATACCTGCCATACTGAGCATTAAAATTCAGAGCTAACATTAAAAACATATTGTTGAAGTTATGGCTGCTCAGGCATTCATAGACTGTTTTAATGTTGTATGTTCTGTTCAAGTAAATAGTGCTCATAGGGCATTAGTAGACGTTGTGCCATTAGAAGTGGTAATTGTAGTGGGTATGGAGTAGAAATGGTCTCCTGGGTTGAAGTTATGATATATAATTGGAACCCATTGAAATTGCCACATTAATCCTAATTTGGACCATATCCCTATCTTGTAGTAGCATATGGCAATTAATTACCATCGTGTACTCTAATAACTAAACCAAGATAATTTTACACAAACACATTAGATTATGCATTAAAATGAAATTGATTGTAAATAAAAAAAAACAGAGGAGGTTAAATCCTTTAAGAGATGACAATGACAGAATTACTGATGCATCACGAAGCCTAACATCAGCCCGCCATCAAACTGAAAACAAAATAAATACATAGATTACAGCAGATCCCTAAAAGCAAACTTCTGCTCGATTAAAGAGCTAATGACAGCCACAATCACTGCTGTAAATTTAAAGTGTCTTAGGTCTTTCACTTGAAGTTTGTCTGGTTACTGTTTTAAGCATCCTTTGCCTGTAAATCACTGATCGATTGCTTCATTTTTAATCAATTTATTTTTGTAGTGATGATTAGTTCTTTCATGTGGGTATGGTTTTCTCACGTGTGAAGATTCTGCTACTACAAAGGTATAGAACGTTGAGGGGAATCTAACTGAGTTTATAAAATTAAGAGGGTCCTGGATGGAGTAAACAGAAATAACTTATTTCCTTTACTGCAGGGATCAAAACAAGTAGAGTAGAATTAATAGGTGGAAGCATTAGTGGGGCAATGAGGAAACATTTTTTTACCTAGATAGGGGTGTGGAATTTATAGCTTGAAGGATGGTAGAGGCATAAACCCACATACATTTGAAGAGCCATGGCCTGCAAGAGTACAGGCATAGTGCTGGACAATTCTTTATTATCCATACATGCACGGTGGGCCAAATGGCCTTCTTGCTCATAAATTTTACATGATGCTAATTCCTGAGCACCATTGAGCTATGTGACAGGGTCTGCTCTTTCCTTAGAAAATAAGTTCTGTGTAGGCTTTCACTTACAGTAAAGCATCTGCACACATTGCAAGAAGATAAAAATATCAGCTTTGTATAGGCAAGGTATTGCCTCTGTAAAATCTCTGACTACAATCTAATTATCATTAAACATCAGCCTTCATATTTTAAATAAATTCACTAAAAAGTAATGACAGAGAAACAGCAAGAGCATAGAAATCAACATGTGCCATTAAATAATAAGTTTATCACAAAACTACTCTGAATTACTTTTTGCAAATCATGCCATTGGCACAGGCAGGCACATGACACAAATACAAGTCAGCCTTCGAGGGGATTCAATGTGCCTGAATGCAGCCCATACAATTTCCATCCCTTCATTTAAATGGGCAGTAACTGTTTCTGAATCAGGCAAATGAATCTCTTTTCCTGATGTTATATATGGAACTGCACCAGAGGCAATTTGCTTGTGCCAACTCGTCCATTCTTATATTTCTGCTCCACAAGTGCAATAGCCCTAATCCAATATGCTGGCTCTGTCCACCTCTCTTTATTTTCATTTCTACCAAGCTAACATTCTTGAAAATATTTTGGTATAAGCAAATAAATATGGACCCTATCAGAAGTGTGCTTATCTTTTCTATTTAAAGGACACAGATTAATCGAGGACATTCATTATGGATTTGTTAAGTGAATGTTACATCTGATTAAATTGATGAAATCTTTTGGGAAGAATCTAGGAAGGCTAGATGAGGGCAGTCTGGATTTAAACAATGCTTTTGACAACATCCCACGTGACAGAGTGGTTAACAAAAAAGTAAAAGCTCATGGGATTTAAGGGAGAGTGGCAAATTTGATTCAAAATTGGCTTGGTGGCAGGAAACAAAAGGTAATGGTTGACAGTTGTCTGGAAGTCGATTACCAGTAGGGTTCCATAGGACTCAATACTTAATCCCTTGCTTTTCGTAATATATACTGATGAGTTGGACCTAAATATTGGAACATGATAAAGAAGTCTTCTGCTGATGCAAAAATTGACCACGCAATTGACAGTGAGAAGTCGTGCTTTAGAATGCAGAAAGATATAAATGAGGTTAATTATACTACAATTAAGAGGTCAGTTGGGCAGAGGAATGACAAATGAAATTTAACTTGAAGAAGTTTGAGTAACGCATTTGGAGAAGTGGAAAAAAACTAATGGAATCTCCAATAACTGGGAGGAAATAGAGTTGCCTGGAGGAACAGAAGGACCTATGTTCAATGTTCAGTGACCTTGTGGTAGATATTCACAGATCCTTGAAGACAGCAGGACAAGTCAGCAGGGTGAATTTATAGAGCTGCTGACTTACAGCACAAGTGAATGGAATTTAATCCTGATCTCCAGTGCTGTGTGGAGTTTCCACTTCATGCTCCTTTCTTCTTGGTGCTCCAGTTTCCTCCTACAGGCAAAAATGTCTGGGTTGCTAGGTTAACTGAACACTGTAACCTTATACAATGAGATGGACTATGACCCCACTATCTACCTTGTTGTGACCTTGCACCTTATTGCACTGCACTTTTTCTGTAGCTGTGACACTTTACTCTGTACTGTTATTGTTCTTACCTGTAATACATCAATGGACTCTGTACTAACACAATGTAACTGCACTGTGTAATGAATTGACCTGTACGATCGGTATGCAAGATAAGTTTTTCACTGTACCTCGGTACAAGTGACAATAATAAACCAATATCAATAATTGTCCCTAGTGTGTCGATGACTGGTAGAATATAGAATCAGAATCAGATTTATTATCAATGACATATGACGTGAAATTTGTTGTTTTGCGGCAGCAGTACAGTGCAAAGACATAAAAATCTATAAATTACAAAAATAATTAGTGCAAAAAAAAGGAGTAATGAAGTCGTGTTCATTGGTTCATGGATCGTTCAGAAATCTGATGGTGGAAGGGAAGAAGCTATTCCTGAATCATTGAGCGTGGGTCTTCAGGCTCCTGTACCTCATCCCTAATGGTAGTAACAAGAAGAGGGCATATCCCCAATGGTGGAGGGTCCTTAATGATGGATGCTGCCATCTTGAGGCACCACCTCTTGAAGATGTCTTTGATGGTGGGGAGAGTTGTGCCTGTAATGGAGCTGGCTGAGTCTACAACCCTCTGCAGCGTCTCGCGATCCTGCACATTGGAGCCTCCATGCCAGGCTGTGATGCAACCAGTCAGAATGCTCTCCACCGTACATCTATAGAAATTTGTAAGAGTTTTTGGTCATATACCAAAACTCCTCAACCTCCTAACAAAGTAGAACCACTGGCATACCTTCTTTGTGATTGCATCAATGTGTTGTGCCTAGGATAGATCCTCTGAGATGTTGGTGCTCAGGGACTTGAAGCTGCTCACCCTTTCCACCACTGACCCCTCAATGAGGACTGGTGTGTGTTCTCCTGACTTCCCTGACTTCTAGGGGGAGCTGATGGGAATGTGAAGAAGATGAAAGGCGTGTGTAAAACTGGATGCTTGAATATTAGAATCAGATTTATTATCACTGACTTGGGTGAAGTGAAATATTGGGTATTAGTGCAGCCAAGCTGGATCACACCATCCAGTCCATAGGCTTTGACATATGATTAATAATCCTATAAATTCCATAGACTCACAGCCCTCTGTGTTTAGAAAATGTTTTTGAACCCCATCCTAAATCTCCAACATTGAACCTCTCAGCAATTTCTTTTTATTCTGTATCCCTTTAATCACTTGGAACAATATTGTCCCATCCCTTCATGATTTCAAACATCTTTGTAAAATGTCAATCCTTAATTGTCTCTTTTGTAAAAGAAATAGTTCTAATTTTACATGTTTTTCATTATAATTGAATCTTCTTACAACAGCTGATTTATACATTTTCAATATTTGTGGACAGTTCTTGACATTTTCATCTTCTATAACGATAACAGACAGCAGTTCGTATACACTTTACCCATTTTGATTGAAAGTGATCACAGAACACATTGCTTCAAAACCTGGGCCTCTGTACTGCCTCTGCAACTGGATCCTTATTGGGAGACCACAGTTCATGCAGATCGGTAGTAACATCTCCTCCTCGCTGACAATCAACACAGGTGCACTTCAAGGATGTGTGTTTAGCCCACTGCTCTAGGGTCTCCACACTCATGACTGTATGGCTAGGCACAGCTCAAATGTATCCATAAATTGCCGATGACACCACTGTTGTTGGTAAAATCTCAGGTGATGACAACGAGGCATACAGGAGTGAGATAGATCGGCTGGTTGAGTGGTGTCACAACAACAACCTCTCACTCAGTGTCAGCAAGACCAAGGAAATGATTGTGGACTTCAGGAAGGGGAAGTCAGGAGAACACACACCAGTCCTCATTGAGGGGTCAGCAGTGGAAAGGGTGACCAGCTTCAAGTTCCTGGATGTCAGCATCTCAGAAGATCTATTCCGGGCCCAACACATTGATGCAATCACAAAGAAGGCACATCAGCAGCTCTACTTCAGTAGGAGTTCAAGGAGATTCAGTAAGTCACCAAAGACTTCTACAAATTTCTATAGATGTACGGTGGGGAGCATTCTAACTGGTTGCATTACAGCCTGGTATGGAGGATCCAATGCATGGGATCACGAGAGGCTGCAGAGGCTTGTAAACTCAGCCAGCTCCATAATGGGCACAACCCTCCCCACCATCGAGGACATCTTCAAGAGGCGGTGCCTCAAGAAGGCGGCATCCATCACTAAGGACCCTCACCATCTGGGACATGTCCTCTTCTTGTTACTACCATCGGGAAGGAGGTACCTGAGGACCTCAATGATTCAGAAACAGCTCCTTCCCCTCCGCCATCAGATCTCTGAATGGTCCATGAACCCATGAACACTACCTTGTTATCCCTCTTTTGCACTATTTATTTATATTGTATTTTTCGTAATTTTATGTCTTTGAACTGTACTGCTGCCACAAAACAACAAATTTCACATCATATAAGTCAGTCATAATACATCTGATTCTGATACCCATTGCTTGCCATTCAGTTGACAGCTATTTCAGTATTTGTATTGCAAAACATTCTGCTTGTAGTTCATTTAAAATTGAAAACACTCTATGCACTGGACTACTGTAGCTATTCAAGAAAGCTAAATGCAAAATAGTTCAGATCCTAGAAATCTGAAATAAGAACATAAAATGTTGAAAATACTCATTTGGTTAGGCAGCATCTGTCGAATGGGAAACCTTTCAGGTCAATGGTCTTTCATCAGTACTGACAACAGGTCATTAACTTGAAACATTAATTGTTTCTCTTTTTCCAGATGCTATCTGACCCGCTATTTTCATTGTTTTCAGTTCTTATTTAAACAATCCCTCAGTTCATTAGTGTGGCCTGGATTTAAGCCTAGTTCCAGGACAGACAAGATAGTCTCATAATTCTCCAGGCAGTGTGATCATTTTCCCTTTGAAAACAAAAGCATCAAGCCATCCATTGGAAAAATTGTGGTGGTCATTTTCATGGCTCACCACAAAAGTAAGTGGATTAATTAGTTCTGTGTTGACAAAAATCACAAAATATTGAAATACACACCTCTCCATCTTGGCACTGGTGTGGCAAGGTTTCAGAACCCTACTACTATGCAATGATTGTTCCTTCTATTAAAACACTGTTAACTTCAGCTCTACTTAGGTTAGATTGAACCCATGTCTGTTTGGCCCACATTCTAAGACTTAAATTTAATTAAATTAACATTACAGCTGTTTTTTTCAATCTTCTGCTGACATTTTTGATACTTTGCCAAGCAGTATTTAAGAGGCATCTGCAAAATAAACCTGATAGAAATAGCCTTGATCTCTGATGGGGGCCAGCAAAATCATTGATCAGTGGGTTACTACAATTTATTACCCTCATGCAGATTCAATGGACTGGTTAAATTCCTGACAAAATAATTAGTATTGTTTCGATTCCAACAGAGTCATAGATTGAGAGTCATAGTTACACAGCATGGAAACAGGCCTTTCGGCCCAAATGGTCGGTGCAATCCAAGGTGCCCATCCAAACTAGTCCCATTTGCCAGCATTTGGCCCATAAGCTTCTAAATCTTTCCTATCCCTGTACCTACCCAACTGTCTTTTAAAAGTTGTTACTGTACCCGCCTCAATCACTTCCTCTGACAGCTCATTTCACATAGATACCACCCTTTGTGTAAAAAAGTTGCCCCTCAAGCTCCTATTAAATCTTTCCCCTTTCACATTAAACCTATGCCCAACCCTGGGAAGAAGATTGAGTGCATTCACCCTATCTATGCCCCTCATGATTTTAAGCGTGAGGTGAATGAGGAGTTAAATAAAACTGACGCATTTGAGATCAGATTCAGTCTTCCTTGCCTTCACACCAATTTGATACGTTAACATTTTGTGTTTGCGGTTTGAATGTTGTGTCCATTTTGCAGGGCACAACCATAGTGAATGTGGCAGAGCACTGGGTCTCATTTGGATGCACAGGCAGGCTTTTACTAACACTCCCAGCATCTTTATTTTACACAAAGCATGCAGTTAAGTAACAACTGGAGGGGTGTTCCTGCTCCCCGACGCCTCCATTCTGTTAGTATGGCGAGAGTACATTTGTTCCCCCTACTATTTTCCTGATTTTACTCAGGAATCCACATTGGATGAATTTTGAAGGTTGCACTGTGCAAAATTCCAGAGAAACCCGTGGATTTAGGATGATTCTCACATCTCTCTCTCTCCAAAAAAACTGAACATTTTGTATCTGGCACTGGACACTATCAGACCAAGAAGCCTTTGAGACTAAGTATACCTGTACCTGTCTCCATTTATTTCAATCTTGTAATAGTTTATAGAAGTCTTAACTCTAATATTTTCACAAAACATTGGTATCACTTTTTACTTTGAAACTTAGTCATTTTCCTTTAAAATTCCGTCCAATATTAGACTTCATTATGTGTTAAAATACATTCTCCTTGGATAGACATTTAGCTAAGCATAGCATTATGTAGCTGTCCTCTTATGTGACAAGCAGATATTTTCCATTACAATAGCATAGCAGACTTGTCCTCTTTCTGTCAACGCCCTACATAATTGTTTGTCCAAGAGAGAAAAAAAACAATTGAGACATAATTAAGTGTTGTTGAATAAGATAAAACACATCTCTTCAACATGGCTGGACTTTTGTAAAGGTTTCAAATATGTGTAAATCCCACATATCCAGTTTCATGACATCTGCAAATTAAATTACCCACATCACTTCTGAACTAGAAGCTTCAGACTTAGCAAGATTTTCTCAAACAATAAAATAACACAGGAAAGTCTTTCCCAACCATTCAAAGGCAATACGTCTGAAATGTCAGTGTTTTAGTGACAAGTTTAATACAAAATTTGTAAAATATTTATTTATCATGGAGGAGACCCAGAGGGGCTCCACGCTTTATTTTTACAGCGCCTGTTTTTGTACAACAAAGATTGGAAATGCAAGACAATGAGGAGGAAATTTAGGAAGAAAGGCGAGTTCATCTTCAGAAGCTACCGGAAACCAAAATTTCAAAGCATTTATTTTAAGTATTTGCAGAACATTAATGGATTCAATATTAATTTATGTTCCACAATGATTAAAGTAAATATAACACCAGCACAGTGGTGCAGGTGACAACTGATAACAGCATTTGGACCTTGCTGTAGAAACTGATCGCATGTTCTACCCTTATTATCAGTATTCACATTGCAAATAAATTGATTTAAAGAAAAATGAGGCCTGATTGGGATATAGATGAGCACTTACTTTCTCGTAGTTTGGAATATAGTGAGAAATTAATCAGTGGCAGCTCCTGCTCAATCCCAGCTTCTCTATTACATGGAAGTCTGAGAAAACTATTTAAGAATCTCAAAGCCAGTGAATCTTTGAATGCTGATTACATGTGGGAAGCTGTAAAGGGAGATTGTACTTCCTGGTTGTCTTAAATTCATAATATCAATGGATAATTATACTGAGGAAGATTGTCTTAATTTGTCCATCTGGAAAAACTATACAGCATTGCAGCACTTAACAAAAAATTCCAGCATATCTCCTTGCACTATTCTGTACAGAATCCTATTTGAGGTACTGATTTCTCTTTGTCCAAGCATCTTCTTGAACTTAGTTCTAAATTTACCTTTAACTATTTAAACAGCTGTTCAACTTTAGGACAATTATTATTTAGTATTATTCAGATGTTTTTTTTCAAGTGTTTTACTAATTTACGTACATTGAATGTCATCGAGGAATCTTGCCTTTAAATGAATATTTATCAAGTTGCATTAACTAACAAAGGAAATTAATCAATTAAGGTTAGATAAAATAGAAAATTCCAAAAACAAGCAGTTGGTAAGGCAACATCTGTGGAAAGAGAACCAATCTGATGATAGATCTTTGAACCAAAACATTAACTCTTTTTCTCTTTCTATGGATCCTGTCTAAGTATTTACAGCATTTGCTGCCTTTATTCCAGATTTCCAGCATCTGCAGTTTCTTTTGACTTTCTATTACTATGAATGTGGGTCTCAGTGTGTAGGACTAGGGTGGATTTAATTCTTTGTGTTGTGACCTATGCTGTAGCATTTTACGCTACGACAAGATTTAGAAAGGTGTTAACCTGACATCAAGATTGGTTTGGTAACAAGAGAAAGAGGAGTTTTTTTAAAATAATTCAACACAACTGTTTGGCAACTGTTTGGTTGACTGTATCCCCAAAGAGAATAGTGGAGAAGATCAAAGTAACTACAACTAATAAAATGTCAGCAAAGGGCAAGTCCATCCAGAAAATGAAGGTTCTTGAAAGGAATCCTCAGCATAAGGGGGGAACAAAGCAAGCTTTTCAAATCAATGACCTTTCAACAATACTGGGATAAGTTAAAGCTGAAGCATGTTTTAAGATACAGAGAAGCAGGGGAAGGACAGAGAGAACACAAGGGAAGTGTCAGTGATGGGTTGGAGTGTGGGTGAGATCAAATTACAAAAAGATGTTGAAGCAGGTTAAAAGGAGTAGTAAAGGTACTAGTAAAGAACAAAAGATTCAGATGAAGGGTCTCAACCAGAAACGTCCACTATCCATTTCCTTCCACAGATGCTGTCTGACCTGCTGAGATCCTCTAGTGTTTTGTGTGTTGCAGTGAATAACAAAAGACCAGTTTGGAAGAAGTGTTGAAGGAGAAGGCAAATAATTACCTGACTGTACACAAGAAGAACTTCTGGCCCATAAATGCTTAAAATAGGGAAGAGGCATTTAGGATGCTATTGAGAACCTTGAGACCATGCATCTGAAGCACCCTGAAGTCTTATGTAAGCAGAGGAAGGAGTATGCCAGCTCAGTCACTCACTCAACCAAGCACCTCCTGTCCTTTTGTGGAAGAGGCTGCAGTTCCCACATTGTCATATGCACAAGTACTTGTATGCACAGGGGCAATGATAAAACTTACTTGCGGCAGCATCGCAGGCACATAGCATTGAGACACAACATTCACAAGAAAAAACATAAATTAGGCATAAATTATCCAAAATTATACAAGAGAGAACATAATTAGAACTAAAAAACGTCCATTGTAGTGCAAAGTGGACTGAGTTGATAAAAGTCATGTGCAAAGTAGGATCAATCATCTGGCTGAGGATACCAAGGGGAAATTTGACAGGGATCTTAAAAAAAAGTGAAGTACTTTAACCTAAAAACTGGAGGAAGTCAGTCAGCCCCTCATATCTGCTCTGCCATGCAATAAAATCATAGCTCAACATTTACCTTAGCACGACCTTCCTGCACACATTCCTTGATTCTGTTTATATCTAAAACTCTATTGATCTCCATTTTGAATATACCCACTGGTTGAGTCTCTACAACTGTCTTGGGTAGAACTTTCTTCCCCTCCCCCCCCCCTCAGTCCTGGATGTCCAACCCCTTATTATGAGACTGTGATTGTTGGTTCTAGAGAGCCCATCCAAAGGAAACATCATCCACACATCTATCCTGTTAAGCACCGTCAAAAATGTGTATGCTTCAATGAAGATATGGTTTTCAGGCACAGAAGGATTGGTAATCATAGGACAAAAATTTTGGCATAGGAACCAGAGACACATGAGGAAATATTTTCACACAGTGCCTTGTTTTAATCTGTAATCTCCTGTCTGAAATGGTGATGAAAGCAAAGTTTAATAGTACCTCTTTAAAGAGAATTATATAAATATTTGAAGGGAAAAAACTTATATGTCTACAGATTTGATGTGTACCTTTGCCAAGAATTGATATGGCATCCAACTAAAGACATGTAGAGTCAATACACCTTCTACAAGCTGACAATGCACTCTAATGGCTTACTACTCTGAGAAAAGAATCACATAATATCAGGCCTATGCTTGCTTTTATACAAACTAAATGCATGAACCCTGATTTTCCCCAACTTGTCGAGCTGATGTAATGCCAGCAATCCATTACCTCTACTTACAGATGACTGAATTCACATTAGTTGATTAACTTGCACTGTTGCAAATGAAATGTTTTGTCCTCTTACATTATGATAACATTTGAAATTTCTGTTAACAACAAGAAATGGACATTGAGGTCATACGTCACTTAGATCTGCTGCCAGCTGAACTAAAGGTTATTGTATTAACATATGAGTCTCCCTGTTATAGTCATAAAATCAATTTAAAAAAAACAATTGTTCTAACAAAAAGCAAAACAGCCTTCTCATAGCTTGTTTTGATGTTATTAATACCTACTAAAATTAGCTGCTAAAAGCAAAATGCACAGACTGAGAATGAATTTTAGTACTTCCATGCACACAAAAATAGAACTATACAAGGAAGCTCTATAATTATAAATTATTCAAGGTAAACAAGAAATTAACAGGGGTATTGACATCACTAATATTGATTTATGTTTTACGTGTTCCAGGTTTTAATTTCCATCTCCACCACTCCGACTCTCATTTGGGGGTCTAAATTCCACGCTTTCTCCCTTTAACATCCTTCCATGAGTGCTGTTGAGAGATAATTGTCTCTCATGTGTATTGCACTTTTACTCAAGTGAGTTACAGAGAGGCCTTGTGTATCAATCCTAATTCATAATGGAGCAGTCATCTGTGTTCAAACAGAGGAAGCAGAATTTTCAGTTGCTGCAGCAGGGTGTAGCTTCAGACCCAGGCTTAGCATTAAGTAATCAACTGAACAGGTAAGATTTCATCCCTTGAGGCAATTTGACCATAAGCACCATTATTTTGCCATTTGGTGAGGAATAGTTAAGGAAAAGGGAATTATGGCAATAGGGAGTATTGATGCCCAACGCAAACAAATACCTCATAAAAAAGAAATGAACTGACTATTAGTCAAGGCATTCTCTGCTAACTTGATTGCATTACAGCCATCCGAAGATTCAATAATATATTTCCCCTGAAATTCCTTTCTTGCTTTCTGTAACTCAGATAGGAGTTCAGTTAACACCTGGAGGATTAGTAGAAGCAGCTGGAAACATCCAGTTGGACTGTTTCTCTGGGATTCTGCAATAGTTATATAGGGAGATAAGTGGATGCCCAGCAGAATGCAAGATCCACACAGGTTATTTTGTTGCCATCATCACACTTTTGCACAAAGGTTATGCCTTCTGATCTGTGTCCATCAGTCCTTCCCCACACTCCTGACAGCAAGTACTCCCTCATGTACATTGCACCATTATGCCAACTGGTAGTTTGATATACAAATCATGAACTGAAGGGAAGGCTCTCCAATGGACCTTACTGGGCGAACTATTACTCCTGGAGCCTTTGTCTCAGGTAAGAACTTACCTTTAACTCACATTATCTCTCCAGCAATGCTGCCTGACCTGCTAAATATCTCCAGCACTTTGCTTAAAATGGAGTAAAGGCAGAGTGACTGTTTCCATGAGGTAAAGAGCGGAGAAAAAGGCCATCACTGGAAGAGATTACAATTCCAAAAAGTGAATTCAGAAGGCATGTTTACCCAAAGAGAGATGAGTATGTGGAATTCTCAGGCACAGGGTGTATTTGAAGCAGTTAGCATTACTTCAAGGGTGGGCTGGAAAGCATAAAAGGGGAAAGGAATAAAGGGGTAAGCTGGAAAATTTGGATAAAGGAAAGCAGGAGGAGAATTGAGTGAAGTATGAATGGTGCCCTGGACAGAAGGGGTCAAATGGCCTGAATCTGCGCTTTGTATCCAATATCTTCATGCGCTCTGCCCTAACACACTTTAAGGCCAATTTCCCCAACCCTTGCAGATTGGGAATTGAGTGACATTTAAAAATAAAGGTCAAAACGTAGGTCTCTGCTCCTTTAAAACTGTTCTCAGAGTTCTGAAGTTCACCATAGAGTGTGGAGCAAGGGCTGCACTTGAAGTAAAAACTGGTGCCTAAAGAGTTCAATTAAACAACCTCCATAACACCACCTCCACCAACACGAAGTAATACAACACTCACAGTTGAGCAGCCTTCACCATTCCCAAAGCCATTTTGTTTTGTGTTGTCATCCAATCACTAGAGGGAGTTGCTAACAATAGAATCACAACATCTCTTAAAGGAACATCTTCCAACAAGGTCTGTACATTAATGCTTTTGTTCCAACATGATACAATTGAAAATAGTTTACTTTCTTTTCCCCAGAAATGGGTTATGGGTTGTTTTGTGTCACTCTATAAATGCAACCAGTCATTTCTGGACATGGGTCACTCTTGTTCCCCTGTGTGATTTTGGCATTGTAACAGAGAAGCTTAGACCATCTATGATTGGGCAGTAGGTTTTACTACCACAGCGGAGGTCAAGAGCCTTTGCAATTAAGTTATTTACTTTAAACATCCTCCTAATAAACATTTTTGTTTTGTTTCAGCTTTCCCATATATACTTCTTTGGCTTGGTATCAGATTTTTTTCGTAACTGCTCCGTGACATCCTTCAGGAAATTTTAAATTATGGGATATTTTTGGTGCTACTGGAAGTACTATCTTTCAAACTAGACAGGACAGGACATCCCTTATTGAAGGAAACCATTCTCTAAAGTGAACAGCAATGTCTGGTGCAATAATGTACCAAGGTTATATCACATAATGCATCCAGTTCTAAAAGGGACACTCACACTGGAATGTATCACTGAGGGTGGTGCAAGTGTGGAACGAGCTGCCAGAGGAAGTGGTATTTGCAGGTTCAATTGTAACATTTGAGAGAGGTTTGGATAGGTACATAGATAGGAGGGGTTTGGAGGGAAATAGTCCGGGTGCAGGTGGATGGGACTAGGCAGAAGATCAGGTCAGCATGGTCTAGATGGGCTGAAGGGCCTGTTTATGTGCTGTAGTAGACTCTATATATCACTTATAGCTTGTCCTCCTTATTCCTATCATCCCGGCACCGAAGAAAAGCAAGGTAACATGCCTCAATGACTACTGACCAGTGGCTCTGACATCCACCATCATGAAGTGCTTTGAGAGGCTGGTCATGGCATGGATCAATTCCAGCCTCCCAGACAATCTCGATCCACTGCAATTTGCCTATCGCTGAAACAGGTCTACAGTGGACGCCATCTCCCTGGCCCTACACTCAACTCTGGAGCATCTGGACAGTAAAGACACCTACGTTAGACTATTGTTTATTGACTACAGCTCTGCCTTCAATGCTGTAATTCCAAGCAAGCTTGTCACAAAACTCCGAGACCTAGGACTCAACACCTCCCTCTGTAACTGGATCCTTGACTTTCTAAGCAACAGACCGCAATCAGTGAGGATAGGCAGCAATACCTCTGGCACGATTGTTCTCAACACTGGTGCCCCACAAGGCTGCATTCTCAACCCTCTACACTACTTGCTATATACTCATGACTATGTAGCCAGATTCTGCTCTAACTCCATCTACAAGTTTGCAGATGATAGCACCGTTGTAGGTCGTATTTCAAACAGCGGGTGAGTCGGAGTACAGGAAAGAGGTAGAGAGCATGGTGTCATGACAACAACCTTACCCTCAATATCAACAAAACAAAAGAGCTGGTCATTGACTTCAGGAAAGGGGGCAGTGTACATGCACCTGTCTACATCAATGGTGCTGAGGTTGAGAGGGTTGAGAGCTTCAAGTTCTTGGGAGTGAACATTCACCAATAGCCTGTCCAATTCAAATCACATAGATGCCACGGCCAAGAACGCTCACCAGTGCCTCTACTTCCTCAGGAGGTTAAGAAATTCGGTATGTCCCCTTTGACACTCACCAACTTTTATCGATGCATCATAGAAAGCATCCTATCTGGATGCATCATGACTTGGTCCAGCAACTGCTCTGCCCAGGACCGCAAGAAACTGCAGGGAGTTGTGGACACAGCCCAGCGCCTCACGGAAACCAGCTTCCCCTCCTTGGACTCTGTCTTTACCTCTCACTGTCTTGGTGAAGCAGCCAACATAATCAAAGACCCCATCCACCCAGTCATTCTCTCTTCTCTCCTCTTCCATCAGTTAGAAGATACAGGAGCCTGAGGGCAGGTACCACCAGGCTTAAGGACAGCTTTTACCCCACTGTGATAAGACTATTGAATGGCTCCCTTATACAATGAGATGGAATCTGACCTCACGATCTTGTTGTGACCTTGCACCTTATTGCACTGCACTTTCTCTGTAGCTGTGACACTTTACTCTGTACTGTTATTGTTTTTACCTGTACTACCTCAATGCACTCTGTACTAACTCAATGTAACTGCACTGTGTAATGAATTGACCTGTATGATCAGTATGCAAGACAAGTTTTTCACTGTACCTCGGTACAAGTGACAATAATAAACCAATTCCAATACCAATACCTGGCTGGGAATTCTGTTTCCTCACTAGCTCGCCCATGTTCTTATCCTCAAAAACAAAAACATGGGGGGAAATGTGAGACTCGTTGACACATGGGAGAAACACTTTTTTAAGCATTTTTATACCGTCTCAATTATTCTTGCAACTGTGGTTACTTAAAGGGTGTGATACATCAAAATAGGTAACATTTGCAACTTGTTTGGATCCTTAACAGTGATTATTGCTGATCTTCTGAGGCTGAGAGGCTTATCTTTCCGCTGTCAATGAGACAGAAGGTTAATACTCAGTAGATTAAACATAGGAGGTTGGTGCCTTGGCAATAAATTATGTGATGAGCCAGCTTTATGCCTTGAGACTCCAGAAATACAGCTTGTACGTTTAGCAGAAATATCTGAAGCTGATAGATTAGTCATGATTAATTTGTAACGCACTAAGCTTTCGCTTATGAAAGCTGTTCAAGATTCACTGCAATATCCTTACCCAAGTGTGTGGCTCTGTATGTCCTGATGAGCAGAGACAAAGGTGGATTTGCAACACTCATGTCTGCCACAAGTAGGGCCCCACACTGTAGTTGAACACTCTACTGAGAACTTAGTAAGATTGAATGCCTCAAATAGAAAGCTTTATCCTTTTTTAAACGTCAGGAATAAGTATGTACCTTTAGCGTTAATAGTATTTATCGCCCACATCTACACATCCCAATACTTAGAACAAAAAGAGGCACGTGTCAGTGTTGTTTTGAAAACTAATATCAAACGTACCTTGGAAGCACAGAAATAACTTTATGAAAAATAGGTACTCTCAATTACCACTGGCATTAAATTTGATCCCGCAACAAGTTCTTGAACAACAGTAATGTTGCACTTAATACTTCTGCTGTTAGTGAAGCTCTCCAATGTGCTTCACAGGCGTGTAAATATTGACATCAGCCCAAAGAAGGAGAGATTAGGAATGGTGGATAAATATTTGGTCAGTGCAGTAAATTTTAGATGGAAAGCAGTCAGCTTGAGACACAGGGAAAATATCATCATCACTCTCTTTGGAAGGATAAGTGAACCAACATGCCAATATCACTAGAATTGAGGCTATCATCGTGTTTATTTGGCAGTGTTGGGCAGACCATATTATTCGCATGCCTGACGCCAGACTCCTGAAACTGACACACTTCTCTGAGCTCCGTCAGAAACCAGGTGGACTGAAGAAAAGGTTCAAGGATGTGCTCAAAGGATTATAGATTTGTACAGCACAGAAATGGGCCCCTTGCCCATACCAACCATGATGCCTATCTATGCTCATCCCATTTGCCTACACCTGACCCATATCCCTGTCCTTGTACCCGCCCAGATCCCATTTAAACCTTGTATCTGCATTTGCCTGTACCACCTCCTCTGGCAGCTTGTTTCAGATAACCACCATCCTCTGTGTGAAAAACTTATCCCTCATATCTCCTTTAAAGTTCTCCCTTCTCACCTTCAACCTATGCCCACTAGTTCTAGACTCTCCTGCCCTTGGAAAAAGATTCTATCTATCCAAGTTATCGCCCTCATAGTTTTATAAATCTCTATAAGGTCACCCCTCAGCCTCCCAATTTCCAGTGAGAATAAGCCCAGCCTATCCAATCTCTCCTTGTAACCACAGCCCTCCATTCCATGCAACACCTTGGTGAATCTCTTCTACAATCTTTCTATTGCTACCACACGCTTCCTGTAGCATGGCAACGAGAAATATACAGAATATTCCAAGTGCAATCTAACCAATGTTTTGTACAACTGCAATATGATGCACCAATTCTTACTCTTAGTGTCTGGGCCTGTGAAGGTAAGCATACCAAATGCTTTCTTCACTACACTATCCACCTGTGTTGCCACCTTCAGCGAGCTATGGACTTGCACCCCAAGGTCTCTCTGTACATCAACACTCCTAAAGGGCCTGCCATTTACTTTGTCTCCTTGGAAAATGCAAAGTCCTCACTGACTCCTAGGTCCACCACCACTCAAAGTGGAGAAGGAACGTTCATGATGGTATTGAGAACCCCGAGATCATGCATTAGGGTCACATGGAGGCCCTGCGTAAGCAGCAGAAGCTGCGGACCTCCTCACAAATTGCCCACCTGCCGTCTCATCAACCACTACCTGCCTCATTTGTGGAAGAGTCTATTGTTCCCACATTTAGCCTTATGAGCCACCTCAGAACACACAAAGCATGAATGGAAACAAGTCCTCATCAATCCCAAGGGATCACCTAAGAAGAAGTGAAAAGAAAGGGAAAGAGAGAGAAGTGATGGGATCACCCCCAGTGCGCTAGCCAGAACAGCTATTGTTATAGTTTCACGGGATATGGCCATAACTGGCAGCCCAACATCTATTAGAAATAGTGAGCTTCTGAATATGATGCAGAGCATCTGGTGAAGATGTTTCCTGGCGGGGAGATCCAGATTTTGATCCAGTGGCAGTGACGGAACAATGATATGTTGTCAAGTCAGGATGCTGTCTGACTTGAAAGCATCCCACAAGTAGTGGAATTTCCCAGCAACTTCTCCTCCCAGGTGGTAGAGGTGTGGATGGTCCATGTTTTTGCAACTCTTCATCGTGTTGGATGGGTGAGTTACTTTGGTCTGAATAGCACTGAGCTTCTTACTTGTTACTGGTACTGTACCTATCCAAGAAAGTAGCACGTATTCTATCACACTCTTGGCATGCCTTGTCAGTGGAAGAAATACTTTAGGAGTCAGGAGCTGAGTCAATGAAAGGATATTGAGCCTCTAAGCTGCTTTTGTTGCCACAATATTTATTCATTGCTGGTCCTGTTAAACTTAAGGGGGTTAGTATCGATATCCAGTTTGCTGTTGACAAAGAATTTGGCCATTACAATTTGTTTCATATCAGAGATGGTCATTTCCAACACTTGTGTGGAAAAAAAACATCAGTTGCCATTCATCAGACCTGGAAACAATTGGCCAAAGTACAAGCAGCTGTACGTGAAGAGTGTGCAGTTCGGATACGTGGGTAAGTTTCTGCAGTACCGGGTCTACAACATGCTGGAGGCACAGAACTGGTGTAATGTGTTGAACCTTAATTATATGTCATTCCCATACTTGGGTGACCTTTAACCTGCATTTTTTACATCTTGAGTAATGAGATACCATTGCAGATGATTTCGATTTTTGGGGGAGAAAACTGTAGAACTATAAATTAAATAGTTTTGAATTTATCATTTTGTTATTCAAGAATAGCATAAATTCTAAACTCCACAGCATTTCCTAATTTTGGCACCTGCAGTCACCATCTACTACTCAGAGGCAACATCCAGCCGAAGACACAACAATTGGCTGGAATGTCAATCCCAGTGCAACACTGCCATTTTAAATCTCCCATCTCTCAGCTTCCCCATCACCTCCTGGGTGAGATTGCAAATTGAACATCAGCAAGCATCAAGTAAACAGTTCCTGCTAAGTTCTCCATGGACCATCTTCAGGTTAATGATAACTTGCTTTAAATAAAGAGTCTACAAAGAAAGGCTCATATGTGACACGGCCAATTGGAATAATGTAAAGTTCTCTCCCTAGCAGACTGTTCAAATCACTTTTAGTGTTAGACCCAGTCACTTCGTCCAACTGTTTTAATGGATCTCACTGTTAAAGATAAACCCAGCTCAACATGCTTAAACAGAATTGGGATCCCTTTCATTCTTTTAGGTCATAAATCTCATTCCTAACATCTCCCTAGCGTTGACAGCTGTGGTTCTAACTGACTGCATCACCCACCCCCAGGCAGTCTTCACTGTAGACACCCAATAATTCACTTCACTCTTAAAAAGCAATGAAATCTAATTAGCAAAATTGTTCATTTCCTTTCATTTGTCACTTTTCTCTCCATTTAATTATAATGAATGCATTGGGCTGTTAATAATTCCTCCAATGAGTTTAATCTCTGTGGCTGCTTATTTAGGCCTCTTGGGTTACCATGACATCTTTTACCTAGTGAATGAGAATAATGTCAAAGGAATTGTAATTCTACAGTAACATTGTTCACCTATGATGGTAAGGATGTTGAAATGTATTACAGTTATGTATCTTTTATATGAAACCTCACCAATGGAAAAGAATTTGGATATTTTGATACTGGCAGTCCACAATTAGTATTTAATTACATACATCTCACTTTGCTCTTAAAATGAACCACTTAATAGCCCTCCATGTTAAAATACAATTGAAAACTCACTTTTAAGTAAATAAATTATTACATGCAAATTAAGTCAGCACGTGACAGGTGCAGGTTTTCAGCCTGTCTCGATGGGTCAATTTAACCTCACACATTCACTCTTGAGAGTGGTAAGAGGAGTAGCCTGAAGGTTACTCATTGTACAGCAGGAGGCAGAAATTTCAGAGGTCTACGTCCAGAGTATCTATCATACGATTGCCATAAGGCTTTTTAGCAGGTGGTCTAGTTTAGCCTTCAGAAATTGAAAATTGTTGGTACTCAACAATAAAAATTATAAGCTGACAGCTAAGGGCTTGTTCAGGTTCTTGTTTTTCAGGAGTCAAGAGCTACCTGTAAGAATGTCAATCAGTCTATTTTCCTGATGGATAGTTCACTGTTATGAGTGTTTCGTGTCCTCCTCTTATTTATTTGGTGGAGGGTGAGGATGACAAGGAACACAGAAGAGACGGCCACGATGTCAGGATTTGTCAGAGGCACACTTTTAATGCCCCTTATTGTTGCTACGGGTCTATTTATTGAAGGGCATTTCCCTCACAGATATAGAATTTGTATGAATGTAGATACATAAATTGCCATCTGCTTTGAGATTGGCAGATGACCTCAAACAGAGTACTGTCAGCAGCATTAATTTGATAGTGGAGCTTATATTTTCATAGAGAAACAAAGGACTGCAGATACTGGAATCTAGATGAAAAACATTCTAATGCTGGAGGAACTCATCAGGCCAGGCAGCATCTGTGGAGAAAAGCAGATGGTCAACATTTCAGGTCAGGACCCTTCTTCAGGACTGAATGTAGGAAAAGGGGAAGCCCAATATTGAGGAGGGAAAAGCAGAGCAGTGATAGGTGGACAAAAGAGGGGAGGCAGGGTGGGCACAAGGTGGTGATAGGTAGATGCAGGTAAGAGATAGTGATAGACAGGTGTGCTGGAATCTAGATGAAAAACACAATGATGATAGGGACTCAGCAGGCCAGGCAGCATCCGTGGAGAAAAGCAGGCGGTCAATGCCATTTTCATGCCTCACTAGCAAGTTCTGTCCACAAGTACTTCAGGCTGAAGAATGGTTTGTTCTCCAAAAAAGGAACATCTTTATTTCTATGCATACTTGAACAGCAATAGCAGTGTGACTGGTCTGCCTGATTTCATTGGACTGCTGTCCACTAAAATACTGTGGTCACTAATATGGGCTCCAGTCAGCATGCAATGACCTAAATGAATAGGAAAGGACCCCAGCCACAGTACGCTCATATCATATTCCACAGGGAGCAGTTTGCAAAGATTTTGTATGGTGCCTATTAATAATACCAGGTTTATTTCAAGGTGAATTGAAACTTTCTGGATGATTTGCTCAGACCAAATCCATCATTATTGGATCAAGCTGAAGATACTTCCAGGCAGAGGTGGAGAGCAACAAATGTGTTAGGCAGGAAATAAAAGCACTCGCTGCTGACGTCAATGAAGGCTGCCCACAAAGAGTTGGTGGGTTCCATGGGGTCAATTTTCCCTTGCAAGTTTTAGTTGCTCGAGCCAAAATCTGCTGGTGCTGGAAATTCTAAACAAAACTGGAAAATGCTGGAAGCATTCAGCAAGTCAAGCAGCATCCAGGGGGAGAGAAATGGAATCAGGCACTCTCACATTCACTCCAGAGTATGGAAAATGATACAGTCTGAAGGATTAGCTGCTGCACAGTGGGAGGCAGTAATTTCAGAAGTTTGTGGCCAGGATACTTATCGTAAAATTGAAGGCCGAAGTTAATCTGCTGGGCACTTCCAACATTTTCTGTTTTTGTTAAGTTTAAATTGCTTTTGGGTACCTGCTGTAGTGGATCCTTGACATCCAGTCACACTGATATCATCCATTAGTCTGAACATTAGACTGAAAAATTCAAACAGCATAGGAAGAATCAAAAAGTTCTAATTTTTAACAAACATTTTACCTAGACAAAATAAAGACTGGAGCATATGGGAAATTATGCTCCATCATAAATAAGAAATATATTGAACAAACTTTGAAAAGAAGATCAAAATAAGTTTTAATTGCTTTCGAACCATTGAGTTTTAACATAATCCTTCTGAAGGAATTATATACAATGTATAAAATTAGTTTTCCAGGAACAGAGAGGTTGTTCAGCAATAATTATGGTTTAGCATAAAATTAAAAATCCACCTATAATTCTTTCAATAAGGTATTACTTTTATAGTGGTTTACAGAGTGAAAATGCTGCATAAAAGGTTGACGTTCTCATCAATCCAGTTATTTCAAATTGATTCTCTTTTAAAGGGGGCAACAGAATACAACCATAGCGGAGCAGAATGTCACTGCCTGTAATATCTGGATTTCCACATTAAACTGCACATGTGCAGTTGCCAGATGTGATGTATGTTTCAGAGTTTAATGACAGTGATGTTGACAGTTTTGCTTTCGTTGTAATCATTAAATCAGGACCAACCAGTTTAATGCAAACATCAAGACTGGTACCATTCATGCCCAAGGCTTCCTGAAGGCAGGTCTGGAGGCATAAAGCAGAACATCCTCCAAGTGCTTCTGCTGCATTGCAATATGTCTGTGCTATTGGGTGAATCAAGTTCAGAGCAAGAGATGGGAACTGATGAAGTGGATGTAGCTGAGAAGACATGACTGGTGTATATTCAAAAAATAAGAGAAGATAAGATATCTTTATTAGTCACATGTACATCGAAACACACAGTGAAATACACCTTTTGCATAGAGTGTTCTGGGGGCAGTCAGCAAGTGTCGCCATACTCCGGCGCCAACATAGCATGCCCACAACTTCCTAACCCATATGTCTTTCGGAATGTTGGAGGAAACCAGAGCACTTGGAGGAAAGCCACGCAGACACGGAAAGAATGTACAAACTCCTTACGGACAACGGCCGGAATTGAAACCGGGTCGCTGGCGCTATAATAGTGTTATGCTAACCGCTACATATGCTCATTCCAGATATTTCAGGCTGCATCACTGAGTCAAGAATAGAAGCAGAAAATACTGAAACCATTCAGTAGGTCAGGCAGCATCCATGGAAAGAGAAACAGAGTTAACATTTCAGGTCAAACATCCTTTGTCAGAACTGACTGTTTTCTCTCTTTCCCAGCTGTGACAAAAGATCCTCAACTTGGAAGGTTAACCTTGTTTCTCTTTCCACACATGCTACATGACCAGCTGATTGTTTCAAGTATTTTCTGTTTCTATTTCATATTTCCAGCTTTTGTATTTTTCATTCAGAGATTGTGTCACCCCTTTACATCGGTCTCTTCTACATGATTAAACAAGAACATGACTATCCCATTGTTTTTGCACTTTCTCAGCTACTTCCCTTTGCTTCCTGGGATGCAGTGTTACATTGAATCAGAAAAAATTAAGATTCTGCATAAAGTTCAAATGCAGTGCAACCAGTTTATGTTTGTATCTGGTAAGTGAATACTCTTCCAGTTTTGTCTACTGGTGCTTCCCTTTTGTTGCTGATATATAATCTCCAGCCTGTGATTTCTTCCTTCTGCCAAGTTACCTCCTTGGTAAAAGTTGCAGGAATGTTGGCCAGCAGGAGGTTTTCAGTGAGAGACAAATGGGATTCAGCTGGCTCTTGTGCACATATCCTACACAATCCTGAAATAATTACCTGCAGGATGTCCACTGAACTGTATGGAAGCAGAAGAATTGCTGGTTCAGGTTTCTTATAATCTGATCCACCAGCAAAATGTAAATGATAAACAAGGCAAATAAATTATAGCTCAAGACTTCCACTACAGCAGAAGAGAGAGAAAAAAGAGGAAGAGAATGAGAGTGAGAGAGAGAGAGAGAGAGAGAGAGAGAGAGAGAGAGTGAGAGAGTTCAGTGTATGCTTGTGAGGGATTTCCTGACCAGGTTTTCTCTTGTTCTCTGCTCAGTCCTAGAGATACCAGATCCGGGAATCAGCAAAATGTCCATGACATGCAAGTTCCATATCTGCCATGATTGCTTGCTTCTCCTTTCTGATGCACTGAGGTTTGCATCCTTCCAGCTTCCTAGGCTAGCCTTTTGAATCCTCTGGAGAGTGCTGTTGAACTACCACAGCCTGAGATTGGTGGGAATGATCTTGGGTGCTGATGCACTGGTATCCAAAGAGGGAACGATGGCGCACCGCTGTCTTGAGTCTATGGACGAGAAAACATTTAAATTCTGTCCAAATAATGGTATCAAACACCACATGAGATGTTTTAATGGCCAGGACTATGCCTGTGCATCAGTGAACAAGCATGTGCAGGATGTGTAAAAGCAAAATGGTTTGGGTTTCCCAACTTAATTGATACCCAGATATGCCCAGTTGCCAAATGATATTAAGGACAATTTCTTTAAATGGAGTAAGAAATGGGAGCACCTAGAACATCCATAAATTCTATAATGTCTTTAATTAGACCTGTTCTATGTTACATTTGTCTGGATTTTCAGCCAATCACCAGCATGTTAATGTTGCATCCCCATGACAACCCTGTGGAATATAAAGGTCATTGTGCCTTGTTTTGGAGTAGCAATTGAACAAGACCATGTTCAAAAGAAACCCTTCACTTTTTTTTACAGAACACTATCTCTGTAGGGTAATATGATTTATTATCTGTGTAACCAACTACGTCATGAGTGATTTAAAAATTATTTCTGGCCAACATGTTCCTACGAAAACCTGAACAATATCTTAGCTGTTAAACCTGAAGTATTTGTTTCCAATCAAATGTTTGTCATTTTGTCATTTGCTGTGGGATCAGAAAGGTGAACTGGAAGGTAGTTTGTGCCTGTCACTCTGTCCTTGATTACACCAAATGATATGTGCATATAAAATAAAATTGCAATAATCCACGCAGCAGCTGGAAAATAATCTAAAAATAGTTTTGTCTATGTTCTCATTCTTCAACTTCTTCCATTCGCTCACTGACCATATAACCTTGTTTACAGCTTATCCCCATGGTCAATCCAGTAAACACTATTAGAGCCATCCTCTCATTCCCCCACACTCCCTGCAGCTTAATGAGCTTCTTTTCTCCTCTTCCCAGTTCTGATGAAGGGTCTGCAACCTGAAATGTTGGCTCTGTTTCTCTTCCCACACATGAGGCCTGACCTGCTGAGTGTTTTCAGCATTTTCTGTTTTATTAAATATTAAAAGAATGCATCATTCACCTGATCTTTCTCAGATAGTCTGTCCAACTTTGGAACAAGCATCTACATTTCTGTGTGTCTGCTTACGATGGATAGCAGTTAGCACAACGTTTTACAGCACCAGCGACCCGTGTTCAATTCCGGCTGCTGCCTGTAAGGAGTTTGTATGTTATCCCCGTGTCTGCGTGGGTTTCCTCCGGGTGCTCCAGTTTCCTCCCACTTTCCAAAGACGTACAGGTTAGGAGTTGTGGGCATACTATGTTGGCACAGGGAGCGTGGTGACACTTGCGGACTGCCCCCAGAACACTCTACGCAAAAGAAGCATTTCACTGTGTGTTTCAATGTACATGTGACTAATAAAGATATCTTATCTTATATTAGACTGTGAATATCCTTACTGACTGATTATCGCAGAACTTCTTTGAGTGCAGTAGTATAATTGTGCCTTCACTGCAAGGTCTAAAGCCACCAGTGTTTCAAGCAGGTGGCTGACTTCATGTGCCATGATGGCCATTAAAAATTGACCTTTTTGAATGCCTCCCATTTTTTAGGAGTGATCCTAAAAAGGAATATAATATGGACCCAGATTCAATGAGATTGTGGTTGATCTGCATCTTAACTCCTTTTTACCCTTGCTTCCATATCCCTTAACTAGATGCCTCAGATTTGAGGTGTTGCATTGACCTAACCTCAACATCTTCCTGAGGGGGAGAGCCCCAGTTTTATGCTCTTCTTTGAGGGAACTATTTTCCTACCCTGAGTGGCCTTCTGCTAAATTAAAGGATATGCTCCCTTGATTTGACCATCCATATCATCTCTCCTCTAATATCCTTTAATCATCTTAAACATGCCAGCAGATTATTCCATAGTTTTCATTGCTCAAAGGAAAGCAATACAATGTCCTCATAAACTGAGGCTCAGTTCATCCATGCATGTGATTTGGTGGATCCTGCAGCATGAACTTTTAGTTGGTATTTTCATCAACTCTTCCTCCACAAGACACACTGTGATATTTGTCATTTATCTCTGTGATGTTTATGCTACCTTGCTGTGTGCAAATCAATAGCTGGTTTAACCAACAAAGCAATAGAGTGTATATTTCAGAAGTAATCCAGTTGCTGAGCATTTGGCTGGGATCCAGTGATCAAGTGACTGGAGGGTCTGAGGAAGTGGACTAAGCTGTAACAATAGTCATTCTTTCATTAATGACAAATGTCTGATTTCTTCTTTCAACAATATTGAGGTTAAATGTCAATTTCATTGCCTGGGAGTAATATGACACAGTGGGTCATTTGTCTGTTACAGGCAATTTCATCATCCTGACAGTAATATGGCAGAGTGGGTCACTCATCTGTCAATTTCATCACTTGAGCAGTAACATGGGAGAGTAGATTGCTCGTTTGTTACAGTCCGCTTTATAGCCCAGGTAGTAATGCAGCAGTGGATGGCATGTCTGTTACAGTACTTGTCTGTCATCATTTGACTTCAAAAGAATGGAGATCAAACTGTTTAAAATTCACCTGCCTCTACCCCCTGTCCTACCGTTCACCAGTTTAAGATTAGGCTGATTCTCAAGAACCATTCAGTTACTCACTGTCCAATATTGTTAGATAAATTAGGTATTTGAGAGAGATTACATGAGCAAAAGAAGCACATCAGAGAGAGAGAGCCCAAAGGCTTATGTTGACATTTCTGACCTGTCTTTCTTTTGAGCATAGATTTCCCCTGGATTGCTGGAGCTGAGAATTTACATTGTAAGTACAAACATCACGATTCACGATTGATTGAAATTATGTGCTGCAAACTACTTTAACTTCACCAACTATGGAGTACAGGATAATCTCTCAATGCATGTCTGTCAGTCTCTTGAGTAGACCGATATCTTTACACCCCCCAGACAGAGGAGAGATAGGTGGGGAGAAGGCACTGAACTGAGGCCAAAGCAACTCATCACATTAAGAGAACCCTAGTAGTACCATTATCACGGAGACATAAAACAATGCAGATGCTGGAATGTGGAGTGAAAAAATCACTGGAGGAACTTAGCAGGTCAGACAGCATCTGTAGAGGGAAATGGACCCCAAATTTAACATCAGAAATTGTAAAAGTAATGTCTTTGTGAATCTTTAGTCACTACTTTTATATGAAGACCAATGTCGGTTTTGGGTTGAAACCCTTCATCTGAATTGGTGAATAGTTGACAAATTTGCCTTCAGTCACCATGCTCTAGTATCTGCTACCTGTTATACTCCCCTTCTGCACATTCAGCTTGTTGAATGGTGAGTGGTACAACCAGCAGTTCATATTCTTGCATATGTTTAGAATCCACAAACCAAAGGCAATTTATTCTCCAAAGTATCTTGAACAGCTCTTCAAAATACTCATATAACTCTGCAACCTTCTGGAATGAATATTGAATTTTCCAACTTGAGATAATTTTTCATTGTCATGCTTATGCCCCTTTTATGCTCCATTTTTATTAAATGCCTCACTCACGGTCAGTCTTCATGTTCCTTATTACCTGATCTGTCTGAACCAATCTCCATATAGCCTTTTGTCTTACACTTCACTCCTCCCCAGCTCTGCTTTGAAATCTGTAAACCCTCCACTCTCCTCCCCCCACCCCCCACCTCCCTGCCCCAGTTCTGAGGAAGGGTCACAGACCTGAAATGCTAACTGGTTTCTCTTTCCCCAGTTCTGCTTGACTGGCTTGGTTCTGTTTTTGTCTCTGAATGTTTTATTGGTCATTTCCCAACGTTATTTAAATACAGGTTGCATCATAAGAATTGTGAAAATGCCAGGATCTAGAGCTACCTTGATGATTTTTTTTCAAAGAAACTATGAAGCCTATTAGGTTTCATATAAAAAACACTTACATTGAGATAGCCTAAACTAATAATGTAACTTCTTCACACTGAGGTGTTCCACTAATTTTGTGATAGCTCACAGGTAATGATTTAGCCTCGTAGTATTGTGCTAATGCATTGAGTGATTAAGGTGAGAAGTAATGGAAAAAGAATCATTAAACCACATTCACACCTGTTCTTCTCATGGCAGCAATCTGCATTATTGAAGCATATTGGCAAGATATGTTGTATTATCGGTACATCTTTAGAAAATTGAACACTGAAACAACAAAATGTAGAGAATGTCAAAATGTTCCCAGAACCTGTGAGTGACATCTAACACAGGCTATTTATGTCCCATCTCCAAAACCCACAGACTTGCATTGAAAAGGCATTGGAAAATGGCTGAAGCTATCTCTGTTCCCTCTAGGGCATGACATCCGAGCAGGTTGCTAATTCATTCATCCTGTTTTATAATTATTTCCTGCTGACAAAATTATGCTATTATTAAAAATTATCTTACTCAAAGCACTTTTGAAAGCAGTCTGAAGCAAGTTAAGGTAGCTATAACAAGCTGATCAAAAGTATATCTATTCACTTACGTCATCCTATTAATTGTTCCTGGGCATAATTTCCAATTTGGAAAAAAAAAACTATCATCACCAAGGTGAACAATCTGAGTGTGAGCCAAAGGTACATTTTGTCAAATTGCTTATTAAATCAAACACTCCCAGGTCAGGCGTTGTATTCATTCTTCCTCAACAGTGATGTCTGTGGTAGTCATTATTAACAATACTCCAGTTCAAACAGGGATGGTTTTGTGACTAATGCACATACCTATGTGAAACTGCATTGAAGCTGTTTACAAGTATTTTAATATGGAGAAAACATTGACACCAGCATTCTAGCTAGATTTTTAGAAGAAAGAAGTAAAACAGAAAATGCTGGAAACATTTCGGAAATTCGCTGGCATCTGTGGAAAGAGAAACAGAGTGAACAGGTCAGATCTATGACCCTTTATCAGACAAAGGGTCCTTGACCTGAAGCATTAACTCTGTTTCCTTTTCCACAGATGCTGCCTGACCTGCTGTGTATTACCAGCGTTTTCTGGTTTTATTTCAGATTTCCAGCTTCTGCAGCATTTTGATTTTATTTACTCATACAAGGGATATGGTTCTCTCTACCAAACTGGTAATTTCTTCTTTAAATGGAGAGATTCTGCAAATGATTGAAGTTCAGAGGGACCTAGCTATTCTAGTCCATGAATCACAAAAAGTTAGCAGCAGGTCCAACAAGGAGGCAAATGGTATGTTGACCTTTATTGCAAAGGGCTTAGAGTTTAAAAATAGGGAGGTCTTGTTACAGTTGTATAGGGTGTTGGTGAAGCCACACCGAGCACATTTTGCCCCCCTTACCTACAAAAAGGTTATAGTCACATTGGAGACAGTTCTAAGGAGATTCACCAGGTTAGTTCCTGGGATGAAAGGTTATCCTACCAAGGGACACGACATGTTTTGGGGCTCGGAGTTTGGAAGCACAAGGGGTGACCTTATTCAGACATATAAGATCCTTAATGGGTTTGACAGGTAGATGTTGAGATGTTTACATTGGTGGGAGAGTCACGAATAAGGGGACAGAGCTGTAAAATAAGGGGCTGGTCACTTAAAACTGAGATACATAGAAATGTCTTTTCTCAGAAAGTAGTGAATCTCTAGAATTCTCTGCCCCTGATGATGGTGGAGACAAGTTCATTGGATATATTTAAGGTGGAGATAGATAAGTATTTGTCGAGGAATTGAGGGTTATGGAATATTGGAACAGAAGAGGAGTTGAGGCCACCGTAGATCAGCCAACATTGTATTGAATGGTGGGGCAGGCCTGGTGCCCACTTCTGCTCCTATTTTCTTGTGTTCTTGTGTATTATATAATGTTCTTGAGCATTATTATCCATTCCTGGTTGCTCTTGAGCGATGATAGACAGGTGATTTCTGGAACTGCTGCAGTGTGTGTAGTGAAGGTACCCTTAGAGTGCAATGGGGTGTGGATTTCCAGGTGTTTATCACAGTCAAAAAAAGGGATACACTTCCAAGTTAGGATTGCGTATGACATGGAGAGGACCTTGAGAGTGGTAGTGTTCCTATACATCACCTGCCCCTGTCTTTCTAGCTGGTTAAAGTTGCAGGTTCAGGGAGTGCCATTGGTGAAGACTTGGTGAGTTGCTGTAGCATGTCATAAAGGTGGTGAACACTCCAGCCATGATTCATTAGTGGTGGAGGGAGTGATTGTTCAAAGTGGCAATCAATCAGTAGCTTGGATCTGGATTGTATCTCTATAAATATTGTTGGAGTCTCATGCGAGTGAAAAGTATTTTATCCCACTCCTGACATACCTTGTGGATGATGGTAACATTTTTAATTGCAAGGAAGTGAGTTGTTCACCATATGATATCCAACCTCAATCTGCTTTTATTTCTACAACATGTTATGCAGGAGGCTCAGTTAATTGTCTTCTCCAGGCAGGTAATAATCATGGAATTTAGTGATGGAAATACTGCTGATTGCCAAGGAGCGCTGGAGAGGTAATTAACCTCTTTTTATTTTGTCTGGTGTGCAAAATTGCCTGGCACTTCTGTACCACCAATGTTATCTGCCACTTATCAAATCAAGCTAAAATTTTGCTGAATGAGGATATTGATTGCTTTGTTATCTGGGGAGTTACATTAGCTAAGGAATTTGTTATCTAAGGAGTTGAGAAACACTGTGCTGTGCAATGATCAGAAAGAATCCCCACTTCTGATCTTACAATGAAAGGAATGTCATTGACAAAGCAATTGAAAAAGATTGAATTCTGGAAATTTGTCCTGTGGAAATCCTGGAACAGAAAGGCTTTTCCTCCAATAATCACAGCCATCTTCCTCCGTTCAGGGGAAGACAAGCAAGTGGGGTGTATTCTAGTTTGATTGCTATTGACATTGATTTTATTCAGGATCCTTGACTCCTCACTTGGTGCCTAATGTCAAGACAATCACTCTCAACTCACATCTCAAATTCAACTCTTTGGTTTATCACCAGACTAAGACTGTAATGAACTCTGCAGTCAAGTCGTCCTGACAGAACCCAAACTGAGCACTGGTGAGAAGGTTATTGGTGAGTAAGTGGTGTTTGATGGCACTCTAGATGATACCTTTCACCATTTTGCTGCTTAATATTCATCATGAGGATATATGTATAGAAACGTTAAAATTTGTTACTTTTAAATAGAATGTAACTGAATATGTATGATGGTGGTGCAGCAGTTAAATTACTTGACTGGTAATCCAAAGACCTGGGTTCAACTCTCACCCTGGCAGCTCTAATGAGAATCAGATAAGAAGGATAAAAAAAGGTTTAGTATCAATGACCTCAAACTTAACAGATTGTAATCACTTGGCATGATGGTCAGCATAGATATGGTGGGCTGAAGGGCCTGTTCCAAGCTGTACAATGCATGACCTGATTTGGCCTATTTGTGACTCCAACATGGTTAAATCTTAAACACCCTCTAAAATGGCTGAGCAAGCCATACAATTCAAGGGCTATTAGTGATGAAGAAGTGCTGGCCTTGCCAGTAATGCCCAGATACCCAAAAAATAAATGAATAAATACAAGTTTATAAATGTATATTTCCGGAATGGTAACTGGCCAGACTAGTTTTGTCTTACCTTTTGTATACAAAATGCATACAGACAATTTTCCACGTTGCGGTAAACATACCAGTATTGGAACTGGACTGAAGTAGCTTGTCTACAAATACAGCCAGTTCGAGTGTGCAAGTCTACAGCTCTACAGTAATTGAAAACCAAAAAACTACAGATGCAGGAAATCTGAAGTAAAAGTAGAAAATGCTGGAAATTACTAAGCTGCAGGCAGCATCTGTGGAGAGAGAAAAAGAGTTAAGGTTTCAAATTCATTAGAAAATCACCTTTCATCGGAATTGTTTTGCCCACTTTAGTATCCTTGGCATCTCTGCTTTTATACTCAACTCTACAGCCTGCATGCTAGTGGCAGAGGTGAAATGTCCATGACATCTCTAACTAAGACTGGGAGTGCATCAGTCTTTACTTTTGCACTCGTTCTGGGCTACCTGTCATTGAGGATGGGAATATTCAAAGAGCTGCCTGCTCCCATTAGCTGTTTAATGAAGCAATGTCATTCACAACTAGATGTGCCAGGACTATAGTCTTTTGATTAATCTATTAGCTGAGAGAGCACAGGGTTCTTCCTCTACCATGCTACTTTCATTGCTTAGCATTCATGTCATCCTCTGTGAACCTTCACCAGTTCTCACTTCATTTTTAAGTACAGGTGATGATGTTCCAGGCATGCTCTTTTACCCCCCACATTGAAACAGAATTAGTCCCCTCACTAATTTAACTGTAGGGTAAGAGCTATGTCTCATACGTTAATGTGAGGTAATATTTCTACCCTTTTAATGTTTACTATTTGCATATTCTCCCACATTGTTCAAGGGTAATTTACATTTTCCCTTCATTATGTGACATTGAAACTCCAGACATAAGAATGCTATCTACAATTATTCGAAACTAGCGACATAATTAGTCCAAGCTTACAAGGGTTAATTTTGCAAATTCATGATTGTGCATGAAGCCTTGCTCAATGAGCATGTTATAATAAATCAGCCTTGATGTTCAGAATTTCCAATTATTCATAATTGGAAAAACATTACATGAGATTTACCACATACGTATCCACACAAGGCAGAATAGTTTAATGAAAATATGGTGTGAGAATTCTTCCTTTTATTACTCTTGGCTTTTTTAATGTTTAATATTTTGCAATATTTTCTCTTTTTTCCTCCAAAGACAAATGACCTGAACATGGGAGGAACAAATATATTCAGTAATTACATGTTATGCATTATATCAGATAACCAAAATAAGTACTACTTCCAGTTGTGACAAATTGAAGGATTTCTTTTGTAGCCTGGTGATTTTTTTAAATAATATTCCTTCTCCATTCTTTAAGGTCTGCACCCTTCACCAACCAAATATCTACAATGAATTGCACTGCCATGCATCATTGTGCAGAGCATGTAGATTGACATCACTGTACATGCATTGTGGTCTCTATGCATAACATATCTTCCACATTGAGAACAATTCTATAATTTCCCAATGACATGAACTGTAATAAGGTTCAATTATTTGGCACTAAAAAAATCTTTGAACTTTTCAATTACACTTTCTAGAGTTATAAAGCAAAAACTATAGATGGTGGAAATTTGAAACAAAAACAGAAAATGTTGGAAATAACAGAAGATCAGAGAGCATCTGCTAAGAGACAATGTCCATGTCTCTGATAGGGTGAGACCACTAGAGACTAAATGTTCCAACAAAGATGAGTGTAAGCTCAGAGAACAGCATCTTATCCTCTAACCAGTACATTACTGCCTTCAGGACTCAGCAGTGATTTCAAAATTTTTCAGATAACCAGCCTTTCCAGTTTGTATTGGAACCTGGCCAGTTCATATAATAGATTTCAGCCTGAAACATTACCTTTGTTTGTCTCTCCAGATTCTGTCTGACCTGTTGAGTATTACCAGCAGTCTGTGATTTTATGTCATATTTCCAACATCTGCAGTGTTTTTGCTTCTCAGATTCATATCCTACAGTTTCAGTAGTCCTTTCTCTTTTCTCTGTTCTTCTCTTTTTTATTTATCTTCCTTCATATCGCTTCTTGGCAGATCATCTGTGATTAATAAACCCTCTCTAGGCCAACACCCATTACCACTTTGGTCATTCAGTCAACCTTAGTTCCCAGCCTATCACAGACATTTCCTTTGTTTCTATCACCCCTCCCACTTCTCTGTAACTTGAGATGTATTTGATTTCTCGATTTCCTTGGTTCTGCAAAAAGGCCATCAATCTGAAACGTTAATTCTATTTTTTTTCCTTTCACAGGTGCTCTTTGACCTTCAGAATATTTCCAACATTTTTCTGTTCTTATTTTCAAATTTCCAACATCTGTAACCTTACTTTTCAAGTCTAGAAATTTAATTGAAAAGCACAATGTTTGTTTTTCCTGTGTAACTGCAGCTGAGTATTTCCAGCATTTTCTGTTCAGAATTTCTCATTTAATGCACCTTGTAATTATTCTAATGAATATTATTTGCTTTCTACCTCCTTTATGCCTCCGTGAGACTCATCAAACATTTTTTTTCAATCAAGTATACTTTAATATTGTACACCATAATTTTTGTGTTCTTATTTATATAGGCTGTGCCATCCTGTGGCTCAGTTAAGAGTAAGGCTAAGGCAACTGGCCAGATTGAAACAATAATAGCCTTCTGAGATGGAATTTTATCACTTGTTAATGAAATTCAGACCAATTAAATATCCTTCAATTGTCACTCATCCTTACCTGGTGACCTTTTAAGCATTTGTTTTCCATTTGGGATACTGGGATCTTTCTGCAATGTGTTGATGATATAGAATAGCGGTAAGACTAATCGAATATCTGTTGTCGATCGTAGCACTCCTGCATCTAGCTATTAGATTGTAAGTCGTTTACCTTGTATGGGCATTTGTAGGGGTACCTTACATAGGAAGGTTGAAAACTGGTACCAAGCATCAATCGTTGTTTGTTCCTTTGATTAGTTATTTTGTAATATGCACAAGTTGGTGCAGGAGTGAATCTGCTTTAGTGTCATGTCATAAGTGCCAGACTGCATAAGTATCTTAATGTTTAATGACTGCATTAAAAGAATTATATCTAAAGTTATAAACTCATTGACATGTTTGTTGAGAAAGGCAAAATGAATTAATTGACATGCTGGAGCACCAACAGAAAATCTATTTTTTTGCTGCCATAATTTTTATACATTTTTTCCCACCATGTTGAGAGTAGTAATTTAGCACCTACTGAAGCACATATAGCTCACAAGAAAAGTAGAAAATTTGTCTTCTGACGGCACTTGATAGTTTGTAAGCCCAGCACATCATCACCTATAGCCTTGCTAATGTCTCAAAATTGTGGCTGAGCATATTCAGTCTACATTCATGTTCCTGCTTCCCAGCCAATAACTTGAGCCAATAGTATCAGATAGTGTAGCTCCAGACAGGCCTCTTGTCAAAACAATCATCCAACATAGTGGATGGGCAGGGATGGGAGGGTTGTTAAACCTAATATCTCAAATTCCATGTGAATTCCACCATCATCAGATAAGGCTGGTTCTTCAACAATATGTACTGTGTTTTTTTTCATAGGTAACAATCATTATGAAATGAAACCCATAATTGTCGCTTGGTATATTTTTGTGATTTCCTATCATAGGATTGGAAGGCCAGTTAACTTCCTCTGGATAAGGGCCAATTCTGTGAATTAATTTGAAATGTTAGATGGGGGCAAGAAGTTGAGGGGGATTGGGAAAGGATGGAAGGGAAGTTAAATTAAAAAATGGGTCTGAGTTCATAATCAAAACTCATGTCAGGCAAACAAAACCTCAATTCTGGAAGATCACTGCTGACAACAGTAACATATTGCATTAATATATAGGCTTGGATTTCTATGATGCTTTCCATGTCTGAAGGGAGCTCTGCTAAGGTACAATGTGGGAAACTCTTCACTTAATTTGTCCTCAGCAAGCTTCATCAAACAGTGAATTGATAATTACCAGATAATCTAATTTTAATGATGTTGATTGGGGAACGAATACTGGCCAGGATACTGGGGATAATTCCCCAATCTTCTTCAAAATAGTTCCATAGTATATTTTACATCCAAATGAGAGAGACAAGGTCACAATTTAATGTATACCCTTTAATATCATAAGGCTTATCACAGCATTTCACACAAGTGATTAAAAATAAATTCCGTCCAGCCATTTAGGGTGAAATTATAATGACAAAAAAGCTCAGTCAAATAATATGTTTTAAGGAGTACTTTAAAAGAAAGGAAGGTAGAGGCAAAATGAAAAAATGAGGTATTGCACTTTGGTCAGTTGAACACAAATGTGAGGTGTTGCATTTTGGTTAGTTAAACCTGGGCAGGAGTTATATAGTAAATGGTAGGGTCCTGGAGAGTGCTGCAGAACACAGAGACATAAGGGTACATGTACATAGTTCCCTGAAAGTGGTGACACAGGTAGACAGGGAGGTGAAGAATGTGCTTAGCATGCTTGCCTTCATCAGTTGGGACAGTGAGTACAGAAATCAGGAGTCATGTTGCAACTGTACAAGTCATTGGTAAGACCACATTTGGAGTATTGTGTTCAGTTCTAGTGATCCAGCTATAGGAAGGGTGGAAGCCTGCAGAAAGATGAATGTTACTGGGACTGGAGAGCTTGAGTCATAAGGAGAGGTGGAATAGGCTGGGGGGTCCTTTCCCTGGAGCATAGGAGGCTGAGGGGTGATCTGACAGAGGTAAACAAAATCATGAGAGGCATAGGTAAGGTGAATGGTCACAGTCTTCTCTCCCAGTTAGGGGAGTCTAAAACTAGAGGACATAGGTTTAAAGTGAGAGGGGAAAAAATTAAAAGGGACTTGAAGGGCAGCTTTTTCCACCAGAGGGTGGTGGATATATGAATCGAGCTCGCCAGAGGAAGCTGTGGGAGATGGGTACAATGACAGCATTTTAAAATACATTTAGGACAGGTACATGGATAGGAAAGGTTTATGGGATATGGGCCAAAGGCAGGCAAATGGGACTGGCAAAACGACTGCATCAGGAAGAAATTTAGCTATCTTTCACCACTGGGAGACAATTCTAGAGTTAGAAACATGGTACCTGAACCACTGTCCACAAATAGCAGGGCATTTTAAAACAGGGATGACCAAGAATTGGAGGATTGCAGAGACCTTGTAATGATGGGGACTACTAAGGGAGTAATGAGGCCAGAGAGGAAATTAAAATCAAGGCCAAGATATACCTATTGGAGCCAGTGAAGGTCAGTAGTGAAAAACAGAGATCATGGCTGAACATTTGGGACTGGGGAGCAGAAACAAATGGTACATCACCAGTTATCACATAGAGGAGAAGAATGATCATGAGGATGTTCTGTAGAAGTCATCAGAGGTGCAGGAACTACCCTAGACTTAGTGTCGTGAATTTCAGGAGGGAATGATATGATTGCACTTGTTCACCAAGAGCTCCAGAGAGGGGTAACGTCTGCCGGTCAGAGTCAAGGTTCCCTCTGCTCAAAAATTGTCAAGAAACAATGAGGAGATTATAAAAGTCAGCCACAGATCAATGCATTGCTGTGTTAAGGAGCTATTTCAATCCCTATTTTGTTTTGATTTAGGAATATTTAAGAAGAATTGAGGTGGAGACAATGGCAGGATTATTATCAAACATAACATTGATACCAAGGAGAGAAGACAGCAGGATAGGCTAGGAAAGGTTTGGAGAAGATAAATTCCAAAGAAAGTCTTAAAGGAGGAAAAGTGAGATTAAGAGATAATGGACCAAGGAAGGGAATTCCAGTTTAGAATCTTGTCAGCTTTTCTCTTTGGAGAGAAGGAGGATGAGAGGTGATTTGATAGAGGTGTACAACATGATAAGAGGTATAGATTGAGTGGACAGTCAGAGACTTTTTCCCAGGGCGACATGGCTAACATGAGGGGACATAATTTTAAGGTGATTGGAGGAAGGTATAAGGGAGATGTCAGGGGTAAGTTTTATACACAGAGAGTGGTGGGTGCCAACAGAGTGCCAACAGAGATCGTGGGGGCAGATACACTAGGGACATTTAAGAGACTCTTAGATAGACACATGAATGATAAAGAAATGGGGGGCTATGTGGGAGGAAAGGGTTAGATAGATCTTAGAGCAGGATAAAATGTTGGCACAACATTGTGGGTTGAAGGGCCTGTACTGTGCTGTAGTGTTCTATGTTCTATGAAGACAGAGCAACCAGTGGTGGACCAATTCAATTGTGATAATTGGGAAGCAGCTAGGATATGAAATCCTGGAGGATTATTAGGCTGGAGGAGATGATTCGGAGATGAATTTGGATTTCACTGGCTATGCTGCCTCTAATCACTGCATCGTCAGGGCTTTAAGTATGCAATGCAGTCCTTTCCACCGCTCCCACACCTTATGGTTATTGACACTTTTCCAAGCTACATACAGTTAAAAACAAATTAGGGAATGTTTTATACTTAAATTGTACTTAAGGTGGTGAGGATCGTATTCCTCAAGCAAGAATCAAATGAATGTTTGCAATGGGAAAGAAAAGTAGGGATAGAAAAAATGAAATTTTCATCGGGGATAGTGACTGAACACTGATATAAAAATACATAAGAAGGAGAAGCAGGACTAGGTCACTTGGTCTGATGGGTCTGTTTCACCAGAAGATCATGGCTGATCTATTACCTCAGGGACCATTTTCCAGCCCTATTTCCCACATCCTTTGATTATGTTAATATTCAGAAATCTCACCTTTGAATGCAATGGCTGAGCCTCCAGCTAAAGAATTCTAATGATTCACTATCCTCTGAATGGAGAAATGTCACCCCCTTTCAGATCAAAGTGATCTACCTCTTGTTTTGAGACGTGACCCTCCCATCTCCCCAGTGCTCCAGACTCCTTAGCCTGGGAAAACATCCTCCTCACATCTACTTTGTTAAGCCCTTGAAAAATTTAGTATGTTTCAGTGGAGTCACTTCTCATTTTTCTAAACTCTAGAGATTAGAAACCTGGTCAACCTGACAGACCTGCCATCCCAGGAGCCAGTCTGGTGAATCCTCACACCACTGCTTCTGCATCCGTTTTGGATAAGAAACCCAAAGTACATCCACTTTTGGATAAGGAACACAGTACTCCAGGTGTGGTCTGACTAAGGTCTCATATAATTATAGTAAGCCATCTTAATTCTTACATTCAAATCCCCTTGCAATAGAAGCAAATGTACTAATTGCATTCTTAATTGCCTGCAGAGATGTGTTGTGATTTCTACAATTCTACCAATTATTTTAAAAAATATGATTAGTATAGACAACTGGCAAAAAAAAAATCCACTATGTTATTTGTCTGGATGCATTTGTCTTATGTGTTCAGTGCATTTTTCTGATGTGTTCAAGATACTAAATGAAATTGCTCATCTAATTTCAAACTAACAATGAAAAAACAGCTGAATTGTTATGTTCTTTTATCAAATGGAGAAAGAGTATTCACTCTATAACGCAACAGTGAAAACTTGTCAATGTCATTGTCTGCAAGGAAGATCCTGGATTATGAAGATAGTACTGAATGTCTGGGTTCCAATGTCTGGCACAGAGCCACACTCGTCAAGAGAACACAATGGATGTTTGTAGGCAGAGTCTCATGATTTAGTTTACCCAGGGTTGGAAGATTTTAAGGACCAAGCTTAGGCCTTCCTGGCATTAGCCACTTAAGGTTCAAGATTCTCCCCCAGGAAACCAAATTTGGAAAATATTATGTGCAATTTTTCAGATTATCTGGATGGATAAAGAGAGTGACGTGATAATTATAGAAGAAACTAAATTAGTGGTCTGTCAGCCAACTTTCAAAACAATAGTTCCACAGTTGATGAGATCATGTGCTTGGAAAGTCAGACTGCAGGATATGTGCCAGGCCCCGAACTAGCAGTCAAATGGCGAACGGATGCAGGGCAGGCCAAGAATAACCTGGTAAAGCACTTGAAAGAAAGATGTCCCAAAAATAAAGAACACTTAGGAAATGCAAACAAGTTGGAATGGAGTTGGGATGAGTGGAATTCAGGCCAAAACCAAAGAAGTTAATTCTTTTTGACTCTTGAATTTTACCTGTGCCTCAGGTAGTACCCTACATGGAAGTACTTCCTAGCTGACGAGCAAGACATTGTGGGTTGGTTCTCATCCAATTGGCATGATGCAAGAGATTCAGAAGGCCCACTCTCAGATCTCTTTGGTCAAGTTATATGGACTACACCATTGATTTTTATAGACCTCAAACTACCCCTGAACCTTGGTGAATGATGACCCTGAGGCAGTGACAGAGAGCAGCCAAGTGTGGCAGTGAGTTCCGGTGTGACACAGGAGAGACTGCAGCTGCTAGAAATTTGAAGCAATGCACACAAAATGCTGGAGGAACTCAGCAGGTCAGGCAGTCTCTATTAAGGGAAATGGACACTCAGCGTTTCAGGCCGAGAACCTTCATCAGGTTCTGGTGTGGCTATTTTGCAATCAAATTCATTGCCGGAATATTTGCAGCAGCCCTCCACATATCTGGACAGATGAAGAGATGCCAAAACAGTGCACTCTTGCCAACTGGACTGAGCCACAGGCAAAGTAGTAGAAACATGATGTGGCTGGAAAATGAAGACAGTAACCCACAGCCAACAGATAAACAAGAATACAATGGAGAACTAGGTTTACCCTGGATGCTCTGTTTCATGCAAAGCCTTGCTCATTGGTTAATTAGACATTGTAATTTGCCCCTAGTGTAGTTGGGTGGTAGGAGAATTTGGGGGTGAAGGGAGGGTGGACTTGCAAGAGAGAGTAGTTTACAAAGGATGGAAATGCTCTGAGAGCTGGAATAGACAAGGGCTGAATGGCCTCCTTTTTGGTCATGAGGAAAAGTAAAAATAAGAAGTATAAGATGAATCATTTAGGAAGAAGCTAGAGTAAGGTGGCAGATCCCATTAAATAAGAACTTCACTCAAGTCATCCAGTACATAGTGATTTACAAACCTCTCCACATCAGTGCCAAGCATCACTCAAATGTATTGTTGCCATTGATGATCTCTGCGATCAACAGATCCCAGTCCTCCCACCTGGTACTAATATACTTCAATGTTTTTAGAAAACTCTCTGGCTATGAATTAAAACATAGCACATCATTTCAGAATGATTTCAGAACACCCCTGCAGAAGTGACAATTCCGACTGGACTTCCTGGCCTGTGACACCATGCCCTGGAACCATGGATAACCGTTAGTGAGATTGTGATCACGGAATTTGTACTCGACCCAGAAATGTTGGTGGAGCAAACAGTGGTGGTCCCTGCCAAATATACCAGAAGGAGAAATTATTCCTCCTTCTCAGTATTTGAGAAACAATTGATTGTTTGAAGAGCACATGGATGCATGATTTATGTGTAACTTACGTATAATTTATCTTCTGTGTGTTACCTGTGCCTATGTACCTGTGATACTGCTGCAGGCAAGTTTTTCCTTGTACCTGTACCTCATCATACTTGTGGACATGACAATAAAATCGACTTGACTTGATAACAAAATCTAAACATTGAGTGACTGAACGCGCATTACTCATACTGTTACATAGCATGAGGAACTACCTTTCCAAATGGTCAAGCAACAGTTCTAATTATATTATCATTAGTGTGTATCCTGATGCAACGTGGACACTTAGAAAATTTGGAAAAAACAGTGATGGTAGCCTTCACAATAACCTCAGTCTCAGCATAACTGGATGGCAGAAAACATAGTGTTCTGTGTACTCAATTGATATGCAACAATATAGGGTGGGCATGCCTCAGGTGGATTAATCTTCTTTTAGAACCTTTGTATACTGGAGAGTGTTTGCTCTTTGAATCTTATTCTACTGGGTAAAAATCATTTCTTCTTCAATAAAATGGTATCCCAGAAGGATAAAAGTAAACAATCTACATTTTTCAAAACTTGTTTAAAAGATTGGCAAGCTTGTAATAGTGAAAAAAAGAGCTGACCTACTACTTGCTGTAGTTTGTTTTTCCTCTGTGGCTAGTAAAAAATAAATATTAGCCCCTTTAAACAACAGCCACAGCCTTTAAGAGTCACATCTGCACACCATTTCCCACCATCTAGTGTCAGCAAGGTTCCAGTACAAGACCAGTCCATGCTGGGAGGTAACCATAACTGGGTCATGACTGTATATAGTCCTGCCAAAGTTCTAACATTTTGGTATTAGGACCAGGAAGTTCCTACGGCAGCTCTTGCTGCTCCTGCTAACTAGAACAGCCAGTGCAGCTGACAATGAGGGAAATCTTTTGGGTGCAAACTGTCTGTTGAATGAAGCTTGCTTGAAAATTCACTAAAGGCAGACACTTAAAAATTGCCAGAATTTTACAAGAAGGTAAAAGCTTTCCATTGCATGCATCACGAATCAACCACTTTTATCCCAGGCTGGAATCACTTAGACAGTTATCAGTTTTTAATTAAATACAGAACATTCAAACATTCCAAATCAAGACTATTGAAATTAATGCCTTTCACTGATAATGACACTTCATTAATTGTAGCCTACAGTTTCCAGAACCACAACATGGTTTGATCTTGTGGGCACACAGGAGCATTTATTTAATGTAATCAGATATCCACATCAAGTGATTGTACTATGGGGTATTTTAAACTAAATGATAAATAAAAAATAAATTCTGAAATAATTAATGTTTCTGATTGTTATATCCCCATCAATGTTATATATTACCATTTACATATGTAAAATTGCATAAACAAAGTAAATTAGTATTTCTTTTAAATTAACCTTTGCTTAATAGCACAAAGATTAATAACACATGAAAGGAAAGCAATCATTAATAGTGGTTTTATATCAAACATCCTGTCCAGCAAGGAATAAATAAACAAATCATCGGTCTTTCAGTGGTCCTACAGCCTTCTGTGAACCTATAGCACACAAACATCCTGTGGCATTCGGATGCTGTCAGAGGTACTTAGCTCTTCAATCAGCTTTCCTCGGCCAGTTTTACTGGTGAGAAATGTGACACACAACAATTCAGCAACTCACTCAATTAACACAGATGTCTGGACTAGTGACCTGAAATCATAATTTAAAAATCCCATCTCATTAACTGGGAAATTAAAATTCAGTGAATTAAATAATCTGGAATTGAGACGAGTTATAATTATGGTAACCATGAAACTCTTGCTTTGTCTTAAAAATCCATCCAGTTTATTAAGGTCATTTAAGGATGGAAATCTACTATTGTTTTCCTGTTCAGATCTACATGTAATTTTAGACCCTCAATGGTGCGGTTAATTCATAGCTGCTTCCTGAAATAGGTGAGCAAGCCACTCGATGAGGGGAAATTTAGGAATAGGCAACAAATGCTGGCCTTGTCAATTAGCCTTATATCACAGGAGTGAATAAAATAAGAATAAACAATAATTGAACTTTAAACCACAAAGCAAGCATACATTATGCAGAGTAGCACTGACTGATAAACAATGCAGTCATATTGGGTAAATGTTTGAATTATAGAATTTTATTTGACATAAATAATTGCAATGATTTAGTAACAAGAGCTATTAGGAAAGCTAGATTATGCAATACCAGGACCTGTCATTGAATGATTTCTCCAATTCTCCCATATAACATGGGCATTGCCAGCATTTATTGCCCATCTCTTGAGAAAGTTGCAATGATCTGTCTTCTTCAACCTATAACCATTCAGATGAAGCTACTCTCACACAACTATTGTGTGAGAGTAACTATTGTGGCTGAGTCAGCACCAATAAAGTATTGTAGAAATCATAACAATCCAAAAAAAATTATCAAGTCCTTCATGTTGGTGAAGAATCTGCAATTTGTTTCCAGGGCAGGATACCATGACACAAGAGGTGATCATGCTGGTGACCTTGTATCAATTTGCCTTCCGTCATAGAGTTACAGACACAGGCCATTCAGCCTACCATGTCCATGCCAACCATCAATTACCCATCTTCACTAATCCCATTTATCAGCACTTGATCCATAGCCTTCTATGCCTTAGCAATTCAATTGCTCATCTAGATACTTCTTAAATGTTGTGAGAGTACCCACTTTCACCACCCACTGAGGCAGCACACACGAGCATCCAACTACCCTTTGTGTGCTTGTCCTTCCAAATGGTAGACGTTGCATGTTTGAAAGGTAATGCCAAATAAACCTTTGCAAGCTGCTGCAGTCCATCTTATGGCTGACATATATCTTGGTGAAGGGGCAAATATGCTTGTGTTATCCTGGATGTTGTGTTGGAACTGTGGTACTCCAGGCATTTCCTCTTGAAACTGAAGCACATAATTTCTAAAGAAGTAATGGACCAGCAGAACCTCATCTGAAGGATGTTAATAGTAATTGATAATGATCAATGTTGCAGTAGTCTTGTCCTTTCACAGAAATGTAAACACTTCTGGAAGAACAACATTGGAGGGACTTCATTTCAGAAGCAAGTAGAAGTTTCATAAAGAAAGAAAATCTTTGGCAAGTGAGGGGTGTTTTGTGGTTGCATTGGATTCAAACATCAACCTAAGGGACCTTGGATCAAATCATCTTGAATCAACGGAATTAAAAGTGTCTTTTTTCGTTTAGTGCAATTGTCCTTTGTGAAAAGAATGTTGGCAGTTGTCTCTTCCACGTTGTCTGGAAGAGAAAGGTTTTTATTTTACTTCATCAATGCTGTGGAATATGGAACAAAATAAAAACCCTACATATGTTTAAGGCCACCCGTCCTCTCTCTCTGCAATATGTACACTGTATTTGACTGTATTCAACGTCATTTTAGGGACCCTCATTCTGAATAAAATGGATAATTTTGTCTTAAAAAGGCCTCCATTCCACTTATGTGGATGTTCAATGATGTTTACATGTGCAAAATGATGTTTCAGAGACAGAGGCAATTTTTTTCTGTCTTGCTATCAGATCCGTGAAAGCTGTCAGTTTAGTTTCATTCATCCGTTTTTCTCCATAGCCCTGCAGATCTATCTATCTCACACTTGAATGTGTTCAATGATTCAACCCTCCACTACTCTCTGGGGTAGAGAATTCCAAACATTCAGCACCTTCCAAGAAAATCTGTTCCTTCTCGTCTCCATCCTAAGAGTGTGACCCCTATATCTGAAACCATGCCTCTTAGTTTTAGAATCCCCCACAAGGCAAAACATCCCCTCAGCCTCTATCCTGTAGAATCTCTTTTTCTGTTAGACTACCTCTCATTCTTCTGAACACTAATAACAATCCATTTTGTGTTGAATTCTGAATGCAGTAAGAAACGTTGAAGTCTCCTATTAATGTTACTCTTGTTCTGCTGATTTACTCCAAGTAAACTCTACCAAACAAAAGATCAACGTTCATTACAGTAACATTAGCAAGCAAATATCAGAACATTCAACGTTCTTGATATCATTTAATGAAATGTAACTTCAAAGCACCAAGTGCAAATATATTTTGATATCTGCATTCAGATTCCTTCATATGTCACACTTCTCAATTTCACACTTTTATGAACTGTCTTATCAGGGCACTAAGCAACTTCCAGGAGTAAAGATCTGTGACTGAGCTGGTTGGAGCATTACATGAAAGATTATTTTTTTTAAATCTATAATGGTCCCTTTGCTAAATAATAAAAATTTATATATAAGATGACATAGCTGCTCAGCAATGCATAAGAACCATAGTAACTCATATTGTCTGAATCTGATGTGCTATGTATTGAGCACAAAGTATTTTCATGTTGGTGTTAAGATCTCAGCTGACTGTTCCATATTCAGGACACTTTTATCAAATGCTGACTCCTTACCACTGAAAGAAATAGGAGTTTGATGCAAAGATTTTGTTCTTCCCCTTTCTTCCATCCACGGCAGGTCACCTTGGCAACAATTAGTAGGCCAGCACTCAGGTTACGTCAGGAAATCGTATTAGTCAAGCCTTAGAACGGTCAACTTTCTTTTTATTTTTCTGCACTTGACAGAAAACAGAACTTCTAGGGTATGCTTAAAAAATAGGCTGTTCTACTGATAACGCAGACATTTACAGACATAGTTTATTTATACAATATAAATTCAAAACCTTTTGCCGTTTGCTGGAGGTCAATGCAGTGTAAATAAGACAGATTACATTTAATTTCTTTGATGTTGCTGTCCTCTAGGCCAGCATCTTTCTTCATTCTCACTTCTTGTAGCTGCTTATGTCAATAGTTCTCCCTCTGGCTGCATGAATGAACAAACAAGGCAAAAACATTTCTTTCTTTTGACTTACTGTTCAATACTGAGAGATCCTATTCGAGAAGACTGGAGGGCTGGCATGCGTTGGGGGAAAAGAAATGAGGTCATTAGCTCTGGGTGGAACAATGCAGGCAAAGCATAGCAAGATTAGCGAGTTTCCCCTGCAGTCCTCTAGCTAGATATGCAGTGTCTGGTCCTGTAAGTCAACATGAGTTACATCTTCTGCTGGATAAGTAATGTCCATTGTCACCTGTCATTATTTGATGATAGGATTTGCTTGGCAATCTTGCTCATAACTGGTAGATTTGCAGTCCCCAAAGCCTCCTGGCATGAACCGTACCAGTTTTGTGCACTCAGCCAGAAGTGTCAATCCGTAAATTGCAGCGTCAGCCAGGTTAGATATCCATGAGAGATCTGTTAGTAAAATTCCCGTGCAAAGTAGAAACAATGTTATTTTATAGAATGGGAGCATTGGTGGCAGGACCAGCATTTATTACCCATCGCTAACAGCTCATGTAGGCAACTTGGTCACCATGGACAAGTTGGGCTGAAGGGCCTGTTTCCCTGCTGTATAACTTTATGAATCTATGACTATAATTGCTCATGACCTGCCTTCTAGAATGACTGAGGACCATCTGGTGAAGGTGCTCCCTTCTGCTGTTGAGCATGGACTTCCAGGATTTAGATTCAACAAAAATGAAGGAACATGTTTCCAAATCAGAATGGTTTGTGATTTGGAGGTGTTCCCATGCATTCACTGTCATTATCCTTCTTGGCAGTAGAGGTGATAGGTTTGGGAGATTCTGTCAGAGTAGCCGAGGTGTGTAAGATAGTGCATTTTGCAAATAGTGCATGCAGTATCCAAGGTACTCTGGTGATGGAAGGAATGAATGTTTATGGGGTGATGGGGAGAGTGCCAATCAGGCGGGCTGCTTTATCCTGAATGATGGCAACCTTCTTGACTGTTGTTGAAGCTGTGCTCGTCCAAACAAGTAGAGAGAACTCCATTGCACTCCTGCCTAGTACCCTCTTGATGGTGGACAGATTTTTGATTGTCAGAAGGTGAGTCATCTGCTGCATGATACCTAGTCTCTGACCTTCTCTTGTATGTGGCTGGTCCAGTTGAGTTCCTGGTTTATGGGGCCATCCAAGATCTTCATGTTGGGATACTCAACTATGGTAACATCATTGAATGTAAAAGGTAAATGTTTGAGTTCTTTCATGTTGCAGATAGTATTACCTGACACAAGCCCAGTGACATCTGCATACCTGTGTCATATGCATGGAAGACCCTCCAAACTGCACTGAGAGAAGTGCACATGTGCTCAATGAGTTTTAATTTTAATTCATTTATGAGGCTCATGAACATGCTGGATTATGAAAAGTAATTTCTCAGTCTTGAATCTGTATATTTTCGTCCAAATTATTAAAAGCTTACTGCTGATTGTACATAGTTCAAATGCATTTCCAATTCTTCTGACTGAACATAATTGTGAATACACCAGCCTCATTGTTAAGCACTCACATTCTTGGACTGCATCTGTGAGGATAGGGATATTCTTGGAGCTTCTTCCCACTGAGTGTTTAATTATCCAACACCATTCATACTCGATGTGGTAGGACTGGAGACATTGAATCTGATTCATAGGTTGTGAGATTGCTTGGCATCATCCATTACATGCTGTTTATAAAACATAGAACATCGAACATAGAACACTACAGCACAGTACAGGCCCTTTGGCCCACAATGTTGTGCCAACATTTTATCCTGCTCTAAGATCTATCTAACCCTTCCCTCCCACATAGCTCCCTATTTCTTTTATTTCTCTATCATTCATGTAGCTCACATATAGCCCTGTGTTGCAGCTTCATTAGGCTGAAACCTCATAATTCTTAGGTTTGTTTGGTGTTGCTCTCAACATGTCTTTGTGTACCTCTCTTTGAACCAGGGTTCCCCCTAGCTTGATAATAATGGTAGGATGAGGGCCATGTATCAGACAGTCCTACATCTTTTTTCTCCTTTCTCAGAATAACATATGTGTTACATCCTGCCTTAGATGACATAGACTCCAATCAAGTTGGCCTTAAATACTGGTTATCACAAAGTCAGACAGTATGGAAACAGGCTCTTTAGCTCAGCAAGTCCATGTTGACCATCCACCACATTATATCAACCTTACAGCACGGCAGTGTAGTGGTTAGCATTACACTTTTATAGCGCCAGCAACCCGGGTTCAATTCCAGCTACTGTCTGTAAAGAGTCTGTACGTTCTCCCCATGTCTGCGTGGGTTTCCTCCGGGTGCTCCGGTTTCCTCCCACATTCCAAAGACGTACAGGTTAGGAACTATGGGCATGCTATATTGGTGCTGGAAGAGTGGCGACACTTGCGGGCTGCCCCCAGTACATTCTCAGTAATGCAAAAAGGCGCATTTCACTGTGTGTTTCGATGCACATGTGACTAATAAATAAATATCTATTTTACTCTCTCTGCACTCCCATCAACTCCCCCTCAGATTTTACCACTCACCTATACACAACGAGCAATTCATCTTGGCCAGTTAACTACCAACCCTCACGTCCTTGAGACGTGGAAAGCTATGTGGTTGCCTGGAGAACATGCAAATTCCAGAGAGACAGAACCGATGGTCAGCTCTAACTGTGCTGAGAATTATGTCGGGCATTTAATAAAAAAAATAAGGAGAGAGTCAATGAAACTTTCTGTCCACTGTAATGTGGACATATATGAACTTGCATTCTTATATCACTTCTTGTGCCAAGAAAATTTCCTGAATTGCTTCACAGCCTATGAAATACTTCTGGACCACTTCAATATCCAAAAGCAAGTGACACAAATTGAATGCAGCAAAAACTCATAAACAGCGATAAAATAAAAGACCGGATAATCTGCCCAGGAAGCCCCAAAGTGCTTCACAGGCAATGAATTACTTCTGAACTGAACTCACTACAGTTGGTTAGATGGAAGCAACAGCCAGTTTGTACCTGGCCACAAACTGTGAAACGAATGAGCACTTAATCTGGTGTTTACTTTTGTTCGTAGAGTTGGGATGGAGTTGCCAAGGCTGTGTGAATAAAAATCACCTAGGGAAGTTGTTACCAGTCAGTCTCACAAAGAATTAGTTGGGTATTAGGCGACTCCCAGGGTCAGTTGGTTTCTGGTCTGAGTTCACAAAATATCGGCTTAGAAATTCTTTCATGTCTCAGCAGACATATTATCTCTGCATCATGTGGGGGAGCCTGTGCTGGTTTTGTTTGAGGCTGCAGGCAGTTCAAGTTTTCTGCTGTGTGAAGCACAAAGCCCAATCATTGTTGGAGGACTGGTGGAGGAAACTAGACAGCTCAGTGATCGCAGGGGATGGGGGAACCTTTGGTTGGGGGAGAATTTGAGGTGCTGTTAGGGATGAGTTGGACCTAGAGTGTGGGGGGAGAGAAAGGGGAAGTAGTGTCAGGACCATCAAGAGAAGCAGCATTATGATGTTGGGCAGGATCAGTGGGGGAACGGTTGGAGCCTCTGTGGGAAGCCCTGAAGGTGTAATCCAACTTGTGATTGGAAGCATGTTCAGAGATGGGATCAGTCTAGGGTCTGACGGGTGTTTGGGGGGAATGCAGTTGCTATGACATGCAAAAGACCTCAACAGTATGGTGGATAGTGAGTGCAAACACCAAGAAAAATATTTAGAAGGAATCAGTAAGAAAATAAATGCCTTGCACTCCTGTCAGCAAACTAGGTAAACATGGTCCATTTAACCACTGCTGAAGCAAGCATCAACACTCCAGTTAAGCCTGCTTCTATAGGAGTGCCCTTTTCAGTTGAAGGCCTTGAATGTGCAAACAAATTTTTGTCCAATTGTCCTCGTTATGCATTGCACACCATATATCATCAGTGTCCGTGCCAGGAGACCTTTGCATACATCTACATTATTTTCATGGAGGACTTGATCGAAGATCTGTGAGTGTATGACCTACACATAAAGTGGGGTGTGAGATGAATTTGATTGCAATGATACACAAAAGCATTGAGCTAGTCAAATAAATGTTCAGCTCTTTGAATTTAAATTTCACAATTTACCCCAGTGTTAGTTGTGGGTTGTTTCATAATAACTCTCACCCCTGAGACAGAGGTTGTGGGAAATGGGGATCAACTGGGAAGATATATTTGAGGTATAGAATCAGCCATAATCTTAATGGATGGTGGATCAGACTCACGGACCCAAATGGCCAACTGCTGCTCCTAGTTCATCTGTTTTTATCTACAGTTAAAAGGTAGTGGTGGCAAACCTATTTCACTTGAATTAACAGCTGGACACTAGCCAAGGTCAGTGTCAGGCAAGCAGAGGCCACTACTGGGAACCCAGAGATAAAGTTTGTTATATCTGTTGGACTTCAGTTCCAAAGAATGACAACCTAAAAGGAGTCCTTACCTGCATATTCCAACCAGCTTCCAACAAAAGATTAAAATTAAGCTAAAAAGGATTGTTCTATACGAAGAGTAAAGAAATAAACCAGAGTATTTAACTGAAGCATTAAATTATGTTTTGTCCTTTCATTCACTGATAGAACTTTATAAAACTCTGGTTAGGACGCATCTGGAGTATTGCATTCAATGTTGGTCGCCCCATTATAGGAAGGATGTGGAAGAGGGCACAGAAGAGGTTTAGAACATAGAACATAGAACGTAGAACATTACAGCACAGTACAGGCCCTTCGGCCCACAATGTTATGCCGACATTTTATCCTGCTCTAAAATCTATCTAACCCTTCCCTCCCACATAGCCCCCTATTTTTCTATCATTCATGATAGGCTTACCAGGATGCTGCCTGGATTAGGGGGCACGTTCTATAAGGAGAGATTGGACAAACTTGGGTTGTTTTCTCTGGAGCGGTGGAGACTGAGCACAGACCTGATACAGTTTATAAGATTGAGAGAGCCATAGACAGAGTAGATGGCTGGTAACTTTTCTCCCTGGGTTGAAATGTCTAATACTGGAGGGCATGTATTTAAGGTGAGGGGGAGTAAGTTCAAAGGAGGTGTGAAGGACAAGCTTTTTACGCAGAGATTGGTGGGTGCCTGGAATGCACTGACAGGTGGTAATGGAGGCAAATATGATAGAGGCATTTAAGAGGCTCTTAGGAGGGCACATGAGTGTACAGAGAATGGAGGGCTGAGGACATTCTACAGGCAGAAGGGATTAGTTTGGTTCGGCGTTTAATTAGTTTGGGAAAACTTCGTGGGCCAAAGGGCCTGTTCCTGTGCTGTACTGTTCTATGCTCTATGTAGAATTTGTGTGAATGCCTCTATTTTACTGTTGTTTTAGGAACTCACTAATTTGAGGCTTTTGTTCTTTTTCTCTGTTCACCATGAGCCTGGACAGGACATGGAATCAAAATAATGTAAATTCTAGTGCTAGTAGTCAGCCATATGTCCCCTCAAGACTACCCCACCATTCAATAAATCAAGGCTGAGCAATTTATAAGAGAATCAAAAAGCTGCAGATTCTGTAATCTGAAACAAGAACAGAAAATGCTGAAAACATTCAGTAGGTCAGGAAGTACCTGCGGGAAAGAAACAGTTAATTCTTCAGGTCTGGGACCCTCTGTCAGAACAGGTGACGAAGGGTCCCAGACTTGAAACATTAACTTTTTCTCCTTCCACAGATGCTGTCTGACTAGCTGAATATTTCTGGATTTTCTGTTTATGAACAGTTTATATAACCTGAGTGATTTCACAGTGAATGAGAAATTTCTAACAAAAATAAACAAGCAAAGTATTCTCATAAATAAATGCACGTTGGTGGGTTCATAATCCCAGGGACAGGGCTCACAATCTAGGGAGTTCAGTTCAAATTCATTTATGGCAGCTGCAGAATTTAAATTAATAACCTGAACTAAAAAGAAGACAGGTAGTTGTGGTAAATACGATCACAAGACTACTAGTTGTTACGGAAAACCATCCCCATCCAGTTCCACTAATGTCATTGAGGAGAGGAAATCTGACCTCCTTTCCTTGGCTGGCCTCTACATGACTCCAAGCCCACAGCAGTGTGATTGACTTGTAAGTGGCCAGGCAAACCATTCTGATCATGCCAGTGATGCCCATATCCAATAATTAGAAAAGGTAGGGAGTCCTTGTCGAGAGCAATGGGAAGGAGAGGTCAGGAAATCGTCCTCAATAGCAGTGCATAAAATAGCATCAAACACTTCCTTATATTCCGAGCAATGTTTATATCAAATCAAAACCCCACAGACTGAAAATTATAATTCTGAAGAGGTGATAAATGCTGTGCCGACTGGGTGCCAATGAAATCTGCACATATCTTATTGGAAGGGAACAAAACAAACACGACATGGTACTGTCTGCCTTGCTGTTGATGAATATGCTTGGAGATACACCCTCCTATTTAGTCACACCAAATAAATGCCAGAAACATTCGCTTCATTCTGGTGGTTTAAGAGATTTCTCTCAATTGTTAGTGCAGGTATTTGAAATCCACTCAACAGATCTGCATGAGTTCACAAAGTGACTAACCACAAGAGGATTTCAAATCCATTTGGGTGACAGAACACTTTAGAAAAAGGATGGGCCAGAGGCAAGGTCACAACCTTTAGTTCCCAGACTACATTGACCCATTTTAATGGATTATCTGCCACTGAGGCTTGCTGCTCCAGAAAGCCAAGTAATATTGAAGTGTTGACTGCCCAAGGGTACATTCAATGAAACGAAACATATTTGCAATGCCCACAACTAATCAAGGCTAATTAAAAACAGATTTCAAACTGCGATAATGCTAAGATTATAAAACAGTAGCAATATGCAATTTCCTGTAGAGCAGCTACAATTTTTTTTCTCTTTCTGAATAAGACACACAACTGATCAATTTGTTAGTTGCATGGTTTGTTAATGTAGTTTGCTGAGGTTATTGAAAGGTGATTGTGTTAGAATGGACATGAAAGTTTTGTTAATTTGCAAATAATACAAGCACAGGATTTTTTTTGTGTTCATTGTACCATTGGTAATCTGACGAAGGGCTGAATCTCTTCACATTGAAGAGTATTTCACAGGAATACTGTGCAGATCTCCTCCCATATTGCTGGCTATCTTTGCCCTGGACTATGTTACCACTTACAGTGCGGTCCCGGGCTTAGTGTTCCACTAAAGAGGCCCGCTTCTGGATCATCAGCATGTCCCAGAATAGTATAACACCATTCTGTGTCTCTCCCAGTGTAAACAGCTGGCTACTGGGACAGAATGGCTTTGAGAGATAGTGCCCTATCTTGGACCCCCGCCTCCAAGCTCTCCAGTTATCTAAAGAGCTCGTGATGTCGGAAGTACATGGATAGGAAAGGTTTAGAGGGATATGTGCCAAATGCTGTCAAATGAGATGAGCTCATGTAGTCACTTATGTTGGCATGGACGAGTTGGGCTGAAGGGCCTGATTCTGTGCTGTATAACTCTATAACTTTATGTAATAAGATCCCATGGTGTTGGAGGTAATATATTAACATGGATTGAGACTTGGCTAGCTAGTAGAAAGGAGCAAGAAGGGAAAAGAGGGTAATTTTCAGATTGGCAAACTGTAACCAACATGGTGCCACAAGTATCAGAGCTAGGATTACAGATTAATGATTCAGAAGAAGAAAGTGAATGAACCGTAGCCAAGTTTTAAGGTAATACAACAGCAGGGAGGAAAACAAGCTGTGAGGAGGATACAGAGAAGTATTGATAGGACAAGGTAATGAGCAAAATGTTGGCAAATGGAGTGTGATCTGGGAAAATGTGAAGTTGTTCATTTTGGAAGGAAGGATGACAAAACAGATCATTATTTAAATGGAGACCAACTGCAGAAAGCTGCAGCACAAAGAGATTTGGGGGTCCTTGCACAGTGGGAGAGACTGAGAGTCGTGCTGTGCTATTCTGGGACATCTGCCCACCGAACCTTTCTTCTTTGATTCCATGATCCATCTTCCTATTCCATCAGATTCCAACATCTGCAGCCCTTTGTTGCCTCAACTTATCACCTCCCAGCCTCTGTCACTATTTCCTCTTTTTCCTCCTCCTTCTGCCTATCACCCCTCCTCACCTAGATCCACCTATTGCTTGCTAGGTCTTGCTCCACCTCTTCCCTTCACCTTTTTATACTGGCTATCTCTGCTCGATCTTTCAGTCCAGATGAAGGGTCTTGACCCAAAACATTGACTGTCCATTTCCCTCTACAGATGCTGCCTGACCTGCTGAGTTCCTCCAGCAGTTTGTTTTTTGCTCAGATTCCAGCATCTGCAGTCTCTTGTATCTCCACTGAATGCAGTACACTAAATTGGCTGAAGTGTGAGTGAATCGATGTTTCACCTGGAAGCAGTCACAGTAGGGTCGCAGTTAGCGTAACGCTATTACAGCACCAGCGGCCGGGTTCAATTCCGGCTACTGTCTGTAAGGAGTTTGTATATTCTCCCCATGTCTGCGTGGGTTTCCTCTGGGTGCTCCGGTTTCCTCCCATATTCCAAAGACATACGGGTTAGGAAGTTGTGGGCATGCTATGTTGGCGCTGGAAGCCTGGCGACACTTGCAGGGTGCCCCCAGAACACTACGCAAAAGATGCTTATCACTGTGTGTCTCAATGTACATGTGACTGATAAAGATATCTTATCTTATAATTGTTTTGGTCCCTGGGTGATGGGAAGGGAGAAGGTGAATGGATAGGTGTCTTATGGAAAGGTGTTGTGGGATGGTGAATGGTGGGTAGGGACAAAAGAGTGGACCAGGGAGCTACAAGTTGAGGGGTCCCTGTAAAATGCAGATGGTGGAGGAGAGGGGAAGATGTGACTGGTGGTAGGATCACGTTGGAGCTGGCAGAAGTTACAACACATTGAATGTGAAGGTTAGTGGGATGGAAGGTGAGTACCAGGGGAACTCTAGTTTTGTTCTGTCCCTGGGCAGAGGGGTTGATAGCCGATGTGTGGCAAGGAGAGGAAATGCAGTTGAGAACAATGGCAGAGAGGTAACCACGTTTCAGGAAGAAGAGGCACCAAAGTGGAAGCCAAATCATTGGAACCAATGCAATAGAGATGAGGAAACTGGGAAAAAAACATCAACCAGATTTCACAACATTAGCAACAAAGACGCTTAACTGTCCATTCAATGGCTGTTCATCCTTTCACCATATTGCTGACATTCCCTCTGTCTCACCCATTGCCCTCCCCCTCCTTCTCTGTTGCTTAGTCGAGCTTGCTTTCTCTCTTTTGCAGTTCTGGTGAAGGGTCTTCAACCTGATGTTGTCTGGTTTCTCTTTCCACAGATGTTGCTTGCTTGGCTGAGTTCTTCCAGCACTTCTGCTTTTGTTTCAGATTCCAGCATCTGCAGTTTTATTTGTTTTCCATACTGCATGAGGAATCCATCAGCACAGCACAGTCGCCCTGTAGTTGGTGCTCAGATGAATGGAAGGCTGGTCTGCAGCCTCTGCTTGAGAACTACCCAGTCAGAGGCATCTACTGGAAAATCTTTGCAGATCTCAGTAGGAAATTTTTCACATTTCTCAGTTTCTCACCTGTGTTTGGCTGTGGATAGACATCCCCCATCCTTTTGTGTCATGTGCTCTGCTTTCAAAGTAGGAGCTGATAATGGCTTTTGAAACCTTGAGGTAGCTCCATTGTAAGACAGCCACTAATCAGTACAAGCATCCGAGGCATTACTCTGAGAAACTCTATTGCTGATCATTTAACAGATGTTTATGGCAGTAATGTGTTTGAAGGTTGAACTGCATTCTCAGGCTTTAATAACAGTTTTTAAATATATTACAGGTTTCAGGCATAATCCACAACATCTGTTATTCTTATAAATTAGGTGGCAACATCCAAGAGTAAGGCATAAGTGAGCAACTGGCTGACGGCACTCACACTAGTAGTTGTAAAATCATTCATAATATTTCACGATTCATGAAAAATAATCAAAGTGTTGATGCTTTGGTATGAAATTCCTACATCCACTATTTTAACCTGTTTATTTAAATCTGTAATTTAGCTATGAAAAGTGATGACACCAGGCATGTAAATTCATTCTGTTACTTTTGTGCTTTGTTACTAAAAAGAAACAAACAACAGATCCTCAATCTCCTCTTCCTCCGAAGTGTAAAGTTAGAACATAGAACATACAGTGTAGGAACAGGCCCTTCAGCCCACGATGTTCTGCCTAGTTAAGCTAATCACACCTAATCTCTTCTGCCTGCACATGGTCTATATCCCTCCATTCTCTGCATATTCATGTGCCCATCTAATAGCCTCTTAAATGCTTCTGTCACATCTGCCTCCACTACCACCCCTGGGAGCACATTCCAGGCACCCCCCAATCTCTGTGTAAAAAAACTTGCCCTGCACATCTCCTTTGAACTTTCCCCTTCTCACCTTCAATGCATGCCCTCTAGGATTTTGACCCTGGGAAAAAGTTAAAAACTAAAATTAAAATAAAATGCTGGAAATCTGAAATAAAGATTGTTCTGCGATCTGAAATATCAACACTCTGTTCCTTTCTACAGAATGATGTGCTGTTTGTTTCTGGTATTTTCTGTTTCTATTAAAAGTAAAGATGGTTTACCATAAGCCCCCTAATGAAGATAGAGCTCCTTCAAAAGATATTTTCACTGTTGTGTTCTTGACTAAATTCCAGTGGCGCACATACATCGCTGAAACTATCAGACTGCCTGGCCGGTGTTGTTGTCTCCTCCCATCTGTAGTTTAGAAGTGGTTTTAAAATATAGCATAAAAATTGTAAAGGACTCAAGTTGGAGGCAATTTCTTTCATAGTCTCCAGTGACTGAAGAGACTCAGGAACTGATGTCATGATGTCATGATAAATCAATGGTGTAACTGGGCCTGGGCTAGCTGCTGGAGCAAAGACATCCATCTCATTCAGAACTGTATGCAGGTCAATGCCACTGATTTAATCAAGTTGGATTTGGGCTCTGCGGTTAAAGTAGTGGCCTGAGGAAAAAAGCTAGGATACTGTGGGATAGATTTCAACTTGATACCCATGGTGAAATACTAACATCATTATAGAAAATGCCCCAATTTCCACTTCTAGAAAACAGGTTGAAAGCCGGCCTATTCTGCTATAGTAGCTGTAAAGGGGGGAGCTGGAAGCCATATGTAGTATGACAGAATGGGACGACTGCCAATGTTGGTGCTCATTTATGAAAATGATTCATGTAAGTGCAATGCAGAAGGATAGCACTTCTGAATAAATTATGTAAATAGGGGAGTTCTATCTCATTCAAAAACTTAGTTTCCGTACTCCCTCTCTAGCTGTTAAACTCTTTGGCTGTGTTGAAAGGGAGTCTTGAGACAATATTCTCTAAATTGAGATAACTCGCTTTCATCAACTTTTAAAATAAGTAATATTCACAGGTGCTGTTGCTCCAAGAAATAGCAGGTTCTGTTTCTCATTACACATGTAAAAAAAAACCTTCTTTGCTGTTAGTTGACCCCATTACACTTTAGTCTAAAATCAGGATGTTGTAATTGGTCACTGATGCAGAGTTACAAAGAAAAGCATAACATCTGCAGAAGTATCACTTTCGGTGTAGTTGTACGCTCACTCTTGTATTGAAGTGCAGTGGTTCCCCTTTGTCGCAATAGTAAATTGAAAATATAACTATGGTGTTTTGATAGATGATTTGAATCCTCAGCACATTGCAGTCAGAGGAGTGAAAGCTGTTGGGGTGTGGGGGTGTTGCTGTCCATCTCCATTCTTTGCTTTATGGTACAGAAAAGGATCCTGGAGAACAGCACCAGAACAGTAACCTAATTATTTATTTTTAATTAATTCTGTTGTAATGTTTGTAGCATTTATGAAGTCTCCACAAAGTTTATCCACATTTAAAGCATTTTTAGAGTTTTATCCTCTTGCCTAAATTCCCCGGCACCACAGCTCTCTGAGGACCCTCTTTTTAAAAAACTGACCTCTTGGGAATCATCCACCTCCTTTATACCCCCTCTGCCAGTCATGACTTCAACCAGCTCTGCTCCAAATAAAAATTAAAAAAAGAACTGCAGATGTTGGAAATCTGAAGTAAAATAATTGGCAATTGATAATCGGTTTGTTATTGTCACATGCCCTGAAATACAGCGAATAGTTTCATTTTGCATGCCATCCAGACAGATCATTCCAAATATTAATTGAGGTAGTGCAAAAAGAAAAACAATAACAGAATGCAGAATATAGTGTTACAGTTGCAGAGAAGGTGCAGTGCAGGCAGTCAAATAAGTTGCAAGGGCCATGACAAGGTAGGTTAAGAGAACAAGAGTTCATCTTTATTGTACAAGAGGTCCATTCGAGAGTCTTATAACAGTGAGATAGAAACGGTCCTTGAACCCGGTGAAACATGTTCTCAAGCTTTTGTATCTTTTGCTCTATGGAAGGTGGGGGGGGGGTTGAGAATGTCCAAGGTGGGAGGGGTCTTCGATTATGTTGGCTGCTTTCCCAAAGCAGCAGGAAGTGTAGACAGAGTCCATGGAGAGGAAGCTGGTTTTTGTGACAGACTGGGCTGTGTTCACAACTCTCTGCAATTTCTTGCAGTCTTGGGCAGAGCAATTGCCATACCAAGCTGTGATACATCTAGGTAGGATGCTTTCTATGGTGCTGCTTTAATGTTTGTAGCATTTATGAAGTTTCCACAGAGTTTCTACAAATTTAAAGCATTTTATCCTCTTGATTAAATTCCCCGGCACCACAGTTCTCTAAGGACCCTCTATTTTAAAAACTGACCTTGGGAATCTCTCACTTCTTGGAAATCTGAAGTAAAATATGCCAAAATTGATGGAAACATTCAGCAGATTAGTCAACGTTTGTGGAAAATTAAACAGAGTTAGTATTTCAGACTGAAGACTTTTCATCAGAATAAGCCATGCTGAACACTTCCAACAATTTTTCGACGCATACAGCACAAAAACAGGTTCTTTGGCCCACCGTGTCTATGCTGACAATCAAGAACAGATCTAAACTAATCCAATTTACCAGCTGCATAGATTGCTATGGTGATCCAGATGCTTCTTAAATGATGTGAGAGTACCTGCTTTCTTAGGGAGTGCATTCCAGATTCCAACCACCTCTTGGGTGAAAATATTCTTCTTCCGATGAACCTCTTACCTCTTCACCTTAGTCCTACGTCCTCAAGTCTTAGACTCATCTACCATGGGGAAACGTATCTTCCACTATCTATGCCTCTCACAATTTTGTATACCTCTATCAGGCACCCCCTCAGCTTCTTCTGCTACAAGGAAAATGAGCTAGGACTATCCAGCCTTACCTCAATTCTTTCTCTATTTTAACTCTCTCTCTCTCTGGAATTCATTGTTTCAACTTCATCACCTACTTTAGAATCCTCCTTCGAGCTTTTTTCATTGACAAAGCTTTCACTCATTCATCCTAATCTTTCCTTCTTTGGTGCTGTGTGAATTTTTATGTTCCTGGGAAGCAGTTGAAGACTCTGCTGCTGAGGATACTGTCCAAATGCTACTTCCTGACGTAAGAGTGTTACCTCTTGATGTAAGACATTTAATCTTGAACTTATGTCAATGGGATGTACATGAAGTCACTAATATATTCCTGACTATGGCCCCAGTCAAAGGAACAGTACAGTTATTGAAAATAAAAAATAATACAGATGCTGGAAACCAAAAATATAAAAAAACAAAACAGGAAATTCTGGAAATATTCAGAAAGTCAGACTGCATCTGTGGGAAGAGAAACAGAATTAACATTTCAGGTCGAAGAACCTTCATCAGAACAGTTCTGATGAAGGGTCTTTGACCTGAACCATTAACTCTGTTTTTCTTCCCACAGATGCAGCCTGACCTGCTGAGTATTTCCAGTAGTTTCTATTTTTATAATGGTACTGTTATGGTCCACCAGTGATTGGGGTGCAAAATCATATTGGCGGTCAAACAAGGGGCTGAATTCCTCCAGCATTTTGTGTGTATGGTGGTCAAACAAGTTCTAGATTCATGCATACAAGAAAAGTAACCACCGCAAGCAATTCACAAAACTTTGTTCTAAAACTGGAAGACCAATTCACAAATACACTTTCTGTTTTGTATCAGCCCAATTTGCTTTAAGGATCAGTTTGCATGAAGGATCAATTTCTCAGCCAAGTGAAAGAATTCTTGTATCTCATTAGCTTAAATAAAAAGCAATAGAAAAGTTTATAATGACAGGTAATTCATCCTTTCAATAGTGAGGGAGAAATAAAAAAGACAATGATATGAATTAAGGAATTGCATATATGTAGAATCTTATTACAATCCAATGTGCTTCAGATCCAATCATTTGCCTTTGCATAAGTAGACACAAGAAAGTAGCAACCAGATTACCCACAGCATTTCCACAAATAGAAAACTAGCTGAGTGACCCTGTTTTTGGAGATGTTATTCAAGGGAGGACAGATCATTAGGAATACTCTTCAGTGCATCATCAAAACGTGGTCTGATCTTCTGCACAACTTGGCAAAGCTCCGGTGTGATGCCTGATTTAAAAGAGGCACTTCTGATGATTTAGCACTGTGCTGCACAAAAACGTCAGCTTTAGTCACGTGTAAATGACCTCAAGCATGGGACTGCCAAGAGAGCCAAGCTGCAACTTTAATAAAGAACGAGTTATTTCCTATTGGTTTCATCTGACCTTGGGAGAGGAGCTGGAAATTGTCAAATAGACTCCCATTTACAGATGGAACACTCCAGCACCAGCAATTAGCCTCTAATCGATCTTACCATGGATTTGTTTGCAGCAGTTCAACCTCATGGGCTTAAAATCTAGGCTGTTACACACTGCTCCATGGTTCTGTTCTTATAAAATCATTCAACGTTTAATGTAATGGGAGAATTATCAAAGAAAATCCACTATTAGATAATAAAGAAAGTTGAGACGTTTTATATTGGGAGCTGAAATAGCCTCAGGATTTAGATAATTTAAGTCAACAGTTTAATCATTAGAGCTTCCTGCATTATCCAAGCAACTAATGGGTGTAGCCTCATTAGATATTCCCAGCCATCATTTTCTACAAGTATTTAACAATTTGCACACTTCCATTGCATATCAAAAAGTAATAGGCAGATTGCTTAGGAGTTTCTGTTTGTTGCATGGGGTCGGATCTATCAGAGCTCCTTGTAGGTTCAGGGAAAATAAATTGTCATTGGCTCAACAGCTTATGGTATTTTTATAAAAGATTGATATCAAATAAGAAATTATCAATGTGCCATACTACAATAGATCAGTAAACTGTTAGCAGCCTAAATGATTATTGAAAAATATATAGTCTGAATGCCTGGGATAATTGAACAGTTGTATATATTAATGCAATTATTCTGCATTATTAGAATCATTGATCCTTTGACAATGTCATGATTGTTCTTTTTGAATACAAATGTTAGCAATTCACAAGGATGGGCAGAATAAAATAAATTTTATAACATTTAAATAAAATAAAATTTATAACAAATAAATGTTAGTCATAATCCATTCTAAGCTTGAGTTCTGTTATAGATCCTTGGATGTCTTCAAATTGCTTATAAGAATGGAAATTGGAAATAGAAGGAATAGAAATGTCATTCTACCTATCTAATTTGGTCAATTACTAAAATGCTGTGGGAATGACTGATTGGTTGCAAAGGCAGAAGTTATTGCTTGCCACTAGTTGCCTTCAATAAAGTGGAGGTTGAGTTTTATTCTTGCATTATTAGTAGTGAAGGCACACCCTTTGTTCCTTTGGGTAGCGGATTTCAAGCAATTTTACCCAGCAAATGAAAAATAAACATTGACAATGTGTGACTTGGAAGGAACTTGAAGCCTATAGCATTCCGCTGAATCTGTTTTTCTTCACTTTCTAGACAGTGAGGTTTGTGAGCTTGAGAGGTAATGGTTTAAAAAAAAACTTTGGTGAGTTGTTGCAATGCATTGTGCGCCACTTAGTCAGGGTATGCCGGTGGAGGAGGGAGCGGATTTGTAGAAGGATAGTAGATTGCCACTTAAGCAGACGGCATTGTTAAGATGAAGATGAAAGAGACTGCAGGTTCGAGAAACTTGAACAACAGACAAAATGCTGAAGAACTCAATGGGTCAAGGAGCACCTGTGGAAGCAAAATGTATTGGTGACATTTTGGGTCTAGACTCTGCATCAGGACTGAGAGGGAACTGCATCAGGAAATTTGCCATTATATAGAAGTATGAGGGTGGGGTGGGGTGGGGTGGGTGTGGGATGGCAGCTGGTAGGTGACAGATGGAATCAGATGGGGAGGGGGATGATGGGCAGATGGTACCAGATTTTTGGTGGGGGGTGGGGGAGGGATGGGAAAAGTGAACAAAGGGAAAAGAAAACTTGGTGGACAGGTGAGAGTGTGCTCCCATTTACATGCATTAGGTAAAACAAAACTGAAGAGTTTTGTGCTTATTTGTCACATAAGGAGAAGGGAGAGAAAAATAAATGATTTACATGGAGTGCCAGGTTGTATTTCAAAATAATTGCATAGAAAACACAAGTTAGACTTAGAGTATTATGTACAGTTCTGGTTGTCACACTACAGGAAGAACTTGGTAGCAATAGACAGAGTGCAGAAAAGATTCACCAGGATGTTGCCTGGAATGAAGGGCTGGAGCTCTAAGGAGAGATTGAACAGGCTGAGTTTATTCTCGCTGGAATGCAGGAGGCTTGAGGGGGTGACTGTGTCGAGGTTTACAAAATGATGAGGGGCATGGATAGGATAGGTAATCAGAATCTTTTCTCCCACGGCGAGGGACATTAGAAAAAGAAGGCACAGGTTTAAGGTGAGAGGGAACAAACTTAAAGGAGATTTTAGGGGTAATTTTTTCACACAATGGTGGTGAAGATGTGGAACGATCTCCAAAGGAGGTAGTGGAGGCAGATACGATTACAACATTTAAAAGGCGTTTGGACATGCAGTTGGATGGGAAAGAAGTAGAGGTTTATGGGTCTAATGTGGGCAAATGGGATTAGCATAGATAAGCATCATGGTCAGCAAGGAAGAGGTGGAAAGTAAGGGCCTGTTTCTGTGCTGTACGTTTCTATGATTCAATGATTTTTGGAACTTTCTAGAACTTTGGATGATCCCAAGGATTGATTTGAAGCCTTCAAAACCAAAGGGAGAGAACCTTGACCAGAATTTCATCCCTCGTCAGTGGCATGTAGTAGAATGTACAGCGGTGTTGGTGCATTGTACTCTGCCTCTGAAATTCATTCCATTTGAAGCCAACTATGTAGCTCATTTAGCCCTACCACCTGGGGAGGAATTTCTAGGCAAATGTTTCAAATCTAAGGAACAAAGTCAAAAAAACATGTGTTACATTTATGTCCACACACACAGCTCGTCTTGAGGAAAATCGCAGCGGACAGGAGCTCAGCTATTGAAAACTTGAAGGAAAGCGCTGAAGAGTTGGTGTTGAGTGACAGCTGACTTTTATGTTTATAGAACTTGGCATCCATTAAGAATCACATCACTAAGAAAATAAGCTGAAAATGTCTGAATATGCAAGAAATTTGGCAGATGAAATGACTCGTTGAAAAATATTAAAATGACCCATAGCAGGGCTGTTCAAGCTTTAATTTAAAATTTTGTGTATATATTTATCTATGTTCCAAAAGAAGATGGTTGTGGTTGTTGGGCGTCAATCATCTCAGCCCGAGGCATCACTGCAGGGGTTACTCAGAGCAATGTTCAAGGCCCAATTATTTTCAGCTACTTCATCAATGACCTACTGAAGTGAGAATGTTTCATGACTGTATCGTGTGCGGTTTCATTCGCAACAGCTCAGGTAATGAAATAGTTAATTTCTGCATGTGTGCATGAGCCTATAAATGGTCAAAATAATATTTGCATAAACAGGTGCTAGGCAAAAACCATCTAAACAGTGACCTTTAACATTCAAAAAGATTACCTTTACATCAAATCCCTACAATTAATATTCTGAGGGTACAGTGAACCAGAAACTTTGCTAGATCAGGCACAATAATACGAAACCATGTCAGAGGCTGGGAATTCTGAGGTGAGTAACTCATATCTTAACACTGCAAATTTTTCCCACTACCTACGAGCCACAAGCTAAGTGGATGAATGCGCCTCCAAAAATGCTGAAGAAGCATAACACAGATCAAGAAAAAACAACCCAGTTGATCAGTGCCCTCTTATCACCCTTAACGTTCATTTCCTCTACTACTAATTCACTATGACTGCAGTATGTATGATCTGAAGCTAACATAAGATGGAGACAGATTGCTGCAGGCAACCAAAATGAATGGGTCCAATACAGATTTGATTTTAGTCCAGCTGCACTTTTTTCAATTTTCTCATCACAGTTCTACACCTCACCTCCAATGAGCTTCTTTTGGAGTGGAGCTCATCTGCAGGACTAATGGCAAGCTGTTCAATTTACAGTACCTCCACTCCAGAACCTACCTCAGTGAATGAGCTGTAGTATGCAGCAGATGTCTATAGTTTTCATGCATGGCCTGAAGCTAAACTCCAATGATATCATCACTGAAGCATATCAAAAGAAAGTCCTCACTCTTAATTTAGGAGCCAAGAGGTAATGTTGCAGCTATATAGGGCCCTGGTCAGACCCCACTTGGAGTACTGTGCTTAGTTCTGGTCGCCTCACTACAGGAAGCCATAGAGAAGGTGCAGAGGAGATTTACAAGGATGCTGCCTAGATTGGGGAGCATGCCTTATGAAACACGTTGAGGGAACTTGGCCTTTTCTCCTTGGAGTGACGGAGGATGAGGGGGGACCTGATAGAGGTATATAAGATGCTGAGAGGCATTGATCGTGTGGATAGTCAGAGGCTTTTTTCCCAGGGCTGAAATGGTTGCCACAAGAGGACACAGGTTTAAGGTACTGGGGAGTAGGTACAGAGGAGATGTCAGGGGTAAGTTTTTTACTCAGAGAGTGGTGAGTGCGTGGAATGGGCTGTCAGCAACGGTGGTGGAGGCGGATATGATAGGGTCTTTTAAGAGACTTTTGGATAGGTACATAGAGCTCAGGAAAATAGAGGGCTATGGGTAAGCCTAGTAATTTCTAAGGTAGGGACATGTTCAGCACGGCTTTGTGGGCCAAAGGTCCTGAATTGCCCTGTAGGTTTTCTATGTTTTTATCTGCAAAGCAAGGACCCTCTCACAACCTGCCCCGCTGTACAACATTGTGCTTTGGCAATAAATATCCATGGTGAAACCCTGGAAAATATACGTCAATTCCCATATATTGGGAAAATCCTCTAGGCAAAGGCATACATCAGTGCTAACATTTTGCCATGGCCTTCAGAACTCTGACACAGCTGAGGATAAGATTGCTTGAAGATCAACCTTGCCTTGTTATATGTTTCTGAGACTTGGGTGATCTACAGCCTCAAAGCATTGCAGAGTTAACATTAATGTTGTCTGCATGAAATCCTCCAAATCCATTGGTATGACCAGGGAGCCATATCTGTGTCCTTCCCAGGTCAAAATCCCCAGCAATGAAGCCGAATTACACTCAGCCAGCTCAAACAAACAAATCAAGTTGATTGGATGCCAGACACCAGATCCTCAAACTCCATTCTGAACTCTGTCATGGGGAAAGATTACTGGGTGGACAGAGTTAAAGATTCAATAATGTTCTCAAACCTGCTTGAAAAAATGCAGCATCCCATTGCCTCCTTGGAATCCCTGACTCACAAACTCTCAAAGTGGAGATGGAGCGTTCAAAATGGCATTGACAACCTTGTGTCCAATATCAGAAGCACTTGGAAGCCCAGCAAAATGGTGAAAGGAGCACACTGTTTCACCTGCCTGTCCCACCAAGCACCTCCTGTCCCACCTAAAGCAAAATCTGTAGGTCCCACACTGAGTCACAAGTCATCTCAGGGCCCAGAGAACTGCAATGAAAGTAAGAGAAGAAGAAAAATAAAAAGGAAACAAAGCAAAAGAAGAAGAGCACACCATCTACTAAATGCACTGCAGCAACTCTTCAAGGTTTCTTCACTAGTACTTCCAAACCCACAACAACCCAATCCTGGAAGCGCAGAATTAGCTGACGTATGGGATCACTGTCACTTATATGTACCTCTCCAAATTAAACATCATCTTGACTTGAAAATATATCACTACTTATTCATCATCAATAGATTTAATTCCTGGAACTCCATATCCAATGGCACTGTGGGCTACCTTTATCGATGGACTGTAAGAAGGCGGTTCACCACCATTTCTCAAGGGCAATTAGGAATGAACAATAAACGCTGACCTTACCAGTTGCATCCACATCCCAAAGAAGAACAGAGATAAAGTTGTTCACCGGAAACGGTGGTGGAGGCGGATACGATAGTCTCTTGAGACTGTTAGATAGGTACATGGAGCTGAGTAAAATAGAGGGTTATGGGTAAGCCTAGTAATTTCTAGGGTAGGGACATGTTCGGCACAGCTTTGTGGGCCGAAGTGCCTGAATTGTGCTGTAATTGTTCAATGTTCTAAAAATATTCCTAACTTGATTTTGTTGAGTTTGGCCACCATTAATTTGTCAGACAAGAACAAAAGTTAATAACTGCAGAGCTACAGACAAGTTACAGGGCATAAAAAAAGTTGTATTTACCTACAAGTGACATTACAATGACAAATCATTGACTAACTTGGAGAAACAGACATGCTTAACCATGGAAAAACTAAAATAAATAAACCATTCATGTATATTGTGGTGATCCTAAAAGTTCTAGTAGGCCCTATATTGGATCAAAGTCAGTACACTTGCTTTGGTATCATGAAATTCTGTTTTTAATTCTCACCTGATGGTATTGTCATATAATCTAGTCTGGCACTGCAGTGTTGTAGGGGGTTTACAATGTCAAAGGTGCAGTTATTTGGAAGAGATGTTAAACTAAGATCACGGTCGATCTTTTCCAGTGAATCATTTGAATGCTCAAGACACCACAGTGTTATGCAGGAAAGAGTAGACAGTTCATCTGAGGGTGTTGGTCAACATTGCTCCTGCAAGTAACAGCACCAAAAATAGATGAGCTGGTCATTTACCTTGTAACAACATTAACTAGCATCATGTCACTGCCATGATTCACTGCGGTGTTGCATTTTGAACGTTTCTTACTGTAATTTGAAAACTGATTTCAAAGATGGAAAATCAGGGGCTATAATCCTGTGATTTTTCAGCCAGTGCTCCCACACAGTTTTAATATTGTCAGGGATCTCCACACAGGGAGTAAGTACAATGAATTCATCTGAAGCAGCAGAAACTATCTTTTCTTTAAGACATTCTGGTGATGTGAGAGGACAACATTCGCCAAGATAAATCAGGTGCTAAAGAGTCTGGAAAATGCAATGAGTGCTTAGCCCAGCTTCAGCACAATACACCACTTTGATTAAAGAGTTTAAAACTGCACTAGGTACAGCCATGAGCATGATTAAACCTCTGATTACCAATTAAATTGGCTCCTAACATTAAAAAGGTTGCAGGCTATTTTGCAGGCTGGTCCAATTAATGATCCCTAGTTGCAGCAACAAGCTGAACAGGAGTGAAGAAGTTATTGGTGAAAACTCATAGAAACATATAGATGGTACAGCATGGAAACAGGCTCATTGAGCCCACACTGATCTTCAAGCACCCATTTTTACACAAATCCTACCTTAACCCATTCCATCAACTATTCCACTCCCAAGAAAAATTCTAGCAGGGGCAATTTACAGGGCAACTTACACATTTTGGGGATGCAAGAGAAAACCAGAGGAGGTTGTCACAGGGAGAACATGTAAACTCCACAGGGACAGCACTAGAGGCAGGACTCTGAGATCCTCATCCAAAGACATGGAGTGCTCTGTTTCTGTAATATATCAGAAAATGCTGTACAGTCACTGCAGGTTAGGGAGCATCTGTGGAGAGGGAAACAGAATTAAGAGTTCAAGTTGAGGACCCTTCATCAGAATTCCCCTCTATTACTTTTCTTGTTGGAGATTTTATAGGAGTCGTCAGGAGATATGATTGGCCATCAGGGTCTTTCAGAAGTACCTGTTGGCTTGGTAAAATGAGAAGAGAAGGCCGTGCTGGTCAGTAACAGTTACTGGAGGGAAGGTGGGCCAGAACTAACACAAAGAACATAAGAGGCTCCAGATTCCTACTGGCCTTCTGCCCACCAGGAAATGAGTTGTGGCATGCCAAACTTATTTTAGAGACATTTTCATTGCACCTCTTTCAGCCTGGGTTTGAAGCCAGGTAGCAGAACCCAGAACTTCCATGTACCAATTGCATTTGTCCCAATTCTCCACATGGAAGCTAATTCCAGCCTCTAAGAGTATATTTCATACCTTTGTGCAATGCTTCCCTTGACTTTTGCCTGAATGCACTGAAATTAACTTGTGTTGCAAAGGTGGTCTTGGAGCTCTTATAAGATATGTAAATCAAATTCTTAAGATGTGCATGTATTACTTTATCTTATTCTGGTTCATAAGGTTAACTGGCTGCTAGCTTGGTTTTAAAACTGATCAAATCAAATGTACAATGTTCAAAATTTCATGTTGCCTGCTGTGTACAAAGCAAATGTTTTTGCTTTGAATCTTGGCTTTTTTGTCTCACCATTTATTCTCTTCTACACCATTGATCCTCAAATATCCTTGTCTCTAATCTTGATTCCCTTGGACAGCATTCCACTTTCTCCTGCTAAAACCTTGCCTCCCTTGAACAAGATTCTTCGCCTGTATTTTGAACATGAGGAAAACCAATGCTTCAAAGCATTCTGGCTGTGTTGGAAATGGATTTGCTGCTGTGAATTGTTGGGTTTAGTATATCTTGAGAGCATTTCTAACCAAATATCTATTGTTTATAATCATTTGGTGCTGCGGAACACAGAAATGCATCTGTTCACAGGCTAGAATTCTTAAAGTAGCAATACCAAAATGTGACCTTGACAGTACCACTTTAAAATTTGTAGCATCACACGCATTCTCATTAACAATGATGTTTTAGTGTAGAATTTGCAGGAAGCTGACAACCTCTGTGGATTAAGCACATGGAAGAATAATATTGATCGGCTTTCTATAAGTTCTTTCATATATGTAGCTCATTTTTTGTTCACTTATATAAACACTTGGACAGAGAATGTGAGAAAGTATGAAAGCATAGTATTTGGAGTAGAATTTGATGAATTGATCGGAAGTTTTAGAAAATAGAACACAGAACAGTACTGCACAGGAACAGGCCATTCAGCCCATGATGTCTGTGTCGACAATGCAAATTAATCTCGTCTACCTGCACCTGATCTATATCCCTCCATTCCATGCCTGTTAATGTACCTGTCTTACCACTTCCATCAGTACAGCAATTCAGACACCTACCACTCTCTGTGTAAAAATTTGCCTTGCAATCTCCTTTAACCCTTCCCCCTCTCACCTTAAAACTATGCCCTCTAGTATTTGACATTTCCACCCTGGGAAAAAGACTCTACCTACCCTGTCTATACTTCTATCAGGTTGGCCCTCAGCCTCTGACTCTCCAGAGAGAACAATCTAAGTTTGTCCAATCTCTCCTTGTAGGTAAATCTTATTGTGAATGAAATGAATCTGGAAACTTTGCCACTCAGGAAAAGTTATCTTTCAAAATATCCCAGTGCTCAACACATGGTCACAACAGGTTGATAGCATAACTCAAAGGCAACAGAGAGATCTTAACTTTGTACCTGTACAGTAATTTGGTGCTCAGATGTTGACGAGGAACTATGGATGGAGAAATATGGATAGAGCTTCCACCTACATCTGGTCTGTGCTATACTTGGCCTGGGAGTGGTTAGATATTGACATTGGGTGCAGAGAGTGGGAAATAATTCAATTCCTTTCATAACCAGACCTCCCTTTAATGACCACAAAGCTTGAATTGTGCCTTTATTTGAAAAAGACAGCCCATGCCCTTTTAGTTAAGTTAATATTGTGGGTTATGTTATTTCACCTTTCTGCAAATGCAGTTTATTATTCTTCTACTTGTGCACAGTGATATTTGTTTTATCACACCATAAGTTTCCCAAAAGCATGCCAAGAGAAGATATATATCTGGAATCAAAGCAACAAAAGTCCCTTGTTAAAAATAATAATTTGATACCCTTTGCTGGTTATGCATCCATACTCTCTGGCAGTCTTACTGCTCTGAAGGTTTGAGGTAAGGAAAGTGATGGTAATAATGCATCTAGTTCCTGGTATGTAGAAACACAGTCGGCGTCTCCAGGTCGGTTGGAAAGCATTGATGCTGACGGAGCTGTTGGCTTTGGAAATACACTGTTGTCACATCTCCAGAAACTGGAGCCCAAAGCCCTGCATAACTCATTCATAACATTTATATTCTAAACAGTGTTGTGTGTCGAATATTAAAATGATGCAAAGAAAGTAGTTGTGAATATGACTACAGTTGAAAAAAGAGATTGTTCACTTCATGAACAGGAAAACATGTGCCAAGAAATAATGGATTGGTTATGGATTGGCTCAATCAGGACAATTTGGAAGTTTTCTAAAGTGCTCAATCAGTATAGGTCACCAGAGATCCAAGCAAGTCTGCAATTAAGCCGTGCAGATAAACAAGTCAAACGCCTGAAAATATAGTAGACCTCACCATTGGTAGTGACCATGGTTTTTAAATTACTACATCAAGAGAATGGAAGGGTAATTTTATATCCACTGAGCAGGTGAAGCCAATGTTAAATTTGTTAACTTCTCAACTGTTGAAAGCTGACGTTGATGTATGAATGACAGAGCATTTAAGACCTAATATCAGTTTATGAGAAACTGACTTCAGGATGAATGCATTGAAATCATTTTCTTTTGTGATAAATCATGTTAAGTAGTTGCCAATGAGGTCATGTGATATACACTTATGGATTGAATGCAGAAACCTACAATCAAAGCCATCCCTATCCTAAAAAGTAAATACTTGCATGGTGGCAGAACTTTTGCTGGTGTAATGCCACCACATACATCGTCCATTATAAGCACTACCTTAACCTTTCTACTACCACACACAGAAAAAAACAAAATACTTCAAAACAAACTAAATCACATCCTCATGATTAGCTAAATGAGAAATCTGTCAAGGACTTTCAGTATTTCAGAACGAATTTAGAACATAGAACACAGAAAAGTGCAGTGTAGGAACAGGCCCTTCAGCCCATGATATCTGAACTGACCATGATGCCAATTTAAACTAATTCCATCTGCCTGCACATGGCTTATATCCCTCCATTCTCTGCCTGTCCATGTGCCTCTCTGAATGCCTCTCAAACATTGCTTTTGTATCTGCTTCTACCACTTCCCCTAGCAGTGCATTCCAAACACCTACTACTCTCTGTGTAAAAAACCTGCCTTGTAAACCTCCTTCAAACATTCCCCCTCTCATCTTAAACCTACGCCCTCTAGTATTCGACTTTTCCACCTCGGGAAAAAGACTCTGATCATCTACCATAACTATACCTCTCATAATTTTACATACTTCTGACAGGTTGCCCCTCAGCCTCCAATGCTCCAGAGAAAACAGTCCAAGTTTGTCCAACCTCTCCTTATAGCTAATGCTCTCTAATCCAGGCAGCATCCTGGTGAACCTCTTCTGCACCCTCTCCAAAGCTTTCACATCCTTCCTGTAATCGGAGCAACCATAACTGCACACTACACTCCAAATGTGGCCTTGCATAAGTTTAATACAGCTGCAACATGACTTCCTGACTTTTGTACTCAAAATCCTGACCAATGAAGGCAAGTATACTGTACACCTTCTTTATCACCCGATCTACTTGTGTTGCCACTATCAGGGAGCTATTCACTTGCCTCCCAAGATCTCTCTGTACTTCAATGCTCTTAAGGGTCCTGCCATTTAATGCATACATTCCTCTTACATCTGACCTCCCAATGTTCAACACTTCACACTTATCCAAATTAAACTCCATCTACCATTTTTCTGCCCATATTTCCAACTGGTCTTTATCCTGCTGAATCCTTTGACAGTCTTCTCCACTATCTACAACTCCACCAATTTTGCGTCGTCTGCAAACTTACTAATTAGCCCACTTATATTTTCATCCAAATCATTTATATAGGTCACAAACAACAGAGCTCTCCCAGCACTGATCTTTGCAGTACACCATTGGTCACAGACCTCCATTCAGAATAATACCCCTCCACAACTATCCTCTGCCTTCTAAGGCCAAGCCAATTTTGAATTTAATTTACCAATTCTCCACGGATACTATGTGTCTTAATCTTCTGGATCAGCTTACCATGAGGGACTTAGTCAAAAGCTTTACTAAAGTCCCTTTATACAACATCCACTGCTCTACATCTTCATCACCTCTTCAAAAAAACTCAATCAAGTTTATAAGACATGACCTCCCCTGCACAAAACCATGTTTCTTATCCCTAATAAGTCTATGCTTTTCCAGATATGAGTAGATTCTATCCCTTACAATCTTCTCCAATAGTTTCCTGACCACTGGTCTATAATTTCCTGGTTTGTCCCTACTGCCCTTCTTAAACAACAGTGGTTATTCCCCAACACCCTGGGATCTCGCCTGTGAAGAAAGAGGATACAAAGATTTCTGTTAAGGCCCCAGAAGACTCATCTCTTGCCTCTCTTAATAACCTGGGATAGATCCGATCAGGCCGAAGGGACTTATCCACTTTAATGTTCTTCATGAGCCCCAACATCTCCTTCTTCTTGATAACAACATGCCCTAGAATGTCAGCCTACCTCTCCCTGATCTCTCCATCCTCTATGTCCTTCTCCTTGGTGAATTCTAATATTACTTATTAATATCTCGCCCACTTCCTTTGGCTCCAGGTGTAAATTCCTTCCTTTGTCCTGAGTGGAACTATTCTCTATTTGTCCTTGTTTTTAATGTATGTATAAAATGGCTTGGGATTTTCTTTAACTCTACTCTCCAAAGTCATTCCATGGCTCCTTTTAGCCCTCCTGATTCCCTGTTTAAGTTCTCCCCTGCTTCCTTTATACTCCTCAAAAGCACTGTCTGATTTCAGCTTCCTAAACCTTACATACACTTCCTTTCACTTCTTGACTAAATTTGCCACATCTCCCATCATCCAAGGTTCCCGATCCTTGCCATCCTTGTCTTTCTTCCTCTCGGGAACATGTTGGTCCTTAATTCTGTCCAGCTGGCCTTTCAGTGATTCCATGTGTCAAGTGTGGATTTACCCAGTAACAGCTGCTCCCAATCTGCTCTCCCCAGCTCCTGTCTAATACTGCTGTAATTAGCCTTTCTCCAATTTAACACTTTCCCCTGAAGTCCAATCTTATCCTTATCCATAACTATCCTAAAACTTTCTGAGTTATGATCACTGTTCCCAAAATGCTCTCCCACCAAAACTCTGATTATCTGGCCAGGATCATTTCCCAGTACAAGGTCTAGTATGACCCCTTGCCTGGTTGTATTATCTATGTACTTTATCAAGAAAACCTCCTGGATGGACCACAAATTCTGCTCCATCTAAGCCTCTGCCACTATGGAAATCTCTCAACATTGGTGATATTAAAATCACCCACTATAACTACTCTGTTGCTTTTACATCTTTCCATAATCTGCCTGCACAACTGTTCTCCCACTGGCTATTGGGAGGCCTATCGTATAACTCCATCATAGTGATTGTACCTTTCTTATTCCTGAGATACACCCATATTGCCTCACTGGATGAGCCCTCCAGGATTCCCTCTCTAAGTGCTGCTGTGACATCCTCCTTGATCAGCCGTGCATATCCCCCACCTCTCTGCATTGCATCTGAAATATCTGAATCCTGGAACACTGAGCCGCATCTACTCGATCCACTGCAGTGAGGGCAAGTGAGAGGCTGAGAATCCTGCAATAAGTGACTCACTTGCTGATACCCCAAGCCTTTTCACCATCAAAAAGATACAAATCAGATGTGTGATGGAATACTCTGCATTTGCCTCATTGCAGTGACAAAAACTCTCAGGAAGCTTAAACCATCCGGAACAATGCAGTCTATTTAAATCATCCATCAGCTTAAATATTCATTCCCTTCACTACGGGTGCACAGTGGTTACAGTACACACCATCCACAAAATGCACTGCAGTTACTCACCCAGGATCCAGTGAAGGTACTCAATTTAACATTCAGAATTACCAAATACATTCAATACAGATTATATCAAAATGTTAATGCAAAATTAAAAAAAATAAGACAGCTAAAACACTTAAATTTTCAAACATTTAATAACACAATTTAGTAAAAACATTGGTAAACACAATTACTTAAATGTAAATTTCCTTCAGCTTAATTGGGTCTTCTGCTGGGCAATTATTTCAACACTGGTCATGAAGGATCCAAAGTCAGAGTGCAGTCAGCAAAGCTCCTAGCAATAAATAACCAACAAATTTGTGACTTTGGCATTTGAATGGGGATTCTAAATTTGGTGACATTTGTATGATAAATCATGCCAATTAAGTGTGGGACTTCTGACATCTCCCAACAAGATTCAGCCCAACATATCTCAGTGAACTAAGAATGTCAAATCAAAGATGTTACCATTTAAAAATTATGGGATGGGTATTCCTCATTCAGCTGGACCAGCCACATAAATACTAAGGCTGTGAGGGCAAGTGAGAGGCTGAGAATCCTGCAGTAAGTGACTCACTTGCTGATATCCCAAGCCTTTTCACCATCAAAAAGATACAAAGCAAATGTGTGATGGAATACTCTGCATTTGCCTCATTGCAGTGACAAAAACTCTCAGGAAGCTTAAAACCATCTGGGACAATGCAGCCCATTTGAATCATCCATCAGCTTAAGTATCCGTTCCCTTCACTACGGGTGCACAGTGGTTACAGTATACACCACCCACAAAATGCACTGCAGTTACTCACCCAGGCCACCATGACAATACTTCCCAAACCCATAAGCCACACCAAGGAGGACAAGAAGGGTAGGGTCTTGGTCACCCAAATTCCCCTCCAAGTCACACATAATGCTGATTTGGAAATAATTCTCTAGTCCTTCATCAATGCTTAGTCTAAATCCTACCCATCAGCACAGTACAAGTACCTTGACCAGTCAGACTGCAGTGGTTCAAGTAGGCAGCTCACCATCAATGGGATTTAGCAAGAGGCAATAAATGCTGGTCTTACTACTGATGCCCCAGATCACAAAAAAATGAATTCATTATTAAAAAGCACCAAGATATAAACAAGCTATAAGTTAGACACATGGACACACAAAATTAGGCAGAGATGACTGTAATTACAATTTCTTTTCTTTAACTTCTAATGATTAAAAGTCAGATGGATGGTATTAAGAACAGCCAATTATCCTCACCTCAGCATTTTGACAGAAACTGAAAAGAAAAATCTTTCCCCAAATACTTTGTTTTTCTGTTATTTTTTCTTTTGTCCAGTGATCCACAAGTGATTTTTCTAAAATATTTGAACTGATTAGAAAGGAATATAAATCTAGAGGCCAGATAGTCTTCCAACTGAATGACTAGAACTGTAATCCCACCAGTCAATGGTCACTACTTCCCACCACCACTCCATTCCCGACTCTCCAAGGAAGCTTGAGGTGACATCAGACTATTCGACAGTTGTCTGCATGCCCTTTAAAATGGGTCGATGCACTTTTAAAATGCAAAGTAATTCCTTGTAACTCATTCATATGGACCTGAGTAATTTTGAATATTGCATTTTCATTGGAGTCTGTCACATGTACATCGAAACACACAGTGTTTCTTTTGTGTAGAGTGTTCTGGGGGGCAGCCCGCAAGTGTCACCACGCTTCCGGCACCAGCATAGCATGCCCACAACTTCCTAACCCATACATCTTTGGAATGTGGGAGGAAACCAGAGCACCCGGAGGAAACTCTCACAGACATGGGGAGAATGTACAAACTCCTTACAGACAGCGGCCAGAATTGAACCGGGTCACTGGTGCTGTAATAGTGTTATGCTAACCGCTACGCTACCGTAATATATGAGAAATATTGATTGTCCTTACTCTATGAATGCAAGTGAGTTCTACACATAATGATCCCCTTCATCTTACAGGAGCAAAATGCATCTACATAGTCCTGCACTGGTTTATGGAAGCTCAGGTGGAAAAGGAGAAGATTATTCAACCTAATGGTTTCTTCCCCACTGCAGAAAATTTAAGCTGAGGAGAAGCCTCTGCTCAGATAACAAACTTATTGTGTCATGGGAATCACGAGCACAGAAAAAACTTGCAAGAACACCGTGAAATAAATCCAGTCATGGCCTAGGAATGGGCCAAATTTTTTTGTTACAATAACAATAAATTGCATTTATGTAACATTGGAAATAATCCCCAAAGCACTTCACAGAAAGTGCAATTAGATCTCAAAACCGCATCGAGGCAGAGAAGCAGTGAGAAAAGTGACTGAAAACTTAGTCAAAGTGGTGGAATTTAAGTACGGTCTTGGAGGAGGAAAGCGAAGTAGAGAATCAAGAGAAGGAATTGCAGAACTTGGAACCAAGACTGTAGGAGGCATGGTTACCATTGGTGGGGGCAATCATAGAACACAGAACAATGCAGTGTAGAAACAGGTCCTTCAGGCTACAATGTCTGGACTTACCCTGATGCCAAACTAAACACTCCCATCTGCCTACATGTGTTCTATATCCCTCCATTCCCTACCTGTTCATGTGCCTGCCTAAATGCCTCTTAAAAGTTGCGATTGCATCTGTTTCCCCTCCTCCCTGGCAGCACATTCCAGGCACCTACCACTTTCTGTGTAAAAATCTTCCCTTTCAAATCTTATTCCTTTCCCCCTCTCACCTTAAACCTATGTCCTCTGGTATTTAACATTTCCACCCCGGGAAAAAGACTGTGGCTTTTTATGTATGCTTCTTGCGGAGTCACCAAGTCATAGGTTCATACAGCACCGAAACTGGCCCTTCAACCCAACTCATCCATGCTAACCAAGTGACCTACTTGAGCTAGTCCCATTTGACTGCATTTGGCCCATACCTTTCCTATTCATTACCTGTCCAAACATCTTTTAAATGCTGTAATCGTACCTGCCTCTACTGCTTCCTCTGGCAGCTCATTCCACATACCCACCACTTTACTTCTTAGCTCCCCATTAATTCTTTTCCTTCTCACCTTAAATCCACACCCTCTAGCTTTAGACTCCCCTACCCTGGGAAAAAGGCAATGATTATTCAGATATCTATGCCCCATTGTGATTTTATATACCTCTATAAGATCACCTCTCAGCCTCCTACTCTCCAGGGAAAAAAGTTCCAGTCTATCTCTCTCACTACTCTTAGCAGTGTGGAGGAACATAGGGATCTTGGGATCCATGTCCATAGATCCTTCAAGATTGCCACGCAGGTCGATAGGGTTGTTAAGAAGGTGTATGGAGTGTTGGCCTTCATTAGTCGGGGTATTGAGTTCAAGAGCCACGAGGTGATGTTGCAGCTCTATAGAATGACAGACCACACTTGGAGTATTGTGTTCAGTTCTGGTCACCTCATTATAGAAATGTTCTGGAAGCTTTAGAGAGGGTGCAGAGGAGATTTATCAGGATGATGCCTGGATTGGAGAACATGTCTTATGAGGATAGGTTGAGTGAGCTAGGGCTTTTCTCTTTGGAGAGAAGGAGGACGAGAGGTGATTTGATAGAGGTGTACAAGATGATAAGAGGCATAGACCTAGTGGACAGTCAGAGGCTTTTTCCCAGGGCTAACACGAGGGGACATAATTTTAAGCTGATTGGAGGAAGACATAAGGGGGATGTCAGGAGTAAGTTTTTTTACACAGAGAGTGGTGGGTGCGTGGAACGCACTGCCTCAGAGGTTGTGGGGGCAGATACATTAGGGACATTTAAGAGACTTTTAGATAGACACAAGAATAATAGAAAAATAGGGGGCTATGTGGGAGGAAAGGATTAGATAGATCTTAGAGCAGGATAAAATGTTGACACAACATTGTGAGCCAAAGGGCTGAAGAACATTGTAGTGTTCTATGTTTCTATGTTTCTATCCAGCTTCTCTTTGTAACCCAAGCCCTCCAGTCCTGGTAACATCCTTGTGAATCCTTCCTACTCCCTTTCCAGATCAACGACATCCTTCCAAGAGCTAGGTGAACAGAACTGGGTTTGTTGTACAGAGAGATCTTGGAGTCCATGTCCATACCTCCCCGAAAGTGGACGCAAAAGTTGATAAAAAAGGCATGTGGCATGCTTGCCTTTATTAGTCAAGGCAGTGAGTTCAAGAGTCAAGAAGTTATCTTGCAGCTTTATAAAACTCTGGTTACCCGCATCTGGAGTACTGCATTCAATTCTGGTTCACCCCATTATGGAAGCATGTAAAGTCTTTGGAGAGGGTGCAGAAGAGGTTTACCAGGTTGCTGCCTGGATTCGAGGGCATGTGTTATGTGGAGAGGTTGGACAAACTAGTGTCGTTTTCTCTGGAACAGCAAAGGCTGAGGGGAGACATGATAAGTTTTTCTAAAATTATGAGAGGCATAGATAGAGTAGACAGCTGGTATCTTTCTCCCAGGGTTAATGCATTTACAGTGAGAGGGGAAAAATTCAAAGGAGTTGTGCAGGGCAAGTTTTTTACATAGAGAGTGGTGGGTGCCTGGAATGCGCTGCCAGGGGTGGTGGTGGAGGCAGATATGAAAGAGGCGTTTGAGAGGCTCTTAGAGAGGCACATGAATATCCAGAGAATGAAGGGATATGGACCATGTGCAAATAGAAGGGATTAGTTTAATTCAGTGTCATTAGCTTAATTAGTTCAGCACAACATCATGGGCTGAAGGTCCTGTTCCTGTGCTGTACTGTTCTATGTTCTATGGTCTATGCTCTATGTTAACTGTGCAGGATACTCCAAATGTGGGCTAACCAAAGTTTTATCCAGCTGCAACATGACTTGCTAACTTTTATATTCAATCATGCACAAGCGGTCAGCTTTGAAGAGTCACAGAATTCTTGAAGGGTTGAAATCATTCTCAGAGATACATTTTGTACCGTGTGATAGCAGGAGAGAATCTCATCTACTGGGAGCAGTTTTGGAAAATGCTGTGACCTTCTGCCCATGGTGTTCTCAATCAAACATGCAATATACCCTCAAATGTGCTACAGGCATTGACAGCTGGAAAGGTGCAAAAATAAGCCTTTGGAAATTTCAAATTAGATGTACAAAATTATGTTCGACTAAAGTATTGTACATAATTCTCTGGATAGCTTGTTGTCATTTTCTACAATTTCTTCACACCCTAAGGAGAAATCAGTGGCAGGCAGCCAAACACTGTTGTTTCTACATTGACATCCTCTCTTCTATGCATTACTTTATTTCCCTATTTTCCCCACAAAAATCAGTAAGGATGTCATCACTCTTGTTGTCCTGATCTTTCCAGTCACCCAAGACTCTTGTTTTGTTGGCGCTCATAGAGCATCAGAGGAACATGCAATTGAAGTGAATCATTCTTCAGTAATCTGGTGAGTGAATGAAAAATAACACCTTCAATGTGTCTTTAGCATGAGCAAGTATTAAAGGAGCCCAAGGTACAATAATCCTCATTGCCCTACTTTAACATTTAACAGAGTTGATTTAGCTGGTGAGCAGTATGTTTTTTATTCAATTCTTTGCCCCTCAGTTGGTACCTTCCAGAAACAGGAAGAAATATCTAAAAAAGTAAAATATATATTTAGGAAATCTTTCATTTATACAAGTGTCAATTAATTAATTTGCACAGAAACCTGAAGGGGATCTTCTCCTTGGTTAAGTTTGCTGTATCTGGAACAGTAAGTCTCAAGTGTACAGTCTTGAGCAAGTGGTCTAATTTACACCCATTAAACACATGTAGATGAACACTGTCTTTCCTGCTGCCAACCTGCTGTGAAGACTATGTGTCTGTTGAGAATTAGAGCTAACTTTTCATGACAGTATGTTGTGAAAAATATTACATGACAGGGAAATGCTTCAGGATGTCTCTTGCCTACATCCTAGCGCATCACTGCTTGAATAAAGGACACATTTTTAAGGGAAGGTCAATGGTTTCCTTGATAACCTACCATAAAGTCTATGAACTCTTTGCACCATCTGCACAACTATCCTGGGGAATATTAGCAGAGTCAAATTCAGGTCTTTGGTTATTGTGCACTTCGAGCAATTGTTCTTTATTTTTACAGGGATGTGGACATTGCTGGCAATAATGCCATTTATTGTCCATACTTACTTTCCCCTGCATTGAAAAGGTAGTTAAGAGTCAATGCCATAGCTAGGTCTGGAATCACTTTAAGTTAGATGGGATAAGGAGGCAGATTTTTTTCCCTGATGGATAATAGTGAACTGGGTAGGTTTTTACATAAATTCGGTAGTTTAGAATTTATTGTTACTGAGGTTAGCTTTACTTAAAATTTGCAGATTCTGTTAATTACTTGAATTTAAATTCTCCAGCTGCCATGATGAGCTTTGAACTCTGGCTACCAATCCAGAAACTTAATCACTATATCACGGTTCGCATGTACATCAACAGATTCATTTTCTCATCCAATTTCTATTAAAAATGTATAGTGTGATCACCCTTTATAAAACTCAAAGCAGCATGATAAACATAAAGAGACCTCAGTACTTTCCCCAACAGTTACAAACCTACGTTCATTGACAAATTACTTTGCCAAATATAGAAGATGCCCTCATTCTTCAAAGTTGTTCATATTTGCACATAAATTTGTTCTTGGAGCACTGGAGAATGTAGGTGATGATAAATTATATCTAGCCAACGTCACTGTGTTTGACAATTGACTGCAAGTGTATGGAACTGTTCTCTGAACAACCCACTTGAATTTGAAAGATGTCTGGATCTACTTTCTAAGTCTTTGTGGAACTCTTCATGTGGGTCTTTTTTTGTCTATTTGCATCCATCACCACCTCATTCCACAATATTACTTCAATATATAACTCTATATTTTCCAAATATTTCTGACTCCTTGTTTCCAAGTCCAGTAAAGTGGTGCAGCAGTGAGAACTGCAGTCTCACAGCTCCTGCGACCCAGTTCAGCCCTGACCTGTGAGGCTGTTTGTGTGGGGTATATATCTTCTCCCTGCAACCATGTGGATTTGTGCTGGGTGCTCAGGTCTCTTCCTTTATCTCAAAGATATGTTGGTAGCTTAATTGGGTACCATAAATTGTCCTTTAGTTTAGGTAAGTGGCAAAAAAACAAATGGATGTTCATGGGTATATGAGAAAGAGTAAGTTGCAATGAAATAAAGAGGAAAAAGACTGTTGACAGCTGTCATGATCCCAGTGAGCTAAATGCCCTTTATTTGCATCATAGTAAGTGAGAGCACAAGCATACATTTTTGCACCAACAGTTATCAGTCAATCAGATAAAAAAACGGCTTTTATTTTTCTTTAAGTACACAAAAATATCAAAGAATAACAGACCAGTTGGAATGTAAAGCTTTCTTACTCTGACTACACACGTGATTTATTATTATTTATCCTTGGAATATAGGCAATGCTGGCAAGGCCACATGCATTGTTCAATGCACGTTGCCTTGTCTAGACAAGGGTAGACATTCTTTCTGCGCTGGTCCACCTCCAGAGGTGATAGTGGGCTCAACGGTGGTGATAGCCAGTTTATTCCATGTTTCTCACCATGTGGTAATGATAAAACTATGTAATATGTGTTAATTTAAAGAGTGCAATTCATTTCCAAACTACTTTCTAGTTCCCGAAGACTAATGAGTGGAATTCCAAAAGCTTCATTGCATGTCCCAAATTCAACCCTGGCTCAGTGCTTTCCCTCCTCCTCCACACCTCCCCCCCCCCCCCCCGACCCCCTGTCTCAAATCTCCCCTCAGCCCCCAAAGAAAAGACCATTCGCACATCTTTAAGTCATTGCTATTTTTAATCAGTATAAATACCTTCATGTTAACTTTCAACCAGACCTTTTTAAATGCATACAAGATTATAAGCGAGTATTATTTTTGGTCAGGAATTCTGGTCTATATTCCTATTATTGACAGGCCAGTAAATCTCCTCTGATAAATTTTACTAATTTAAAATCTGAGTCATCTGGTTTTTGTGATCAACCTAAGTTAAGAAGACTGATGGATGAACATATTTTGTGGCATTGGTACCCTGATGAACTATGCCCCCTCTTCTGGTCTTCAATGGGCACTTTTGTGATCTCTTTTGAGAAGAAAATACAGGTGTGACATTTTCACTTAAACTTGCAATTTGCTGAATGGATTACATCTAAAAAAAAGTAATTGGACAAAAAGATGAGCTTGATTTGCGCCCAAAAAATTTTAATTGATGGGGGGAAAAAGTCACTTTATTTTTCCATATGAACTTTAAGGAGGAAGCTGTCAGTTATAAACAGAATGTACAAAAAAGAATATATTTAAAGGGATAATTGCAGAGAAATTAAGTCTCAATTTTTCCTTCCCTTGTGATAATCTAAGCCTTGAAAATGTACTCTTGTCACTAGCTTCAGCCTTGTCAAACAATTTTGTTAATACATTTCTACACTGCTATAATTCTCTGCAATTATCCATTTAGGAGTTTGTTAGCATCGCATTCCAGTGTCTACCAATGAAATAGAAACAAAAATAAGCTGGATCTTTCCAATTTCTGGAATATATAAATGCATTCAAAGATCAGACATCCTAGTGAGTTTGAATTTCATCTTTATTTTTGTATGAATTTAACATAAACTTTGTTTAAAGAACTGGTAATTTAATGAAAAGTACACCTCTTTCAAACTATAATATTTCTAAGAGTTATTAAAAAGTCATGCTCAATTAAAAATGTTGCTTGTGCTGTATCAATGCTATATGTTGTTTACTCCTGATCTGGCAGGCAGGAACTCAACTTATTAGTTTTGAGATTCTGGGTTAAGGTGGGGTCCTGCTTTCAGTCATTGCAAACACTAATAATTTTATTCATTGAGGAGTGAAGGAATTTCTCCTATGTAAAGAACCATGGTATCTATCAAACAGAAATCTTTCCTGCCAAACTAAATTCGGCCACTCCATACTATTTTTTTTTATATATTGGTACCAATGACATAGGTAGAGAAAGGAATGAGGTCCTGAAAAGAGACTAGAGAGAATTAGGAAGGAAGTTGAGAAGCAGGACCTCAGAGGTAGTAACTTCCGGATTACTGCCTGTGCTAAGCGACATTTGGTATAGGAACAGAATGAGGAGAAGATTAAATGTGTGGTTGAGGGATTGGAGTAAGGAGCAGGGATTCAGTTTTCTGGACCATTGGGGCCTTTTTTGGGGCAGGTATGACCTGTTCAAAGAGGACGGGTTGCACTTGAATCCCAGGGGGACCAACATACTGGCGGGGAGGTTTGCTAAGGCTACTGGAGAGAGTTTAAACTAGAATTGTTGGGGGGGTGGGATCCATACTGGACAGACTGGGGAAGAGGTGTTTGGCTCTCAAATAGAGGAAGCTAGGAGTAAGTACCATAGGCAGGTGATAGAGAAGGGACGTGTTCAGACAGGCTTGAGATATGTCTATTTTAACGCAAGGAGTATTGTGAACAAGGCGGATGAGCTTAGAGCTTGGATCGATACTTGGAGCTATGATGTGGTGGCCATTACGGATACCTGGATGGCTCCGGGGCTGGAATGGTTGATTCAAGTGCCAGGTTTTAGACGTTTCAGGAAGAACAGGGAGGGAGGCAATAGAGGTGGGGGAGTGGCACTGTTGATCAGAGTTAGTGTCACGGCTGCGGAAAAGGTGGACGTTGTGGAGGGATTGCCTACGGAGTCTCTGTGGGTGGAGGTTAGGAACAGGAAGGGGTCGATAACTTTACTGGGTGTTTTTTATGGGCAGCCCAATAGTGACAGGGTTATTGAGGAGCAGATAGGGAAGGTGTGAGAATAACAGAGTTGTTGTGATGGGGGATTTTAATTTCCCAAACATCGACTGGCATCTCCAGACAGTGAGGGGTTTAGATGGGGTGGAGCTTGTTAGGTGTGTTCAGGAAGGGTTCTTGACACAGTATGTAGATAGACCCACAAGAAGAGAGGCTGTGCTTGATTTGATATTGGGAAATGAACCTGGTCAGGTGTCAGATCTCTCAGTGGGTGAACATTTTGGTGATAGTGATCATAATTCTATCTCCTTTTAAATATAATTTTAAATAATTTTATTTACAGTGTGGTAACAGGCCCTTCCGGCCCAACGAGTCTGCAACGCCCATTTTAAACCCAATTAACCTACCTGTACGTCTTTGCAATGTGGGAGGAAACCGGAGCACCCGGAGGAAACCCACGCAGACATAGGGAGAACGTACAAACTCCTTACAGATGGTGACGGGAATCGAACCCCGATCGCTGGCACCATAATAGCATCACGCTAACTGCTACGCTACCGTTACGTTTACGTTACGTTACGTTAACCTTTATGTTAGCACTGGAGAGGGATAGGAACAGACAGACTAGAAAGGCGTTTACTTGGAGTAAAGGGAATTATGAGGCTCTCAGGCAGGAAATTGGAAGATTAAATTGGGAACAGATGTTCTCTGGGAAAAGTACGGAAAATATGTGGCAAATATTCAGGGGGTACTTGTGTGGAGTTCTGCATAAACATGTTCCGACGAGACAGGGGAGTCACGAGAGGACACAGGAACTGTGGTGTACGAAGGCTATAATAAATCTAGTCAAAAGGAAAAGAAAAGCATACAAAAGGTACAGAGAGCTAGGTAATGTTAGAGATCTGGAAGAGTACAAGGCTAAAAGGAAGGAACTTAAGAAAGAGATTAGGAGAGCCAGAAGGGGACATGAGAAGGCCTTGGCGGGCAGGATTAAGGAAAACCCCAAGGTGTTCTACAAGTATGTGAAGTGTAAGAAGATGAGATGCGAAAGGATAGGGCCTATCAAGTGCAGCAGTGGGAAAGTGTGTATGGATCCGGAAGAAATAGCGGAGGTACTTAATAATACTTTATGTCAGTATTCACTATGGAAAAGGATCTAGGGGATTGTAGTGGGGACACGCAGCAGCCTGAAAAGCTTGAGCATGTAGATATTAGAAAAGAGGTGGTGCTGAAACTTTTGGAAAACGTCAAGTTAGATAAGTCACCGGGACCGGATGAGATGTACCCCAGATTGCTGTGGGAGGCGAGGGAGGAGATTGCGGAACCTCTGACGATGATCTTTGTGTCATCGATGGAGACGGGAGAGGTTCTGGAAGATTGGAGGGTTGTGGATGTTGTTCCCTTATTCACGAAGAGGAGTAGGGATACCCCAGGAAATTATAGACCAGTGAGTCTTACCTCAGTGGTTGGTAAGCTGATGGAGAAGATCCTGAGAGGCAGGATTTATGAACATTTGGAGAGGTATAATATGATTAGGAATAGTCAGCATGGCATTGTCAAAGGCAGGTCCTGCCTTATGAACCTGATTGAATTTTTTGAGGATGTGACTAAACACATCGATGAAGGGAGAGTAGTAGATGTAGTGTATATGGATTTCAGCAAGGCGTTTGATAAGGTACCCCATGCAAGGCTTATGGAGAAGGTGAGGAGACGTGGGATCCAAGGGGACATTGCAGTGTGGAAACAGAACTGGCTGGCCCACAGAAGGCAAAGAGTGGTTGTTGAAGGGTCATATTCTGAGTGGAGGTCAGTGATCAGTGGTGTACCTCAGTGATCTGTACTGGGACCCTTACTCCTTGTGATTTTTATAAACGACCTGGATGAGGAAGTGGAGGGGTGGGTTAGTAAGTTTGCAGATGACATGAAGGTTGGGAGTGTTGTGGATAGTTTGGAGGGCTGTCAGAGGTTACAGAGGGACATAGATAGGATGCAGAGTTGGGCTGAGAAGTGGTAGATGCAGTTCAACTCAGATAAGTGTGAAGTGGTTCATTTTGGTAGGTCAAATATGTTGGCAGAATATAGTCTTAATGGTAGAACTCTTGGCAGTGTGGAGGATCAGAGAGATCTTGGGGTCCGAGTCCATAGGCATATGGTGTATTGTCCTTCATCAATCGGGGAATTGAATTTAGGAGCCGAGAGGTATTGTTGCAGCTATATAGGTCCCTGGTCAGACCCCACTTGGAGTATTGTGCTCAGTTCTGGTCACCTCACTACAGGAAAGATGTGGAAGCCATAGAGAAGGTGCAGAGGAAATTTAGAAGGATGCTGCCTGGAATGCGGAGCATGCCTTATGAAAGCAGGCTGAGGGAACTCGGCCTTTTCTCCTTGGAGAGACGGAGGATGAGGGGGGACCTGATGGAGGTGTATAAGATGATGAGAGGTATTGATAGGGTAGATAGTCAGAGGCTTTTCTCCAGGGCTGAAATGGTGGCCACAAGAGGACATAGATTTAAGGTGCTGGGGAGCAGGTATAGAGGAGATGTCAGGGTAAGTTTTTTATTCAGAGAGTGGTGAGTGCTTGGAATGAGCTTCTGGAAACAGTGGTAGAGGCGGATACGATAGGGTCTTTCAAGAGACTGTTAGATAGGTACATGGAGCTGAGTAAAATAGAGGGCTATGGGTAAGCCTAGTAATTTCTAGGGTCGGGACATGTTCGGCACAGCTTTGTGGGCTGAAGGGCCTGAATTGTGCTGTAGTTTTTCTATGTTTCTATGTTTTTTCTATGATGAACATATTAATACATATCTGGGTGAGGTGAGGGAATATTTTTAATGGTTATGGTGAAGTTTGTCAAAACCAGCTGCACTGGAACTGAAACGCATCAATATCACACAAATGAACATGTGTGAAGCTCAGTGGAAAGGAACTGTGTAAAATATCATTCACATCACAATGCCAAAGTAATCTTCTGGTGATTAAAACTATAAATCATATTCTGCAAGAGGGTTCCAAAATGAGAAACAAAGACTCAGGAAGCAAATTGGTAATGATGCACCATTCCAGATATTACAATTTTTATGCTTATTCTTTGTCCTTGACTATTAAATATATGGTAGTGCATAGTAGAAATACCTTGAGAGGCAAAGAAGACCACAATTATCCAAATACATTGAAGTTAAATTTCCTCTAAAATGTCCAAAGAAGCGTATCTAACCAAACCCACACAGATCTGCAGACCAAGTCTGTTCAATAGATTAAGGATAATTGCTTACATAAGCAAATTATAGCTCATGAGCATTGTGAGTGCATTAGCTTTAACTATACAGTGAATTAAATTGATAGATTACTGGTTACCGAATGCAATAAGGTATCAGTTACAACATTTGCTGAGTTGAAAGTAGGAAAGAACAACAAAATATGATCCGTTCCTCTTGTATTTACCTCAAAGTGTGGAGAATGAATTGGATCACAAGCAGATGGGCACTGGAATGAGTCTCCTCATTAAAAAGGGTGCCCATTAATCAATGTGTGGAGTCTAACCTCTCCCTGCAAATCTTTCTTTTTCAATCTTTTTATTAATTTTCAAATTAATACAGGTTAATATATAGCATCAATTTTGTACATGTAATACAAAGAGATCTGGATAACAATCATGGCATAGATAATCATAAAGAGCAATAAGATATAAAAAATCTGTAGATCCAACAATCTCTTGGTAAATGAATATAATATAAAAGAAAGGAAAGAAAAAGATTTATTATATAAATTAAAGAAAAGAAAGAGAAAAAAACCCAAATCAATAAGAAAAATTATCAACGATATAAACTAAACTAAATAGAAAAATTTCAAAAAAAAACACAAAAAAAAGAAAAAAAACTGAACTAAAATTTCTCAGGAGAAACAGAGCAATATTATGTTGTCAGCTCCGTTCCTCTAAGTTGGAAAGTTATTGAAAGGGGATCTACATCATGTGAAAATATTGAATAAATGGACTCCAAGTATCTTCAAATTTAAGCGAAGGATCAACAGTACCACTCCTAATTTTTTCCAAGTTTAAACATGATATAGTTTGAGAGAACCATTGAAAAGTAGTAGGGGGTATTGAATCCTTCCATTTAAGCAAAATGGATCGTTTGGCCATTAATGTAACAAAAGCAATCATACGGTTAGCGGAAGCAGATAAATGGCCAGACTCTATCCTTGGTAATCCAAAAATTGCAGTGATAGGGTGAGGTTGTAAATCAATCTTCAATACATTTGAAATAATGTTAAAAATGTCTTTCCAATATTTTTCCAAAAGAGGACAGGACCAAAACATATGTGTCAAAGAAGCCACATTTGATTTACATCTATCACATATAGGATTTATATGGTTATAACCCTGCAAATCTATTAGTTAATTTAGAGTCAATTTCATCAGTTTAAACAACTAGTCAGCAATATCCACAAACAACATTCAATCACCAAATTGACTCCAATGCAAGGTGTGTACTGTTTTCTATTATTTGCAATAAAAGTAGAAGGAAACCCAACAACTGTGCTGCACTCTCTCTCTAGCTAAATTTGTGACTATTCAGACCACCTCCAAACCCTTTTTTCTCAATACAAAACTGAACATGAATTCCAGCTAATCTGAAATTTGATTGTTTTACAAATAAGAAATAACAAACTATCAGATAAAGAAAAACATACTTTTATTTTAACTTTGCCATTCAATAATGCATCTAAATTCATTACGTCCAAAGGCCTTTCATGAAAATGTCATGAGCAACACAGGGAACTTCTAGTAATAGGTTAGAACAAAATGGAAGTTTACACCTGATTAGAGTTAAGTGCAAGAGCAAACAATATATTGAGCTGGATTTTCAGTTAGATTCCAAGATGTTAAACAAAGAAAACAATGGCTTAAATCTTCCATGGACCAGAATGAAAGCAAGTTTGGTCCCAGGTTGATTCCTGGGATGATAGGCTCATCATGTGAGGAGAAACTAGAATCATTCAGTCTATTTGCTCTTGAGCAACACACAAGATGCTGGAGAAACTCAGCGGGTCAGGCAACATCTCTGGAGGGAAATGGACAGACAACTTTTTGGGTTGATACCCTTCATCTGGACTGAAAGATAGAGGGGAGATAGCCAGTATAAAAAAGGTGAAGGGAAGGGGTGGAGCAGGAGCTGGCAAGTGATAGGTGGATCCAGCTGAGGAGTGGTGATAGGCAGATGGAGAAGGGGAGAGTAAAATAACAACAGAAGCTGGGAGGTGATAGGTTGAGGAGACAAAGGGCTGATGAAGATGGAATCTGATAGCAGAGTAAGGTGGAGAATGGAATTAAGTGAGGGAGGTGGGGAGGGCAGATGGGAACAGTGTGAGAGGGGAACCAGGGGAAGGAGTGTGTGGGTGATGGGCAGTTGGAGTTGGTGGAGGAGGGAAAAGAAATGGTGATGGGGCTGGAGTGGGTGTAGGAAGAACGGTCACTGCTAGCTCTTGCTCTATGCCTTCCCTCCAGCTCTAGTCTCTTGTGTCTCTATTTTCTCTTGAGTTTGAAAGAATGAGAAGTGACCTCATTGAAATATGACAATTCTTATGGGCCTTGACAGGTTACATGTAAGAATGATGATTCCCCTGGTGATGTCTGGAACCAGAGATCACAATCTCAAGGCAAGAAGTTAGCCAATCAAGACAGTGAAAAGAGGAAATTTCTTCACCCAAAAGGTAGTGAATCTTTGGACATAGATTGGAAGATTTTCAGCTCAAAGGATATGGTTGTTAGTGCAGGAAAGTTGTGCTGAGGTAAAAGATCATGCATGAATAAAGCAGGCATGAAATAGGAAATGTATCTGTTTTTTTCTTACGCTATTTTGTCTACCATATTTATTCTTAGAGGGGGTTCCACATGGTATTTTCCTCTGGGAAGCTGTCTCCTGCTTGATCAGTGAGATTCTCAGTGGAAAGCCTGCTGAGTCCAAATAGCAAGACCCTCCCAGAGACTTGTTTTAATGGGCAGTTAAGGCACTGCACTCATTGTTCCTTAGTAAATTTCCCCCTTCATCCACCCCCCCCCCCCAGCTTACCAACTGTCAAATGCTTGAATATCAGTGATGATCATAAACATTCAAGATCCATTAAAGAATAATGAAGAAAAACACGATGATGCTGGAGCAACTCAGCAGGCCAGGCAGCATCCATGGAAAAAAGCAGGCGGTCAACTTTTCGGATCAGGACCCTTCTTCAGGACTGAAGACAGGAAAAGGATAAAGAATAAAGAATTAATAATAAACAAGTTATGAAAAACTTGTAAAATTATCGAATGATCTTAAAAATTTTACATAATTACAATTTCTAGAAGATTGAAAACTAATAAATACAGATAAATTAAGCGAATTAACTCAAAAGGATATAACTCACCGTGTATTTCCCCTTCTTCATTGCAGCTATTTTTCTCCATGCAAATGAATAGGGCTCACTCATATTACACAAGGTCTTATCTGGTATGGGCGTAGCAGACATATTTCCCAGTGTAACCATGAGGAGCCCCAAATTGGTGCACAGCTGGAAAATCACAATCAGAAATTTGGGACTTCCCCATTTGCGTACTTGTTCTGAACCTTTGCACAATTTTATTGGTGATTGCTGGCATTTCCACATGGAACTGGTAGCTTTTTTTGTAAACAGTTCTGGTTATTGACACAAGTCCCTCATTTTATTTCTCAAAGGACTTTGTTTCTTTTACTCTAAGTAGGAGTGATGCAATTTCTGGAGCCGTTCAATGGCCTGCTGAAATCTGTGATTCCTGCAGCTTTAGGTTATGTGGGGTGACTGAGTCAGATAAGACATACTGGTCCCTTGATGGTTCAGATTTTTGGACCAAAATACTTCTCAGAGGAAAATGAGCGACCAATTCCCTCAATGAAAGCAAATAAAAGACTTTGTGAAAATTCTATGACTACAAATTTACAGGAAATATTATGTCCCTGCCCAGCTGAACTTGGTTACCACTGGCAGTTCTGTAATATCTATGGTAATATCTACTCTGGTCTAACTGAGGTTTATTTTTCAGTATTTCTCATTCGAATGAGATTGTGTGGTTAATCTAAAGAAATATTGAAAGAAAGTTCCATGGTGAAGCTGTGGCTAAGGCATCGGGCTGCTAATAAATCTGGAAATTAAAGACTGGTAGAGAGAGGGAGAAAATGACAATGAAAACCTGCAAGATCGTCTCAGTATTTTTCACTCAATCGCTCATTAGAATACTGGAGGGCAGCTGGTATATTAAGTTAAGCAAATGTTTTATTAAACAAAAGGACTGATAAGACAAACAACATTTCTTTCCTGCACATGCCTCTCACTTAAGCAGGCAGACAGAGACTCCGAAAATGTTTCACCCAGAAACAATTTTTTCAATAAATACACAGAACAAATCATCACATGGCAAAATCCATAAAAAGGCTACACACCCAATATTAGGTCATATACATATGTAACGAAGATTGTCATAACATCACAAAAAATGGTTACTAATATTTCTGTGGAAGGGGAATGCAAAATCCTTTCCAGTGTGGTCTACATGTAACCACTATGTGGTTGACTCTTGATTTCCTCTGTTGTGGCCCCACAAAACATTTAGTGCCACAAATAATTACCAGTCAAGACAAGGACCTATTTTCCATGCCCCCGTGGCAACCAGAATCAACTACTTCCAGCCCCGCCTGTGCCACCACCATTTGGGAGCATTTTCCTAATGTAAAAAAAAACTACCTGACAAGTTCAATTGATAAGCTATTCATGCAGCTCATGTTCTTGTGGTAGCTCAGCTTCTATTAATCTTGCAATCAAAAAATTATCATGTCAAAATATTATGTTCCTTCTGAGACTTACTATAGTAGTACATTTCATTTATGTAAAACATTTCAACAACAGTTGGACTTGCATTCTGAGTGGAGTATTTACAACTGCTGTTCGAAGGCTGAAGGGAACGAGGACCCAAGTCCAGCATTTTGCGGTGACTTATAATTCTCCAAGATAGGTGACGCGTGCCTCAAGCTCAAGGGGCCAAATTCATGCCTTAGCTGTTTACGAAGTATGCCAACAGCCTTGTTAGCCTCTTGAGCAAAAACAGATCACACTGATAAATCCTTTGCATTCAGATAGTATCATTTTCAGAAGAATTCTCCATTTCAACAAGAAAATGTAGTAGGATAATAGTGAAGTTGAACTCCTGTTACTAATTACTATGCAGCACTGAAGATGTTACCAGACAACTGCAACCTAGGAGTGTCACATTTTCCTGATTTATTGTTCTGTAAAAGGAAACGAGCCACGAGGAGACAATTGAAGGAAGGAAGTAACCTCTATTGCGTAACATGCATGTCAGTCTGCTTATGCAATGAGACTTCATTCTTTGCAGTAAACATACAGAACCACAAAATTGTGACAGGCTATCCAACTGTATCTGCTGTAGGTAATCTTGCCCTTCACATTTAAGTTGCTACAGCTTTTGTGTGGCAATTTGCGAAAAGGAAGAGTTGATATTGTAGCAGTGACAAAGGCAGACCATCGGAGAGTTGTGGGAAAGGGACAAACAGCTGTCTCTGTCCTCGAACTATCAAGCTGAAGGACTGTGAAATTAACAGCTCAAGGATGAGTGGAGAGTATAGTGGATTAATTCAATGCTAAATCAGGTGCAAAATGAGAAATAAAGGGAGGGAAAAATAGGCTGAGAGAATAGAGAGGAAAAAGTCTTTTATTTTAAGGCCTGCAATGAACTGCCAGTAGAAGTGGTGGATGCGGGTTCAATTGTAACATTTAAGGGAAGTTTGGATAGGTGCATGGATGAGAGAGGTATGGAGGGCTGTAGTCCGGGTGCAGGTAGATGGGACTAGGTAGAAAACCAGGCCGGCATGGACTAGATGGGCTGAAGGGCCTGTTTCTCTGCTGTAGTACTCTATGGTTCTATGACAAGTAAAACCCACAGGAATGGGAATTCACAGATGTGGTAGTTCATACTTAATATGATAGAGTTTGACTAGCAATAATTAATATATAACAATATCATGAAAATAATAATTTGATATTTTAACTGAAATAGACAGTTATGAATTTAGATCCTATAAATTATTAGCTTGCTATTGAGTTTGTGCACTTACAGAAACTTCAGAGCATTCATCTGCACTTTGGGGTTGAGGGAGGTAGTGGGGAGGTGTTTCTTGGAACCTCAGATTGGGGTAATTCAGACAGCAACTTTTGAATACCTGCTTTGAATATCACATCCATTCCTGCACAAAGTGTCTGTACTTTTTGAACATGAATAACACTGATTGGAAACAAATATCCTGGATCCATCCTGCTGCCCAAACTGAGAGCCCGCAATGCATGCCCCATTGTTCGGGAGGCAGAGGGCCAACCAAGATCACCAACCCTCAAGGCAGGGGGGGTTGTGGGCAACAGCTGAGCTTCAGGAGTCAGATCCTGAGGCTTTGCTCCCTGGATGCCCTAACTGTCCTGACATGTCCTTGAATTGGGTTTAAATGTCTCTGACATTTAAAATAGACAAGTAATTTTTTTAAAAATCAGAAATAAATTGAAAGCATTTTAATTTAAAATGAATTTTAAAAGTACAAATGATTAGTTTAGTATTTATTTTAGTGGAACTTCAGAACATTAACCACATAAAGTAAAACATGTAAAATATATAAACCACTTTTTTGCTCAGAATCGACAATCCCATTGAGATGAATGGGACTGCCTTTCTTCAGCTGGCCATCCCATGTGTAAAGCTGGGTATCCAGAAAGCAACTGCTTTTAACCCCACAGTTCATTATAATAGTGCTCTGCCAGCTAGTCTCCAGCTGGTTTCTAACATATGAATTTCAATGCAAAGGTGTTGAACTCAGACATGAGCAGAACTACCAATTGAAGGTAGGTGCAATTTACCCAGCACGAGCCTTTATAGACAGCAATGAGATCATCTATGTAAGCAATCTTGATTGAGGTATAAAATAGGTCACTGTATAAAGAAAGGCCTGCATTTACATTGCATCTTCGCTTTTTAAAATGTCTCAGAGCAATTTTGAGTCACATTCACACCCACCTGACAGAACAGATAGGGCCTCAGTTTAACAACTTACTGTATCTGAAAGACAGCACCTTTGTCTGTGCAGTAATGGCTATTGAGCAGGTATTTTGATCAAGTCTTTCAAAAGCCATTCCAATCTGGAATTTTTGGACTCGAGGGATGGTTCTATCAACTGAGCTGCAGCTTCAGGGAAGATTCCTCACTCTTCCTTGCTATACTTTGAATAGAGCCATGAAATATGTTGCATCCACCCAAGAGAGCAGATGGAAAACTCATCCAGCATCTCATCCTAAGAGGAAGGAAAATGCATCAAGGCATAAAGAAATAAACTTATAACACTGGTGGAAAACTATGAGAGTGCATTGTCCACCCAAGACACACATTCTCTTTGATATATTTTCCGTTGTTTGAAACTACTCCAAGGTGTTACAACTGCAATTGGATTGTATTTATAGCCTTAAAAGAAATGAAAAAACAATGGCCCTCAGTTAAAAGTAAACAGACAAAGGACTCCTAAATCCAAAAACTCTTACTTCCATACAAGGGCTTTTCTCCATGGCTGCTCTGGAAGGCTGAGTTACAGGAGTCTGATTACTCCTTGCATAAGACTGGAATATATGGGAAGATACAATGAGAACTCACTCCACTTCAATAGTATTAGTCTAGTTGAGTAGAGAGAATGAAATCTTTTCATACCAAAGTGAAAAAACTGATAAAGCATCTTCCCAAGAACAGTGGTGATCTTCGAAAATAATTGCACTTGGTGTTTAGGGTCAAGGACTAGAGCTAACAGCTTTTGAAATGGCTTTAAGCAGCATTCTCAGAACAGTGCTGGGGAGAGAAACTGGAATGCAATGTGCCTGCTTTTTTGAACACACAGCAATTTCAAAGCATACCAATGTAATAGTTACATGGCCTGTGCCCAGTCTTTGTAAACGTAGACCACACCACTAAGTTTGTGGAGCATAATGTTAAGTCCCTTGCACATGCTTATAAGGGACCTAATACCAAATAAGGAATCCTGTGTAATGTTTGGTCAGTCTCAGGACTCTCTAGTCCCCATCGTTCATGCTCCCTTTGGCTGTCAGGTTGAATATTGACCTCTTATTGAAGCCTACAAGTCAGGAGTACTACTTAACATTTTTGATGATCAGATCTCCTTGGTGCCACCGCCCCCCTTGCAAGACTGTCAATCCCACTTTAAATCCCCTCCCAGAACTCACTTGAAGACTGCCACTGGAGAGTTAGATGGGTCTAAACCTGAAGGATATGATCTCTATAGAAGAGGGCCAACCATATAACAGCACACCTTAACAATGTAGGTGAAGTCCAAGAACAATTCCCAGTTTGCTTTGGGTGCACAGCAGTAATGGGCTGCAGTGACAACCTTCATATAAAAGATTAAACGTTTAAAAGGCAAATTGGAAAAAATAAAAAGTTGTATTTTTTAAAATATAAATGGACAGTTTCCTTGCTGGGTGAATCTTTGACCTCAATGTTGTGTGTATTCAGATTAGATAACAAAATTGCTCTTTGGCTAATTGAAATAAGACAGACACAGCTGACATTCTGAAGAGTAAGTTAGGTCCAAAACTGTGTGTCATGTTGTGAAAACTTTGTGACAAATACTTAATACTTCACTTTTTCCTATGGATTAAATTGAACCTATTCTCTTTCTCTTACAGATAAAAATGAGAGACAAACTATCAGAAAAAAAGATTTTGAACTGAAACAATCAGTCATTGAATTATGAGGCTGATTGACTCAGATAATTTATGCCACATTTGTCTGATTCTGTTCAAAAGCTAGTGCCAGACTTTCCCAAAGAGGCAGAAAGGAGTTACTGGAATGTTCCCCTATTAAAAGTAAGATATTATTTCATTGGCGGCAGTTCAGAGCAAGTTCACTAGGATGATCCCAATTATGGAGGAATTATCCTAGGAGGAAAGTTTAAACAGGTTGGGAGTTTTCTTGTTGCAGTTTAGAAGAATGAGAGGTGATCTTATTGAAACATGTAATCTTCTTGGGGAGTTAAACAGGATAAATTCTGAGAGAATTTTTCTGCTCATGGACAGGTACGGAACTGGAGGTCGTGGTCTCAGAACAAGACTGTGATGAGGAAGAATTTCTTCTGTTAGGGAGTTGAGATAGTTTGGAAACTGTTTCCATAGAGAGCTGTGGGAGAGACTCCTTGCGTATATTGAAAGCCGAGAAAGACAGGTGTCTAGTCAGTAAGGAAATCAAGGAAAGGGCAGGAAACTGGATGAGGAATGTTGGATCAGCCATAATTCTATTGTATGGAGGAGGAGGTGCCTCATGGGATTAAATGGCCTACTTCTGTTCCTACTTCTTATGCTCTGATGGTCTTATAGTTCCAGGGATGAAGGATTTCAGCAGTAGGTTCGGAGTGAAAACCTGAGGTTGAGAGGAAATTTTACAGAAGTGTACAAGATCAAGACTGGGTTAGAGAGGGTAGCTAGAGATAATCTGTTTCCATTAGCATATGCTTCAAGATTTGGGTGGGCGAGGAGAACAAGACACACATTTAAAGTTTGGAGTCAAAAGATACAAAGGAGATGTGAGGATTTTTTCTCTGTGTGTCATGAGTTGTTATGATCTGGAATTCACTGCTTGCTGGGGTGGTGGAAGCAGGGTCAATCAAAAGAGAATTGGAATTTGGGAGAGAGTAATTTGCAGGGCTATGGTGAAAGAGCAGGAGAATGGGAGTGATGGCATTACTCTACCAGGAGACAATAGTAGGCCAAATGACCTCCCTCTGTGCCTCAACAATCCTTTGATTCTGTGAAGCAATGTAGAAGATAGAATCAACAACAACTTCCTTACACCTGGTACCAAGGACTAATTGGCTTCATAAATCAATTCTCTTTCCATGATTCAGTGACATGTTTTCTATCTTTATCTAGAGTGTCTTGGCTCCACTTCCGTCGGTCTTCACTGGCCTAGATCCAATTTGGCCAGACTGTTGTTAGTCACATGATGTTTTTGTTGGCACTGTGGAGTACAGGGTGTGCTATAGCTGTATGTACTGTATTTACTTTGGAAAGAAGACAAAGCCTTCAATATTAGTCACATTCCAAACCTCCGATTAGGGAAATATTTTCAATTTGCATATAGGTTTAACTGCTAATGGCACAAAATTGCATTTTAATTTTTTATGTCATTTGCTGGTAGTGTTACTTCTGCTTCATGACCCATACATCAACTCTAATCCCTGGCCTCAGTTCTAGTGGTCCCAAAATTTCCCGTAGTTTAAGCATAAGGAATTCCAGAGCTACCGTTGTCAGGCTCCAAGCCGTGCTCCATTCCCACCACCACTCCTGAGCCTAAGTCAGTGAAAACCTTAGTGCTTTACTGAACCCTGAAGTGAACTTCTGATTCAATACCCTCTCCCTCACAAAGATAGGCTACTTTTTGGAGAAGATAAGGTTTTGAGGAGATTCGAGGAGATACAGGAGTCTGAGAGCCCATACCACCAGATTTAAGGACAGCTTCTACCCCACTGTGATAAGACTATTGAACAGTTCCCTTATACAATGAGATGGACTATGACCTTGCGATCTACCTTGTTGTGACCTTGCACCTTATTGCACTGCATTTTCTCTGTAGCTGTGACACTTTACTCTGTACTGTTACTGTTTTTACCTGTACTACATCAATGGACTCTGTACTAACTCAATGTAACTGCACTGTGTAATGAATTGACCTGTACAATTGGTATGCAAGACAAGTTTTTCACTGTACCTCGGTACGAGTGACAATAATAAACCAATACCAATACCAATTTGAAGGGGGTGTACAAATCTTGAAAGGTTTAGACAAGGTAAATAGAAAGAAGCTATTCCCATTAATGGAGATTTCAAGAACCAGAGGGCACAGTTTTAAGTGAAGCCAAAAGGTTCAAAGGTGGTGTGAGGAAAAGTTTCTAGGTGGCAAATAGCTACGATCTGGAAAACACAATCTAATAGTACAGTGGTCACAGGTTCAACAGCGGGTTTTAAGAGGGAATTGGATAAATATTTGCAGATAAGGAAATTTACAGGCCCATGGGGAAAGAGCGGGAGAATAGGTCTGACAGGATTGCAAACTCAATGCTTTTCACAACTGCCTCAGCCTGTCTGCTGCTGAAACCTTGAAGCTATTATCAAGACCAATCTTAATGTTACCAGTGCTTTACTAGCTGACCTTCCATTTTCCACCCTGCTTATACAAGATATAGATATTTATTTGTTAGTCACATGTACATCGAAACACAGTGAAATGTGTCTTTTTGCGTTACTGAGAACGTGCTGGGGGCAGCCCGCAAGTGTCACCACCCTTCCGGTGCCAACATGGCATGTCCACAACTCCTAACCTGTACATCTTTCAAGTGTAGGAGGAAACTGGAGCACCTGGAGGAAACACACGCAGATAGACAGGGAGAACGTACAAACTGCTTACAGACAGTGGCCGGAATTGAACCCGGGTCACTGGTGCTGTAATATCATTACGCTAACCGCTACACTACCGTGCCGTCACCCATAGCAATGCAAGCTGCATCTTCACTTACAGCAAATCCCATTCATTAATTACAAGTGTTTGTTTCTGATCACGAAATTCCTCAGTTGTAAAATTCTCACCCTCTTGTCCAACCCCTCTCTGTCCTTACTCCTTCCTTCCTTCAGGAATACCTTCCAGCCCCTTGGGAACTCTAGAGAAACAAAGGACTGCAGATGCTGGAATCTAGATTTAAAAAAACACACGATGATGTTGGAGGAACTCAGCAGGCCAGGCAGCATCCGTGGAGAAAAGCAGGCGGTCAACGTTTCGGGTCAGGACCCTTCTTCAGGACCTTGAGAACTCTATTCCCTTGAATTTGGTCTCCTGTTCTTCCCCCACTTTGTTCAAGCTGTGACTTCAAAACTATGTATGGACATACATAGATATGATTTAGGAGCAGGTCACTCTGCTTCTCACGCCTGCTCTGCTATGCAATAGGATCATATCTGCCTGGTTATAACCTCAATGCTACACTCCCACTTACCTCATTAACTTTTCTCTGCCTTGCTTACCAAGAGTCTGTCCAACCTCTGCCTTAATCTGCTGCCACCTCCCTTTGAGGAAATTCTCACAGCCCTCTGAGAAAAAAAATTGTTTCGTCTCTCTCTTAAATGGGTGACCCATCATTTTTAAACAATGCTCCCAAGTTCAAATTTCTCCCACCAAAGGAAACATCCTCTCCACATTCATCTTGTCAAAAACTTTTAGGATCTTGTATGTTTTAGTCAAGTCCACTCACTCTTCTAAACCACAACTGATTTTTTTTTCCTTATCTAACCGGCCCCCATCACCTCTTCTCTTTTCCCTCCCCCACACTCTCAATCTGCCCATCACCCACATTTTCCTCCCACCAGTTCCCCTCCTCATCTCCTACCCTTTATTCAGGGTCCACTGTGCTCTTCTATCAGATTCCATCTTCTTCAGCCCTTTGTCACTTCCACCTATCACCTCCCAGATTTTTACATCATTCCTACTCTCCCTGTCCCTCACCAACCTATCATCCCCCTCTCCTGGATCCGCCTATCGCCAGCCAGCTCTTGCTCCATCCCTTCCCCCATCTTTTTATACTAATTATCTGCCCTCTTTCTTTCCAGTCCTGATGAAGGGTCTCAATCTGAAATGTTGACTGTTCATTTCCCTCCATAGATGCTGCCTGACCCATTGAGTTGCTCCAGCATCTTGTGTGTAGCAGCAATATAGCCCTAACCTGTTCAATCATTTATCATAAGACGAACTTGCCCATTCCAGAATTTAGTCTAATAAAGCTTCTCTGAACTACTTCCAATGAGTTAACATCTTTCTTTAAATATAGAGATCAATAGTGTGCACAGAACTTCAGATGTGGTCTCACCAACGCCTCATATAACTGAAGCATAATCTCACTGGTTTTACATTCAGTTCTCTTTGCCGTAACTGTGACTTTATGCCATTAGCTCAGATATTCTCTTCATAAACCTGCCCACTCCTTCCATCCATCCATTCTGCTTAAAAACGCTCCTTAAAAGTAGAATTACAAAGTAACTCTTTGGCCAAATATTTAGGCACCTGCCTGATGTCTCTTTCTTTGCCTCAATGTTATTCAATTACATTCCGTAATACGTTTTGCTTAAAAACATAAAAGCAACTTCCTGTCCGGGTTAAAGATATTTTTCTTGCAAAGTCATAGATATTTCAAAGACATGGCAAAAATGCTGAAAAATAGCATGTTTCCAATTTACTGTGGGTTCTGCAGGCACTGGGTGTTCAATGTTAAAGTTTTAAAAATCAGTCCCTTTATAATGCTGTTTGATCGTTCATTGTTCATTGATAATTCCCAAACTTAGCTTTATCATAGTCATATACAGCATGGAAACAGTCCAATGAGTCCTCACTCACCATCAAGCACTCATTTACACTAACCCCTAAACAACTCTCATTGTATTCTCCCTATGTTCTCCTTGATTCTCCCCAGATTCTACCACTCACCAGATTACAGTGGCCAATTAACCAACTGCATGTCTTTAGGATGTAGGAGAAAACCGGAGCACACAGAAAACACCCATGCAACTGTAGCGAGAACATGCAAACTCCATAGATAGTACCAGAGGTCAGGATCGAGCCTGGGTTCCTGGAGCTCATATAAAAACTTACAGTATCACAAAACATTTAACTGAATGTAGTCCTGGAGAAATAGCATTCTTGGTATGGTGTCTGAGTAATAAGCAATATTAAAGCAGTATCAAAGTTAGCTTTTGAATGTGAGATTAAGACATGCCTCCAGTCTGTTTTTCAGTTCCTGAGCTCTACACATTAAAAAGGAACACATGATTGATTTCAGAGGAAGTAATGAGAATCTGAGCCAGCTAGGAATATGAGCTGACTAGAGTGCTTTGTTCATGAAGTATAGTTCTATTAACCTGAAGGGGAGGATTCCTACTTAGCATTAATCAGAAACACATTCTCAAAGCTCAAGTAGAAAACCTTCTTGCTTTTCCTCATAATTTCCCTTTATCTCCCTGCCCTGCTGGGTCAACTTTGAGCAGATACAAACCTACAGTTTGTCTTAATGCAGCTGGCCTCTTCATTCTCCCAAAACTCATTACTGTCTGGCAGTTGGGATCTTGCATTAACCCTCTGCAATCTACTGAGTAGTGAGAACCAATTATTACTTCACATGGAGTTTTTCAAAAGAAGTTGAGAGTCAAAGAGAGACCTTGTTCTTCACTATCTGTGGGCTAGGCTTCATGAACGGTGTACAGCAAGAAATATCTGGTGGCTTGGGGGTTTGACAGGTAAGGGTGGTCATGTGCTGATAAGGGAACCTGCCTGATTTTTATCCCCATCCTTCTTTTATCCTTTGTACAAACGTTTACAATTAGCTGTCTAGGATGTTCAGCTGTGTTTTGGAATCCTGGAGGCTGAATAAAGAAGACACTCAGAGATCAGGTGACCTATAGAGTCATAGAGTCATGTTTTCTGTTGTTTGTGCTGGATGACCACAGTCCCACATTGGTTGTGTTGGCCTCACATTCACTCTGCTGAGGTAAAACTTAGATGAAAATCCAGCACTCAATCGTGACCCTTGTGCTTTAACTACTACTTCCATCAAAAATGTTGGGATAAAGAGGAGGCCAACCAGATGATTGTTATTTATGTGAGAACTTGGATAGTGATTCTCAGTGGAATATTCAATCACAGTTCATCAGAGCCAGGCCTCAACTTGTTCCCACTCCATAAACTTTTTTGGCACAAACCAATAGCTAGCAGACACAAGCAGAAATCCAAGCTGAGTTTCTCCTTTAAAGTCCTAGGGCATTAAGTCTAATTTCTCTCCCTACTCTGCTCAGGCTGATATCAGGGATCAAATGTCTATGAGACGTTCACAGGTCATTTATCACTAAACCAGCATAAGAGTCTTAAGTTCCATTTCTTTCTGAGTTCAGGATTCTGGATCTACACCGTACATATTTACAGGCACAACATCAAACCAATTCTACAAACTTAGCATCATGAAACACAACACACTGTCTAAGTAGGATTAAGAAAAGACATTTAAAAAATACATCTCAGGACATCACCAAAGCATCTGTGTGGCTGCTGATATAAGATATGGAATACAGCCTCCAATCTGAACAAAGCAAACTCCCACAATACAGCATTGTGATAACAACCAAATAATCTGTTTTTCCAGTAACATTGAGGGATGTCTGTGAAACCAATGATAGTGACTCTGCTCCTTTTTGAAATTATATCATGAAATCTCCTTCAGCCTCCTGAGAAACCAGATGGGGCCTTTTCCCAAAGTCAGCATCACAGACATTGGTGCATTGGAGTTCCAGCCTAGGCTTTGATGTTGATTTTTAAAAAAAAACTCAGAAGCTGGAAATTTGAAATAAAAACAGAAAATGCTGGAGACTCTTGGCAAGTCAGGGAGTGGCTGTGGAAAGAGAAATAGAATTAATGTTACAGGTCGGATTTTTATATTCATGCACATGTGTAGAACCTGAATCTGGACCTTCTGACTGGGAGGACTACAAGATGAGTTACTGCTGATGGTGTACAGCAAGGAAGGGAGTAAAATGCCAAAGTCATCTGTAACAGTAACTCCAATTGTGAGCACTGAGCCTTAAAAGGGTGGGAAGAGAAACCAGGCATGATTGCATCAAGCAACTGTGTGATGATATCTCATAGTCTAATTTCCAAACTGAAAAGGATTGACTTTCTTAGTCAAAGATTAGCTGAGCAGAGTGAAGATCTAAGAATTGGAGATGGTGAGAGTCAGTGGGGATGTCTTTAAAGGAACTTGCCCAATTTTCTTTCTTTTATTCTTTGCTCACTCTGCTCAGCCAGTTCAGTGCACCATTGAAAATCCTTCCCCATACTGCTGGAGAATATTTTGGTTCATGCAGCATGAATCACTAGTGAGGACAGTCAACATTTGGGTTCTGCTGATTCACCCTGCTAACCCTTTGTACTAGCCTTACAGAAAGACTCAACCCTCCTGCCTGTATGGGTCAGTTCAACACCCTGCTCCCTCTCACCCATCCAACCTGTAAACTATTGATTCCAATTGAGGGTGACGCTCACAGAATCTGCGCAATGGGACATACTATCAATATCTTTCCATAATACATCCATGAAAGCATCATTCCCAGTGAGAGGCATAGATTATCTCAAGAGTGTCTCAAAGTTGAGTTTATTGTCATGTGCACATGTACATGTATGCACAGGTGCAATGAAAAACTTACTTGCAGCAGCATCAGAGGCACATAACATCAGATATGGAACATTTACAGGAAAAAAACATAAATTAAACATAAGTTATACACAATTTTTACAAGAGCAAAAACACAATTAGAACAAAAAACAAAGTCCATTTTAGTGCAAAGTGATCAGAGTGGTCAAAATGTGAAACTGTGGTGGTGATTAAGGTTTTGATGGATGGTTCAAGAATTGAATGGTTGAAGGGAAGTAGAACATAGAACATAGAACACTACAGCACAGAACAGGCCCTTCAACCCACAATGTTGTGCCGAAATTTTATCCTGCTCTAAGATCTATCTAACCCTTTCCTCCCACATAGCCCCCCATTTCTCTATCATTCATGTGTCTATCTAAGAGTCTCTTAAATGTCCCTAATGTATCTGCCCCCACAACCTCTGCCGGAAGTGCGTTCCACACACCCACCACTCTCTGTGTAAAAAGCTTACCCCTGACATCCCCCTTATGTCTTCCTCCAATCAGCTTAAAATTATGTCCCCTTGTGTTAGCCATTGTTGCCCTGGGAAAAAGTCTCTGACTGTCCACTCGATCTATGCTGCTTATCATCTTGTACACTTCTATCAAGTTGCCTCTCAACCTCCAAAGAGAAAAGCCCTAGCTCACTCAACCTATCCTCATAAGACATGCTGTCCAATCCAGGCAACATTAATAAAGATATCTTAATCTTAATTAGTCACATGTCCATCAAAAATCTCCTCTGCACCCTCTCTAAAGCTTCCTCATCCTTCCTATAATGAGGCAACCAGAACTGAACACAGCTGTTCTTCAACCTGGTGGTGTGGGACTTCAAGCTTCTGTACCTCCTGCCTGATGGTGGCTGCGAAAAGATGGCATGGCCCGGATGGTGAGGATCTTTGATGATGGATGTTGCCTTTTGAGGCAGCGCTTCCTGTAGATACTATCAATGGTGGAGAAGGATGTGCCCTTGATGTGTTGGGTAGAGTCCACTACTCTCTGCAGCTTCTTATGTTCCTGCACATTCAAATTGCCGTACCAGACCATGATGCAGTCAGTATACTTTCAACAGTAGATCTGTAGAAGTTTGTTAGAGTGCTCAGTGATAAGTCAAGCCTCCTTAACCTCCTAAGAAGGTAAAGATGCTGGCACGCTTTCCTTGTGATTGCATCTATGTGTTCGGCCCAGGACAGGTCATTGATATGGTAACGCCCAGGAATTTAAAACTGCTGACTCTCTCCACCGCCAATCCCCCAATGTAGACTGGTGCATGTTCGCTCTCCTTCCCCTTCCTGAAGTCAACAATCAGATCTTTAGTTTTGCTGACGTTGAGCGGGAGGTAGTCGTTGTGGCACCACTCAACCAGGTGTCCCATCTCGCTCCAGTACGCTGACTTATCATCACCTGGGCTTAGTCCAACAACGGTAGTTTCATCGACAAATTTGAAGAATGTATTGGAGCTGTACTTGGCCACACAATCATGTGTGTATAGAGAGTAGAGAAAGGGGCTAAGCACGCAGCCTTGAGGTGCACATGTGTTGACGATCAGTGAGGAGGAGATGTTGTTACCAATCCTCACTGATTGAGTCTGCCAATGAGGAAGTCAAGGATCCAGTTGCAGAGGTAGGTACAGAGGCCCAGGTCTTGAAGCTCGATGATGAGTTTGGATGGGATGATTGTGTTGAACGCCGAGCTGTAGTCAATGAACAGCAGCCTGACATGTGAGTTCTTGTTATCCAAATGGTCCAGAGCCAGAGAAATCACATCTGCTGTTGACCTATAATGCCCATGAGGTGGAATTTCCTGTGGGGGGGTTTAATTGATTGACTACTTGTTCAGCCAACAACAATCAACACCTGGAATGTCAATAACTGGCATAAACAAATGGTAATCAGGGTTAATGTTCAGGATCCAGGGAAGGCATGAAGATCACATCACTTAAGAAGCAAAATTACAAACTCAAGCTGTCTCACAACCAGTCATGAACTTCACATCAATGATGGACTTTCTGCAAATAATACACTCAGAAGAATGTGCAGAGCACTGTTCTATACATAAGCACATCAGTATTAGTCCTAAAATAAAACCTCCTGTGAATCAACAAAATCAAGCAGAATAACTGATTTGAGACCAGAGTAATGTATTCTCCTGCAACACAGAGACAAATATGATTGAAAAGAAATAAGGAATTCTTCAACTGACCGATTTAGTTCTTTCATTCTTATTGTTTAATTGGCTTCAATTTATTCCATTGATCTGTCACCAATAAACAGAACTTGGTACCAGCAGCCAATTGGATCCACGTTGGATGGTGCTGCTCTGCAGTAATTAACTGAATTTAGACTAATTTAAAGTAACTTAGTGCTGCAGCAAAAGAAGAATCACAATGTCAGGCTTCAACTGATGACTGGTAACTGCGTAGGTAATTTATTCTGGATTCTTGTGACTTTGGGTGCCTGAGAACCCACATTTCTTAGTGCAATATGATGATCACAGGGAGTGGGCACCAGCTGTAGTCCTGCCACTCTGACCTTGGTCCATAGCCAGTTTTATTAGTAGGATCTGATTGGCTGAATGGACTTCTACATCACAGATGTCTGAGTATAAACCAGAGAAGGGTTTCATTAAACACTGGATACATTGGCAGTTTTCTACACATTAATTTAAAAAAGTATCTTATACAAAATAGATCAAGCAGATGGGTTAATTGGCAACCATTGGGAAATTGGTCCAGATGGGTCTGCCTGCTATTTTCCAGGATTCAGTTGCAGAGGTTAAGCAGTGCATGTTTCTTCCACAGCTAGAAAACAAAACTGGAGCTTTGTGGGGAAACTTAAAAACTTTGTTTTTAATTCAGAAAAAAAATGGTGCTCATCATACATGATTTGGGAATGAGGTGTCAATTAGACGGCCTCTCCTCATCATCTCCCAGTCCCATTTTTCCAATGTCTAGCATCATGTTACACCATTCATTAATTGCAGCCTTTTTCCAGAACAAAATGTGTGAGCTGCATGTAGTGGTCTCCAGCCTACTGATTAGTTGGCATCTCCCAGTGACTTGGGGCAGCTCATGTGGTACTGGAATCAAGCAAGCCAGTTTTTTTTTGCATGGGAGAGGGCTTAGACACACTGGGAAACATTGTGTACCCCCAATCCTATGCTTCCCTTCACCTTCTTGGCAGCCTATTCTGCTGCTGCACTCTGGCTATGGCAGAGAGGACTCATAAAGCACTGACTCACTTCTAGCACTGTGCAGCAATGATACCACAGCTGCGATCTCTGCATGAAGTTCCCAATGGGAGCTGCCAATGTCCTGATTCACTGCCTGAATTGGCATGCTAAATACCGTAACACTAATCTTCACATATTTTTGGCCAAGACTGCAACCTTCTTCAGGAGATCAGAGTGGGTGTTAGCATCAAACTCAGCATATGTTTAACTCTCCAATGGAGCTTGAACTCCAGTTCCAAGACATCTGTGATCTTAAATGCTGTTTCATTTGATTCTGTCCAGATTCCACGAGTTGTGGAATTGTGGAGCTGGAACTACAGGCCAGTATGTTTCAGAGCAACATGTTTCCTCCATCTACTGGGTACAAGTCAAGAGTGTGATAGAATAGTCTCCAGCGGCCTGAATGTATGCTGCCCCAGCAACTCTCAGGAAGCTTGACACCTTCCAGAACAAAGCAGCCCATTTGATTGACACCTCATCTGCCACACTTAATATTCATGCCCTGCACCAGTGATGCAAAGTGGCTACAGACAACACCAACTGCAAAATGCACTGGTGTTGTTCCAACAGCACCTCCCTAACCTGTTACCTTCTTCACCAAGAAAGACAAAGGCAGGGGGCACACTACCTGCAAGTTCTCCTCCAGGCTGCATGACATCTTAATTTGTAAATATATCATTGGTCCTTCAACATTGTTGAATCTAAATCCTGCGATTCCCTATCAAACAACACTGTGGGAGAGCCTTCACCAGAAACGCTGCAGTGGTTGAAGGTGGATGGGCAATAAATGCTGGCCTTCTGAGTGATGCCTAGATCCTGAAGGAGGTCACTCAGATCATTGGGACCCCACTGGTTTTCTACCAGAACAACTCACTAGTTTGATTCCCTGGCCCCTTTTCTGTAGCCGAACAAACTTCTTTTCTCACCGTACATTTTCCCGATTCATCTGCAGGCTGTGCATTCCAGATTCCAAACACATGCTGTATAACAACAAGTTTTTCCTCATGTCACTCTTATCCCCTTATTTTATACCTGTGACCTCTAGTTTTTGATCTATCTACCAGCAGGAACTGTCACTCTGTTCCCTCATCATTCTGACCTCCTCAACATATTATATACTTGATAGAAGTCTTCCCTCATCCATTTCTTCTCTAAAACCAACAATCCCAGCCTTTCTAACCTGTACTTGTAATCATAGTCCTTCATGCCAAGAGTCATTCTTGTAAATCTTTTCCTCACCATCTCTAAGACCTTCACATCCTTCCTATAATGGGGTGACCAGGACTGAACACAATACTCCAGTTGAGGTCAGGCCCATGTTTCATAAAGGTTCAGCATGACTTCCTTGGTTTAATATCCTGTAGCACTATTAATAAAGACCAGAATTGTGTATGTCTTATCAACCATATCAGCAACCTGTCCCGCCATTTTCAATGACTTGTGCACCCATAACCCATGTCTCTCTGTTCTTGCACACCTTTCAGAACAATATTCTTTATTCTATCTTGCTTCTCTTCATTCATCCTATCAAAGTGCATTACCTCACATTTCTCCACATTAAACTTCATCTGCAACACATCTGTCCATTCCACCAGTCTGTTTGTATGCCACTGTAGTTTATCACTATCCTCTTCGCAGTTCACAATACTGCCAAATTTATACCTGAAGTCTAGGTCATTAATAGAGATCAAAAAAACAATGGCTCTAACACCCAACCTCAGGGAATGACATTATTGACCTTCCTCCAGTCTGAGAAACAACCATTCACCATGATCCTCTGTTGTCTGTTACTTAGCTCACTTCATATCTCTTTTATACCATGTTCTCCAACTCTGCTAGTAAGTCTGTTATGTGGCACCTTATCAAAAGCCTTCTGGAATTCCACCAAATCAACTGTGTTACCCTCACCAAATCTGTTAAGTCATTAAAAGAATTCTATCAGATTGGTTAAACATGAGTTGTCCTCAACAAATCCATACTGGCTTGCCTTAAATAATTCCTTTTCCTCCAGGTAACTATTAATCCTCATCTGAATCAATGTTTCTACTGCTGTTTTCTTACACCATTTTTCTTTACACCTCATTATGCCCATCTCTGGGTGGAAGTGTATCGGTAATTCCACCTGTGTCAACTTAGTGTTAATTAGTGATGAAATATGAGCCCTTTTTTACTACCGATCTATTCTCTACAGGAACTGGTTTCAGACTGTGCAGTCTCACTTCACTTAAAGTCCTTTATATCAGCAGATAAGAACATTTCTAACAAATGATGTGGTCTGAAATCAGCCAGGTTCTAACTCATACTGCCCATTACACATCAAATCTTCAAAAGACGCATTCATAAGTTTAACTTAAACTGAAGTTTATGCTCCCTCATTTCAATCTGGAATCATCAAAACCTCATTCAAGTGACTCCTGTTGAGTTTGTAAAATGTTTTTGCTCCTAGCATAACACAGTGAGAGTTCAACTCATTTTCATAAAACACATTGACATTTTCCTCTGTTGATTTTGGACTACAGCCAAGGCTTTGATTGGGCTGCAATTTTTACCTCTAAATTTTTAACTTTCAATGTTTCCAATGAAAAGCTTCTCAAAGTTCTTGTGAACCCATTACTATTTTGTAGCTTCTCCCTGTAACAAATATAATAATAAAATTACCTAGGCACGTAATTGTTTGATCTTAATCTGCATTTTATTTGTGATTAGATTCACAAAGTCATACAACATAGAAACAGACCCTTCTACCCAATTCATCCATGCCAATCAAGTTGCCAACCTGAGCTCGTCCTATTTGTGTTTAGCTCATGTCTCTCTAAACCTTTCCTATCCACGTACCTGTCCAAATATCTTTTAAATTATGTAATTTACACTCTTCTACAACTTCCTCTGGCAGCTTGTTTCATATATCACTGCCCTCTGTGTTAAAAAGTTGCCCCTTAGATCCCCTTTAAATCTTCCCTTTCTCAGATCCCCTTTAAATCTTTCCCCTCTCACCTTAAACCTATGCCCTCAAAGTTTAAATTCCCTTACCATGGGAAAAAGACTGTGACCATTCACCTTATCTATGCCCCTCATGATTTTATATCCTTATATAATGTCACCCCTCAGCCTCCTACGCTCTAGGGAAACAAAGTCCCAGCCTATCCAGTCTCTCCTAGTAACTTGCCCTCCAGTCCCAGTAACATTCCTTGTGGTTCTTTTCTGCACCCTTTCCAGCTTAATGACATCCTTCTACAGCTAAGTGGTCTGAACTGCACATCATAATCCAAGTGCAGTCTCACCAACATCTTGTACAGCTGTAACATGATTCCCAACTCTTGTAATCAATGCCCTCATCAATGAAGGCAAGTGTCTTTAATTCTTTTAAAATAATCTGCATTGTAAGAATCAGTTGCTCCTCTGAAGTGTTCATTTCACTTTGACTTTTTTTGCGCACTTTCATGCAGAAAACATCTCGTCTCGGTTGTTAATATATCCACCCCTACACCAGAAGGCTTTGGAATTCAAATCTCACTCCAGAAGCTCGAGCAGTATAAATGTAGGCTGGCATACCATCACATTGCTGGTACTGTTTGAATAAGGTGTTAAACCTGGGCCCTGCATACTGTCTCAAGCGAATATAAAAAATACCATTGAATTATTTTAAGGACAAAGACAGAAGTTATTCCTTTTTCCCTGGCCAAAACATATCCATCATGCAGCATTTCTAAATGTGGCTTGGTCACTGCTACCTCGCTGTTTGTAAGAGTTTCTCATATATTCTTTTGTTCCATTTTCTTATGACAAGACAGGAGCCGTTCTGTCTATCCAGTCAATGCCAGCTCTCAGATCAATCCCCTCAATCCCATTCCCCTACCTGTATTCCCTGCAACACATTCTGTCTCTTACCGTCCTGATTCTCCTACAGCCCACCTACACAGGAGGAGCAAATTAACCTACCAATTAGCACAAATTAGATGCAAATTTCCAACAATAGTGACTACTCTTCTGATATATTCCATTGGATATACAGCATGAGGGATTTTCTACAAAAGGGTCATAAAAAGTACTACAAATACAACACTCTCTTTCTTCATTCCTCTCTTACTGGTTTTGTTAAAAATCTGTTCTCTCCTTTTAGATGACACCATACCACTCCATACATTGAAATCTGAGACCGTCTCACCCAAAATCCTGTTGAAGCTATGTTTAATTAACAAATTCAGAACTGAGATTGTTAAGAACTGTTTTTCAGCACAGGTACCAAGGCTTGCAAAACCATGGCAGGTGGGCACTTTTAAGATATAGATCAGTTATGAGAACTGAACACACTGAAGGGGCTGAATTGAAAACTCTCGGTCAAATGTCTTCATTATCCAGTTGAGAAATCGGTAAAAAAAAATTACACTCAACATGTGGGGCTTCTATGTTGAGAAACTCACAAAGACAGGATCTGCCTAAAATGAATGCCAAGCCAAGAAAGGACTGAAGAGATGGAGTCATTTAAAAGTTGAGTAAGCAAGGGAAGTGTAAAAGAGATAGGTTGCGAACTTTAAGAAAAAAAAATACAGAATTTAGGATCTTGAAGTCATAACCACCAAAGATGAGGCATAGCAGGTGCAGGTCAGAGTTGAAGGTAATCAATGTTTGGAGAGTTGTAGGGCTGAAGGAGCTTAGGAAAAGTGAGTTAAGCTGAGAAGATATGTGTTCATTAAGAACATATAGTTTGCAAATCTGATGGTGATTGTAATGGTGCAATCCACAGATTTTTGACACAGCATGTGGAAGGGGAAGGACAGATGGTGGGTCAGGAGTCAGTGGTAAAGGCAAGTTTCCCAGTGGAAATGGCAAGAGGGAGACTTTCAACAGAAAAGAGACTAACTTGGCCAATGATCTTCATGATGATGATGATGATGATGATGATTTATCTTTAGTCGTCACATGTACATCGAATCACACAGTGAAATGCATCTTTTGCGTAGAGTGTTCTGGGGGCAGCCCGCAAGTGTCGCCATGTTTCCGGCATCGACATAGCATGCCCACAACTTCCTAACCCATACATCTTTGGAATGTGGGAGGAAACCGGAGCACCCGGAGGAAACCCACGCAGACTCGGGGAGAACGTACAAACTCCTTACAGACAGTGACCGGAATTGAACCCGGGTCTCTGGCACTGTAATAAGGTTACTCTAACTGCTACACTACCGTGCCTGCCCTCTCTGTGTTCAATAACTGGAACTCAGGAAGTGAGTGGAAGAAGTTCAAGTTTACTTGCCTTCTGATTCATAATTCACCTCTTGAGAAAAACAGTCCCATTTCCACTCAAGACGTTGTTGATGATAAACCTGAAATAAGGAACTCACGACAGACAAGTCTATATCTGTCTGTGGTACCAGGGCATTTATCAATGACCGCATCACAGAGATGCAGTAAACAGTTATTACAGTAATAAACAAAGACACTTTGCCAACAAAACAGCAGTGACTACATCCCTACTGCATGTTGAAGTGATACATTAGAATATAAATAGAAAATCTTCTTACTGTTTCAGTGCATGAATATTGAAGTGGAGGAATTCATCTGTATTTACCCCCATCAAGGGCCATATTTCCTTATGATTACCCTAATATTGTTGAGCTATCTAGCCATTATCAGACAGGTTTCACAAACAGACTATCAGTGCATGCATTCTAGATAAACTCCCCATTTTACTTGCAACTTAAAAAAAAGTTTAAAGCTTTCAAGAGAGATAAGGAACATCTGCAGCCAGCACAGCTATTATTTTCAGTTTTATTTCCTGAGCATGTCAGTAGGCAGCTTCTGAAATCTGACCCGATTAATTTATGAGTTGCTAGAATTCCAACAGTCCTGAATATTTCTGGCATGCCATCTTCAATTTGGATCACTAGGGAGGAGACTTGCTGGCAGCCCATGTGAGGAGTGAATCAGCCCTGTCACATTTTTTTAAAATAACCGACCTTCCCAAAACTGGAGTTCTTCATTGATTACCATCTCGACAGCATTCCCTGAAGCTCTTTTTCCATGTAGGAACAACTGATGCACAAAAATGACCCTCTGAGAAGAGAATGTACATTTGAGCAGTTTTAACAAAATGTTAAGTTGGGTGGCCACAGTGGGAGGATGATCTTGAATTTCCATCTGGTATAGTCAGTCTAGTGGGATTAATGCTGACAGCGACATAGTTTATAACCTGTTACAAAATAAGTTACTTTACGCTGCAAAGAATGAATGTTTGTGGATTTAATTTCAGCTGGAAGTGCATTGGTTAATGCAACTGAATAAAATTTCATTGTGTTCAAACTTAATGCAATTGTTGACTCTTTTTAAAATAGGTTATAATGACTGGGTTAAAATAGCCCACAAAGGAATTTTATGCAAATGTGTTTACTGGTGGACTATCAGAGGAAGCACCATTCCATAGTTGCTAACAATGCGATTGCAGGGCTTAAACTTCTCTAAAAGTTGTAAATGAATTTAAAAGGAAACACTGCAAATCTTTTCCACAATCGCTTTTATGCTTTGAGCCTTCATGCACTCCTGGTCAGGGTTTATCTGATAATGCTTCAAGCTATTTTTGTACTATGGTGTAGGTAGAGGTTGCCCAGGGAGTACAAGCTCTCTCAAGCACTTAGAAACTGCTCTTGGCATAAAACATTGGATAGCTAGCAATTGTGCATTAGGGGGCAGCACTTCCTGGAGTTGTGTGACCCAGGTACTCCTCACCTGCACTGCAATAAGACTTTCCAGGTTCAGGACCCAGTTAATGCCCATAAACCTGGTCACTTTTGGTATTGAAGATTGGAGTTTTAAATGCATTTAGTCATGAGATATGAAAGTCACTGACAATACTTGCATTTATTGTCCATGCCTATTGCCTCTGAATTAAGGAAGCAGTTAAAAGCTAACCATTTTGAAGTCACATATAATTCAGACTGGTATCACAAAAGAACATTTATGATCTAAATGTGCTTTTGCAACATTCCAGTAGTATCATGGTTATTATTACCAAGACTAGCTGTTTCAGAAGTTGCAATTGCTATCTTGTCTGCCACACGTGGTAAAGAAAATGTGCATTAAAGTTCAGCCTGGTTCTCACTATGTTAGGATGCAAGCTGCTGCTGCAATATCAGTCAATGTATGCTAATGTATGCTATTTTCACCATACTCTGTCACTTCATGAATGAGTTAAAGCTGAGAGGAGTTGGCAAGAAGATCTGGATGGCACCAGTAATACACTGTCAACGTCACCCACTGTCTGCATAATTTCTTGCAAGTGATTGGTGAGCCCTGCTTACAGAGTTTCAGGTTTAGGAGGGACATATTTGCACATCACTTTCAAGATATCTGCAGCAAACTTTGAGCTTAGGTCAGTCTGTAAAGTCTTCTGCCAAGTTTAGGCATTTGGAAGTACATAAACTTGCTGCTCATGGTTGTAACAAACAGAAAGCCAATAGTTTACTCAAGTGGCAAATATCCTCAATGTAACCAGACTATTGAATTCCATTGAACAAACAGCTTTACATAGTGTTGGCAGAGAATAATGTGGGGAGGGTAGCATATCCAATTCCATTAAATCTTGTGGATTTCCACCCACAAATTGTCCAACCAAATATTCTACCTGCAGTTCTTACCACCTATAAGTACAAGACCACAGGGAGGTACACAGGGAAGCCACGACTTGTTTGTTCTGCTCCAAACTATATTCTATCTTGTCTTGGAAATATATTGCTGTTCTTACCCTGAGGGACTGCAGTGGCTCAAGAATGCAGCTCATAGCTACCTTTCCAAGACTAAAGACAGGTGGGCAATAAATATTTGCCTTGCCATTGCTGTCAACAATCCATAAATGAATAAAGTGTTTTAAATTAGCTGTAAAACTCCGACTGACTGTTCATTTAGACAATGCAGCTATCATTGGAGTTGCCAGATGTGTATGGTTCATATGAATGTAAGATAGATCTCATCCATTGAACTCAATTGAACTTTCTATGGAAGTAACTAAAGTAGTGAGCAGGGGACTATTTATGGATGGATTATTTGTAGATTTCAAAAAGTCATCAATTATGCACCTCATAAGGGACTACTAGCTAAAAATTAAAGTCCATGGAATTGAAAAAAGAATTAATCAGGACAAAATTGGTTTGTTGGTAGAAGGTAGGGAGTCCGGATGACACGTGTCTACTCAGATTGGAAAGAATTGCCTCGTAGTCCCTATTGAGGGACTCCAGCTATTTACTGTATTTAGTACCGTCTCAGGTTACACAATGGAAAGCCATATTTTGCTATTCTTTTATGCCCAACTCTTATTTTGTCATCTGCATATTTAGGCATCTTTGTTTCTGTCCTACATTGCGAATATGATAGTCGTTTTATTTTTAACTCATCATTACAACCTGCAAGATGTGGCTAGTGAGTTTCCTCCCAATTTTAAACAGAGGTTATATGTCATATTTTTCATGGACTCAGTTGATTCCTCCGGATAATGCTGCCCAGACAGCAACCTTCTTTTATAAGCAGGTTCTGTTGAGATTGAGAACACTGGTATATAAACCATGATAAGAACATTTATCAAGGGCACCATATGAAATCCTTAACCCCACACCTCATCAAGGAATCATCTGGGTCTTATCATCCAGTTAACATGTAGGAGTCTAGGAGACTCAGTTTTGTGAAACTGTCTTACATGAACCAATTCATATTATATTTGCATTTATGTGACAAAAATGTCCGTAAGGATCCAGATGAGGCACTGTGAATGAATTATTGCTCACTATTAAAACATTAAATTTTAAAGTTATTAACTTAAAATTGTTTATCATTTGACAAATTTTACTTAGTATAAACTAAATTAAATATTGCACATTTGACAATTTGAAAGCTTCCAAAGGAAGTTAAGTCATATCACAATAGATCTCCACTAATTGCTTCTTAATTATAAATTCACAGTTGAGATTAGTATCTGAGATTGATAAAAGATGGTGAGTAATTTAAGATCAGACATCTTGTGTAACTAAAATTTTATCAACATGGGATAACTCATATAAACTGGATTCAAGTTTCACAGAATGTAAGTAACCTCAATGTATTATCTAGAGCAGGTACATCATTGTCTTGCCTTCCTCCAAGGGCGTGTTATTAGTTTTCTTGGACATCATAGCGATGAACTACAGTGTAAATAAATGTAGGGATACCTTTAAGAATTGAGTGGTTAATATTTGATACAATGATGTACCAGACTTTGCCATTTGAGAACTATTCCCTACAATAAAGAATGCTCTGTTCATCGCTCCCTCTCTGTTATTTGTCTGTGCATGTAGTGCCTTCAGACACTACATGAATATTGATCTGAAAACATGCTATCCATTCTTATGTTCCGACATAAATTCCATTTCTCTTGTTCTTAAGGGAATTTGTACATCTACAGGGCACTTCATTATCTACCTTTGTCTGGTGATTCAATCTTAACTGTTGTATGCTTGCTCTCTCCTTTCGCAAAACACTTCCTGGTTTTGCAGGAACAACGTTCTATGAGACAAAAATTTCCACAGATTCGACCACAGCAACTAAAAAGCTATATTAAATTAACAACCGATGAGTGAACTTTATTATCAGAAACACCATTTAATATTGAGTGTCTTTTGCCCAACTGATTTCATTCACTTCTCACAGCTCTATTGGTACCCTTTTGTAGAATTGAGTACATTTACCTAGACATGCCAGAACACCTTTTTATGCATTAACTTCTCATGTCTTTGCTAACAGACTCAGATATAGTCTAACATCTTTAGTTCTGTCTTAATGAGCCACCTTTGAGTCATCTGAGGTCTACCACATTTCTTCAATCCCTGATGAAGAAATTTTATTAATCTTTTCTGTATCTTGGCAGGCACGGTAGTGTAGCGGTTAGCGTAACACTATTACAGCAGCAGTGGCCAGGGTTCATTTCCGGCTGCTGTCTGTAAAAAGTTTGTACGTTCTCCCTGTATCTGTGTGGGTTTCCTCTGGGTGCTCCGGTTTCCTCCCACATTCCAAAGACGTATGGGTTAGGAAGTTGTGGGCATGCTATGTTGGCCCCAGAAGCATGGCAACACTTGCGGGCTGCCCCCAGAACACTCTACGCAAAAGATGCATTTCACTGTGTGTTTCGATGTACATGTGACTAATAAAGATATCTTATCTTCATTCCGACCATTGATTCCAGTTTCAAAGCAGACTTCAGTATATCTTCGGGGCTTTTCTTCTCCAGGAGTAAAGCTTTGAAACCGAGAAAAATGTTTAGTCCTTTATCATAGAAGATGTCTAGCGATCACTTGCATTTCCCTCTCCATTTGACCGTTTCCCATGCCACACTCGTACCCACTCACCCATTCTCTGTTACTCAAGGTGCCACTTCATTAGGCTTTAATGCTTGATAAAGTTGGTGAGGATGGCACGTGGGTGCTGGTTCAGATCATCGTTCTTCAAGGCTTACAGAACAGTAACGGAAAATAATGGAGCATCAATAAAGAAACTACAAACACTGCAATAAACTAAGAGAGCCAGGCACTGCCGATGGTGCCATCTCTGGATCTAGCATGGAACAGTCAATTTGACCATAAGCGTGTGCAGGGCATGAGTCAAACAATATCAAGACATTTGTTTCATGTGCTATCCGTGGACAGTTGCTATGTGGAAACTAGTCCTGCACGTTTTACAATGTAGTCAATGACTGCACTTTAACATATTTGCTTGATTATGAATGTATCAGATTTTACAGTCAGAGCATTCAATTACCTTACACTTTCCCATAACCTTTTCATGGCCTTTAGCACTGGGACCTGCTGTGATTACTGAGCCATTTCAGCATGGCATATTCTTCAGATGGTCTGGGACCTGTTAAAAGAAGGCTAGAAATAAATCTTACACAAATTAAATTGCGTTGTGAAGTCCAGCTATTGGAGTGATGGTTTTCAACATTCCTTTATAATTACCAGGGAAAATCTGAAAGGCTTAAGGTTTATTACTGAGGCATTTCGAAAACTGCATCAAAGACTTATCAAACCATGTCTGCAATGAGGGGCAGCCAGCGAGCCATGATGCCTTGTACTTGAGTTAAATATGGAGAGACTGAAGCATCCACTTAGCCAGGACAGATGTCATCAGCTGGCAGTCAAGCCTTAACATACAACTTTAAATAACATATGTCTCTTTCTGCTGCAATTTGTCCCAGAGATACACCATTGGGAAAAAAAGAATTGAGGCACACAGAGTTTGCTTAATCACTACCCTAATCACTACCTCAGTATAGCAACACTACAACCACTTTGACCACTTTGTACTACGATGGATTTTTTTTTTTTTGTTCTAATTGTGTTCTTTTATGTTTATTATTTTTTCTTTGTGCCTCTAATACTGTGTCTGTGATGTGACTGCAAGTAAGTTTTTCAATGCACCTGTGCATACATGTACTTGTGCAAATGACAATAAACTCCACTTTGACTTTGTTCCATGAAATGTCAGTCGGTGAGGCTAATTTGATGACAAATAATGAACAAAGATCAAAATGAAGATAAGGTGCAATTAAGAGAGCAGGAAAGAGGGTTAGGAAGTAAAATCCATGTTAAAACAATTTTTTTCCAGATCTCCAACAATAATTAAAATCTGAGGGAATGAGATTCTCCTCTTGTAAATATAATTTGGTTGTTTGGTTTTCAGTGCTCCTTCACAGTTAGCAGGCAAAATTTAAAAGACTGGAGATTTATTATTGAGGCATAATTTGACATCATAAGTTATTAATTATTTATACTGTGACAGACAATGTTTAACTGTTTTTGACAAATGTGGTGGTTATCTATAATTCAAGCACAGCCCTTACATGGGTTAGAGATTAGAAAGTCTCTGGATTAGATATTCCTCCACCACAAGTTTGGTATGAGGACAACATGTTCAGTAATTTAATGAGTTTCAAGCTTAATTGTTCATCAGCAGTCACTGCAAGTTGATGACTGATTCACTTATTTGTGATGATGAACCCTAATAGATTCACTATTAGTTTCTTCCTTCTTCCTAAGGTCATAGGTTCTTGGGGACCCAGAAGGTTAAAGTTCACGCATAATGGATGAGCCACTTATTTCATGTAGATCAAGCTTTTATATCATAAAGAAGAGAGACATAAGAGCAGATACCGGAACTTGGAGCAACAAACAATCTGCTGGAGGAATTCAATGGGTTGAGCAGCATGTATGGCGAGAAAGGAACTGTCAATGTTTTGGTTCAAAATCATGCATCAGGACTGACTTTATATATCATAAACCATGCACTTCAAAATTGATTGCTAATCCACAAGAATTAGCTGATCTCAGCTCGGAAAGCAATTGGGATTCTGCAAATGAAATAAGCATCCCTGAACTCAGAAAGAAAATCTGCCTGCAGTTCCCAGTTCTGGTGTCAATCCATTATTATGATTTGCCTGCAAGAAGGGCAATACATAGCCAAGGTCCAAGAAGGTTACCATTGCTCATGGAACGAGTCTTTACTAAGATTAACCAGTTTTTTTTACAAAAAGAAGACAAATTAAAAGAAGTAAAAAAAAATCAATCGTTTTTCACTGGTTGCTAGATTCACCTTTTTTTTTGCAAGTTCCATTCAGTCTTGGATGTTAAATCCTTTAAATGCTTCTGGCAGTTTTGCTAAGCCTATATGAAATGACTACTATAACATTCATTTTTGAAATGGAAAAGCCTCATATCTTTTTAATATCCTTTTGAATGTGGCCATGATATTTCAACCTGAATAATTCATCAGAAGGCAACTGCACCTTCAATTCAGCCTAACATTTTTCTTTCCACTTTGGCACACCATTTGGCATTGTACAACACCGGCAGTGCTCCCAGGTCACATCTATAAAAGTTAATCGAGGTAAGACCAAGTTTGCTTGGGCTTGGGCTTTCACTGATTTGAGTTCCTACAACTGGAGATGTTAAAAGCAGAAAAGAAATCATCCTTTATCACATGCTTCTAATTTGATGGATTATCTGCAGTCTTTCTCAGTGATTAGCTTTGATACTGGGTAATGGACATTATTGGCCATTATAACATAACTGTTACCCACATATCCTGGGTATCACTCAGCCAAAATAAAAAAGATCCTGAACAGCCAAGTCACTTGTGTAAAATTGTGAATCTGTGCCTGAAACTCATCATATAGAAAAGAAGATTATCCAGCTTTCAGATTCAGCTCTATCATTTTCCATTTGAAAAGGCACCAATACCTGAATTTAGAGCTTTGGAAGATTATCACTAATACATCTTCAGTTTCCTCACTTGTTCTTTTTTAATGCCCTCAAAACCATCAGGTCTTGGAGACTTTTCTGAAGTCCTGTTATTTTCCCCACTTCCAATTTTGAACATGTTAAATCTATTAACTACCTTCCTTGGACTTTTGTGTAGATATTCTAGCACCACAGGCATTTTTCTCTCGTTTACCAGCCTAAGAAAAGAGAAAAAGTACTGATTTAACTAGTCTGACATTTTCTTATTATCCACAATGTATCACCTAGACCTTTCTTTAATGAGATAACAGAATAATGCTAGCCATGGGCTTCAACCAAGGAATTGGTTCATCTTAAATAAAATAAACTGTCAGAAATTTTCAGCAGCTAAGGCAGCGTCTGTGAAGAGAGAAACAGATTTAATGTGTCGGATCGATGATCTTTTATCAAAAGTGGCTTTCATTTCCTGACTCACTTACAGCCAAAGATATCCTGGGTGGCTGCCACAAGAGATAAAAAGAACTTCTGTGTTTTTTATCCTTCTCCAATTCATTTCTTTCTCAGTCGTATCATCTTGTCTGTGAAGCAGTGAAGTAATTTTCAGATGCTTCTTGCTGTAGGAACCCATACAGTGATAGAAAGATCCCCAGTCTATAGCCGACTTGGTTTGGAGTCATAGAGTCATACAGCATAGAAACAGGCCCTTTGGCACAACTGGTCCATGCCAACCAAGATGCCCCATCCAAGCTAGTACCACTTTCCTGCATTTGGCCTATAACCTTTTAACCCTTTCCAATCCAAGTACTTGTCCAACTGTCTTTTAAAAGTTGTTATCGTACCTGCCTCAACCACTTCCTCTGGCAGCTCATTCTATACACATATCACCCTCTGTGTAAAAAAGTTGCCCCTCAAGTTCCTATTAAATCTTTCCACTCTCATCTTAAACCTATGCCCTCTAGTTCTTTATTCCCCAACCCTGGCAGGTACAGTGAACTTGCAGCTAAGCTATTTTGCAAAGATGTACGGTGAGGAGACATTCAATGACGTTATTCTATAATGGGATCCAGTTGCAAATAGCTGCTTCAGTTTTCCTGCAATGCGACATGAATGACATGTAATGAAAATGTTATAAATTGAGGACTTGGTGTGCACCAGCAATAAGCTTATGCAACACCAAGGCATGGGCCGGTAGCATACTGTTATGTAATAGCACCTTGATAGTTTCCTTCATGTGTGCCATCATCTTTTACATTTATTTCTGAATCCTGCAGGTCTTGCTCACAGCATTACTGTGGGGACCTTCTACAGCCAGGCATAATTCACCTCTGTCCAGTGGTTCTGCACCTCCTGTTGGTTCCATGGTCAGGAATCTTCAAAACTACCAATTCTGATTCTGATTCTGAAACTAATTCTGAGTTTCCATTCCACCTCCTATCCTTTGGAATTTGGGATCAACCATTTTATTCAACATTTTTGAACAGATCAAAAAAGGGAATTAAAGGGATATGTTGAGTTCAATCATCAGCTTCTAGCATCCAAACCACAATGCATACAGTGCTAATCCTTTGCATCTGGTGTCTGTAACCGTCAAATCAACACCCACTGAAAACCATTTCAATCAGTTACTTGAGGTCAGATTTAATCAGGGTGTATGAAGTTATGAGAGGCCCAGAGAGGGTGAACAGGAAGGACCTATTCTGCTTATCAGAGAAGTCAGTATCTAGGGACATGGGTTTAATGTAATTGGTAGGAGGATTAGTGCGGAATAGAGGAAAAAAAATGTTCACCCAAAGGATAGTGGGAGTCTGGAAGTTAGTGCCTAACAAGATGGCAGAGGCAGAGACATCCATCACATTTTAAAAGTACCTGGATGAACACTGGAAATGTTAAGGCAATAGACTGAGTGCTGGGAAGTGGGATTTTCCTATCCAATGTAAGTAAAGTGACTTGAGTGGCCTTCTGTGCTGTGCATTTCTATGATTCAATGATTCTCTACAAAACCTGCAATCTCTGGAAGTGAAATTCAAGACAACAAATGTACCTTGCATGAAGCAAAATACGGCAAACGCTGAAGATCTAAAGTAATAGCAAAAAATGCTGAATAGGGACCATCAGTGGAGAGAGGCCTGAAACATTAACTCTGACTGTTGTTCAACGTTATCACAGTGCCAGCGACCCTGGTTCAATTCCCGCTGCTGTCCGTAAGAAGTTTGTACATTCTCCCCGTGTCTGCGTGGGTTTCCTCTGGATGCTCTGGTTTCCTCCCATATTCCAAAGACGTATGGATTAGGAAGTTGTGGGCATGTTATGTTGACGCTGGAAGCATGGTGACAATTGCGGGCTGCCCCCAGAACACTCTACACAAAAAGATGCATTTCACTGTGTGTTTCGATGTACATGTGACTAATAAATATCTTACCCTTCCTTACCTTAATTCTGCCTGACCTGCTGAATATTTCCTGTATTTCCAACAAGGTCTTCAAAAATCTAAGTCAAATTTTAACCACTGAACTCTTCTCACTCTGTGCCTAATGAGAACAATGCATGGTTGCAGGGTGAAAAATAGCAGTAGCGTGGTCCTCGCTAGAGTTCCAATGTAAGCAATTTATTTTGAATTCCCATTTTGGGATATGGGCATTGTTGACAAGGCTTCATGTATTGCCCATCCCTAATTGCCCTTGAGAAGGTGATGATGAGCTGCTTTTGATTTGCCACATTCCTTCCACTGTAGATAAACCCACAGGAGGATCCAGGAAGTTCCAAGATTTAGATCCAATGCAAATGGCAATACATTTCCAAGTTAGTACTTGGAGGAGGACAGGCAGATACCTGAAACCCCTTTCCTTCTTAGTGGTAGAGGATGTGGGTTTGTAAAGAGTAGTCTAGTGAGTAACTGCAGAGCATTTTTGAGGTGATACACATTACAGCCACTGTGTCCAGTGGTGGATGAGAGATGTTATCTTACCCGACCTCCTGCTCTTTGTATTTGGGTTTCAATAAGGAGACAAGGATGTCATTGAGATTCAAATGTTGGAACTTGATACAGTTGAAACCCTCCAGCACCCTTGAGACATGACTGGTGCCAGACCACAGAAAATCCAGACAACAGAAGCTACCCCTGATCATCATCCTCTGAGCAGGAGAACTATTCTTTTTAAGTATAGATACTCCCAGGGTCACATAAGGTTTCCAAGAACTGCCCATAACCTAAAGTTTCTAACCTCTTCTAACCATTTTTAACCTCTTCCTGCCTCAATATGAGGTTCCCATCTGCATTAAGAAGACCACTATCATCCCAGTACCTAAGAAAAATGAGGTAATGTGCCTTAATGACTACTGACCGGTGGCTCTGACATCCACCATCATGAAGTGCTTCGAGAGGCTGGTCATGGCACACATTAACTCCTGCCTCCCAGACAACCTCCGCCCATTACAATTTGTCTACCGCTGAAACAGGTCTATGCTAGATGCCATCTACCTGGCTTTACACTCATCTCTGGAGCATCTGGACAGTAATGGCACCTACATTAGACTATTGTTTATTGACTACAGCTTCGCCTTCGATACTATTATTCCAAGCAAACTCATCACCAAACTACGAGATCTAGGACTCAACTCTTCCCTCTGCAACTGGATCCTTGACTTCCTGACCAACAAACTGCTATCAGTAAGGATAGGCAGCAACTCCTCCAGCACAATTATTCTCAACACTGGTGCCCCACAAGGCTGCGTCCTCAGCCCTCTACTCTACTCCTTATGCACTCATGACTGCATGGCCAGATTCTGCCCTAACTCCATCTACATGTTTGCATATAATATCACCATAGTGGGCCGGATCTCAAATAATGATGAGTCGGAGTACAGGAAGGAGATAGAGAGCTTAATAACATGGTATCACGACAACAGCCTTTCCCTCAATGTCAGCAAAACAGAAGAGCTGGTCATTGACTTCAGGAAGGAGGGGGGATGCAATGCTCCTGTCTCCATCAGTGGTCCTGAGGTCAAGAGGGTTAAGAGCTTTAAGTTCTTAGGAGCAACATCAGCAATAGCCTGTCCTGGTCCAACCACGTAGTCAGCATGGCTAAGAAAGCTCATCAGTGCCTCTATTTCCTCAGGAGGCTAAAAAAAATTGGCATGTCCCTGTCGACCCTCACCAATTTTTATCAATGCACCATAGAAAGCATCCTATCTAGATACATCATGGCTTGGTATGGCAACTGCTCTGCCCAAGACTACAAGAAACTGCAGAGAGTTGTGGACACAGCCCAGCACATCATGGAAACCAGCCTCCCCTCCAAGGACTCTGCCTCCACTTTTTGTTGCTTCGGTAAAGCAGCCAGCATAATGAAAGACCCCACCCCCCCAGACATTATCTCTTCTCCCCTCTCCCATTGGGCAGAAGACAAAAAAGCCTGAAAGCTCGTACCGCCATGCTCAAGGACAACTTCTACCCTGCTGTTATAAAACGATTGAACAGTTCCTTAGTATGATAAGATGGCCTCTTGATCTCACATTCCACCTTGTTATGACCTTTCACTTTATTGTCTACCTGCACTGCACATTTTCTGTAGCTGCGACTCTTTATTCTGCATTCTGTATTGTACTATGTTAATGCACTGTGTAATGAATTGATCTGTACGATCAGTATGCAAGACCAGTTTTTCGCTGTACCTCGGTATAAGTGACAATAATAAACCAATTCCAATTACAAGTTTTCATAAGTCAGAAACATTAGGTGAGATTGCAAAAGTACAGATTAGTACAGGTTTTAGTTAATTTTAGATCTTAGTTTGAATTAGTTAGTTAGTATAGACCTGCACAACAGATTCAAAACATGCCGGACGATGGAAGATACCAGACCACAGAATGCCAGATGAGAGAGTTTCAAGTTGTAGCACAATTTAGAATCTTCCCCTGCTCTAAGCAGAGCAGACTATCTGATGCTAGTTTCAATACAAACCTGGCACTGATGATCAACAAACCCAAAGGAAGGCCAAAGTAGGACATTATTTTTCATGTTTCATTTGTCCTTGGGGGTAGAAAATGCTCCTTAACCCTTGAGTTTGCTCCCCAAGCCCACCCACCTGCACATCCATGCCCCAAACTTTGCAGGATTGCACAGGAAGCCCCTCGCTCTAATGGTCCATGTTATACTGGATCAAGCTCATTGCCCAGACTCACTGCATTCAGTGCCCACCCTCCCACATTTACCTGATCCAGATATAGAGATCTGACCAAGCTAATCCTCTGCACCTGAGAATTGTCCCACAAAGAGGAGTGTCGCCATGCTTGATGACTGGACCTCGGGTGTCAGATCCTGAGACACCGACCTGATGACTTTTGACCACCCAATAGTGGCAATCTTTTGATTTTTTTTTAATGTCTATGAACATCAGAACATTTAAAAAAATTTCTAAGAAACTTAAGAAGATGAATAATTAAATTTAATGAAAAAACAGCTTGAAGTCCTTGAAACTTAATAACTGAGATAAGGTAAAACGAAGAAAACTTGACAGCACAACTTTTTATTCAGGGTCACTGGATTAATTCAAAATGGTAGGATTGCAGTACTTACGTCAGCAGTGGAGAAGAGGCAGAGAGAGGCCCTCATACTCACTATGTCTATTCTCCTCCACTGGATAACATCTGACCTCTGGCTTGTCTTTTACTTCGGTGTCTTGGTGCACAGCCATAGAAGTGAGAGACAAGCTGAACTGCGGACAGAAGATGGCCTGTGGTTTTTCACAGAGTTGTCTGCCAGATATGTTGAGAAATGTCTCCATGGGTCTCTGCCACAATCCAGCCACATATCTACATCGTCACTGATGCTATCTGGTGTGCTGAATATTTCCAGCATGCTCTTTTATTTCTGATTTCTTGTAACTACTGTGTTATACAGTTATAGAGTCATATAGTTATACAGCATGGAAACAGGTCCTTTGGCCCAACTTGTCCATGCCAACCGAGGTATTTATCCAAGCGAGACCCATTTGCCTGCATTTGGCCCAAATACCTCTGAACCTTTTCTCTCCATGTTCCTGTCTAAATGTCTTTTAAACATTGTAACTGTACCCGCCTCTACAGCTTCCTCTGGCAGCTCACTCCATATCCTATACCCACCCCCTTATCCACGTCTTCAAAACCTTCAGAATTTATCATTTTTGCAGCCAGTCTCCATGAACCCAGGACCATCCAAACTGCTGTATATGTTCTGAACCAGTCTCATTCACCAGCTACTTCTTGTGATTTACGTTGGTTTCTGGATAAACATCGACATGATTTTCAAACTGATGCTTAGTTCAGTTGGGAATGTCCAGGTGGCTTCCTCTCTCTCTCTTTCTCTCTCTCTCTCTCTCTCTCTCTCTCTCTCCCTGTTTCTGTCTCTCTGTCTCTCTCTCTGTCTCTCTCTCTCTCGCTCTCTCTCCCTCTCATTCACTCCACTATGCCCTACAGCTCTACACAATATCAACTCTATACAATATACAATATCTGGCTTGTCAATCATTCTCAAATTTAATTACTGCCTAATTGACAGGCATTCCCCCTCTGTTAAAATTTATCTCTTTGATCAATCTTTTGGCCACTTACCCAAATAGCTCTGTGTTAAACTTTGTTTGATAATCACTGCTGTGAAATGCCTTGGAGGATTTTGCTGAATTAAAGGTGCTTACATACAAGCTGACTTGTAAGCGCAAGTTCTTGTTGCTGCATGGCACACTCTATTCCTGGTCAGACATTATATCGCAGCACACAGGATACTTTGCCCAATTGATCTGTGCCAGTGGGTGCTCCATGCGAATGCAAGACCACAAGTAAATAGGAACAGGAATGGGTCACCAGGTCCCTCAAGCCTGCCTCAGCATTCAATATGGTCAGGGCTGATCAATCCCAGGCCTCAATCCCTCCGTTGTGCCAGTTCCCCATAACCCTCATTCCACCAGTCTTTCAAATCTTTATCTACCTCCACTTCAAATACTTCTAAAGATCTCGCCTTTTCCTCCTGTACTCTACCCCACTCTTCTACAGCTTTTTTTTATTTCTAGAATAAGCAGTGATCCAAATGTGAGGCAACCTAAAGTTAAGTAGGTGAAAAAATATTGTGTTACAAGGCATGGCATAGATTGAAAGGGTTGAAGAAGCAGATTAAAGATAACTTCCAAAAGGCATTTTGAAATATGTCTGAAAAAAGAAAATACCTGCATGACAATGGAATAAGGGCAAGGAATAATTCACATTGGCTGGTTTTACTGAAGTGTGTGGAGGGTTGACCAGAGTCCTGAAATAGGGTCCCGACCCGAAATACTGACCGCCTGCTTTTCTCCACGGATGCTGCCTGGCCTGCTGAGTTCCTCCGGCATCATCGTGTTTTTCATCTAGATTCCAGCATCTACAATCCTTTGTTTCTCCAGTCTAGTTTTATGCTGGTTGATTATGATTTTAAACAAATGGAGGCTTTTAAACTTTGAGCTTAAAATTCTTTAAATTACAATAAATTAATGTGTAAAACATGTTCCTTGTTTTGCTTTTTCAATGTTTCACAGTTATTGCATTGGCTATAAAAGTAGCCATGCGAGGATTGAAGAAATAGTGTTGCAGTATGTCTGTAAGCACTTTTTCTCTGGATCTATGCCGCAAGAAACTGCAGAGAGTTGTGGACACAGCTCAGCACATCACAGAAACCAGCCTCCCCTCCATGGACTCTGTCTACGTTTCTCACTACCTCAGTAAAGCAGCCAACATAATCAGCCTGAAAGCACATACCACCAAGCTCAAAGACAGCTTCTATCCTGGTGTTATGTCTATTGAACAGTCCCTGAGTACGATAAGATGGATTCTTGACTTCACAATCTACCTCATTATGGCCTTGCACCTTATTGTCTGCTTGCACTGCATTTTCTCTGTAAATGTAACACCATATTCTGCATTCTGTTATTGTTTTTCCTTGTACTACCTCAATGCACTGTTGTAATGAATTGATCTGTATGGATGGCATGCAAAACAAAGTTTTTCATGTGACAATAATAAACCAATTTACCAATTATATATGTCTTTATATTGCGAACCCCTTGGACAAAAAAGTTACGTGGGAAACCTGTAATGCACCAATATAAAATTGTCATAGACAATCTGGAACATTCATTTGACACTAATAGCTTTGAGACTCAATGTGCAAGAGTTTTAATTGTGCTGACTTGCAAATAAACATGACCTCTTTGGTTAAGATATATGTTCTTAATGCCTCTGTGAAAATATTACAAATATTACATCGTCATCCTTTAACAATGTGGGAGATGAGGGCAGAAAGACTGAAGAGCAATTTGCTTTTTTACTCTTTAATGAGTTGATTAATAGTGCACTGTTCTTTCATTTATTATTTTTCATGCCAATTGCCTATTTCCTAATTAATATCAGGGAAGTAAAACATGATGTTATCAAATGTACAAAATGATATAAGTACTGACTCAATGCTTTTCTGAACTTATGAACTTCATGTTAACTCAAAACATTTAAATTTACATTGCGATCTTGCTGGTGATATGACAGCAATATTTAACAAAATGCAAATTGTGCACAACGTTTTGTTACTGCACCTGTGGGCTGTGGTTTATTTCAATCAAGAATCATTGCCAGAACTAGTTAATGTTTTTATTATGCCTTGAGGTATGAAACAGATTAACAGTGGCAAACAGTGCTTTAATGAAAGGTAAACCATTGGAACCAAATGGTTGTACTGATGTCACCCAGCCATTAATCTTTCATTAAAAGGTATCGCTTTGTTTTCCTAATCATATATCTCTCTGCTAGGTACCTCTTTATGCACCATCACTGATTTTACACTTGTATACTGCTGCAATCAAATTGCTGAAACCTACTGTTGTCCAGGATCAGATTTGAGACACTCCCAAAATCTCACTGCTGGCAGTGAAGGAATTTGAGTGACTAATTACGTGAAGCAAATTTACCTCAAGAGTTTTCTTGCCCACAGCAAATCAGAAATCAATAAGAAATTGTTGAAATCATTTATGGATCTACATAAGAGTACCTGGATCAGCAATGAGCAGGCATCCAAGTCATGGCAGACATTGTCAACATGATTGAGACACCAGTCAGGGATTTGAATCTGGGGTAATAGTCTAGAGACCAAAGTGATAACTCAGTCCATTATTCTTTTTTTTTGCTCAGGTGTGGATATTAGCTTGAAAATGGCATGTATAAACAGAAATGACAGAATCTTCTAACATCACCCTAAGTGTGGCAAAGAGCAATTATGTCTGAAGGCATTGCATGTTTTAAATTGACGGAAAAGCAATCACGTTACTGTAACAAATTCAAAGACAGTAATTCTTTCACCACAGTGCAACATTATTCCTACATTTTCCAAAATAATGTGAGTGTCCTAGTAACTGGATATATTTGCTTTTTCTCTGGTGTAAATATACCCCATCAAAGAGATATGCTTGCCATACATGTGGAAAATTTCTTCCCATTAAACCTGACAATTTCTGGTTAATTCATGCACAGGTTGTGAGTGTTGCTGGCAAAGCCATCACTTATTGCCGATTCTTAATTGTCCTTGAGAAAGAGACAGTAAGCTGCTTTTTTGAATGGCAGTAGTCATATGGTGCAGCTCCTCCCTCATTGATGTGGATTTGGGCATTTCATAATTTTGACCCAGTAACAATGAGCAATTGATGAAATATTCAGAGGTCAGGATTATTTACAATATAAAGGCAAACTTACAGGGAACGTCCTTCCCAATATGCTCCCTGTGTGTTTCAGCCAATCCAATGAAACAATCAAATTCAATGATCGTGGCAGATGAGTCAATGCAATTGATCATACATGAGCAATAAATGGTATCAGTCACTTAATAGTTTTTGGAATATTATGGGGTTATGTTCAATTTTGGTTGATTGCTTAAAATGGATGATATTGAATTGGCCATTAGTTAATTGAAAGTTTTTGAATGCCTCTGTTTATCAGAACCACTTGAACACAGTAAAGCAGGTCTTTGACAACACAAATTTTGGAGATACAAGAGACTGTTGATGCTGGAACCTGGAGCAAGAAACAATCTGCTGGAGGAACTCAGCAGGTCGAGCAGCATCTGTGAGAGGAAAGGAATTGCCAATGTTTTTTTTTGTCAAAACCCTGTCCTGGTGCAGGGTCTTGACCTGAATCATCGACAATTCCTCTCCCCCCAACAGATGGTGCTTGCCCCATTGAGTTCCTCCAGAAGATTGTTGATTTTACAGATCTTGACTTTCATTCTGTCCTCCTCTACTTTCCCCTCCACCCATCCAATACCACATCATTTTCTTTACCCTGTCCCCACATGTGCTTAAAATCTTTTGCAACTCTATTTTTTGTTTAGTTCCAATGGAAAACTAATTGCCGTGAAGGTGACCATGCTTGATCACAGAGCAATCCCATTTCTCTACTAATTTTCTCAGTAACCTATTCTCTCCACAATCCCAATCAACTCACCCCAGATTCTACCACTCACCTACAACTGGAGTAAATAATCTACCAACCAGCACGTCGTTGGATGTGGGGAGGGGAATCCTGGTGGTAACAGGGTGAATATGCAAGCTCCACACAGTCAGCATCATAGGCCAAGTTTGAACCCAGGTTCCTGGAATGGTGAGGAAGTGACTCTACCTGCTGTACCACTGTGCTGGACTATATCAACTGGCTGCAAGGACTCACTGCCCATGGTGTCTGCCTGCTCCCATTTTCATCTCTTCCAATACGGGGGACCAGATGACCTGACATTCCTCAATCAAGGGACATCAAGGTGAAGTGGACTCCGAGAGTTAGTAAACTGAGGTGGAGATTTGCCGAAGATCATTCCCTCCAGCAGGAATGTCCTGATGGTCTTAGCTTAGCTGACATTTAAAAATTAGTCAAATAGACTTAAAAATATAAAAAAAATTAAAAAATTTAAAACACCATGAAATACTGACAATTAAAAAAAGTAAAGCAATAACCCAGACACTTACCTGCTTTAGTCTCCTCACTGGTCTGTAATCTAAATGAATGGAGTCAGCATCCTGCCACCACGCCTCCTTGCCATAAGGCTGAGGGGCTGGATGTGAAGTGTATGCAACCCATCTCCTTAGCATCTCAGTGCTCCACCACTGGATTCCATGCCCAGATCCTTGGCAGAGAGGGAGGTAAGATGGGCAGGCCGCCTGCTTTCGGTCACCTTAATCTGGCCCATTACAATACCAAAAGTGGGTTTGCAGGCAAAGGTTTCTTTCTAAAGAATTGGACGGATAATGTCATGGTTGGTAGAGGGAGATGTAATCTAATCCATGCAGTTCAGCCCACGTATGGATATAATGATGGGACCATCAGGTGAACACTTCAATTTGTGATTGTCAACCAACAGTAGGCAAGTGAATTGATTGTAACTTTGTGTTCTGGCCAGGGTTCTGTTAAGATTGTGCTCAATCTACTGACTAGCATTCTCAGATCAAGTCTGTGCGAACATACTTTCCTGCAGATGCTACTCAATCCAGGATGCCATTCGCAGAATCTTTACGACCAGCTTAACTGAGATCGCCAGAAATCAGACTTTACACCAACGATAAGGTTTCTATTGCACATCTGCAACAATTTCAAGATAGTCCACTGGAAACTCCCTAGGGATCTGACTAAACTGGGGTTCTGGCCTTGTACTCAGGGAGCCAGGGTAATGTTGTTTAATGGAAGGTGGTTCAGCAGACTTTGAAAGACTCTCTCCTCTATTTTGTTTCCTCTACTTTGGAACAGCTTCTTCCCCTCCACCAGCAGATTTCTGAAAGGTCCCTGAACCCATGAACCCTCCCTCGTTATCCCTCTTTTGCACTAGTTTTGTAACTTATAATAATTTTTATGTCTTGCGCTGTACTACTGCTGCAAAACAACAAATTTCACGACGTATGTCAGTGATAATAAACCTGATTCTGATTCTGAAGAGGTTTAATGCAATTTATTGCAGCACTTAATCAAGGTCTTGGTGTGAAATCTTACTCAAAACACAACACTTCTGGAAATGTAATTATGGTTTTATTTATAGTTATATAAGTAAGTCATATGATTCAGTAACAATAATAACATCATAAGTCAAATCAAGTCAAGTTTATTGTCATGTGCACAAGTACGTGTATGCACAGTCGCAATGAAAAACTTACTTGCAGCAGCATCACAGGCACATAGGATCATATAAGCAGCAGTCACAAGAAAATCATAAATTAAACATAAATTATACATACATAAATTATAAATCTTTACAAGAAAGAACGCAATTAGAACAAAAAAGCAAAGTCCATTTTCGTGCAAGTGATCAAAGTGATTATAGTGTTGTTAAATGATTAGGGTTTTGCTGGTTGGTTCAAGAAACAAATGATTGAAGGGAAGTAGCTGTTCTTGAACCTGGTGATGTAGAACTTCAGGCTTCTGTACAATCTGCCCTATGGTACTTGCGAAAAGATGGCATTGCCCGGATGGTGGGGATCTTTGACAATAGATGTTGCCTTCTTGAGACAGCGCCTCCTGTAGATACTACCAATGGTGGGGAGGGATGTACCTGTGATGTATTAAGCAGAGTCCACTGCACTCTACAGCTTCTTATGTTCCTGTGCATTCGAATTGACGTACCAGACCATGATGCAACCAATCAGGATACTTTCAGCAGTACTTCTGTGGAAGTTTGTTCGAGTGTTCAGTAATAAGCCAACTTCCTTAACCTCCTAAGAAAGTAAAGACGATGGTGTACTTTCCTTATGATTGCATCTATATGCTAGGCCCAGGATAGGTGATATGATATGTTAACACCTTGGAAATTCAAGTGCTGACTCTCTCCACTGTCAATCCCCTAATGTAGACTGGTGCATGTTCACCCTCCTTCCCCTTCCTGAAGTCAACAATCAGCCCTTTAGTTTAGCCGACGTTGAGTGAGAGGTTGTTGTTGTGGCACCACTCAACCAGGTGTCCTATCTCGCTTCAGTAAGCTGACTCATCGCCACCTGTGATTTGTCTAACAACAGTAGTGTTGTCAGCAAATTTGAAGAGGGTATTGGAGCTGTGATTAGCTAAACAGTCATGTGTGTATAGAGAGTAGAGCAGAGGGCTAAGCATGCAGCCTTGGGGTGCACGTGTGTTGATGATCAGCGAAGAGGAGATGTTATAACTAATTCTCACTGACTGAGGTGTGCCGATGAGGAAGTCGAGGATCCAGTTGCAGAGGGAGGTACAGAGGCCCAGGTCTTGAAGCTTGATGATGAATTTGGTATAAGTATCCCATTATATGTATCCCATATTTAGTTGTTATTATTAATTTGAATAGAGTAGACACCCCTTTGTTCTGAAACTCTTGGTGTCTTCTATAATAAATCTTGTAGGATGAATTTGCTTGCACTGCCAGTCTGGTTCACAGTCCATCCACAAGTATAGGACAGAAATGCTCCCTAAGAACTGTAGTGAAGAACCAACCAAGGTTATTCACTTAAGTTTACCATGAACTGTGGCCTCCTGGCTCAGGTAAAAATGCCCCCAGATCAAACTGGTAGAAATGGCAGGAAACAAATGAGAAATAGTGAAAAATTCATTCCTTAGTTTTTGCTAAAATGTTTCAATGTTCCAGGAATCTTTATGAGTAATATAATGTTACGATATTTCTCAAAATATTAAATACTCAATGCATTAGTGAAAACATAACATAAAAAAATCAAAACAGGAATGGCACAAGTCCAACTCATCTGATGATCTGTAGCTAAGCTTTCATTATTTGATCACTAAATGGATCAAATAATGCAGTTTTAATGTAATTTTCTGAACTGAGTGTAATGGAGTTTTTATTGATATTGTAGTCTGAACTGCCTGCACTTTATACGACTGTGAAAATTATATCTGAGAAATACTATAGCTTCTAATGTACATTTCATTTAATTTAAGCATTAGCTTCTGAGACCATGTTTATCACGTTAATGGTTTCTTTAGATTACTGGCTGATAAATTGTCTATGAACCATAAGGCTCTTTCTAATTATATTTACAAATGTTTAAACATCATATAAAAACTTGCACTGTGCCTGTATATTGATAGATGTAGAACATAAGTGCTTACATCCATTTGAAACAAGTATTCTGAAAGCTCCTAATCTTCAGATCAATCACTAAATAACATCAAATGAAGGAAGTTCTAAAACGGGCAGCAATTCTTTATGTAACATAGTGCACAACTCCTGATAAAGCTTCCTGACAACATAGAGAAGCAACTTGCTTAGTTCTGAACTTAAGAAGGTTCCTACAAAGATCTAGATATCTTTATGATGTGAATGTCACTTTTCCCAACACCTGTTGTTGTCCAGCATCAGATCAGTGGCATCTTTAGTGCCCAGCATCTGTGATTTCATCAAACTGGCTGAACAGTGAATCACTCTAATTAGTTTGCAGAGACGGCAAAGAAGCAAGCAAAAATAAAATTTCAATTAACTTTTCCATCAGTTCATGAAAGCTGCAGTGGAGAAAGTTGCAAAGCACAACTTGAGAACAGAGTGCAGAATTATTGAGGAAAACATTGGGATTTCCTCATTTGTGAACATTCAAAAGATGCTACCCATTTCGTGGAATAATGATGGTGAATGTTGATGTTCTCTTTATCATTGCAATCTCCAAATCCAGGACTTTGTACTTCCATTGGAAGAGTTCTGCTTTTGGTAGATTTAAAATATTTGTTGGTCATCCCCTATAACTGATAAACTCTATGGAAGTAACTTTGTCATTTGGTCTTAATCTGAAATTGACCTTTCAAGAAAAATGAGTTCCTGTAAGAACTATCATTGCCTTAGCCAAGTCTGTGAATTGAGCTGATATTGATAGACACAGAAAGTTAGAATTTTCCATTTTTAAATAAAGTTATACAGGTTACAGTGACTGCAGTTATCTATCAAAGAACCTGCATACACAGATGACAGAGCATAACATCTCTGCAAGAAATACAAACTCCCTGTGACACCACTTTCCAGCCTCAGTAGCAGAAATGAGCTGTCTTTGGAAAGATACGATAGTTAAATGGGCTGTTACAATGTACTCTGGGCACAGAATAAGAAATAGCCAATAAACAATTACGAAGCAAATAAGGAAGAGGAAAGTAAATGGTGCAATGAGAAAAAACCATTGTAGCCATTTGGCCTTAAGCAAACCTTCATCTGACAAACATGTTGAGTACAAATGGATCTTTAATAGTGTTTTAGGACATTTTATTGATCATTCTCTCTTTTCAGAGACACACAACACAAGCCACATATCTTCTACATTAATAACATCTAAAGCTACAATAACTAAGCAACTTTTGTATGTAAAGCATGCAATACTACCTTGAGAAATCCATATTATTTTTTACCATCATGTAACATGAACAATAAAATAAAATGATGGCTCTGTCATCAGTACAGCTTTTACCATCTCAGAGATCCCCTGGTCCATAGTGCAACTAGACAATTAATTCATCGTACATCATCTGCACAACCCATTTGATAATGGGACAGACAGGTCTCAGTATTTTAAAAAATAGTTTACTAATTCAAGGTTTGACTTAAGTATTTCTACATAAAGTATATCTGATAGAAAAATTAAAGCTTTAGAAAGCACTTCTGCAATCAATGCCGAATGCATACAGCAATCCCCAAAGCAGTGATAGCACAATCATACTTTGTAAAAACACAAATTGATTGAGAAAGCCATTTTGAAATTAAAATTAACACCACAAGTAGATTGCCCTAGTGTTTTTATTAATTTATTTCTTCTGAGATTCCTTTATATGTAGGAAAGTTCTATAATTTTATGCTGGAGCCTTTGTTATCTCATGTAATAGCAACTAAGTTATTCTGGGAACTAAACAGCATCTCTTATTGTGTGATTAAGCTAAAGTTATCTTTAGTCCTGATTTGACAATTTGTTCAGCTTCATGCTGTGCTCCAGTATGAACTTAATAACAATGGTGTTGCAAAAAATGTAAAATGTATTTTAATAATAAAACAGTGATCATGCCATTGAGTGTTAAAATACATAAGCATGCATTAAATATACATATAGAAATTAAATACACTGCCTTAGATTTTAGCATGGAGGTCATTTCTATTAATAGGGTAAAAAAGCTCAGAGGATGAGTTTCCTGAATGCCCTAGAGAATTTAATCAGTGTCTTTTAAGAAAAGTTGCTGGCTATGGGCATCCCAATTGACAGGTTGTAGGTGTCTCAAGGGGAAGCCTATTTCACAGCTCTGAAGCCCATGATTGCAGGCAGATGCATTGGGGACATGAGAAGATCGTATGGTTGTGGGTAGGGTTGCAGGTGGCATCTGGTGTATGGGATAATCTAACAGGGAGCTGGGAGAAGTTTGTGGTCAGAGTTATAATGATGATGGGGAACACTGACAATAGTCTCTAGGAACTGATAATTGATTGTTTCAATATGCCTCTCACCCCATTTACATTAAATTGGTATTGGTATTGGTATTAGTATTGGTATTGGTTTATTATTGTCACTTGTACCAAGGTACAGTGAAAAACTTGCCTTGCATACCAATTGTACAGGTCAATTCATTACACAGTGCAGATACATTGAGTTAGTACAGAGTGCATTGAGGTAGTACAGGTAAAAACAATAATATTACAGAGTAAAGTGTCACAACTACAGAGAAAGTGCAGTGCGATAAGGTGCAAGGTCACAACAAGGTAGATCGTGAAGTCATAGTACATCTCATTGTATAAGGGAACTGTTCAATAGTCTTATCACAGTGGGATAGAAGCTGTCCTTAAGCCTGGTGGTATGTGCCCTCAAGCAACTGTATCTTCTACCTGATGGGAGAGGAGAGAAGAGAGAATGACCCGGGTGGGTGGGGTCTTTGATTATGCTGGCCGCTTCGCCAAGGCAGCGAGAGGTAAAGACAGAGTCCATGGAGGGGAGGCTGGTTTCCGTGACCATGATGTGCTGAGCTGTGTCCACAAGTCTCTGCAGTTTCTTGTGGTCCTGGGCAGACCAGTTGCCATACCAAGCCATGATGCATCCAGATAGGATGCTTCCTATGGTGCATCGATAAAAGTGGGTGAGTGTCAAAGGGGACATACCGAATCTCTTTATCTTCCTAACGAAATAGAGGCACTGGTGAGCTTTCTTGGCCATGGCATCTACGTGATTTGACCAGGACAGGCTTTTGTAGGGCTTTTGACAGCTCCTCCTTTTCCTTACTCTTTTGCTGCACCAGTGATTTCTGGCAGAGATTATTTTTCCTTCAGGACTGTGTTGGGAAGGGCATTTTAGGATATGCTATTGCTTTTCTGATGGTCCCTAATCCAACTAAAATGTATGGGATATAAAATGTGGCTCCAGACAGTTTTCTTCCCTGGATTAGAACTCTACAGCATGCAAACAAACAGCTCCCTTCACCAAGACATAAGCTGTTACAGTTACAGTGATAGAGGCCATTGGCCTTTAAAATCTGTCACTGGAGGGCACATAATTTCTTTTGTGGAGTAAGTTTGCAGTACTATTAGACGTGGAGGTTGAGAACATCAAGTAGATTGGTGATTTGCAAATCTGTCTCATGTAATTTGAAGACCAAAGACCTTCAATAAGAGACTTAAAACTGAGACTTAAGACTTCAAGAGATGTAGGGGCGCTGTAAATTGGGTATAAAATCTCAAGGGAATAGTGGCAATGAATTCACACTACTTTAAGGTTCAGCACATTTAATTATTGCTATCAAATATCCAACTGCATGTTAGTAATTGTCCAGTATCCAGTCAATAATTGTATTGATGAGGGAGTGGTGGAAAATTCTTTGTTTTTAAAATATATTGCTTCTAACAGTGGAAGCTGGGAATCCATTCAATGATTTTTTATATTGTTCAGGTAGTACTCCAGAGTGCGCTTGATGATTGACTAGCCAATTTGGCTCATTAATGAATTGGAGAATCGGGTGTTATGTATTAACATTTTTCTTTGTCCACACTACCTGGCAATATCCTAATAGAGCAGCAGAGAGCCCTCCACCGCGCTCTACTGGTAGGCTGCACACTTTTATTCAGTTTGAATCACAGAAGCATGTCTGTGCAACCTTGTGGAACCAGAAACCTTTGTTTTTTTGTTAATTTGACATCGGCATGCCCCCGTGATGAGGAAAAGAGTTTACCTTATTGACTAAACAATTTCAATGGGAAGTAAAATCAGGCCAGGGTGTTAATCTGGTAGACAAGAGAGACTGCAGTTGCTGGAATCTACACTGGGACTGATGCAGGGTTTTGATCCGATATGTCGATAATTTCTCTCCTCTGCTACTGCCCGACCTGTTGAGTTCCTCTAGTAGATTGTTTTTTGCTCCATGTTAATCTGGTAGCTGACCATCACGTCCCGCTCCCAGCACCTCCCGAGAAAGTTCCCATTAAAATCAGGCCAATATTAAAACCGAACTTTAGAAAAAAAGAGGGCAATTGAGCCATTATGCTTGGGCTGGCTGCTTGTAAGTACTCTCCAATTAAATCCATTTCCCTGTTCTTTCCCTATATCTTTCTTCTGTTTTTCTCCCTCAGTTACAAATCCAAAAGACCATGCATTTTAACATAACTGGATTCAATCATTAATAAGAAACCAGAATCATTAAAGCTTGTCGCATCAGAGGACCAAATTTTGCACCAATATTTAGCGAAAATTTTCAGAGATATTTTGAATGCTTATGTTATTTGTACTCATTTTGAGTATTGCATGCCCTTTCCCTAGTGCAATGAATTTCTCAGTCTGATGTACAACAGTGACCACTCTTTCACAGCAGCAAAAAAATGAAGCAACTTATAATCTTTAATAACACTTCTCCCCAGATGGCAAGGTTTCCTTGACCTTTTCTTTGACAGAATGGGGGCTGTTGACAAGAATCAAGAGGAAAAACAAACCCTAGGCTTGTGTTCTTCGATCCATCTGTGTCTTTTCTGAATGATGAATCAACTCTTATCAAACACATTGCAGAGACATGTTAAGAATGTGCAGCTCCTGTGGGCTCAAGCAGATGACTGACTACTGGGAAAACGATTTGACTTCACTAATAAAGACCGTCTGGATAATCACAATTTTTCCCCTTTCTGTTTCTGAATGGAAGCTTTGATAAGCTGAGCAATTGTACCTCAATCTTCCTGACTTTCTTTGATTTTATGTGCTATTAACGTTTGCTTGGCAGTCCCCAAATAGGTTTAATTCTTCGAGAGAATGTTATGTTACAAAAGAGACAAAAAATTCTTGGATACAACTAAACATCAGTTGTGATGCAGTCATGAAAACAATAAGTTTGTTTTTATTGTCTTTTCATGTACAATTTACATCAAAAAGCAAAGTGATTGTTTGAGCTGCCGATATTTTTATGAGCAGCACAAAGTTGCTGGTACAATCTGCAGCATCATTTTGTCTTGAAATACAGAAAAGCTTTTTGTTGCCGGCTACCTGTTTGACAAGGCAGAGATTGGAAGCTCATGACACATGAATAAAAGGCTTGAAATGACTATAGGATATTAGTGTGCATGGTACTCAGCACATTCACAAACCATTATTTTTTTACTTTAAATGGATTCCTCTGTTTAAAAAAAACAGGCAAATCAACGCTGTTGTAAAAAGGTTTACCTCTCATTCTAATTCTCCATGTTGTCAGCTCCAGGCTGCACCCTCAATGCTATTACTGCCTTAATGGAGTCCTGTTCTCGCTCTGTTTCCACTTTGCTTTCTGAGATGCTAATCAGAAGTGAGGAATCAAAGCTCAAAGTCAGGCATCTGTTTGTGTTTGTGAAATCGGACGAGGTGCACATTTAAAGAAACAAGTCTTCAAAATGACAGATTGGAACCTGCTCATAACAAAATAAAACTTGAGACCTGGATCTTTGACTATAGTTCAGATTTTCCAGATGTATTGTGAAAGCAAAGCTCTTTGTGGAGCATTTGAATTTATCCTGCATTATTGCACTTACCCTGGATCCTGGTCCTATTGCATTGATTTTCTTCCCCATTCTACTACTTGAATTCTCTTACTCTGCATCATCAGTTCACTGGTGTAGAAGTGGAAAGGAGCATCTATGATAGATAGTAGCTATTGTTTTTACTGATCAGAAAGCTTTTTAGCACCAGTGATATGCTCATTTTCTTACCCATAGACACATTGCCATGGGGTAGGCAGTGTAGGAGTGGATGGATGGGACATGAGAGAATTTGATAGTGCCACAATTACCAAAAACTCATGAACAATAGAGAGCCACCAGCAAAAAAGATAACGTAAATTAACAGTGGATTGAAGATTAAAGAAAGAATTTCCCTGAGATCTCCCTTAACTGAACTTCTGGATACAGCCCGACAAACCATTTTATTTGGACAAATAGTGGGATTGAGTTAGACATGCATGAATGTCAACGGTTGTGTGGATTTCTGATGATTTCAGCAGGAAGGAGTTTTTTTTCCACAATATACTTCATTCATAAATGTTACAAATATATAACGCAGTACATACATATGCTACCATTCATGGTAAAAGGTCTATTTGAATGTACAGGAATGTAAGAAGCTGCAGAGAGTTGTGGGCTCTACCCAATACATCACAGGCACCTCCTTCTCCACCACTGGTAATATCTACAGGAGGAAATGCCTCAAGAAGGCAACTTCCATTATCAAAGATCCCTACCATCTCAGCCATGCCATCTTCTTGCAGCTACCATCAGGCAGGAGGTACAGGAGCCTGAAGTCCCACACCACCAGGTTCCAGCTACTTCCCTTCAACCATTCAGTTCTTGAACCAACCAGCACAACCCTGATCACTAGAGTTTAACAACATTATTACCACTCTCATCACTTTGCACTAAAATTGACTTGTTTTCTTTTTTGCTCTAATTGTGTTCTTTCTTGTAAAAATTGTGTTTAATTTATGTCTTTCTTGAGAATGCTGCTTATATGATGTTATCTGCCCATGATGCTGCTGCAAGTTTCACTGCACCTGTGTGAACATGCAGTTGTGCACATGACAATAAACTTGACTTTGACTTTGACCTTTCAATTTGCTTAAAAGCCTTATATTACCTCAGCAAGGCATCAATTTTCCTTTTGCATCCATTCCTTGAGTGAGAAGTCTGAGGGTTTTTTAAAAGATTCCAGCCCCTAAGTGCCTAGTTTCAGGAGGGTCCTAAAACATGGCCTTTCCCCTGAGAGCCTTTGCAGTGGGTGTGTTAGGCTTCATTGTGGTTCTTGGCACATAGTCCTGAACTTTCCGTTATGTACATCTCCTTGCATTGGAAGACCAGCACGTTTTGGACGGTTCAAAGTGCATCTTCTACTGAGTTGATAATCTTCCAGAAGGTCCTGACGTTTGTCTCAGTGTGTGTCCCTGGGAATAGCCCATAGAGCACAGAGCCCTATGCTGTGCAGCTGTATGGGATGAACCACAACAAAAATCAATGAATTCCTTTCCAAACTTATTTGGCAAGTACATAATAAAAAAAGAGGTGGATGACAGTTTCATCCCCACTATAACCACCTTGAGGATATTGTTTCATTGAATTAAGATTCCGACTGTGTGAAAAGGTTTTGACGGGGAAGGGTCTTCTCACTACCAAGCAATGTCTTGCTGCTTGTTAGAACGTTAAAATGCATTTTTTTAGAAAAATCTAGAAATATTCAAAGAAAATAATGCATTTGTATGATACCTTTCATATCACTTTCAAGATATCCCACAGTATAGCCAATCAAGAGCTTTTAAAGTGCAGCCCCACTGTTAGAATGAAGGAAGTACAGGATCCAATTTACACACAGCAAGCTTATGGAAAATATCAATAATTGTGATAAATGTAATAATTATTGGCTGCTTTGAGTAATGTTGGCTGAAGAATAAATCTCTTGTTCTTCTTCAAGAAGGTCATGGAATTCTTTTTATATCTACCTGAAGCTTGATAGGGTTCTTTGAGGAGGTGACCAGGAAGGTTGATGAGGGTAGTGCAGTAAGTGTGGTCTACATAGATTTTAATAAGGCATTTGATAAGGTTCCACATGGTAGGCTTCTTCAGAAGGTCAGAGGGCATGGGATCCAGGTAGGTTTGGCTGTGTGGATTCAGAATTGGCTTGCCAGTAGAAAGCAGAGGGTTGTGGTGGAGGGAGTGCATTCAGATTGGAGGGCTGTGACTAGTAGTGTCCCACAAGGATCGGTTCGGGGACCTCTACTTTTTGTGATTTTTATTAATGCCTTGGATGAGGGGGTAGAAGGGTGGGTTGGCAAGTTTGCAGATGACACAAAGGTTGGTGGTGTTGTGGATAGTGTGGGGGGCTGTCAAAGATTGCAGAGGGACATTGATAGGATGCAGATCTGGGCTGACAAGTGGCAGATGGAGTTCAATCCAGAGAAGTGTGAGGTGATACACTTTGGAAGGACAAACTCCAAGAGGGAGTACAAAGTTAATGGCAGGATTCTGGGCAGTGTGGAGGATCAGAGGGATCTGGGGGTTCATATCCACAGATCCCTGAAAGTTGCCTCACAAGTGGATAGGGTAGTTAAGAAAGCTTATGGGATGTTAGCATTTATAAGTCGTAGGATCGAGTTTAAGAGCTGCGAGGTAATGATGCAGCTCTACAAAACTCTGGTTAGACCACACTTAGAGTATTGTGTCCAGTTCTGATCACCTCATTATAGAAAGGATGTGGAAGTGTTGGAAAGGGTGCAGAGGAGATTTACCAGGATGCTGCCTGGTTTGGAGAGTATGCATTATGAGGAGAAACTCAAGGAGCTAGGGCTTTACTCTTTGGAGAGAAGGAGGATGAGGGGAGACATGATAGAGGTATACAAAATATTAAGAGGAATAGATAGAGTAGACAGCCAGCGCCTCTTTCCCAGAGTGCTAATGCTCAATACAAGAGGGCATGGCTTTAAAGTAATGGGTGGGAAGTTCAGGGGAGATATCAGAGGGAGGTTTTTTACCCAGAGAGTGGTTGGGGCATGGAATGCGCTGCCTGGGGTGGTGGTGGAGGCAGGTACATTGGTCAAATTCAAGAGATTGCTGGATAAGAATATGGAGGAATTTGAAATAGAGGGATATGTGGGAGGAAGGGGTTAGATAGTCTTAGGTGAGGTTTTAAAAGTCGGCACAACATTGTGGGCCGAAAGGCCTGTGTTGTGCTGTACTGTTCTATGACTCTATGATTCTATACCTGAGAAAGCTATTGGGGTCTGTTCAACAACTCATCTGAAAGATGGCACAGCATTTCCTCATTACTGCTCTCAAATCTCAGCCCAGATGTTTGTGCTCAAGTCCCTCTTTGAACCTGGAGTCTCCTGATGCGGAAGTGAAAGTTCTACTCACTGAACCACAGCAAAGAAAGAAGAGTAAGTAAAAGTTTGAAAATTGGGTATGGGGCATTGATGTGACAGGAAGAGAAACGCAGAAACAATTAATGAAAGGAGCTAAACTGAGTAAGGTATGCCAGGAAAGAAAAAAGATTCGTTATTTTATAATTTTAAATATTTTTATATTTTATCAATTGAAGAACAGTCAGAAAAGCACTCTGCTACTTCTAACTTTCTGAAGCACTCAGGTGAAAATCCTTTGTTCATTTGTTCCATCTTCTGACTCAGGAAGGATTTTGGAGTTGTTCAATGGCTGTGATCATCTCTCCAAGCTTTTCAAGAAAGCTAAAAGGCATCGAACAAGACCAATTAGTACCTCTTTGAGAGGCCCCATCATAAAAAAGGCTTTTAAAACACTTCAAATTCCAAGGGGTTTATTGGTTATTAATCTGTAGATTTGTCCTGGCCAATCAATTGTGATGTTTGCCAATGTCAGGCATAGTTCTCATGTTGCTTTAAAAAGGTCAGTTTTTAGTTGAACTTGGTTTAAGTTAAACTAAGCTGCAGTGATACCAGGAAACATGCATAGTATTCTCCTTGTGTCATTGCTAAATAGTGTTACGATCAATATCTCAACCTGCAGAAATTACTTATTTCTTTGTTTTGTGTATTGTGGCAAATGCTTACATCTGTTTTCCACATCTGCCATGCCTTTGTGGTGGTAGAGTGCTTGCACAGTACATTGTCACCTCTCTTCAGGAGCTCAAGTAGGATCAATCATGCCAGTGGTTAGAGTAATGTAACGCCAACATCGAAGGACAATCAAATTAGAAAATGTTTCAATCAAAGAATTGCTGTGAATCAAATGGAATGGCTGAAAAACATTAACATTATGACAAGCTTAAAGTGAAAAGGACTTTTTCATTCTTTGGAGAGCTCATTCAGAAACCAGGGGAGTAATTGTAACCTGCCTTGTCCACTTAAACATTGAAAAAATTAGAAGTACTGACTTTATGACAGACCCAATTTTGCACTCCATTAAAGCTAGTGTTGGGTGAAATTCAAACCAATGTAAATCTTTCTCCACCTGAAGTTGTGGGCTCTTCCCCAGAAGGTGTTGTTCAAATCATCAGAAGTCAAATTCAATGAAATGCATTTGACTGTTACTAGCACACAGAAAGACCTCACATATAGCAGAGTGACGAATGCCCAATTATATTTTTCAACGTGCTGTTAGAAAGGACTACACTGAAAACAAATCTGGAAAACTAATCACTCTTTGAGTTGTGTCACAGAATCTTTATCAACTATCTAATCACAAAAGCAGCCATATTTTATGCTTACATTACAAAAAAGAAATGTGCTCTTAGGTTCATTTTATAGTTTCATTGTAATACCACCAGGTTTGGTTTATAATGTATAAAGCAACTTTCATTTTTCGTAAGAAATAGAGGTGGGGTGGGCAATTTGACTCCTCATGCATGCTTTGCCATTACCTTAGCTCCATTTTATTGTGATAATCTTACATTACATGATTTCCTTTATACTCACAGTTTCACCAAACTCTGTCCTGAATATACACATCAACTGAGCTGGCACAATCCTCCTGGAAAGAGAATTCAAAGGTTAACTACCTTCTGGGTCTTGAACTCTAGTCCCATGACTGTCCTAAATAACCAAGCCCTTATGTTGAGACCTCAATCCAATGTTCTAGGCACCCCGGTCAGGGGAAACCTAATCCTTACATCTACCTGCCAAAGTGCAGAGGAATTTTGTAGCATGGATGATAATGATGATTTTATGAGGGCGAACTTATTTCAAACATGCACAGAAAGATAGGGGCTGGCACAGCGAGTGCCCTGCATGTGTGGATGATATATCTGGTGTTCTGGCAAATGTTAAAGGGCTGCTGCTAACGTAAATGTGAGGAAGACCTCAAAGTTTTTCTTTATTTGGCAGAATGAAAATTTGAAGGAATAGACTGAATAGAACTGCTCTGTTGGAAAATGCTGTTTTCAAGCATTTAGTGGAGAAGGTGCAATGAAAACAAATATTAATTTTCAAGAAAAGAGGTGGACTATACTTCTGGACAATGTACAGTTACCCTGGAAAGAGTGGCAGACACAATCTGGTATGTTGATACATCATAGGATGCACAAACAAATTTGACTCTCAGGAGGATTATTGAGTAAAGTGAATGGACAAATGGTACATATTTAAAAATTTGCTGCAGCTACCAGGGACTTGTCCCATGCTCCCTTCTTTTTTCTCATCCACAAACTGTTCCTTAGAGACACCATCCAAACACACGGCATCAGAAGCCCTGTGTACAGACGGAGCTTTCAGATCTCTCCCTCCCTAATCTCTCATAACCTGTTCACTCTCACTGTATTATCAGGCAGCTTCTTTGAAATGGCCACCATCTGGGCCGTGCCATCTTCTTGAAGCTACCATCAGGCAGGGGGTACAGAAGCCTGAAGTCCCACACCTCCAGGTTCAAGTACAGCTACTTCCCTTCAACCATTTGGTTCTTGAGCCAACCCGCACAACCCTAATCACTACTTCAGTATAGCAACACTATGTCCACTTTGACCACTTTGCACTACAATGGACTTTGTTCTGCTTGTGTTCTTTCTTGTAAAAATTGTGTATAATTTATGTTTAATTTATGTTTGTCTTGTGAATGTTGTGTATCTGATGCTATTGAAAAAACTTCATTTAAAACTTTATTTATACAGCACAGTAACAGGCCCTTCCGGCCCAATGAGTCCATGCCACCCATGTTAACCTACCCATACATCTTTGAAATGTGGGAGGAAGCCGGCGCACCCAGAGGAAACTCACGCAGACACGAGGAGAACGTACAAACTCTTTACAGACAGCAATGGGAATCAAACCCCGATCGCTGGCGCTGTAGTAGTGTTACACTAACCGCCACGCTACCATGCCACCCCACTACACTATGTGCCTGTGATGCTGTTGCAAGTAAGTTTTTCAATGCACTTGTACTTGTGCATATGACAATAAACTCGATGTTGACTTTGACTTTGAAATTTAGTGCTGAACGAGACACAGTTTCTTCCAGTTAAAAATTGAAGCTTTGGGCCCAGCACACACTCTATCAGTTCTATAAACCTTCCTGTCCTCTGCCTTAATGTTAAATATTTGCAAGTCTATTTAATCTTAAACTTGAGCTTCTAACTCCTTATCCTCCCTACAACAGAGTCTGCCTGAGAAAGAGATTAATGTTTGAAAGCCAGTGAATATCCTTCATTGAGTTGATTATTACAAAATCTCACAAAATGGGGAAAATTGTTCACATTTAAAATTATTTTAATCCCAAAGTTACATGCACAAAACATGTGATATTGCATTGTTTCCTGTTCTCCAACCATGAAATCCACAAGGTATTAGATACTTAAATGGATGGTCAAATTCATGGACTTATAAACAATTAAAGAAAAGCCTTGTCATACTTATAAATGTTAATTACTTTGTCTGTACTGAATAAATACATAATTACTACAAATAAGAAGTGGCTCATTTCCATTAATAGCCCTCAAATATTGCTGTATCTCTTCAAAACACACGTTTTTTTTCTTTCTATTTAACATTCTCTTGTTCCAGGCATGAAATATTTACCATGGCTTGATTGAACATGTTAAAATAATATTTTTTTACGTTGGATGTGATTCTGAGAGTTTTAGATCCTGAATCCATCCTTAAAACAGCTTAGAAAAGATGAAATCGCAAAGGCCAAATGATATCAACACAGAGTGAGATGAAAGCTGGTATGCTAATGCATCTGATGCCTTGACTGGATCAGTATGTTTCAGATACTGTAACAAAACAAAGATGGAACCAAGTTTCTGAAGCAGAGTACAATGCACATTGCTATTACATCATGCAGTTAGCTCCAAGGACATTCTACTCCATTCTCACCTGCAAGGAAATTACTTAAAAATTCAAGTACACCCTAAAGGTGCTTTAGAATAGCATAGATGTGGTAACCCATCAGCTGCTTTGGTTCATTACCAGAACAATGTTACTGTGAGAAATAAAGACTTTTGTACTGGCAAAGTTATTGTTGGGCTCTGTGATTGGATGGCAGTAGCAAAAGGCCAAGCAGGAAACATGGGAAAGGGTTACAGGCCACCTGGTGATTGAGGGGATGTTTGGAAGGAAGTGTTAGGTTTTAATGCAAGGGAAGGAAAGGATTTAGGTTAGCTTCCCAGATCAGGATTTGAGGAGTCAAGTAGTATTGTCCAGAGCGTGCCCAAAAATGGGTGCCACTAAGTCAAACTGAGTCCCCCTGCAATACTTGCAAGATGATTGTTGCAAAGAGAATAATGTTATCCCAATGCAACCCTGATGGGAAATGCCCAACCATATTTTCCGAGTGACTCAAGTTTCCTGGAAATGGTCACCATCATGATATACTCTTGGAAAAACCAATTTTCAATCACATAATACCAAAGAGGACATTGTCCTTCTATGCTATGGCTTTATCATTAGTGCTCATCTTCTGAGAGAACCATTGCATGAAACTTTGAATTCAAGGACTGTGTTAATATTCTTTGAATTGTTAAAGTATCTGAAACATATTGATCCAGTCAGATGCATTAGCATGCCAGCTTCTATCTCGCTTTGTGTAGGTATCACATGGCCTTTACGATTTCACCTTTTGGAAACTGTTTTAGGGTATGTATTGAGGATTTGAAACTCTCTGAAACACATTTAAGGTAAAAGAATATTGCATTAACATGTTCGATCAGGTCATGGTAAATAATTCATACCTGGAATAAAGGGATACCAAATTTCAAAAAAAACTTGTGTTTTGAAGAGTTACAATAGTTGAGGGCTATTAATGGAAATGAGCCACTTACATATAGTAATTATGTATTTATTCAGTACTGACAAAGTAATTAACATTTATAAGTACAATAAGACTTTTTTAATTGTTGAAGTACATGAATTAGATGATTGGTTTAAGTATCTAATACCTTGTAAACAGGCAGCAAATCAAAAGGGTGATTTGGCTCCCATTTAATGATTTGAAAACACTTGAATAAATCATAATGAAAGATTTCATTTAATCTGAGATTCCCTCTGATGTAGATGCTGGCAAACACCTTGTGAATTTGAAGCAGCAAAATAAAATGGCTGCACTCTATCCCGTTGCAATTGCTTCAGTAAAGATGGTTTTCAGTTCAGTTTCCCTGTCGAAGTGAAGCTCAAAACTAGAAAGCTGGTTCCCCAAGTACAGGGAGAAGTCGTCACGCTCCAAGTCCAATGGAGACCTTGTCAAATTAAATAGTGTTACATAAATTAAATATGCTTCCTGCACTGTTTCTTCCTGCACACAAAGCACTCAGACAGCAGGTGAGAGAAGTAACTTGCGCATATATGGCACATTTTAAAGCCACAGGGAATCCCCAAGTACTTTAGAGGCAATGAATTACCTTTTGATTACTTCTGAAAGTGCAGCCATTGTCGTTTCATAGCCAAACACAGCAGCCAATTTGCCCGCAGCAAGGTCTCAAAACCAGTGCTGAGATAATGACCAGTTAATTGTTTTTAAATGGTTATGATTGAGGATTTAATGTTGACTGGGTAGGTGGGAAATCAGAACTGCGGAAGCTACTTTACAGGTATTCTATTCTTGAAAGCTCTTGTTAAAATGATAGAGCCTGGATTCATCTGTGTTTATGCATATAAACAAGCTGCAAAAACAGCCACTTCTTTTTTCTTCATTTTTATGCAGCAATTATGTTAAAAACCTCATGTGGGATTTTTTTAAATGTAGAATCATGAATAAGACCATCACTCTTTCGACAGCAACAGCTTACCTGCATCTAATGTCTGTAACACAGGAAAATGTTCTTTACTGAAGTATAATCAGCCAAAAATGGGCACTGAGAAGCTAGTAGGTTAATCAAAGTGACAGATTTTGAAAGGAGAGTGAAATAGAGAGATGAAAATTCTTTGGGGTGGAAATCAAGAACTGGTGGTCTGGGTGCCTGAAAGGAATGGAGGCTTCAAGAAAGCAGGCAGAGATGCAGAGTTGAATGATATCAAAGTGCGTATGGAAACTAAATTACCATTTGATAATTCTGTCACTGCAGGTGGAGTCAGGAGAAGAATTGGGAAGGGGTGGACCCAAGAATGGATCAGCAAGAGACTTGGTGGTAACAGAACAGGTTGATAGAGATAGAATTTCTGCAAAGGCTATGCCCTCAAATGATTCATTTTAATTAAGCGGGCTTGGCATGTGACGAAGCTTGAGATGTTATTGTGGTGTACAAAATCATGAGCAACAAACAATTTGCTAGAAGAACTCAGCCGGTCAGGCAGCATCTGTGGGAGGAAGGGAATTGTTGACGTTTCAGATTGAATCAACCCGAAATGTTGACAATTCCTTTCCTCCCACAGATGCTGCCTGACCTGCTAAGTTCTTCCAGCAGATTGTTTGTTGCTCCAGATTCCAGCATCTGCAGTCTCTTGTGTCTCCAGTGTACAAAATCATGACTGGCTTAAATAGGGTAAATACAGGGAAGCTGTTCCCATTAGCATTAGTTTAAAGATCAAAAGGACACAGTTTTAAAGTTTTGGACAGATGATAGAAGGGAACTGTGAAGAATAATGTTGGGTGTGCAGGGAAGAATATGATCTGTAACTGACAGCCTTAAAGATGGTGGAAATAATGAACTAAAGCTTTCAATAGGGAATTTGATAGGCACATGAGAGGAAATAATTTTGAGGACTGTGGGGAATGCTGGGACTAAGGGAATGATCCATCAGGTACTGCCACAATCTTGATGGGCCAAATAGCCTCTTTCTGTGCCCGAGCAATTCTATAATTCTACGAAGTCTTGTAGGACAATTTTTCGTAGTCCTTATTTCAATTCTCATTTTTTTCACATTTTAGACCATAAGATATAGGAGCAGAATTGGGCTATTTGGCCCATCAAGTTTGCTCCTTCATTCAATCATGACTGATTTATTTTTCACTCTCAACCCCATTCTCCTGCCTTCTCCCTGTAAGCTTGAATGCCCTTACTAATCAAGAACCGATCAACCTCCACTTTAGATATACCCAATGACTTGGCCTCCACAGCCGTCTGTGGCAATGAATTCCACAGATTCACCATCCACTGGTTAAAGAACTTCCTCCTTATCTCCTCATCTCTGTTCTAAAGGGACGTCCTTTTATTCTGAAGCTGTGCCCTCTCGTCCTAGACTCCCTCACTACTGGAAACATCCTCTCCATGTCCATTCTATCCAGGCCTTTCAATATTCAGAAGGTTTCAATGAGATCCCCATCATCCTTCTAATCTCCAGCGAGTACAGGCTTAAAGCCATCAAACGTTCCTTATATGTTAACCCTTTCATCCCTGGGATCATTCTTGTAAATCTCCTCTGGACCCTCTCCAATACCAGCACATCCTTCCTTAGATATGGGGCCCAAAACTGCTCACAATACTTCAAATGTGGTCTGACCAATGCTTTATAAAGCCTCAGCATTACATCCTTACTTTTATATTCTAGTCCTCTCTAAATGAATGCTAAAATGAACTCCAGCACTTTGTGTGTGTTGCTCTAGGTTCCAGCATTTGCAGAGTCTCTTGTGTTTCCTGGGACTCCCAAGTCCCTTTGCACCTCCAATTTCTGAATTCTCTCCCCATTTAGAAAATAATCTGTGTCCTTCCACCGTGCATTTTATGCATAACCAATTCATTTGCAAAAAAAAAGCCTTTGATTATATTTTGTGCAGGATTTGTAAGTCTGCCTGAATTTTGTTGATAAACCTATTGCTAAAAACTGCAAGTTTGACAAATGAAAATTACCTCTTGTAGAAACCTTCATGCAGTTAACAAAGTGTCAGCAGCTTGCTTGTTCCATAAGTATTCTTTAAATGGAAGGGAAACAGCATTGCTTGAGTGTCAGTTTCTAAAGTGCCTCGCTGAGCATTTGCTTGTTTTTATAAAAGAATGCCTGGTTGCAAAAATGATGCATGAACCGGCAGTATGACAAGTTTGAAAAAGTAGCAACAGCCAAACTTTCCAAAAGCAGCGTTCACAGAGGTTTGGAGAAGATGCAAATTACTCCTTCATTCAATCATGACTGATTTATTTTTCACTCTCAATCCCATTCTCCTGCCTTCTCCCTGTAAGCTTGAATGCCCTTACTAATCAAGAACCGATCAACCTCCGCTTTAGATATACCCAATGACTTGGCCTCCACAGCCGTCTGTGGCAATGAATTCCACAGATTCACCATCCACTGGTTAAAGAACTTCCTCCTTATCTCCTCATCTCTGGGGTTATTCACAAGAGTGAAGAGTGGGAATTAAAGCATACAAAGAGAATGGATGATTTAATTGAAACATGCATTTAGATTAATATTGAATGTGCCAGCATGAAAATTAAAACAAATACATGGAGAATGTGCTTGCATTCATCACTAATGTAGCAAATGATGGAACAAAATTTGTTCTCCAGCTGTTGCAATAAACTTGTGGTGCATTTACATAGCACCAAATTTCAAAAGCAGATTTCAATTAACTTCAAGGGAATAGGTTGTTACCACAGTAAAACTGTTAATTTCACACACAACTTTGGTGCTGGATTTGACAGTGGATTTTTTGTACTATTAGATGTTATTTTACTACTACAATACACTTTTAATTATTTTATTAAAAGATATTACACTCTAACATATCAATGAGCCCAGTAAGTTTCAAGGGAGCATGACCAACAGATGAGCTCAAAGGGAATGCAAGAACCAGGGCCCCGGTGAGTGGATAACAAGCACATGAATTGAGGCCCTGGCAAGTGGATAGGGAACACTGGAAACCCAAGTCCTGGTGAGTGGATGGGGAGTGCAGGAACAGGGGCCCTGGTGAATGGATGGGGAATGCAGGAACAGGGGCCCTGGTGAGTGGATGGGGAATGCAGGAACTGGGACCTGACTGTGGAAATTTCAAATCACCTAGTGAGCCAGAAGCCGAACCATTAGGATTAATAGTCAGATAGTAGATTATCAGAGTTTTGTTGTACATCGCACTTTTAATAGGAGAATAAATTTCTACCCTAGTGTATTTTATAATCTGCTTGTGATTAATAATGAGGGAATGAAAGAGATTAGAGTTGGAAGAATTTGACTAGTAACTGAAATTGTAAAGAAGTAGCTAAAATGACTTAATTGAATGCATGGGGCTGGAGCTTAAAACAATTGTTAGGTCAATTTCTAGTTAAACATATCAAACAGTAAACTTAAGTTAAAGATTTCCTGCTTCACTTCTGCCATCACAATGCAACCAGAATCACAGATATATTTAATTTGTGAACTTCATAAAAGCTCTCTATACAGAATTCATGCCTGAAGCAGTTTCTTTTGTTGATGCAAGTTAGCCCTTTTATCATTGGTTTGTTGTCATTTTGAACCTTTGCTGGGCTATGATACATTTTAACTGGTGTACATTGTCCAGTGTTGACATACAGTCTATTCCGGGGCAGTGCAACACTAGATACACACGTGTGGCGCACTTGAAGACATCCTGTCGACTTGTACAGATGTTCAACATGTATTCCTTGTGGGATACAGAAAAGTGCTCTTGTTTCTCTTAGCTTTTAGTACATGCTTCTTTTGATTAGACCACTTGCTGTGTGGTCTGGGAAACTTCCTGTATCAATTTTAGCCCTTTAGTGGCATTTTGTGTGCATGTTGTTTCATTTTATCATCTTTTCCCTCAAGAGATTTACTCTATCCATTGATTTTGCAGCTCTCTTCTAAAACAAATGGCATTTTATTCTTCTCAACCAGAATGGAAAGTTTGAAATCCTTCCTTCAATCAAGCCACGAACTCAAAAAACTCATCTATTATCAGTCACCTATTCAGGAAAGAATAAATTTCTTTCTTTGTTGTATGCACTATCCAGATAAGATCCTATGTTTTTAGCATATTTAGAGGCACAGGTAAGCAATGTCCTCAACAATCACCAATGACTTCAAGGCATTCCATGAAACTGAGACACAAGAAATTCTGCAGATGCTGGAATCTGGAGCAATACACAAAAAGTGCTGGAGGAACTCAGCAGATCAGGCAGCATCCATGGAGGGAAATAAACAGTCGACGTTTCGGGTCAAGACCCTTCATCAAGTCTAGAAAGGAAGAGGGCAAAAGTCAGAATAAGAAGGTGTGGGGAGGGGGAGGAGTACACACAGGCCGGGGATAGGTGAGTTGAGGAAACTGTGTGTTTTCCTGACCTAACCTGACACTGACAAACAGTCAAACTCAGAAAATGGTGGAAGCACTCAGTGGGTCAGGCTGCATCAGGGGGAAGGGAAACAGTTGATGTTCAGTTCAAGGACCCTTTGTCAGAACCAGAAAAATGAGAAGACAATTGTCTTCTGTTTTAAGTTGCTGAATTGAAGAGACAGCAGTCTGTGATAGTGTGCAGGCCAAAGTTGTCAAGGTATCAATAAAATGAAAAACCAGCAAAGTGATAAAGAAATAGACTGAAACAATGGTAAAATAAGATAAGATATCTTTATTTGTCACATGTACATTGAAACACACAGTGAAATGCAACTTTTGCGTAGAGTATTCTGGGGACAGCCCGCAAGTGTCACCACGCTTCCGGTGCCAACATAGCATGCCCACAACTTCCTAACCTGTATGTCTTTGGAATGTGGGAGGAAACTGGGGCACCCGGAAGAAACCCATGTAGTCACGGGGAGAACGTACAAACTCCTTACAGGCAGTGGCTGGAATTGAACCCGGGTTGCTGGCGCCGTAGTAGCATACCGCTACACTACCATGCCTGCCCACTACTGTGCCTGCCCTGTGGTGCAACCACATCTGTGAAAAATGAAAAAAAAATGAAAGAGGGAGGTTTACCGGAAATTGTTAAACTCTGATTTAAGTCCTGAGGGTTGTAACATATCACGATGGAAGACAGGAGGCTGTTCCTTGAGCTTACATTGGACATTGTTAGAACAATACAAAAAGGTCAATGACAGAGAGGTCAGAGTGGGAGTGGGACAAAATTAAAGCAACAGGTGTCTGGAAGCTCATAGTTACACTTGCAGACTGAACTGAGGTCTTCTGCAAAGCATTACCAAATCTACATTTGGTTTCCCCATTGTGAAGAGACCACATAGTGAGCAACAAAAGCTGTTCACTAAACCTGAAGAAGTGCAAGTGAATCACTGCTTCACCTGGAAGAACTGCTTGAGTGTCTGGATGATAGGAAGGGAAGAAATGTAGGTGTTACATCACTTGTTTAATTTGGATAAGTGCAAGATGTTGCATTGCGGGAAGACAAATCAAAGTAGAACTTTCACAGTGAACAGTTGGGCCCTGGCGAGTGTTGTAGAACAGAGGGACCGAGGAGTACAAGTACATGTTTCCCTGGAAGTGGTGTCACAGGTAGACAGGGTGGCGAAGAAGGCTTTTGGCAATGCTGGCCTTCATCAGTCAGAGCATTAAGTATAGAAATTGGGATGTTATTTTGCAGTTGTACAAGACATTGGTGAGGCTGAGTTTGGAATGTGGAGTTCAGTTTTGGTCACCCTGCTATAGGAAAAATGTCAATAAAGCTGGAAAGAGATTTATGATTATATTGCTGGGACCTGAGGGACTGAGTTATGGAGAGACCTTGAGCAGGTAGGGGCTTTATTCATTGGAGCATGGGAGAATGAGAGGTGATATTATTAAAATGTGTAAAATCATGAGGGGCATAGGCAGGGTAAATGCACACAGTCTTTTTGCAGGGTTGGGGAATCAAGAACTGAGGGGAGAGATATAAGAGGAATCTAAGGGGCAACTTTTTCACCCAAAGGGTGGTTTTTATATGGAATGAGCTGCCAGAGGAAGTGATTGAGGCAGGTTCATTAACAACATTTAAAAGACACTTGGACAGGTACATGAATAGGAAAGGTTCAGAGGGAAATGGGCCAAATGCGGGCAAATAGGATTAGCTTAGATGGGAACCTTGGCCACTAAGAATGTGGGCTGAAAGGCCTGTTTCTGTGCTGTATGACTCTATGGCACTTGCTGTTGCATGGGAAAATACCATGAAAGTGGGCATAACAATCAAAAAAAAAACTCCAGATGCTGAAAACTGGGAAAAAAACAGAAAATGCCAGAAAAGCTCAGCAGGTCAGGCAGCATCTGTGGAGAGAGAACCAGTGGAAGGTCTAATACCCTTTCCAGTGAAGAGGGCAGTGGGTGATGGAGTTGAAAGAGTGGAAGAGTGCTGAAAGGGGAGAGGAGGGATGATGGAATCCCATTGAAGGTAGCAGAAATGATGAAGGAAACTAATCTTCCAGAAGAAAGAGGTTGCAGAGGGTTGTCGACTCCGCCAGCTCCATCACAGGCACAACCCTCCTGGCCATCAAGGGTGTCTTCAAGAGGCGGTGCTTCATGAAAGTGGCTTCCATCATTAAGGACCCTCACCATCCGGGACATGCCCTCTTCTCGTTACTGCCATCAGGGAGGAGTTACAGGAGCCTGCAGACCCACACTCAACGTTTCAGTAGCAGCTTCTTCCCCTCCGCCATCAGACTTCTGAACGATCCATGAACCCATGAACAATACCTTGTTCTTCCTCTTTTGCACTATTTATTTATTTTTGTAACTTAAGTAATTTTTATGTCTTGCACTGTATTGCTGCCGCAAAGCAACAAATTTCATGACATATGTTAGTGATAATAAACCTGATTCTGATTTTGATTCTATTCATTTACTTTAATTCTGTGTCCAACTCATGACCCCTCTGCCTTTAATCTATGCTGTTATAACGATGCCCAGCATAAGCTTGAGGAACAGCACTCATCTTTTGATTAAGCACACTACAATCCATTGGACTTAGTTCTGAGTTTAACATTTTCAATTAACCTTATGTTTTGCAGATATAGTGGTACCTTTGTTTCAATTCATTGTTTCAATTTGTTTCTATCATTTTATTCCAACTTCCCCTTTTAAAACAATTGCTACCTTGAGAATGCTCTTTCCTCTGTTCCCTGCACTTCTTGCCTCTGCAACTTAAAACACATTTGTCTCCTTGCAGTTTCAGTTCTGAAGAAGGGCTCTTGACCCTACATGTCAACTCTGTTTCTCTCCCGAGAGATGCTGATCATTTCCAGCACTCTCTGTTTTTGTTTCGGGCTTCCAGTATCTGCAGTTTTTTGCTCCAACTCCTGATTCCCAGTCACCTGGGGGGTAACGTCTTGTTAGTCAGACTTCAATCAGTGAAAAACTTCCCTTCTCATTTCTGGCTCTTGCCCTGCATAATTGGAAAGATTCTTCTGCCAATTCCCCCTTCCTGTCTGTCTACTCAAGTATCCCTTCCCCTTCCTCTCCATCTTACTTAACTTCCTGTGTTACCTTAACCCTCAGTGCTGCAGAAGACTGCTTTGGACATTCTCTGAACTCTTGCCAGTCATGGTTTCTTTCTATGTCTGGATCAGTAAAAGAAAAATAATAGAAGGCGACTCATTGAACTTACATTCATTCCTACCATGTGTTGTGCATTATATTTCAATGCCTGTTGTTGTATAATTCTTTGACATGCTGTATTCCACATTTTTGTCTGTACCTTTTGCCAGTATATAAATGAGTCACAGCCCTGCATGAGGCTACTCTATTTTCAAAAATAAGTTGCTTCAAAGTGTCCATACATGGCTGTATTTTGACTTGGAAAAAAATAGTCTGTATTTTTCCAATCGACCTCAGCTAACTGGAAGTAGGGTGGTTTGGGAGGAGAATTCACCCCTCCCATCATTATAAATTAGGCAAAATGTTGGTTTCGTGAGTAAAAAATCTGGTGCTGTTTCAAGATGTAACAGCCGACTTTTCCATTTTTCCCAGACTCTTTTTACCCCTCTGAGGTAAAGACAACTTTATTAAAACTGTCTACACAGAGTACAAGAGACCTATGAAGTTTTCTTGTAGGAGTCCCTGTAGTAGAAAAGGTTCTCTTTGGCATTTACTGCTTCCAGCGGGAGTTTACCAGTGAAAATAGGATAAGGTATTAATTACTGTCAATACCACCTCCACTAATCAATGCAATAAGGAGTTTGATAAGTTTACAAAACCAAAGCAGGATAAATGTGCCAACGCATTGTATTAATGGTGCCATAAATGCAGTGTACCCTAATTGTTATCACTCTTCCACACCTTATTAATTTGTTTCCTGCCTTTCGCTTTTTCCCCTTTAGTTAGTAGTGTGCATGTATCATTCAAAAGCATAGTCAGTGAGATAGCCGTGGAGAGCTATGGAACAAAAACAAGCCCTCCACTTACTGAATCTGTGCTGACTATCAACCACCCATTTACATTAATCTTACATTAATCCAATTGTTTTTATTCTACCCATTTTCTAATCAGCTCTCCCTAGATTCTACCATTAATCTACATGCTAGAGGCAAGTTACAGTGGCCAATTAACCAACCAGCCTGAATGCCTTTGGGACATGGGAGGAAACTGGAGCACCTGGAGGAACCCGGAGCACCTGGAGGAACCCACACACTCACAAGGAGAACACACAAACTCCACACAGACAGCATCAAAGAATGGAACCCGGCTCTCTGGCACTGCAAAGCAATGGCTCTACTAGCTATGCCACTGTGCTGCACTTGTCTTATGAGGTTAGGTTGAATAAGCTAGGCCTTTTCTCTCTGTATAGAAGGAGGATGAGAGGTGACTTGATAGAGGTGTACAAGATGATAAGAGGCATAAATCGAGTGGACAGAGACTTTTTCCCAGAGTGACAATGGCTAACACCAGGGGGCATCATTTTAAGGTGATTGGAGGAAGATGTAAGAGGTTTTTTACACAGAGAGTGGTGGATGCATGGAACGCACTGCCAGCAGAGGTTGTTGGGGCAGATATATTAGGGACATTTGTGGGACTCTTAGATAGACACATGAATGATAGAGAAATGGAGGGCTATGTGAGAGGGAAGGGTTAGATAGATCTTAGAGCAGGATAAAATGTTGGCACAACATTGTGGGCTGAAGGGCCTGTACTGTGCTGTAATGTTCTATGTTCTAAAAGTCTGGTCATTGATAACACTGCTTCTTGCGGGAACTTGCTGTGTGCAATCCAGTCATAGTCATAGTGTGACACAGTACGGAAACAGACTCCTCTGACTCAGGAGATCACACCAACTACCGAGAAATTAGTTATACTAATCCTACAGCAATTGTTTCTTCATCTGTATTTTACAAAAATTAAACCCAAAATCATATTTTAATCTAATGCGGTTGCAAGCCATTTTAAGAATTCTGTTCTTAAGTCTAAAGTCACAGTGGGATTTTTTCCATCAGGCAGAGTGACTGTAACCTGGTTCAATCCTGACCTCTGGGCTATCTGTTGGCACCTTCTCCTTGTGACAATGCTGGGTGTCCTTCAGGTCCTCAAGTTTCCTCTCACATCCCAAAGTTGTGCAGGTTTTATAGACTACTTGGTTACTGTGACTTGCTCCCAGTGTGTAGGTGAGTGGTAGAATCTGGGAGGAGTTGATGGGAATGTGGAGAGAATAAAATGGGATTAGTGTAGGATTTGTATAAATGGGAGATCAATGGTTGATGTGGACTCAGTGATCCAAAGGTTCTAGTTCCATGCTGAATGATTCTATGACTCTACAACTTTCTTGAAAGATACTTCCCTGCCTCTAAGATCCTTTCTCAGTTTTCTGGATAAGGGTGCTCATTTAATAGCATGAGAAATAAACGCAGGAGTGGTCAAAGTTGTGCCTTGAGCCTGCTCCATCATTCAAGAAGATCATAGCTGATCTGATCCTTGGCCTCAGCTCCACTCCCCTGTGTGATCTCCATAACCTTTGGTTTCCCCTTAAGACCAAAGTTCTGTCTCTCTCTGCCTCAGTATACAATGACTCAGCCTTCACTGCTCTCTGCGGTAGTGAATTCCAAAGATTCATGACCCTCTGAAGGTAATGTATATGCTCCTGTGGCTTACTGATTTGTGGTGAAGCAACATGCAGTGTGGAGAGAAAAACGTGGCAAACTTAAAGAGTTCTAAAGCTGTGTTTGGTTTATTCCTGGTTCTTTATAGACTCTTCACATGTATATGAGACATGATGTCACTTAGTTACTTATGGTCCATTGTTTCTCTCTCTCTAACAGAAAAGAAACAGTTCAAAAGATATGCAAATTTACAAGTTTAATCAATTCAGTAGTTTTCACAATCTCTTTGATCTTTGTAACTTTAATGTCGATGCTTGTGTTGAGCATAGAAACTCAATACCTGTTGTTTGGGCAGCGTACATCTCTGGAGTCATTGAATGTGTAACTGCTTGATACTACTGTTCAGCCATCTTCTGACTCAACTCTTCTTTAACAATTGGGGAATCACTTCAATTGAGAAGCATAGATCAAACCTGCAAACTAAAATAAAGACAGAAGATGCTGGAAACACTCAGCAGGTCAGGAATCATCTGTGGAAAGAGAAGCAGAGTTAATATTTCATATCAAAGACCTTTCATCAAAACTCAATTATCAAAACTGGGATCTTCCTTTCTGTTTTCTTTAATACCTTGCACCGAGAGCAGCTGGTATGAACCTTTCTGAATTCCTCACCTACTCTTCTAAGATAACTTTTGGAACTATATATCTCACAATCTCTTTCTCATTGTCAACTTGCCTGAAGGTTTCAGCACACTAACTTTCTTGTGGGATCTAAATCCCCTCTCTATACATTATTTAGAAGACAGAACAGTACAGCAAAGGAACAGGCCCTTTGGCCCATCAGGTTACGCCAAACTAATTAAACTAATAATTAAGCGCCTAACTAAACTAATTCCTTATGCTGCACAATGTCCATATCCCTCCATTCTCTGCACATTCATGTGCCTATCTAAGAGCCTCTTAAACGCCTCCATCATATTTGCCTCCATTACCACCCCTGGCAGCACATTCCTGACGCCCACCACTCTCTGTGTAAAAAAACTTACCCTGCACATCTCCTTTAAACTTACCCTGCTCTCTCCTTAAATACATGCCCTCTAGTATTAGACATTTCAACACTGGGAAAAAAATACCGACTCTCTCTATGCCTCTCACAATTTTATAAACTTCTAGCAGGTCTCCCCTCAGCCTCCGCCGCTCCAGAGAAAACAACCCAAGTTTGTCTAACCTCTCCTTATAGCACATGCCCTCTAATCCAGGCAGCATCCTGGTAAACCTCTTCTGTACTCTCTCCAGAGCCTCCAAATCCTTCTTATAATGGGGTGACCAGAATTAAATGCAATACTCCAGATGCAGGCTGACCAGAATTTTATAAAGCTCCAACGTAACTTCCTGACTCTTGAACTCAGTGCCTCGACTAATAAAGGCAAGCATGTCGTATGTCTTCTTTACTGCTCTATCAACCTGTGCAGCCACTTTCAGGGAGCTATAGAGTTGGACCCCCAAGAACCTCTGTACATCAGCACTGTTAAGGATCCTGTCATTAACTGTGTACTTTGCCTTTATACTTGATCTCCTAAAGTGCATTTGTTGGTGTTTGTTTTGCTTCAGCTGCCTTCCTTTCACATCTCCTTCCAGATTCAGCCGAAACGCAGACACAAATTTTGTCTTCTGTGCATCAGTACTTCTGCAAGAGTCTATTCTGTTATGGATTGTAGCATCGATCTGTAACTCAGGAGAAAATCTGTGTCAATGGTTCAGACTAAGACATTTACATGACTTGCTTCTTTAGTGCCTCTTTCGTGTATGTACTGAGTTTCCCTGAGGTTCGATGATAAGGAGATGTGAAGCAATGTATAATCCCAGTTTGTTTTACAAACTGTTCTAATTGAAATGATTGAAATCGTGGACCAATATTCAATGCAATCTCTTCAGGAAAATCACGTATCATGAAAATAGAATTGAATTCTTCAGTAGACCATTCAGCTTCAGTTCACGACCCCACATGCTTTAGCTCAAATCCATTTTGAATGGCTGGGAAGCTGTCTATACCTTCACACAGAAGTTGATTTAGACCACACAAGTGACCTCTCTGGGTCACTTTCACATTTGGTGTGGTGCTCTCAGTGGCTGTAATCTGCAGTCATGACAGATGGTATTGGTATTGGTATTGGTTTATTATTGTCACTTGTAACGAGGTACAGTGAAAAACTTGTCTTGCATACCGATCGTACAGATCAATTCATTACACAATGGATTGAGGTAGTACAGGGTAAAAACAATAACAGAATACAGAGTAAAGTATCACAGCCACAGGGAAGTGCATTGTAGACAGACAATAAGGTGCCAGGTCAAACAAGATAGATTGTGAGGTCAAGAGTCCATCTCATCATATAAGAGAACCATTCAATAGTCTTATCACTGTGGGATAGAAGCTGTCCTTGAGCCTGGTGGTATGTGCCCTCAGGCTCCTGTATCTTCTGCCTGATGGGAGAGGAGAGAAGAGAGAATGACCAGGGTGGGTGGGGTCTTTGATTATGCTGGCTGCTTCACCAAGGCAGCGAGAGGTATAGATAGAGTCCATGGAGGGGAGGCTGGTTTCTGTGATGCGCTGGGCTGTATCCACAACTCTCTGTAGTTTCTTGCAGTCCTGGGCAGAGCAGTTGCCATACCCAGCCATGATGCATCCAGGTAGGATGCTTTCTATGGTGCATCGATAAAAGTTGGTGAGTGTCAAAGAGAACATGCCAAACATTGTTACCGTCCTGAGGAAGTAGAGACACTGGTGAGCTTTCTTGGCCATGTCATCTGCTGGATAGCACTTCCATAGAGTCATAGAGTCACACGGCATGGAAACAGGCCCTTCAGCCCAACTCGTCCATGCCGACTAAGATGCCCATCTAAGCTAGTCCCATTTGCCACCAGATCATTGTCAATGCAGACCAATGGATAAAGCTTAGAACCACTGCTTTCAGATTAGCAGTGTTCTGAATGTAGTCCTTTAATTACTCTGACGGTCTTTACATGTAACTATTTTGTGATCTTGTGTGGCCCTAATAAGTGGGCAACTGATAATATCCATGATAGAAAGGCTTTATATTTGGATTCATATGTCTGATTTAGTCCAATTCCTCAAATTATACTCATTTACTAACTTGAATCATGGAAAGTTCTGCATCAATCTCATTCTCTTCACCATTCTTCTACTACTTGTGGGTGTTCATCACACTTTCAGTGTCTGTATTAGCATTTTCATAATGCAATCTTGATAAGGTGTCTGGCGTAACTTTCTGTCAGAATGAGAATCAGAATCAGGTTTATTATCACTGACATATGCTGTGAAATTTGTTGTTTTGCGGTAACAGTACAGTGCAAGACATAAAAATTACTATGTTACAAAAATAGGTAAATAGTGCAAAAGAAGAAGTTCAATATTCAATATCCTAATCATATTGGAGTTAGAGGATGGACCAGGGCTAGATTCTTGAGATCAGCATTGTGAGCATTGTGAGTCTGGGTTAAGGAATGATGAACAACCTATTGTGGTCAGTGACCAATGTGAATGGTTAGCCTAACAAGAACTGGAGATGCTTTGTGATTCCAAATATTATTCCCATTTACCTTCTTTGTGCAGTTTCACTAGCTTTTTGTTTGAGGTTCTCAGATTGTGCACACGTGTACAACAATTCATACATGATCATTTACATCATGCAGCAACGGCATATTTATTCATGGATGCCACACAGAGAAGAAATTCCTTATCATCTCAGTCTTGAGTGGTCAACTCCTTTCCTGAGAACATGCCTGCTGGTTATAGACTTCCCCAACAATCAAAGGATCTATCCTGTCAAGACTCATGAGAATCTTAATGCTTCACTGAGGTCACACTCCTTTCTCTAAACTCCAGAGTGCAGAGGTCTATCCGTTTCCATCTTTTCCTCATATGATGACATCCTCACCTCAGGAGTGAAAGCAAAGAATCCTGAACTGCCTCCAAGGCTAGTATATCCTTCCTTAAATAAGTATGTCAAATCTGTACATTGTATTCCAGGTGTGATCTTACTAAGCCTTATTTGGTTATAGAAACACTTCCTTACTAATTGTACCCTATTCTACCTTGTGATAAAGGTCAATTTTTCATTACATTCTTAATAACTTGCTGGACCTTCACTCTAACTCTCTATATTTCTTGTATGAATACCAACATTTAAAAATGTCACATTTTTAAAGTTGCACTTTGCTTTTCTATTCTTCCTACTAAAGTGGAGAACCTCACATTTCTCATTATATTTGGTCTGCTATCTTTTTGTTTTCACTCAGTTAACCTGCATAGAACATAGAACACAGATCATTACAGCACAGTGCAGGCCCTTCAGCTCACAATGTTGTGCCAACGTTCTATCCTGCTCTGACATCTATTTAACACTTCCCTCCTACATAGCCCTCCATTTTTCTATTACTCATGTGGCTATCTAAGAGTGTCTTAAATGTCCCTAACATATCTGCCTCCACCACCTCTGTCAGCAGTGTGTTCCACACACCCTCCACTCCCCATGTAAAAAGCTTGCCTCTGACATCCCCCTATACTTTCCTCCAATCACCTTAAAATTGTGCCCCCTCATTTGAGCCACTTTCGCCCTGGGAAAAAGTCTCTGACCGTCCACTCGATCTGTGCCTCTTATCATCTCGTACGCCTCTATTGAGTCACCTCTCATCCTCCTTCTCTCCAAAGAAAAGAGCCCTAGCTCACTCAACCTATCTTCATAAGACAAATATATCCCTTTGCAGGCTTGTTATGTCCTATTCACAATCTATTTTCCCACCAATGATTGAGTCACCAGCAAATTTGGATGCAATGTACTCAGTATCTTCTAAGTAATTAATATGGATTTTAAACAGCTGAAACCTGAGTTGTGATTCCTAATGCATCCACAAGTTACAGTTTCCAAATTTGAAAATACGCTGGTTATCCCCTTTATTTCTGCCAGCAATCTGGAACCAACCAATGGTCCTGGGGAAGATGCATGTCATTCCACAGTGAAGAATAAGACTGCAGTGCAAGACCTGAGGAGATTACTTGCACCTAAGCATCTCATGCAGATTAAGAAGTCGTTGCTGAATACTGTGGATGACTCAGAGAATGAGTTGGATGAAGCAACAAAGTGCACATATTCAGTAGCAAGAATGCTGGGTGGAGGAGTAACGTTAAACATACATCAAACCACACTGCACAGGTTTGGTCTCTTTTGCGAAAAGAACATGGAAGCAGTGGAAAAAAAGAGATAAGTAAAATTTACAGAGATGATGCGAAAACCATGAAAATACAAATAAAGTTGAAATGGCTGGGATTCTCTGCTTCAGGAAAATGATGACCTGAAAGAAGCTTTGGAAGTTTTGAAAGGACTTGCTTAGAAAGTCAAAGTGAAAATGTTCCATTCAAGAGGAATCCAGAATATACAACGGTCACTTATAAATCCAAGTCAAAATTCTGAATGAATTTCTTCGTCCAAATAGCATTGCAGATGTGAAACCAAATAACACGAGGAATAGTTGTGCTAAACATGGGAAATGGTAGCTGAGTGGTTAAGTTATTGGACCAGGTCCCAGAGGCATGGATCATTGACTGGGAGATGTGGATTCAGGTTCCATGATGGCTTCTGGGGAATTTAATTTCAGTTAATTAAATACATCAGGTCTGAAAAGCTAGTGTCAGTAATGTTGATTCTGGGTTGTTGTAAACACTCATGAATACTCATGAATGTTCTTCCAGGAATACAATCTGCCAAACCTACCAATGAGGTTAACTCATATCTACATTCGTTTTTCAGGATGACCTTTACCTGTAAATAAATAAGAAGAAATAAGTATGGATGCATTTAAGGGAAGTGTACGCGGAAGAAGAGAACAGATAGAAAAGCAAAAAAAACACACAGATGTTGGAAATCTGAAATAAAAACAGAAAATGCTGGAAATACCCAATAGGTCAGGCAGCATCTTTGAAGAGAGAAACAGTTATCTATTCAGGTTGATGAACAATCTTTGGAATCTTTCTGATAAAAGGCCATCAACCTGAAACATTATCTCTCTTTCTCTCTCCATAGATGCTACCTGATCTGCTAAATATTTCCAGCATTTTCTGTTCTTATTAAAAGAATAGAAACTGTGAGAGGAAATAACACAGAGAGAGGTTTGTTTGCTTGTTAAAGTCTGTACAAAGCCACACTGACTGCCTTTTGTGCATTCCAAGAACTATTGTGATAACCACATTACAAGGGCAGGGTCAGGGGTTGGGATGGAGCTCATTCGTTATTGACTTTGTTTTATTTCATTTGGATCTACAAAAACAGCTTACATCACCCATCAGTTCACCTTTCAATTGCTTGAATGTTTGCAGCATGTATGGGCCTGTGCAGCAGACCTCCTGGCCCTGCTTGCCACAGTTGAGGCTCCAGTCTGCCAGTGTCACTTTGCAAAACTGCCACGTTACACCTCACAAAGTTTTGTGTTCAGCACATTCCACATGAACCAACTGGTGTGGTTTATGCTGATAGTTTTATTGGACAATTGTTTTCAAGCACCTTTGAGTAAGTTGGCAGGCACTGCACAGGCGAGTTGCCTCTAGACACAAGCCCAACCATCAATTATCATTAATTTGAATCTGTGATATGTTGAGTGAAGTATTGACAGAAAAAGCTGCAGCCATGAAGTAATACGCAATTGAGAGTTTTATTCTCTCTCTCTGAAATCCACAGATAACATAACTTTATAGCAACAGTAATTCTAAACTTGCTTCAGTCTGAATACAATATTGAGTTACAAAGCATGGACCCGTTTTCATAAAGCTTTAGGTTTTGAATTTCATTTGCTAAACACAATCTTTATCACACTGTCTTTTTACTGTGTTTATTAAGCCCTTTAATTGCAAGAAGTGATTTTTAAAGTGATGCAACTCTTAATCCATTGAACTTTTTTAATCTTCTGATCTGGCTCTCTTCAGTCCTGGAAGTGATTTTCTTTTCTTTTTCGTTCCTTTTCCCTTCTCAGACAAAATTGGCTAGAACTAACAAACCTTTGTATTTATATAAGGGCAGGTGTATGAAGATTGCTTGGAGTGAGTAACTTTCTAAATTAATCTCCAGAACACCAATGTAATATCCATTGGTTGAACTTGGTGCCTCTCCATCAGGGAATAATTAAGGTCAGCAACTCATTTTTTTTGAGACTTTAGAGATACTTGACTATTCATCACCACGGCACAAAGTATAGAAGACTTCCATTGTACTGGGCCTCTCTGCTCTCTGAGTGAAAAATGAGAAAGGACAGAGCCAAGAAATGGAAAATGAGATTGCTGGTCTCGGAAAAGCATAATGATTAGTGTGAAAAATGGAATTTGAAAGGAGAAACAGAAAAGGAGAGAGAAAAGCATGAAAATGTAAATGCTGCAGTCAGGATCAGAGAGAAAACTTGCTAAATCCCAATTTATGTTTAAATAATATCCTCATTGTGAAACTATTTTAAGAGAGTACCAGAGGGCTTCACACAACTGCTTAATTAACTGCAGTTACAATTGCTATTATGACACCAATCACACACACAAACACTGCAGTAGTCTCAGTATAGCTCCAGGGTGGCTGCTTCCAAAATTAAAAAGAAAACTTTCTTAATTCATTAGCATATTATTTTAAATGGGTGAAAATGATACAATATATACGCATAAATTTTGATTGCTGTAGAACATTAATTCATGGAGTCATTGGAAGAGATTTACAATAAAACTTACAATTCAGAAATCTATAAGTAATTCTGGAGAACACTGCTGTTAAATGAGGGCTCAGCTAAACCGTCCAACAAATAAAATCTGACATTTAAATACATCTAAGCTATTTAGCAGGTAATTGCTGCTAAAACTGTGTTACATGCTACATCACTCACAACATGTAGGCTCCAACCTTAGTGCTGTATGATCATGGTTTTTATATCTCAGTGCTGAGTGCATTTTACTGCTGCCCTGGCAAATATTGTGTTGGATGTCAATAGTTCTGCTGCCAGTGAAATGACTGATTTATGATCAGGACAGATTTTGGATGCATCACGTCAAATATTTAGATATACCCCTTGTTTTCAGATCCCTTTCACTAGATTCACATTCTTGCTATTCACATAGATGACCAGAGTCCCCACACCAGTGGAAAAATAAATGGTCTGAAATGTTTAATGTAGTGTACATAAATTAATAATATGTATGTATGACCTGCACAGACAAATGAACATCTGTGCAGTCTATTAAGTTGGTTGAGTAAACCATGTTTGAGCATATCTTTACATCTATACACTTCATCGTATGGTTAGCAGTAAAAAAAATGTGTGCGCATGTGATGCAAATTGGTGACAGAAATGCAACATGGCAATAGTAAAGTAATAAGAAAAATGTCTTTGATTCAGTTGTCAAGGGTGAATGAACAAGAGTGAGTATAGAAGCCAGTGATCATTTGTTTTAACTTCCACCTCATACAGAGATTAGTCTAAACCCATGGTAAACACTGTGTTGTGAGAAGCAATAACAATCGGGTAAACAGCAAAGGAAAATTTAGAACATCGACCACAATGGTTTTCAGGCAGAAACTGTGAGAGTGTGAAGTGGACACAAAGGCCGGATATATTAGATGCCTTGGTGTGTATAGTGTGTATCAACTGAACCTTTCAATTTACACATAGAAGGCATAGAAATGTTCACTGGGGCAAATAACAAAATGGAAATTGATGGTAATGGGGATAATGATTTATGGAGACAAAAGAAAGCTGTTCTAACCGATATATGTTCCAAAACACTGAGAATGATAGTAAATCTTATGAAAAGCCATAGAATGTAAATGGTGTTTCATTCAGTAAAGTGGTATAAAAGTTACAGGATCAATTCAGATTCAGATCCTAAACCATTGGAAGTTATGCAGAGGTACAAATTAGGAAACAGGAATCAGATGTCAGATGAAACAGTGAGTATATCATCTCAATTAAGTACTTGTCTTGACACAACCTCTGCCGGCTTTTCAGGTTGCATGCTAATGAACAGAACTGTGGATTAATTGATTGGCAAATTCAATCAAGAGCGCAACGTTTGATCTTTTATGCTAAATTATAATGTCCATAGAGATGGCTTTCAGGAATGCAATAGCAGTTTATAATCACAGAGCGATAACGAAGTCCACAGTTCAGAAGTTGCATCCAAAGACTGTAGATGAAACTGTTGTGAATAACCACTACAGATGCAACAGAAGCCATCTATCATGTACTAGTCAATTCAAAAAGGCAAAATGTTTTAATGACCAGATAAAAAAGTACATTGCCTCAGCAGGCAAGTCTAAGACCAAAGTACTCAACTAAATTAATTCCAGCAATATGATTTATTTACTTAAGAAATATTTTCACAACAAGAAGCTACAATAAGGGAGTCTCCCCAGATTAAAGACAATATAAACACTGGAGACACAAGGAATTCTGCAGATGCTGGAATCTGGAGCAACACACCCAAAATGCTGGAGGAACTCAGCAGGTTAGGCAGCATCTATCGAGGGAAATAAAAAGTCGACATTTCGGGTCGAGACCCTTCATCAGGACTAGAAAGGAAGAGGGCAGAAGCCAGAATAAAAAAGGTAGGGGGAGACGCACAGGCAGATGATAGGTGAGTCCAGCTGAGAGGGGGTAGGTAGGTGGGTGGGGGAGGGGCGATTAAAGGGAACGATGTAAGAAGATGAGCGGTGATAAGTAGAAAAAGCAAAGGGCTGAAGCAGGACGAATCCGGTAGGGGAGGACATTAGGCCATGGAATAAAGGGAAGGAGGTGGGAAAATGGAGAATTGGGATAATTTATAGCACCAGTGCCAAAGATGGAAAACAAGACAACTTGAAGATAAAAGTATGGTTGAATGGTCAGTGCATAATGTGGTAGTAGATTGTTCAATCATGGGCAAGGACTCATTTCAAAGTTACTTCAGCCAGGTACAACTGATGAAGGGTCTAGTGAATTTGAGGAATGTATTCAGTGAAGCATTGAAGACTTTAAGCCAGGGAATTGTTTAATGCATCACAATGGTCTGTAAATAGAACTACCAATATTTGTAATTGATTATACCATTTAACCAACATTGATAGGCAAATATTCACTAGAAAATTGAAACTAAATGTGAACAGCATGATGCTTCAAAATTATGCTTTGACATACTGCTTTGAAAGTATGCAGAAATATTCAAGGAAATCTACATGGATATTATAGTCAACTATGCTCATATCCATATCAAGCCAGATGTAAAACCAATCCACTCTGACTTTCAATTCGTCCCATGTATTTTGAAGAACCAGGTGAAGGAAAAGTTTGATATGTATGCAATAAAATGAAGCTTGAGTAAAGACAAGCCAGACTGTAGTCTTTCCTAAAGCAGACAAAACTGCTGAATTATGTGATGACTGCAAGGTGCTATTTAACCAAATAGATGATGATCAATAGAGTTAGAAGGAGTTCAAGTTTTCACCAAAATAGATCTTTTACAGGAATTTGCTCAGTTGGATGTAGATAAAACAAGTCAAAAATTCAGAGAGGAGGTTCACCAGGTTGATTCCGGAGATGAGGGGATTAGCCTATGAGGAGAGATTGAGTCGCTTGGGACTATACTCACTGGAATTCAGAAGGATGAGAGGGGATCTTATAGAAACATATAAAATTAGGAAAGGAATAAATAAGATAGAGGCAGGAAGGTTGTCTTCACGAGGAAGTGAGACTAGAACTAAGGGACCTAGCCTCAAGATTCGGGGGAATAGATTTAGGATGGAGATGAGGAGAAACTGCTTTTCCCAGAGAGTAGTGAATCTGTGGAATTCTCTGCCCAGGGAAGCAGTAGAGGCTGCCTCATTAAATATTTTTAAGACACAGTTAGATAGATTTTTGCATGGTAGGGGAATTAAGGGTTATGGGGAAAAGGCAGGTCGGTGGATCTGAGGCCACGGCCAGATCTTATTGAATGGTGGAGCAGGTTTGACAGACTAGATGGCCTACTCCTGCTCCTATTTCTTAAAAATATTTGACAAATAACATACTAGAGGTCTTTATCCATACATAAAATTACCTGATGGTGTGAATCTGTCACCAATGATCTTGCAAGCTACTATGGACATGTTACTACAAGGTACAGTTCACGATTTAAAGGAAATCTTTGAATATTAGAAGTGTTGAATGAGCAGGATGATAAGTCCAAAACAGGCAAGTGTGCATTTGAACACAAAGTAGTTTATCTTGGGTTTAAACCTGGACGCAAGTGGATTGTATGAAAAAATAGTCCTAATTATGAAGGCAAGGAAACCTTAAAACAATGGTGAACTGAAGTACTTCCAACCAGTTACAGTTCTCTGTTAAATTGTTGACATATCTTCCAACAGTAGGAACAGCACTAAATCAGTTCCTGAAGAAAGGTAACAAGTTGAATTGGAGCAAGTAATAACAAAAGGTTTATGACTTTTGTAAGAAGGTTCTGAGATGCGAGTCCTTGTTAATTCACCAAGATTCAAAAGGGTATTAAAACTCGCAGGTGATGCTTTGAGTCAGGAGTTAGGTAATGGAAAAAAGACAACAAAAGCAATTACTTGTGTATCATGTACATTAACAAAGAGTGAGAAGAATATGCTTAAATTGAGAAAGAGGCATTTTTAAGAATTCAAGGTCCTGAGTTAGCAATGTTGACAATGGCTGCATTGAGGATGTAATAATGGCTTATCTCACCATGATTGCATAATCAAATATAAAAGCTCAAAACAAAATGCTATTGCGGATGTATTATCAAGGATGCCACGTGAGAATTCAGGGTTAGAGTTTGAAAGCATGATCTTTATATTGAAAATAGTGAAAATGATTTTCTAACTGCAATAACAAAAATAGCTGAGTAGACATAAAAGATATGATTTCAGAAAATGAGGCATTCAGAAATGCAATGTGGAAATCTTGTTTGAAGTATGTGATACAGAGATAACTTGTGAAAATAGGAGATACAATTAGACGTGCACATTTAAATCACTTATATCCATTAAGAGATATACAAAGGAATATCAAGCAATCATGTGATTATGATGATGAAGTTGATTCAATGGAGACTGTGGAAGAAATAACACAAGACTTTACTGAACTGAAAGAAGCAGACACTGATCCTCAAATCAAGAAATGGATAGAATGTCAATAACACAATTTAAGAAGATCAACGAGCTTCAGAAAACCTGTGAATAGGTCACTGACATAAAGCAGTTACTGCTGATTGAAAGATATCTGATAAATTAAGAATGTGTTGATTATGGAAAATGTATTTCTACAAATGGTGTATTTTGATCACTTCATTGAATAAGATAAATAAACGTAACTGATGTTACAGAGATGAAAACATCTGTGATCTAAGTTTAATGGATATCTTCATATTATTCCACAACATGAATTACAAGTGGAAATATCAATTGTATGTTTAGGCACCAGAGATACATGTGCAGAGAAGCTGTGGTGAGGATTGAACTTGACTAGTTTCCTCTCCCTTCTTCTTTGTTTTGCTGGTATACTATTCCACATATCCTCCAGTGCCTGAACCAAACATCTATTCTTCATATGTGAACTTGGGCAACTGATTATTTTGACAAGGCTTCAGAGCCCAACCCAAACCATTTCTCAGCTCATGGCCACACACAGACACGTTGAAGGAAAGGCCCCTGGATATAGAAGAGGAGTGAGCAATGTTCCCTTGTTTATCTTCTCTCTCCTAGGGTCATTGAGACTGGTTCCAATTCTTCCATTGATAGTGCATAAAATCAATTGAACATTGATCAAAAATCGAGCCAAAAGCACTTTAGAAAAAATGTCATATTTTCATTATTATCCGACAAAAATAGGGCGTTAAATAGACTGGAACGCCAATTTACTGCAGGTCAAGCAGATCCACTACTTGTCAGTGTCATGTTACCAGAAAACAAAACACCCAACCTGCAGATCTCCATTCCAGCACCTCTTTTATGCATCAATAAAAGCTTGGTAAACCAGGCAGAACCACCTACCTAGATTGCTACTGCATAAGATATGGCATATGATGTGTGCTGGGGTGAAATTAAAAGACAAACAAAACTGCTGGATATCTGAAACAGGAAGGTTCTGAAGAAAGGTCATCAATTTGAAATGTTAACTTTATTCTTTCCTCCAAAGAAGCTGCCTGGTCTGCTGAGTATTCACTGCATTTTCTGTTTTTATCTCCACTGAAAGAATTTAAATAGCATTTTGTCAAAGATCACCCCAGAGACATGGAACATCAAACAGAGAACACTACAGCACAGTACAGGCCCCTCAGCCCACAATGTTGTGCTGACATTTTATCCTACTCTTAAGATCTATCTAACCCTTCCCTCCCACATAGCCCTCCACTTTTCTATCATTCATGTGGCTATCTAAGAGCCTCTTGAATATCCCTATTGTATCTGCCTCCACCACCTCTGCCAGCAGTGCGTTCCACACACCAACCCCTCTCTATGTAAAAAACTTAATTCTGACATCCCCCCTATACCTCCCTCCAATTACCTTAAAGTTATGGCTCCTTGTGTTAGCCATTTTCGCCCTGGGAAAAGGTCTCTGACTGTTCACTTGATCGATGCCTCTTATCATCTTGTACACCTCTATCAAGTCACCTCTCATCCTCCTTCTCTCCAAAGGAAAAAGCCCTAGTTTGTTCAGCCTATCCTCATAAGATATGCTCTCAAATCCAGGCAGCATCCTGGTAAGTCTCCTCTGCACTCTCTCTAAAGCTTCCACGTCCTTCCCATAATGAGGCAACCAGAACTGAACACGATACTCCAAGAGTGGTCTAACCAGAGTTTTATAGAGCTGCAACATTATGTCATGGCTCTTGAACTCAGTACACTGACTAATGAAGGCCAACGCACCACTTGCCTTCTTAACAACCCTACCAACCTGCGAGACAGCCTTGAGGGATCTATGGACATGGACCCCAAGATCCCTCTGTTCCTCCGCACTGCTAAGTATCCTACCATTAACCTTGTATTCTGCCTTCAAATTTGATCTCCCGAAGTGTATTACTTCACACTTTTCTGGGTTGAACACCATCTACCACTTCTCAGCCCAGCTCTGCATCCTATCAATGCCCTGTTGTAACCTACAGCAATGCTGTACACTATCCACAACACCACCAACCTGCGTGTCATCTGCAAACTTACTAACACACCCTTCCACATCCTCATCCAAGTCATTCATAAATATCACAAAGAGCAGGGGTCCCAGAACAGATCCCTGAGGAACACCACTGGTCACCAACCTCCAAGCAGAATATGCTCCATCTACAGCCACCCTCTGTCTTCTATGAGCGAGCCAGTTCTGAATCCACATAGCCAAGTTTCCCTGGATCCCATGCCTCCTGACTTTCTGAATGAGCTTTCTATGAGGAACCCTATCAAATGCCTTACTAAAATCCATGTACACCACATCCACTGCTCTGCCTTCATCAATGTGCTTTGTCACATCCTCAAAGAATTCAGTCAGGCTTCTGAGGCACGACATACCTCTCAAAAAGCCATGCTGACTGTCCCTAATCAGCTATGCTTCTCCGAATGCTCATAAATCCTCTCTCTGAGAATCTTCTCCAGTAATTTATCCACCATTGAAGTAAGACTCACTGATGTATAATTCCCAGGGTTATCCCTGGTCCCTTTCTTGAGCAAAGAAACAATATTTTCCACTCTCCAATCATCTGGCCCTACTCCTGTGGCCAGTAATGATCAAAGATTATCGCCAAAGGCACAGCAATCTCTTCCCTCGTTTCCCGTAATAACTTTGGATACATTCCGTCCGGCCCAGGTGACTTATCTATCCTAATGTTTTTCAAAAGTTCCAGCACATCCTCTTTCCTCATGTTGACATGCCCTAGCATATCAGCCTGTCGTATGCCATCCTCACAAAGTTCAAGGTCTCTCTCTCTGGTGAATACTGGAGCAAAGTATTCATTGATTTCCTCTCCTACCTCTTCCGACTCCAGGCACATGTTTCCTCTTGTATCCCTGATCGGTCCTTCCTTCACTCTAGTCATCCTTTCATTCTTCACATACATGTAGAACGCCTTGGAGTTTTCCTTAATCCTACTCACCAAGGCCTTCTCATGCCCCCATTCCAGCTCTTCTAAGTCCATTCTTAAGCTCCCTCCTGGCTACCTTGTAACTCTCCAGAGCCCTGTCTGATCCATGCTTTCTAAACCTTAAGTCAGCTTCTTTCTTCCTCTTGACAAGATAGCCTATATCTTTCATTAACCACAATTCCTTCACTCTACCATCCTTACCCTGCCTCAATGGGACAAACATATCCAGAACCCCATGCAAGTACTCCCTAAACAACCTCCACATTTCCACTGTGCACTTCCCAAGAATATCTGTTCCCAGCTTACGCTCCCAAGTTCCTGCCTAATAGCATTATAATTTCTACTCCCCCAATTGAATACTTTCCCATATCCTCCGCTCCTATCCCTCTCCAAGGCTATGGTAAAGGTCAAGGAGTTATGGTCATTGTCTCCAAAATGATCTCCCACAAAGAGATCTGAAACCTGATCAGGCTCATTGCCTAGTACCAGGTCCAATATTGCCTCTCCTCTAGTCGGCCTGTCCACATACCGTGTCAGGAATCCTTTCTGGACACACCTAACAAATTCTGCCCCACCCAAACCTTTTGCACTAAGGAGGTGCCAATCAATATTAGGGAAGTTGAAATCACCCATGACAACAACTCTGTTATTTTTGCACCTTTCCAAAATCTGCCTCCCAATCTGCTCCTCAGTGTCTCTGCTGCTATTGGGGAGCTCTGTCAAATACTCCCAATAAGGTAATCGCTCCCTTCCTGTTTCTGACTTCCTCCCACACTGACTCAGTAGATGATCCCTCCAGGACATCTTCCCTTTCTACAGCTGTGATACTGTCCCTGATCAGCAGAACCACTCCCCCACCTCTTTTACCTCCGTCCCTGTCCCTCTTGAAACATCTAAGCCCCGGAATATCCAGCAGCCATTCTTGCCCTTGCGACAGCCAAGTCTCTGAAATGGCCACAACTTCGTAGTTCCATGTACCTACTCATGCTCTAAGTTCATCGCCCTTGTTCCTGATACTTCTTGCATTAAAGTAGACACATCCAACTGACTGTAATTTTGCCCTTTCAACTGCCTATCCTTCCTCGCAGTCTTCCGACATGCTGCATCTACTGGTACACTAAATGCACCAACATCTTGAAATATTGAAACAAAGATAATTTATTGGCCCATAATGGAAATCAATAGGCCACAAGATTCTCCAGACAACCCTGTGGACTTATGACAGGAGATTGCTAGAACTCTTGCACGCTCTTTCAGTAGTTGTATAAATTTTTATTTTCCCTATTATATTATCGAGAAATAATATTGGAGCAAAACTCATCAACTACGCCACACATCTCTTTGGAATATGTTTTCTATTGTTTCTTGTTGGTAGTTTACCATGGTTAATCCAGCCTGTTTACTTTGTGTTGTGGATGTTTATCAGAGACACTTCTGATGGCAGCCAGTGACACTAGTACACCAAGAAATGGAGTGTAAGCAGCTTCTATCTGTAAGAGGGCCTTATAAAATTCTGAGTGGTGTACATTTACCCTTGGTGTGTTGAATGTTACCTCATGCAGGGATATTGACAAGATGAAGTAGACAATGATCACTTGGATTCTAATCATTCTCTAGTATCTATCAACTGTTGTCAACATCATTTAGAAAACGAATTAATTGCAGTAATGTTTCATTTGATTTAAGAGCTCTGAACAAACCTCATTAGAAGTTGTAGCCAAAATGATATGATCTGTCCATACATGTCATAACAGTAATGGGTATTTTTTTTGCACTTCTTATTTTATAAGCTAAGATATCTTTATTAGTGTTCTAGATGCAGCCCACAAGTGTCACCATGCTTCCGGTGCTAAGATAGCATGCCCACAACTTCCTAACCTCTACGTCTTAGGAATGTGGGAGGAAACCGGAGCACCCAGAGGAAACCCACACAGACACGGAGAGAACATACAAACTCCTTACAGACAGCGGCCGGAATTAAACCTGGTGTGTCAGAGTGGGATGTTAATCCAAAGTCACAATGTCATGCTCTGGAGCATGAGGTACAAATGCCCTCATGTTGCAAATTCAGAACAACCTTTTGAATACCAGAGATTGACTCCTCATCCCCCTTGAGATCTCTGCAGCCTTCAACACAGTCCATCACACAATCCTCCTCCAATGATCCCTTCCATTGCCTCAACTTTTACTGTTTGCCAGCTCAATTAATTCTAGATTTTCTTTTCCCACCACTGTACCTTCACCACTCAGTTTTCCTCAGAACCAAGCTCCCTCTTTCTCACATACATTTCTTTAAACCTGAGAACCCTGACATTTCACAGTTAGAATTTAATGCTTGTGTTTAAAATCCTTCTGCTCTTTTTTTGTCTCTTTCTCTGAAACTTCTCCTCACTTTCATAACTGTCGTCTTTCCGCTTCCCAAGTCTGTGACTTCTTCCAGACCTACAGTCCTTATTCCTCTGTTTTCATCTTTCTATGCATCTCCCTCTTACTCTTTCTTTTGGTCTCTTCAGCTTCCTAAATCATACTGTCCGAAATTTAGTTCCCCCAAACCATTTCCCTTTCTCTCCCTTCTCCTCCTGAAAGGAAAAAAATCCATTTAACCATTTTTTCTAAAATCCTCACTGTCCATAAATTATCTCTCTGCTCTTCTAATCATCTTCTCTCTCTCTCTTCTCTCTTCACCTTCTCTCCTCTCTTCCATTGCCCCTCTTCTGAGCTTTATCTTTCCACTTCCGCTCTCTTTTTTTCCCTCTCTTTGTTCCTTCATCCTCTCCATCCTTTCCTATCTCCTCTCCTCCTCTTTCCTCTCTCCTTCCATTTCTCACTGTCCTCTGTGTAAATTTTGCATATACATTGTTTTGATTAGGGCAGATCAAGATCAGTGGTTGGGAGAGCAGACCAAAACAGAAGACTTGTTTGTAAAGAGTGAAGTGAAAGGCTTATCGGTGTTTTAATCCACGAGTTCAGTTTTCATCAACAATCATGACAAAAAGGCACCTGGTGTATTTTTAGCTGATAAACAAAGTGTGGAAGATTTCTCATTTATTATTTAGTTTTATATCACAATTTTACTAACCTTTGGGTGATCTGAACTCTGGAACACAGTTCCAGTTTTCAATAGATCACGAGGTTACTCGATTAAAAGAAAGATTCGACTTTTTCACCCTTTTTGATGAATCACAACAGGGTCTTAATTCACCAAACCCCTCCAGCACGCTCATAGGTTAATGCTTAATTTATAGAGTGGCTTTGGCAGAAGTCTGCAAACACGTCATTTGTCAGCTTCCTATACCACAGAATGGTCTCTAGGATCATGGATCACAACAATTGAGCTTCTATTTGCTAAAGTTAAAATATGTGCCACTTATTCACAATCAAATGTAAACTCCTCTTCTGAAGCCTTCAGAATCACTTTACATTGTGAAAGGAAAAAATGAGCAACATTTTTTTCAATGTGCTTTTGAGAGAAAAGATATGCTGTACGTCGAGAAAAGGGTCAGGAGATTTAATATTAAATGTATGGAGTTTGCATGTTCGCCCTGTGACCACGCTTCTGGGTGCTTTACTTTCCTCCCGTATCCCAAGGTCATGGGAAGTTAGTAAGTTAACTGATTACCGTAAGCTAACCCTAGTGTGTGGTAGAATCTGAGCGAAGATGAAGAGAATGTGGTGAGAAAAAAATGAATTAATGTAGCATTAGGATTAGTGTAAATGGGAGCTTGTTGGTTGATATGGACTTGGTAGGCCAAAGGGCATGTTACTATGCTGTATGACTCTATGACATCAAAGTGAACATTCAAAACCATTTAATTCAAGGTGATCTTTTGCAAGCTTGTTTCCCAACCTAATATTAGGTTCACCCTTCTCCTTCTATGTCAACCATACCCATGGGAAGCCAAGACAAGGAAGTTTTCCTCTTCTACAAAACTCTTTGCATGGTACATCAATGTGGGGAGCAGGCACTTGAACAGAGGCAGAAAAGAGGCAAGGAAGCAGAACGGTTCACTTACATTTGCTCACTTTGTACTTCTGGTGAAATCCTAAAAGGTGACTAACACAAATGGGACAGTAAGCAGAAAGTAGTCAATAACTTCCAGGGACAGCTTGAGAAATGTGGACGTTGGTTACCATAGTGCCAAGCTTCCATAATGAAATAGAGACACAAGAGACTGCAGATAACAAAATAACCTGCTGATGTCCACATGGGAAGAGTGAATATTTTGATAAGTTGCACAAGGTACAGTGCAACAAAGCTTTCATGCAAACAATCAACTTCTAGTGAGGATCATGCTACCAAATCCAAATATAATTCCAAACCGACCATAGTTTTAACACTGGGGCCAATTCCAAGGAGTCTTGCAGAAGATCACATCAATTATTTGATACTGAGTGAGCCATAGGACTCATGATTTAAAGGTTTCAACACAACAACCTTTATTTATCCTTTGAGCTGTCAATCCTACAAGATTTTTTTTTAGCAATTTCAATGTTGAGCATACACACCCTTACAAATAGCAATTAAATAATGCACTCTCAATGAGTAACCTGGAAATCAAGTTTTAGTGGTAATATGAGAATCGATTTTAAAGAAACCTAATGCTTTGGATCTTGGTCTTTGCATCTGAGCAGATGTCACAGTGTGACAGCATCAGTGGTATTTTGTTTCATCCAACTTGGGCACTGGAGCCAGAGACATGAAAACAGCAGAGGTGCAAAGTGACTCACTGGTTCTTGAACCAGACCCTCTTTTAACTGTCAAAACCTCTGAGGTTCAGGTATATTTGTCAAATCACCTGGGAGAGATCTGAAAAAGTAAGAGCTATAACTGTTCACAGCTGTCACGGGGAAGAGAATGAAACAAATTCTTTTCATTCAATGGTTCCACGAAATATGTTGCATCGTCTGCCTTTGCTGATAAGATAAGATCTTTATTAGTCACATGTACATTGAAACACACAGTGAAATACATCTTTTGTGTAGTGATTTTGGGGGGGCAGTCCGCAAGTGTCGCCACACTTCCGGCGCCAACATAGCATGCCCATAACTTCCTAACCTGTACGTCTTTGGAATGTGGGAGGAAACCGGAGTTCCCGGAGGAAACCCACACAGACACAGGGAGAACATACAAACTCCTTACAGACAGTGGCCAGATCTAGCGTGCAATGGATAAAAGGGAGATAAGATGAAGGTTAGCACTTAAAACAAAAATAGAAACTTTTTAAAAAAGCACAGGACTCCAGATCAGTATCTGAAGGTGAATAATAGGCCGGTGTTTTAGGTGGGGCACTCTTCAATAATGCACTGGGTTGAAATTATGCTGTGTGTAATTAAAACCGACATTAATATGAAATTATTTTTTTCCACATTTTTATTAGCAAAGCTATTAACATTTAACTAAAAATAGCTGGTGGCTTTCCATAAGGAAATGAAGAATTCCATACGAGCATATTAATGTGACTTTTCTTCTCGATTTTAAAAACTCTTCCAGCTCTCATTCTTTCAGCCATTCCCTGCTAACTTTTCTACTGTTGCTTGGTATCCTTTTCTCCTTTCTGGTCTGTCTGTGAAAGTTTTCTAAAGTGACCAAGGAAATCCAAATTCTTCTTGTTACTATCATTGCATAAATTAAACAGTGCCCCTCCATTCACTTCTCATGAGGATCTCACAATCACCTTACAAGTATCCTAATGACAAAGATACAGACACAATAATAGGAGGATACTCAGAAGGTCTTGCTTACATTATAACTGATGTTAGGTGATCAACCAGAAGCATTAACCCTGCTTCTCGTTACATAGGTACTGACTGACTGGCCAAGTATTCCCAAAATATTCATGTATTAATCTTCAGATAAAACTACATTTCACTTCTTGCACTGATCTCTGGAATTTAATGGAATGAAGTGTTTTTAAAGTTGGACTAAGACTGTCAAGTTACGACCAGACAAAGCAGGGAAGTATTAATTTATTTTGATTTCTAAAGAAGAAAATATTATGAAAAGGGAAGCTTATGAAAAATTAGACCTAACAAATTTGCCCCCAAGCAGGTAATATTATTATAAATGGTAACCCAATCAGTCAATTGGGATATCATTTCTTATTTCATTTTAATAATACATCCAACTTTAAATGGTTTCTGCTGAAGATAAAATTAATAAACTAAATTTGCAATTTTGAAATTATGAGCAATCAATAGAAACTAATCTGATTGCAGTACGTGTTGCTTTATTTGCTTCAACAGACATTGACTTTTTTTAAATTAAGTAGAAAATGCTCAACGTATCTGAAAGAGAAAACCTGTTTAAAATAGTGGTGTTCCTGATTATTGTCAGGCAAGTATATTAAATTTTATGCAAGTAAGATGCCCAGATGAAGTTAATCAATCATAATCTAATTCAATGGTGGGATAGGATTGAGGAACTAAATGACCAAATCATGTCCTTATGTTCATCAGAATGCTTCCTATTTTAGTGGGAACACCAATGTACCCTTCTCTTTTCAAAGTTATGAAGAATGGTTAATATTTGCCATGTTTACTTTGAATATCTTTTTGTAATTTTCATAATTATAGCTATCACCATTTTAATTAAGAGTTGTTTTAACAGTTAACATCATAACAACTCTTTCAAGTGAAGCTTTTTATTGTAAAGTTTGAAGACAAAGCCACATTGCTGTGATTGATCTCACGGCATTACTTCTACTCACCAAAATCAATTGTGGCATTGTTCATAGATACTATAAGTGATAGGCTGTTATGCTGTCCAAGGTCTGTTGTCCTTGTGGACTAATGCATGAGATCGTTGGCAATGCGGCATTCCTCTTGTTCTTGCACTTTAGTCCCTCCACTGACAAAAAGACAGATGGAGGTGATTTTCCTTCGGTGCTGTATATAGAATGATTGCAAATAAATTATGGGACCATTTCTTCTAGGTTGTATTGTTGAAACTATAAATGAAAAATACTTAAAATGTCAGGAATTTTAAGCCATAGTACAGTGGCTTTCAACCTTTTTCATGCTGCGGCCCCCCAGAACATGTCCTTGTTAGATGGCGGACCCCCAAAGCCCACAAAATCAAACAATCGATAATTCATGCATACAACACTTAAATTACTGCACATAGGCCCTATTGAAATAGTGACTATTTCAATCATTGGTAATTACCAGTGGTGTCTTTCAGTGTTTAGTTCAATGCGAAGGTTGTGTCTGGTTTGCACTGCAAAGTTTGTCCAAACATGGTGGTATGTGCGACAAACATACACGTATGTCATCCTCAATATTCAGTCTTGATCTGTATTTGGTTTTCATGGCAGTGACTGCAGAAGATGCTACTTCGCACAAGTAAGTGGTTGCAAATGGTAACAGAACATTGACGGCTTTGCCGGACAGCAGTGGATACTCCTGGGAACATGTTATCCAGAACGACAACAATGACATTCGGTTGAACTGCAAGCGCAAAGGCCCGTCAAATGACAGTTCAGCCAATTCTTCTTGTTCACGTCCAGTTAAATCAGTAAGCATGCATTCAAATGGATTTCGAATAGAATCAAACATGCTCGTGTCATCATCGCCAAAATACTCATGGAAGTAATGTGACAGCTGTTGAATATGGTTCAAAACGGTGCTCGCAATGGCCTCTGTCTTAGTCTCATTCACTGTTAGAAAGTCAGCCAGCAACAGAAACGTATCATAGACGCCTTGCTCGCGTCTTCCCTTCCAGATACGGAGTTTTTTCTGGAATGCATTGATTTGAGCCAGGTCCTTGCAACGATAGATTTAAGCTGTTGAAAATGTTGAAAATATCTGCAAGATAAGCTAATTTGGCAACCCACGTCTCATCTGTAAGAACTGTGCCAATGATCTGTTATGCTCATTTAGGAAAATGAGCAGTTCATCTCGCAATTCATATACATGCTGCACAACACAGCCTCGTGACAGTCATCTGACTTCCGTATGTAGCAACAAGTGCTTATGCTCGGTTTCCAGTTCACAGCATATGTTTTCAAACAAACGATGATTGAGTAGCCTGGCTTTGATAAAGTTAACGATTTTAATGCATGTGGAAAACACATCCGCAAGATTTTCATCCATATCCTTTGCAGCCAAAGCTTCACGGTGAATCATGCAGTAGGTTGCTGCTACATGTGGAGCTACTTCTTTCACTTGTGCGACTAGACCCAACTTCTGTCACATCATTGCGGCAGCACTATCCGTGCATACTCCAATACACTGTGTCCACGCCAATGCCAATTGTACATAAAAAAGTGTCAAGCACACGGAAAAGTTCTTCACTGGTTGTACGCCCTGGGAGCGCCTTGTAAAACAAAAAGTCTTCCAAAGCCTCTCCTTCCCAGCAATATCTAACATAAACCAACAACTGCACAGCACTGGCAACATCAGTACTTTTATCGAGCTGAATCGCAAATCTGACTTGCTGAAGACATGCTATCAGCTGGCTCTGTATATCTTCCGCCATATCGCCAATTCTTCTGCTTACTGTGTTATCAGACAGTGGAATGGCTTTCAGTTTTTGACTGGATTCTTTTCCCAGTACTTTGCACATATCTACTGCTGCAGGCAGTATAAGCTCTTCTCCAATTGTGTGAGGCTTTCTGGAACATGCTATTCGTAATGCTACCAGATATGATGCACGAAGAGCCTTCTCATTTACAGTGGCGCAGGCTGTCATTTTGCCTTTCTGCTTGAGGTACAGTTTCTTTTGCCGCTCAAAATATTCCTTCGGCTTACTGGCAATATCTGGATGCACTGTTGTTAAATGGCGCTTCAGTTTTGTTAGTTTCATTGCATCGTTGGACAGTGTTTGCAAACACACAACACAGAGAGGTTGGTCCGCATTTGCCCCCACTGCGATGAAGCCATATGAAATGTATTCTGGATCATATTTGTGTTGTTTTCTTTTTCGGTCACCCTTATCCCCTTCATCATCAGAATCTTCTGGTTTCTGATCTGCTTTTCTCTTCAGAAATTTCTCCATACTCAGCAATACACGCTGGACAGTTTAATTACTATTACTGATAAACAAAATTATCAAAACTAATCTAAAATTTACATGCTTGCGCACTTTTCATTTAACAGTGACGTCACTGAGGCATAAAATGCATGGTAAGTAAGCGATATTATTAAGGCACACCAACAACGTCACTCAGTCTCGTTAACACTACAGTGCACAACAGAATAGTAGTGAGTAGTGAACACCACTGACTACACAAATCGAATATTAAGCGGCAGCTTACCAGAAGGGAACACCGTCTAAGTCTCTAAGATTGTCACCTATAACAGATGGAATAGATATGGCTGATTTTCTGAATAGTGGAAAACTGGAGCAAGCAAGTAAGCTATGTTTTTGTAACAGGGTTGCTTTACCATTTTTTTCTTGGCTTGCTCGCGGACCCCCTGGCAACCTGCCATGGACCCCCAGGGGTCCGCAGAGCACAGGTTGAAAACCTCTGTAATAGACTACTGAGCAACCGAAAACCCAATTATGCCTTATAATGAAACGGAGCAGAGTTAGAAATTTTATAGAGGGTTTCCTTCATCGATGGCAGGATACCTGAATTAATGAAAGGAGTGAAAAGTGGCTGAAGTATGACCTTACGTTTTGGAATACCACAATTTTTCATTTCAAAATGAGGTCAATAAGTCAAATATTATAAATCAGAGGGTAATACAACAAAGTGGACAGGGTGCCAGAACCAAAAAAAAACTCATTATTGTTCACTTGTAAAGGCATAAACTCAGAAACATCCATACGGAGCAGTAACAGTGGGACATTAATTAATTTGTTGCAAAGTTGATAACCATCTTGTTCATTAATCATTTTGCAACCCTTGTATATCATGCTTTATGTTTGTAACATATTGGCTTCTCCAGAAGCTGTAAAACATTGCATTCGGTCACTGTAGAAATATAAAGCAAAGTCACTTCAAGGACAGTGCAACAATTTATCCCTGCATTGACAAAGGAAGAGTTATTGTTTATGCATTGCATCATGATGAGGTTAGCACTGGAGTGTGCTATTTAGTGTCAAAATAACTCAGCTAGTACACAGGTGTGAAAGTCCAAGACCAAATGCACAGTGTTGTGCTGTCATGGAGGGAATGCACAGAGGAGTACTGTGATACAAATTTCATTACTATCAAGACTTACTGCTGTAGTGTCCATTTATAGCCATTTTTTGTCTATTGCTGATGTGGGTCGAAAATCTCGACCGATTGCAATTCGCCTACCGCCTAAACAGGTCTACAGTGGACACCATCTCCCTGGCCCTGCACTCATCTCTGGAGCATCTGGACAGTAAAGGCACCAATGTTAGACTATTGTTTATTGACTACAGCTCCGCCTTCAATACTATAATTCCAAGCAAACTCATCACCAAACTCCGAGACCTGGGACTCAACACCTTCCTCTGCAACTGGATCCTTGACTTTCTGACCAACAGACCATGATCTGTGAGGATAGGCAGCAACATCTCCAGCACAATTACTCTCAACACTGCTGCCCCACAGGGCTGCATCCTCAGCCCTCTACTCTACTCCCTATATACTCATGACTGTGTGGCCAGATTCTGCTCTAATTCCATTTACAAGTTTGCAGATGACACCACCTTAGTAGGTTGTATCTCAAATAACAATGAGTCGGAGTGCAGGAAGGAGATAGAGAGCTTAGTGACATAGTGTCATGACAACAACCTTTCCCTCAATGTCAGCAAAACAAAAGAGCTGGCCATTGACTTCAGGAAAGGGGGCAGTGTACATGTGTACCTGTCTACATCAGTGGTACTGAGATTGAGACGGTTGAGAGCTTCAAGTTCCTAGGACTGAACACCACCAATAGCCTGTCCTGGCCCAACCATGTAGATGCCACAGCCAAGAATGCTCACCAGTGCCTCTACTTCCTCAGGAGGCTAAAGAAATTTGGCATGCACCCTTTGACATTCGCCAACTTTTATCGATGCACCAAGAAAGCATCCTATCTGGATGCATTACAGCTTGGTATGGCAAAAGCTCTGCCCGGGACTGCAAGAAACTGCAGGCTCAAGGAAAGCTTCTATCCCCCTGTTAAAAGACTATTGATCAGTTCCCTCATACAATGAGATGTACTCTTGACCTCACAATCTACCTTGTTATGACCTTGCACCTTTTTGACTACCTGCAATGTACTTCCCTGCAGCTGTGATACTTTACTCTGTATTCTGTTATTATTTTTACCCTGTACTACCTCAATGCACTGTGTAATGAATTGATCTGTACGAACAGTATGCAAGACAAGTTTTTCACTGTACCTCGGTACAAGTGACAATAATAAACCAATACCAATAATAAGCCGACACCAGATTGCTGAAATTTTTGTGAAATGCATGAACCTTTGGAATTACATCTTACAAGCGATATATGGCCTATAATTTATCTGCAGCAATATAATTCTGGGCACTTTTTCATTGCATCTGGAGTGTAAAAAAAATCAAGGTTATTAGTTGTAGAAGATATAAAAAAAAAGCTCCTTTTGCAAAAGCATATCTCTAGTATTTAGAATTTTTTTAAATGTTCCTAGTTTGCTAATGTGAATATAGAGAAGGTTGTGGATTACTCACAATCATGTTAGTCATTTGGCATGGTCAATAACAAAGTGCAATAGTGCTTCTTTGTTATGTTGGGGTGGAATGATGGAAGCCAGGCGAACAATTGCACTTTCGGAATCACTGACATATGTCATGAAATTTGCTGTTTTATGGTAGCTGTACAGTGCAAGACATAAAGACATAAAAATTACTATAAGTTACAAAAATAAATAAATAGTGCAAAAGAGGAATAACAAGGTAGTGTTCATGGGTTCATGCACCGTTCAGAAATCTGAAGGCAGAGGGGAAGACAGTATTCCTGAAACATTGAGTGTGGGTCTTCAGGCTCCTGTACCTCCTCCCTGATGGTAGTAACGTGAAGGGGGCATGTCCCGGATGGTTAGGGTCCTTAATGATGGACACCGCCTTCTTGAGGCACTGCCTCTTGAAGATGTCCTTGATGGTGGGGAGGGTTGTGCCTGCGATGGGGCTGGCTGAGTCTACAACCCTAGGCAGCCTTTTTTGATCCTGCGCATTGGAGCCTCCATAACAGGCAGTGATGCAACCAGTCAGAATGCTCTCTACTGTACATCTGTAGAAATTTGCAAGAGTCTTTGGTGACAGACCAAATCTCCTCAAACTCCTAATGATGTAGAGCTGCTGATTGCATCAATGTGTTGGGCTCAACATAGATCCTCTGAGATGTTGGTGCCCAGGAACATGAAGCTGCTCACCCTTTCCACACTAACCCCTCAATGAGGACTGGTGTGCGTTCTCTTGCTGAAGTCCACTATCAATTCCTTGGTCTTGCTGATGTTGAGTGTGAGGTTGTTGTGACACCACTCAACCAGCCGATCTATCTCACTCCTATACGCCTCCTCATCTCCATTGAGGTTCTGCCAACAACAGAGGGGTCATAGGTAAATTTATAGATGGCATTTGAGCTATGCCTAGCCACACAGTCATGAGTGTAGAGAGAGTAGAGCAGTGGACTAAGCATGCATCTTTGAGGTGCTCCTGTGATGACTGTCGGCGAGGCGGAGATGTTACTACCGATCCCCACTGACTGTGGTCTCCCGATAAGGGAGTCGGGGATCCAGTTGCAGAGGCAGGTACAGAGGTCCAAATTTTGAAGCTTGTTGATTAATACTGAAGGAATAATGGTGTTGAACGTCAAGCTGTAAGTGATAAACAGCAGCCTGATGTATGTTTTGCTGTTGTCTAAGTGCTCCAAAGCCAAGTGGAGAGACAGTGAGACTGCATCTGTTGTAGACCTGTTGTGGCGTTAGGCAAATTGCAGTGGGTTCAGGTCCTTGCTCAGGCAGGAGTTAATTCTAGCCATGACCAACCTCTCAAAGCACTTCATTATAGTAGATGTGAGTGCTACTGGGCAATAGTCATTGAGGCAGCTCACCCTGCTCTTCTTGGGCACCAGTATGATTGATGCCCCTTTGAAGCAGGTAGGAACCTCCGACTGCAGCAGTGAGAGGCTGAAGATGTCCTTGAACGCTCCAGCCTGATGGTCGGCACAGATTTTCAGTGCCCTGCCAGGTACACTGTCAGGTCCTGACTCCTGGTGAGGGTTCGCCCTCTTGAAGGATTTTCTGATGTCAGCCTCCGAAACAGAGATCACGGGGTCACCAGGTGCTGCGGGGATTCGCACAGGTGTAGTGTTCTTCTCCCTTTCAAAGCATGTATAAAAGGCATTGAGCTCATTGGGGAGTGAAGCAACATTGCCCTTTATGCTGTTAGGTTTCGCTTTATAGGAACTAATGTCATGCAAACCCTGCCACAGCTGTTGTGCATCCGATTGTGCCTCTAACTTCACACGGAATTGCCTTTTTGCTCTCACGATAGCCTTCTGTAAGACATACCTGAACTTCTTGTAGGGTTCTGGATCACTGGTCTTAAACGCCACAGATCTAGCCCTTTAGAGTCCGTCAGAAAATGCCATTGATATCGGCCATGCAGAAGTCCAGGAGCTGCTGCACTTCTCTGTTTTAAAGAACCAATGTCTAGAAATTCAACTGGTCAGTAACACTAGGTATTAATTATCTGTTTTGTTCTGTTCCCAAAATTGGAACTGAAGTTTAGAAGTGGTATTGAACACACAACTGCCAATCTAGAGCACATTTAGGACTACTGATCAGGAAAGAATTTCCATGGACATAAGAATTAATAACATGTTGAGCTTGGCTCAGGGGTAGCTCCACAGGTTAGAGATAAACCCCAATGAAAGAGTCCAGCTGGCCATTCTCTGATTGGTATTGGGATAGTTCTCAACTGTCAAACATGCCATCTGACACAACCACAGCTTCTCATAGGTGGATGTAATGTACCACCCACCAGACTATAAGAACAAGGTCAATGTGATAGTTTTCTTTTTGTCCTGACCAATATTTACCTTTGTCAACATCATTAAAACCTGGTTATTTGTCTCGTTGCTGTTTTGGGGATCCTTTGTGTGCAAATTGGCCACTGCATTTTCTAACATTACAACAACATTACACTTCAAAAGTAATTCATCGCTTTGATATACTCAGCCCACAGTCTTGAAGTGCTAGTACATATACCTGCTAATTGTAAAGCTGTCTTTCTTACAAGTGTTCTTTTTTGCAGAAACCTGAGATGTTAACTCTGTTTCTCTCATCACAGATCCTGCACAACTATAAAACTATATATAACCAACTCAGTTTTGTTCTTTCAGCTCCTATTTATCAAGTCCAAATGGATTTTATTTTAATGACTTTATCTACATGCAATTGTGTTCACAATACTTAATATAACTGGATGTCCAAATGTCCAACCACATTTCTAAGTTGCTTCAAAAAAAGGTATGTTCAAAATTGATTTGACTTTAGCAATTTTACAATAACTTTTCTTAATTAACAGGAAAATCTCCAAATACTTGGTAGTTTTTCTTTGGATTATGAAATCTAAAACATTGTTCATTAATGACATTCAACTCACATGTGGTAACTGAAAACAGGACTTATTGTCAATCTTTAACAGCCTCTGAACTTCGTGGCTTGCTGAGAGTCAACCACATTGGTGGGTCTGGAGTCACATGCTGGCCAGAGGGGTTAAGATTTCTTTCTCTGCAGGAAATTAATGGACCTGGTGAGTTTTTATAATAATCCAGTGGTTTCAATATCACCATTGACAATATCATCATTTTGCACTTCATTATTTGATCAACTAGATTTAAATCCTCAGATGTTCTGGTGGGACTTGAACTCGTGTATATACGAACTGTAACAATACCTACCATCCAATTTTACCCCTATTTAACAATGAGTGACCATCAGCTGTCTCATCCTGGCACTATGGAGTTCTCTCCCTAGATTTTCTGCCTTGCATAAAAATCTCTGAAAAACCTTTCCGACACCTTTCATTATTCTTCCAGCTCCTGCTCTATTCACCTCATTGAACTGCCTTCAGAGCCAACATTACGACTTAAGCCAATTTTTTGTTGTTATTTCTGCTTAGTTCCTGCGGCACTATTTATTTTTAACTTGATAGCGAGAGATCATTCTTCTTTGCTGAAGTCTGTGTAGGTTCTTATCTGGTTTCTGCAGTTAGCATTCTTTCATATGTCAAGGCTGTGACTCATAGAGGACTTTAACAAAATGCAAAATCAATTGACCATGCTTGTATCTGAGCATGTGATCCTTCCGTGGATCATTCTAAAACCCTGGTTATTAATTGAAAGCCACATGGAATACGCTGTTCCCTGCAGAACACCTCAATCAATTAACCCTTTCTGTGCGTATCCTACCAGAGTTTAAATTGTATAACCAAGTCCTCCACTTCCCTGTACCATTATTTTCACAATTATTCATTATCTTCTGGAATAATTTTTAAATGAAATTAATGTTTTTATATGAATGTAGACTTTTAGGAATGTACGAAAGGAAAATAAAATCAGGCTGCCAATTCCCTATAAGCCAATTTCGTACCATCAGTACTGAATTACCTCATGTGCACCAATGCATTTCCTGCCTCCAGCTCATAAAGTATCTATCTACTCAATGTGCTGAATCTTTAGTGGAACCACCTGAACAAAACAAAAAGTAGATGCCTTTTTCATTTTCTGTGAATATTTAAGGAAACATTAAATGCACTTCAGATATTACACTGTGTAGAACATTTTGTTTCGCTCTTTTTTTCAAACAGACACTGAAAGCTGGTTACTTCCCATTTAGCCTTTCGTGACCTAACACTAGGAATTCTCTTCTGCAGCAGCTCCCAATTTATACCGCCCAAACCATCAGAGATTAACCTCTGATTGACCTTAGGATATGCTTATTTATAGCAATTAGTGCATGTCACCATAAAGAAGCAAAGTAGGCTGCACACAACTGAATGTCATGGTATGGCTGTATTCTTCATCATGGAACATAATTCATCTGACTTAACATTGTGTACACACATATGACTTATATGTATGATAAGTATAAATACATCAATGTGAATGCATAGATAACAGAAAATGCATTAGAGCCTATTAATAAATTTACGTTGATCAATGCCAAGTCAGATTGATTGCTTATAATGAGAGAAATAGTGTACTATGGCATGGTCAATGTAATACTCTGCTCTTCCAGTTAAACTTTGTATGGTAGACTTGCTTTACAGCTTCTTAAATCCTTTTTCTTTTCATCCTCGTGAAGTCTGTGGGTTTTCAAACTGAAGCTTGTCATCACCTAACTTAATTTACTTGGTATTCCTTGCTGTTCCTTTTTGTGTACTCTGTTCCATCCTTTCCTTTGCTTTCTAAACTCTAATTTGGTAGGAAAACATGTGTCTGGAGAAAACAAATGACATTAGTTAAGTAAAAACTGAAACATGTTTAACATGAATGGACAGGAAGTGGCGTAATGGTGAAAACACATTTGATTGCCACCCTCTTGATTATTGATTATGTAGCCCTTGGTCATACAGTCAGAAAAATATGCAATGTGATACGTAAGCCCTATGAGTGAAGTGGCCTCACAACTTAAGGTGATAAAGTCAGAACCAAGCCACAAGCTACACTATTGCCTGACTCCCACACAGTAATATAAACAAATTGCTATCAACTTCTGTTTGGACTTTGTAATAATGAGCTTCCTTCTTAGTCCTGATTATACGCTTCTGTTCAAGTGCCTGAATTCTAAATTATATGATGATCACCCCAGAAGAAGCACTTAACCTTGGCCTGATACAGAACATAGTATTCAACACAAGAAACTCAGCCTCTCTATCCTACCACACCATTCAATATAATCATGGCTGATCTGCCCCAGGCCTCAAATCTCCTCTTGTGTCAGTTCCCCATGGTCCTCAATTCCCGATCTTCAAAAATGTATCTACTTCCTCAGAAAGTACCTCCCGTACTCTCGCCTCCACAATTCAGGATAGAGAATTCCAGAGATTCACCACTTGGCAGTGTTAATGTGGTAATGTCCATGGCCTACAGATTCTACATCACCTGCATTAAGTCCGAGGGCCAAATGAAGTTTTTATCAAGAGCCCACAAGAACATACAGGGTAAAAGAGTTCATGCTCATTTCTCAGACCACTAATGCACTTTCCTACACATGCTCACCACTGTGGAAGGAAAACGAGCAGGTCACAGGTCTGGTTCATTGGTCTTAGGCAGGGAATCACAGAGTAAGAAGCTTGGAGGAAGGATTTGTGACATCGTTCAGGGAGGGATAGGGAATCATTAAGTTGGATCTTTGGAATGGGGAGAATTTGGGCAGAAGAGTTAGAGTTGGAGGGTTCTGTCTCAATTGAATTGGAGGATGCAAAGGTGTATCTTGGCAGGGAACATGTGTCTGGAGAGAACATGGATCCTGATGAAGGGTCTCAACCCGAAATGTCGACTGTTTATTTCCCTCCATGGATGCTGCCTGACCTGCTGAGATTCTCCAGTATTTTGTGTGTGTTGCTCCAGATTCCAGTATCTGCAGAATCTCTTGTGTCTCTATCTTGGCAGGGATGAAGTTTGGAGGCCTGAAGGAGAGCCAGCGCCAGGGGTAAGATCTTTAATTAAAGTAGACCTACTTGAAGTTGGCATTCAGCACTAGAATCCATGGCCTGGAACTAACTTGGTGACGGATAAGGCTTCATGTATGCTGTGTTGGCCTGTTTCTGCAAAAGTGGCCCACACTGTCTATGAGCTATGTTTGTGTCCATGGAAATCACAGAAGTGGCATCCAGGCATGCGTTACAGACTATTGGATATCGTAATGCACAGCCAGACATCAAAGCCTCAGATACACAGGCAACTTGAAAAGAAAACAGAGCCTTTTTGATTGATTCAGCAAGTCCCTGATGTCCTTTAACTGAGTTTTTTTCACAGGGTTTCTATCCTGTAGTGCACATGAGCATTGCACCACCTGACTGAATTTCCAGTCTTGTATCCAACAACAGTAAAGGTAAAAACAAAGCTGTGGATAAGAGATACAGACCTGAAACTGAAGCACATTTCACCTTCCACGTTTATATTACTGTATTACTTCTGACAGGGACATTACTGGCAGAAGTCTAGCTTTTCCCCTCAGGATAGTTGATATAATCCTGTGGGGTCAATGGATGTTACATATTAATTAGGAGCAAGAGTAGGCCATTCATCCCTTGAGCTTGCTCCACCATTTATTAAGAACGTGGCTGATCTGACTGTTATATCAACCTCCTGCCCACTCGCAACAGCCTTCACCCCTTTGCTTATCAAGTAGCCACCTACCTGACAAAAAGAAGAGATTAGTGAGAGAAAAAAAACCAGCATCTAATTCTTTAAAAATACTCAAAGACTCCGCTTCCACTGCCTTTTCAAGAAGAGCATTCCAAATACTAATGGCCATCTGAGAGAAAAAGAAATTGCCTCATCTCCTTCTTAAATGGGCGGCCCCTTATTTTTAAACCGAGATCTGTAGTTCCTGATTCTCCCACAAGAAGAAACATCATTTCCAGTTCCACTCTGACAGAAGCCCTCATGATCTTATACATTTCAATCAAATTCTCGTTCATTTTTCTAAATTAGAGTGGATACAAATCTTACCTATCAAAAGACAACCTGTCCTTTCAAGATAGTGGTCAAACACACCACAAGAACAGGCACTGTTTATCTCAGCCACCTTGCAAATTCAAACTCTTCAGGTGATTTCCCTTACACTAATATTCTTCTTTATCAAGAAATTGGTTTTAAGTTGATTTTTGCACTCTGCTTCACAAATAAATTGCAGTCAAATTTGCAGGAACAATCTGATCACCTTCTGTGTTTTCTCTCTCTAACCTCCCCTTTGAGTCAAAACCTTACAGTGTTGTCATTCATCCATTTCTCCCTTCAATCAATGGAACCAACCAGTCAGTACTTATCTTATCAGAATCTATCTCTAACCCGGAGCCCTTGAGGGGAATCACCTGCAAGTTGCTTCTATATAAAAGCATGGCTGGAGGCGGGAGAAATATAAGCAATGACATAAATGCAGAGGGTTGATAGTGCATAAACTGCAAATTGAAATTGATCTGTTTCAGTGAGGTGAAGTTACGGTTCAACTTTCCACCCAAGCTTATTTGCAGAATCAGAACATATAAACTTCCATGAGCTAGTGTACCTCCTCTGTATAATCAACTGGAATAACAGCCTACATTTATTTTCAGAACTAGCATTAACTGTTGCAGAAACGTGATTTATTTATATTTGACACCATTTGACTTTTTAATTTACCCAATCTGTTAGAATGTAGAACATAGAACAGTACAGTAGTGGTACCTTCAGCCCACGATGTTATGCCCTAGAAAGTAGACACCCAACCAAACTAATCCCTTCTGCCTACACAAGGTCCATATCCCTCCATTCTTTGCATATTCATGTATCAGTCTAAGAGCCTCTTAAACACCTCTATCTACTTGGTTCCACCACCACCCCGGCAGCACATTCCAGACACCCACTACTCTTTGTGTAAAAAAAACTTGCCCCATATATCTCCTTTGAACTTTCCCCCTTAAATGCATGTCCTCTAGTATTAACCCTGGGGTAGAAGATGTGTGTTTTTTGTTTTGTGTTTGTTTCTGTTGTGAGTTTCTTTGTCCAATTTCTGCCAAACTCCAGGATAAAACTATCTCAGAACCTTGAAATGGTGCTATTTGAATGTTAGTTTGCAGATCCTTTTAGAAAGTAAATTGTTATAATTAATCAGATTTTAACGAGAAACAGAAAAACTATGTTAGCTAGCAAATCAGAGGTCTGTACTGATGATCCAGAAACACAAGTTAAAATTTCACCATGGCAACTAGGGTATTTAAATTGAGTAAATTAAATAAATCTGAATTTTAAAAAATTGTGTCACAATTGGTGGATGTGTAAGTACTGGATTGTTTAAGAACCTGTTGATCTTGTTGTTTCCCAAGCACTGTGAGTTAATTAGATTTCTGGACTCTGATTTATGGCTCAGTAAAAAATATCTTCTTCTAAGCTGTATGCTACGTGCTTGCTGAATTGTATAATGTGTCCTTAATACGTAAAATATTGTGTACCACTGAGTGATGTGATAAAACAAATATAAATGAGTATATGGATGCTTAGCTAGATAGTTCCTTACACAATTTTACAGTAAGACCCACAATAATATTGGGTGGCACTTTGGTGAAGCTAGTGGTGCTATTGCCCCAAAGCTTCATCTATCTGAGTTCAAACTAACCTCCCATGCTAACTGTGTGGAACTAGTGTGTTTTCCCTGTGGCCCCATGAGTTTCTCCTGGGTGCTCCAGTTTCCTCCCACATCCCAAAGACATGCAGGTTGGCAGGATAATTGGCACTGTGAATTGTCCCTTGAGTGTAGGTGAATGGTAGAATCTGGGGGCAGGGGAACGTGATGAAAACATAGGGAGAACAAAATGGGATTAGTGTAAGTGGGTGCTTATTATCAGCAGGGACTCAGCAGGCCAAAGGACCTGTTTCTGTGCTGTATCGCTCTATGATACAGAGTTTGTAACTCTAAAACCTATCTGGTTTATCTATGTCCTTTATAGAAGGAAATCTGACCTCTTTGCATAGCCCAGTCTATACGTGAATCCAAACATACAACAATGTAGTTGAGTCTTAGCTGCGCATCTGAAATGATGCAGCAAACCATCAGTTCAAGGTCAATTTGGAATGGTTAATAAATTCTGGTTCAGCTAGTGACACTCACATTTGCAAATGAACAAAAGCATGTATATCATTGACAGCATCTGAAAGAGAATCCTGGTGAAGATTCTGAGGGGATTTATTATCCATCTACTGTTAGCAAGATTTGTAGCATCATAATAAAATTGAGAATCTTAGCATCGAGGGAACTAAGAGATTGTGAAGATCAGAAGAGTGTGTGAGAAGAGGCAGAAACAACGGCATGATATATGGGCCTTTTTTCAAGAATTGTGTATTCTTTGTACTGGTATTTCTGGAGAAAGTCTATTCTGCTATCTAAGTCACTTTCTTTGTTGTCACTTTCTAAGTTTTCATGTAAGGATTTAACTGGGGAGAGACAAAACTGACTTATGTTTACTGCTGTGGTTCCTGCAAGTTTCAGGATTGCAGCTCCAATGAAATTCTGAGCAACGCCTTTTTGGTTCTAGCAGCAGTCCTGTGGATGATGAAATAATTACTCCCACCATCCTTACCCACCACTCTCCAATCAAGGAACTTTGAGTAGGAATTTCATAATGCTCTTGAACCAAAGGTTGCAATTTATATCCTTTTAAAATTAATATTCCTTTTGTCCTCTTACATCTTTCAAGAAAAAAGAAATTAATGCATATCACCATTGTTATAATCACCTAATAAGCACTGTAAAGTTAGGAAGACTGTTCTGGTGTATGAACCTAATTATAATGGATGTCATTCCAAGAGGTAGTTGCCTTTAGACTTGTTATTACTTTCTTTTATGCTGTTCAGGTGAATGTTAGCGTTGTCAAGGAAGATCGTGTTAAGGAATGTAACAGTAATGTGTTAACAACCTCAATACAGGTAGAATAAACTTTGCTTTTCAAACCACAACACAGGGGAAAGCACTGACTGGTACACTGATTTATTATTTGTCAGTATTGTATCAGTCATACAAGCTAAAGGTGTGTTTTGAACTGATTGGATCACCTGGATATATGTTTTATGTGTGAGACTTCATTACACTAAGGAGAATCTATCTACTTATTTAAGTGCAAGTTAAAGAAGTATCTCTTTTAATAAAGAAAGAAAGAGATAGAAAGGTAGAAATGGGAGTTGGAGTGAGGTATCTGGCCCTTTACAGCTCTTCTACCTCAGCATTATTTTCCAGTACTTTCCCCACATCCCTTGATTTCTTTCATTTCCAGAGATCTATAAATCCTAATTTTGAATGAACACTATGAATGAGCCTTCAAGGTAGAGAATTTCAAACGTTCATCCTCTGAGTGAAGAAAATTCTCCTCCGCTCAGTACCAAACAGCCTATCCCTAATTCTGAAACTGAGACTTCCGGTGTAACACATACAAAATGCTGGAGGAACTCAGCAGGTCAGGCAGCATCTGTGGAGGGAAATAAACAGTCGATGTTTCGAGTCGAGACTTTGTACCAACACTGGCTGGTCCTGATGAAGGGTCTCGACCCAAAATGTCGGCTGTTTATTTCCCTCCATAGGTGCTGCCTGACCTGCTGAGTTCCATCAGTATTTTGTGTGCGTTGCTCCAGATTCCAGCATCCGCAGAATCTCTTGTGTCTGTGACTTCTGGTTCTAAGTCCGCAGCCAGGGAAAACATCTTCCCTGCATCTCATTGGTCAAGCCCTTTAAGAATCTTGTAAATTTTGATGATGTTGTCTCTCGTTATTCTGAACTCCAGAAAATACAGTCCCAATCTACTTAATCTCTCACAGGCAGCCCCAAGGTCAGGATTAAACTTGGGTCTCTGGCACTGAGAAGCAGTGACCCTACTTACTGTGCCACTGTGCTGCCCCTAATTTAGTTAAATAATTTGGAATCATTGTGGACATTGTATATCAATGCCTCCACTAATGCTTTCAATAAAAAATGTGTCAATTGGCTGCCCAAGTCACAGACTGACACTCCAAAGTATTCTGGTTGAAAAGTTATTGGCTGCTTTACTATCCTTTGACTTAAAATGCCAAACTTACTATTTCCCGACCATCACTGGTGCTATCAGTGCAACTTCCCAGTGGCATAATCTTCTTAATTGAGCTCTGTTCTGCTTTCTAAGGTTTTGTCAATTTAATTGGACTAAACTACTACTTTCTAATTTTCACTACTATTGCAGGGTCTTATTTCTTGGCCCTAATTTCCATATACTATTAAGTGGAAGAGAGCCTTGTCAGGGGCATTATCAAACACTCAATGAATAAGCAGATGTGCAAGAGTGATGTTGTGAGGTTCCACTGCCAGCTCCCTGCTTGCAACGTGGTTTTGTAATATCAACCACATTAACCTCAACCAATATTTGGGTTACGTTCTCAGAGAACTTCAACAAATTTGTCTGACACAACCTACTATTTTGGATTTGATTTATATTTGCCTTGACTCTGACCACTTGAATAGTTTAAACTCATTTCTTTCATCACAGATGACAGTGTTAATCATTACCTTTTCACAAAAAAAAAATTCCTTGGAGTCACATTTCTATTCTATTGTAGCTAAAAGATACTGTAAAGTATCTGTCAGAATGCTCATGACTTCTGTCTAAGTTCCCTTTATTCCTCTTGCATTCATTTACTTCACACTTGATCAATTTCCTACAGCTCTGTAGGGGAACTATACTGTGTTAAATTTGTTTCATGTTAAAATGTGTCTGCTTGTTTAAAGGTGCAAAGCACAACTGGCATTAAATTGTATGATAACTTTCCATTACACAATTTATGTTTAGTCATAGGGTCATAGATTCATACAGCACAGAAACAGGGCCTTCAACCCACCGAGTCTGTACCACCATTAAGCACACATTTTCACTAATTCATTATACTAATTCCATTTATTTTTATTCTCCCTACATTCCCATCAACTGGTCCAGATTCTACCACTCACCTGTACAACTAGGGGCAACTTATAGTGACCAATTAACTGACCAACCTGCAGGTTTTTCAGATGTGGGAGGAAACTGGAGAAAACCCCCACGGTCACAGGGAGAATGATCAAACTCCACACATGCAGCATCGGAGGTCAGGATTGAATCTGGGTAGCTAGAGCTGTGAGGCAGCAGCTCTACTGACTGTGCCATTGTATTGTTTGAGTCCTGGTTGTTAATGGTTGTTAATAGGTTTCGCTCTGAATAAAATTAATTTCAGTTGTTTAACACTGAGAAAAACTGCATTATGTAATTGAATTTCTGTGCAATTGTTTCATATTATAAGTTCTTTGTATTATTGAAATTCAGGCCAATACATTATTAAATCTAAACCCCTTCCCCACCTTTTTATACTGGCTGTCACCCTTCCTTCTTTCCAGTCCAGATGAAGGGTCTGGACCCAAAATATCGACTGTCCATTTCCCTCCATAGGTGCTGCCTGACCCATTAAGTTCCTCCAGCTCTTTTGTGTGTTGCTACACATTATTAAATCTACTATTCAGTTTGCTGCATTTCATCAGAAGCTTCTTTGACTTGGGGCCTGAAGATGGAAAGAATACATAATGACATGAGAAAATGAGAGATAAGAGGAGGAGTAGGCCATTCAGCCCCTTGAGGCTGTCCTGCCATTTAGTGAGATCATAGTTGATCTTCTACACCAAATGTGATTATGCTGCTCTATCCCTAAATCCCTTAATTCCACTAAATCCAAAAATCAATCAATCTCAGTGCATAATATACTCTAATTCCCTGTTAATTGCAGAACATCTGCTGTCTGTGAATCATTTGAGAATGGTTCACTATGTGAGCACCTGAAAATGCAGACATGCATGTGCTGTTCAAACATTAAAACATTTCACAAACCATCAAAAAGGTGGAAGTTGGCAGAATTTATACTCCATGTCTGTGTGACCAATAACATGCCATTGGGTCTAGTTTAAGGAGACTAATTTGATTGAGAGTAATCTGCGGAGAGCTGACCTTCACAAAGACAGATAAAACTAACATTTTGTGTACTTTGAGTCCTGACAAAAGTTCTGGGACTTGGACCATTGTCTCTGTTTCTCTTTCCACAGATGTTGCCTGACCTGCTGAGTGTTTCTAACATTTTCTGCTTTTAGTTCAGATTTCCAGCACCAACAGATTTTTCTTGATCTTCACAATCTATTTTGATGTTCCTTCCCAAAATCTACAGACTTCTTCAAAACAGTACATAACTGTATCTTGATTAATTTCAGAATTTTTGCTCCCACTTTTCCGTTTGGAACTTCCCGATATCAAATCAAACTACATTCAAAGCAATGAGATACATCAACCCACCAAAATTAAATTCAGATGTACAACTATATAAATATTCGTTTAATGATTCTATTGAAGAATTACAAAAATGTATTTTGAGATTCCACAGAGAGTTGTACCTCAGAAGTCAGGGATAAGCTATCTGCAGGTTGAATATTCTGAGTGTTTTGTTTCAAATCTGTATGAATTTTCTTCAAGCAATAAATCAAACTCTTAGCTTAATGTGAATGACATGGACCGACCTCATAGGAATTTCCTTGCTGTCAAAGAGATACAATACAGTTGCCATCCTATAGATATGTGTGAAATAATGATAAGATAATCTATTAATACTGATTTTGGACACATCCATTCACTTACTGCATTGCATTGCATTGCATTTTGTGGAAAATACGTTCCTTCTTTTAAAAAAACTTGTAACAAGCTAGCAAAGACCTTTATGTTTTCCCAGAACTTCAACACACTGCTATTTCAATTGCAGGGCACAACAGTTATCTTTAGAAGCAGCTAACCAGAGTGAACAATTTAACACCTAGTCATGCCTTTAACCTTTGTCTCAATCTCATCCTCAAGCGCATGGTGGCTTGTTAATTCTCTGCATGAACATAATCAGTAAAGTATTTATTTCACCAATTGTCCACTTCAGTTAGCTTAGTAATTCTATTCACTTATTTAGCTTTTTCCTTTGATTTTGAGCAATTTCTATTTTATTGATAATTAAAATAATTCGTGTTACTTATACTTCCATCTTTGTTTAGGTTTGAGTGGATCCATGAAGTAGGCAACATTATTCCTTAAAGTTCTGTGTCAGCTACATTACACCTGCATTATTTACTAAGTTGTTTGTCAAACATAAGGTGCATGCTTTGGCTGATGATTGAAAAAGCTTACTTAGTTATCTCCAGAGACAACCGCTACAAAATACATAAAAATTATATGGATAACTTCTGTTTGAATATGCTGCCTCCAAGTGCCTTGGGATGCTTTTCTATGCTAAAGGGGCTACGTGAATGGAAATTGAGCTTTTGTTGGACTACTGAAAATATTTCAACCTTGTTGTGATTCAAAGTTCTTTTTTAGCTGTGGACAATGTTGATTTTTTTCTTGCAGAATCAAGCTTATTATAAGGTTAAATATGTCCACCAGTGAAGGAATTGTGGTAGAGAAGGTGGTGGGGGGTCACTTTTACCTAAAGAAATAATAATTAAAATTTAAAATTAGCTTTAACATATTTATAAATATGATTTAACATCTTTTGGGTTCAGCAAAAATTTCTTAGGCCCCATAGACTGAACTCCACATAGTGTATTGGTGGTTCATATGGAAACAGTACATAACAACATCTTAACCTGGGTGGTTGGCAGTGAAATAATTGAGTGTGAATGTCCCAATGTTTAACAGATTCTTGGAAAATCAAAGAATTTGTTCGTTTCTATATTGTCATCATGGCTCCTGCCTACAAGTCCAGATATTCTACGTAGTGCATTATTTTGTTGCTTAAAAGCTTATATAATGTGTTTTTAGCTGCTGATTATATCATTTAGCCCCATAGTTCCAGCAAAAGAACATTTACTTTTACTGCTCTTTGTCTAATGGTATATACTGATAATGGAATGGAGAAGTATTTGAACTAAAAGAATGAAAATTAATATCTGCTTGATTATATCTTCGGAGATGCAGGGAAAACCTAATCTTTAGAGTTAAACTGGCATAACTGAATTGTTTTATTCATCTGTTGTTTGATTTTCCTGTTAGTGATTGCCCAGACTTATTATTGCACCTGTTCTGCACTATTCCAAAGACCACTGCTTAGTAGCAGATGCATTTGCACAATGTCATTGGGCAAGAGAACATTGGAGCCAATGTCAAAGAGTAAGAGTTACAACATTATTCTCACTGGTTGCCATACAGTTCAGTTGGTGGAAAAGGATATTTTCTGTGGTATTATATAAGAGAGGCAAGGAGTTGAGTCGGAGTGGCGTAGAATTGAGTAAGAGATGCGTGGGGTTAAGTAGGAGAGGTGTAGGGCTGCGGATAAGATAAGATTTCTTTATTAGTCACATGTACATTGAAACACACAGTGAAACGCATCTTTTGCATAGAGTGTTCTGGGGGCAGCCTACAAGTGTCGCCACGCTTCCAGCACCAACATGGCATGCCCACAACTTCCTAACCCGTACGTCTTTGGAATGTGGGAGGAAAGCGGAGCACCCCGAGGAAACCCACGCAGACACAGGGAGAACGTACAAACTCCTTACAGACAGTGGCTGGAATTGAACCAGGGTCGCTGGTCCTGTAAAGTAGGAAGGGTGTGGGGTAAAGTAGGAAGGGTGTGGGGTTAAGTAGAAGAGGTGTGGTGCTGAGGAGAGGCATGGGATTGAGTTGGAGAGGCATAGCACATTTTATTTTGTGTTCATCAGAATTAAAAGTGTTAGAACCAGGGAAACTAACAATTTTTTTTAATTTAAAGAAGCACACCATCAGTACTAGGCAGTTTTTTCATGGTTATAGATATTATGCAACTCATCCAGCATGTCCCAACCATGCCCTGCCCTCAACTTTAGAACAAAATCATTGCTCCTCACACCAATATTGACTCAGATGGCCAATTTGAAGGCACCCCTTTCAGTCCAGCATGCTTTTTTTACTTTAGCTTCTGGCCACATACCAAGAAGTGATTCACAGAATTTGAGCATTTTGTTTGTCAGAGACCAGGTTAGCCCATTGGAGAACTTACTGGGAATCTTATCATTGAATATTCCACAACAGGACCTCACTTCAACATGTTCTGACTTTGCTGTGATGCTACCCTTTGGTACTTCTGCAAATGAAACTATTCTCTTCACATTGACTGTCTAGGCTATCATCACCTCATATTTTAAATTGCATACATTTCAGCAGTAGTTTTGAGGACCAATTGAGAGAGCTTCATTTGTGTGGTGTGGATACCTCTGTTATACATTTGTTGAAGGGGAAGCCAATTGAAAATAGCACTGACTGATATTGCCTTTTATTGCTTTTGAGTGAATCTTATTGAACTGTGAAACAGGGCTAAAGTAATTATTAAAATAGTTATATTTTTCCATGTACAGATCTGACTAATAATGTGGATGCATTAATTACTGAAAGTGGTAAAGCATTTCTTTAAATCTCAGTCCTCAGCTCATAATTCCACTTCATCTTTTTCTGTGTACAATGGTAGTAATGCTGGAACATGAACATTGCACAATATCATCAAGAGATATAGGCAATTTCCAAAAAAAATGCAGTTTGTTCTTTTCAATTTTAGCATGGCCTGGTTAAAGAGGAAGGAATGCTTGAATTTCTGTACCTTCATAAAATATCTTATATTGTGTTATGTTTCATCCAGTGCCCAGCAGTATATTGTCTTGAAATCTCTCATAGATAAATTGAATTTAATTATGTTTTATCTTAAGTAGGAAATGTTACACTTGGTTTCACTCTGACTAACAAATCAAAGGACCTTTGGCCAATTATGTCCCAATGCTGCAGAAAAGTGCAAGTTAATCCTTTATGAGTGGGCACTCATTCATGGGAAAAAGAATGTCAACGAACCTAAACTAGGTAAAAGGGTCAACAAATATCTCTAATGACACATACTTTAGATTGTCTTGGCTCAGTTATAGCAATTCACTACTGAAATTTGACATCTTTGCTAACAGGTGTCATTCCTGGTAATTTGATGCAAATTAAAGCTTACACAAGTGGAAAAATGCAGTGGTGACCAAACTATTTACAGGGTCAATTCAACCAAAGTTAAGTGTTCATTGAGTCAAAAAGAGAAATGAAAACAAAAGAAACTTGTCAGCCCATGAGTGCGAGGAACACACACTCTGGAAAGATTTATTAGCTGATGATAATTGGAGTTTAACAACATAAGAAACTTTATACAAGGAAATAATTAATATATAGCAGTCCAGTGTTTCACAGGATGACCTGATACAACTACAAGCCATGTTGCATTAGCAGAATAATTATGGTGCCTTTGTTCTATCAGAAAGCCCGTCACTCTCCCTGCTCTTTATTGATTTAATTGTGTCAAGATGCTGCTTCAAAGTTTTCAAAGTATTATTAGTGTCTGGCTAATCAAACGTGAGAGAAACTGCACAGAGTTTTTCATAGTTCAGTCACAACTATCAGACTCATGCAGCTGATATGACTGCTCTTTCTGCATGATAGAATCAGACTCTTTGCATGCAGACAGCAAGAAAACATTAATAAAGGCCAGACAAATGCACCACCATGTCACAAAATGTAAGTTTTACTGTATTTGTAGTTGATAAGATAACCATTTCAATTTTCACTTGCAGTTGTTGAAGGCGCAATAACATAGAGAAATATTAGGAAATGCAAATCAGAAATCTCCATCCCTGTGCAGGAAGAAAGAAGGAAACTTTGCAGATTTAGGGTTTTCAGAATCTCAGGATGTTCCAAAGACAAGCCAGCAAAGTACTTTTGTAAACATTGTTGCTGAGTCTGCAATAATGGAGAAGGTATTGTCCAGGATACCAGTGAAAATTCCCTTGCTCATCTTCGATAAAGCTTTACTTAGAAGAAATAAATAGAGTGGCTCTTCACTTTAGTTAGTGGATCAAGAACCAAGGACATAGATACCATGTGATTATTTTCATATTATCTTACGACAATAGTAGGCCCCCATTCGGTCCTTTGAGTCTATACTGGCTCCGAGGGCAGTCACATTCCCCATTAGTTTTACTTGTAACCTATTCTCTCGACATTCTCATCACTCCCCCAGATTCCACCGCTCACCTACACACTAGGGGCAATTAATTGTGGCCAGTTAGCCTATCAACCCACATGTCCTGGGGATGTAGGAGGAAACTGGTGCAACCAGAGGAAATCCACACTGTCATGGGGAGAACATGTAAAGTCCACGCAGTCAGGATTGAACCCGGGTCATTGGAGTTGGGAGGCAGCAGCTCTACTACCTGCACCACAAAGCTGTCCTGTGATAGGCAAGAGGCAAAGGGAAATGTGAGGAGAAACTTTTGTTTTTACACAGAGTGGTGATGATCTGGGATTCAATGCCTTGAGGCATGGTGGGAGTAGGGTCATTCAAGACCTTCAAAAGGGAAATAACATGACAGGCGCTTGATAGAAAATAACCTGCAGGGCCGTGGAGAAGTAGCATGATGATGGGATTGAATTGATTGTACTACAAGGAGCTGGCATGGACTCAAAAGGCCAAATGGCTGTCTTCTGTGACCAATGATTCTGTAGAGTCTTTGATGTTCGTCTTGGAGGGAAAACATGTTTTAATGTCTCGTCTGGAATGTACTCTTCCTGAACCACCAACAGCAAAAATTCCATTTTGCATAATGTCTTTAATGTGGAAATAGTGCCGGGGTATTTCAGAGAATTGAGAAGAAATAAATGCTGCTGGAGGCTGATCTTCTTGGACATGACTTTGTAAGTTTTGCAGGCAAACAGACTGAGCTTCTTTGATAAAAGTAAGTGCTTTACTATGAAACTGCTCGTTGAAAGATAGCTTCTTGACTGCCAGAAGGATTCTCAAAGGAGTCCACACTACCAGCATAGGTTTCAGAGTGAGACAACTGAAAACCACGAGGCTTCTATTATTAAGAAGTGAAAAGAAAAATTAAAAGAGATCTCAAATCATTGGGGCACTGTGGTATAATAGTTATGTTAGTGGATGTATCCAGTGGCGTGGGCTACTGATCTGCCCCTGGAATTTGAATCCCATCATGACAGCTGGGGAATTGAACAGATCTGGAGTTAAATGCTAGTATCAGAAGTGGTAATTGTGGAGTTACTGGATTCTCTTTAAAAATTCCTCTGTGTCACCCATGCCCTTCATCGAATAAAATCGCCCATTCTTACCTGGTTTCGGCTAAAGTCACTCCAGCCCCACCAAACAACCTTACGTCTTTGCACTGTACCATTGCCACAAAACAACAAATTTCATGTCATATAAGTCAGTGATAATAAATCTGATTCTGATCCTGAAAAAACTAAAAACACCATATCTTGCCTAAAAATGTATCTCCAATTGTTAGTGTTACATGTGCTATACAGTAGTGGCTATTCATTCTAGTCTGCTTTAAAAATTTAGAATCAGAATTAAGTTTATAATCACTGAGGTCTGTCATGAAATTTGTTATTTTGCGGCAGCAGTACAATGCAAGACATAAAGACATAAAAATTACTACAAGTTACAAAAATAAATAAATAGTGCAAAAGAGGAATAACGAGATAGTGTTCATGGGTTCATGGACCATTCAGAAATCTGGTGGGGGAGGGGAAGAAGCTGTTCCTGAAACATTGAATGGGGGTCTTCAGGCTCTTGCACCTCCTCCCCGATGGTAGTAACACGAAGAGGGCATGTCCGGGATGCTTAGGGTCCTTAATGATGGACGCCGGCTTCTTGAGGCACCGCCTCTTGAAGATGTCCTCGATGGCAGGGAGGTTTGTGCCCATGATGGAGCTGGCTGAGTCTACAACCCTCTGCAGCCTCTTTCAATCCTGCACATTGGAGCCTCCATATCAGGTGGTGATGCAACCAGCCAGAATGCTCTCCACCGTAGATCTGTAGAAATTTGCAAGAGTCAGTTCCATTATTTCAATACAATTAAATTTTGAAGCAGGATTGAGCTGTATAGTGCATAAAATGCTATTAACTATGAAGGAATTTCTAGGAGTTCATTTTTATACCATAGTGTGGCATATATGCTGCAGAGGTCTCCTGTGAGACCAGCACCGTCTGGCTGGATTAAAACAAGTCAAGGATCACCTGAAGGCAAATTATGGGTCAAGCTTGCTTGCAGAGATTCCCAAATGCCCACACAAATCGAGTGCTTTACTTGGCCAAATAATAGCAGCAAGGGCACCTCAATAATAACTCACTGGCTATGAAAGTTTAAGGATTGCTGAGGATGTGAAATAATGTTTACACATGGGAACTCCTTCTTGCCTGCAATGCCTCAAATATTTCCCAGCCCAATATTTTTGTACTACCCAGTATTGGTATTATTTTATTAAGATAATTCTGACTAAAAATGGTGAGAATCAGAGCTGATATAGCTTTGAAATGACAGTAGACACTGGCATTCGTGTTGGTTTATTATTGTCACTTGTACCGAGGTACAGTGAAAAACTTGTCTTGCATACTATTCGTACAGATCAATTCATTATACAGTGCATTGAGGTAGTACAGGGTAAAAACAATAACAGAATACAGAGTAAAGTGTCGCAGCTACATGGAAGTGCATTGCAGGTAGACAATAAGGTTGAAGGTCAAACAAGGTAGATTGTGAAGTCAAGAGTCCATTTCATTTTATAAGGGAATAGTTTTATCACTGTGGGATAGAAGCTGTCCTTGAGCCTGGTGGTATGTGCCCTCACTGCTGCCATATGTCTAGTTCAATAGTGTTTTCCAAATTATCTGGAGGGCTCCTTTCCAGAGGATGTACAGAGAAATTAGGAGTGCACTATGAAATATCCTGAGCCGTAGTGTATGATCTTCTGTTATGAGCTTTCAACAGGTAATGACTCTGTATCAGAAGCCACTAGGTTTGCTAATTCACCACTTTGTATTCCTGTATCAAACTTTTCCTCTTCTAATGGACAATTTAACTAGTTTATTGTAACAGGTAAGATAAGTTAGTTACTGGGTTAGAGCATTAAAAGAATCCTATATAAAATTCATTGCATAAATAGGACTGCAGGTGTACTGCTTGCAATGTATAAATTGCAATGACAGTTTATATTATCTGAAGTATTTGTTACGTAATTATGCAAATCAATTATAAAGAAAAAGATTAGATTTTATGTTCCTTTTACAGACTTGGCTGTGATATAATTTCAGTACTGACGATTTTCTAATTCATTTTCCCAGTAGACAGTGTACAAATGGGTATTCATACCTTGAAACTGGTCAATGCTTTTCTGAAAACACGAGATGTGCATCTTCACATTATCCCTTGTAGCCATTAACGTTCTTCAATAATTGCTTACTAAGAATTCCTAAATTGTGTGATAAATTCAGATCTATTTCAGTAACAGGTAAGTATATGGATGCAACAAACACAAAATGCTAGAGGAACTCAGCAGATCAGGCAGCATCTATGGAGGGAAATGAACAGTTAACATTTTGGGCCGAGGCCCTTCAACAGCACTGGGAAGGAAGAGGGCAGAAACCAGAATAAAAGGATAGGGGAGGGGGAGGAGCACAGGCTGGCAGGTGATAGGTGAGTCCAGGTGAGAGGGGGAAGGTAGGTCAGTGAGGAAGGGGGGGATGAAAGGGAATGATGTAAGAAGCTGGGAGGTGATAGGTGGAAGAGGCAAAGCATTGAAGAAGAAGAAATCTGATAGGAGAGGACAGTAGGCCATAGATTAAAGGGAAGGAGGTGGGCACGTCGTGAGGGCGGGGGAGGGGAAAGAGAAGGGGTGAAGGGACCACAGGAATGAGGGAGAGAGGCAAACAGAGGGGAGAGGTTACCTGAAGTTAGAGAAATCAAAGTTGATGCCCGTGGATGTGTGTGGATGACCTTATTAAAAGTAACAGGGTTGTTAATTACACAAACTCCAACCTAAATTAATTCCACAGTATATTGTACAGCATTGTACTTTACAAGGTCACTCATAATTAAATATCTTCAATGACTACTTCAAAGCCTAGACAAAACTTCTGTCAACCATGTGCAAAAACCACTGCCCCACCTAGTCCAGTAGGCTTTGTTCATCGGTATCTTCTTAATCAACTTGTGGCAGTGTTGTATGCTCTCTGCTCGAAGTTATTCTCCATCCAGGAGCTTTCTTCTCCATATATTGCTGTTTCTTTAAGGTTTCAAATCTTCCTCAATGACCCTTAATGTAACCTCTCAATCACAATCAGGAGGAAGACTCTGGTGGGTTCACACTCCTATTTGCATAGCTTATCTGTGCCACATCTTTCCTGCAGTCAGAGCCTTCATCATGAGCTGCATTTCGTCACTGACACCTTCCCATATGACTTCCCTTCACATTAAATGTGCAGTAGCAGTACCATAAATGCAACATGACTAGTGTTTTCAATTGTGCTTGAGTAAGCTTCTGGTATAATTGCACAAGAGGTTTTTACCTCCACCAGTGTTGCCAACTTGCAACATTAGACAGTTTGACTTAGAGAAACCCTGGGGCCATTGAAAATGATCTCCAAACCTGTGACTTTTAATACTTGAAAATACAAGGACCTCAGGTGCCTGAGAACAGTCCCATTTCCCAATTTCCCCAGCAACTCACACAAACTGCTAACTTGGACAGCAAATATCAGCAATGCCTCTACTCATTGCTGATGTTTGCTGCCTTACAGTGCTGTAGAATATCTTTCAATGTGTGGGTTGTGGTGAAACGAGTAGGCAGCTCACTACCACACTCTCAGGGGCAAACAGAAGTAGGAAATGGATCCCCTTATTTCTGATGACCATATTCCAGGGATGAATTATAAAGCATATGGTAATATCTTTTGTTGGAAACAAAGTCCCTATCATTAGAACAGAAAACCTGAAACCAATAAACATCAGTGGAAGGATTCTCTCTGCCTTAATTGGAAATGACATCCTACGGTGCAAAGCTGCACTGAAGGAGGACTTGCTCCTAACCAATGCATTGCCTTTGTCCTAATCTCCTTTTGGTGCAAATTAAAGGGTGATAAGCAATGTTTGAAGAAGTAAGCAGCAATGAGCTATCTTTGCCACACAATGCTGCAACTACACTTGTTTGAAATTAATCTTATAATCTGCCCTTCATTTTAGTACATTTTTTATACAGCCTATGAACATTGATTACAAGGGCATTATATTGTAGTTCAGTTAACATCAGCAAATGGGCAAAGAATGTAATTGATGCTGCTTCAACTTTAGCACCCTTGAGGTACAAGCTGATTATGTAAATGATAATTTAATTTAAGGGATACGATTAGCTTTTATCATATTGCGCTAACTCATTTAGCTTTGCATGGTGCTGTGGCTGGTGATTGATTGTGGTTGATAACAATACATGGAAATAACCCAACAATATTAGAGTGGATCTGCCACAATGCAATCATTCTTTTGTAGAGTTTATAATGCCTCACATATTACCATGCACAGAACTAATATCACATGGCATGGAGAAAACTGTATTACGGGGAAAGATTATAGGCAGAAAACCTCGTGATAGTCAGACCACAAAATATGAAATTAAGCAGCCAAGTAAAATTGATGTAATAGTTCTGAGACTTTTTTTTGTCAGATTCATGGAATCATGTGGCCTGATCTGCTTTCATTTCTCTGGTTCTTTTAAGGTGGAGGTGGATAGTGAAACCACTCAGTCTATCCAGATTCATTCATTTGGAACTAAATATGACTCTGTCCCTTAACAGCATTCAGTTTAAAGTGATTCCCATTATCCTACCCTGACAGATTAATCTTCGTCAATAGAGAAGAAGCACCATATAGCAATCTTTTAATTACATCCAAAGGAATAGTCTGCTTGGTGAGGTAGTAAAAATTGCTGTTATCTCCAGTGAGTCTGCAGTATACTTGAACAAAAAAGCTTACGTATTCAAGAGATATCAGCGAAGGATAGGGACTATTTGTATCAGGGTTCACTGATTGCTGTGTCTCCCTCAAGCAGATTTAGTATTTTGGGGTGGGGGGTATAGGAACTTACTCCCTTGGTATTCTGAGTCATAGTGGAATGACACCAATCATAGACAAATCATCATATCATTCAATGATTTTATCCCCAGCCAGTGAGTTGTAACAGATTGTGCAATATCTAAGAATTGCATTGAAACATATCCATACATCAGCACTTGCCAGCTGGTGTGTTGTGGGGGTGGGGGCGAAGGGAGCACTGGGGTATTGAAGCAGCTTGGTGTAGGTCAGTAGTTCACTGGTTGGCAATTAAGAGCAAGAACTCTGTCTGATTCACCAGTATCACTGACTATAGCCTAGAGCCACAGACACCATTGCTGTGACTCCAATGCCACACAAAATTAGCCTGCACTTAACATTAGTTTATCAGGTGCAAGGAAATCCTTTTTACAGGCCTTTAGAAGTTACCATCTGTGACTGATTACACACAATGGTGCATCAGTTTTGCTTGTGTAAAAGCCTATTTAAACAGGGCAATTGAATTCAGTCTGACTGCCCTCTACATTCACTTTCTTTTTGCTGTTTGGACAATATTGTATGGTGGGCCAAAGCATGCTGTGTAAGCATCAGGAAAAGGCTAAAATGAAGGTTTTTAAATCAGACTGGCCTGCACATCAGAATCTCAGATCAATGGATGGCGTTTCTATGAGGATTGCCAGTAAAAAAGGAGTTGGTACTATTTAGATTTATTTTATTATTTTCTGGGATTTAGGTATTGTTGGCAAGTTAAGGATTTATTGCCCATTTCTAATTACCCCTCAGAGGCTGGTAGGGAGCTGTCCCCTTGAAGTGTTGTGGTCTGTATTTTGAAGGCATTCTCACAGTGCTCTTAGGTGAAGTCTTACAAGATTTTATCCATCAACAATAATGGATCAGTGATGTATTACAGGTTAGTACTGTAAGTCCTGGAGAGGAACTTGCTGATGGTGAAATTCCCATGGACCAGCTGCCCTATCATTTCAATTGGTAAAGTTTGTGAGCTTGGGAGATGCTGCTGAGGAAGAATCCAATGCATGTTACAGATGGTACACGGTGCAGCTGTGGTATGCTGGAATGAGTTAAAGCTTGCGACGAATAAGGTACCAACGTGGGTTGCTTTGTACTAGACATTTTTGAGCTTATTGAGAATAATTGGAGCCAAGCACATGCTTGCAAGTAGAAGGTATTCCTTTGCACGCTTGTAGATTATAAATACTGCATATATTTAAGGAAGTCAGGAGGTGAATCACTCACCACAAGGTACCCAGCTTCTAACCTGCTCTTGTATTCAGTATTAATTAAGCTTCAACCAATTACATTTCTGGTCAGAGATCACCCAGAGGATGTTGATGGTGGGGATCTGCTGATGATTATGCTGGATAATGGGGAGGAGATAGACTTTCTTTAGTTGGAGATAGTCATAGTTTGATGATTTTTGTGATATTATAAAAAGATCTGGAGCAGATCTGGTGGAACAGAAGCACTGTTACTTTTAATGGCAAAAATGTCAGCTGAAAAAAGCAAAGTGGACGTACATTTATGGCTATATGATAAATCGGGTTTCTGTTTAAGTAACTGAGCGTTAGATCAGTGAATATCCTTTGATTGTGGCAGATATTATCTCAATGTCAGCATTACTTTATTGCTCTTTCAATATGAAAAGCTAAATGAGTTGTGCTCTGTTCAAAATGGCCACTATAGATATTTTGACCATTACTTTATGACAACACTAAAGAACAACTTCAACATTTGGTTCTTCTTCGGATTCGTTTCCTTCCTATTCTGAGATCCAAGCAATTGCCTAAAGGATTTTTCATTGTCTGTGAGCCCAGATAATGACTTCCAAAAGCCCATTACATTGTTAAGCATCAGAGGCAACCTTAATCATACATTCATCCAACATCCATCTGGAAAGGACACTTTCCAGGGCTATGGGATAGTACTTAGGAGTAAATACCAGGACTAATTTTCCTGTTGCTAGCTGTAGGAAAGCTGAGGCCAGTTCTAGTGTCCCTTCTACTGCTGGGAGGTACAAAAGTCTAGTGGTTAAGTTACTGGTCAAATGCCTTAACACCCAGGCTATTACATGTTAGTAAGAGTTCAACTACCACTTTCCCGACATAGGGAATTTACATTCAAGAAATTAAATAAATCTGTTATTTAAAAATTATTGGTCATGGTAATCAGAAAATAGTTATTTAAAAACCCATCTGTCATTCTTGCCAATGACATTTATGTCCAATGAATGAATTACAAAAGTGGCTGAATATCTTGGCACTAAAAGAGCACAATAGACCATACCCGAGATTTGTCATCATTTAACAAAAAGATCAAGTACTGTACTGCAGCCACAAAACAACAAATTTCACATCAAAGGTCAGTGATAATAAATCTGATTCTGGTGTCATTATCAGCAATTGGTATTCTGTGTGGATGGTGTGAAAATTAGTGGATTATGTTTTGTCCCAGTGATTCCAAATTTGGTATAATATCCCCACACAAAGATGACATAAAAATGTAACAATGAAGAATATGAAAAGAATCCCTCCTTTTAATGGAATGAAACCCACCTGATCAAGCAGCTTTACAGTGGAATCCCGAGGTTATGTTTTACCATCTTGTGCCTATACTATCTGCTGGTTATCTGAATAGGTTATGAAGATGTCCTCTGAGAATGTAAAAGTTGGCTGCATGTATTCTCTGAGCTTTCCATCTGTAGAAATTACTGCTGAATATTTATCCAGTACATAAAAAACAGAAGAGAACTCCCTGCCAATTGGTTGTTTTAGTCATGACAGTTAACGGTACAGTACGAGACTTACAATGGTAAATGTGATAGCTGAAAAATTTATGTCACCAATCACCGGGTGATAGATCAGGCCTGTCCCATTATGCCATTATGATGGGTAATTATGCTTGCCTGAGGTTGCGTCAGCAGCTCTACATTCCTGCCTACTTTTCCAATAGCTAACATGGCTTTACGGATTTTTTAACACAAAACAGGTTAATTTTAAGAACTGCCAGATGTCCCTTTGGATCAATGGAGACCAAAGGCTCATAGCACAACCAACAGTTTATAACCTTGATTTTTGAACTGTGAGTGGAAAAGGAGCAAAGATAAAAGGTTAAAAGCACGTTTCACTCTTTATTTTGATATTTCAGTTGCCCCACAATGTCAAGTACCAGATGATTGCTGGATTGGCACCATTTATTATTCTTACAATGTGCTTTAAAATATAAAAAAAATTTGGGCCTTCAATTGCCTTTTTATGGTAGAATTGTGAACGTACAAACTGAAGAGAGGAACTCATTTTTTCAGATGAATTTATTGTTATACATATTATTACTGAGCGAGATCAGAGAAAGCTGCTTTAAAGCCATGTTATTTCAACTTGACTCTGGCGGAGAACTGTGTCATATCAGCATTAGTACTTCAGTGGCATTTAAATTATACTTCTTAATTAGTTACAGTAAGTCCCCAGGATATGACAGGGGTTTGTTCCTGAGAACTGATGGTAGCCTGAACTATTTGTAAGTTGGAAGTGAATGAAGGTGTGTGGAGAGGACCACAGAAACGACCGTGATGAGGCAGCAAGCCGGCACAGAAGAGCAGCTGCCAGCTAGCCTCACTGACTCAGAGCTCCCACCTTCCTGACTGTTACGGCTCGAGGAAGCGGTGGTGAGGAGAAGGCACGCGGAGATGCCCCGGTCCTACCCGACAGATTATGCCTGCAGCCCCACACAGTGACCGTCCATGTGTACGGACTGCCCGTAGGTCAGGCATTTATAACCCAGGGAGGACCTGTATAAAGATTATGGGCATCATATTTGTTCTATGTAAACCTTTCACAGTTGAATGTGAATTGAACAGTATGAAGAATTCTCCCAATTGAATTGGCTGAAGAAAATAAATACCCAAGCACATCCAAAGAATTCATTTGAATGCACAGCCTACATATTCATTAACACAAATTTAAAATAAATGAATTTTATTTGGTGTACCTGAAAGAAGTTATAAAGATTCCAGTTTCAGTGTTATAATATAGTCAGTCCTTTCTGTTGGTTAAAATGCAGAGGGCACCTTTTCCCTGTAACTGACTGACTGAGGAGAAGTAAGTCCATTGGTTGCATTACTTACATCAGTGGGTAACATGTCTTTGCTAGTGGATATAGAGTTGGTAGAAGTCCAGTGACAGAAGATTGCTTGGGATCCTGCTACACCTGCAGCCAAAACTGACTTTTTAAATCCGTTAAACATGTAAGATAAGATCTTTATTAGTCATATGTACATCGAAACACACAGTGAAATACATCTTTTGCGTAGTGATTTTGGGGGGCAGCCCGCAAGTGTCGCAATGCTTCCGGCGCCAACATAGCATGCCCATAACTTCCTAACCTGTACGTCTTTGGAATGTGGGAGGAAACCGGAGCACCCAGAGGAAACCCACACAGACACGGAGAGAATGTACAAACTCCTTACAGACAGTGGCCAGATTTGAACCCGGGTCGCTGGCGCTGTAAAGCATTATGCTAACCACCATGCTACCGTGCGTCATGAACTGAGGATTTAAATAGTGCAGTGGATTGAACTTGACCACTTTCTGTGGGTTTGAGACAAAGGCTACTGAATGATATGAGGTCAAGTGCATTAGAAGTTGGATGGTGTAATCCTTGTGCTCATATGAACAAAAGATGTTCTGTTGTGCAACACCACTATTGGCACTGCATTCAGCTGTTAAAAGGCATTCTTGATGTAACGCACTAGTAGAGGCCCTGAGGTGGTACTGACAAGAGACTTTAAACAAAAGGGGTTACAACTTTGGAAATTACTGGAGCTGTCCTTTTTGGTTGCTGTGTTGTTGCTTCCTGTAGTGAACCGGCAATCATGGTTAACAGAGCCCCATGCAATCAGTTGGATCAATGAAACATAGCATTTAACAGGAAAGAGAGTTGTTTTGAAATTAGTGCTCTAGTGCAGTCTAATGGGTGTGCCAGACAGATACAACAGCTGGCCATTTCAGCCCTTTGGACACCCTCCCTCAAACCTACCCCCACTAAATTTCAGTTGCACTTGCAGTCTGTGGTCTGCCACAGGCCCAATTGGACCATTGCTGTATCAAGGAATGGTGGGTATCACAGCATGGCACATTTAAATGGATGGCGAGGGGCAAATCAGGATACTGGCGTTCCTGTTTGGATGGCAGGATACAGGTAGTTGCTTGGCTTAGAGCTACTCATATTTGAATGGTGAGAGAGTCTGGGACACTGGTGTGTAGATTTGGATGGTGGACGGATTTGGAGATGGGCAGATGTGTTTTCATGGGGGGATTCTGAAGACTAATATTCTGAAATGGATGGTGGAGCGATCGAAAGACCTAAGATCTGAATGGCGGAGGAATTAGGATACCTGTACTCTGTTGTGAATTGCTGGTGGGTATTAGATTTAGCTGAATGGGGTATCAGGAGAACACTACTTTGATTTGGAATAGGGAAGGAATGGAATTCTGGCAGAATTTCGGACGGTTGGGTAGGCCTGAAGGATGTAAGCAAGTCATAGTCTTACCTGGCGTGTATCCCAGTCCAACAGTACACCAAGTAAACCTGTTTCAGTACCACCCTATGACATGTGTTCCCAAGGTAAATGGAGCTACCTTCTGCTGCAATGCTCCAAAATGAGTTCTGCACAGCAAATGCCATCCTCTCAAGACCCTTAACAAATAAATTGTGCCTTTTCCCAGAAGTACCTGGTTAAATTTCCAGAGTGATGCAAGATGACTCAAAGATGGTCGATATCACATTTTACTCTGGGGGAGAAAAAGTCAATTTTCAATTGCCTGATGCTGAGAAAAGCCACCAATAAAGGGACCCATGCTGTTACATGGAGCATGTACAAGCTTCGCACGGACAGCTCCAGAGGTTAGGATCAAACCCAGGTCCTTGGAGCTGCGAGGCAGCAGTTCTATTATCTCTCTCAGTGAGCTATCGAAAGGTAAATAATTTGCTGTGAAGTGTTGTCCAGAGGTCAATTCGAAGTTTGATCTATTTTATTTTTCTTTTCTCCTTTCTTTATTCCTTCTTCAAAGGGAGTCATATGTCAAAGCATCAGTTTGAATATAGCAGTTAGTAAAAGAAGACCAACAGCATTGTCAAAGTGGTTGGTTTTAATTAAGTTAATTAAGAAAGGTGGAAGAATTTAATGAAGGAATTATAGAGTTTAGATTCTTGGCAGCAGAAGATGTGGTCATCGATAAAGAATTCAGTAATGAGCAAAAATCCAGAATAAGAAAAGGGTAGGTATCAGAAGGTTTATAGGAGTAAGAACTGAACAGGTATAAGACCAAATTGATGCATAGAAACAAAGTTGGAGAATTATAAAGTGAGATGTTGCTTAACTGGGAAGCAATTTAGATCATCAGATATCGAACTTGCAGTTCAACAGGACTTAGTATAAGATTAGATTTAGGTACCTGAACTTTTTGATGATCTCACAGAAGGGCAGACCAGGAGTGGATCAAATACCTGGAAGCAGATTGATTTAGAAGAAATATCATCATTATCTTGGCTCATGGTTACTTTATCAATTCACTGATTTTGTATTTTATTAATGAGAATGGTTCAGAGGTAGAAAAAGAGTAAAAATTCCTCATCTGTACAAAGATGACATGTTTTGGGAAAGTAGCTCAGATTTAATCAGTCATTCATCATCACTAATGGATACAATTGATCATTAATCAAATAAAAAATAATATGAACTCATTTCAGTTCAAATTATGCTGGCAGAGCACTGGTGAAGAAATTAATTTCAAATTAAAGCCATGTATCTTTAGTTATTCTTCCAGCAATTTTCTAATGAGTTTTCTTAAATCTAGAATGAGATATTGAATTATTTTATGTTATGCTCTTTTGGTGTATCTTTCTTCTTCAGCATGAAAGCTAATAGACATCATCAAAAGATATTCAGTACTCACTCTAAATAAACTCAGTGTTCAAAGATCCTAATCCTTTCCTGGTTGTAAGTGCTTAATATCTTTTCATAGCAGTCAATGTAATGTTGTCAGAGCAAACATGCACTGTAAATGCTTGAAGCCTAAATGACTTGCTTTTATGACCCACCTTTTTCAGATTTACAATTTATTTTGGCACTTATAATGAATTTCAGTAGGTATATGACATTATTAAAATTCTACCAAACACAATTAATGTTATGAACACATTTGAACTGTGTCTGCAGGTAGACATCAAACAGCCCAGAAAGGAGGAAGAGGGTTAGCTAGTCAAAGTTGGATTATGAAAGTAAAGATCTTTTATTTCTTCAGTCACACTCCTTTAAATTAGTTTATGGTGTTAAATAATGTTCGGCAGTAAAACTGCTACAAGAGGTCTATTAAAAAAATCAATCACATCAGTGGCCAAAAAGCAATTTGGACCTCAAATGGAAGAATTAGTATTTATATAGTATATATTAAAGCCTCAGAATATATTATACCATAGTGGTACTTCCTTAATTTGCTGTTTCCATTATCATCTGGATGTTTCAGCCATTCTATGCACAGCAAGGTTCCACAACCATCAAATTAGATGAATGATCAAGAATTCAGATTTTTCCTTTAGGTAGCAATGTTCTTCAGAAGACTAAGGGAGATCTGATGTTGCAACTGTATAAAACTGCGGTTATGCCACATTTGGAGTACTGTGTAAATTCTGGTCCCCTCACTATGGGGAGGATATGGAGGCTTTAGAAAGGATGCAGGAGTGGTTCACCAGGATGTTACCAGGATTGGAGTGTATTAGCTATAAGGAGAGTTTGGACATACCCAGATTGTTTTCTCTGCGGCCTTGGAGGCTGAGAAGAGACCTGATCGAAGTTTATCAAATTATGAGAAGCGTAGGTAGGGTAGATAGTCAAAGCCTTTTCCCCAGGGTGGAAAATTCAAATATTAGGGAGCATAAGTTTAAGGTGAGAGGGAGGAAGTTTAAAGGAGAATTGTGAGGAAAGATTTTTTTATATAGAAAGTGGTGGGTGCCTGGAATGCGCTGCCAGCGAAGATGCTAGAAGCAGATACGATAGCAATGTTTAGGAGGCATTTAGACAGAGACATGAACAGGCAAGGAATAGGGGCATATGGACCATGTACAGGCAGTTGGGATAACTTTAGATTGGCATCATGGTTGGCACAGACATGGTGGGCCAAAGGGCCCGTACTTGTGCTGTACTGTTCTATCACTCCATTTTGTTTTCTACACAAGCACATAGGAGCTCATTTTGATGCCATATCAGATGAATGGTGCCTCCAATAATGCTGCCCTTTTTCCTCACTGTACCAGAATGCCATGCAAGACAATGTGCATCTTAAATCCACTGTCTCCCAAGTTAGAGGCAACAAGACCAATTAGCAAAAGCAGGAGAGATATCTGCCTAGAAATTCAATTCCGTTTGGTAGTCCTAAGTCTGCTATATATTCATGTCACAATGTCTAATGGAATGAATTTTAGAGGCAGAATCCAAGAGTGCTGAATGCTAAGAACTGGGGTGTGAATTTCCTAGCCAATAACTTTTACCACAAGCACTTTCACCATAATGTGGAATGGAGCTAATCAATTTATATACAGCCAAGATTGGACTCATAAGCCACTTGACAGCCCATAAATAGATCAACAGAACAAAGACCATCATCCTCGACCTCGAGGGATAGCCATGACAACGAATCCTACAACTCCAAATTTTAGGCTGGAAGTACTGGCAGGAGGAGAGAGGGCATCTAACGTCATGGCAGGTGATAGAGATGTGATCAAAGTAAAACAGCAAATTAGACAGTAACTTAGAGTGACCATGGTTTCCACAAGGAATATGTGTTCACTCACCATTAGGGAGGTAGGTTTTTGGTTTCCTGGGCAGTGTTTGAAATTCAGTCTGTGTTCTGTGGTGATTCTCAACAGTTTTGATGAAGATTTTCTAGACTGGTTGAGGCAGAGATCGAGAAGGGCTTTGTTCCAAACAGTGGCTCATGGAAAAGGTGGGTTAGTGAGAGCTTGGATAGAAAGCTGGCTTAAGGACAAAAAGTAGAGAGTCAAGATCATTATTCAGAGTGGAGAAAGTGGTTTGGTTAAGAGTCTGCACCAGGACCATTCTTTTTGATATAGAAATGGTTTTGATATTGGAGTACAAAGTAAAAATTCAAAATTTGCTGATGATAGCAAACTTGACACAGTGGAAGACAGTGAGGATAATACCAATCAACTGCAACATAAGCGAGCAGAATGGGCAGGAAAGTGGCAGAATTTAGAGAATTATGAGGTTAGGGAGAGGTTATATTGGTAATGTATATAAATGACACATGGGGTTTAATGATAGGATAAGATTTCTTCATTAGTCACAAGCACATCGAAACACACAATGAAATGTGTCTTTTGTGTAGAATGTTCTGGGGGCAGCCTACAAGTGTCGCCACGCTTCCGGCGCCAACATAGCATGCCCACGACTTCCTAACCTTCGCATCTTTGGAATGTGGGAGGAAACTGGAGCACCCGGAGGAAACTCACACAGACACGGGGAGAACATACAAACTCCTGACAGACAGCAGCCGGAATTGAACCCAGGTCGCTGGCGCTGAACTTGCAGACGACAGAAAAATTGGTGGAGTGGTAGATTGCGAAGAAGGTTGTCTTAGGATACAGTGGGACAGAGATCAACTGGAAAGTTGGGCGGACCAGAGCCAGATGGAACTTAATCCAGTCAAATGCGAGGTAATGCACTTTAAGAGGTCAAATTCTGGTGGGACGTATAGAATAATTGGAAGGGACCTTACAAGCATTGATGTACAAAGAAACTTTTAGGTTCAAGTCCATAACTCAGTGAAAGCAGCGACATAGGTGGGTAGGGTAGTGAGAAAGGTATTTGGTACGCTTGCCTTCACAGGCTGAGGCATTGAATACAACAAATGGGATGTCAAGTTGCAGTTGTGAAAAAGCATTGTGTATTGTGTACAGTTCTCATTGCCACACTACAAGAAGGATGTGGTCACCAAAGCAAGAGTGCAGAAGAGATTCACCAGGATGTTGCCTGGAATGGAGGGCTGTAGTTATAAGGAGAGATTGGATAGGCTGGCTTTGTCCTCACTGGAACAAAGGAGGCTGAGGGATAACCTTACAGAGGTTTACAAAATTATAAGATATCTTTTAGTCACATGTACACATGTACATCGAAACACACAGTGAAATGCATCGTTTGCATAGAGCGTTCTGGGGGCAGCCCACAAGTGTCGCCACCCTTCCGGCGCCAACATAGCATGCCCACAACTTCCTAACCCGTACGTCTTTGGAATGTGGGAGGAAACTAGAGCACCCGGAGGAAACCCACGCAGACACGGGGAGAATGTACAAACTCCTTACAGACAGTGGCCAGAATTGAACCCAGGTCGCTGGCGCTGTAAAGTGTTACATTAATTGCTACACTACCATGCCTACCCTGATGGGCATAGATAAATAGGTAGTCAGAACCTTTTTCACCCATGGTAGGGAAGTCTAAATCTGGAGAGCACAGGTGAGAGTGGAGAAATTTAAAGGAGATCTGAGGAGATCAGAGAGTGGTGAATATTCAGAATGAACTGCCAGAGGAGGTAGCGGATGCAGATACAATTATAATGTTTAAATGGCACTTGGACAGGTGTGTAGATAGGAAAGACATAGAGGGATATAGGCCGAATGTGGGCAAATGGGATTAGCATAGAGAGACACCATGGTCAGCATGGACGAAGTGGGTCAAAAGGTCCCACTTCTGTGCTGTATGATTCTATGATTCTCTGAGTGTAGATTCTGGAATGCATTCCCTGAGAGAGTGGTTGAAGCAGGCCAAGAAGTGTCCCGATGAACCCTTAAATCATTTAGTCCTGGAGCGCTATGGACCAAGTGCTTGATGAAGGTGTTAATACAGAAGGGTGCTCACTGGTCAGCATGGATGATTTGGGCCAAATGGTCTGTTTCCATGCTGTATAATTCTGTGATTCTATGAATGTCTGAAGGATTCTGAACTGTAAGCGTGTAAACTAGAAGGGCTATTTTAACAAATTCACCTTGGCTGGCAAACCCTAGGAAGGGTCGGATACTTCATTTTCTGTCCCACACAGTATCACCCTGTATAATTACAACAGAGAGTGAAATTGGATTAAATGTGAATTTTGCCTCACTAAATGGTGGGTGACGTTAAAAAGCTCTACCTCTTAAGAGCATAAATAAACACTAGAGATACCTGAGATTTTTCTGTGAAATAACATTTCTTAACCAGAGCCCAAAGAAAACCTAGGATGGAATTAAAACATTTTCAATGAAGAAACTTTTCGATTAAAACTCCTCTGAGACTGGAGGACACCACAGATTCAGGCATTGGATCCATGCTGAGATGAGCAAGGGAGGACTGCACTTTGCAGACCATTCACACTCTCATTGATTTTAAATGAGAAAAAGTCAGTCAGGTGGGTAAGAGGATTGATTGTAGCAGAGCCGTTGTGTATTTTATTATGTAGGTCAATATTATACATGACGGCAATAACTCGGTTTTGACCAGTCAAGTGGCTCTATCTTCTGAAGGTGTGGCACATTTGGTACTAAATAATTTATACAGTTCACTCTCCAAAACAGCTTTCAACTAAAGCTATAGCTTTCATGGATTTTTTTTTAAATGGCTTTGGGCTGCAAATTTATCATTAGTGCACATACCACTGGTTCCCATTTTCGGAACAATATCAGCCTGATGATATTTTTCAAAGTGTTCACATGTCCTCATTCTAAAACCTTTGTTGCTCGTTTTTTTTTCCGGATGTGGTACCAGGACACAACTATACCAACATGCTGCCCCTTCATATGACAAGACTGAATGGAGGTCCTGGATTCCATTAATGCTCCTGCTTCTCCAAGTTGAGGGGTGGCCTGGGAATCTTGCTGCCGCTCCCATAATCAGGCAGCCACAATCATTGCTTGTGAGCAGCAAACAATCTGCTGGAGAAACTCGGTGGGTCGAGCAGCATCTGTGGGAGGAAAGGAACTTGAGCTCCTCCAGCAGATTGGAAAACACGATGATGCTGGAGGAACTCAGCAGGCCAGGCAGCATCTGTGGCGAAAAGGAGGCGGTCAACGTTTTGGGTCAACGTTTCAGGTCAGGACCCTTTGTCAGGACAAGCTGATTGGTTGTTGCTCTAGGTTCTAGTGTTTGTAGTCTCTTGTGTTCTACTATAAGTTTATTTAAAGTGGGTCTGTTATTAAGTTGAAGTTAATAGTAGTATGGAGTATCCATCTATCTATCTATCTATCTATCTATCTATCTATCTATCTATCTATCTATCTATCTATCTATCTATCTATCTATCTACCTACCTATCTATCTATCTATCTATCTATCTATCTATCTATCTATCTATCTATCTATCTATCTATCTACCTATCTATCTATCTATCTATCTATCTATCTATCTATCTATCTATCTATCTATCTATCTATCTATCTATCTACCTATCTACCTATCTATCTATCTATCTATCTATCTATCTATCTATCTATCTATCTATCTATCTATCTATCTATCTATCTATCTATCTATCTATCTATATGTGTGTGTGTGTGTGTGTGTGTGTGTGTGTGTGTGTACCTTTACAAATGACTTGTACCACATGGTATGTTTCATGTACATTTTTGTACTCAGATGCCATGGGCTTTTCTATTTAGAGATCCACATCATTATAGATCATTACAATGGTATTAGGCAGGAACTTGGGAGCTTAAATTGGGAACAGATGTTCTCAGGGAAAAGCACAGTGGAAATGTGGAGGTTGCTTAGGGACCACTTGCATGGGATGGGGTTCTGGATAGGATTGTCCCACTGAGACAGGGAAAGGACGGCAGGGTAAAGGAACCATGGTTGACAAGAGAGGTGAAACATCAAGAGGAAGAAGGAAGCATTCTTAAGGTTTAGGAAGCAAAACTCAGGAAGGATTCGTGAGAATTATAAGCCAGGAAGCAGCTTAAGAAGGGACTTAGGAGAGCTATAAGGGGACATGAGAAGGCCTTGGTGAGTAGAATTAAGGAAAGCCCCAAGGTGCTCTACACATACGTGAAGAACAGAAGCATGACAAGAGCGAGGGTAGAACTGCTCGGGGATAAAGGGAGTAACACGTGCCTGGAGGCAGAGGAGGTAGGGAAGGCCTTAATGAATACTTTGCTTCAGCGATCACTAAGGATAGGGTCTTTGACGAATGTGAGGTCAGCGTAGAACAAGCTAATGTGCTGGAGCACATTGAGATTAAGAAAGAGGTAGTGTTGGAGCTTCTAGATATGTCCCTGGAGCGAGACACAATATACCCCAGGTTACTCCGGGAAGTGAGGAAGAGATTGCTGGGGCGCTGACAATAATCTTTGCATCCTCCCTGGCCACAGGAGTGGTACCAGATGATTGGAGGATGGTAAAAGTTGTTCAAGAAAGGTAAAAGGGATAATTCTGGGAATTACAGACCACTGAGTCTTATGTCAGTGGTGGGCAAGCTATTGGAGAGGATTCTTAGGAACAGGATTTATGAGCATTTGGAGAAGCATAGTTTTATCAGGGATAGTCAGCCTGACTTTGTGAGGGGCAGGTCATGCTTCATGAGCCAAATAGAGAGGAGATGACAAAACAAATTGTTGAAGGTAGAGCGGTGGATGTGGTGTATATGGACTTTAGTAAGGTGTTTGACAAGGTTCCCCATGGTAGGCTTACCCAGAAAGTCATGAGGCATGGGATCCATGGAGAGTATTCTGCCTGGAGGTCAGTGACTAGCGGTGTTCCACAAGGATCGGTTCTGGGACCCCTGCTCTTTGTGATTTTTATAAATGACTTGGATGAGGAAGTGGAGGGATGGGTTAGTAAGTTTACAGATGACACAAAGGTTGGAGGTGTTGTGGATAGTGTAGAAGGTTGTCGTAGCTTACAACAGGATATAGACAGGATGCAAAGTTGGTCAGAGAAGTGGCAGATGGAGTTCAATCCAGAAAAGTGTGAAGTGATACACTTTGGAAGGTCGAATTTGAAGGCGGAGTACAAGGTTAATGGCAGGATTCTTAACAGTGTGGAGGAACAGAGGGATCTTGGGGTCCAAGTCCATAGATCCTTCAAGGTTGCCACACAAGTTGAGAGGGTGATTAAGGTGTGCTGGCCTTCATTAGTTGGGGGATTGAAGTCAAGAGCCACGAGGTAATGTTGCAGCTTTATAAAACTCTGGTTAGGCCATACTTTGTGTCACCATACTTTGAGTATTGTGTTCAGTTCCGGTCGCCTCATTATAGGAAGGATGTGGAAGCTTTAGAGAGGGTGCAGAGGAGATTTACCGGGATGCTGCCTGGATTAGAGAACATGTCTTATGAGGAAAGGTTGAGCGAGCTAGGGCTTTTCTCTTCGGAGCGATGGAGGATGAGAGGGACTTGATAGAGGTGTATGAGATTATGAGGGGCATAGACAGAGTGGACCGTCACCACCTTTTTCCCAGGGTGGCAATGGCCAATATCAGAGGACATCAGTTTAAGGTCAGAGGAGGAAAGTTTAGGGGAGATGTCAGAGGTAGGTTTTTCACAAAGAGAGTGGTGGGTGCCTGGAATGCACTACCGTGGGTGGTGGTGGAGGCTGATACAATTGGGAAATTTAAAAGTCTCTTAGATAGGCACTTAAGGAGAATGGATGGTTATGGGCTGTGTAGGAGGGAAGGGTTAGATTGATAAAATAGTAGGTGCTTATATAGGTCAACATAACATTGTGGGCTGAATGGCCCATACTGTACCGTACTGTTCTGTGTTCTATGTTCTGTGTCTTGAGTGAGCAGCAACACAAAGGAACCTGGAGACATACTGGTGATGAAAAGGAGATATTGCTGCTTGAGGGAGGAGGAGGACAGTGATCTACTGCAAGGAAAGTAGAGCATTAGGTCCTCCGTGTCGAGCAGTAACAATGACAGGCAATGGATGTTTCGGATATGTAAGGGAGGTTCAAGAAGTGTGAAAGGACTTGGACATTCACATTGTGCACAGAACGTGGAGCTGTTGGAGAGGACACAGAAGAGTGGAACATAACACCAGGAGAGAAAAACAAAACTGTAATTAACTGTAGGATCTATTGTAGGGTCTAGTGTTCAGTTCTGGTCACCTCATTAAAGGAAGGATGTGGAAGCTTTAGAGAGGGTGCAGAGGAGATTTACCAGGATGCTGTCTGGATTGGAGAGCATGTTTTATGAGATAAGTTGAGTGAGCTAGAGCTTTTCTCTTTGGAGAGAAGGAGGATGAGAGGTGACTTGATAGAGGTGTACAAGATGATAAGAGACATAGATCGAGTGGACAGTCAGAGACTTTTTTTCCCAGGGCGACAATGGCTAACACGAGGGGGCATAATTTTAAGGTGATTGGAGGAAGATGTAAGGCGGATGTCAGGGGTAAGTTTTTTACACAGAGAGTGGTGGATGCGTGGAAAGCACTGCTAGCAGAGGTTGTGGGAGCAGATACATTAGTGACATTTAAGAGACTCTTAGATAGACACATGAATGATAGAGAAATAGGGGGCTATGTGGGAGGGAAATGTTAGATAGATCTTAGAACAGGATAAAATGTTGGCACAATATTGTGGGCTGAAGGGCCTGTACCATGCTGTAGTGTTCTATGTTCTATGTTACTATGTACTACTGAGGTATTACAAGATGACATTGTGAAGATCCTGAACTATATCAATCTGATGCTGTAAGAAATTGTTGAGAGAATTCAAGTGAAGCAATCTAATACAGGGAAAGAAATGGATAAGGATTGGCACTGGTATGGAGATGCACTTGAGAATGTGAGGCAGTTTTGCTTTGACCATGATTCCAAGGTGGACAAGGGGAACAGACCAGTATCAATTTTGGCAACCTTGCCTTTTTCATTAAGACCAAATCTCATGGATGCTGCCACTGAGTTCAGTAAGTCACAAGTGTGTTAAAGATGGGAAGGTGGAAATGTTGGGAAACCTGGCCACAGATACTATAGGAGAAACCCAGTCTCAAAATGTCATTTAAGACAGATATGGTGCATTGTTCAAGAGTGCAAGTTCTCAAAGATGGTAAAGGCAGTATCCATATGCCCTGGAGGTAGGGAAGCAAGTCTGTCAGGTATTGTACATGTGATGGAGAGTCAGAAGATGATGAGGTAGAAATGGAATTACTCAAAGTATTTATAGCCTATCTGAAGAGAACAATAAAAGTGATACATGTGGGGCCATTATGTTGTTTGAGGAAATGACTATTAATATAGATACCTTGATGAGTCTTTCTGTGATGGGACATAATGCATTCTTTAGAGACTTATCAAAAAATTGCATATTTCAATGAGATCCCCTGACACTCTTATAAATTCTAGTGAATATAGGTGTAGTCTATATAATCTTTCCTCATACAACTGATCTGTCCTCCCAGGAATCCATTTGCTGAGTCTTTGCTGCACACTCTTGGGTAAGGAGACCAAAACTGCACACAATACTCCAGGTGTGGTCTCACCTAAGTCCTGTATAAATGCAGCAAGACATCCTTACTTTTATACCTAAAACGTTTTCCTGTGAAGGCAACTATGCCATCTGGATCCTTAGCTGCTTGCTGCACCTTCATGTTACCTCCAGTAACTGGTGTACACAACTCAATGCATCCCAGTCTTTCACCACTACTATCATATTTTGCATTTCCAATCAAAGCTGTTAATTTTTCATTTATCCGTGCTAAAAATTCATATTGGAGAAATTAATGGGACCAAAAGGTGATAAATCTCCAGGACCTGATACCTTGCATCCTAGGATTTTGAAAGAGCTGGCTGTGGAGATAATAGTTGTCAACTTACAACAGTCCATAGATTCTAGGAAGATTAGACAGCAACAACTGTAATCACACTGTTTAAGAAAGAAGGGAGAGAGAAAAAATAGTGAAATATAGATCATTTAGCCTGACAGCAGTGGTAGGGTAAGTCCAGGGATTTATTATTAAGAAGTGGTAACAGGGCACTTAGAAAATATTAATAGAATTAGGCAGTGTCAGTGTGGATTTATGATAGGGGAATCATGTTTGTTGAAGCATTGGATTTTTTGAGGTTTAATCAGTAGAATAGGTAGAAGCAAACAAATTGATGTGGTATATTTGGATGGTCAGAAGACCTTTGATAAGTTACTAGTGCTGCCTTGTGGTCTGAGGAGAATCTTTATTTAAATGTGCTCCAGTGAAGCAAATTGGGAATTTTCCTATATTTAGGATGCTACTAAAGGCAGCAGGTTGTTATTTTTGTGGTTGTTGTCTTTGTGGTTGTTTTGGCAGGATGTTGGAGGTGGAGGAGGAGGAAGACATCTAATGATTCCCCAACAAGCAGTTTGCTGCATACAATATCCCACAGTAGCAATGGGCCTGGGAAATTTCATCTGTTGGCCAGTTCAGTGAAAATCTGTCACAAGAATCACCTCCAGCTCAGAGTACAACAGTCATGAAACTTCTAGTACAAAGTTACACTGATATTGATGCAATATCAATACCACATCAACGTTGGTTAACTTTGCACTCTTAATGGAAAATAAACTTTACCTTAGAATGTAAATCTTGCATTTACCAAATGCTTTTCACAATCTCAGGCAGACTCAACTTTTGTTTTCATTTCAGTTCTTATTAAACGGTGATTACATTTCCCTTTCCCAGTTCTGGTGAAGAGTCTTGGACCTGAAATGTGAACTCTGTTTCTCTTTCCACAGATGCTGCCTGACCTGCTGTGTGTTTCTAGCATTGTCTGTTTTTATTTCAGTTTTCCAGTATCTGCAGTTTTTTTTTTATTTTCACTATGTCTATTGTTTGACCACTCTGTATTATGGCTCTCCTAGTTTAGACAGTACTTCTTGGTGTTTGTGAGGAGGCCTTAGTAAGGTTGGTCGAACAAGGACTTTGTTATTCTGAATTCTGTGCCCATGTCTTTGCTGAGTGATCTCTTCTCTTCTCTCTGTTTCAATGCAGCAGTTATGGTACAACTGAATGGCTTCCTTGGCCATTTCAGAAGGCATTTTAGAATCAACCTCGCTGGCTTCATTTACAGCCAATTAAGTACTTCCTTGACATAGAGTCACTATTATAAGGTGGAGAGGTGGCAATGTACTGTAAAGAGCAGGAATTTAATTGCATTTTGTGCAGTGTTTTCTCTCCCTACATTTTGGAAACATTACAAACTTATTGAGTTCTATGGGAATTTTGGCTGAAAACTAATAGTTGATCTGTTGTTCTAATAAAAGGCATATTGATGCTTTGCTAACCAATTATGCACTTGCAGTAAAGAAATATAATGACCAGATATACTGTTTTAGTAAAATTGAATGAGCGATAAATATTGCCCAGAGTACTGGGATAACTCATCTGCTTCCCCTTAAATTCTTGCCATGTATTTCTTCTACATTCACCTGAGAGCAGATGAGATCCTAGTTTCTCAGATCCAAAGTAACATCTTTGACATTGTAGCACTCCCTCAATATCGGACTCGGGCATCAGCCTCGGTTTGTACGCAAGTGACTGGAATGGGACTTGAACACACAACCTTCTGACTCAGAGGTGAGAGTGTTGTCAACACAGCACTAAATAGATAACAAAATGTGCAGATTAAATTGTGTAGCAGTAACTTTAACTTCCTTGCATAGTGAACTGATCAATTCATCAACTTTGTTGCAATGTGCTGGCCAAAGGTACTTTTTATTTGTTTCTAGAATCAATAAATAATGTTTTAATCCCATGTCAGTGACTGAGACAATAGACCAGACTGCCAACTGTCTGAAACAGTTGCCAATTTAATATTTCTTCACCACAAGTGCATAATTAGTTAACAAAGCATCAATGTGCCCTTTGTCAGAACATCAACTATTATTTTTCAGCCAAAATCTCCATGGAACGCAATAACTTTACAGTGTTTCTAAAATGTAGGCAGAGAAAACATTGTATGAAATGCAATTAATAATACTTTGCCTTACTGATGTTTCCAGTTGGATTTTATTAATAATTTACAAATTTTGAGAGCTCAAGTAAAAGCCCTACAGCTGTTTGTGCAAAAAATAATCTGTAAACGATTCCATCTTGAACCTTCTACTGCAGATTTGAATTAAAGAGCATAACACTGTGATCAGAATTGACAAAGCCAATTTGTGCATTTGCACATGAGAACTGTGCTGATACTGCTTTACCAGTCTGTTGTCATTAACAATTTTGTTATTTTTTTTCTCTGTCCAAAACTGTTAGACAATTTATTTTAATAAACATCTTTTACACATTTCCCTCTGTCAGAGATGATCCATTAAGCCTACTTCTAAATGTCTTTTGCTTAAAGCAATTTTTTTTCTCTCTGAGATGCAGCCAATTTAAATTTTTTGTTCTAAGACTGAAGCCCAGAAGTTCACCCTTCATTGATGGTACGTAGCACATTGCATTTTAGTCACTTGAAGTCAATGGAGCCATATTTTGTAAGTGGATTATAATGTGCGCAGGCACTATTTAGTACATTTTGGGGTGAACTTCGAGGTACACATGCATTTTGTTTCCTTTATGGCTGATTAACATGCAGATGCACCCTATTAACCACCATTCATATTTTTCTGCATGTTACATTACATTTAAATCCCTTTATTGCCACATTTTGCCCTTAGTCACACAACTCCCTTGGACTTTAATATATTGTGCATTCTCCCTTCTCTTTGCTCTGTCATTGATCAGCACAACTTTTAGCATCTAAACTTCACACTCTGGAATTCCCTCCCTAAACCCCATGTCCCTCCTTAGTTATTTCCTTTGTTACAACTATTCTGATAGATCCTCCATTTTTGTTTCAAGCCTCTATTGAGCATTAGACTCATGGAGTCATACAGCATGGGAGCAGGACCTTCAGCCCAACTGGTCCACGTTGACCAAGATTTCATTTGCCAGGGTTTGGCCCATATCTTTCCTATGCATATACCTGTCCAAGTGTCTTTTAAATGTTTTATTATACCTACCTCAACCACTTCCTCTAGCCACTCATTCCAAATACGGACAACCCTCTGGGTGAAAAAAATTGCCCCCCAGGATCCTTTTAACTCTCTCCCCTCTCACCCTAAACCTATGTTCTCCACTTCTTGATTTCCCAACCCTGGGAGAACAGGTTTTCTATGTGAAATGAACAAGTGACTAGTTTTATGAAAGGCAATACAAAGAACTATTATCCTGTCTTCTTCATCTAGATTTTCATTAACCCTTGTCCCATCAATTTGAGCAGTTCTATTTTTACATGAGTAGTGGCTGTTGTGATTAATCCCTGCACCTCAACGGTGAAGCCCACAGTATCCCTGATATTGGGTCTCAAGCCTCATTTAGCAAAAGCAAAAGCCAGCAAGTGGGCAAAATGTGATTCAAGACTGGACAACTGTTGATTTATCATTGCCTTCAGAGGAGGACGGATGATGCACAAGGTTATTACTTGGGTCGATCAGGTCAGAGGTTAGGGATCGTGACTGATGGAGGAAATGAGGAAGCATGAGAATAGCTGAAGTATCTGTAACACAGAATGGCCAGGATCAGTGGGGTTGTTGTTGTTGACAGTCTCAGGTTGAACCAATATTGCAGTGATGGCACCAGGTAGGCATTGGTTCCTTTATTTACTAAATAAGCTTGTTTCAGGTTTGCAGAAATGTCTGTGTAGAAAAGTGTTTTAGTCATTATGTCAACCAGAGCACAGCAAAGTCTAAAGGCAAGAAAACCATTCAACCTATCTATTTCATTTTTAATATAATCTCCTCTCCGATTCTTCATGTTACATCTCAAAAACTTGGCATAAGATTTACATTGCACATGAGCTATGATCTTGCTCCCTCCTTGATCAACTTTTTGCTCCTTACACAGTTCCTCAATTTTAGTTATACCCTCTGAAGATTCTTCAAATGCTTTTCAACTGCCTAGGAAATCTCTTGCTTTCATCTCCTCCCACATCCAATTCATTTCACATTTGAAGGTCCCTCATCAACAGCCAGAGCTGTGTACTGGCTCCTAATCCTCTTAATTCAAAGTCATTCAATTCAAATTATCTGATCATTTGAATTTTATCAAGCCATAAATGGCCTATCTCCTGTGTTATTAATATTGCTTCATTTGAATTCATTTGAAGGCAATTTGATTTCTTTAGGCAAGAATTATTAGACTGCAGCTTTCATTGAAATTTCTCTCTCCCACTTGCAACAATTTGGGAATAGGCGGGGAAGACCCACATTCAGAAGTTTCCAAGTTGAAACAAAATTAGAAAATGCTAGAAATATTCAGTAGGTCAGGCAGCATCTGTAGAATTTGTACAGCATTTTCTGCTTCTGTTACAGATTTTCAGTTTTTTATTGAGTTTCATTTCGAGGTTGAAGTCCTATTCCAGAAATCTGAGCACAAAAACCTAGGCTGACACTATTGAAGGGCCTTTGATCGAGTTCTGTATGGTCCAGGGTGTTAACTTTTGAACATAGAACATAGAATGGTACATCGGTCTAGAATGGTCTGTGTTGACCATGATGCTAATTTAAACTAATCCCATCTTTCTGCATATGGTCTATATCCCTCCATCCCCTTCCTGTTCATGTGCCTGTCTAAATGCCTCCTAAATGTTGCCATAGTACCTGCTCCCACCATCTCCTCTGGCAGTGCATTCCAGGCACCTACCACTCTGTGTAAAAACACTTGCCTTGCAAATCTCCTTTAAACTTTCCCCCTCTCAAATTCAACTTATGATCTCTAATATTTGACATCTCCACCCAAGGAAAAAGACTCTGACCATCTACCCTATCTGTGCCTCTCATAATTTTATCTACTTCTAGTAAGTCACCCCTCAGCCTCCAATGCCCCAGAGAAAACAATCCAAGTTTATCCAACCTCTCCTTATAGTTAATACTGTCTAATCGAGGCAACATCCTGGTGAACTTCTGCACCCTCTCCAAAGCCTTCACATCCTTTCTGTCATGCAGCAACCAGAACTGCACACAATACTCCGAATGTCGCATAACCGATGTTTTATACAGCTGCAACATGACTTGCCAACTTTTATATACATAATGTCCTCACCAAGATGAAATTTTGGAAGAGATATTTAACTAGGAGCTGACTGACTTCTCAAGTGGACATGCAGAACCTGTGGAACAATATTAAAGAAAAGCAAGAGAATTATCTTCAGTGTGCCTTGACCAGTATTTAGAACACGGTAAAGATTTCTAAAAATCAGGTTATCTTATTGTCTCACATTACAGATTGTGAGAGCTTGCTGTGTACAAATTTGTTGCTGTGTTTCCAGAATTACAAGAGTGCTTGAAACTCTAAAGTACACCACTGGTTGTAAAGCAGTTTGAGCTGTTCTGAAAAGGTCATGAAGGGCACTATATAAATGCAATTCTTTCTTTATCTTGTGGTAGGATCTAGAGAGTCAGTCAGAGGGAAGAGACATTGAGAATAAAGGTGCAGTCTAATTAATAAAATACAAGTAGTTTCTTATAAAAATCTTTCACTTTGCTGTGGATCATTCAATAGAATGTTTAACAACCAGCAGTGTGGGCTATATCGTAGGAATCTGGCATGGGATTTACTTCACATATGAGCATTTGCCTCCTCAGATCAATTTTCAGCTCTCTGAGATTTCATCCTTACACAATTCCTCAACTATGCTTCATAACAAGGTTACTCACAGTCCCTTGAAGGAGGTAATGATGGGAATACATGTCCAGTGCCTCCGGGGACACAATGTTTGTCCATTTATGATTGTGTGCATCTGTTGTGCCTGCACTTCCAAGGAAAAGTGACAGCTGGTTAACTTTGCAGCGACATCAAGAAGCAGATAAGCAATTAAAGTCCCATTCACATATACTATAAATTCTCCTTTGTCAACCTCTTTTTTACTGGATGTCATTTAATTTACAGTGTCGGCTGGAGCTCAGTTCGTAGATTCAGATGATTCCAAGACTTGGGAACAATATTAATCTCCCAATTTACTTCGCTAAAAGAAACAAATTGTCTGCTTGTTATCAATTGCAGATTGTGAGACCTTGCTCTGTACAAATTGGAGATTATAACAGTGGCTACACCTCAAAAGAACTTCATTGGCTGTTGAATTTCACTTCTGGAGTGATCAGAGTTTTTATCAGATAAATTACAATGATGTTACTATCAAAAGCAGATTTGATTCTTTCTGGTGAATGGATTATATGAATATGTTACCTTTTAATTAATTATGTGGCCAGTTAATTTCTACAACCTAGGACTCTCGAAAATAGTAACATGGTGATTATTATCAGTGGACAGCTAATCCAAGAGTCTTAGACAGACAATTCAGAGAGATAGGTTTGAATTCCATCATAGCAGTTAGGGCATTAAAACCTAGTCAATTGAGTAAATGTATCTGTAAGGAATATTTGGCATCATTAATGGCAACCATGGATTATTTGAAACAGAAATGTCTGATTTACCAATATCCTTCAGAGAAGGAAATCTGCCAGTTTTACCTAGGCTGGGCCACATGACCCCGGACACATCAATGTGGCTAATTCCCAACTGCCTTCAGAAATGGTTCAGTAACCTATTCACTCCTAGGACATTTAGAAATGGGTAGTAAATGCTGGACTGGCAAGTAAAGACTTTACTGGACTGGCTAGTAAAGACTACATCCTGTGAATGAATGAAAAAATAAATAGAATATTACAGCATTGTATTGTTTTAATTAACATTCAACCCCCTAACTACGATTTGGTGGTGACTCACCCTATATCCACACTTTTTGTCTGCTTCCTTTATGCCATGTCACAGAGTGAATGAAACACAATGTCAAAATTATTCCACTTTTCTGAATTTACTAACCCCAATAGAATTTGAAATCAAGAATGATTTTCTTACATAGATGAATCTCTCTGAAAAATAGTTATTACAAATTGTATAATATAACTGAATAATGTATAACAGGATAAGTAATCTGATTCCACATGGTGAATAATTTATGTAAATAAAGTACAACAGAGTAACAGGCTGGATTGGAAGATATTAACTACTGAACTTGTGCAATACTATGGCATTGTCTTCTATTTAGTATTATGTGCAACATATATGTAGAATGACATCTGTAGTTTCTACTAAATTGGAATGTTCTGATCTTTTACTTCCAGCTTAAGGATGTAGTACAAGGATTTTCTGGCTAATTTTTAATAACTAAATAGCAATAATACACATTATACTGAATTGTTTTCAACAGTATCTTGGTTTTAGGGAGGAGGTTGTAATTGGTGACCAATTATAAAGACCAAGTAACAGCTCTGAAGTTTGTAAAGACAAATAAAAATGTGATTGGAATGACTGGGAGAAAGGACAGTACATCAGTCCTGATGCAGGGTTTCAACCCAAAACGCTGACAATTCCTTTCCTCCCACAGGTGCTGCTTGACCCTTTGAGTTCTTCCAGGAGTTTGCCTGTTGACACAGTACATTAAGTATCTGCATGAACAAAGGAAGCACTGCACTTTCTCTGTAGCTATGACACTTTACTCTGTACTGTTATTGTTTTTACCTGTACTACATCAATGCACTCTGTACTAACACAATGTAACTGCACTGTGTAATGAAATGACCTGTACGATTGGTATGCAAGACAATTTTTTCACTGTACAATAATAATTGTACAAGTAACAATAATAAACCAATACCAATACCAAGGGGGGAGTGTGAGTTGTCAGCCGCAACAGGCACATCCAAGCATTCCAGGGGGTTGTGTTAGTTAATAGATCAGCTCCTGGGTGCCTAGGAAGTTTGAATCTGCTGATTTAACTACATCAAACTTTTGCCCCCAAACTCAGCCTTTGGTTTTCTAATATTGGTCCATATCACAACTTCAGTTCCTTGGCTTTATTGTCAGCAACCATTCCTCAACCATCATGCATCTTCTGGAATTCCCTCCCTAGTCACTGAGCAACACCATCAAAGGTAATCAATTGGTAATTCATCTCATTGTTATTTCTGAGACTTTGCTGTATTTAAATTGGCCATTTTCTTAAACTTAAGAATAGTGACTAAATTTTAAATGCATAATTGCCTGGGAAGACTTTCGGAACAAACAGGCAGTTGTAAAAACATTCCATAATAATGCTTGATATAAAATATCCTGAGCTCTGTGTTACTCTGGAGAACAGGTGGTGTGGCAGAATTTTGCCTAAGGTGAGTATATTTGGGTATATTATTTTAGATCAAGTTTTTCAGCAGGAGGGAGGAAAGAAATCAAGAGATTGTAAAATTAGTTCCATCACGACTGTCTTCTCTAAAAGACTTCACACTCAATCCAACCTGGACTCTGAATTGTTCAAAATTATTGTTACCCAATGTTCTGCCAACAGTCTCTTGCCATCTCCTCCAAGCAATTTCCACTGGTTCTCCTGTCCCCAACACATATAATGAAAATATCCTTCAACATCTACTGATATCTTACAGAACAAGTGTTTCCCCTGCACCTGCCTACATTTAGACAGGACTAGGATTGAACTAGGGCTGGTTATACAAGAGTCTGAGCCAGGGATTTAATCAATGACAGCCGACTAGAATTTCTTATTCTGTGGTAATCGAGGTTAAAAGATTAAAGCGGACTTAATGTAACAGCTGACACTATAATTCCCTCTCCATCTTCCTTATATGGGCAGGCACGGTAGTGTAGCGGTTAGCGTAACGCTTTACGGCGCCAGCGACCTGGGTTCAACTCCCACTGCTGTCTGTAAGGGGTTTGTACGTTCTCCCCGTGTCTGCGTGGGTTTCCTCCGGGTGCTCCGGTTTCCTCCCACATTCCAAAGGCGTACGAGTTAGGAAGTTGTGGGCATGCTATGTCGGCGCCGGAAGAGTGGCGACACTTGTAGGCTACCCCCAGAACACTCTACGTAAAAAGATGTATTTCGCTGTGTGTTTCGATGTGCATATGACTAATAAAGATATCTTCTATTATGTGCAGTTCTGGTCGCCCAGCTATTGAAAGGATGTCATTCACTACGAAAGGGTGCAGAAAAAATTCAGGAGGATATTACCAGGACTGGAGGGCTTAAGTTCTAAGAAGAGGCTGGATAGGCTGGGACTTTATTCCTTGGAGTGTAGGAAGCTGAGGGGTAACATTATCGAGGTATATAATATCATGAGGGGCACAGATAAGGTGAATTGTCACCATTTTTTCCCCATGGAACAGGAGTCTAACACTAGAGATCATAGGTTTAAAGTGAGAGGGGAAGGATTTAAAAGGGACCTGAGGGGCAAATTTTTCACACAGATGGTGGGGGGCAAATTTTTCACACAGAGGATGGTGGTTATATGCAATAAGCTGCCAGTGAAAACTGGTGGAGATGGGGGTAATTATAATGTTTAAACAACATTTAGACAGATACATGGATAAGAGAGGTTTAGAGGCATATGGGTCAAATACAGACAATTGGGACTGGCTCAGGTAGGCAACTTAGTTGGCATAGACAAGTTGGGCCAAAAGGCCTGTTTCTGTGCTGCATAACTTTATGACCCTATGACCCTACCCACCATATTATGAGCTGAGACCTGTGTATTCATAACTGTCACGGGAATCAATATGCTGGCCACCCAATGATATACAACTTCTCGTGAATGACCAGGTCACCCCTACTGGGCTACATTCCACTTGTGGCTGAGATGTTTTATAGTTAAGCCAAAACTTCACTAGTTCTTATCAGCTGTGGTCACAGCTTCAAAGTTTGAAATACTACTGTCCATTGTCCTAAGAAGTCAGGATTTCATCCTGACTTATCCCCACCACCCCCAATACACACACACACACACACACACACACACACACACACACACACACACACACACACACACACACACACACACACACACACACACACATTCTCTGTCTGTTATCTTTTGTCAACCTCACATTGCCTTTGATACCATTCCAATGCATTCTGCAGACAGAAATGAGTCAGATTTTAAGTGGGAAAATGCAGTTTCAAAACATTACAACATTACAACTGGGTTTCATTTAAGTTGGGACAATACAATTTCAACACCTGCTGAGTTCCTCCAGCACTTTTTGTGTATGTTGCTCCAGATTCCAGCATCTGCAAAATCTCTTGTGTCTCCTACCTGCTAACCTTCCTTCTTTGATTGGAGCATCTTTATTTCATTTGTTTCTTGTAATATCGTGAGTTGGCCATTCTATTGTCACTGAGGAGATATCATTCTGTAAACAAACCAATCCTTGTCATGGAAGTAACTTTGGATTTCCCAGCCTTTTAGAAGAACTTACTTAATGACTTTCATTTCAACAACAATATTACCATTGTAATATACAACTTTTGTATATTACCATTTCTCATTACCATTTCTAAAGATCTTGAAGACAAATTCAGACCTTTTGGAATTGAATTTGTTACAATCTTGTGAATTTCAATAGTCAAATCAATATAGATACAGAAAAGAGACAGTTAACATCAACAAATATCCTTTTTTCTCCTCCTGTCTCTTTTCTCCTATGATTTTACATTACAGAGCCTGGTAGATTTTTTCATGACATGCTGAGACAGCACTGTGTTGGTTCTGTAACCTTGTAGACATTGTTAGTGACATCTGAGAACGTTCAGGTACAAATACAAGAAGATCATCTATTAAAGTAAGGAAATGTCCATAAATATTCACTTTATTTCACTATCCTCCACAAGTCCACCATAGACAATGGTTCTTTCTGTCACATCCTGGCAGGCTTGCTAATATTTTGGCATGTAATGGAGATGTCTTCTCAACCCAATACGAGTTTGCCTTGCTCCAATCTTGAGCTCAATGCCTTTCTCTACATGAATTCTTTTTCGATCCATTTTCTTTCACAATTTCACAGCTGGATTCCCAAAGCTCCCCATTTATTGTAGATTAAGTAGCCCATTAGTTGCTTGGGGACCACAAAAGGATCGTTACTGCAGGTTATTTGTGATTGCTAATTTGTTATTCTTAAATCGATACACATTGCTTAAAGAAGAAATAGTTTGCAATACTTGATCACTTAATCTGATTCGGAGAAACTGTTACAGTTCTCAGGATGACACACTGGACAGAGGTTTATATTTGTGAGGATGCTGACTGGTCTGGAGAGTTTTAGCTGTGGGAAATGAGTGACTAGTGTATAGATATTTTCTGTGGAACAGGGAAGGTTGTAAGGAAATATAAATGAGGCTTATAAAATTATGAGAGGCCTTTTCTCCTTATCAGAACATTTAATTCCAAGGGGGCAGAGATTTAAAGGGTTGTAAAAACCATTACTTTCTGGATATTTTTGGAAGAAGTGATGGGATGCAAGAATGTGAGTGGTGGAGGGGTGCAACTTTAACACCTGTGTCACATGCACATAACTAAATAATGCCTAATAAAATTTGGCTTGGTCGAATTCAATGTGTTCATTGCTTGTTGAAGACTATATTTTCCTGTCAGTATATATTTCAGAAACTTCACTTGAAGCAATGAAATTGTAAAACCTAACACACTACATTATCAATGAAATAAATAGGTTTTAAATCTTGAATTGATTTTCTTTTTGCTTCATCATTGACCTAAAGTTTTCAGGAAAAAAGCTAAATGTTTAAAATGCAAGAAAGGTGTTTTCTGAAAACCAAAGTCCCCATTGTGATACATGCAGCTATTTCTGGTAAGGGGGCAGCAGCAGGTTGAGGCATTTGACTGAATTCCACTGCCTCAGATTGTGGAAGGGGCAGAAACAATCACTGTATTTAAGGGGATACTTAACATACCACAAGCCACAAATCTCTGGAGCAAAAACTGGGAAGTGGGATTAAACTGGAGAGCACTGTTGAGAAATAGAATCCCAAGGGTGGGGGCGAGTTGGTTGGAAGATTGTAAAGCCCCCAGACTTTGATCCTCTATCCATCCTTTCAAATCAATCAAAATGAAAAGGACTTATTTCTCTTCCACTAACATGTTTTGGGTAAATCTAAGTTATCAATCAAACTTCAGGTGAGAGTTTGCTTCCCTAGCAATGAGACAAGAGGTCTGTTCATCTCATTGCGATGAGTGTAGCAGTTAGCGTAACGCTATTATAGTGCCAGTGACTCGGGTTCAATTCCGCCGCTGTCTGTAAGGAGTTTGTTCATTCTCCCCGTGTCTGCGTGGGTTTCCTCTGGGTACTCCGGTTTCCTCCCACCTTCCAAAGACGTACAGGTTAGGAGCTGTGGGCATGCTATCATGCCAGAAGAGTGGCGACACTTGCAAGCTGCCCTCAGCACACTCTCAATAGTACCAAAAGACACATTTCATTGTGTGTTTTGATGTACATGTGATGAATAAATAAATATCTTATACCTATCTAATACCTTAAAACCCCACTTAAACCCAATGCAACCTTGGCTGACCTGAACCCAAGCAGAAGCCAAAGATAGACTCAGGTCAAAGAGCCAGGGTCTAAATGGGAACAGAAAATAGATTAACGAGATTTCCTACCTCTGACTGTAATTGTGTAATTCCTACTGAGAATTAGTTCAGATGAAGGTAGGATCAGGCTTGATTACAATGCTCCTTTGTCAACCAAAATGGTCAAACTGTCTGTTAGCATTGCTATGTAGAGCCATACATGGCTCATAAATGCATTCCATATCTAGGAAGCCACTTTGCAATCAAGGCAGCAATTGATGATGACACTTCAGTGTGCCAGCGCAGTTTCTGGCAATCTGAGGAAAAGAAAACTCGAAGATCAAGGCATTAAACTGTGCCCAAAGCTTATGGTTTATTGTGACCACTGCCCTTCTGTGTGCCTCTGAGATATGAACCACCTACAGCATGCATGTCAAAGCACAGGTGAAGGACCACCAATGCTCCATCCACAAAATCATCTGAGCAGGATGAACCAATCAACATCCCCAGAACTGGAGCTCCAAGTCAACTCCAGTGGGCAAGTCCCATTATCTGCATGCCTGATACCGGACTCCCAAAAATGAGAATTCTACTCCGAGCTCTGCCAGAGGAAAAGATTGCTAGGTAGACAAATGATGAGTTTCAGAAACATTTTCAAAGCTTCCTTGAAATATTGCAACATTCTTAGTGACCTCTGGGAATCTCAGGAAAAGAAGCATTTGGGGCAGGTTAGAGAACCTCGAATCCATGTATCAGGAGCACACAGAAGCTCTGAAAATGACAGGAAGAGTGCACTATTCATAAACCATCTACCTGCCTGCCCCATCAAACAATATCTGCTCAACATGCTGGGCCAACTTAGAACCTGAGCCTCAGAGCCTAGATCTGTGACAGTTAATGTTTAAAGCTACATGGGAGACAAAGCTACTTGATCTCATCCTCACCAATGTACCTGTGACAGAAGTATCAATCCATGACGGCTAAGGTAAGAGTGACTACCACACAGTCATTGTGCAGACAAAGTCCTATTGTCACACTGAGGACACCCTCCACCAGCATACACTCAGAGCAAATCTGGCAGCTCAAAACTGGGTATCCAAGAGATGCTGTGGACCATCAGAAATGTACACCACACTATCTATAATCTCAGGTTCTGATATAACCTTCACAACCATTATTATCAAGCCAGGGAATTAATTCTGGTTTAATAAGGAGTACAAAGTGTGATACCCAGAGCAGCATCAGATATATTGACACTCACCAACTTTTATCGATGCAGCATAGAAAGCATCCTATCTGGATGCATCACAGCTTGGTATGGCAACTGCTTCACCCAGGACTGCAAGAAACTGCAGAGAGTTGTGGACACAGCCCAGCACGTCATGGAAACCAGCCTCCCCTCCATGGACTCTGTCTATACCTCTCGCTGCCTTGGTGAAGCAGCCAGCATAATCAAAGACCCCACCCACCTGGGTCATTCTCTTTCCTCTCCTCTCCCATCAGGCAGAAGATACAGGAGCCTGAGGGCACGTACCACCAGGCTCAAGGACAGCTTCTATCCCACTGTGATAAGACTATTGAATGGTTCCCTTATATGATGAGATGGACTCTTGACCTCACAATCTACCTTGTTGTGAACTTGCACCTTATTGTCTTCCTGCACTGCACCTCCTCTGAAGCTGTGACATTTTACTCTGTACTGTTATTGTTTTTGCCCTGTACTACCTCAATGCACTCTGTACTAACTCAATGTATCTGCACTGTGTAATGAATTGATCTGTATGTACAGTATGCAAGACAAATTTTTTACTGTACCTCGGTACAAGTGACAATAGTAAACTAATACCAATACCAGTATAACTAACAATGATGAGGTGCCAGCCTAGTGAAACTGTAATGCAGGACTACATGCATGCTAAACAGCGAAAGCAGGATGCAATGCAACCAATGGATCAAAGCAAAGCTCTGTAGTCCTGCCACCTGGGGTTATGAATGGTGGTGGACAAATAAACAGCTAACAAGAGAATGAAGCTCTGAGGTCACCCCATCATCATTGATGGCAGAACCCAGCATGTGAGCGGTAAGGGTAAAGCTGAAGCATCTGTAAGCATGCTTAGCCTGAAATGACCATAGAACTATACAGCACTGGACAGGCCATTCGGCCCATGGTGCTGTGCTGATCTTGATGCCGATTTATACTAAATGTCTTCCTCCTGTTTATCATCCATATCCCTCCATTCCTTCCATATTCATGTGTCCATCTAAAATCTTCTTAAAATCCACCAAAATGCCTGCTTCCACTACTACCCCTGGTAACCCATTCCAGGCGCCTATCACTCTCTGCGTAAAAAATTTGCCCCCCATGTCGCCTTTATATTCCCCCCCCCCCCCCACTAATCTTAAAAGCATGTCCTCTGGTGTTTGGCATTTCTACCCTGGGGAACAGATTCTGACTGTCTATACCCTATCTATGCCTCTTATAATTTTAAAAAACCTCTTTCCGGTCTCCACTCAGCCTCCGACGCTCTGAGGAGAACAACCCAAGTTTGTCCAACCTGTCCTTATAGCTCATACCCTCTAATCTAGGCGGCATCCTGGTAACCCTCTTCTGCACCTTTTCCACAATCTCCATATCCTTCCTATAATGGGGCGACCAGAACTTCACACAATACTCCAAGTGTGGTCTGACTAAAGTTTTATATATCTGCAGCATGAATTCCTTACTCGTATACTCAACACACTTACTAATGAAGGCAATCATTCCATATGCCTTCTTTACCACCTTATCCACTTGCATAGTTTATTTTTAGTAAACTATGGACCTGGACCCCAAGATCCTTCTGTACTTCAGTGCTATTTAGGGGCCTACCATTAACTGTATACTTACTCCTTTCATTTGACCTCCCAAAGTGCAACACCTACCTCACACTTGTGTGGATTAAACTCCATTTGCCACTTCTCTGCCCATATCTGCACCTGATCTCTGTCCTGTTGTATTCTTCGATAGCCATTGAAATGGAAAGCCTTTGTATTCTTTGAAATGCTGCATCAACAATCCCTGTGGCTTCTTTCTGTGAGCCTTAGCATCTCAGAAGCCAATCTCCAGCCAATTTCATTCACTCCACATGATTATAAAGTCAGAAGTGGGGATCTTGGCTGATGATGGCACAACATTCAAATCCACTGGCAACTTCTCAGCCAATGAAGCAGTCCATTCCTGCATGAAGCAAGCCCTGAACAGCACTCAGGCTAATAACTGTTGGATTAGCCTGAGGAGAAAACACTGGGGAGTGTTGTAGAACAGAGGGGCCTTGGAGTATAAGTACACGGTTCACTGAAAGTGGAGTCACAGGTAGACAGGATGGTGAAGAAGGCTTTTGGCATGCTGGCCTTCAATAGTCAGGGCACTGAGTATAAAAGTTGGGAGGTTGTGGTGCAGTTGTACAGGATGCTGGTGAGGCTGCACTTGGAGTATTGTGTTTGGTTTTGGTTGCTGTAGGAAAGATGTTATTAAACTGGAGAGACTGCAGAAGATGCAAGGATGTCGCCACGACTTGAGGGACTGAGTTATAGGGAGAGGTTGGACAGGCTAGGACTTTATTCCTTAGAGCACAGGAGACTGAGGGGGTGATCTTATAGAGGTGCATAAAATCATGAGGGGCGTCGATGGGGTGAATGTACTCAGTCTTTTTTGCAGAATTGGGGAATCAAAAACTAAAGGGCATAGGTTTAAGGTGAGAGGATAAAGATTAATAGGATCTTGAGGGACAACTTTTTTTACACAAAGGGTGATATCTATGTGGAATGAGTTGCCAGAGGAAGTGGTTGAGGTATGTACAATAACAACTTCTAATAGACAGTTACACAGGTACATGGATTGGAAAGGTTTAGAAGGTTATGGACCAAACGCTGGCAAATGGGACTACCTTGAATGGGGCATTTTGGTCAGCAGAGACCAGCTGGGCCAAAGGGCCTGTTTCTGTGCTGTGTAACTTTATGATAACTCTATGACTCTAAGTAACATTAGCACCACAGAAGTGCCAGGCAACCCTCATCTCCAACAAGGGGAATCTAAACAATTACCCTTGATATTCAATGGCATTATCATCCCTGATGAATATCATGAGTACCCCCACAATCAATATCCTAGAATCATAGATTCACAGAGATATACCTTTGGCCCACCAAAACCCCGCCAAAAGTGAACCACCAATTTACACTAATCCTAAATTAATCCCATTTTTATTCCCCCGATATTTTCTAACTCCGCCCGGATTCTACCTCGGAGTAATTTACAGTAGCCAATTAATGTATCAAGCTGCACATCTTTCGGACATGGAAGGAAACCAGAGCATCCAGAGGAAATCCATGTGGTCATGGGAGAATGTGCAAGCTCCAGATGGACAGCACCCAAGGTCAGGATTGAACCCCGGTCTCTGGTGCAGTGAAACAGTGGCTCTGCTAGCTCTTCCATTGTAATGCCTGAAGAACAAGAGCGGATCAAGGGCTGGCTGCCCTGCAGTAAGTGACTCATTTCCTAGCACCGCAAAGCCATTCCACAATCTATACAGCACGTTAGGAGTGCGATGCACTAATCCTGAATAAAAGAAGCCCCAGAGGATTACAGTGGTAGACCACTCATCCTCGAATGCTACATAATGCTGAAGAAGAATAGTCACTTGATGATATTATCATTGTATTTCATTCCTAATGATCAGTATTCAAAATGCAAGAATTTCAATGGAAGTTTGCATAGAAACTAACAACCTTCAATATGCCATGCTGAAGTCCCATTGATGTATGGATTGCCCCTAGGTTACAGACACAAAAGGACTTGTGAATGTGCAACCTAAACAGTAGGTTTGGCACCAAGTTGCTCAAGGTACAAACACAGTCACACGCCATTTCACCTGTGCATCACTAACATTTCCCTTCAGAAACTCACGTTATGCAAACAATGATATAGGAGACATTTGATGCCTTCACCCACATAAATATGAGGGCAGAATGACATGTCACTGTCTGTGATCTAATCAGCTTTTGCAATGTTTTTGTAGCCCTCACACAGAAATCTTTTAAGCTTTTACATTGTTTTTGAAACTGTAAAAATTCAGACAATAACAAGTAAGTGACAACTGAAAATTAACCACAGCTACTTCAGATGAATTTAGAGATCACTGTGTATGGATTATTCATATGCCATTACTATGCAGGTTGTACACCACACAGCTACAGTTTCAAGAGGAGCTCTTAAAGTGGTTTCAGGAAACATCAAACATCCTCTACTCCCTTCATCTAAACAAATGGATCTAATTAACTGGTGAAAAGTTAAAGACAATACGGGAAGTGGGATCAAACTCCTATTTTGTCAGGATTGTATAATTATTTATTTCCCTGCCCCATCACACCCTGATACTTGAAATAACAAATGGATTCAAGGCCACCTGTCTGAGGCTGTACATTAGACCCAAAGCACGTTATCTCATTCTCCAGGCTCAGAAACCAGCTAAGCATCAAGGTGCTCACTCTGTTCCCAGAATTAACCTGGATAACCACGTACAATGCATTACTTGAGCTGAGATTTGTCAAGTGCATCATAGGCTGGCCCACCACTCGACAAATGGATCAAAAGACAGACACTGTTACTGGGTGGCGATCACATGGGTCTCAGAGTAAACTTGTTACAGGATTGTGAGCTGTGGCAGGAAGTTCAGTGGGGATAAGCAGACTAGTCCGCTTAGGACCTCCAAGATCAGCAGTCATCCACAGTTGTTGCATCCTGACCTGCCAGAGACTTTGATAATACACCCCCCTCCCCATCCCTACCCTCTTTTGCCACTTGGCCAGAGTGAAATTCATAAACTACAGGAAATTCAAGTAGTGTCCCACCGTCTCAGAGCCCTGAGGTGTCACAAAGAGTGGCGTGGCATGAATGATAGCAAGATTGTCCTCAATCATTACATGCCCAAGGGAGAATAAGACCAGAGCACTGAGCAGCTGATCTTCTGTGAGTGAGAAAGTCAGGAATGAAAGAGCTAGGTCAGCGTACCATTAAACCTTGGTCCTCCAATAATTATTTCCAGTCCTTTATCTCCCTCAAGCAACAACCACAAAGATTGTATCAAAAACACGCTGTGGGATAACATGAGATGTTAAAGTTACATTCCACCCTCTTAGGTTGGGTTTGTTGCACTTGTTTAAGTGAAAGTTCTAAGGTTAATGTAACAGGATTGTGGAGAGGATCTAGCAAATGACCATTTTACTGCTGTATTTTATTGTATACATTAGTAAGGCAACACTGATATATTTTAAGTGCAAATACTTTTTAAATGTCTCTGAATCTTTGCTGATACATTTTATTAAAATATGGATTGGGTTTGAATTGTTCTTTGTGAAATTTAATTCTATCTCTCAAAGATTGTGTTTGGTTTGATATAGTTGTATCAATTGCTCCATAGGTATTAAAAGTGGATCAGGGTAAGTTACGGACTAGTATGCACAACCTGGGCAATTGATTACATCTAACCATGGCAGCTGGAGCATTTAAATTTGAGCAATTAAATAAAACCAAATTAAAAAGTTAGAATCAATTATGGTGGACATGAAACTAACAACAACTGAAAAATTCCATTTGGTTAACTAACACTCTTCAAGGAAGGAAATTTTCCATCATTATTCAGTCTGTCCTATAGACGACTCCAGATCCATGGCAGTGTGGTTGACTCTTAATTGCTCCCTGAAATTGAATAGCAAGCCCCTCAGTTCAGATGAAATAACTTAGAGCGGCCCTGTAGGTAGTGCTGCTGCCTCACAGCCCCAGCGAACTAGATTCAATCCTGACCTCTGGTGCTGTCAAAGAGTTGTACAGAACAGAAACGGGCCCTTTGGCCCACCATGTCCAGGCTAAACCTTTTACTCCATTTACTCTAATCCCATCTGCCCGCATTAGTTCCGTATCCTTCAATGCCACACCTATTTCAGTGCCTGTCTAAATGTCTCTCAAATGTCGTGATTGTATCTGATTCCACCACTTCCTCTGGGAGTGAGTTCCAGATAGCAACTAGTCTTTATGTAAAAAAACTTTCCCCTTTAAAACTCCTTCCTCTTGCCTAAAACCTATGTCCCTTTTATGAAAAAGATTCTGACTACCCATCCTTCCACCAGTACCCTCTGTCCACTGACAAAATTTTGGATCCACTTCAACAGATCACCTTGGATCCCATGTGCTTTAACCTTCTGGACCAGCCTACCATGTGAAACCTTGTCAAATCTCTTACCGAAGTCCATATAGATGTCCACCATCCTACCTTCATCAATATTCTTAGGTACCCTCTCAAAAAATCTCTATCAAATTAGTGAGGCAGGGTTTGCTCTGCACAAAGCCATGATGACTCCCTGTTCAGCTCTTGCCTTTCCAGATGCACATAAATCCTATCCCTTAGAATTTTCTCAAATACTTTCCCTACCACTGACGTAAGGTTCACTGGTCTGTAGTTACCTGGTTTATCCCTGCTGCCCTTCTTAAATTGGCTTTCCTCCGTTCTTCTGGCACCTCACATGTGGCTAACCAAGATGCAAAAATCTCCATCAGGGCCCCAGCTACCTCCTCCCTTGTTTCCCATAACAAACTGGGTAGATCCAATCCAGCCCTGGGGATTTACCAACCTTTAGGCATCCCATTACATTTAACACCTCCTTCTTCTTAATCCTGATCTGCTCCAAATTAACGATGTACCCCTCCATGAAGTTTATAATACAGATGAGAAGTATTCGTTTAGGGCCTGGCCCACTTTGCTGGTTCCACACATAAATTACCCCTTTGGTCCCTCAGAGGACCTACTCTTTCCCTGGATAACTTTCTTTTTCTCGATCCATGTCCTGACTGTGTGGAGTTTGCATATTCTTCCTGTAACTGTGTGGGTTTTCCCCAGGTGTTCCAATTTTCACCCACATCCCAAAGACATGATGGACAGGTTAATTGATTACTGTAAATTACCCTGGGTGTAGGTGGGTGAGAGGAGGATCAGGTTGGAATTCTTATATTTTTGTTTGACAAGTAGCTCATCAAATCTATGCCAGCTCTTAGAGCAATCACGTTAATCCCATTCCCCCACTTATCTCCCTGTAACTTATCCTCTCTTTTATGTCTGCTGATTCTCCTGCGACTAACCTACACTGGGGACAACTTACAGCAGGCAAGTAAGTTGGATAGGTAAATGGACAGGAAATGTTTGGAAGGATATGGGCCAAACGTGGACATCTTGGTCGGCATGGACCAGTTGGGCCGAAGGGCCTGTTTCCATGCTGTGATAACTCGATGACCCTATAACTACCAACTGGCATGACCTTAGGATGTGGAAGGAAACTAGAGCTCCATAAAACAAAGGGAGAACATGCAAACAGCCCCCAAGGTCAGGATCGATACCTCGTTGTCGGAGTTGTAAGGCAGCATCACTACCTGCTGCACTACCGTGCCAACTTGATGCGCATGCAAGAGAAAATGGGTTGCAGGGAAATGGCAGAATGGGGTTGAGGAAATTGTTCTGAGAGCTGGCATATATGCAATGGGGTGAATGGCCTCCTCCTATGCCATGAGAAAATATGAGAACTAAAATATTTGATAACAAATGAGTAGCAAATACCAGGCAAACCAGTGACAAATCATCCCATTCATAAGTTTAATCAGGATCACTATTATTCCTGCTGCTATGATGGTTCCCATGGAGTCAACTACCCAGTTTCCTGTTACATGAATTTGTTATCTGCTCACAGCTTCTCCCGCTCTCCCTGGCCTCTTTTCTGCCACCTTTTCACTGCTATTAATAGAACTCTTTACAGCTTGGTTAATCCTCCTTTCCATTGACTTCACCTTCTACTCCCATCGAATTCTATTCAAAGCTTCCAAGGTCACCTCGGTTCAAATTTCTCACATTGCTGAATAAATTACTGATGCTAAATAAATTGAGGAGGACACAAGGAGGTGGCAAAAAGCACATAAATTAGTAAGGCAATTGTCAAGCTAAGGCAAGGTCTTCCCTCAAGAATGTTCCCATCAGAATGCTCCTACCACACACGTCAACAAGAAGGATCTGCTGCATAAAAGCACTGAGATTACCGTGGATGGGCAGGAGCAGCTCTGAGGAAATTCCCAGTGTCTGTAGTATCTGGATATCTCTGCCAAGTTACTTATTTCAGTCAGAAAATATAGGACTTCTTTCCCCTGTATTTTTGTTCATCTGAATTTTAACTTAATTTGTTCTTCGAAACAATCCTATAAAACTGAAAACAAATGAAAGCAAGGAAATTATATGGAGACTTTATTCAGCAAGCTGGTGGCAGCCCAGAGGGTATATACAACCTGCTGCCATTTTCTCCATTGGATGCATTCATAGATGGCATATGTTTAGGGAAAGAAACCCAAAGTCCCAGCAAAATAATAAGCTCTACCTCCCAACGTATTTATGGATTTTTTGTCACAAGGTGCATTCAACTTGATTGGAAGCTTGCTCTCAGCTTGGCACGACTTGTGGGAATTGAATCAAAATTGCTATTCTTAAAGGACATTTTACAACTCTTTTGAAAGATACATGGTGTCTGGTGCTGGGCACGACAGAGCTAAGGTGAAGAATGTGACCACTCAGGCAGAATTGTCATCGAAAGTGCAATAAGGTGTTTTATCCTGAGAGAGGTGGATGTGTCAGCTCAGATATCTTAGTTGGTATTTTGTCTTTATGAGCACACTTATCAAAGTGATGGATGGTAGTGCTGGGGAACAGAACGCTTTTCTACTTTTCCCTCTTCCAGTCACCTATTACCACAAGTGAGCACTGACAGGTCAAGTACAGGACACTCAGTCGGAAACTAAAAATCTTTTTTACTCTTCCCCAATCTTAGAAGATCACCCAACAATCTGTCAACATGTTTATTTTTCCTCCCCTTTTTCATGTTCTCCATCTGTAGGAGCTCCCTCATTGTGGAAAGTGTTTCCTTTTTTCCTCACTTCTTTGAAGTCCAGTGAGGGTGAGGAAATGTTGGCAGTCTGGAGCAAGGATGATGGATATGTTTCCAATGCTTTCCAGTCAGCAGGTGGTAATGCAAAACCATAGTAATTCAGTGAGACCTGTGCATAGTTTTATGAAATTAGTTGTCATTTTTCACATAAACACACAGACGCACACATACACATGCACACACATGCATACAAACACACCTAGATGCATATTCACACGGATGAGCACGTGCACAGATTGATAGATTGAATGTGCATGTATCTGAGTGCACACACACACACACACACACACACACACACACACAGAATAATCTTGTTTTGTGGCTCAGGATGGGATCTGAACAGACATTCTTCATTTGTTGAACTTGCTCTAAAAACATATGGGGAAAATAATTGTAAATGCAGATTCCAAAATGTAAACATTTGTGAACATTGCCATGTTCTGATATATCTTTTTCTTACTTTCCATAGCGTATCCTGTTGGTTAAAACTGACAAGAGACATCTTCCTGCAACCTGAAAACTCTGGGAGATTTTGTTTTCGAATCTACCAGAGTGCGGAAATTCCATGGGAGGAATGCCAGCACTTGCATCTGTTCCCAGTGGACAGGCAGGCACTTTGAAAATAATGAAACAAGAAAGAAAACCACAAATGTTTGGAATCTGAACCAAAGGTAGCAAAAGCTGTAAAGAGGCAACAGGTTCATCCCATCAGCATCTGCCAGGAGAAATGGCAGGTTAATGGTGTGCACATAAAACTGGGAATACAGGATGCCTGCAGATCTTGTCAGATTGACTGACTTTTTTTTCCTGTTATTTTGTGTCCTGCAATTGACTGACATTCCACACTGGTTTTGGTAACCTACCGCAGAGTATTCGTTTCTGGAAATTCATCCTTGGAATTCTCCAGATTGATGTAAGGAACCAGAGAGGTTGAACAGCATGAGGATGGGCTTTCAGACAATGATGCTCCCCTAGGCAGTATCAGTATAACATGTTCTCACCCATACATTGCATGGATGGGCCAAGTCAAGAGTTAAGAATAATGACTTGCATAAGTGTGTTCAATTTACCAACCACTGGGGGGATTTGTGCTGGGAGGGTGTAGAAGTTTTACCACTGCCGCTCCCTTTAAAGGGACTGCCACACTCATTTATGACTTTCCTTTCAGCATCCATTTGCTTCCCTTCCTTTGTCATTTATTTTCACTTCTGTCTCTTCTTCATTCCACTCTGTCCCAGCGGATTGTGCTCTCCTGTACTGTTATAACAAACCCAATGTAAGCTTCAGAAATAACACCGCATATTAATTCCAGGCATGTTGCAGCCTCCTTGACTGAATTCAACATTTTCTGGTAACTTGCTTTCTTCGTTTGTATTCAAACTGGTTCATTCTGTTGTCGGTCATCCATTAGTAATACTGCTTCAGTTTTTGTCTCTCTGTTAGCATTGCCTGACCTGCTGGATAGTTACTATGCCTCAGCGCCTCTACTTCCTCAGGACGCTAAAGAAATTCAATATGTCCCCATTGACCATCACCAATTTTTATAGATGCACCATAGAAAGAATCCAATTCACACTCATCACGGCTTGGTATGGCAACTGCACTGCGCGAGACTGCAAGAAACTGCAGAGAGTTGTGGACACAGCTAAGCACATCATGAAAACAAGCCTCCCCTCCAAGGACTCTGTCTACACTTTTTGCTGCCTTGGGAAAGCAGCCGACATAATCAAAGACTCCGTCCACCCCGGACATTCTCTCTGCTCCCCTCTCCCATCAGGCAGTATTGGTATTGGTATTGGTTTATTATTGTCACTTGTACCGAGGTACAGTGAAAAACTTGTCTAGCACACCGATTGTACAGGTTAATTCATTACACAGTGCAGTTACACTAAGTTAGTACAGATTCCATTGAGGTAGTACAGGTAAAAATAATAACAGTACAGAGTAAAGTGTCACAGCTACAGAGAAAGTGCAGTGCAATAAGGTGCAAGGTCACAACAAGGTAGTTCGTGAAGTCATAGTCCATCTCACTGTATAAGGGAACTGTTCAATAGTCTTATCACAGTGGGGTAGAAGTTGTCCTGAAGTCTGGTGGTACATGCCCTCAGGCTCCAGTATCTTCTACCCGATGGAAGAGGAGAGAAGAGAGAATGCCCTGGGTGGGTGGGGTCTTTGATTATGCTGGCTGCTTCGCCAAGACAACGAGAGGTAAAGACAGAGTCCAAGGAGGGGAGGCTGGTGTCCGTGATGCGCTGGGCTGTGTCCACAACTTTCTGCAGTTTCTTGCTGTCCTGGACAGAGCATTTACCGTACCAAGCCATGATACATCCAGATAGGATGCTTTCTATTGTATCGGTAAAAGTTGGTGAGAGTCAAAGAGGACAAACCAAATTTCTTTAGTCTCCTGAGGAAGTAGAGGCGCTGGTGAGCTTTCTTGGCCATGGCATCTACGTGAGTAGATACAAAAGCCTGAAATCATGTACCACTAGGCTCAAGGACAGCTTCTATCCTGTTGTTAAAAGACTATTGAACAGTTCCCTTGTACAATAAGATGCATTCTTGACCTCACAATCTACCTTGTCATGGTCTTGCACCTTATTGCCTGCCTGCACTGCATTTTCTCTGTAAATGTAACACTTTATTCTGCATTCGGTTATTGCTTTCCCTTGCACTACCTCAATGCACTGTTGTAATGAAATGAACTGTATGGATGGCATGCAAAACAAAGTGTTTCACTGGACCTTGGTATATGTGACAATAATAATCCAATGTACCAATTTACTCTATATTTCACAGCTTTTACATGTCCCTTTGTTTTGCATTCTCTCTCTCTACTTGTCCTCATTGCTCTATAAACCAGAGAGTCTCATCAACAGTTTATCACCATAGCAACCCTAATCTCCATCTATTGGCATTATCCATTTCTCCCTTACCTTATCTGCAATTTAAAACTATCCTGTTATTTTTTCTCTCTCTTGAAGTCAGGTTGCATCTGTGGGAGAAGAAACAGAGTCAATGTTGTAGGGTAGAGACTCTTTGTCTGACCAAATGCCGGATATTTTCAGTATTTTCTGTTTTTGGTTTATATTTCCAGCATCTGTGTTTTTTTTTTCACTTGTTTTTTTCTCTCTCTTTCTTGTTCCATCAGAGGGTCAAGGGTCTGAAAAGTTAACTGTGTTTCTCCCTCCACAATGCTCTCTGACTTGTTGAGTACTTCCAGTCTATTCTGCTTTGTTTCAACTTTCCAGCAGCTAAAATTTTTCACTAACCTTCATTCCTGTTCTGTTCTCCCTTTGGATTAAAGATTGGAGGGAAAGCATGAAAGAGAGAGGGAAGGGAAATTAATCATTGATTCAGGAGGCATAATTTTTAATGTAAATATTTGAAGGAAGCTCCCACCGCTTTTCTTTATTTGGTCTCAGGCTCTGGATGAATTTTAAAAGGATGTGGACATTGCTGCCAATGTTGGAACTTACTGTCCATCCTTATTTGTCCCCCAGGCTTCTTCAGAGGGGCTAATACAGACACATGAGTTTTGATCCACATATAGGGCAGACTGCGTAAGGATGGCAGATTTCTTTCCCTGAAGGATATTAGTGAACTAGATGGGTTTTTACAATAATTCATTAGTTTCATGGTTGCCTTTGCCGATGCTGGCCTTTTAGATTCATTCAGTTTCTTGAATTTAAATTCCCCAACTGTTGTGGTGGTATTCAAACTCATGGGTCTACATTAATATGTCTATAAGATATCTTTATTAGTCATATGTATATCGAAACACACAGTGAAATGCATCTTTTTTATGTAGAGTGTTCTGGGGGCAGCCCGCAAGAGTCGCCACGGCTTCCTGGCACCAACATAGCATGCCCACAACTTCCTAACTCGTATGTATCTGGAATGTGGGAGGAAACCAGAGCACCCGGAGGAAACCCATGCAGTCACGGGGAGAACGTACAAACTCCTTACAGACAGTGGCTGGGAGTTGAATCCATGTCACTGGCACTGTTATAGTGTATGCTGACTGCTACATTACCATGCCTGTCCTTGATGTTAGTTCTCCTAAGGCAATATTTATTGGCTCCTTCCAAAGGACCCTGAGATGACAGTGTCAGGTCTTCTGCTTGGTCTGATACAGTTTGGGTGGTGGTCATTCTTTCAGAATAGGCACTAGGTAGGGAGTTCCAGGACATTGTTCCTTGCAGTGATGATTAAAAAAATAACAGTGATGTATCTGCAAGAGAGGAAATATGGAGCTTGGAAAGCAACCAAGATGTTACTGTGATAATACCGTTGAATTTGTTTCTGGTTGATAAGGTCTCAGAGGAAGGAGGTGCTGTTCCTGTAACTTTGATGAATTGTTTTAGACTTTCCCTATTTATTCTAAACCTATGTGTTGGAATGTTCTTTGTTTTTACAGCCAATGCTTTATTCTTGTTTCCAGTTTAATAAGACATGGGTTTAAACTCACTCCAACTATCCAACCTAGCAGCTCTGAGTACTAGTGCCTACGAATATCAACCACTTCCATGTCCTAGGATTATAGGATACTAGTGTCCTTTTTGAATGACATAGCCTTTCCCAATGTAACCTCAGTGAGCAGGCAACCAGAATTCTGCAGTCTTATTTGATATCAAGCAGGGTACACAGCTAACAAAAAACTGGTCATTATTAACTAAGAGCAAAAAACTACCAGGTTGTTGTGAAAACCCATTTGGTTCACTTTCTCCCTTCCACCTCCATCTTATCTTGGTGTTAGTGCCTCTGCCCTCTCTTCAGTGATGTTGCTCTCCAAGACCTACCAACTTATCAATATCTAGGAGCAACTAATTTGTATATAAACCTTAAATTCAGCACCAGGCACACTACTGAATACCAGCAACTTTAAAGAACTCTAGAAAACACTGACCCTCAACAAAATAATAATAACAACCAGTAGAAATCAATCAGTAGCCGACTGCAAATTATTGATAATTCCTTCAAATAACATTGATAGGGGTGGCAGGAGAGGGGGAGCAATTCTTCCCACAGCTCAATGCTGTACACTGACTGACAAGACAATCTGCTTATATCGTATATTTACAGTGGATGTTAGCTGTGCATCTGCTAACACACCTGCCAATATGAACCCGGCACAATTTTCACTACGAATGTGCATAGGGCCAATTTGAAACCATTAAATTAGCACTTAAGCTGACTTTTGCACTCATATATCCTTGTTATTAACTAAGTAGTATTAATGCATAGGCATCTTCCACTCTTCAGAACTGGAATAAGTCATCCTTGATCCTGAGGGGCTTCCTAAATGGAAGAAGAACTAGTATTACAAATATGATTCATTTTTGGATACTTATAACTGTAGTCCTGAAATGGCTAAAATGTGGAAACCAGTAATGTGATGACTGGTGTTTGTATTGCTACTTCACATCAATTGTCAGTGCTCTGTGACTCATGAAGCATTTCTAGCTTTAACAGCCAGTGCACACTTTTTCAGACACTCAGTGCTTTCATCTAACAGTAGCCACACTAAAGGGCCTTCTACTCATCATAAATTGCTATTAGGATGCTTTGTAAGACAACATTTTTAAATGATGGTAATTGTGAGCATATTTATATCGCACAGAGCCGCAAATTTAAACATCAACAATTTGCAGGTTCCCACCTTGAATGACACTGTTTAATTTTCTCTATCATCCAAACAGTTTTTGCAGCAATACTTCTGACTGGAGGGTTCCATCTACTGCAAAACAAAAATCTTCCAAGTGAAATCTTTTGGAATCATCTAAGGAAGCAGGACTGGGAGGAGAAGCACAGCTGGAAGAATGGCTGGTTTTCTCTGGTCTTGGATACACTCGATGTTGGCGTTGAATGATGTAAATTGCCTGACCATCATCAACTCCTCAGCAATTGGAAACGTTCCCAAATACATTAGCCACTAAAAGCTTCTTCAACTACCCCTGAAAATAAGGGACCTTCTATCAGTATATTTGTAAATGATGGTAATTCTGAGCGCATTCAGAGAGCACCAAATATGATCAAGAACAATTTACAGGTTTTTACCTTGGGTGCTACGTTGTTCACTCTTTCTACCATCTCCATCCAAACAATACGACTAGAGGAAAGAAAGCCTGGTTGAAAGGCTGGGAATAGTTCCTATGTGCCTGGTGCACTTTGAGTTGTCTGTCCCACCCCCAACTTCCTTCTCCTGAGACATGGTCTGGAAATCCCCAGGTCATATAAATGACACAGAGCCTAATGTCATAGATGCTTCTCATTCATAGTAGCCAGGAAGTAGGCATCCTCTGGTGAAAAATCACAACAGTAATACTAACAGTGCAGTGATTCTTTATGTTTAGCTGTTTCAATGGTTGAATCAGTGCTTTTAATTTCCAGAGGGATCCTTGCAAGTGAACTCAACTACTTTGGTGGAAAAGCCAATGAAAGAAATCAGGAAACTCAACCCCCAAGGCTTTGGTTATAGTAATGGGATAAGTTTCTTTTGCTGGTCTGTTACACACACCAGATTTTATGTTGTATTTTCATTGTGACTGAAATCAAGGGCCAGCTCACCAATTTTTATGCGAACTCACCTTTGCAGGCCCTCAGCCCTGTATAGCTCCTTGCCACACTCCCCACATCTGTTGACATTTAAGGGACAGAACTGTTTTTTATTTGATTTATTGCAAGTTCCTCCTTGTATTTTTTCTGAATCTTACCCAAGCCCTGCACCTTCACCTGAATATCTCAAATAAAAACAAAGACCTCATAACTTTGAGCTCAGTCCAATTAATTAAATCACACTTCCAGCATTTCCAATTTATTGGTGCAAATAAAGCATTTATATTGTGCAGCTGTGCTTTTATTGGACTTAAACCTTTGATCTTTGCAAGTTGAAAAATGCTCCCCCTGCCCTTTTATATTGAAGTTTAATACGTTGCAGCAAGTTGCACATGTGTGGATGGTCACCTGCTCTCAGTCAATGACTGTTCAATTAATTGTACCAGCAGAAATGCGACATTGGTTTTGTCAACTTCAAAAAGTACTGTTACTTTTCGAAATAAAATAATCCAGCTTCTTGTAAACCATACCTTTCTGGCAACAATATTTCTGTCATCTTCAAAAATCCCCAAGACACCAACTAGACACTGAACTGACATTGCCTAAAATTTCATTCTTCTGTGTGATAAATAAAAACCGACCAAATGGTTATGGTGCATTGGCTGCCATACATTTCCTAATTGACAGGAAATTATCAAGGAGTGTTTCAGCAATGTACTGAGCTTTACAAATCGATGCATTCTTTAAACTTAGAGTCATAGAGTCATGGAGCTTTACAGTACAGAAAAAGACCATTCAGTCCAACTTGTCTATGCCAACCAAGTTGCCAACTGATCTAGTCCCATTTGCCTGCATTTAGCCAATATTCCTCTGAACATTTCCTATCCATGTACCTGTCCAAATGTTTTTTAAATGTCGTAAATGTACCTGACTTCACCACTTCCTCTGGCAGTTCGCTCCATATATGTACACAAACTGTGCAAAAATGTTGCCCCTCAGGTACCTTTTAAACCTTTCCCCTCTCACTTTAAACTTGAAGAGTTTATACCAGTTCTGAAACTAACTTACTTTCATATTTACTTATAGCACAGAAAGAGGCCATTTGGCCATCAAGTCCATGTGGGATTCCACACCACACATCAATCCCATTCCCCCATTTATCTCCTTGCAAACTATCCTCTCTCATATATCCATCAACTGCCTCCTGATTTTCCTATCACCTACCCACAATGGAGGCAACTTACAGCAGGTAGTTAACCTACCCATGTTGTTTATTGAGTGAGAAGAATCTCGAGCAGCCGGGGAAACACAACAGTCTCTCGAAGAACAGGTAAACATAGAACATAGAACAATACAGCACAGAACAGGCCCTTCGACCCACAATATTGTGCTGACATAGCTAATCCCTCCTACCTACAGAATGACCATATCTGTCCATTTTCCTTTTATTCATGTGCCCATCCAAGCCCCTCTTAAAAGCCCCCCATGAGTTTGCCTTCACCACCCTACCAGGCAACGAATTCCAGGCATCCACCACTCTCTCAGTAAAATATGTACCCCTCTGTTCTGAACCTACCCCCTCTCACCTTAAATGCATGCCCTCTGGTATTGGATCTCTCAATAATGGGAAAAAGATATTGCTTGTCCACCCTATCTATGCCCCTCAAAATTTCATAGACTTCCAACAGATCACCCCTCAGCCTCCGCCACTCCAGAGAAAAGAGCCCAAGTTTGTCCAGCCTCTCCTGATAACACATGCCCTCTAATCCAAGCAGCATCCCAGTAGAACTCCTCTACACCCTCTCTAAAGCCTTGACATGCTTCCTACAGTGAGGCGATCAGAATTGCACGCAAAACTCTAAATGCGGCCTAATCAGAGTTCTATAGAGATGCATCATGATTCCTATACTTAACTCCTAAACTCGACACAGACAGCACCCAAGGTCAGGCTCAAACCTGGGTCACTTGAACTGTGAGGCAGCAGCACTACTTGCTACACTGCTATGCCACAGTGACACTGCAAAACAGTTCAATGCTGTTTCAATCACCCAAAATTCAACATAATCTCAATCAAACTTCTCTTTTTAAGAAAGGGAAGAATGTATTTTTTTCCCTTTTGTCTGTCCATTTACATTCATCTTTGAATAGGAAGAGTCAACATACTGAATCACCTTGGCTAATTTTTCTGTATGAGTGTCTTTAAGGACAAGGGCAAAAAAGGAACTGTACTCAATATTCAATCCTAAAAAAAATGTATTAAAAATTATGAAAGGAGCAGAAGCAGGCAGTAGAGCTGCTCAAGTAAACTCCACCTGAGCTTTTACTTCAACTTTTCTCTGCCTGTTTCCAAATCCACTTGATTGGCCTTCTATCCCATTCATCCATCCGAGTCTTGAATTATATTCCATGAATATATTGAATATATTCTACGATTGAGTACCCACAGTGGTTAGGGGTAGAAAGTTCCAAAGAATTGTCACCACCTGTGAAGAAGCTATTCCTCACTTCGGTCCTGATGTCCTTTTGCAAAATAGTTTACTGCCTGCAGACAATGTCACAGTCAAGAGCAACTATCCATGGTTATACCAGGCTTAAAGCACCATCCAAACACCATGTAGCATCAAGTGTCAATGCACTCTAAGGCCATACTGGCCATGTGACATAGCCACTTCATCATTCTGAAACTATTGTAGTCAAGATTTATGTCATCAAAATCTATTTCTGGCAATGGATTTATGGCCTATTTAAATCATCAGTACTGAAAATGCTACTTTAAGTATATTAAAAAAACTATTAACATTAACCAGAACATCATCCAGGAAGTCATGAGGCATGGGATCTACGGAGACTTGGCTGCGTGGATTCAGAATTGGCTTGTTCACAGTAGGCAGAGGGTGGTAGTAGATGGAGAGTATTCTGCCTGGAGGTCGGTGACTATTGGTGTTCCGTAGGGGTCTGTTCTTGGAGATCTGCTCTTTGTGATTTTTATAAATGACTTGGATGAGGAAGTGGAGGGATGGGTTAGTAAGTTTGCAGATGACACCAAGGTTGGAGGTGTTGTAGATAGTGTAGAAGGTTGTCATCTACACAATACTCTTAGTGTAGTCTAAGAGGATATAGACAAGATGCAAAGCTGGGCAAAGAAGTGGCAGATGGAGTTCATTCCGGAGAAACATGAAGTGATACACTTTGGAAGATTGAATTTGAAGGCAGAGTACAAGGTTAGTGGCAGGATTTTTAGCAGTATGGAGGAACAGAGGGATCTTGGAGTCCAAGTCCATAGATCCCTCAAAGTTGCCATGCAAGTTGAGAGGTTGGTTAAGAAGGCATATTGTGTGTTGGCCTTCATTAGTTAGGGGAATGAGTTCAAGAGCTGTGAGGTAATGTTGCAGGTGTATAAAACTCTGATTCGACCACACTAAGAGTATTGTGTTCAGTTATGGTCACCCCATTATAGGAGGGACGTGGAAGCTTTAGAGAGGGTGCAGAGGAGATTTACCAGGATGCTTCCTGGATTAGAGAAAATGTCTTATGAGGAAAGGTTGAGCAAGCTAAAGCTTTTCTCTTTGGAGAATAGGAAGATGAGAGGTGACTTGATAGAGATGTATAAGATTATGTGAGGCATGGATAGAGTGGACAACCAGCACGTTTTTCCCAGGGCGGCAATGGCCAATACCAGAGGACATCCGTTTAAGGTGAGTGGAGGAAAGTTTAAGGGAGATGTCAGAGGTAAGTTTTTAACACAAGAAGTGGTGGGCACCTGGAATGCACTGCACGGGGTGTTGGTGAAGACTGATGCAAAAGGGACATTTAAAAGATTCTTAGATAGGCACATGGATGTAAGAAAAATGGAGGGTTATGGGCAGTGCAGGAGGAAAGGGTTAGATTGATCGTGGAGTAGGTTTATATAGGTCAGCACAGCATCATGCTGTGCTGTGCTGTACTGCTCTATGTTCTATTACCCTTTCTGTCTATGTTCCATTGATGCTACCTGATCTATTGCATGATTTCAGTATTTTTCTGTTTTAATTTCTCCAAAAAATTTGGTCCACAATTGAGTAAAATAACTTCCCCTATACTATGTTCCAGATTTCTAGCATCTTCAGTCTCTTGTGTCTCCATTCCCCTGTACTATTGTTGCTCGATATGGCTACAATGAAAACATCTGTGAAAATTTCTGTTATTCTCTCCTCTAGACACAAAGAGACTTTGAACTTGTAAGGTCTTTTTACAGTGTAGGTAATGTTTCTTAGTGTTTGTCAATTCTCTTGTCAAAAATCGAAAAGCATTCTTTTTAACCAACATTAAGTCCATAGAAATTCCAGGGCAGAAAGGCACTTTTTCTCCTGTTCTTTGGCCTCTCATTATTGAAGTTTCCTTTTCCAATTCCATTCTCCTGTGTCTTTCCCCACACTTTAATTCTTTTGAATTCGTGGAGGTGAAATTGTTTTTTTGGCAGTAGCGTATTACTGACAATAGAGATGGGCAACCTATTTTGCACTGTGCTGTGGTTTCTTTTCCATTGACATCAATAAGCAATTTAACCCCCTAGTGTTTAATTGCTTCTTAACAACCAGGATTAGCCTGGGTTCAATAGACACTTGTGGTAATGCATTGTATATTCTAATAATGCTTTGTATGAGTAAAAGCTCTTCTGATCGCCTCCACAATGCTTCTCACATTAGCACCAAGTTTCTGGCCTCTGTTACTAACTCATCAATAGGCGAAAATAATCTTTTGCTGTTCATCTTGTCAATGTTATACTGTTGAACTCTTACATTAGGTTATTCCTGAGGGTCCTCTACGTCAGTGCCTGCAGTATTAGTTTTTCTTAAACTCCCTTTTATTGGGGTATTCTGTTCTTGTTGGTATCAACACAGTAATCTATGTTGCTTCTTTAACATGACTTCAGTATCCTTTGTATCAATGTGTGCAAAATATGTCAAAGCTTCTATATGTGGCATCATCAATCACTTCTAGTATAAGGTTATCGAGTTTCCTGTTACAGCTTGCAATATAGAACTGGGTTGCAGCCACTGGCATTCTTCATTCTGTAATTAAACAATTTAATTGTTGTTCGAGCTGAGCTTCAGACCTCATTTTATCCAAGGCTGCCTATTGGCACTGCGGTACTTCACCTCTGCCCCAGTTTGCCTCAGCTCATCTGCCTCTGGCTCCTCATCAATGTCTTGGTTACTTCAAGTTTTCACAATTTCAATGGCTATAACAGGCCTCCCTTGTTCTACTCTCTGTAAATCTGAGGTCCTCCAAAATGCTGCCGCTGTGAACCAGGTTTCATTTACCATTTTTCTCCCATTGATTGAAGGGTTCACTGTGCAACTTAAAATTCTTAATCTTGGCTTTTAAATCATTCCATGTTCTCACCCTCGCCTGTCCCTATATTCTCTTTCAGTTCTATACCCCTCTGAGATGTCTGCTTTCCTCCAATTCTGGCCCTTTCCCCCTCCCTGAATTTAATTGCCCTAAGTCTTCAGGTATCATGCTGCTAAGTCTTGAAATTCCCTCACAAATCTTTCCTCTTTCCCATCTCCCTTTCCTCCTTCAAAACTCTCCTCCTTGACTAATTGCTTGTAAGTTTCTCACAGTCAACATTTTTTGTCAATATTCATGAGGTCCTGTGGATATTTTTGCTTCATAAAGGTGCTATATGAATGAAAATTGTGACTGATGTTTAAAAAGCTCATTAAACTATCTCATTATTTTTATTGATAATACAAAAGATGGAGCCAGAAATGGAACAAGTTCCTGCTTAGCATGTATTTGAAATGCATCTTAAATCTTGTGTTATGAGGATTTTTTGGCAACCTACTAAATCATTTTCAACCTTTTCAGCCAGATTCAACATTTTTTGGTGCTTTTCTGTCCTACTTATTCCAAATTCTTTAGCTTCTGCATTTTGAGTTATTCTTGTAGATGACCCTTGTCTCCCAATGGTCTCAAGATTGCAGTCATAGTCTTGATATATAGTTTAGCTTCAGAAGACAGTCTGAGGATAATAAATAGAAAAGCCTTTCCAAAAATTGTTTAAGCTATTGAATTAACCTGTACCTAGAGAGGAACTAATTTCAACATGAGATAGACAATATCAGATTCAGTTTTCATATTTAAATAATGATTAATCGACAATTAAATAGGGACATAGCCTTATGCTCCTGAGAAGTGGTTTTGGCTATATCACAAGCCACTAATATATTTTCAATCTTATTTTAGCAATCTTCACTTTGCTACATTTACTAAGTGTTTTTTTATTTCGATTGAAGTAAACAGAATTGAAAGCCTTGAGGGAAGTTTAATGACCAACTGAGTCATTATTTTACACTGCTCACCAAACTGAAAATTCCCCCCATTGATTGAATTAGGCCTCTATATTTAAAAGGACTTTGTTCATTACCGAGAGTACTTTTGTTAAAATTAATTTTATTAGGGGAAGTGACAGTACTATTCTTACATTTAACATAAAATAGTTTGGTTCCATGCTGTGTTCTCTCAGACTGACAGGTTACATTGAATGCAGTTAAGTCAGTATTAAAAGAGATTATCAGTGGAATAAGATCTCTATGAAGGTGGTTAGAATGACTCTGGTTCATCCTGCTCAAGAACAAGACTCTTTTCTAATTGTTAATTGTAAACAAGTGAGAATATTTCATTATCTTCCTCCTCAATTAACTTAATCTATTAGATTTTTCCCAACAATATTATCTTTTTTCATTATACTTAATTCCACTTTCAATGAGCACACTTCAACTAATCCATACCACAGACTTCACTTGCTTGAATAACCTCACCTTTCTGCCTGTGCTGTTCCTCCTTATGTATTGGATATATCCCCATCTTGGACTGAAAGTTAACCTTCACATGTTCATACACTTTTCCCCATATAGCATTCAATCATTTCCCTAAAGCTTTAAATTATTGTTTATTATAGTGCTGAGCTAGGTGTTTCTACCACATTACCTTTTACAATTTGTTCTTCCAATCCTGGTAAAAATGCTCTAAAGTGTGAGTCTCAAAATGTTTCACAGTTATTCCTCTCTGGCTTTCCTGTGTAGTGGAAACTTGAATCATATATAAATATTGCTCAGAATCCATCTGCTCTTTAACTTATATATTTTGGCTCAGCAAGCAGACATCATTTTTCATACCATTGTCTTTTGATTGTATTTAAAATATATATAATATGTATTATTAACATATTACATATATATGCAAAGTTGGTAGGAGATTCCATTGCTAATTCTCAATTGGGTGCATTTTTCCATGTTTACTTCGCATGAGATCGGATGCTGAAATTTTTATTTTTAACGATAAACAGGAGAAGGGCTGGCTGTCTTTCTCCTGAATTAATGTCCTGCCAGTGAAACTGCATCCTCTGAAATTATACATTTCAAAGCCACACATTCTCTCAGTTTTGTTAGCAGGTCATTAATTAAGGGGAAAAGAACAGCCGGTATCCTGTTTTTCATTACAGGAGGAATCTTACACCTTTGAGTCATTGAACCTTCTGCAGGTTATAAAGCAGATACTTTGAGATATTCTTACGTGACTTAGAATTTAAACCAGTGAGTTTGGAACATTCCTGAACAAATAATTCACAGCTCATGATTATGACTGTCAGGATTAAAGGAGCAGAGAATTTTGAAAAAAAATTATGTCATTAGGACTGGATGCCTTTACCACTGGAACATTCCTGAACTATTCCAGATGTCGATGAGAGTAAGTCAAAATAGTAGCAAGAATAACACACTCCTGATGGTCTGCAAAACTTCTGCTTGGATTATTTTAGAGCATGTAAACACATGCACAGTAGAAAGGGTGCAGTCATTGGGAAGCTGGAGTATCTGACAAAGATTAAGTGCTACAGCAATAACTGCCATGTAGATTTGTTATTTTGTGCTCAGGATCAAACAGCCAGCTTATTGCTGCCAACTTTTTATATTGATTGCCACTTTTTGTTGGCACAGCACAATCTAGACAAAAAAAAAACAAATTGGTAAGCAAGAGCATAGAATGCCAAAACGAGCTCAGGCCAGCAGGAGTCTAGAGAAGAGGTTGCTGAGGGGTGCGGTGTGCCATATTATAGAGCACACAAGGATTATTGACTTATTTTCTACCTCAGTTTGACTACATTTTCTGTCTTTAATCTTCAAATTCCTCAGTTCTGGCTTTAAACACTGTAATTTAACACAGACAGATTTACACTTTGCATATAAAACTTCATCAATTGTAATACTAGCTTTTTCTTCACACGATAAACAGGCAATAGAACTTCTAAAAATACAAGCTTCTGTAAGAAGAAAAGAACATACAGTTTTTTTTAAATATCAACAAGTACCTAAAAGTACACATAAATTGGAATTTGGCTATTGAGCCAGTAGACTTTTAACATTTACTTTGCAAGGGAGCCAAAAGTGTTAATCACTATCACTCATCCATTATTCTTTGTCTCATTTTTAATTATTTTATCGCTGTTCTGATTTTGCACTAACCTTTCATTCTCCAAGTACAACTGGGGGCTGATTGCTGCACTTGTGCACTTTGGGTTTTCTGTTCCAAGTCCGATATAACCCGTATCTGCATGGCAGCCACTGGGCATTGAGATCGTGCACAGAGCAAAGTAGTTCAGAGCAGGCCAGAATCAGAAAATTGAGGCCAGCTTTAGTGTTATTTAAAGGAAATCCAACCTAATTTGGGCAGTTGCTATGGATTCTGAGACATCCATCTTCTTCCAAGTAGACTTTTTCTCGAACTGGTTCCTCAGGTATTGTTCTCTGTCCCTATCTGCAAACCACTCCCTCCAGCCCCACACCTTATAGAAGTTTATAGAGGCATAGATTAGGTGAATAGCCAAAGCCTTTTCCCCAGGGATAGGTGAATCCAAAACTAGAGGGTATAGGTTTAAAGTGAGAGGGGAAAGATTTAAAAGGGATCTGAGGGGCAACTTTTTCGCACAGAGGGTGGTGAGTACATGGAATGAGCTGACAGAGGAAGTGATAGAGCTGGTACAATTATGACATTTAAAAGGTATTTGGACAGGGATATGGATAGGAAAGGTTTAAGTAGATATGGGCCAAATGTGGCAAATGGGACCAGCTCATTTAGGCAACAATGAATGAGTTGGGATGAAGGGCCTGTGACTCTATGACCCATTTCCACAGCTCCTCAATGTCAAAATCCTCTCTACCCACCTCCACTGCAAATCTCAAAGCCGCAAGGCTTATTTGTACTGTATGCGTTGCTGTGGGTCTTGCAACCATTCCAATACTAGTGTCAGTGGACGTTGTAAAAAACTGGCAAGAATCCTGTGAAAAGCACCATTTTAAAGCATCAGTCAGAACCATACAATTTCTAGTCCATTATCCATTGCACTCATCCTTAAACTCCAAGAAATACCTGCTGTTTATTATGTCCAATACTGACCATTAGTATTCTAACATGTTCCCTAACCACAGATGCCTTCCCTCTTCCTATCAACTTTCAGAAATTGAACCAGAATTACTGCAAATGTGATGTTATGTATGACTCCTAGCTGACCTTCAGGCCACATATCTGTGCCAGCATTCAGACCATTCTTTCAGTCACTGTACCATCACCCCCACCAACCACACCCCCACCTCCCTTTGTCATAGGCTCAGTTTGCTTGCTGCTGAAACCCCCACCCATGCCTTGGTTACCACTAAACTTAACTGTTTCATCAGGCTGTTGTTGAGCTCCTTCATTCTATTCTCTCAAAACTCAAGGTTTCCAATATTCTGTAATCACTGCTAGCCCCATTCACCTATCACTCCTGTGCTTGCTGCTTTAAATTGTCTTTTAGTTAAGTAATATATTGATTTTTTAAAGTTTTCACCCACATTGTCAAATCCCTTCTGAATACTGTGCAACACCATCCACATAATTTCCTCTCGTGCTGTCACCATCTGAGTACCTGCTATCTTCTAATTCAGGTCCTTTCCTTATTCCTGAATTTAATCACTCAACCACTCCTGGCCATGCCTCCAGCTGACAAGATCCTAAACTCTAGAGTTTCTTCCCTATACCTCCCTTCTGACTTTCCTCCTTTAAAAAGCCCCATAAAACCTTTAATAAGCTTTACGTCATGGACTCTGAAATGCGACTGGTGTCAGTTTTGGTTTTATAACCTGTGAAGTGCCTAAGAATGTTTTTGCTACTATAAAGGCACTAAATAAATAAAAGCTGATGTTGCTATAAAGTATCTACCCCTGGACTTATCCACATTACAAGATAAATAAAATTAGATCTACGACTTCATACTTCTCTTCCATCAAAGGGCTTCTCCACCATTCATTTTAATCCAACACTCTCAATGAGGCCACACTCCATGAATTTGGCAGACGAATCAGTCCCGCAAACTAGCATTGAGTTTCATCAGGTCCCAGTTTAATAAAGCAGATTTGGCTCTATTTCTTAACCTGCATCTGTTGAATTTTATATGTGAAGATCAGAGGCTAACTATTTCTCTTGGTGTTATTGACTTAACAGTATTACTGCCAGTACTGATGAGAAACTTAGTCTGAGATTTGCTGATTATTCTGACACTATTTTACTGTAAGTTAGACTGCCAAGATGACGTTCAGCTGAGTGAAATTTAGATAATGAGATATAATAACAGCAGAGATTTTTCTTGCCATTTCTAGCATTAATCAAGACTGCTTTAGGCAAAGTTCAAGCTAGTTTCAATAATGCCAGATGACTATCCAAAATAACACTTTTGACAATAAAAAAAACTTTCTTTTTAATGGCACATTTTGGAAAGCAAAGGTTTCTGTAGAAAAGCAAAGGGAAGATGATGAATCTGATTCGTAGAGGAAATAAGTTTTCAATAAGCTCTGTATGAACTACAAAGCTTTGGCCAACTATTTAGAATTGGCTGGGCTGCAGCACGGTTGGAAAGTATAATAGAAAATGCTGGAAATACTTAGCAGGTCAGATTCCATTTGTGGAGCATGGAAAGGGTTAACATTACATTTCAATGAAAGGTTTGACTGTGGCGTACCCTTGATGCATCAGCTGGTTTGTTCCTTCCCATTAAACTCATGCCTACATTTTGTGGTAGTATTGATGATGGAACTGGGGACACTGGCTGTTATTGCTGAGTAAAGCACCCTTAACTTGGAAGCCCCAGATTGCCATTAGTCCTAGAGGCATGCTTTCACAAACATTCTTGGCCAGATTCAGCACAATAGTTAAAATTGTTTGAAATGATAGGAATTTAGCCCTTAAATGGCTTTAAAATATCCTGAAAATCCTATGTGTATTATTTCCATGTTTTTGTATTTTCCAATAACATACATGGTTGCCATGTGGCCCATTGAGTCTATGTTGGCTCTCAGAGCAATTCCATCCCCAATGTATTCCCTTGTAACCTTTCTCCTCCTTTTTTCAATTCCCCCCTTGATTTTCCTGCCACCCACCTACACAGGGGGCAATCTACAGCTGCTAATAAACTTATCGGTACATCTTTGGGTTGTGGGAGGTAATTGGTGCAACCAAGGGGAAACACATGCAGTCCCAGGGAAAATGGGCAAACTCCATACAGTCAGCAGTGGAGTTCAGGATCGAATCTCGGTCTCTGGAGCTGTGAGGAAGCAAAAGTAGCTGCAGCAACACTGAGCTGTTTAATGATGTTAAATCTGAGAGCTTCTATGATTATAATGAGCTATAATTAATGATTAGTAAACTATCAATTTATAAATAACAATGTTCTGTATGTACAATGCATAAGCTTGACAGAAGTATTTTAAAACTTAAAATAAAAACTGGTTATTTATTTAATATTTAATTTATCTTTCAGCTTCCACTTTAAGCAGATGTGTGTGTTACGACCTTCATTTACCACACTATGTGCTGTTTGAAAGAATAATTAAAATTGTTTACTGATTTCCTAACTCTGAGAATATGATTGCCTGCTAATCTACAATATAAGTGTAAAGTGTCATGGTTCCCATTCAACTAAGGAAGATCAGGCATTGATTAAAGTGTGTTCTCGGCATCGAGGCCACCAAATCCCATATAAGCACAGAAATTGCTGGATATAAACATTGGGTGAAGTAGCGTCTGTGGAAACTGTGGACAGAGTTAATATTTCAGCTTGAAGATCTTTCATCAGAACTAGGAAAAATTTGAAATCGAACATATTTTGAGTTGCAAAGAAGGGGGCAGGGTGGAGAGAACAAAGGGGATGCCTGTGTTACAGTGGAGATTACGAGAGACTGAACAACACAAGTTTGGTGATGCCAGCTGAGAGAGAGGAGTCAAGATTTGCTAATTGCAGCCCATCTGCCTGGAGAAGATGTAAACAGAAAGAAATGAATAAGAAGAGTGGAAAAAGAACAAAAAAGTATGGAGGGCTTTGCAAAACACTGCAGAAGCTAGAAACCTGAACTAAAGCGGAGTATGCTAGACATACTCGGAGGAAAATGGAGTTAATGTTACAGGTTGATATATTTTTATATATACTTTAGATACATATATCCTTCATAACCTGCCAGTTCTCACACAAACTGGACAGGCTGGCTATCTGAAATTGCTGAAGTCAATATTGAGTCCAAGATGTAGTCAGGATACTTTACCACCAACTAAATAGGGCTTCTTTGTATCATTGCAGGATGTTTCAGACAGTGATATCAAAGTGGGAATGGGACAGGGAATTAAAGTGACAGGCAGTTGGAAGTTTAGGGTCACCCTTGCTTATGGAATGGGGTGTTCTGCAATGCAGCCACCCAATTTGTATTTGGTTTTGCCAGTGCAGTGGAGACCACATCATGAACAGCAACTGCAGTACACTAATTGGAAGAGGTACAGGTGAATCACTGCTTCGCCTTGAAGGAGTGTTTGAGTCCCAGGATGGTGGGAAGGAAAGAGATAAAAGAGCAAGTGTTGCATCCCATGGGATTGCATCGGAGAGTGTTGTGAGAAGGGTGGTGAGTGTTGGTGGAGATGGAAATACGGACCAGGGATTCATGGAGGGAATTGTCCCTTCAGAATGCTGTTACACGGGGTAGGGAAAAGGGGAAGAGGAAGATGTGTCTGGTGATGGCATCAGTTTGGTGGAAATTACGGAGGGAGATCTGTGAAATATGCAGGTTGGCATTTAGAGAGTGAGGATGAAGGGAACCCTATCCTTGCCATAAGTGGGAAGAGAGGGGGTAAGAGCAGAAGGATGAGAAAGAGAACAGAGAGTTGAGAGACCTGTCAACCATGATGGAAGGGAACCATGGTTAAAGGCCAAGGAAGGCATCTTGGAAACATTGGCATGGAAAGTTGTCATCAGAACAAATAAGAGAGTCCACTTAACTGGGAGAATGCAAATTAGTCCTTAGAGGAAGCAGGATGGAATGAGATGTCGTCACGACAGCTGTGGGATTCTGTGAACTTGTATCTGATATTAGTCACTAACCTATCTCTTTCCTGTAATGCAGTGGCCAGAACTACACACAGTGCTCCAATGTTTTATACAGCTGCAACATGACTTCCTGACTTTTATACTCAAGACCCTGACCAACAAAGGCAAGTATGCCGTATGCCTTCTTAACCCCATCTACTCAAGTTGCTATTTTCATGGTGCTATGGACTTGCAACCCAAGATCCCTCAGTATACCAGTAGTCCTTATGGTCCTGCCATTTATTGTATACTTTCCTCTTACATTTATCCTTCCAATGTGCAGCACCTCACACTTGTCCAGATTAAATTTCATCTGCTATTTCTCTGCCCATATCTCCAACTAGTCTATATCTTGCTGAATCCTTTGACAACATTCTCCACTTTCCACAAATCTGCCAATTTTGATGTGGTCTGCAAGCTTACTAATTGATCCACCTACACTTTTGTCCAAATCATCTCTATATATCACAAACAACAGCGGCCCCAGCATTGATCCTTGCAGATCACTACTGCTCATAGACCTCCAGTCAGAATAACACCCCTCCACCACTACCCTCTGTCTTCTAAAAGACAGGTCAATTTTGAATCCAATCTGCCAAGACTCCATGGATCCCATGTGCCTTAATCTTCTGGATCATAGCTACATCTTTGAGGAAAGTGAGTGAAACCCAAGCAGAAATTGTTCAGTGAATGAATGAGTTTGACAGGTGAAGGACGATAGTTGTGAAGAGGGACTTGGCATTCAAAACTGAAGTGAGGGGCCTTCAGACCATCCTGGTGCAGGATGGAGGTGTAGAGGAATTGAAAGCCCATGGTGATAATCAGCCAGCAGGGACCAGAAATCTGTAATCCATCAAAAACCATGTTTTGTGGGACAAGAGCAAGCTGAAACCATTTGGTCTACCAGGACAGTCCTTCATGAGGCAACTTGCAAACAATAGAACAATGGGAAATGGGTCCTCCTTAGTTATAATAAGATTTTCACCTGCGTGTGTTTACATTATGTTCAATGTTGGAAACAAAGTCAAGGGGACAATAGAATCAAAAGGTTGAAGAGTACAAACCTTCTAAAAATAGTCATTAATTAGAGATTCTTCCTTGATGAGTAACACTAAATGTGCTATGCAGTAGCATATGTGAAAATTTATCACCGCACCATTATTACCAACAGTTTCCCCATTCAACCCTTGCAGTGGGCTATGAATAATTGGGCTAACTATGAGGCTGGAGGATGTGGAAGGAATTTCTCCCAAGAAAATTAGGTCAGTGGCTGCCTTTGAGACAATGGCCTAATACGCAATGTTGTGGTCATGGTCCACAGAGAGATATAAGGATGTGTCTGCATGCTAGCATTCAGCCTCTGCAAGGTGGAAGTCAATTAGTCAAACAACAACAGCATTGCCCTTGTCAGCATGTTCAATGACAATGTTGGGGGTTGCTCCTCTGTGAGAGGAGTATTGCGTTCAGATGGACAAAGGTTAGAAAGAGTAAAAGAAAAACTGTTACACCAGCAGTTATTGATGACTAGATGTAGAGGAGGAGGAGGACTAGATCTTTAGGGGAGTTCAAAACTAGGGGGCATAGATTTAGGGTGAGAAGGGAAAGATTTAAAAGGGACTTGAGGAGCAACTTTCAGGCAGAGGGTGGTGAGTGCATGGAATGCGCTGCCAGAGGAAGTGGTTGAGGCAGGTACAATAGTATCACTTAAGAAGCACTTGGATAGGTACATTCAGAGGCGGGGCTTAGGGGGATATGGGCAGAACACAGGAAATTGGGATTAGATGGGTGGGTACCATGGTCGGCATGGACTCATTGGGCCGAAAGGCCTGTATCTGTGCTGTATTGCTCCATCACTCCATGTCTCTAGAAGGGAGAAGAGGCCTGATGGAGGGTCCAGGTTGATAGTGAACTCTGAAGATGGGGGAAAGGATCATAGACTTGAGTGAGGAGTCCTACCCAAAGAAATGGGGACGGAGACGAAAGTAGTGGAAGAGCAACTCAATGTTATGTCATCAGAAAATATAGTCAGTGGATCAAGCAGCATCTCTAGAAAGAGAACCATAGGTAATATTTCAGATTGATTGACTTTTTATCAGAATTAGTAAATGTTAGAAATCAAACGTGTTTTTGCTTTATGTTCTCTAGATTTCAGTGAGGAACAGTCAACATCTCCATCAAGGCCACTCATAAGTTTGCTATCATTCATAGAACTGTTAATACATGTACAAAGCAACCCAATTTCATTTACTTTCATTTAAGGAACCTACGGGCAAGGGTTGAATGGGGAAACTGTTGGTAATGATGGTGTTGCGATAAAATTTCACATATGCTACTGCATAGCACATTTAGTGTTACTCATCAAGGAAGAATCTCTAATTAATGACTATTTTTAGATGGTTTGTACTCTTCAACCTTTTGATTCTAATGTCCTCTTGACTTTGTTTCCAACATTAAACATATTTTAAACACAAGCAGGTGAAAATCTTATTATAACCAAGAAGCACCCATTTCCCATTGTTCTATTGTTTGCAAGTTGCCTTATGCAGCTGCTATACATTAAAGGCTGTAATTGATGTTAAGTTCCCAGTAACCACCTGAAAGTCTGTGCCTTAACTTACAACAGCTGTAATTCTATAACAAGGCTTGAAGTTATTTTTCCTCCTGTGATTTTTGTCACTGAAAGCCAGAATTCCTGCTGATGGGGCTTTACAACATTGAGAACAGCTCCAAGATATGTGAGTGATTAACAGTCTCTGTGGCCAACTTACACCCACACTTCACAGAGGCATCACTGTCCAAACAATGAAATGCACTCCCCTCACAACTACCAACCTGACTAACATCAGTTTGTACTCCTCAGACTCACAACTGCAATCAGACCCTAAGTCCCATTCCTGCAGTATATTTGCTGTGAGTTTGAGATTTTATCATATCGAATGTTATAGCTAGCATTTTCCCATATTGATCAAAGAATTGACTGGAAAGGAAGGAGGACATTCAGCCTATTAAGCTTTTACTGTCTCTTTGGCTCTTCCCTGTCATTTCCTCAGTATACCTTTCCCCTTTTCAAATATCCAGCTCGCTTTAGAAAGTTATACTTGCTCCTGCTCACAGCCCCCTGTTCACTCCCTGCCAACTTTCAGGTATCATCTGCCATACATAACAGTCCAGTGTTTGAATAAAAGTCCTACTACTTCTTTTACTAATTATCCTAACTATGTGCACCCTGGTTTCTGACCTTCCTGCCAGTGAAGTTCTTTCTAAAGGCAATTCTCGGTATGGTTATTAGTAATGTGATCTATCCCCATCAATGTGACACAAGCAAATATTTGAAACAAAACTTTTCTCTTAAAAACCATCTCCTGGTATCCAATGACATTACTGTCTCATCTATTACTTGCGATAAAACTAATAAATATTTATGTGTATAATGATACTCCAGATGTCGAGGAGACAGCATTAAGGAGTGGTGAGATCGTCTGGATTAGGAGACCTTTTAGAGAAAATGAGGATTTGTTAAAATTACATTAAATAAATCCTTTAAAAGCCATGATTACAAGAAAATTAAATGTACTTGTTTCAACGTGGCATAAATTATCTTGTAATTATACAGCCGGCAGGGCCAGAAGACATTGGAACCACTGTTGTTGCTTCTAAGAATGTTATTTCTGCAATAGTGTAGGAGTACTCAAGTGCCAGTGCATTTATCAACCTTTGAGCTGCTTTTCTGACCTGTCAGAAGGACTAGTAGATCTAAAGAGCTACAAAGCTATTCTCCACAACTGTCAAGGTCATTGCCAACCTGTCATAAAGACTCTCCTCATCACTTTGATTGGCATTGGCCATTGAGTAACAGCTACACTGCTATTTAAAACAGATCAATATCTATTATCCATTGACGACCCAGCAACAAGGATATGGCAAAGCATAAGTTTCTGTACACTTACCTGAAACCTTATGGAAAAAAGAATTGACTTCCCACACACACTGAGTAGTAAATCCATTTTCACTGAGTGAAGTTACCTACCAGAAGTTGAAAGGCTTTAATTTCATCAATATGAAGTTAGTTTGGTGGCTTAATGCAATAGAATCAAAAAAGGTCATTGCATTTCCGGTCATGAGATGTATTACTTTTAATAAATTTGGTTGAATTGGAGAGGTGGAAGGTAACTGAGGGTGTGTCTTCTCCTTCAATCACTGTAGTCTTTAAGACAACAGTACTCATTTAAGACACCAGGTAATGTCATCATCTAACTATGTAAAAATGAAAGGGTGCTGATATACCTTCAGGGAAGTATGTGATTTGGAGGAAAACTTGGATTTACTAGTGCTCCCATGATATTGTTACTCTTTTCAGTGGTAGGGGTCACAGACCTGGGAGATGGATTGGCTTAGATTTACTGTAGCACACCTTGAAGTTAATATATATTTCAGTCACAGTGCTGCAGGGTTTTATAATGAGTCCAATGAAAGGAGCATAAATCAAGCAAGCTGCTTTGTCTTGAATGGTGTTGAGTGTCCTGAGGGAGTTGTGATTATTCCGTTAGACATCCAACTTGACTCTTGGAAGACAAAGAAGATACATTGAAAATCATGGAGAAAAAAAATCATTATGGGGGTTTATCCCCTGCTCTTGTATTCATGGTGTAGGTATGGCTGAAATCTACTGTAGGACATGAATGTTTAGGGATTGAGTGATGGTACTGCCGTGGAAAATCATGGTGCACCTATGCAGTCTTTCTTTATTCAAGATGATACCTGAGTGATATAATGCTAGTTTTTGCCCAGGCCCAGCACACAGATGCAATCACAAGGAAGGCCTTTCTTAGGAGGTTAAGGCAGTTCAGCTTGTCAACGAACACTCACAAACTTCCACAGATGTACTATTCAAAATATTTTGACTGGTTACATCATGGTCTGGTACAGCAATTCAAATACACAGGGATGTAAGAAGCTGCAAGGAGTAGTGGACTCATCCCAATACATCACGGGCACATTCCTCCCACCATCAGTAGTATCTACAGGAGATGCTGCCCCAAGAAGGCAACATCCATCATCAAAGATCTGCACCACCCGGGCCATGCCATCTTCTCACAGCTACCATTGGGTAGGAGGTATAGAGCCTGAAGTCCCCCAACATCAGGTTCAAGAACAGCTACTTCCCTTCAACCATTCACTTCTTGAACCAATTGACACAACCCTAATCACTACAGTTTAGCAACATCATGATCACTTTGCACAAAAATGGACTTTGTTTTTTTGATCTAATTGCATTCTCTTTTGTAAAAATTGTGTACAATTTATGTTTAATTTATGTTTTTTTTTCTTGTGAATGCTGCTTATATGATGCTATGTACCAATGGTGCTGCTGCAAGTAATTCTTTCATTGCACCTGTGTACACACGTACTTGTGCATATGACAATAAACTCGACTTTGACTTTGTCTTTAATCTTTCTAAAGCCCAGCACAGGTACTCCATTACTATGGAGGTTGTGAATGGTGGTGAACATTGGCAATAGGCAATAAACAGGACCACATGACAAAGGAAAGAAATGACTGAAGATGGTCAGGATGTGAGTCCTACCATGAGGATCACCTCCAGCAATGTACTAGGGCAGTAACAACTGACCTAGAACAACATACCACCTTCTTGCATACCGCATTTAAGTCAGCTGCAGGAAGGATTTCCCTTTGACTGAAAGGTGAGGCTTTCATGCAATTGCAACCATCTACAATCATAAACAAAAGACTGAGTTGAAAGTATACTAATAGATGATCAGAGAAAATGAGAGAAGGATCATGCCATTGAGAACTTCAAGCCTGCTCTGCCATTCAATACAATCATGGCTAATCATTTACCTCAATACCATATTCTTATTTTCTCCCCATACCCACTGATGTCTTTTGCGTCCAGACGCTTATCTACCTCCTTCTTAAAAATATTCAGTGACTTGTTTCACCACCCTCTGAAGAAATTTCATCTCATCTCAGTCCTAAATCTCTTGCCCTGTAACCCAGAATTGAATTCCTTCATTCCAGACAGCCCAGATATGGGAAGCATCTTCCCTGCCTCCAGTCCCTGCAGATGAAAGTAATAAAAAAACTGTGGATGCTAGAAATCTGAATTTAAAATAGAAAATGCTGGAGACATTCAGCAGGTCAGGCAGCATCAGTAAAAGGAGAAATAGAGTTAACGTTTCAGAATTCAGACCTTTCGTCAGAACTGGGAAAGTTGGTTTTAAGTTTCGGAGAGACTGAGGAAGAAATGGCTAGGACAAGGGGAGAATCTCTAATAAGGTGAAGCCAGTCTGCTTCAGTTGGATCTCCTCTCCTTCTTTTGAGGTCACTGCAGACCTAGTTGTCTTAACCTCTCCTCATACAACAAACTCACCATCCCAGGAATCAGTCTGGCAAAACATACAACAGTGGGAATGAAGGAGCAAGGGTAAGACTTGATCATAAAAATCTTGAATGATTTTAATGTGTTTTACATTTAATTTAGTTGTGGAGAGCTGTTATCAAAATAATATTATCCTTGATGTTTGAACAATCCTCATTTGTTCTCAAGTTACAGTACGTGAGTTGAAAAGGTTTTAAAGTGGCCACCACTGAGAGACCAGAACTTCCATGGAACTGAAAGCATGCTGTGTATTAAAAATATGTATACATATTGATTTAGATAAGATTGAATTGACATTACTAAGAGTTCCTGTGATATTTCTGATTCCCAGTAGCATCTTATTTTTAACCTTGTCACAAAAAAGGCTTCCTTATCCATAAAGAGCATGATAATGCAATTTACTTCCTCTTTAATTAAATTTGTTTTCCTCTCCACTTTTGACTACTCAAGCGCTTTTGAACATTGTGCAAATTTTCCCCAGCTGTGACAACACTTTAAAAGCCAAATAAGTTCAGAACAAGGCAGTTGATTCCCAACTTAGAAAAGGTTTGTCAAAATGTGCCACACATGTTTTGTACATTAAGGAAAGTGACCTTGAGCCATTTGGGAAACAAATTCAATCACAACTGCTTCATATGTGTGCTTTATTTGAATAACAAAATGTTCAAACAGAACCTGTTGTTTCCAATTTACCATCAGACATATGTCTGAGTATATACATAATTCCATCCAATGTCCATTTGGTAACTAAAATTATATTTATGAAAGTCTTTATTTGATGTATCTGGACTGAATTTGGGGTTATGATCCATAGAATGAATGCTAACACTATGCAATGTTACAGCACTGAAACTGGCCAAGAAAAATGTGATAACAAATGCTCCCTCAAGAGCTATCTGCTCCTATTTCATCAAATTTCCTCCTTTACAAGCCACATTATCGGTATTGGTATTGGTTTATTATTGTCACTTGTACTGAGGAACAGTGAAAAACTTGTCTTGAATACCGTTCGTACAGATCAATTCATTATACAGTGCATTGAGGTAGTACAGGGTAAAAAGAAGAACACAGAGTAAAGTGTCACAGCTACAGGAAAATGCATTGCAGGTAGACAATAAGGTGCAAGGTCATAACAAGGTAGATTGTGAGGTCAAGAGTCCATCTCATCATATAAGGCAACCGTTCAATAATCTTATCACGGTGGGATAGAAGCTGTCTTTGAGCAAGGTGGTATGTGTCCAGGCTCAAGGACAGCTTAATGGGAGAGGAGAGATGAGAGAATGGGTGGGGTCTTTGATTACGCTGGCTGTTTCACCAAGGCAGCGAGAGGTATAGAAAAGTCCGTGGAGGGGAGGCTGGTTTCCATCATGTGCTGGGCTGTGTCCACAACTCTCTGCAGTTTCTTGCGGTCCCTGGCAGAGCAGTTGCCACACCAAGCCGTGATGCATCCAGATAGGATGCTTTCTATGGTGCATCAATAAAAGTTGGTGAGTGTCAAAGGGGACATGCCAAATTTCTTTAGCCTCCTGAGGAAGTAAAGGCACTGGTGAGCTTTCTTGGCCGTGGCGTCCATGTGGTTGAACCAGGACAGGCTATTGGTGATGTTCACTCCTAGGAACTTGAAGCTCTCAACCCTCTCGACCTCAGAACCATTGATGGAGACAGAAGCATGTGCACTGCCCCCCTTCCTGAAGTCAATGACCAGCTCTTTTGTTTTACTAACATTGAAGGAAAGGTTGTTGTCATCACATCATGTCACTAAGCTCTCTATCTCCTTCTTGTACTCTGACTCATCATTATTTGAGATACGGCCCACTACGGTGGTATCATCTGTAAACTTGTAGATGGAGTTAGAGCAGAATCTGGTCACACAGTCATGAGTGCACAGGGCATAGAGTAGGGGGCTGATGATGCAGCCTTGTGGGGCACCTGTGTTGAGAATAATCGTGCTGGATGTGTTGCTGCCTATCCTCACTGATTGCAATCTGTTGGTCAGGAAGTCAAGGATCCATTTGCAAAGGGAGGTGTTGAGTCCCAGGTCTTGGAGTTTGGTGATGAGTTTGCTTGGAATTATAGTACTGAAGGGAGTTGTTGTTAATAAACCGTAGTCTAATGTGGGTGTCTTTACTGAATGTTTGGTCAGTTTGGAGGCCATTTGGAGACAAGTGCTGCTCCCAGGGTCAGGACTACAGGCAGCAGCTAAGCAAAAGAAACACAAATCTTTCAAAAAGTTAATAAAGTGAGTGTTTTGCTGAGACAGTTTTTCAATGTTGACACATGCATGAGGGAGCGTAAGCTCATCAAATTGATATCACTTTACTCTTCGACACAGAGTCCATCAGGTTTACTGATGGATGATAGTGATATAGAGGTTAAGCCAGTCAGTTTTTGTTCAAGAGAGGTCTCAGTCTAAAGTTTAAAAGTAGTGAATTTCTCGTCCAAGTTAATTGGAATGACTGTTTGAAATGGGGATATTTTCATTGGTTATTGGCATTGAGAGAAAGATATTGAGGTATAGATTTTTCTTTTACTGAAGTGGCTGCCAGTCAACGTGACATGTTTAGCTTATGCTCTGGACTGTTTGGTGGATTCATGCACAGATCTTGAGCAAGGGATTTTAAAGCAGAACAATATGTAGGAAGAGAAGGAGCATGAATGGAAGAAGCCCACCAGGTGTATTCTGGTGAGGAAAGTCTTACTTTGGTGAATACAGGTCTGAGGTGGTCTCTGGGCCATTGTGTACAAAGCCAAGATACTGGCCTTGAATTTGAGTCACCAGTGAACTATCCAAAACTTGGAATGTTTCTGACATGGAAAAACATTTAAAAGCCATTAAAAATTAAGTAATTTTTTTTATTTCAAACATTCTATTAGATTTTTAAAAAAGACTTAAAGACAATGAAACATATAAAAACATTCAAATGACTCAAGCAATTTAACAAAGCAACCAATGTAATCAAAGACCCCACTGCCCCCACATTCTCTCTTCTCCCCCCCAACCATCAGGCAGAAGATACAAAAGGCTGAAAGCATGTACCACCAGGCTCAAGGACAGCTTGGTCTTGCACCTTATTGTCTGCCTGCACTGCACTTTCTCTGTAAATCTCACACTTCATTCTGCATTCTGTAATTGTTTTCCCTTGTACTCTCTCAATGCACTGATGTGGTGAAATGATCTGTATAGACAGCACACAAAACAAAAGTTTTTCACTGTACCTCAGTACATGTGACAACAATAAATCAATTTAGCTTACTGAAATCTGAAACGAAACTTGCACTTACCACTTACCATCAGCCATTTGTAGATTCTCTCCATTGAAATGAGACCAAATATCATGTAGGTTCTTCAATGGATTCCCCAGCATAAGTGCTGAGGAATTGTGGCAACTTTACACTTAGCCCCTGGACTCTAAGAGTTCAGCATCGAAGTGCAATCAGCCATCAGTGAGTTTGTAGCATCCATTTTCATAAACGTTTATGCAGAAATGCTAAATTTTCCAGCACGCATAACTGCCAACCCTTCCATGTGGAGCTACTCCAGCAGCTCCACATGGAGGAAATCCAACCATTTCCTCCAGGGATGTTGGTCCTCCTTGTGCCTTCCCCTCCTGCAGCTTTAGGCATGCTGGCATAGGGGTGTGTGGAGTCTCCCTGGGCTTCAATGGGAATACAGCCTGAAGTTACAGCTGATGAAGGCCGTCACTCAGAGTATTCTTCAGCTCAGATGCAATTATAGTTCAAATGGAAGAAATCAGTAAAATATTCTTCACATACATGATGTTCTGCTGTGTACAATCTGTTAAAGCAACATCAGAATGAAGATGGAAGATGCTTTAAAGATGATCATTTTTATAATTTATTATAGTGTCTCTAATGTTATAATAAATGTTAGAAAACCAGTCCAAAAAATAAATTGCCAAACCATGTGTAGAAGGGAAGATGAATGTGCTATTGCCAAAAAAACACTGTTCATCCATTTTGTTTCTCATCAGCATGTAGCAACACAAGTTCAGCAATTTGATGATTCCTGAAAAAAGTCCTTGGTATTTTCATTGCCCTTTTGTGAAAGAGAATGCATTTGATTATCAAGTCCACAGGAATTTCCTCTGCTGGTGATGATGATGATGATGTTGATGTGCTGCTAATTCTAGTATTTCTACCTGCAAATAAAATCCATATTAAGGAAATATATTAATAATCTTAATGAATTCAGCTGTCAATAATCATTCAGACTTTCTGCTTTAGAAATGTGACCATCCAGAGCATACATTTTTGTGTGCCAAACTTTCTCTCAGCCTTCCATTAGTGCACACAGGAGATGCACTCACATTATGCAGTGTCCATGGGAATAAGGGCCAAGGTCAGAATTGGGAGGGCCTCTAGTATTTTAGCACTGAGAGCTTGTTCTGCACTCTGCACTTATCCAAAAACACGCGACCAAATATCCTGGTCTTTTTTTTTGATGTGCAGCCATTTCTGAACTTGAAACCAAATTTGATTCAGATAGAGATACATTCAAGAGAAACCACTAACCTCGCTGTGCTGTACAGAGGCACAATTTTTGTTTGTTGATTTTCAAAACCACACGTGGGTATCTATTGGGGGTAAAGCTGTAGCACTTCAATCCCTTGTAACTTTCATTGTTTTTTACACAGTGCCTCTCCTAAAGGCACAAGTGCTATGAAAAGGACATTGGATTAAAACCTATAATAGCTCTGAGTCCTTCCTGTACTTTTTCCAGAAAGTAGCAAAGTCAGCGGTGGGATTGGTGACTTTGGGGTGGAACTGACGGTAATCATGGAGATGTATGTAGCATAGGTGGCTCCTGATAGCAGCAGTGACAGAAAGCATTGCAGCTCTAATAATTTAACATTTATATAGTAGACACCTGGGAGAAACTGCAATGTAGTAATGGAACCAGGAGATTTAAATAACACTATAAATTGTAAGAGGGAAACCAGAACAATCCTGTCTTATATTCTTGCAAAAGCTGAAATTAAACTGCAATTTTGAAAATATTATTCTGTAAATGATGTCTATTAGCTTTATTCCATTTCAGTTTCTCTCTATCTTGAAAATGAAGATGCTATGGTTAAAATGTTCTGCATCATTGTTCTATGAAAATAGGGATATTATTTGATGAAAATCAGTTTTGCTGTTGTCTGCCTCAAGTAATATTATAAAGTTACTTTCAAGTACCTTCAATGCTGTTCTGTTTAGAATTGTGTGCTCCTTTTCTCCTCCCCCCTAGTCACCTCAAATGTAGGAGAATGCCAAGACCAGATGCATTATTCAGGAAAATTCTCCTGCATATTGAAGAGTTTGTGTGAGTACAATCATCCATGATTTTCTCAGAAACGTCATAAAACACCCACTAGCCCACAAATGGAGACACAGGAAGAGCAGGTCGGGGTGAGCACGTGGTTGAAGACCAGGAGAGCAGCAGAAGGGTGTGGGCTGTGTAACTATCCCACAAGCACAAATTTACCAAAGTGTCAGGTAAGATGAAACAAAAACCTTGAACGATAAGAGCAGGAGCAGGCCTTTCAGCCTATGACTCCATTCAATGTGATCATGACTGATCTCTTATCTCAATACCAAATTCTCACGGACCCCTCATACTCAGCAATGCCCCTATCTCAAAACCTGTCTGTCTCCTTCTCAAATATATTCAGTTTCTTGGCCTCCACAGCCTTTTATCTTAGAGAATATTACATATCACAGTTTTATCACCATTTTAGGGAAGATATTTCTCCTCATAAGACTCCTAAATGACTTTTTCTGTATCCTGAGTATGTGGCCTCTAGTGACCCCTAGTTCTAAACCCCTCAACTAGGAGAATCATGCTCCTTCATCCAGACTGTCAAACCCTCTCAATGGAACAGGGAGAGCAGTCCTTACTTGGGACCAGACAAGATAAAGAGGGAAGGACATAAAGTAGAAATCACAAGTACAGGTGTAAGGCAGATGTTCTTTCAATGCACAGTGGCTTGAAAGAAGCATTAACAGGAGTACATGTAGACCAATTGAAAGAAAAAGATTGTATGTCCATAATGGAGTTTGATTTTGTGTCTCTTTACATAGTGGTGGAATATTGAGCAAATTACTTTATGCTTGGCAAATAATAAAAGAAATGTCTGTCCTATGATATCGACTTTCACAGTAAGACAGCTGATATGTTTTAAGAGTCTGACACAAGAATCCACAATGTTGGACATCATTGTAAAGTATTGGGTTTTATACCTAGTTCATTACGGTGCTTCTTCAGTCAAGTCATCCATGGAAGAGAATTTGTCTTCCTTCACAGGAAACATATTAACTAATTGTGCAGCCACAAAGTATGGGACGTCTATTTCCATGATATTATCTTTAACATCTCTGGAAATGCAATCCCAGACACAAATCCGACTCCTTCTCAGAGAGACTAAATCACCATTATCTTCCCCTTTATAAGGAATAAATTGCACTTACTGTGGTGATAAATGAAAGCTTCATGAATGTGAATTATTTTCAATGATATATTGTTTCATTCAAGTGTGGAATGCAGACCCTATTGGTAAAACCAACATTAAATGAACATTCCCAATGCCCTTCAGGAGGCAGTGGTGAGCCACCTTCTTGAACTGATGAATACAATGCAAAAACAGAATGAAACATTATATAATAAGAAGCACAGAGAAATGACACATGGCTAGCTGAGAAAGTTGACAGATGATTAGACAGAATTCAATGACAGAAAGAAAATGTCATTTTTAGTGCACCCATTACTTTCCATAAAGATTATTTGTAATCATATAACTCATTAACAATAGCAAGAATTTTGTGTTCCTGTGGCTTCTCAAAGTTTACTGCTTTGTGTAAATAACAGAAAATTTATGGTCTTACTGGAGTGAGATATTGTATGATATTTTCAAAAAACACATTTTAATTTAGTGCTATTTAGTGAACTATAAATTCCATTAGTACATTAAAGATTGTATTTGTGAAATTCCTGCCACAGATTTGATCGTCCTCTTAAGATGTTGCTGCATTAACTTCGATCATGATATTCACTGCTCAGCGAAACACTTCTCACAGATGGCACAAATGGAACATCCAGTTTAGCCCAGCAAACTTTTTGTTTGAAGAAACAATGTTATACACAACAGAGCAATACTGTCTAGGTGACAATGACTACAAGGTGAAACAACTTCTCAGATTTTGGCAACTTGGCATTTAGATGCCAATGAAGCTGCTCTCTGTTTATGGCGACATTTAATGAAGAAGCGATTATTTTCTTGTAATCATCTCTTTACCTTCTATTTAACCTTTCTATTGCTGTCAGCCTACAAAGGCACTGATGGCTAATGTGACCTCCATTAACCACCATTGTTGATCAAGCAATTCTGGCCACACACTTGAGAAAGGATGTGAAGGTCCTAGAGAAGGAGCAGAAGAGATTTACGGCAATGATTCCAGGGAAGTCAGCTGTAAGGTTAGACTGGAGGAGTTGAGGCTGTTCTTAGAGAAAGGAAGATTGAGAGAATATTTGATAGGGGTAGACACCATGCTGATGGACTTAGGTTTGGTAGCTGGAGAGAAACTGTTCCCATTAGGGAGTACTTCAAGGACATGTTGATGTGCCTGTGAGCATATTTTTATTACAGAGGAACCGGTTATGATCTGGAAGTCACTGCATCTGAGGGTAGAAAAAGTAGATCCAAGCGGGGTTTTCAAAAGGGAATTGGAAAGTAACTCAAGGGAAAGTAATTTTCTGGGCTATGGGGAAACTGCGGAGGTATGGAGCTGACTATTATTCTACCGAGAGTTGCTGCTGATTCAGTGGGCTGAGTAAACACTTTCATGCACTGACTCTACTCATTGATTCTGTAATTCAAGTCTTAATGACCAACATTACGCAAAGGGGAAGTTTTCCTGTATGTGATTCGTTATGACCGCCATCCCCACTCTGGATTTCTGACTGAGTGACAAATGATGATCTAGGGATGTTTTTTCAAAATGAACACTGGTTGGAACAAATTTGAAATTAATAGCTGAAAAGTTGGGATAAATTAAGATATAGAGATGGTGAGATGACGGCACCCATAGGTTTTAAAAGGTAGGAGATCGGAGGAGGAAGAAACACAGAGATGGGTGAGGAGTCCCACAGTGCTGTGAGAGAAAGCACAAACGCTCAGTAAGCCCAAAATAGGAACCATGTGGGGGGGTGGGGGGTGGGGGAAAATAGAATATTTAGGGCAGTTTGGGGCACAAAACAGCAGAGACAATGGTATTAATGTTTGAATCTGAGCTGGCAGAAGAGACAAGACCAGTAAACACAAACACATCACTGTGTGAAAATTCTACACTAAAGAGCATTTGTTGCTTATGAAGCCGTCTGCATCTGAATGAAGTTGGAGGTTTTCAAGTATTCTGACAGTGATTTGATCTCAACCCAGTTCAGTTTATAGTGAGCTTAAAGAGCGATCTAAAACTACTTGGGGAATTAAATGAACGCTCAAACTAAAATGCCATTTAAGAAGAAAAAGGAACAGGTTGGGAAGCCGGCCAATAGACTCTGAAGTTCATTGATTCCCCCAAGCATGAGTAATAGTGGCACAGTGGCAATGTTTCCAAGCTTTCAAATTTGACAGCAGATTTAAAATGAGAAAAAAAGTCCATGCATAAATGCTCATATTTAGATGCCATGCAGAGAGACCCTGTTACAGCTTTGAAACAGTGAGTTCAAAACATGTCAATCGACTCGCTCTGTAGACCGCTGTGGAAAAACAGAATGGGAACAAGGATTCTTGGTCCCTGATTCTGGCCTTATTGCCAGCATCATGATTTCCAATGCAGTCCAGTACCAGATCTGTTTGAATTCACAGGGTCAACCAAAGGGCCCATATGAGTACGACCAGTCAGAAGAGACACTGGTTGCAGGCTGGGTATACGTAACATTGAAGCCAGGAGCCTATCCAACAAAGAACTTTTTCTGAAGCTGTGACAAGTAATCGTACTGGACTCTAGGGTCACAGCTTCTCCTGCATCCTTGCAAACTATGTGTAGATACCATATTGTCCTAGAGTCATTGGAGTTATACAGCATGAAAACAGGCCCTTCAGCCCAACTCGTCCATGCTGACAAAGATGCCCATCTGAGTTAGTCCCATTTGCCCATGTTTGGCCCATATCCCTCTGAACCTTCCTTTTGCATGTACCTGCCCAACTGTCTTTTAAATGTTGTATTATACCTGCTTTAACCACATCCTCTGGCAGCTCATTCCATATACGCACCACTCTCTGCATGAAGAAGTTACCCCTCAGGTCTCTTTCAAATCTTCCCCACTCACGGTACGGTATGGTAGTGTAGTGGTTAGCGTAACGCTATTACAGCACCAGCGACCTGGGTTCAATTCTGGCCACTGTCTGTAAGGAGTTTGTACATTCTCCCTATGTCTGCGTGGGTTTCCTCCAGGTGCTCAGGTTTCCTCCCACATTCCAAAGTCATATGGGTTAAGAAGCTGTGGGCATGCTATGTTGGCACCAGAAGCATGGCGACACTTGCGGGCTGCCCCCAGAACACTCTGCGCAAAAGATGTATTTCACTGTGTGTTTCAATGTACATGTGACTAATAAAGAAATCTTATCTTATCTTACATATCAGACATGCCACCACTAACATGGTGAATCTTTAAACATTTCAGTGACATTACTATCAAAATACTAGAGACACAAGAGACTGCAGATGCTGGAATCTGGAGCAAAAAATAAACCACTGGAAGAGCTCAGCAGGTCAAGCAGCATCTGTGGAGGGAAAGGGATGGTCGATGTTCCGGGTCGAGACCCTGCGTCAGAACTGCAGGGTCTTGACCTGAAATGTTGAGCATCCCTTTGCTCCACAGATGCTGCTTGACCTGCTGAGTTCTTCCAGCAGTTTATATTTTACAATCAAAACTCTTTGCAGCATGTACACAGTCTGTACCTGCCTAAGTGGAGGAGCAAGTTGTTATATGTACTTCATTAGTTGTCAAGTGCTTTAAATGATCTCAAATGTGAAAGGTGTGATAGAAATGCAATATTTTCTTTAATCGTTGTGGGGAGGGGGGCTGGCAGAAAATGTTAGTGGGAAAGGTCAATAAAGGATTGGGACAGTGTGCTTCAAGGCTAGAGGAACAAAGGACTGCAGATGCTGGAATCTAATGAAAAACACTATGATACTGGAGGAACTCAACAGGTCAGGGCAGCATCAGTGGAGAAAAGCAGGCAGTCAACATTTCGGGTCGGGACCCTTCTTCAGGACTGATGCTTTAAGGCATTGACTAACACCATTAGCACTGTTGAACTTTGGAGATGTTACTTCAGATGAGGTGACAAAGGGGATCACCGAGGTGGCACCAGCTGATAACACTGAGTAGAGGACCATGGCAGCCCAGTTCTAATTGACACCAATGGCTTGGGAGATAAGCTGTAGGGTAGTAATTAAGCTGCACGCAACTGAGCCAAAGGATGTGCTCCCAGAATTGTCCCAAGAACCTCTGGCTGACTACCTGCTGTTGCCTCAGCATTTTTCGTGCAGACCTGCTGATCTTCCAGCCTAGTCACACCTACCAATTGGCAGAACCCAGGGAATTTTCAAACAGGAACGTATAACTTCTGAAAGCACCAGGCAATTGAATTGTTAATTTTTTTTTGATGATTAAAGAACAATGAAAGTGTTCCTTTGCTATTTCTTATCTTGTGGCAGTGAGTAATATTTCAGTGGCAGGGAAAAGCTGGTAGTTGAGATTCCACTACCCACTTACTTTGTCTTGAATGGAGAAATCCAGCGGTCTATCTGTTATTCAAAACATTGTGCAATGGCCTCTGACTGCCAGGAAGCATCATTTGTCATGTTAGGAAAGTGCTGACGAGATCATCAATTCAGCTAAATCACTTGACTTTAATGGTTGCTGGGAACTTCTTGTTCTGTTTTATCAGGAAAAGCTGGCAAGCTATCTTGCCCACAAGCCTCACCATCGCCACCAAACTGCAGGTCTTACAGTGCGTGACCAACTGAACAACTCCAGTACTAACTATTTGACCCAGTGAGCACCTTCATCAATTTAACACTGGAAACTTTGGTGCCAGTCAGACTGACCAGAAAGCAGATTTTTACACACATCTGGACTCAGGGAGGGTGCTCTCCTCAAACCAGTTCTTGTTCTTTAATTGCACTTCATAAAACACAACAGCCAGAGTGTGCACAGAATTTAAATTTGAGGGGCATGTTAAACAAACTCACATTATACACACGTGCATACGCATACATCCTTAAAGGATTTTTGGTCGAGTACTGTGCTCTTGCTGACCCTCTGCACATGCACAGCTCCTGTAATAACGGTCATTTGATTCTGTACAGGCTTGCGTTCTGCTGCCACTGTCTCTGAATGAAAAGAAGTTTACCGTTTGTGACTTGCATTCTACAGCAGTGGATCCTAAAGAATGCGGCTTCACAATGTTTAGTTAATCCCTAATTTAGATCAGTGAAACGTCACTTGACTGGGAACATACCCTAAACATCTTTCTAGCCAATGATATGTTTTGGAGGAATGGTTGTTGTTGGAATATATAAAATGCAGCAGTCGTTTGGCACAGAGCAAGCCTCCACTGCCATAATGACCAAATAATGTTGCTTGAGAGAAAAATGATGACCAGGATAATAAGTCATTCCATGGTAAAGATCGGCTATCACTGACTGTTTGTGTCTTCATTCATCACTGTTGAATCTAACCCTTCTCACAGCCGCCCTTCCATTGTGTGTGCACTTGCTCTGCTAAGAGGGTAAACAATTGATCTGTTGATCTCAAGGGTTTCCAGGTGCTCTTAAGCACATGATACACTCCAGCAATTTATATTCTCTATCCTGCATTCCCTCACAATCAGTTTAATAATGAAATAATCTGGAATATATAACCAACAATTTCATGACCTTCTTTGTGCTCTAAGGTTAGTTACTTCTGGATTAGATAAGATAAGATAAAATATCTTTATTAGTCACATGTACATCGAAACACACAGTGAAATGTATCTTCCTGCGTAGAGTGTTCTGGGGTCAGCCCACAAGTGTTGCCACGCTTCCGGTGCCAACATAGCATGCCCACAACTTCCTAACCCGTACGTCTTTGGAATGTGGGAGGAAACCAGAGCACCACCCACACACAGGGAGAATGTACAAACTCCTTGCAGACAGCGGCGGGAATTGAACCCGGGTGGCTGGCGCTGTAAAGCGTTATGCTAACTGCTACACTACCGTGGCTGCAACTAAATATTTGCAACTTTGCACTGGCCAGAATCAGTTCAACATGAAGTAAGAAGATATTGATCTAGAAATCTGAAAGACTGGCACCACTGATCGAATGTTCCAACTTTTCAGAGATAAAAATGTCTTGCCTTGGACTGAGACAAGGGAAAGAGTGGGCTGAGCTTCTGGCCGATTGAGCCTTGGGGTAGGATTGGCAACAAAGTAAATGGCCAAGGGTAGTTGGAGACTGGGGTCTCCATCGGGGGCATTAAGGGATCAGAAGGATACTTGGTCAGTGATTAGGGGTGAGAGGAGAATGATGTGTGAGAAGGAGTCAAGACCTGGGACAATCTCAAGTCATGTGAGAAATCAATCGATGGGGGAAAGGTTGGAACAGAGATCAGTGGATGCAGGATAGGTTAGGATATCAGGGAATTTGGTGGGAGTCTGTGAGTGAAGAAGATCAGAGCCTGGGCCTTGTGGAAGAAGACCGCGATGCAGGTCAGTCACAGCCTTGGAAGTTTTGGAAGGAGGAGGTCAAGTCCTCAAGGGACTGGAATTTCTGAGCCTGGGTTTAAGAGGTCACCTACATGAATATCTCCTGATGTGGTTCAATGACAAATTTTGTTTGACCTTGCTTCAATGAAGCAGTTTTACCACATTTAATGTTCCAGATAAATACCCTTGCCCAGAAATTAGACTGAATTGCATTGTTTACTTCAATGCTACATAAGTGAAAATAGACTTACCATGAAGTGAAAAGCGATAACACTCAATTTAGGGTCATTTCGCATCATTCTGCAAATTCCACCAAGAACTTCCAGGCATGTGTTAAGGGGTCAAGATAAGGATCAAATGGAGAGAGTTTAGGTGGGAGAATTGTAGTTCAGACCTGGAAGAGATTCAAGGATAAAAGTGTGGCAGGTTGTCCAAGGGATGTTGATCTCGATGGTTCAGGAGCACCCACTGACTTGGTCTAATTTCCCAAACAATGCCACTGAATATTGAAGAACATAATTGTTGTGCATCTGATAAACAAAAGCAAGGAAGTGCCTGGTGCAATTTACATGTGAAATAACCTAAAAATGGCTGTTATCGCATTTCACTCTATGGTAAATCTACTTTCACTTATGTAGCATTGAAATAAACAGTGTTGTTCAATCTAATTTCAATGCAAGAGTATTTATGCAAAGCACTGAATGTGCTAAAAATGTTTCATTGGAGCAACATCAAACATAATTTGTCAGCGAGCTACATAGAGAGATATTAGGGCAGATGACCTAAAGCTCAGGTAAAGGGGTAGGTTTTAGAGGATGCCTTAAAGAAAGAGAGGGAAAATAGAGAGGCAATGAGGATTAGGGAGGATATTCAAAGCTTAAGGTTGATAATGATGAAGCTATAAAATTTAAAGATGATCAAGAGGCCAAAATGGAGCAAAGGAGGATGAGAGGTGACCTGATAGAGGCAGGTGACAAGATGATAAGTGGCATAGATCGAGTGGGCAATCAGAGACTTTTTCCCAGCGTGAAAATGACTAATACGAGGGGGCATTATTTTAAGGTGCGTGGAGGAAGGTACGGGGGGATATCAGAGCTAAGCTTTTTACACAGAGAGTGGTGGGTGCGTGGAATGCACTGCCAGGGGTGCTGATAGAGGCAGGTGCATTGGGGACATTTAAGAGACTTAGATAGGCACATGGATGATAGTAAAATGGAGGGGTATGGGGGAGGGAATGGTTAGATTGATTGTAGAGTGGGTTAAATGGTCAGCACAACATTGTGGGCCAAAGGACCTGTACTGTGCTGTAATGTTCTATGTAAAAATTCAGGAGTGCAGATATCTGAAAGGTTTGGAGAGACATGGAGGGCTGAGGAGACCAAGGGAGAGGCACGTTGGGGAAGATTTCCCTGCTCTTTCATGATACAGTGCCAATCGAACTTTAAATCTTTTGAGAGTGTAAAACACATTTGTAATGTATGAATTATATTTTATATTCATCAAAATTAAAAAAAAACTTCTGAACCCTTCATACTTAAAATCATGGGAGTGCCAGTACAATTGCTTCAAACATGTAATTAAGTTGATCACAGAAGATGAGGAACCTTTCTGCTGATATTTGTCGATATAACTGAAACAACAGTAACCTTCTGATTGCATTTAATCAGGTAACTATTGTAAAGTGGTGCAATTTCTTCAATGGCAGCAGAATCTTGGGATCCTAACAGTGTGACTACTGTTATTAAAACCAAACAATATGAACCTTGTAATCTTAAGTGATTCGAATTGGGATTTAAAAATGTCCATAATGCATACTTTGCTTTTGCTTAAAATTAAGTCCGGGTATTTCATAACCTCTCACAAGGGTAATTGTATTGATTACACAGCACATTTCATGAGAAGGTATTAGTGGGACGAGACAGAGGGCTTTTATGATACAGCGTTGAAAATTTAAAGTGATTATGAGAAAGCAATCAAAGCAGTTCCAAATTTATACTAGGCACATCTTGCAAGCTGCCGAGTTCACCAAGGGGTCATTACACATTAAATATGTGAACATTTGAGTTATTGTCCTATAGCCAGGCTGTTCCGCTACTTTTATTCCACCTTCAGCGAGCTGCAATCAATACCACACAATTTTCAAACTAAGCTTTCTCAATAGGTCCTTTGTGGACGGACAAATGTCATAAAGAAACAGTGAATTATGGTAATTAGCCAGCTGGCGCTGTGCGGCCCTATATTTTTCTATATATTTTTTGCTGTTATATAACATGTTACAAGATTAACAGAATTCCGTGCATGAGGGTCTTGTTAAGAATTACAGAAAACAGTCTATCAGCCAGCCGCACCGACATAAAAATTGCTTGTTTTTCTAGGTTTTCAGCTTTGAAACAAAGCCAAAAACAGCCATTTGATTAGCAAAATTTCCTTGGCAACATTCAGCAGAGGAAGAAATTCTGGAAATCGCCCCACTGTTCAAAATGCGCTAAAATGGGACACTCGATTTTACTTTAAAACGTCTGCTGGGCTGGAGGGTACAGGGAGTAATTCTGCTGGACCATCCACTGGCGACTTCTGATTCCGATCTGGTTGGAGTATCTGAGGTCCAAGGGATATCAACTTCGTTTTAGTAATGCTGTCAGCTGCCCACAACACTACCTTGGGCACCCGCCAAAAGGGAGGGTGGAAAACATGGTGCTGGCAGCCACCCACTTAGAAACAGACGCAATTGTTTGAGGATTATTTTCCTACAGCACAATTGGTAACTGCACCAGAGGCAAAAGTTATATGCAAGTCTCATATCTGAGATTCCTATGTACATTGATTCAAGTGCACTTTATCTGGCATTGGGCATAAGGGGCATCGGGCAGCGAAAAGGTCAGACACATTGGGCTCTGCCTCTCTGGGCCAGGCAGGGATTCCATAAAATAACAGGCACACTGGAAACTTATATCTTGAGCAAGAGAAAGAGGTTTTTCCTAAACTTCTGGTGGACTTCTATCAGAAGGGCATCACTGTGCCACACATAATGCTCTAGCTATAATTTTTTGAAGTATTTAATGCAGAACTAAGGCAAAAAGACAGTGCCTTAAGTATAGATCAGTGCTTTTTAAAATCCTTCTGTAGAAGCCCCCTCCACCCCTTACATTTACTGACATGCACTCAAGAAACTTCCAGTCCTAATTTCAATCAGACCAGTTGGAAAAAATCTAACAACATTATTCATGGAAGAGCATGGAAGTACTCCTTACTATCTGGTCAACTAATGCCACCCTCAATTAACATCACAAGAAAATACAGCTGACCTTGCAACTTATCCTATTATTATTCAAAGTAATATTAAGGATGAGACATTTAATCAAACCCCTTTATGCTCTCTCAAGTGAATGTGGAAAACCACATGGTACTATTTCAATAAAGACCAGGGCAGCTTTCCCTTGTGGCCTGACCAATAATTATCTCTCGCTCATCATCACTGAAACACATTGTCTTATCATTATCATATTGATCATACTGTTGTTTATGGGATGTACACATTAGCTGCTACGGTTCCAACAATATAACAGTCAGAGGATTCCATTGGTTGTAAAGGAATATGAGACATTCTAAACAGGAAAAGAAGCTGGACTACAGTCGTAGCTCCTGATTAGGCCCTGAATTCTCAGCACCCCCAACAGGGTGGGACAGTGACGCAACTAATAGAGCTGCTGCCTCTCAGCTCCAGTGACCCGGGTTCAATTCTGATATCAGGCACTGTCTGCACAGAGCTTGCGCATTCTCCCTGTGACTGCATGGTTTTCCCCAGGGTCCCACATCCCAAAGACATGTGGATTGATTGGTAGGTTAATTGGCCACTGTAAATTATCCAATGTATGTAAGTGGCAGAATCTGGCGGCAGTTGATGGGAATATTGGGAGAATAAAATGGGATTAGTAAATGGATACTTTCTGGTTGACATGGACCTGGTGGGCTGAAGGGCCTGTTTCTGTGCTGGATGACTATCTGACTAAATCCTTCACACCTCAGCCATGGTCCTGAGCTTGTCCTACTGCTGAATCCCCAGTCACCGTCCCTGCTGTTCCCTGGCTACAGCATCCGCACGGCTGCCTGGCTGACAAGTTGTCTGCTGAGATTCTGCATGTATTTATTTGAGAGAGGCCCTATCATTAATATTCCATAACCTCTGCCCTCACTCCCCTAGACTGCCACGTTCTTTACCCCACTAACTGGGCTACACTGCCACCAACACTCCTCTGCCCCCACACAACTAATCCCCCACCACACATCCTCTCCACTCACAATAATACTTGTGTACCATTGTATTAGTAAGTCAACACTTACAAACAATATACAATCTCAGATGATTACTAGACAAAATTCAGCCGACTCTGTGGATGCCAAAGATGCTGTTCGAAAGCTCAGTGTGGGAGATGAGCTACACTGGTGTCATTAGGGAAGAGGACAAAATTAACTAGGATTGAAGCATACATTATCCCAGTGAAGCTCATTTATTTAATATACTGTGCCGAGAAATTTGCCTATGTGGATTTGTTTATTTCAGTGCTACTTAGACAGAATGTTCAGGATGGAAAAGGGTTGCAAGGCTTTTCACAAACTTCTGGCAGACTTAAGGACTAAAATATGTCAACAACCATTCTTGGGTGTGTTGGATTCGACTGTTTTAATTAGTTTTTTAAACATGTATGATGTTTAATACACCTCAAGTGGCAGCACAAGGAATGGCCACTTACTAGCTTATTGGTTCATCCATCAGGTGAATATGTGGTTTTTTTCATTGGTTGGTTTGGCCCCAAGTATCTAATAGGTTTCCTGATTGGACTATTGTTAGGTAAAGAGCATCTCTTATCTCAGGTATAAAAGGTGTCGCTTTTTGTTAATCTCTCTGGCTCTTCCTCGCCCCTGGCCTGAGCTCATCTTTTATTCCCCTTGTCTCGGCTCATCAAAGCCAGTGCCATGTGCTCTGTGACTGTTTCTTTGTTTTAAATTTTCCCAATAAAACTTTGTGAAGCACCAAGTTGTTTTCAACTCATTCCTGGACTCCTGAAAGAACCTGTGGATTCAAAAATAACTGGATCCGACAGGTGTTGTTTGGAATATTCCAGAGTAGATTGGACCACGCTGTCCCTGCAGAGATGATTGTTGGACTCTCTCAGGACAGCAGCTGGGACTCTACGAAGGTCTCAGTCTTCCCTTTTTTCCTTTGTCCCTGTCAGAACTATGGATCTTCACTACGATCTGCCCAGGCCCCAACATCACCCCACCCCACAACACACTGGTAGAGTCGTAGAGTGATACAGCATGAAAACAAGTCATTCAGCCATATGTCATGTTTCAATTTCAAGTTTATTCTCATGGGCATACATACCCATGATATAAATGCCATGAAAATTAGCTTTTTTGCAGCAGCAGCACTGCACAAACATGACAAACATGAATTACATAAACTTAACATAAATTATACATAACTTTGTTATGATGGTGACTAAGTCACTGGAGAAACTGGTGGATATGAAAGTCTTTATTCATCACGACAAGCAGACATTCTCTTGGAGACCCTCTCGGTAGAGTCTCCCAAACTCAAAGGATATCAAGAGTTTATACTCTTAAGGACAATGGTAATTGGCTTGCCTGTAGAAAGCAGAGGGTTGTGGTGGAGGGAGTGCACTTGGATTGGAGGGCTGTGACCAGTGGTGTCCCACAAGAATAGGTTCTGGGACCTCTACTTTTTGCGATATTTATTAATAACTTGGAGGAGGGGGTAGAAAGGTGGGTTAGCAAGTTTGCAGATGACACAGAGGTCGGTGGTGTTGTGGATCGTGTAGAGGACTATTGAAGCTTGCAGAGGGACACTGATAGGATGCAGAGCTGGGCTGAGAAGTGGCAGATGGAGTTCAATCCGGAGAAGTGTGAGGTGGTACACTTTGGAAGGACAAACTCCAAGGCGGAGTACAAGGTTAATGGCAGGATTCTGGGTAGTTTGGAGGAGCAGAGGGATCTGGGGGTTCATATCCACAGATCACTGAAGGTTGCCTCACAGGTGAAAAGGGTAGTTAAGAAACCTTATGGGATGTTAGCTCTCATAAATCGTGGGATCGAGTTTAAGAGCTGCGAGGTAATGATGCAGCTCTACAAAACTCTGGTTAGACCACACTTGGAGTACTGTGTCCAGTTCTGGTCACCTCATTATAGGAAGGATATGGAAGTGTTGGAAAGGGTGCAGAGGAGATTTACCAGGATGCTGCCTGGATTGGAGAGTATGGATTATGAGGAGAGACTAAGGGAGCTAGGGCTTTACTCTTTGGAGAGAAGGAGGATGAGGGGAGACATGATAGAGGTATACAAAATATTAAGAGGAATAGATAGAGTGGACAGCCAGCGCCTCTTTCCCAGGGCACCAATGCTCAATACAAGAGGGCATGACTTTAAAGTAATGGGTGGGAAGTTCAAGGGAGATATCAGAGGGAGGTTTTTCACCCAGAGAGTGGTTGGTGCATGGAATGCACTGCCTGGGGTAGTGGTGGAGGCAGATACGTTGGTCAAGTTCAAGATCTTGTTAGATAAACATATGGAGAAATTTAAAATAGGGGGATATGTGGGAGGAAGGGGTTAGATAGTATTAGGCATGGTTTAAAGGTCAGCACAACATAGTGGGCCGAAGGGCCTGTATTGTGCTGTATAGTTCTATGGTTCTATGACATAATTTACTTCAGGATTTTGTGTCCAACAAATGGTTCAATTGAAGTACATATTTACAGTGGGAGCACATTGTAACTGATTAAAACACTTCCAAAGATTCAAACACCTTTGTTTGGACAAACTAATTCACACAGAAGGTCTAAAAGCTTCTGAGGACCGAGAACCAGTTGGCTAAGATTAATATTGTGAGGGCTGACTCTCTAAGGACACAAATATCCCAGTTATTGATGGAGCAAATATACCTATGACTACATTTGATGTGCTGAGTAACAAAATTTGGTCTGGTCTGGCAGCTGTCCGTGATCTCTGAAAGAAGGGTGCAAAATAACTTAGTTGTAGGTGCCTTGCTTGATGTAGGCTAATTAACATAGACCCATTGTCTTATGTTCATCTGATGCAGACGAGATCGTCTCATGGTCACATCACTCCACAAGCCATATCTCTTGAGCAGCCAGCCTCCTGCTGTGGGCCAGCAGCGCATCCTCTGGAGATACCTTTTAATTTCAAAACTGATTACTGCTTCTACGTTACATTTCAACAGGTTTTTTGGTTGGTTCTTGCTTGTTTACCTGTGATCCCTATTCCATAACCCCTAAAAGATGTCTCATGTCTGACAATTCCGTAACAACGTACACCACACAAAACAAAAAAATAATGACATTAATGCAGTGTTGAGGGAGATATAGTCTAAAGTATTTAGACTACTAGGTATTTCGGGTAACTAGGTGTCTAGGTACTAAGTATTTAGGGTTTTCGTGGGTGTCGCAGCAGGAGACAGTCACCCTCCCTTAAAGCAGGTACTTCTGGAGTCTAGGAAGTAGATTGAAGGGTGACTGTCAGGGGAGGGAAAAGGAAAAAGAAAACGAACAGGCAGATAGTGGAGAGGACCCCGGAGGCTGTTCCCCTCAATAACAGGTTTTCCGCTTTGGAAGCTGTTGGGGGGAAGACCTGCAGGGACCTAGCAGCAGTGGCCAGGTCTCTGGCACTGGGACCGGTCCTGCTGCTCGAAAGGGAAGGGAAGGGAGGAGAAGAGGAAGGCAGTAGTGATAGGGGACTCAATAGTCAGGGAAACAGATTGGAGGTTCTGTGGCAGTGAGCATGATTCCTGGATGGTATGTTGCCTCCCAGGTGCCAGGATCTGGAACGTCTCTTTCTTTCTTTTTCAATCTTTTTATTAGTTTCCAAATTAATACAGATTAATATATAACATCAATGTTTGTATATGTAATACAAAGAGATCAGGAGAACAATCATGGCATAGATAATAAAGAACAATAAAATATAAAATAAATCTGTAGATCCCATGATCTCTTAGTGAATGAATATAATATAAAAGAAAGGAAAGAAAAAGATTTATTATGTATATAAAAGAAAAGAAAGAAAAAAAAATTCCCAAATCAATAAGAAAAATTATAGACAATATATCAAACCAAACTAGACAGAAAAATTTCAAAAAAACCAAAAAAAAGACTGGACTAACATTTCTCAATAGAAACAGAGCAACATTATGTCGTCAACTCTGTTCCTCTGGGATGTCTCTGATCAGGTCCACAGGTTTCTTGAGCAGGAGGGAGACCAGCCAGAAGTCATGGTTCATGTTGGTACCAAAGACATAGGTAGGAAGGGGGATGAGGTCATGAAAAGTGAGTTTAGGGAGCTAGGCAGAAGGCTGAACAGGACCTCAAGGGTAGCAATCTCGGGATTGCTGCCAATGCCATGTGATAGTGAAGGGAGGAATAGGAGGAGATGGCAAATAAATGCGTGGTTGACAAGTTGGTGCAGGAGGGAAGGTTTTAGATTTTTGGATCATTGGGATCTTTTCAGGGGAGGGTGGGACCTGTACAGAGAGGACGGGTTACACCCGAACCTGAGGGGGGCCAATATCCTTGCAGGCAGGTTTGCTAGGGTGGTTCGGGAGGGTTTAAACTAGTTTGTGAGGGGGATAGGAACCAGAGGAGTAGGTCAGAGGAAGAAGGGGATGGGGAAAAGTCAGATCTAACAGGCAGAGAGGCTTTGAGGAAGGAGAAGAAGAGTACAGGCTATGAAAGTAGTAAGGCGAATGGGCTAAAGTGTATTTACTTAAATGCAAGAAGCATCAGGAATAAGGGAAATGAACTGAGAGCTTGGATAAGTACATGGGACTACGATATTGTGGCTATCATAGAGACATGGTTGACATCAGGGCAGGAATGGATATTGAATATTCCTGGTTTTCAGTGTTTTAAAAGGGATAGGGAGGGGGGGAGAAGAGGAGGAGGGGTGGTGATACTGGTCAGGGACACTATTACAGCGGCAGAAAGGGTGGATAATGTAGAAAGATCCTCTCTAGAGTCAATATGGGTGGAAGTTAGGAACAAGGAAGGAGCAGTTACTCACCTGGGAGTATTCCATAGGCCTAGTAGCAGTAGGGATACTGAGCAGAAGATTGGGAGGCAGATTTTGGAAAGATGCAAAAATAACAGGGTTATTATAGCGAGAGACTTCAACTTCCCAAAAATTGATTGGCACCTGCTTAGTGCCAAAGGTTTAGATGGGGCAGAGTTTGTTAAGTGTGTACAGGACGGATTCCTGTCACAGTATGTTGACAGGCCGACTAGAGGGAATGCCATATTAGATCTGGTTTCAGGTAATGAACCGGGTCAGGTGACAGATCTATTGGCGGGTGAGCATTTGGGGGACAGTGACCACTGCTCCATAACCGTGAGAATTGTCATGGACAGGGATAGGAGCAAAGAGGATGGGAAGATATTTAATTGGGGAAAGGCGAATTATGGGGCTATAAGGCGAGAACTAGAGGGTGTAAATTGGGGTGACATTTTTGAGGGGAAATGTACTATAGAGATGTGGTCGATGTTCAGGGATCTCTTGCAGGATGTTAGCCATAAATTTGTCCCGGTGAGGCAGAGAAGGAATGGCAGGGGGAAGGAACCATGGGTGACAAGGGAGGTAGAACAACTAGTTAGGAAGAAGAAGGCAGCATACGTGAGGTGTAAGCAGCCAGGATCAGACAGGGCTCGTGAGGAATATAGAGTAGCAAGGAGGGAACATAAGAAGGGGCTGAGGAGACCGAGAAGGGGACATGAAAAGGCTTTGGCGAGTAGGATTAAGGAGAATCCCAAGGCTTTTTACTCATACGTGAAGGGCAGAAGGATGGCTAGAGGAAAGGTAGGTCCGATTAAAGACAAAGGTGGGAAGATGTGCCTGGAAGCTGTGGAAGTGGGTGAGGTTCTCAATGAATACTTCTCTTCAGTATTCACCAAGGAGAGGGTTCTTGATAATGCTGAGGACAGTGTTGGTAAGGGTAATATTCTGGAGCATGTGGAAATCAAGAGGGAGGATGTGTTGGAGTTGTTAGAAAATATTAGGACAGGTAAGTCCCCGGGGCCTGACGGAATATTCCTCAGGCTGCTTCGTGAGGCAAGGGAAGAGATTGCTGAACCGTTGGTTAGGATCTTTGAGTCCTCATTGTCCACGGGGATGGTACCGGTGGATTGGAGGGTGGCGAATGTTGTCCCCTTGTTCAAAAAAGGTAGTAGGGATAGTCCAGGGAATTACAGACCAGTGAACCTTACGTCTGTGGTGGTCAAGCTGTTGGAAAGGATTCTTAGAGATAGGATCTATGAGCATTTAGAGAATCATGGACTGATTAGGGACAGCCAGCATGGATTTGTGAAGGGAAGATCTTGCCTCACTAGCCTGATAGGGTTCTTTGAGAAGGTGACCAGGAAGATTGATGAGGGTAGTGTAGTAGATGTGGTCTACATGGATTTTATTGTTTGACAAGGTTCCACATGGTAGGCTTCTTCAGAAGGTCAGAGGCTAAGGGAACCAGGGAGACTTGGCCGTGTGGATTCAGAATTGGCTTGCCTGTAGAAAGCAGAGGGTTGTGGTGGAGGGAGTGCATTCGGATTGGAGGGCTGTGACTAGTCGTGTCCCACAGGGATCGGTTCTGGGACCTCTACTTTTTGTGATATTTATTAATGACTTAGGTGAGGGGGTGGAAGGCTGGGTTAGCAAGTTTGCAGATGACACAAAGATTGGTGGTGTTGTGGATAGTGTGGAGGGCTGTCGAAGCTTACAAAGGGATATTGATAGGATGCAGAGCTGGGCTGACAAGTGGCAGATGGAGTTCAATCCAGAGAAGTGTGAGGTAGTACACTTTGGAAGGACAAACTCCAAGACAGAATACAAGGTAAATGGCAGGATTCTGGGCAGTGTAGAGGAGCAGAGGGATCTGGGGGTTCATATCCACAGATCACTGAAAGTTGCCTCACAGGTGGATAGGGTAGTTAAGAAAGCTTATGGGATGTTAGCTTTCATAAATCGTGGGATCAAGTTTAAGAGCCGCGAAATAATGATGCAGCTTTACAAAACTCTGGTTAGAACACACTTAGAGTACTGTGTCCAGTTCTGGTCGCCTCATTATAGGAAGGATTGGGTGCAGTTTTCCTGCACGTTGGAAAGGGTGCAGAGGAGATTTACCAGGATGCTGCCTGGATTAGAGAGTATGGATTATGAGGAGAGACTAAGGGAGCTGGGGCTTTACTCATTGGAGAGAAGGAAGATGAGGGGAGACATGATAGAGGTATACAAAATATTAAAAGGAATAGATAGAGTGGACAGCCAGCGCCTCTTTCCCAGGGCACCAATGCTCAAAACAAGAGGATATGGCTTTAAGGTACTGGGTGGGAAGTTCAAGGGTGATGTCAGAGGGAAGTTTTTCACCCAGAGAGTGGTTGGTGCATGGAATGCAGTGCCTGGGGTGGTGGTGGAGGCTGATACATTGGACAAGTTCAAGAGATTGTTAGATAAGCATATGGAAGAATTTAAGATAGAGGGATATGTGGGAGGAAGGGGTTAGATAGTCTTAGGAGTGGTTTGAAGGTCAGCACAACATGGTGGGCTGAAGGGCCTATGCTGTGCTGTATAGTTCTATGGTTCTATGGTTCTATGGTATATAGTCTGAAGAGATATAGTCTGAATGCACTTCTGGCAGAGATTGTGGGGGCACATACATTAGGGACATTTAAGAGTCTCTTAGATAAACACATGAATGATAGAGAAATGGGGAGCTATGAGGGGAGGAAGGGTTAGATAGACATTAGAGCAGGACAAAATGTCGGCACAACATTGTGGGCCGAAGGGCCTGTACTGTGCTGTAGTGTTCTATGTTCTATATTCTAGTGTTAGGGTTTTTCACATCGGTTCAAGAACCTGATGGCAGTGAGGAAGAAGCTGTTGTTGAACCTTGATATAAGATATTAAGATATTTATTTATTCGTTACATGTGCATCGAAACACACAGTGAAATGCATCTTTTTGCATCACTGAGAATGTGCTGGGGTGCAGCCAGCAAATGTCACCACTATCCTGGCACCAACATGGCATGCCCACAACTTCCTAACCTGTACGTCTTTAGAATGTAGGAGTAAACCAGAGGAAACCCACGCAGACACGGGGAGGACACACAAACTCCTTACAGACAGCGGCGGGAATTGAACCTGGGTCGCTAGTGCTATAATAGCGTTACACTAACTGCTACATTACCATGCCATGCTCCTGTACTTCCTGCTTGATGGCAGCAATGAGAAAAGGGCATGGCCTGGATGGTGGGGGTCTGTGATAATGGATGTTGCCATCCTCTTGTACATGTCCTCAATGGTGGGGAGAGCCATACCCCAACAAAACCATGCCAACCACCATCCATCCATTTACACTCAATTTACACTAATCCCATTTTTATTTTCCTCTCATTCTCATCAACTATCACCAGATTCTACCACTCGGCTGCACACTGGGAATAATTTACAGTGGCCAATTAACCTCTCAACCTACACGTCTTTGGGATATGGGAGCAAACTAGAGCACCTGGAGGAAACCCACGCAGTCACAGGGAGAATGTGCAAACTCCACTCAGACAGCACCTGAGGTAGGGATTGAACCCATGTAACTGGAGCTGTTAGGCAGCAGCTCTACTAGCTGTGCCGCTATGCTGCCCACAGTGCCAGATCTCCCCCAGAACCTCCAATCAGCCCAGACCCCTCTCCCATCCTTGTCCTTGATGAAAGCTCTGATCTCCAAACAGCTGGTCCTTGGCAGCACACTTCCACTTGCAAGATCTTAAAACACCCACTAAGTTGTGAAGATAATTTTACCCTTAAAGATTTGCAGTTTTAGACCATTTTTAATGTTGCTCAGGGCACTCCAGAGTGCTTTACCGCCAATGAAGTTCTTTGGCAGCTTGGTCACTCTGTGATGTGCTTGAACAAGTTAAACAATCTGCCCACCAAGAGCAAAAGAAGGAACACTGCAGGAAACCTGACATTTGCTTTAAAGCCAATGAAGTACTTTTGAAGTGTAGTTACTGTGTTAATATAACAAATGTTTCCTATTTCTATTTTCTTACAGCATAGGCCATTCAGCCCATTGAGCCTATGCTAGCTCAGGGCTCAGAGTATTCCCATCAGTCCCATTCCCTTGTAACGCTATTACAGCACCAGCGACCCAGGTTCAATTACAGCCGCTGTCTGTAAGGAGTTTGTACGTTCTCCCCATGTCTGCATGGGTTTCCTCCAGGTGCTCCGGTTTCCTCCCACATTCCAAAGACGTACAGGTTAGGAAGTTGTGGGCATGCTATGTTGGCGCCAGAAGCATGGCGACACTTGCGGGCTGCCCCCAGAACACTCTACGCAAAAGATGCATTTCACTGTGTGTTTCGATGTACGTGTGACTAATAAAGAAATCTCATCTCATAAAGAAATCTCTCTTACTTCCCTATCAATTCTCCTGATTCTCCTGCTTCCTACCTACATGGGTGGGGGGAAGGAGGTAACTTGCCACAGTCAGTAAACCTACCAGCGTCCCTTGGAATGTAGGAGGAAATAGGAGCACCCAAGGGAAACCTGTTCAGACACAGGGAGAACATGAAAATTCCACACAGAGGTCACAATTGAACCTGGACTGCTGGAGCTGTGAGGCAGCAGCTCTAAGTGCTGCACCACAGTTTGAATCGTATTTTGAATTTGAATTATGATTTATGCTTTTGATGTTTTAGTAAGGTAGAACAGGAGCAGAATGCAGACCCATGAGTTCTAGTGCAGCATAATGGTTGTATTACAGAGCAATGGCCAGCTAACAGCCACTCCTGCTGTGGTCTTTGAAACCTAGGTCTCAGGCTTTGGGTCCACAAATTTGCAGAAGTGAGCCTATGATCCAAATTTCAGATTTCCTGAAGTGTTGCTTCTTTTGCTTTTGGTGGTCTTGTTTTACCACTTTCCAAGTAATTCTTTGGCTGTAAAGTGCTTTGAGATGCTCTGAAAGGAAATTAATGATGCTGTATCAATGCAAACTTTTCAAATTAACTTGAAATTGACTTCACAACTTAGAGCCTTGAAGGGTAAGGGTTACACAGGTTCCTTCTCTCTGCAACAAAGACTGTTACTCCTACATTACAGACACCCTGAATTATTGCAAGAGGAACAGGATAAATCAGCTATTTAATTGAAAGAGTGTTTGGACGTTGTTATAAGTAAGGGAAAATATTTTTAACTGTACTTTAAAACACTACGATCTTTGTAGAAATGGCCATATTTTGAAAAATTGAGATTTAGTAACAAAAAATTAAGACAGAAAATACAATTGACATCTTCCAATAGTGCAATCTTAAAGCAAAAGGAAAACTGAAGACACAGAAATTTTAAAATTACATTGGAAAATGCTGGAAGTACTCAGCAGTTCAGACACCATCAGCAAAGAAAGAAACAGAGTCAACATTTCAGGTTGATCACACTCCCTCAGAGCTCTGTTTCTCTCACCATGGGCACTGCCTGACCTGCTGACTCTTCCAAAACTCTGTTGTTCCCAAAAGCTCCCTCTTTCTTCCATCCCTGAGCCACTTAGATTCCCCTCAGATGGAAATCTCTAAATGTTGAATGCTATTCACTGTCATGATGTCATAAATGACACATGAAGATTGAGAAGGCAGAGAAACAAATATCTTAAATCCAATCTGCCAAACATTCAAATTTAATAGGGCAAAAGTTCTTTGGACTTAAATTAAAAAAACTTGCTGAAGCTCTTTGTTTTAGAGCTCCATTGATTTCAATAGAAATAAATTGTGGGATTTTCAGTCCCAATTCTTTTAAACTGAGCATAGCCAATTATTTCAACGTATTTTTTGCATTATGTTAACGTTCAACTCTTTGGTTGGCATACTCTCCATATCCCATTCACTCTGTCCAGTACACTGCCTGGTGCTCCATTTACAAAAATGCTAGAAAACCAATCAAATCATAGGTTTGAAACTATATGACTACTAGGTTTTAAGCACATTCACATTCATGAGGAGTTTCATCACCCACTATTTTAATCCATGTAGTTTAAAATTGGTTTAAATAGTCATTTAATAAAGAGGATAAAGAAATTTTATTTGGACATGATAAATTATTGTATGTTAATATTCACACAGCATAATTCCAAATTTCAAATCCTGAAGTCCACCTTTTAAATAACAATTAGCTGTTGCTTTGCAAACATATTACAAATAAGTCACTTGCTGCTGGCAGTATTCTTCAAGTTTATTATTCTTCTTGTTGACTAATTTCATTTCCCTAACAGTAAGAAACCACAATGATGGAATGGGTAACTGATGCGAAGACATTGGATATCGTGGCACCTTTTGGTGATAATTCAATCAAATGGTTCTTCTAAAGCTGCAAGCCAGGACTGTGAAGCTTGAGTGGTTTAACAAATATCACAAGGACATCAATGTTCAATGACTTCAGTGCACTCACTGTCAGAACTGTGGAGTGTTGTAGCTTCTGAGTGTTATTGTTGTGAGGTGGTTCAACTGACCATGCATCAAGCTCATGTGTATGATCCTTTATTAGTCACATGTACATTGAAACACACAATGAAATGCATCTTTTGCGTAGAATGTGCTGGGGGCAGCTCACAAGTTATGCCATGCTTCCGGCGCCAACATAGCATGCCCACAACTTCCTAACCCGTACGTCTTTGGAATGTGGGAAGAAACCGGAGCACCTGGAGGAAACCCACGCAGACATGGGGAGAACATACAAACTCCTTACAGACAGCGGCGGGAATTGAACCTGGGTCGCTGGGTCACTGGTGTTGTAATAGCGTTACGCTAATTGCTATACTGTATATACTATATATATGTATGTACATACAAATATATTAATGCAAGAGGCATTGTGCTCCTCTGCAACTAGTGCTGTTGTGTTTATCTTTCAAGTGGAAGATGGGGACAAAGTAAGACTGGATTTTCAGGTCTCCCTTCCCTCCCATACCTGAAATATGTCCAACCACAATGAGAAGAAAGGTCTCCCCTCCTGCAGACAGCATGGGTGGATCTGCAGAGATTTCTGGAAAAATAATTCTTTTTTGAGCTGGCTTTCAAAATTACCCATTGAGATGCCTGAGTGGTCAAAGTACACAATAAATGTTTGAACACTTAAATTTCTTCAACAAAATAGTTATCACAATGCTTGACAGTGGCAATACACCTGTCGTTATACATGGGATCATTGACTAACCATAAAGCAACAGCACCTTACGCTGATCTCATCTCCCGCAACACTGGATGCAGTCAGTGAGGTAACAGTGAACTGGCAGAAGTGTTGCAATTCTGCCAAAGGGACTAAACTAATGAGACATCTCACTGTTGCCTTTCATTTTATTTTTATTAATTAATAGGATGTGGAAAATACTGGCCATGCCTAACTAGTCTCTGAAATGAGTGAAATGTTAGGTCTTTTTAGAAGGTAGTGAGAGATCACCTTGGTGGATCTGGAGTCACATCCAGGCCAAACCAAATAAGGATGGCAGGCTTCCTTCACTGAAGAACATTGGTGACCTAGGTGGGATTTTAAGACATGGTCACCATGATCAGTATTTGCATTTTATTCCAAATTTATTCAACAACTTGAATTTAAATCCTGTGATGGGATTCAAGCTCAAGGCTCTTGAAGATCAGCCAGGAGCTGATGGATTCTGATCCACTGTACTGCCAAACCGACCATAACACTCAATTGTAGACTAGACTGATGGGGAGGAGCACAGTTGTTTCATTTACACTGAATGGCCAGGTTATACCCGTTAGGAGTATGGCAGCCCAGTGGCTATGATATTGGATTGGTGATATCGAAGCTTAGGTCCAGAGGCAGGAATTTAGATCCCACTGGGGAACCTGGGGTATTTATGTTCAATTAAATATTACGTGGAATTAAAAAAAGTGTGCCAGTATGGAGGCTCCAATGCACAGGATTGCAAGAGGCTGCAGAGAGTTGTCAACTTAGCCAGCTCCATCACAGGCACAATTCTCCCCACCAACGAGGACATCTTCAAACGGTGGTGCCTCAAGAAGGAGACATCCATCACTAAGGATCCTCACATGCCCTCTTCACATTCCTACCATCGGGGAGGAGGTACAGGAGCCTGAAGAACCACACTCAGTGATTTAGGAACAGCTTCTTCCCCTGTGCCATCAGATTTCTGAACAGTCCATGGACTCATGAACACTACCTCATAATTTTTTTGTACTATTTATTTATTTTTGTAATTTATAGTAATTTTTATGTCTTTGCACTGTACTGCTGCCGCAAAACAACAAATTTCACATCATATAAGTCAGTGATAATAAACCTGATTCTGATTCTGATTCAGTATTGGTTACAATGAAACTCAACTCATTGTCTTAAAAATCCATCTCTTTCACTAATTATCTTTATCAATGGGTAATTTTGAAAGTCAGCTCAAAAAAAAATTATCATTCTATAAATCACCAAGGAGGGAAATCAGCCTTGCTTAACCAGTTAGACTTGTATAACTCCGTACCCACAGAGTTTGATTGACTCTTAGTTACTCTCTGAAACAGTGTCTCCCTTAAAGGGATACTAGATTGGTCAATACACATTAGCCATGTTGGAAATATCCATATTCTGTGAATGAATACAAAAAGAGAAAAGATTAATTGAAAGCCACAGCAACAGTCTTCTACCAACATAGTGGTAATGTCATAAATATGTACATTCATTTAAAAATTATATTTGTATATGCAGCTCAAATAGAATGTGTCACAGCAAGCATCAAGACCTGATAAATTGGCCCACTTGTGATGCTGACCATAGTTTACTTGGACCATTTATCCAACTTCGGTACAGACCCTGACATGTGCTCTAAATATTCTGGAGCTGTTACTGGATAATTTACTCTCTGTTATGTTGGCTCCAACTTTAATTTTAAGACTGATTAATGTGCTCTGCCAACTCACTGGATTCTGGAAGCTGCAAACCCAGGCAAAACAAAAAAAATAATGGGAAAGATTTACAACTGACAATCTCTTTTTTGGAAGTTGTTAGTGGACTCAGTCTAGAGTGGAATGTAAACAAACTTTATGTAAGGCCAATGGCAGGAATGTAGCAGTGTGGAGGGTTAGATTCTTTTGCTTCTGAGACCTGGGTTCAAACCCATCACAGTTTGACAGAATCTGCTTTTGGCTATATAAACTGAGTTTGGAGTGCTTCAATCCAATTTTTAATGGGCAAGGGTTTATCCTTATTTTAACACCAGGCAATCTCAAAGAGAAGAGAAACTAAGACTTGCATTTATTTTGGGCTTGCATTAACAGCATTTGAAGTGTAGCCACTGTTGGAATGCGGTTAACAGATTATCTGAAACAGAATCTCATTCAGGCAAACTGTTGGCAGGTGGCTGGTGAGGGACGTGATGGCAGAGGTGAGGGGAGCAGGTGGTGGGGAATTATCCACATCAGCAAGACTAGTCCTCTTCTGAGGCACTTGCTGAGATTGTAAAAGGAGTTTAGCTCTGTATCTGACTGCACTATATCTGACCCAGGAGCATGCAATGGTGACCTAGGGACTCTAATTATAACCAACAAGTGGAACTGGGCATATGTTTTCAGATCACATTTCAATCGCATTTGAGTGCTCTATAAAAACAATGATGCTTTAAGTATAATGAGTTTCACTTAAGTGTCAATGACTTGGTACAAAAAATTCTTGCCAAGAACCCATAGAATTTAAAGTTTAGGAATGGGCCATTCAGCCCAAATGCCCTTTGGTAGAACTTAATCCTGTGCATGAGTCTATTCCCACACTATTTCATCTAACTCTATCTGCATACCTTTCTGTTCCTAACCCTTCAACGCTTACCTATTTTCACATTTAATGTATCTTTGCCATTCACCCAATCACACCACATTGCAGTGAGTTCCACATTCTCACCACCTTCTGGTTAAAGAAATTTTCTCCTCAATCCTTCGCCAGATTTATTGGTGGTGACTCTATAATGATAGTCTTTAAATTTGGATTCTGCCATACATCAGAATGTCCGCATGTACTGTGTGTGTGGATTCTTATTGTAACTGCATGTCGTGCCAGGAATGTAATAAATTACTTAGATATAGAAAGAACTGGTAAAACACGTGCATTTAGCCTACTCCATTCTCTCTAACTAAATCTCATGTGAGTGCGTACTTTCTGCACAAGCCACTCATTTATATATTTATCATTTACAAGCACGGTAGTGTAGTGGTTAGCATAATGCTTTACAGCGCCATTCTGGCCGCTGTCTGTAAGGAGTTTGTACGTTCTCCCCGTGTCTGCGTGGGTTTCCTCTGGGTGCTCTGGTTTCCTCCCACATTCCAAAGACATATGGGCTGGGAAGTTACGGGCATGTTACGCTGGCACCAGAAGTGTGGCAACACTTGTGGGCTGCCCCCAGAACCCTCTACGCAAACGATGCATTTCACTGTGTGTTTCAATGTACATGTGATTAATAAAGAAATCTTAGACTGCTTTCTTCTCTTTGAAACAAAAGAGTAATTCACATATTCATATTTCTTATCTTTTAACCTCATTACAACAACAAACAACCCCCTGGAGGAGCACAGCAGTTTGTTTGTTGCTGAGTTCCAATGCAACAAACAGCCATTCTGATTGTCCCTGCTTGTCCTGATGCAGGGTTTTGACCTGAAATGTCGACAATTCCTTCCTCCCACGGATGCTGCTCGACCTGCTGAGTTCCTCCAGCAGATTGTTTATTGTTCCAGATTCCAGCATCTGCAGTCTCTTGTGTCTCCTCTCTAAACTCTCTACAGGTTTTCTGAGTCTGTTTGATCATCGCAAAGAAACTTGTGTTGAGGAAGGTGTCACCTTCTGACTCAATTAAGTAGAGTTTTCACCAATTCTTCCACAGCTTTCATTGGATTAACACTGGAATACATTCATAACTCTTTGATATGCCCTTCAACATCTTGTTAAAAAAATGGTTTATATCTATACTTCGAACTTTATCTGCTATTTTCACAAGATATCTCTTCATACTGCATTCTTTAGCTATCACTTCAACATCCTATTTGTGAATGTTAGATTTGTGAGATACTGTCAAACCATGAGATTCATCACATTGTTTAGTGTCTCCCTCCATGGCTTGAATTTTGATTTTGTTTCAATTTTTCCACTTTCCCCTCAAGATTTGGCTGAATTAAGCTCAATTGTGTCCTCAGTCTTCCACCCATAAGTATCTCAGCAAGAGTATAATTTGCTGTGGCATGTGACTTGTTCTGCAGCTTAGCAAAGTGTTTGCTAATTGATGTCCAATTCCTGAACACAAACACTTTGTAACGGTTCTTTGACAATTCTCTCTTGTTTTTCTGCTACACCATTTGAAGCTGGAAGGTACAGTGAAATAAGTGTGTGCCAAATAACATTTTGTTGCATATAGCACCAAATTGAAATGAGCAAAATGAGTACCATTATCTGAGGCCAAATTGTTCTGGTGGACCATGATGTAAGAAAATAGATCTCATTTCTTCAAGAGCACACTTCTCAGTGGTACAAAACCTAAATGTTTCACTTTGATCCAATGCATACCAAGAAGTTATCAATCCCTTTCTCACAATAATCAGTGTGTACTCTTTGAAATGGTCTTGTTGGCTATTTTCAATTCTTAACAGAGAGTACACTTGTCTATTAGCTCTTCAAGATCTTATCTCACCCAGACCAGTAAACAAAGCTCGAAAAATTGCCTTCATGTTTACAATACAAGCATATTCATGTATCACATATTTACATAGATTACATCTATCTCATAAAACTCCTACATAAATTTGGAGATCTCAATAGATCACTTCTCACCCTTCACATGAGAAAGATCTGTTATGTCCCCTAGAGGGGACTGATCGGGTCATGTTTTTAACAGTCATCCAGTTCTGGCGGCATAGATGTTTTTATTGCTCTACTGAGTGTCAGAATAAATTTTACATTCACTAGCATACAGTAGCATAGTAGCTAAGTTGCTGAACAGGTATCCAGAGCCCTCGACTACTAATGCAGAGATATGGGTTTAACTCCCGCCACAGTAGGAAAGGAATTTATATTCTAGTAATCAGACAAATCTGGAATAAAATGCTCATGTCAATGATGGTCACCACAAAACTACCAACATCTTCAGGAAAATCATTAAATGTTGTTTTTTGTTGTTAGTGATCTCATGTGATGGCAGGTGTACAACCATTGACCAGTGCTGCAGCAGAGACCTTGATGAAGGAATTTGAATATTCAATTGCAATGGTGACCATGAAACTGTAGGTCTGCAGTAAAAGCCCAAATGGTTAACTAACGACCTTCAGGGAAAGCAATCAGCCATTCTCAGCAAAGTCCTGTAAAAATGTGGCTGACTCTTAACTGTCTCCTCAGTACAGGGGACATTAGAGATGGCCAATAAATGTCAATATTGCCAGCCAATCACCTAGCCTATGAATTGGGTAATGATGTGTGGTGAAGCTCAGAGGCAAGAGCAGCAGGTTTTCATATGGGAAGTTTTCTCCTGTGAATGGTGGTTTTCTGGGGCAGGATAATCTGTAAACAAATTTAAAGTCACCAAGTTTGAACAATGAAGCTATAAATACATGAGTCAGAAATGGGAAAGCCACCTTTCACATAGGAAAATTTGCCATTCTTGTCTCTAAGCTTCACCAACTGAGTAATAGGTGGACAAGTGTTATTCTGAAGCCAGCTGCTTTGTTTGGTTAGTATTCACTCATTTTCTGGCAACCAGGCTAATTATCAAGGCCTTTCCAAGTAAAGAAAAAATGTTTTATACATTAATGATTAATTTAAAAGACTTTCAGGTCTGAATATATTGATCAGTTCTAAGCTTTCTAAGGTTGTAAATGTATATTGCAACTTGTTTCAAACTGCTTTTATAAAGAAATTGGTTTAACAAACCCACACAATCATCTAATTTACTGGTATGTATAACTGGATGTAAAACAATCTGACCTTGCTTTGGCAGTTCAGGGCAGTGAATGTGGGTGCATAAACTTTTCATTTACTATTTCCAGGTTTACTTGGGCAGTAAAATTGCTCTGAGAAATTAAACAATTCAAGAGCTGTATGTCTCCACGTCCAGCTGCTCCTCGAGTCTGGTTTTGATGAAATAGGTGTTAAAAACAGACCCGCAGATCATCCACTCAAGCAGAAAGGAATGTTCCCCTCCACAGATAACACAGCACAGGAAAAGTTCAAACCTCAATTTTACTGTTTTTATTTTCAGCTTTTAAGGAACAAAATGACAGGGTGATAACATAATGCAAAAAGGGTTTGATACGCATGAAGCACACTGTCAGAAAACTAACACTGTTTAATAATCACACAACACCTTCCTGTTCAATGATGCACCTTTTTAAACTTTCTTATCAGTCTTCTGCATACTGTGCATTCCTTTTGTGAGCTTTCATTTGGTTTGTGGTGTATAAATCATGACAGTGAGCACAAGAGTACATTAAGCAAGTCAGTGTTAGAATTCTGAGTCTGCTGGTACAGTGTTCCTTAATGAATGGTGATGCGATTACAAATGGAAGGAATGTAGGAGCTATCATTAGTATGTCTAGTACTGGCAAATGGTGCAATTACTGATAAGCCTCTCTTTGAAGTAACCATTAAAACATGAATAAAGCTGTGAAATTCTCAACTTTTTGAAATAAGAGCAATGCTTTCTCCAAAAGAAACTTCACTCATGGAAGTCCATCTCAACGGTATGCCATCTAGTTCTCAAGTCTGATTATTGTTGTGCCTGCAATAAAAAAATAGATTTATGTAGAAGGGAGAACAGTCCACAAATGCTCCCCTCTGCCTATGAAGGCACTGAGTCATTACTGCAACATTTCAGATATTCAGACTGACTGTTGCTCAAGTGCCAGGATTGAGGAGAAAGCTTGATTTTAACCCTTCCATCCAAGGGGAACAGAGAATGGGGAGGGTAGGATTTGGAAAAGTTAATTCTGCAGTCCCAGTTTCTTCCTCTTCTACCTGATGGCATTTTACTTAAGCTGTCCAGAGGTCCCACTGAAGTGGTGTGGGGAGGATCAAAGGGCAGAGTCTGATGACATCTTCAGTTCCACAAAATGATTTGAGCAGGGATTCATTATGCAGCTGGGGAGCATTCTGTGTGCTGTTAAACCTGCTCGAGATGGCAGACACTAAACAGCAGGCTGATGGAAGGAGGCCCACTTGGCATTGGATTGTTTTCGGGAGGATTCCCTGACGGTAAGGGAAGAGCTGGAGCAGAAGGAATCCATGAACCCGCTGTGCCCCAGCGATCTTTATATGGCGTCTTTTAATGATTCCTTTCTTCTTGCAATCACCAAATGCTAGGACGACAAGATGAAGACAGTCCAGGTGAAGGGTCTTGACCTGAAACGTCAAATGTTGTTTTCCCTCTACAGGTGCTGCCTGACCCACTGAGTCCCTCCAGGATGACAATGATAGCAGCTTCCAACTGCACTCCTAGTCTCACTGGTCAAGACATAATTCCCTATGGTTTTTCCCGGGAGACAAATTTCAAAGATTAAAATGGGGCCTGGCATTTAAAATCTAACAGAGTTGCTCCCTTTAACATCCAATTTACTTAACACCGCTACGCCATTTCCATCACCCTTCCCTGGACCAATCCTGCTCCAAACTATATACTGTTCCAGTAGCCTATTCAGTAGTGGGACATCACAACCAACCTTCTGGTCTGGCCTTAGTCTGAACCCAACTTCTGCCTCTGTCGCAGGACGGTAATTCATTGCGTGCTGTGTGGTGGAGTGTTTCAACAGGATTATATCTGTGGAAGCAGATCCTCTTTTCCTCTTGTTCAACCCTGGCTGTTTCTCGACACCACCTCTCCCAAAACCCTTGCTTTCCACAACGCCCATTTTTTTTGACGTATTCACTGCATGATCAAAGTGATCCATTCCCAAACTGCAAGGTTTTGCTTTATTTTGAACTGGACTTCTTAATGGGAAGATGTCAAAACATATTTCAGAGTAAGTACATATATATATATATATATATATATATATATATATATATATATATATATATATATGTGTGTATGTGTGTGTGTGTATATACCTCCTCAACCCTGTCTCAAAGCATTTTACATCAGATCAAGTGTAATTGATATAAAACAAGGTAGTCAATCTGCATACAGCATGTTCTGACAAACAGGAAATGATTTCTCAGTGCTGTTGGTTGAGGAACCAGGACACAGATAAGAACAGGTTCTGAATTTTCTCACAGCATCTTTTACTTCCACCAAAGGCAGCAAACGGGCCCCCCATTTAAAAACTCAGCCTGAAAGATTGTACTTCCGACAGTGCTGAGTTCTCTCAGTAATGTTAACCTATATTTTAACCTTGAATCTATACTCCCTATGGGCAAAAACAAGCATATTGGATAACAAATATGAACTTTCATGTTGTAAACTTGTGACAGAGAGTTCCATCTGAAAGTATCAGCTCACACCTGTCTTCAATTGATTTTTGCCCTCGAGGTAACATGGTCAAAAAACCACTGAAGATTATAAGTCGTTTATCACTTGTAAATTGCTGCCACATTTTGGGAATTACCTCATGTGTGCATGTCACTTGACCTTTAAAATGGTAAATTTCTTTTGAATTGTCCACTGCAGAATTGCTGTTGCAAAGACTTTATGGCGCTCCTTTTTGCTGAAATAAACTTCTGTAACTTTATTTAGCCAAATATGCACTGACTGACAGAATCTTACAAGAATGATTTTTGTGAAAGTAAACCAGCATCTGGGCCTTCATTGGAAACCTTACATTAAATAAATGCAAAGTTTGATGTTATATAAACAAAAAAATGGGATTTGCCTCTTTATTCTTCAATAGCTCCATATCAATTATGAAAGCAGTGTTTAACAAATGTTATTTTTGTTTGGCTCCCTCTGTATATCTAATCAAGCCCAAAGAGCTTTTTGGGAAAATCCACGCTAACCAAAGCATTCTGACCTGGACTGAGCCCAGTAATGTAAACAGCACTGTGTCCAATAATTTTATCATCAAATCAAACTGTCTCCTCACATTTCTCCTTCCAGCCTGGGTCAGACCCACCAAAGGAGTAAGAAGAAAAGGCAGCTTAATGTTTCTGCTTTGTCCTTCCCTGGGATTCAAACACTAAAGAATAAACAATGACTGGAGGAGGGCTGGGAAGAGGTGGAAAGAAGGGAAGGAACAGCAAGTAATGCCAGTCACATGGGAGCATCATAAGGTCGAATAACCCATAAACTGTTAAGTAGGAAAATTGGACCCATGAGAAAGCAAGAAAGATTGTTCCTGCTGTAATTGCCACCTTCTTCCATGAGCACCACTGTGGTATTTGGAGTGCAGTCAGCAGATTCCTGAGGGAAATCTCCTTTGGATGTGCTAGCATGTAGATGAAAGCTACAACATTTGGTCATGCAGTGTCCATTGTTTGGGCACAATGGATGCTGGTTGACATCCAATATGTTGCAATATGTGGAGCAGTGGTTAAGTTACTCAGCTAGTGATAGAGAGGCCTGGACTAATACTTGAAAGATTTGAGTTCAAATTTCACCCTGGAAATTGTCACATTTAAATAATTAGGAATTTTAATAAAATCTAGTCAATAGTAATAATGACAAGAGAACAACTATTGTAAAAAGCCATCAATTGCCTTGCAGCACTCCAGATTCACTTTTGTGGTTGATTCTGGAATGCATGGTAGGCCATTCCATTCAAGGGGTGAGTAATAAATGCTGCCCTAAAAAAATGAACAAAAAAATTGGGAACGGTGTTCTTGCAGGTGATATAAACTCCTGTTGGAAATGTACAGAATGGGTAGGTTGTGTGTGTGAACTGCACCAGCAAAGCAAACTTGAAGCTCAATCATGCAGCTCTTGCCACATGTTAAACCTGCATGTGGTTGAATTCATGTTCAGAAAGGACCTACACCAATGCCCCGCTCTACCAGTGCCACCTGAGGGATCCTCAACAGCTGCCAGGTTACTTCCAATTGATTTAGTTGTCATCTTCCGACTGTTGTTTTGTTCAAACCCAATGTAGATTTTGAGACATCTTTTAATTCACTAAAATATACTGGGAATGTGCAGGGAGCTGATGATACAAAGCTTAGGAGGATAAGTGAGCTGAGAGGACACACTGAGCAAGTGAAGCAAATGGGCAAGAAGATGACAGCTGAAGTACAATTTGGGAAAATGTGAAGTTATGCACTTAGTGGGAAGAAGGTAAAAACAGATTATGTTTTAAACAGCAGAAAAATAGTAAATTTTGGATAAAAAGGCATTTGGATACACAAAACAAAACATGTAGATGCAGCAAGTAATTAGGAAGGCAAATGCCACGTTGGCCTTAATTGCATGGGTTCCGGTTACAAAAGTAGGGAAGACTTGTTTAAATTGTACTGGGCTTTGGTGCAACTTCATTTGGGGAATTGTGTACAGTTTCATCTCCATACCTAAGGATGGCCTTGGTCAGTGCCACGTGGATTTGCTGCATTAACTCTAGGAATGAGGCTGTCCTAATAGGAGAGATTTAGTAATGTTGGCCTACACTCACCAGAGTTTTGAAGAATAGGGGATAATCTAATTGAGCCTTACAAGATTCTGAAAGGATCTAACAGATCAGATGCTGGAAGTTCGTATTTGAAGAGTGAAGAACCAGGGGCATTTTCTCAGTCATTTAGTGCAGATGAGGAGAAATTTCCTGAATCAGAGGGTTGTGAGTCCTTGTTATACATGGTAGTGCAGCGGTTAGCATAACGTTATTACAGCGCCAGTGATCTGGGTTCAATTCTGGCCACTGTCTGTAAGGAATCTGTACGTTCTCCCTGTGTCTACATGGGTTTCCTCTGGGTTTCCTCTCACATTCCAAAGACGTACAGGTTAGGAAGTTGTGGGCATGCTATATTGGCGCTGGAAGGGTGGCGACACCTGCGGGCTGTCCCCAGAACACTCTACGTAAAGATGCATTTCACTGTGTGTTTCAATGTCGATGTGACTAATAAAGATATCTTATTCTCTGTCCAAGAGAGCTGAGTCTGTTCATTTATTGAGTATTTTAAGTCTGAAGTCAATAGATTTTTGGACATGATGTGCACAGAGAAAGCAGGCAAATGATAGGAATTATGGCACATGGAGATCGATCTGATGCTAATAATTTATTGGAGAGAGCAAACAGGACAAGAAATTACACATGAACAGTTGGATACTAAAAAGTATAAAGGAACAGAAGGATCTTGGAATTCATGCCCACACCTCTCTGCAGGTATCTGCACACATAAATTAGTTAGAGATGAATAGATTAGTTTACTTTAGTTTAGATTAGATTGATTAGATTAGATTCCTTCATTAGCAGATAGATGAGAGGCGAGAGAGAGTAGTTAAGGAAGATACTATAACAACATTTAAAAGACATTTGGATAAGTGCATGGATAGGACCAGTTAGAGGGATATGGGCCAAATGCAAGCAAATGGGAATAGCTTAGTTGGGCACCTTCATTGGCATGGAAAGTTAGGCCAAAGGACCTGTTTCTGTACTGTATTAATCTACGGCTCTATTAGTTGGTTAGGATGGCATATTGAATACTTACCTTTATTGACCAAGGCACACAATATAAGAGCAGGAAGATCATGCTAAATCTATACAAAATATGAGCATATACAAAACTAGAGAATTCCATACACTTCTGGTTACCGCACTGCAGGTAGGTTGCCATATCATTGGAGAGAGTGTAGAGGAAATGTATGATGATGTTGCCAGGTTGGAGAATTATACTTATGAGGAGAGGCTGTCCACACCAATGGGTGGGATTTCATTGTGATGTGTAAAATTATGAGTGGTCTGGAGAGCAAAAAGAAAGGGATCTATTCTCTTAGTAGAGAGATCTGCAATGTGGAGACATCAATTTATGTCAATTGATTGAAGAATTAACCTACTGAGTGGTATGGGGCTGGAACTTCATGCCTGAAGTGGTGGTGGAGGCAGAAGACACTCACTGCAGTTAAAAAGTACTTGGATAAGCACTTGATGAGCCACAGCCTGTCAGACAATGGACCGAGCTGAAGATTCACACAAATCACCACTTCCTTTGGTTGGCATCCAATCCAGCCTGCTAAATCTTGAAACATTGAGAAAACCCTGAGAAGACAGCAGGCCAATGAGGCCTGGAGAATCTGCCTATGGCCCCCAGAGGAAAAGGCAGTGGTCTGTCACAGATAAACAGAAATTGCCTAGAAATCAAATGAGACACTTTTCTAGAGACACAAGCGACTGCAAATGATGCAACTTGGAACAACAAACAATCTGCTGGAGGAACTCAATAGATCAAGCAGCATCTGTGGGAGGAAAGGGATTGTCAACACTTCAGGGTGAAACCCTGCATTAGGACACTTTTCTCGTGTGCTACATTGCCATTGCTTATAGTGCTAATATATTTCAAGACCCCACATCAGAACAGACTGCAGTCTCTTGTGTCTCCATAGCACAAATATTATCTTGGTTCCCTTACAAATTTAGCCAAAATCAAGCCTGGAAGAGTGTTAAGATGGTTTAAACATTGAAACATGCACTAAAATGGAACCTGTGCAATCTTAGTGCATTTTTCCGGATAGCCCCAGCACGGCTGTAGGCACTCATACTGAGGAGATCATTGATGTGTCCCACTATAGCTCTGGTACTTCCGCTGTTTTCATTGAACCTGCACTCAGCATGTGTTGTTGAAGAGCAAATTGGGTTGAGGGATCAGGAAAGTAGAGGGTAGCCATTGTCCCACAGGATCAATCACTTAGAACAAGGGAAATGGCTGACAGCGTTGGCTCCCCTAGGATGAAGAGCAATGTGTATTTCCTGGAAACTGTTATCTATGAAGAAATTCACTGTGAACATTTCAGGTCGAAACCCTGCATTCAGGACACAAAACACCGAAAATTTCTTTCCCCCCACAGTTGCTGCTTGATCCATTGAGTTCCTTCAGCAGATTGTTTCTTGCTCCAGGTACCAACATCTGCAGTCTCTTGTGTCTTTCCACAGAGTTACACACATGACAGCCATAGAAACTCATCCATCAGAGAGGTCCAGGTGGTCTGTGGTGACATCCTGCAAGATGTTCTGCGAGTGGGTTGTTAGCTGATGGGTGTGTCTTTGCCTTCCAAGGTCCCTAACCCACTCTGAGAGGAGGAGTCATGGCCAGAACAATTCATCCTTTCTGTTCCCCAGCAAGCTGAACATAGTGAGGAAACCTTTCCAGTCCGTGAGAAGGTTTGGATTATTACGGGCACATGAGTGTGGTCAATAGCTGTTTCCACTCATGCAAGCCAGTGATGCTGGCAAATCCCAATGCCCGAGATGTCAGCAGGTCATCACTGAAATCAAAGTAGAGAAAATCATTCCTTCATGAGTGTGGTGTCCTTCTGATGCAGCAGTCAGCAATGAATTGGGTAAGTTGACAAAGGTCTTCTGCAGCCTCCTGGAAAGATCCTGTGGTGAGGAAGTTCAATGTGACCTTGAACTCGAGAGAGAGAGAGAGCAATCCAGGTGTGAGATTTTGGCCAAAGGTCTTCCCACAGAAGGAACAGGGCAGGCACAGTAATGCAGTGGTTAGCGCAACACTATTACAGCCCCAGTGACCCAGGTTCAATTCCAGCTGCTGTCTGTAAGGAGTTTGTACGTTCTCCCCGTGTCTGTGTGGGTTTCCTCCGAGTGCTCTGGTTTCCTCCTACGTTCCTAAAACATATGGGTTAGGAAGTTGTGGGCATGCTATGTTGGCGCTGGAAGTGTGGCGACACTTGCGGGCTGCCCTCAGAACACTCTACGCAAAAGATAGATTTCACTGTGTGTTTCGATGTACATGTGACTAATAAAGATATCTTATCTTAAACAATCTGCTGGAGGAACTCAGCAGGTCAAGCAGCATTTGTGTGGGGAAAGGGACTGTCAATGTTTCAGGTCGAAACCCTCCATCAGGACCCAAAACGCCAACAATTCCTTTTCCCCCACAGTTGTTGCTCAATCCGCTGAGTCCTCCAGCAGATTGTTTGTTGCTCCGGATTGAGCATCTGCAGTCTCTTGTGTCTTCCCACAGAGTTGTGCACATGACAGCCATAGAAACTCATCCATCAGAGAGGTCCAGGTAGTCTGTGGTGACGTCCTGGAAGATGTTCTGCGAGTGGGTTGTTAGCTGATGGGTGTGTTTTTGCCTTCTGAGGTCCCTAACTCAGGGGGAGTCATGGCCAGAACAATTCATCCAGTAATGGAGTCCTGTCAGAGGTGTCCCACCTGTCCCATCCATTGCATATTTCAACAGGTAAATGCTGGGATAAAAATAAAACAGTAGCTTTCTTTGGAAGGTGTTTGAGCAGCCTGCAGTCAGCTCTGAAGCTGCCCAGTCAGACATCCCCATGTCAGGAGAGTGTCCTTTAAAATGGCAAGAAAAGCAACAAACCAATGATATTTTTCTAGTTCTACCGAGGTTGTTTCATGACAGCTGCTGTGTGGAGCTTTGAGTTCCAATTTATGTTGGCATAGACAGAAATTGGCACTGTGCAAATTGTGACACCATGAGGTGTGTGAATATTTCTGGGTAAATGACAGGTGTCTTAAATAAAAGCTGAAAATGCTGGAAACAAGCAGCTGTTCAGAAAACATCTGTGGAAAGAAAAACAGTGTTAATGTTTCGGATTGAAGGCTCTTTGTCAGAACAGGGAAAGAGAGAAAAAAAGTTAGTTTTAAGTTCCTCAAGCATTTCAGCTTCTATTTGGGCAGGTTGCAGCCTTCTGGACTGAATTCTACAACTTCAGGTTAGCCAGCATTCTCTGTCTGTATCAGAGCTAGTCATTTCTGCTGTAAGTCACCCAGCTGTGATTTTGCCTCAATCTTCTCTCTCCATTATCACAGACTGACCGACAATGCATGTCCTACGACCCAATATGTTTCCACGTTACATTCTTTTGTTTGCATTCTCACTCTCTAACTGCACGCATCCTAAATCCATATCCTACGACCCTATATGTTTCCACATTACATTCTTTTGTTTGCATTTTCACTCTCTAACTGCACGCATCCTAGTTTTTGTTCATGTGTTCATTCTCCCTCTCTCTCTCTCTCTCTCTCTCTCTCTCACTACCCCATTAACCCATCAATGTATCAGTATGGTAACAAGAAGTTGGAGGAACTCAGCCGATCAGGCACCATCTGTGGAGGGAAATTGATAGTTGACATTTTGGGTCAAGACTTTTCATCTGATCCAGATGAAGTCTGGTGAACAAGTCCAGATGAACACCGAATGTCCATTTCCCTCCACAGATGCTGCCTGACCTGCTGAGTTCCTCTGACTTTTTGTTTGTTGCTCCAGATTCCAGTATCTGCAGTCTCTTGTGTCTCCATATCACCATGGCAACCCTGGCCTTACCCTTTCAGAGACATTCCCTTTGTCGAATCCGGAATTTGCTCACCTTCTCCACTACTAAAAACTGATTTGTTTTCTCTCATTCCTAGTTCTGACAAAGGGTCATCAACCTGAAGTGTTAACCTTGTTTCTCGTTCCACAGATGCTACCTGATCAGCTGGGTGTTACCAGCATTTTCTGTTTTTACTTTAGCTTTCCGGCATCTGCAGTTTTGTAGATTTTCATTGGCAAGTTCTTAACATGTAACCAGAAGTGTCCAGTCCGTGTATGTAATTGGCACAATTTAATCCGAAAGTGATAACTGACATGATTCACTCTGGGTAGAAACAAAATAGGATTGCACAGTGTTAAATTTTTTAAGTGCGGAGTTATCCAATGTCTTGGTAATAGAAACTGACATCTCTTCCTCCCCACCACCCACCAGCCACCTTACATCATCCCCGACCAAAACCACTGACCTAAACACTTTGGACTTTCCTCCCCCTACCCACCTACTCATACCAATACAACACTGAAATCTTGCAGGGATGAAATCTATTGCCCAGTGACAAATACTGGAATGTCTGCTGACAGACTGAAATTCAGTTACCTTCTCAGAAGTCAGGTGTTAAAAAGCTGAGTGCTTGCCAGCCAAGATTTCATCAGCTGGCCAGTTGATTCTATGGAGAAACAGGCAACTCTCCTTTTTTTTATTTCCTATTTTGTCAAAAGAATTTAGGGCACAGTCTCCAAATATAATGAAAAACAGCCCGTTTGTTGCATTCAGATTCATAAATTCTTTGCATCTCCATCAGTGGCAGGTAAATTGATTGCAATCTGGCAGATTTAAGATAGGCCAGTCATGACATTCAGACTGTAATCGTGGTAATCTCTCTGTCAAAACATCCAGTCCCCTCTCAGCACCTTAGCAGAAAAATAAACAAGCCAGTGACCAAGAACTGTTCATACATTATTTTCTGTGCATAATCATTTGGCCTCAGTAATCACCAGCTGCTTCTTTTCCTTAAAGTAGAATTTTGCTTGGATGTGTATATTTTAGAAGAACAAAGGCCATCTTACCCCACAAGCTCATGTTGCTGTTCAGGCCCATGTTCAGCACCGTGTTCCTCTCATTTGTTCCTTGGCACACTGCCCTTAGGCTTTGGCTTCTTGTTGAAACAGGAATTGATCCATTTCTTTTCAGAAAGCTTCAAACTAAGTCTCCTTTCACTTAGCTGAAAGGCACAGCAAGCCTGTTTTATAAGCGAATGACTCTGAATGTCATTTACTTAAGAGAGTACTGCATCTCTTAATTTGGCCAAAGACGTTATGGATGTTCTTTCCCCTTGGATTGGTATTCTGAATGGGTTTAGTTTCCCCTTATTGACTTAAATTTCAGGACTACATGTGTTGCTCTCTTCCAAACTGTCAGAATGTTCTTGTGCCTTTCCATTGGGCAGTGTGAACTCATCCACTCTGGGTTTGAGAAAGACAAATTGGATAATCTTCTTAATAATAAGGTACAAGGAGCAGTGACGTGGCTGAGAGATTTAGATGTCCTGCTCTTATAGGTATGAAAAATGAATGAAGAGACTAAAGGAATTTTTCCGTATTTGTAAAAGGGAGCTAGAATATTGACAGGAGGAATTTGTGCAATTGCATAGAACTGTAGTCAGACACCAACTGCACTACCACGATTAATTTTGGGCAGCACATTACGGTATGGTTTTATTGGCAAAAAGACAGCATAAACATTGAGGAAAGGTCATCAGCTTAAATTGTTAACTTGGGCTCTCTCTCCACAAATGCTACCCAACTTGCTGGTTATCTCCTCTAGCATTTGCCATTTTATTTCAGATGTCTGACATCTGCGGTATTTTGCTTTTAATCTTGCTTGTCATTTTCAAAGGAGGTTTCATGAAAACATTTTGAATAATTAAGGGAATAGAGCATAAATGAAGATCTCTGCTGGTTTTACTACTCCATGTCTTATTAAAGGGACTAGGCTCCAACAGCAATATTTTTGTTTGAATGGACTTAACATATATAACTAAAGGAGCCAAGAGGCTCCTCTCAAATCTACAGCATCAAAGAGGGTCTCTAGATTCCCACATTAGCCTTGCACCTGATCCCTGCCCCTTCTATGGTCTTGCCTGAGGTGGCAGCACCTCAAAACAATTATCAACACGAGGCTTGATGCACAATTTCTTGAGAGCCTCAGGCCTTTAATTTTTGGAGTGTTCCTGGAGCCCACTGATGAGCATTTTGCTGAAAATAGGCCAAGGTCAGCTTCTGCCCCAAATCACTAGATTCACTGCTTAAAGAAATACACCATGACAACACTTTCAACCCTCTGGATGTATGTTATCTTCCTGTGAATGTTTTCAATTCATCAAAGTCAAAGATTTCAGTGCTGAGAATTTGATTTTCACATGGGTCCTTGTAAAATGCTTCCATATAACATATTCACTTGCAGAATAAAGGTCCCAATACTCTGCACCAGCAATCATGCAATTTTTACGTGTTACAGCTCAGAACTCAGCCATTTGGCCTGTCATGGTGCCAGCTCCTAATCGTATCCTTCTCTGGATGACTATTAGTTGCCATGTTTTCTCCTCTTCGACAGCTGATGAGCATTTCCTAAAGCATCAGAATTTTTCAATTAGCTCTATTAACTATTCTTCAGTGAGATTGATAACCTTAGTGTTGTTATATCAATCTTTAGGCTCTAAATTTCCTGAATTTCCCTCTCTAAGCATCGTCTTCTTAATCTTGTTCCCCTCCTTTAATGCTTCTTAAAACCTTCCTTTTTGACTAACCATTTGGTCTTCTCATAGAGTAAAAGGGCACAGAAACAGGCTCTTTGGCCCAACTCGTCCATGCCAATCAAGGGGCTCACCTAAATTAGTCCCATTTGCCCACATTTGACCCGTCTCCCTCTAAACCTTTCCTATGCATATATTTATCTATGTGTCTTTTACATGCCATTATTGTACCTACCTCAACTACTTTCTCTGGCAGCTTGTTCCATATACACACCACCCTCTGTGTGAAGAAGTTGCCCCTCAGATCCCTTTTAAATCTCTCCCCTCTCACCTTAAACTTATGCCCTCTAGTTTTTGATTCCCTTTCCCTGGGGAAAAAAAACTGTGTGCACTCACCCTATCTATGCCCCTCTATAAGGTCACCCATCAGCCTCCTACATTCCAAAGGATAAAGTCCTAGCCTGCCCAACCTCTCCCTATAACTCAGGCCCTCGAGTCCTGGCAACATTCTCGTAAATATTCTTTGCACTCTCTCCAGCTTAATGACATCTTTCCTGTAACAGGGTGATAAAAACTGCACAATACTCCAAGTGCAGCCTCACCAACATCTCAAGGCCATGACTGATGAAGGCCAGCATGCCAAGTGCCTTCTTCAATACCCTGTCTACCTCTGATGCCACTTTCAGTGAACTATGTACTTGGACTCCTAGGACCCTCTTTTCCACAACACTCCCCAGGGTGCTACCATTCACTGAATAAGTCGTACCCTGGTTGATTTCCCAAAATGCAACACTTCACACTTATCTGGATTGAATGTCATTTTCTAATCCTCGGCCACTTATTTAGCTGATTAAGACATCCCTATATTTTGTGATAACCTTCTTCACTCTCTAATAATTTTCTTCACTGTTTAATATCTCCTCACATGGATCATTGTTCAGTACAGCACTGGAACAGGCCCTTCGGACCACGATGTTGTGCCAAACTAATTAAACTAGTAATTAAATGCCCAACTGAACAAATCCCTTCTGCCACATAATGTCGATATCCCTCCATTCTCTGCACATCCATGTGCTTATCTATGAGCCTCTTAAACACCTCTGTCATATTTGCCTCCACAACCACCCCTGGTAGTGCATTGCAGGCACCCACCACTCTCTGTGTAAAAACTTGCCCCAGACACCTCTTTTGAACTTACCCCCTCTCACCTCAAATGCATGCCCTCTAGTATTAGAAAAGAAGGTTGAATGAAGTCTTTAAACTGATGAAAGGTTTTGATGTACTGGATGTAGATTTCTACTTGTGTGGAAGAGCAGAATTAGAGGTCAGCATGGCTGGACTAAATGGCCTGTTTCGCGCTGTATATCCTATGTAGGCCGATGGAAATACAAGTTTCCTGTCATTTTTGTCATGATGTATGCTAATGTGTCAGTTACTTCATTCCATTGGCCTTAATACAGTTGAAAATCTAAATCCATGGGTCAGATCTGCTGTCCCAAGATCGACAGATACCTGCCTCTGGACCATACTGTCTATCCTGGTGTGGTTCCTCGCTGCAGTCCCAGTTCCCAGCTCAGCGGCCTGGTCCAGGACAACGCCGCACTGAGACTTCTCCCAGTGTAGGTGGTTAGCTCTGCCAATAGAACTGCTTTGACAAGCACAGAAGTCCTTGCCCTAGTCAACCAACTATCAAGGCTCTTATAATCATTGAATATTTGTTAAAACTGGCAAATGATTGAAATCTCTCAAAATCTAATAAAAATATTATTAAATAATAGAAATTATTACAACAAATTTAAAAGTTAGAAGACTAAACAAGCACACTGATTTAAACCAGCTAATTAAATCAGGTAAGAAGCTCTTCCTATCTCTCCTTGCATTCACTTCAATGGGTCCACTTTACACGTGCCATCCAATGGATTTCAGCATAGGGAAGTGTATGGTCATGCACTTTGGTAGAAGGAATAAAGGCATAGACTATTTTCTAAATGAGGAGACAATTCAAAAATCAGAGGTGCAAACGGGACTTGGGAGTCCTAATGTAGGATTCCCTAAAGGTTAACTTGCAGGTTGAGTCAGTAGTAAGGAAGGCAAATGCAATGCTAGCATTCATTTCGAGAGGACTAGAATATAAAAGCAAGGATGTAGTGTTGAGGCTTTATAAGGTGTTGGTCAGACCACATTTGGAGTATTGTGAGCAGTTTTGGGCCCCATATCTAAGGGAGGATGTGCTAGCATTGGAGAGGGTCCAGAGGAGGTTTATGAGAATGATCCCGAGGATGAAGGGGTTAACATACGAGGAGCATTTGATGGCTCTGGACCTTTACTTGCTGGAGTTTAGAAGGACGGGAGGGGATCTCATTGAAACCTACTGAATATTGAAGGGCCTGGGTAGAGTGGATGTGGAGAGGATGTCTCCAGGAGTGGGAGAGTCTAGGACCAGAGGGCACAGCCTCAGAATGAAAGGACTTCCCTTTAGAACAGAGATGAGGAGGATTTTCTGTAGCCAGAGGGTGGTGAATCTGTGGAATTCGTTGCCACAGATGGCTGTGAAGGCCAAGTCATTGGGTATATTTAAAGCAAAGGTTGATAAGTTCTTGATTAATAAGGGTGTCAACGATTACAGGGAGAAGGCAGGAGAATGGGGTTGAGAGGGAAAAATAAATCAGCCATTATCCAATGGCAGAGCAGACTCGATGGGCCAAATGGCCTAGTTCTGCTCCTATGTCTTATGGTCTTATTTCCTCATTGCTGAGAAATCTGCAGAAGTTGGTGCTGCTCTATTGGGCTGCATGTCGAGTCTACAGAGCGGTGCAGATATCCCACTGACAGTGGTCCACTGAGCAGAAAGCTGCATTAAGCCACTGTCTGTAATTAGTCTAGTTACAATCTTATCCATCGGCAGCTCCAGTCAGACCTTGGCGAAAGATCTTTCTCCATGTCACTGATTTGCCTTGCAATTAGATATCATCATTTTTTGGTGCACTGAATATCTGTTGTAATAGTCAAAAAACCCCTGGAAAAAAACTGTAAAACTGGCTAAGAGAAAATCTTAAAAGCACGGCAACAATGGTTTACATTCAGAATCCCGCCCTAAGATAGGACCTGTATGGTTCCTGATATAAGAGGTTCAATTAAACACAGCTTCTTGTGATTTTCTGCTCACTCATCTGAGAAGGGCATTGCCCCTTAAAGGCACAGTCCTGAGGACAGCATTTGGCCACCATAAAGCAGACAGAGAGGCTGCAGGGAGGGAGGGGGAGAGAGGGGGTGAGAGAGAGAGAGAGAGAGAGAGAGAGAGAGAGGGGGGGGGGGAGAGAGAGAGAGAGAGAGAGAGAGAGAGACAAAGACTTAGTGAAAGATACCTCGACATACTCTTTGGTGAGATAAATGCCAGGATGGAGGTCCAGAGTCTGAGGAACCTTGCCAGGCTCAACAGAAGAAGAGCCTGGTAGGAGGTAGCTTCAGTTGACTCCTCCATGTGTGAAAAGATCTAATTTCCAAACAAAATGTCAGCTGAACTGCCCAGCACTAAACACAGTTGTCACAAACCATTTGAATAAATGGAACAGAGATTAATTTGTTGAAGTGTTATGATCAGTGCAGGTGGTCCTGTTAAAGAGGATGTCAAAGATTGTTTTAGGTAATCTGTCAGCTGACTACTGGTGAACATGTTGGTTTTAAGGATTGGAGTGTGGAAGAGGTCATATTGTTTCTGTATTATGATGTAAAAGGAAGTCTATTCTGAATCTCAGAGCAACTGTATCAATCCTATTCCCTCACTTATTTCCCTATAACCTACTCTCTCACGGATGCCCATTAACATTCCTCTGTGTTTGCCACCAGTTACCTCTACTATTGGTATTGGTTTATTATTGTCACTTGTACCGAGGTACAGTGAAAAACTTGTCTTGCATACCGTTCTACAGATCAATTCATTACACAGTGCATTGAGGTGGTACAGGGTAAAAACAATAACAGAATACAGAGCAAAGTGTAATACTTAGTGACATAGAATTTAAATTTAAAAGAGTAGAACGATGATAGTAAAAGTAATGAGTAGATCTGCAGAGAGCAGCTTGCAATGAATCGCCACGCTCCATCGCCATCTTGCTTTAACGGTGGCTAATTAACCTGTTTGTCTCTGGGATGTGGGAGGAATAAGAAGCACCCAAAGGAACACCCAGCAGTCACAGGGAGAACATGCAAACTCCACACAGACAGCACTGGAGGTTAGAGTTGAAAACAAGTTACTGGAGTTGTGAACGAGCTGCACTGCCTGCGCCACCCAATGAGGTCTGGAACGGGAAAGACAATTTTGCGGGCTTCTTACCTGAGCGGTCAATACCTCCGTCTTCCACCATGCTGAGAGATGAGACTGTTGGTGTACTGCTGGACCTTCCCCAGTGGTCTTCATTGTCCTCCTGCTCCTGTTGCTCTTCAGCTTTTGCCTCATGGCTACAACCTCTCTCCGACATCTGCTTCCCTTTGTTAGATTGAGCAGCCCACACACACGGCGGTGACTCTGCACCTGCTGGGTGTATACTGCAGGGCAGCCCAAGGCCGATCTCATATTCAGAAGACCAACAGTTCTGCTGCTTGTGTGGTTCGCATACTCTGCTCTCTTCATAGATTTTAGCCTGACAGAAGCACCATCGCCTTTTTAAAAAAAACTCAAGTAATCTATCTTCCTCACATCAGGTTAGAAAACGTTTAAGGACAGGAAAAGTCAGAGCCACAAGGAATATTTCTGTAATTCTCCTCTCTGAAGGAACATGTCAGATCACTTTATAGTGTAGTGGACAATAAGTCAGCAATGAACAGGAGAAGAGAACACACTGAAGAATGGCGGAGGATGAAAGCACAGAGGCAAAGCCTTTAGGAAGTCAACAGGTGTAGAGAGGGACATAATGTGGTGGAGCTCACAATATTAGGGAAACCAAATTGAAAACTCAAATTCAACAACATTACTCCTATTCTGATTCAAGCTCTTTTGCAATAAATTTGAAGATCCACTGACTTTACTTCTCTCAGGCCTCTGTTGCTGCCTATTTTAAGTAAGTCACCTGAAGGAATTATAAAATTAATTACCTGTTTCAAATGATTTTCTGACTTTTGAGGGATCTTTTTTAACTGCTAGGAGCAGCTTGAAGTAGAACAACTTACTGGTCATCTTTAAAACCAGAATGAATTATCCATCTCTCTTCTGATGTCCCCATCTTTAAAAGTGATCATGAAAAAGACCAGCAGAGTTCTTATTTGTCAAAGTCAAAGTCAAGTTTATTGTCATATGCATGTACATGTTTGCACAGATGCAATGAAAAACTTACTTGTAGCAGCTTCACAGGCATATAGCATCAGATAAGCAGCATTCACAAGAAAAACATAAATTAAACAAATTATACACAATTTTTACAACTAAGAACACAAATCAGAACACAACAAAACAAAGTCCATTTTATTGCAAAGTGGTCATAGTGTTGCTAAACTGTAGTGATTCGGGTTGTGCTGGTTGGTTCAGGAACTGAATGGTTGAAGGGGGGATCTGTTCTTGAACCTGGAGGTGTGGGACTTCAGGCTTCTGTACCTCCTGCTGCAAGAAGAAGGCATGGCCCAAATGGTGGGGATCTTTGATGATGGATGCAAGATTCATGGATAATTCTTAAAAATTAAATTCTGATTCCTCTCACCTCTGCTTGGTGTTTAACCAGAAAACAAGATTGAAGGAGTGGGAGGCACAGGGTCCTCACAGATCCAGTGACCTAGGTTTGGTCTTGACTGCCAGTGCTATCTGTGTGGAGTTTGCACCATCTCCTTATGACCATGTGGGTTTCCTGCAGTACACTGGTTTCCTCCCAGATCCCAAAGCTTGGTAGTTTAATTGGTTACTGTAAATTACCTCTAGCGTAAGTGAGTGGTAGGAAAATTGGGGAGGGAAGGGGAGAGAGTTAATGGGTATGTGAGAGAAAATAGTTTAAAGGGAAATAAGTGGAGTAAGGGGTTGATGAAATTGCTCTGAGAGCTGGCACAGACAAGATGGATCAAATGGCTTCCCGTGTTGTAAGCAAACATAAGAAAATATGAAATGAGGTGTGACAACAGCCTCATGCACAAAAAATGCCCTGGAGCACATATAAAGTGGGAGGTACCAAGTAGGCAACCAGCAGGTGAAAATAGAGAGATTTGGAAGGTGGTAAAAGCACTGCTGTAGTGACAGTTCCTGAGGTGGCTACTGCAGGGAAGAAAGACAGGACCAAGATAGAGGTATGAAGAGCTTTAACATATGAGCTCTTGAAGAGCCGCCACTTGCATTGTTATGGACAAAAGCTGGTTGTAGGATTTAACTAAAGTCCACTTTTCGCCAGCTTAATGGTTTGAATGGCCTCCTTTGGTGCCATAAGTGCTGATTATTTTATGACTGTGAAAAGGAAAGCTGCTGACGGTAGAGCAGTGGTAATGGAAAATGACAAATAGACCATGATTTTACAGTTCGACTGTGATTATAGAAAGGTTGAGACATTGGGTTTTATGAAAAGATTTCAAGAGAAAGATGAAAAACTTCAAGGCAAATTTGACTGATCTGTGACAAAAACAGAAAATGCTAGAAAAAACCTCATAGGCCAGACAGCAGCTATGGAAGAAGAGAAGAGTTTATGACACTTTGTCTTTGACCTGAAATGTTAACTTTGCTTCTCCTTCCACAGATGATGCCTAACTTGTTGAGTATTTCTGGCAGTTTCCATTCTTATTTTAGATTCCCAGCATCTGCAATTTGTCTTTTGATTTTCAGTGACCAAGCTCCTCAGAGCTATTCTAATACTCTCCTGGCTGCTTCACTCTCTACAGACTTCAACCCATCAAAACTCTGCTGCCTGTTTCCTCTCGCACTCTTGTTCACCCATCACTCCTGGTTCCTTGGTGCCTCAGGCACAAACTTTTTACCCTTTTGTGTCAATGGCTACATATTCCTCATCCTTCCAACCATTGTTAATGTGCACGCCAGAATTCTGGAGGATTTGAAGTTGGTGCAGGGTCGATGGGAGCAAGCTATAAGAAGCATCCAAGAGAAGCCCATTGTAAAGATGATATGACATTGTAAAAGGGATTTGGTAGCATGGGGAGTGGGGGTAAAATGAGAGCAAGATTAAGGATATAAAAGGAAACAGTCCCAGCAAATGAAGGGTTGGAGCTGGGATTTGGGAATCTGATACAAATCAATCTTAAGCCCAAGCAAGGCACTGAGATTCTACATCCTGGGGAGCTGATGGTGGCATTTGTAAGAGATATATAATTAATGTGAAAGGAAGAATGCAAGAGAACCTGAAATAAGTGTGTGAGAGGCTTGAATTGGAATAAGGCAGAAGAAACATCTACTGGGCAGTCAGAAGAGATAGAGCAAAGTGAGTAATTTGCTCCCTCTAGCCCTTCTTGAATATGTTTAATGAGTAGATACCTTTGAATTTGTTGCAAGAGTATTCATGAGCTATTTTGAGGTGTTCAGTGGCAAAAAGTAGTAGGAGAGAAAAGATTTGTGGTAGGATGGTCTCAGCGTAACATGAGGACATTAGTGGGAAGATATCAAGGTGCTCCTTTATTGTTTGCTAATGGACAGCCTGGGCTATTACCTGTCAAATGCATTTGCACTTGCTGTCTATAGAGAAGGTACTGGATACTGTCTGAAATCTAATGAGATACAGATACTGAAATATTTTAGAAACATGGAAACATAGAAAAATAGGCATAGGGTAGGCCATTTCACCCTTGAGCCTGGTCCACCATTGAATAATATCATAGCTAATCATCCAAAATCAAAACCTTGTTCCAACTTTTTTTCCCCACGATCCCTTCAGCCCTTCTTGAATATGTTTAATGATTTAGCCTCAACTGTTTTCTGTAGTAGAGAGTTCCGCCATTCTCTGGGAGAAGAAACTTCTCGTCTCGGTCTTAAATGGCCTACCACTGTACTTAGACCATGATTGCTGGCAATCAGGAACATACTTTCTGCAGCTAGTCTGTCTAGTTCAGTTAAAATTTTGTAAATTTCCATGAGATTCCCTCTCAGTCTTCTAAACTTTAGTGAATATAAGCTTAGTTGATCCAATCTTTGTCCATACATCAGTAATGCCATCCCAAGGATTAGTCTAGTGAAGTTTCACTGAACTCCCTGCATAGCAAGAATATCCTTCTTCAGATCAGAAGACCAAAAATGCAAGGTGCTATACAATTGCAGCAAGACATCCCTGCTCCTCTCCTCAAATTGCCTTTCTCTGAAATCCTCTATACAACTGGCTTTCTTAATCACCTGCTGTATCTGCATGTGTACTTTTGAAGGTGAATGCATGCAGGCTTTTTCCCCTCAGGTTGGGTGAGACTAGAACGAGAGGACATCTATTCCACTAGTTAGATCATCTATTCCACTAATCAGATCCTCACAAAATTCCAGTAGATTTGTCAAGCATGATTTCCCTTTCACAAATCATTTTATATGGCTGTAACAAAATAATTTGTTTTATCACAATGAAGCCCCATATATTTTTTTGTAAATAAGATTATTGAACCTTGATAATGAAGAAGCAAAATGAATCATTGCAATCTATAAAAGCCTTTCTTCCTGTTACACAAGAACCAGCACTCCAGTTTAAAAACCAAACCATGTTATGTCAGCCTAGATAGAAATGCATGAGGACAAAATAAAACAAGATAATTAATTTGGGATAATCTCACCTGCGTTTTCATGCCATTGCTTCCGTTTGAAGTTAGATAGCCTACCAATCCCAATATTTTACCAGAGGGTCTACAGAAGCCATTTTCAAGGTCACATATCAGCAAGGAGTAAACTGAGTATTGCGACCAGTTTTCCACTGGCAAGCATGACAGAAGTAGCTAATCACTCAAAATAATTTCTCGCTCCAATACTTCATGGGGTAGAAATTCTGTGACAAAGATCAACTGGTTTAAAATACAATCCAGCTTTTATATTGAGTTTTCAACATTGCATATGTCAAAAATCAATTTTTTTGATCTACAGAAGTTTGGCACATTTTTCTTGCTATTGCATTGCACCTTTTTCTTGATCTGTGAGAGACATTGATTATATCAGGTGAGGTGGACTGCCATCTGTCAAGAACCCCTGAAACATCTTTTATTTTTTATATTGGCACCCACAGTGCCATTTATTACTTTAAAAAAGAGCCTTTTAATCAGAATAGGCTGAATCAGCTGACCAATTATTTTCCCCCATCTGCATCATTGTGACTTCTAAAACTGTGCGGCTTATTTAAGAAATAAAATCAATGCAGAAAAGGCTGCTGTGTTTTCAGCTGGAAAGCAGGAATGATAAAATGAGTCATAACAGACAATGAAAATAAACTGGACAACTTGTGGGAAGGAATTCCTATTGTCATTGTCAGGTTTTTTCCCATGCAGTGCACTGTTTCCATTTATCAAACTACAATGAAAGAGTTTGCAAAGAGTTTCGTACCTTATGGGGTAATTGCAATGTTTAAAGGATTTGAAAGATTGAGTAGGTAAAGAAACCAGCATTTGCAGTCTCTTGTGTCTCAATAGAATAGTAGATAACTTTTTGGCAGATGACAACACGAAGTCAAAGCAAGTAGATTAAGTTAAAATATAGATTACAATGATCATCAAAAATTTATCTTTCTCCTCTTTAAATACATCCAATCATCCAGCTTCCACAACTCTCCAAAGTAGAGGATTCGAGAAATTCACCATCCTCTGCAAGAAGTTCCTATGCACCTCAATATTAAATGCCCATCCCCTAATCTTGTAACTATCTCCCTTCATTTGAGTTTCTCCCACTACTGCAAACATTTACCCTGTCATGCCCCCTTAGGATTTTATATGTTTCAATAAGATCACCCCACCCTGCCCCCCCCCCCCATTTCATTAAACTCCAAAGGGCATACACATGATTTCATAGCTTCATATGTTAGGACAACCATTTCATCCTGGCAATTAGCCAGGTGAATCTATTTTGGACTGCCTCCCATGTTAGTATATCCTTGCTTAAACAAACTGCACAGTACTCCAGTTGTTGCCTCATCAATACCTGTACAATTGAAACAATATTAGTCTATTTTTAAACTCCAACCCTCTTGTAATAAAGGTCAATATTGCCATTTGCCTTCCTGACCATATGCCCCCTATTTGTGTTTCATGCACAAAAACTTTGAAATTCCTCTGTTCTTCGCTCATCTGCAGTCTTTATCCATTTAGATAATAGTCTGCTTTTATATTTTATATTCTTCTTACCAAAGTGCATGACCTTCCCCTTTCCCACGTTAAACTCCATTTACTGAGTTTTAGCCCACTCACTCAATCAGCTATATCCTGTCTTGGTCCAAACATCATCATTACGTGCCCTCCCACCTATTTTTGCGAACTTGCACACTTATATTCTGCCCCCTCGTCGTTCATTAATATAAATAGTAAATAAATGCAAGAATGTTGTGGTCAATCATGAATCAGTGGCCCCACTCACGCTTCTGCATGTAGATTCAAGTCTCATTCCAGAAACCTGAGGATAGTCTCTGGGATGACATTCAATGAGGGAGTGCTGCACTAATGTGGAGGCCTGGTTCTAAGTGATAAATCAAACTGAGACCCAGTCTGCAAGCTCACAATAATGCAAAAGATTTCAGGACGCTATTGTAAATAAGATCAGGGAAGTTCTCCTCAACGAACCAGTCAATATTGATTCCTCAACCATTGTCACTCTAAACAAACTATGAGGCTGTAGGACTCACCGCACCGGCATTCGAACCGGCTCCCGACATCGTGACGTCGTCGGAGGCCCCGATCCAAGATGGCGCGGGGCCCTCCTTCTTCCCCAGCGTTGGGCTGGGAAAGCCCGTGTGCGGGAAGGTCAGGTGACCCGCGTGTGATGTCAGCGTGGGAACTGTAGCGCGGGAAGTTTTCAGCTATTAAAGGCGCACTGCGCCCCAGATCTGCATTCGACCTCTGATTTTGAAACCAGCGACTCTGTGTCTTCATTTCATAGTGTGTAGCTAGCTGCTACAGGACATTATTTACAACCAGGTGTTTTTGCCAGCACAAAATATACCTTCTTCAACTGGATAATAATAGACATTGGCACCACCTTCATATTATTCAGATGAACCTTGAGGGCCAACTTCAGAAGAGCCTCGGTCCTTCTGGTTATGGTATGTGAGGATAGTTAGATGCCCAAAGATGGCTCTGAACCAATTTCCACTCCACAGCTTCTGCATTGGTACAGTCATTTGAGATGTCAGTGAACTAGCAAAGTCCAAGGAACCGTAGCCCAAATATCACTACAACCTTCAGTGGATGATTTGAAGAGGGAAAAAACTGATTAGATGAATTAAGGGAAGTGAAATAAAAGAATCTGTACATATGTAAGGATCTAACACTTAACAAAAAGGAAAGGAAAGGTTAATTTGAATAGATCCATCTGTTATGTTTTTGGGGTCATTTATCATGTTCACTTGTTTTCCTGGCTCTCCTGATTCAGGCGGCTCCGGAAGTTTAATTCCTCACCTTCCTTCTTTTTGCAAGGGTGTTCCCTTTCTTTGATAGCTACATAAGTAATAATAACACAATACCACCACCTTCCGACACCCCACCTCCCCCAACCACTGGAACTGATTGCATCTGGTACATCCTCTGATTTAATGAGCTCTCAATAGCAGCAGCCCAGCCTTATATCAGCCCATATTTCATGCTTCAGTCTGCCAAATTGTTATATAACAAGCAAGTAACTGCAATAATTAATATAATATTTAAATGGCTAAATGAACAAATGTGGCAGATGAAATTTTATATAGAGAACTGACAATGAATAAATATAGAAAACAAGAGATTATATCACAGTTTTAAAGGGCATGCAGGATTAGAGGGACCTGGATTTGTTTCTGCATAAATCCCTGAAAGTGGCAGGTCATGTTGAGGGAGTGGTTAGCAAAGCATGTGGGAACCTGGGACTTATAGGGACATGGAATATAGAAGCAGAGAAGTTATGCTGAATGTACATAAAACACTGGCTAGGCTGCAATGGGAGCACTGCATCTAAATCTCTTTACCTAATATAACATTAACTCACAAATCTCCCACCACAAATATTACCTGATCTGCTGAGCATCACCAGCATCATCTGTTATGTAAGGTTTCCGACATCTCCACCTCACAGACTGCATCACACAGTTCCACCTCACCAATTCTTTATTTTTTTTCCCTCTTTAACTTTACTTCTACTTACAGATAAATCAGATATGATCAACTGACATCTATTTCCTGTTCTTAGAAAGTATCAAAATCAATTTTGTCACTTGGGTAACCTTTGCAATCTACCCTCTCACAGGCCTTTGCTCTCTCCACCCCGTCCCCTCACCACAACCTAAAATAGGTATGGTTTCTCACTTTTCTCAGTTCCAACGAGGGGTCACTGACCTGAAATCTTAGCTCTGTCTCATCCTTCACAGGTGCTGCCTGACCTGTTGGATGTGACCATTATTTTCCTTTTTTTTGTATTTTTGGTTACCTAAAATTTGTTTTTTCATTGCACCTGTGCGTACATGTACTCATGCATATGACAATAAACTTGACTTTGAACTTAATAGAGGAATTTAATAGAGGAATGTGAGATCACAATGATTTCAGGCAGAGTAAATGAGGCAACAATTGGAGTACTCTGCACAGTTTATTTAACGGAAGATTAGCGATGGAGGCAGTCCAAAATAGACTCACCAGGCTAATGGCTGGGATGAAAAGATTGTCCTATCATGTGAGGCTACGAAATCAGATATGGTTACCTCAGGATGTGAAAGTCCAAGAAGGGTGCAGAAAAGATTTATCAGAATAGGTCCAGGGATGATGAGTTTTAGCTGCTGGATTAGATTGAAGATGCAGGGGTTGTTCTCTATGAAGCAAAGAAGGTCAAGAGGAAATTTAATAGAGGAATGTGAGATCACAATGATTTCAGGCAGAGTAAATAGAGGGAAGTTGTTCCTTTTAGATGTTGCAAGGACACAGATGGGTGAAAAATAAGAGGGAAATATGTGGATATTTGTGATTTACGTAGAGAGTGATATTGTTCTGGACTCCCCTGCCTGCTGCGGATGTGGAGACAGAATCAATTAGTGCCTTCAAAAGGGCATTGGGTAGGCACTTGAGCGAGAATTGTTTTTTGAGCTTTGGGGAAAGAGTAAGGGAATGGAACTGTGCTCTACTAGGATCTGGCATACATTTGATGGCCAAACAGTCTGATCTTGTCCTATGATAGTTTCACAATTCTATGACTAATTACTCAAGTTATTGAAAATAATTAGTTCACAACACTGATTCTCAAATTGTGACTCATGCTTCCTATTTTCTATCACATTTCCATCAATTGGTGTCCTTGAGAAGATGCAAACTTGTTTCAGAGTTATTGAATCAAAGTTCTTTAAGTAAAACAGGCTAGGCTTCCACAATCCAACCAAAAATAAAGGTAAACAGGGTATTGTGAATTTAAAAAACAAGCTGTTCAAATCACAAATGTGCAAATCAGCAACTTGCTCAGTTGCACAAAATAAATGATGGCTGATCTTTTTTCAGCCCACCTGATTTTCTTTTCCATTCATTTTGAAACTCCCTCACATTGTTCATGTCATCATCCAAGATGAATTTATACCTGAGGGTGTTTTTTATTCAATATTACTCTACCCTTGATGAAATGTCCCAAGAGTCAATTAAACAATCAATATATTTCTCTGAGCTATGGCTCTGTGATGGGACTTGGGAAGCTTCACTTCATAATCAATGTTGTTAATCGTTTAAACCAATACTTACCATCTTGGTACATTTTCATCTGAATAGTCTGCATTATTTTCACATTCTGTGCATTTGTATTATTTCTGTTTTCCAGGATTTCTGATTTCTTACGATTTGAGAGATAAACACACCTGTTTGTCATATAGTCTCACAAATGCGGAACATTGTTATTTCAGTCAATGGCTTACATGTTGCCCAGAGTTCTGGCAATGCAACAAATGGAATCCAATCACAATACTTATTTGCTGATCTGTCCGTTTGAACTTTTGGCTGGATGTTTGTAAAATCTTGTTCTTTAGTATCCTAAACTGGAGCAACCAGATGTGTTAATTGAGGTAAGTTTAGTCAATGGGAGCATTGATTAGGACGTTAAATGAGATGCATGGCTCTCCAGCCTCCATTTCAACATCATGGGCTGTTATTGGTTTATGTTTTCTCCCTCCTGCCATTTGCAACTCCTCTATACCTTTCTGGATTGACCAGCTCAAAGTCTCAGCCAACTAAAACTTGCCGGTAACTGATCAGCAAGATGTAATATCGATGCCTGCAGCTCACTGCATTTCTCCCATTGAGCCTGGAATAAACTTAGCCTAGTATGTGGGCCATTCTCTTTACATCAGTGAGCCTCAGTGTCAACAGTATCAGATTTAGCCCTGATAATGGCCATTATTTTAAGACAGCCTGCACCAATGTCAAGCTGAATTTAAAAACCCCAGCCATCCTTGAGGGGGAGGATGGTTCACGTTGAATTATTCTTCCATAAATAGAGAGCAGGTTAGCCAATGAGTTGGTGACGAAGTGTGACACAAGTCTGGGTTCACAATCAACGGCCTATTGCTAAGTCAATTTACTTGGAAAACTGAGCCTATTTAAAGAATAAAGAAAACAACTTATGACAGAAGGTACAGCAACTTCACCCAATAAAAGCAGGATAAATTCTCCAGAAAACTGCAGTAAGCAGAATACAGTAGCATACTAATTATGCACATAAATTAATTCTCAGTCAGTCACAGGAATCTGAGCACTAGATTTGATTGACGTGGGAATTACACGATACCCTCCATCCTTGCTGGGAATAACGTTGCCCCTACACACCGCCTTCAAGGGAATATTTGCACAAGTTGCATTTTTCATGCTATTAATAAGAATGAAGCAGATGCAGACTGAACTGGTTTGACTACCCAGAGTGCAGACAACACTGAAAATTACTCAAAGCAGTTAGATATTATCTTTCAGAAAAACTGATCAAACGTCAACAGGAGAACAAAATTAGAAATTCCTGTGCCAACTGCAGATGAGATCAATAATTCTTGTTTTATTCTTTTTTGCTGATTCAGATTTCCCTTGACAAAAAACAGAAGTTTCCCCTTTGATAGCTTCCTGCCTCTATGAAAACATCCCCCTATGCACAGCAACTGTCATAACAGTTGTACTGGTAATCGAATATGCCTGCTGGTGATTGTCCCTTTGAAACCTCTATTATTAAGCTGCTAGAATCTAATTACTAGACAATTTGCCTTCTCACAGCCAGTGGGAGACTCTATACCAAAGTTAATGCTTTGTTTGCAGGTCATGTGAATTCTCCACTTTTTTCTGGTTGCTATACAAACACTGCTCTGTGAACTCTTGAAGTGTTCTTGTTCTTGGACAAACATCCCACCTTGATTTCTTTCAAAGGCCATCCTTTACCAACATTTCCCCCCTCCAAATCTCTATACTGCTGAATGATAGGTCTGCAGCTGTAGATTGCTCCCAGTAACCCTTATGAATAGCTATTCCCCAGGTGTGGGTGTTGAAGTGAGTTTTGACAAGGTAAAGAAAGAACTTATGCTGCACCTTTCACAGCTTCAGGACATCCCATGGAACTGTGTGATCAAGGAAATAATGTTGAAAACCACTCACTGCTGTAATCCTCATTTCCTAATTGGCACCAAGTCCCTTTCGTCCATTTCTCTTGTGCTTTCAGACTGACCTTGGTTCCTGCTTAATCAATCCACTGATATGAAAATGCTCATAGAGGAGCAAAGGACTGCAGATGCTGGAATCTTGATGAAAAACACTATGATGCTGGAGGAACTCAGCAAGCCAGGCAGAATCCGTGGAGTAAAGCAGGCAGTCTGCTTTACTCCACGGATGCTGCCTGGCCTGCTGAGTTCCTCCAGCATCATAGTGTTTTCCATTAAAGTGCTCATATTTTGTTTTCACATTATTCCATGGCCTCATGCCAGTAATTCCTTCTAGCCTTACAACCAACTGAGATATCTCCACCTCATGAATTCTGGCCCCTTAATCATCCCTGAATTTGGAGTGCCTTCAGTTGCCAGGGGCCTGAGGTCTGTAATTCCCTCTTCTACCTTTGCGTCTATGCCTCCCTTTCCTCTTTTAAGAACCATTATTTGCGTTGACTTCTTACAGAAACTGTAGGTTATCTGCCCTGATATCTCTTTGTGGCTCATTTGTTTGAAAAAGCCTGTGAAACGCTTTAGGATGTTTGGTTATATTAACGATGCTTTATAAATATGTTATTGCTGTAATGTAGAAATTTGGCAGCTTGTTTTGCACAAGATCCTGATAAAGCAATGAAGAAATGACCAAGGAAAATAATGAATTGCTTCAGGGAAAATTATCAGCCAAAACTTTGAGAAAGAACTCACCTCTTCAGCTAATAGTGCAGCACCTGGAGTGTAAGCCTAGAAAATCTACTCAAGCCTCAGGATGGTCACCCAAGGCCTTCTGACAGTGCTGCCATTGATACACCACAAAGGGGGCATTCACACTGGGACATATAATCCAACTACTGTACCATGATACCATTGTCGGAGTGTGGATGGATGCTAACCTCACTGGACTATTTGCGATGCAGCTCATCAGCAAAGAGAATTTCTATCTCAGGTCACAGCCCCACTGAAGAACTTGTGCTCAGAACTAGCAGCTGTTCTAGCACAGTTACAACACTGGCATCCATGTAGCAATGTGAAAAAAATACCCAAATATGTCCTGTTCACAATAAGAGGAACAAATCCAATTGGGCTAATTACTGCCCAATCAGTCTTCTCTCAATCATCACAAACATGGAAGATTGGTTGGTTTTGTTGGTTTATTATTGTCACATGTACCGAGGTACAGTGAAAAACTTGTCTTGCATACCATTCATACAGATCAATTCATTACACAGTGCATTGAGGCAGTACAAGGTAAAACAATAACAGAATGCAGAATTACGTGTTATAGTTCCAGAGAAAGTACAGTGCAAGTAGACCATAAACTGCAAGGTCATAACGAAGTAGATTGTGAGGTCAAGAGTCCATCTTATTGTACTAGGGGACTATTCAATAGTCTTATAACAGTGGGGGGGGGGGGGTTGAGCTTTCTTGGCATTGATGGTGCTGTCAAATGACATTTTATTCTTCAGTGATCTGCTCATTAATGCTCAGTTTGGACTTCACCAGGACCTCTCGGCTACAGACCTCACCTTGGTTCAAAGGTGAACTAAACATCTGAATTCCGGAGGTGAGGTAAGAGTGATTAACCTTGCCGTCAGACAGCACATCTCAATGCGGCATCAAAAAGCTCCGGTAAAACTGAAGTCAATGGGCATCAAGGGTATAACACTCCTATGGCTGTTCTTATACTTTGCACTAAGGATGAAGATTGTGGATGTTGGAGGTTAATGACGCCACCCCCAGGATATCACTGTAGACATTCCTCAGGGCATATTCTCAAAGACTCTTGGAGTCATACAGCACAGAAACAGGCCCTTCAGCCCACTGAGTGCTTACTATCAAGCACCCATTTACAATAGTCAATACTACCATTTACAATAGTACAATAATAATTACAATAACCTATTTTTATTCTCCCCACACTTCCATCAATGCCTCCCAGATTCTACCACTCACCTGCACACCAGGGGCAGTTTATGGTGGCAAATTAACCTACCAACCCATCTTTGGGATGCAGGAGGAAACCGTTATGATCTGGGGGAAACCCACACAGTCACAGGGAGAATGGACAAGCCCCACACACAGAGAACCAGAGGTTGGCATTGAAGCCAGTTTGCTGGACCATGAGGTAACGGCTGTATTAGCTGTGCCACTGTGCCGCCCACTTTGTCCTAGATCCAACCACCTTCAGATGCTTCATCAACGATGTTCCTTCACCAGTGAAGGTGTTTACCAATGATAGCATAATGTTCAATTCTGTTTACAACTTCTCTGCAAATGAAACAGGTAACAAGACCCAGGCAACATTTAGTCATGGGTTGAATAGTGACAAGTAACATTAGCTCCACAAAGGCACCAGGCAACGACCACTTCCAGCAAGAGAGACTCTAATCACAAACCCACAACATTCAATGGCATTCCCATCATTAAGACTTCCATCAACAACGTCAGCAGAACCTCATCTGTAGGACAGCCGCATAAATGTCACGGCTATAAGACTAGGTCAGGGGCTGGGTATCCAGCGATGAATGACTCACTGCAGGCACAGTAGTGTAGTGGTTAGCATAATATTATTACTACGCCAGTGACCAGGGTTCAATTCCCGCCACTGTCTGTAAGGAGTTTGTACGTTCTCCCCATGTCTGCGTGGGTTTCCTCCGGGTGCTCCGGTTTCCTCCCACATTCCAAAGACGTACGGGTTAGGAACTTGTGGGCATGCTATGTTGGTGCCGGAAGTGTGGTGACACTTGCGGGCTACCCCCAGACCACTCTACGCAAAAAAGATGCATTTCACTGTGTGTTTCGTTGTACATGTGACTAATAAAGAGATCTTATCTTATTGACATCCCAAAGCTTTTCCACCATAGACAAGGCATAGTCAGGAACATAATGAAATACCCTCCACGTGCCATCAACTCTAAAGAAGCTCAATGTCATCCAGGACAAAGTAGCTTGCTTGATTGGGACCCCATCCATCACACTAAACATTCTTTCCTCCACCACTAGCGGATGATGGCTGCAACTATAGAGTTGCACAGCACAGAATCAGGCCCTCCAAACACACTTGGAAATATATCACTGGTCCTTCATTATTGTGGGGTCTGCAGCAGCTTCAGCAGCTGGTTTACCAACATTCTTGTAAAGGACAGTAGGGGATAGAAACTAAATGCTCATCTTTCCTGCAACAGCCACATTCTGAAGAAATTAGGAAATTTTATTTAAAAAATATTGTCATATCAACAATTCAAAACACAACCATTCTGTCCAGGAAATTGTAAATTATTTCTTTTCAAGACCAACTCAGTCAGTGCCACACCTTGCTGAGCTCAGACTAGCCCCATTGGAAGTGGTGACTTCCAATGTCTTTCATTGGATGGCTTCAGGATTCCAGTGTTGTTCAACTCAGCTTAGCAGACAGGAAGGGACCTGACCCAGTGGGCCCCTGTGTAAGCAAGCAGTTCACAAAACAGACTTAAACACAAATATTTTCAGAAAGAATATTTTTTTCCAATATCAATTGGGTGAGCTGGTGAAATATAAAGTAATCCAGTTTAAGACTCATAATCATTAATTCAAGGCATTCTCATATGGTGTAGCAGTTCTTTGTCACTGCATGAAATAATCCCTCCTTTAGAAGTAATCAGTAAGGTTAAAAAAAAATCTCTTTGCTTCCGCTTGCTCTTTTGAAACAGCCTGTAATGTATCATATCCATACCATCCTGTGTGTGGTCCTTCAGTGCATGTAAATCTGAACGAGTTAGCCTGTGACACTGAATTTATTGGCCAGAAGTCAGGAGACTCAGTTTTTAGACAGCCTAGGGAAAATAATATTGTCACTGACTGAATTCGTGGACCACATTTCTGTTATGGTTTCCAGTGTTCCTCTTTAAGTGTTCTATTTTATCACTTTCATTATCTAAAACAATCTGCAAAATTTAAATTGAAATGTCATCCATTTTACCTTCCCCTGGGAAATGAGCAAAGTAGTGAGTTGGAATGCTATCCTTTCCAATAGCCATTTGGCTCAGCCAGTAGCAGTCTTGCCCGAGTCAGAAGGTTAAAGTTTAAACCTCACTCCAGCAGCAATGGACATAATCTAGACTGTCCTTTCAGATGCAGTGCTGAGGAGGCACACTGCATTGTCAGAATTGTTGTTTTTCAAATTGAGATGGGTGTAATGTTTTCCGTGATACTGAATGAAAATGTTCAGAGGAGTTCTAGTTGTGACCCCATCAACATTCATACCCCAATCAGCAATATTAAAACAGATGACCTTTGTCTCATTCATTATTGTGGGACCACGGTGCTGTACTCTCTGACAAGATATTGTAAAAACATAAGAAGTCATAACAATTGTAATTCATCTGGCCTCTCAGACATGCTCGGCCATTCAGAAAGATCATGCCTGATTACTTCTTCAAGTCCACTTCTCCACCTGATCCACCAAATCCCAGTGGCTGCACATCAGAAAATAAACACTGGTTGTAAAATAATTTAGGATGCTTGGCAGATGTGGTAAAAAGTATGTAATTGCAAGTTTATTTGCATTGCTATTTTGGGAAGGTTCATGATTTACACTGACAGGAAACAATAAAGTTGAAAAGAGTAAAATTGAGTCTTGTAATGATTCCAGACATGGATTTTGCAGGCTGAAGATTCCAGGAAGAAGCAAAGATAAAGGGAGCTTCTGGATGTACGATGTTAAATCCTTGGAAGGAATGCAATAGAGCAGGACACAGATTGTGACTTCAACACTGAGGAAACGCAGAAACAATGCAAATCTAGCTTTGAAGAAATTCAAAGAAGCAGCAGACATTTAGCACTGATAAATCTGACAGGCATGAGGCAGAGTACATAGAGTGAAAGGGCCAGCAAGGAATATGATATGGAGCATTAAAATTTAGATAATAGTGACATTGCGAAAAAATCTCTTGTGAAGCTGATCAAATGGGCTATCTTGAGAAAAGGCAACAAGCTACTGTGCACAGGTAATGTCATTCTGAAGTTGTAGCGACAGCAGACCTTTCAGGTCTGGTATCCACCTGACCTAATAATATTCAAGGCCAAGTCACTTCCAATAAAATCATTTCATTCCTCAGAAATTGATGAAAAAACACACATACTCAATAAAAAAACACTGTAAGAAACAAGTAGATATGAGTATGTTAATAAAAAAAGAAAATTGTGTTTTTCTGTAGTTCCTTTCAGAACCTCAGGTTGTCTCAAAGCACCTTAAAGCCCACAAGACACTTTAGAAGTGTCTGCCACTGTTGTAAAGAAGGAAATACAGCAGCTAATTGAAAGCTCCCACAAAGAGCCATGTAGCAAGTGAAATTTCATCCAGAGATGGATGCACTTACAGAGGTGTAAGAAGTGGATATACAACAAATCGTTGGATATTGAGTGTGTAGAGGAACAGAGGAACCTTCATAAGATAAGATTTCTTTATTAGTCACATGTACATTGAAGCGCACAGTGAAATGCATCTTTGCGTAGAGTGTTCTGGGGCAGCCTGCAAGTGTCGCCACGCTTCAGGCACCAACATAGCATGCCCACAACTTCCAAACTCGTACGTCTTTGGAATGTGGGAAGAAACCAGAGCACCTGGAGGAAACCCATGCAGTCATGGGGAGAACGTACAAACTTCTTATAGACAGTGGTCGGAATTGAACCCGGGTTGCTAGCGATGTAATAGCGTTACGCTAACCGCTACACTACCGTGCCTGCCCTACACTACCATGCCTGCCCATATGTATGTCCACAGATCCTTAACATCAGGACAGATTGATAAAATAGTTAGAAGGGCTTATGGAATTTTTTTTTATTAGTCAAGCATAGAATATGGGAGTAAGAAGTTATATACCAGTGGATAGACCACAGCTTGAGTAGTACATACAGGTGTGGTTACCACATTACAGGAAAATTTGAAAGAGGGAGCAGTGGATTTTTATGAGGATATTACTTGGACTGGATAATCTGGCATTTTTTCCTCTTTGGAATAGAGAAGGCTGAGCGGAGACTTGAGGTGCATTAAAACATGAAGTGCCTAGAAAGAGTAAATAGGAAGAACCATTCAGCAGAGGGGTGAAAACCAAAGAGGCATAGATTTAAAATAATTGGTAGAAGGGCTAGAGAGAAGATTAAAGGAAACAAAATTTCACTGTGAGGGTGACCAGGGTTTGTAACTCGTTACTTGAAAACTTGGTGGAGTCAGAAAAACCCTCATCACATTTAAACGACACTTGGATGTGCACTGGACCTGCAGGGCTCTGGTCTTAGTGCTGAAGCATAGGGTTAAGCCAGGTAGTTCTTCCTTAACTCGTGCAGACAGAAGGGAGGAAGAAGCCTCTTTCTTTATTGTAATATTTTTTATGTGATTCTGTTGTTTTACAAGTTAATAACCTGATAATTTGTTTTGGTCATGTTGTTCAATATTGGCCTTGACCCCAGGGATCATTCACCTGATTTTCTATGGAAGTATTATGGAATCATTTACATTCTCCAGAGTGAACAAACAAGTCCTTGGTGCAAAATTTGACCTGAAAGCTGACATCTTCAGCAATGCAGCACTCCCTCAGTACTGCACTTAAATATCAGGAAGATTTTGAATGCTCAAATCTTTGGAGTGAGAATCAAGTCTGAAACATTTTAGCCTAGAGACAAAAGCACTACTGACTGATATTGGTATCAGTCATTTACAGAGAAATTGTGTCCAATGAAGATCAGCTCACTGGATTCTCTCTAGTGAAACCAAAAGCCTTTTTCTCATAATTGCGTTTCGGATTTAACAAGGTAACGCAGATGCAGATATTACAGGGTCACAATCACTTGCAAATTGTAATTAGCAGTGTCAAATTGGATGAACTGCAACACTTAATTTTTAGTTATCTTGTGTCAGGTCCCTATATTTAAATGCCAGAATGATGTGTTGCTTTTTAAAGTGTATATGCCATTGCTAAATGTTATGCCCATGTACGGAGAATATGCTGTCATACGGGAATTGCAAAGGTAGAACGAATGGTTAGGTCTCATGAAGTATTAATGTTAGTGCCTCTACAGTGACTGAAGATTCAATGTAAATCAAAAGACTAGATGCAATTTTATTTACTGGTAGCTTAGTGGCAAAATGGAAAGGATGTAAAAGATCCATACAGAAAATAGAGAAGGGGATCATGATGAAAACCAGAGAAAAAAGACATCTGTGAAAAAAATCTGCCATTCTCATCAAGTCTGGCCTTAATGAGGCTCCAGAAACATCAGTGTTGTTGACTCTCAACTCCCCACTGTTAATGGCTCAGTGAACCATTCATTTCAGCAGCTAATTATAGATGGACAATAAACGCCCGGTCTAGTGAGCAAAGACCACTCTTGTGAACTGATGAAAAAACAATGATGTAGGGAGGGGGTGGGACTGAGAAAAATGCAGGAGGAGGCTGAGAAAAAGAGAAGATTGTGAAAAAATGGAGCAAATTGGATGTAGGGGTTCAAAATGAAATGAAAGCATTTCAGAAAAGTACAGAGAAATGTTTTAAGAAAATGCCAGAAAGAACCACAGTGGAATTCAGCTGCCAGTATAACATGTTTCTGATTGAAAAACAAATGCACAGGAATACCAGGAGATCGAAACAAGTTTAAGCTTACATTCAGACACTTGCGGTCACAACAATATTAAATATCCATTATTTCTCATTATTTATTGCAGACAGTTTTTCACCTCCTTCCCTGTTGATTCCTCATATGACAACTATATCATCAGCAATCGTGAATAAAAAGATTGATACCTGAATCAGAGCAGCAGGGAAAACAATGGACAAGGAAACCTCCAGTGGTTAAAGGGAGAAGGGAAAAATTAAAATAAATTGTGGACAAAGCAGCTAATATCCAAGCAGGTAAGAAAGAACATAGAACACTACAGCACAGTAGAGGCCCTTCGGCCCACATTTGTGCCGACAGTTTATCCTGCTCTAAGATCTATCTAACCCTTCCCTCCCGCATAGCTCCCCATTTCTCTATCATTCATGTGTCTATCTCAGAGTCTCTTAAATGTCACAAATGTATCTGCCTCCACCAATTCTGCTGGCAGTGCGTTCCACGCACCCACCACTCTCTGTGTAAAAAACTTACCCCTGACATCCCCTTTATATCTTCCTCCAATCACCTTAAAATTATGTCCCCTCATATTAGCCATTGTCTCCCTGGGAAAAAGTCTCTGACTGTCCACTCGATCTATGCCTCTTATCATCTTGGATACCTCTATCAAGCTACCTTGCATCCTCCTTCTCTCCAAAGAAAAAAGCCCCAGTTCACTCAACCTATCCTCATAAGACATGCTCTCCAATCCAGGCAGCATCCTGGTAAATCTCCTCTGCACCCTCTCTAAAGCTTCCACATCCTTCCTATAATAAGGCGACCAGAACTGAACACGAATCTCCAAGTGTGGTCTAACCAGAGTTTTATAGAGCTGCAACATGACCTCGTGGCTCTTGAACTCAATACCCTGACTAATGAAAGCCAACACACCATATGCTTTCTTAATAACCCTATCGACCTGCGTGGCAACCTTGAGGGATCTATGGACATGGACAACAAGATCCCTCTGTTCCTCCACACTGCTAAGAGTCCTGCCATTAACCTTGTATTCTGCCTTCAAATTTGATCTCCCGAAGTGTATCACTTCACACTTATCCGGGTTGAACACCATCTGCCACTTTTCAACTCAGCTCTGCATTCTATCAATATCCTGTTGTAATCTGCAGCAACCTTCTACACTATCCACAACATCACCAACCTTTGTATCATCAGCAAACTTACTAACCCACCCTTCCACATCCTCATCCAACTCATTTATAAAAATCACAAAGAGCAGGGGTCCCAGAACAGATCCCCGCGGAACACCACTGGTGACCGACCTCCAGGCAGGATACGCTCCATCTACCACCACCCTCTATCTTCTGTGGGCGAACCAATTCTGCATCCACAAGGGGCTGACAAAGAAACAAAAGGACACCGAACAAGTTGAGTTGGAACAGAAGCAGAACAGAATAAATTCAACAATGCCAAAACATAGGCAGGGCAGATTGTTCATGGGATGGGATTGGACAGGTTCGAAGCAAGGTTGCAAGGAGTAGAATTCCAGGAGAAGTGCTTGGAATTGAAGGAAGCCAACCACCATCTGCAGGACAAGTGGAGCTGGTTCCCCTTGCATCTGTGCTTCAAGTCAGTGGAATAGCAGTACATCTACACATTTACTTCCCATAGGAATGCAGTCAAACAGAAGGGGAAGCTCACCTGAGAGCCAAGTGTTCTTTTAGAACATGCAGCATTGGCTGGCAGTCGACACACGACCAAATCGAACTCCATTATATTTGGCAGCAGGGAATTTTTTTACATACTATTTACTCCACAATGACTCAATGCAATGAAGTTACAGTGGACCTGTCCAATAAACAGTGACCCTGGGGCACTTCATTTTAAGGTTGGATTTAGTTAATGCTCAAACATTAACCAGTGGAATCTTTCACAGAGACAGAAAAGCTTGCTTAAGTTTTAAATTTATTGAAGCCACATAGGCCTTCTGAAGTTCAAATCATGAGTGCTTAAGTAATTATGAACCTTCATAATTATAAAGTAGCATAGCTTCCAGCAGGAAAATCTTCAAGCAAGAGGCTTCAAGCTCAAAAAAGCACCATATAATAAAAGTGATCACTTAGAGCTTCCTAACTCACTAACTGGAATGAGCATTGACTTGTGAAATATATAGACTGATTAGCACAGGTGTTCTATGAAATATAGAATTTGTAATTAACTGTTTGGTGAACTGAATTACTTTTGGTGTATTTTCTAAAGATGCTGATCCATAATGAAATATGAGATTGCTGAAAAAAGCATCCATTGCTCTAATCATCATACTTCAAGGGCAATGTAGCAGCTGGCTATTTGACCACAAAGCTAAGTCAAAACCTAGGTGCATACCCATACTACTTCCATAACATAATCAAGTAGACTAGTGGGTCAATGCTTCCTCCCACCCGACATCATCCACCTCCTATCTACTTCCATATTCCAGGAACAACATGACTAGTTTTAGCTACTCTGCTGTCATCCCAAGTGACATTCGTTAACTCAGCAACAATAATATAAGGAAGAGGCTTTGTGTTGAACTTGCCTGCGTTTCACTTCAGGAATGCCTTTACCCATTGTGTCATTGCATAACTTTGAACATAGCGGTGCATTAACTTCCTTTATAAATAATGGAGATGAAAATTTGTGTAATAAAACAATACGTTTTTTATGAAATAACACCTAGGTTATCAGAGAATAGATCTAAACATCTGATAATTCTTGGTATTAGAGAAAGTCTAATTAATACCACAAACTTGGTTGAACTTGGTCTATTCACCCACTTTCTTGCCAAGGGGTAAGAATTCTTCTGTGTGCAGTAACTTTCTAATTGATGTTGTTCACCAGAATATCAGGTGAGATCACCTTAACAAATTAATTTACACCATCTCTTCCCTCTCCAACTGACATGAACCATTAATCAGCCGAGACTTTACCAATGGAACTGCTTGCAGCTATTACACCTGAAATTGATAGGGTCCTTGGGAATATACACATGCGGTCAAACATGAAAACCCAGAAGTTGCTCTAATTCCCTGCTCTTCCACAGGGTGTGCTGTTTTCCAACCTCAAATGTAATCTGAAATTACAGAATTGACAAAAACTTCAGGAATGTATGAACTGTACTCACTGAAAAACACCCGAGAACTATGACAATTTATTGTATGGGTGGTGTAGTAATGCTGTGCACTGCTTAACAAACTCTCTGGCCCCAAGAAACTAATGTTATGTTTGAGTTTTAATTCCTTTGGATAAAAAATATCAGAATATTATTTTCTTTAAATAAAGCTTTTTAATGAAATTTAAGCCATTCTTGTCTTCATTTTGCAATTTGTAAAATATTTGTTAAAACTGTGCTTCCTCCTTACGCTTGTAACAGTGAGAATTCTTCAGTGTAATTGCTTGCACAGCTTGGTGATAGCACTGTTGCTGTATCATAGGAGGGTCCATTTAAACTAACAGCTAATAGCAAATGATGTCAGAAAAGTAGAAGTTCATATCCCAGACATCACTCAAGCAGTTTTGCTAATGACCTTAACATACATGTCATTCTGGCTATTTCAGTGATTTTCCTCGAAAACCTGGTAAACTTATACTGCACCCTAATGTTGTCAAGATGTCCCAATGTACTTACAGCCATTTAATACTTTTTAAAGTACAGCCTTTACTATCTACAGAGTACAACAAAGATTTACTAGACCGGTTACTGGGATAGCAAATTTGACCCATAAGGAGGTATTGAGTATAGGCTTAATGGAATGAGAAGAGATATTATTAAAACTTATAAAATTCTTCAGTATAATTAGGTAGATGCGAGGAGGATGTTTCTTTTTTCCTAGCTTGGGGGAACTAGAGATGTCAGAATAAGGAGTAGCCCATTTAGGATAACGATGAAGAGAAATTTATTCATTCAGTGGACAGTAAGTCTTTGGAATTCTCTCTCAGAAGGCTGTTGAGGTTCATTCAAAACATTTTTGGATATTAAGGGAATTAAGGGAAATAGGGATAGTGCAGGAAAATGGTACTGAGATAGAGAATCAGCCATGATGTCAATGGTTGGTGGAGCAGTCTCAAATGTCAGATGACTTACTCTTGCTCCTAATTCTAATGTTCTTATGTACATATATGGGACATGATGGGGGGATGCTGAGAATATGTTTCCCCTGGTGCGGGAACCTGGAAATATGGAATGTAGTTTCAAAATCAGGAGTGATCCACTAACACAGGACTTCTTCTCTGATGGTTGTGAATCTTTGGAACCTTTTGTCCCAGGGAGCTGTGGAGGCAGAATCATTGAATATATTCACTGGAAGGTGGAGCTGAGGCCAAAATCAGATCAGCCACGATCTTGTTGAAAGGCAGACCAAGCTCACATGACCTTCACCTGCTTCTGGCTCTTATGTTCTTATGAAACAAGCAGCCACTTAGTGCACAGCAAGGCCCTACATTAGGAATCTGATAAAGATGAAATAGCCCGTTTTATTGAGAGCAACAAACAAGATGCTGGTGTAACTCAGCAGGTCAGGCAGCATCTGTGACATGGCATCACTCCAGATTCCAGCATCTTCAATCTCGTGTGTCCCTGTTCTATCGAGATGCTGGGTGAGGAATGGTCGCATAACGGTTAAGTCACAAAGTGGAATCCAGAAACCGGATCAGGACTCATGAGTTTGAATCTCATTTTTGCAAGTAAGGAATTCAAATTGAAGTTCTTTTTAATTTGTTCATTTTTCAGGAGCTGGCAAGGTCAGCGTTTATTGCCTTTCATTAATTGCTCCTTGAGAAAGTGGTAATGAGCCATTCTATTAAACCACTCAACCCTGATTGAATGTCCCAGTAACAGTACAACTGCGTGGCTTATAGACGTTTTAAAACTCAACCACATTGGCGAACCTGGGCTCACACGTAGGCCAGATCAAGTAAGAATGGCAGAATTCCTCCGTGAAGGACATTGGTGAATCATATGTTTTTCTAACAATCCATTTGTTTATGTGGTCTTCATGGCTTAAAGCTAGTTGTTGAACAAATTCCAGATTATTAACTGAATTATCAACAAACTATTAAATGCTGTGGTGGGATATGAACTCATGGCTCTGTATTGTTACTCCAGACCTCTGGGTTACAAGTCTAGTAACTTCACCAATTAAGTTGAATCAAAAGCTCGTGTCAGTAAAGTTGATCATAAAATTACTGTATAAGCCTATTGGGTACATGAATATTCATCAGGAGAGGAAATCTGCAGTCCTTTCTCAATTTGGCCTGTAGATGATTCCAAATCCACCAAAGTGGTTGCCTCTGAAACTCCCTTTCAGTCAAGGAAAAAGAGGGATGACCAATAAATGCCAGCCTAGTCATCAACGTCTATATCCTGTGAAAGAATAAATACAAAATAAATTAGTGAATATGACCAGGACACTGAGGAAAATTCCCGTTCTTTTTTGAGTCATGAAATGGGATTTGTTAGAGAGGTCTGCTTAACTCTTGTATACTTTGGACTGTGGAGAACGTTCTTCCCACCTCTTTACTTTTTTAATAAATCATTTTGTTTTCTTGCTTCCTACCAAAATGTAATTTCTCCAATTATTTGCTGCTTAGTGCAATTATTCCTGCAGCTTGCAGGATGTGATCTGTTTGTATTTGGCAAACATTTGTGTTGTCCAACAATGTCACAAACCACATAAGCTAAGCTCAAAAGATAATAGAACACTTCAGCAGTTTCTGGAGCACATGGAACTGCTGTTGCAGTCCCCTCACGGTCTTGTCTCCTTTGAAACATTCTTTGACTACCTCTGTGGTCATTCCTCTTCCTGGGTGAGGCAGAAACATTTACCCAGTGGATTGCTGTTAAATTTCCTTTACTTTCAGCCGTACCTTTTCCATCCTTCATTGTCATCTCGCTCTGTTTAGCAGACTGCCAACCTTTATCTCTGTCATAAAGATTCCTCAATCCAAACTCCAAATAGTCACCCAAAAAAATGACACCAATTCCATATACCTTTATCTTGATCAGATAAAGTCTTTATAATGAGGGGACAATTTTGCCTTTGATCCATGTCAATTGACAGTCCATTAACTTCAGTGGAAGAGATGTATGTTGATACTGAATTGATATTGCCCATTTTATTATGTAAAGACAAAATCTAACCCTAGCTATCCTTGTATCCCCTGAATGGGTAGAGACAATGTGGTTTGAACAAGACTTAAGAAAATAGCCTCATAATCCCAAGGCTGATATATATTTTGCCAAGTGTTTTTATCCAGCTTTCTTATTGTATTACCTTTATACATTCAGTGCTATTTTAGTTGGACATTACAGCAAAGAACTTAAAAAAAAGGTTGCTACACCACCTCCCAGTCACATCCTCAGTGTGAGCCTAAATCTGCCTTAATGTTGTGTTGGTTGCAACAGACACAGCCCCTACAGAATGACATATTTTGAAATTATAACAGGAAATTGACGAGGGGTAAATGGTGGACTGTTGCCTAAAAGTTTAAGAGGCTCTTAGACACATGAATATGCAGAGAATGGAGGGATATGAACAATAGAGGGATTAGTTTAATTTGGCGTCATTTGCTTAATTAGTTCGGCACAACATCGTGGGTCAAAGGGTCTGTTCCTGTGCTCTACTGTTCCATGTGCTATGATTTGAGGGCAATAAGATCAATTATGGGAGTGAATGCTAAGGTTTCAGTTGTTCCGCTAACTCACAGGTTACCACAGACGAAACACAAAAGGCACTGGAAAATATTTATTCATTCTCTCCTATTTAAATCTTCTCTGGATGAAGGGTCGTCAATGTGAAATGTTAACTCTGTTCCTCTTTCCACAGATGTTGCCTGACCTGCTGAGTATTTCCAGCATTTGCTGTTTCTATTTCAGAGTTTCAGCATCTGCAGATTTGATATACATCTCCTCTAGAGTTACTTTTTGTTATACATAGAAGCTTTACAACCCTTTTTGACTCAGTTCCATCATTCTTTTGTCACCTTATCCCTCATATCTTCCATCTGATCTTAGTCCCTCCTTTTCCTGACTCAGGCTCCAACTGTCTTTACAACTTAAAAATTGTTTTACTTTATTATTTTTTCAAATTCTGACAAAACATACTTTGAAGTATTAACTGTTTCTCACTTCACAGAGGCTACCTGACCTTCTGAGCACTTCCAGCATTTTCTGTTTTGTTTCATGATTAACAGATCTGGAATAATGGGAAGTACACCCAAACTTAGCGCTAAGAGAAAACTAATATGTGCAATGAACTATGAAAAAGTGAGCAGAAAAATACAAACAGAAACGTGTTCAAAGGATGTTACTTCACGCTTTCCTTCATTAAGCTGCATCTGCCAATGATCTCCCCATTTGCAAGGTCCGAGACCTTTGAGAGAAGAAATATTCTAATTCTGGTCCCATGTTTTAGGTTCCCACATCAAAAGAAATTGCATATAAAAGAAAGGAAACATTACAGTAATTATTAAAGCATCTTTGCAGCATCTCATGAAAAGCTGAGTTCGGTTTTGAGCAATTCAGAAGAGAATGATGTAATGATCCTTTTGTACAAGATGATAAGAGGTATAGATTGAGTGGACAGTCAGAGACTTTTTCCCAGATAGACAATGGCTAACACGAGGGGACATAATTTTAGGGTGATTGGAGGAAGGTATAAAGGGCATGTCAGGGGTAAGTTTTTTTACACAGAGAGTGGTGGGTGCGTGGAACGCACTGCCTGCAGAAGCTGTGGGGGCAGATACATTAGGGACATTTAAGAGACTCTTAGATAGACACATGAATGATGGAAAAATAGGGGGCTATGTGGGAGGGAAGGGTTAGATGGATCTTAGAGCAGGATAAAATGTCGGCACAATATTGTGGGCCGAAGGGCCTGTACTGCGCTGTAGTGTTCTATATTCTATGTTCTTTTTCATGAGGGGAAATTCAGAACAAAAGAGCATTATTTCAGTAATTAACAACTAATACAGCAAATATATCTTCACTGAATGTTGTGAGGGAATGTGGTGGCCCCAGAAATTGCAGTTGCCAAGCCTGTGAAGGTATGTAAAAGGATAGGTCAATTATAGAGAAACAATATTAGCAGTGGAGATTGGAGACAGATAACCAAGGCATGGCACATGTGGCTAAGAGAATGTTTGAGCAACTTCAAGGAACTTATTTTAAAATAATAAAATTAAAATAATTAAAATTGTTGGTTTCCTTCCCATTACTTGGAAAAGAAAAAAGGAAAAGGGCCACTTTTAACTTCAGCGTTACTACACATGGAGAATGGGAGTTAACAGCCTGGAGACTGTGACCAGCAGCAAAACAACACCCATTGTCATTGTCTTGAAGAAAATGTCCCACAAAGACTCAGTCACCTCTCTGTTAAGAACGTTTCCCTTTCTGATGCTTGTCACTGTCCAGCTTCAGCTCAGGAGAACCCCTGCTCAGGTCAATTGAGCAGTCAATCACAATAAAACATTCTCACAGATGCCAAGCCAAGAAGCTAAAACGTATTCACCATTTAACTTTCTGAACAGTCTTCAGAGTGCTACATAAGCATATGTTCAAAGTGGAAACTGCAATATTATAAAGTTTTAGTACCATGTTTTAAAATTCCCTGTATTTAGCTAAGAGAATTACAATGCACATTTTTTTAAGGAACTTATTCTTCTAGGTTTTAATACTGGATTAAAACATACTTAGACCCCAGGCAACAAAGTATACAACTTCTGTGGTATTTCACAGTAAGATTAGTTTATAAATGGCTTAATTTCATGTCAATGCAAGTGATTCTGTTGAAGGAGACCACAGACAGGAGTGATAGGGGAAGGGGATGGGTACATTGTGATTTGAAACATTAACTCTGTTTCTCCTTCCACAGATGTTGCCCAATCAGCTGAGCGCTTCCAGCATTATTTTCAAGCTGCTCTCATTTTCATGGAGCAATGAAAGTGAATGGTAATAGTATCATTAGTACCATAAAATTATGACCAATATTTCTTCATATATTATGTATCTATGATACATTTTCCAAAGAATTGAGGGAAAATAGCTTTCAACCCTATTCCCCTACACTACACAATTTGCTTTACCATAGTTTCTCAGTTTAATTTCCCAAAGAAAAATTCAAGAAATCCTTTTGACTGCCATAAACTCCAGAATACCTGTTTAACCCTTATGGGTTTATCTACTTCTTTCTTGGTATCTTCAGATCTGATCAACTCAGGCATAGAATGTGCAAACTGCAGGACCAAATAGAATGTAAAATCAAAGTCAGCTGTCAAATAAGAGAGGATGTGTGGTCAATAACGTGTTCAAAAGATGAATTATTGATTAATACAAAGCAGATAATTAAACAAAAACAGGCAGCATTACAATGAATGATTAGAATGAAGTGAAAGCCAGAGTAGATTTCTAGGTAAGAAAGAAGGCATTGTCTTTGACATCTACACAAAATGGACAGCAGTAAGGAAAGGTTGAAAACATTTGGATTGCTTTCTTTGGAGCTTTGGCGGGTGAGGGCAACCTGATAGAAGTATACAAAATTACAAGAGATATAGGTAGGGTAGATATTCAGAGTCATTTCCCCAGGGTGGAAATGTCAAATACCAGAGGGCATATATTTAAGGTCGGGGGGGGGGGGGGGGGGGGGAGGGAAGTTTAAAGGAGATTTCTGAGGCAAGTTTTTTTTGGTAGGTGCCTGGAATGTGTAGCCGGGCAGGTAGTGGAAGAAGGTATAATAGTAATGTTTAAGACATTTAGAGAGGCAAGGAATGGAGGGATATAGATCATATCCAGGTAGATGGGATTAGTTTGAATTGGCATCATAGTCAGCACAGATACGGTGGGCCAAAGGGCCTGTTCCTGTGCTGTACTGTTCTATATTGTACGTAACATCAGCAGTATAACTGCAACTCTGACTAAAGTTGGCATCAGGAGCTTTGAACCACTTTAAAAGCAGCTGGTACACACTATGGCTAGCTGGTTTTATGAGGACTTAGAAAAGATGCAATGAACTGGTTGACGTGGGGCATGGGATGCGGGATGGGGGACAAGGCAGCCTTTCACATCCTTGCTGTACAACCTTGTGAGACCAAAAGGAGAACACAAAATTAAAAACTGAACATTTCTTCAGCCAATTTTTGATTAACCTCCGACAGTCCAGCCTGGTTTGGGTTGGTGAAAGCAGATGAACCATGAGTAAATGACATCATATTGCAATTGGAATCAGGACAGAGTGGCCTGATATGGATATTTATGTGCCCCTCTGCCTGAAACAGACCCCAGTTCTGTTCGTTCAGTAACAGGCTCACCTGGAAATCAGGTGTGTCTAACATCAGAGGGACAACTATGCCATCTCCTTCATGACTCATTCACCAGACTTGAAACATTGGAAACACAAGTGACTGCAGATGCTGGAATCTGGAGCAAGAAACAACCTGCTGGAGGAACTCAGCAGGTCGAGCAGCAGTTTGGGGGGGGGGGGGCGGGATTGTCCACACTTCGGCTTGAACCCCTGCACCAGGACAGCTGATCCATTGTTGGCCAAGAACTGGGTAGCCAATGCAACTCGTCTGACTTCTCTCCAAAACTGGCACAAAATGGCCAAAGGCCATTCCAGGGATTTACTTTTCTCTGGTAGAGTTCTTCTTTCACATAAAATTTTTGTTTGTGAGTGTTATTTCAATGCAATTGTTAATCTGTTGATTCCAAGCAGATTAGCAGATGGTTTAAATCTGCACAAAAATGAACCACGTTAACCTGTGGGCTACCAAAAAGCTGAAACAAAAGAAAGTGAGATCAAGTAGCGAGGTGCAGGAGAAAGAAAGTCATGTGTTCACGTCGTGCCAAACGTGGTTAACAGCCACTGAAGTACTTTGAAGAAATAGAGCGGCAACTAAGTGCCAAGAATGCTAGACTTGATATCTGGCATCAGTCCAACTGAGCGAGCGTGTCACCTTTCATTCACGTCAGGTGAGAATTCCTTTCGCCGGGTTACTGCTGCGCCACTCTTGTCTCGACCTCTGCGACAAACAGCCCCGTCTGAACCGAGCTGAAGAACGCTTCACCTCCCCCCACCCCTCCCCAAGGCGAACACACTCTCACACTGCTGTGGCAGGAGATGAACAAGTTGTGTTTCAAGTTATTTTAAAGCGGTTCTGCTCGGCAACAAGTGGTTACGAATTCTTGTGCAGGTTTCCTGACCAGAGGGAAAGAAAGGGGATTTTTGATTATTTATTCCAGCACGGACAAGCTCTCCTTACGCGCTAAAGGTACAAAAAGCTGCCCTTTTATCGAGCTGTAACATTCTCAGCGAAGCAAAGCACCACGAAACGCGACTCCACCTGCGAATTCAGCAGCGAAAACTCAACTCTTGGGGCTCGGCGAATGGCCTGGAAGAGTTAAATTACATTCAGGGGCCGGTGAGATCAGCAAGTGGGCGTTTTCACATTTCAGACTCAAGAGTACAGGACTGCTTAAACTTCGGTTCCCAAGAATTCAACAGGTTGCTCTCTTCAGAAGAGTAAAATGGATCTGTGTGACTGGCGAGTGCAGAAGCGGCCGGCTATCGGGTGTCAGGATTGAGGTAGGTGTTAGCCTTGTACATGGCTCCGAGTTGTAAATTCGTTTGATAAGGCAGAGAGAGCGCTGAATTACCTGCCCTTCCCCTTGGATAAAGGTGCGAGCGCATTCTTCATTCATAAAAGTATTAAGCTGAGTTGCTTTGAAGTCAGGCTGTTGGTTGTTAAACAATGCTATCGACGTTCATATTAAACGCAGAGAAGGCGATGCATTCTGTGCACGTTCAAATTAAACTTTCTGTTCATTTGCATTTTGAGATCGCAAGATTATCGCACGATTTCGCTGATGTTCACCAATCACCTCACACATTTTATCGGCTACCTTCAATGTTTCATGAGCTTTTGCCAAACAAGTTGACAATTCACTCCTTTAGTTGCCTTCGCTGATTTCCTGAGTGCTCTCTCTTTTTCGCCCATGTTTTGTTTCCTAATGGTCTCTCTGCTTATCGATGCACTCCAGTTCGAATGATTTCCACAATGGTCACTCATTTCAATTCTCCGATATCGTTTCCACGATCTGCAGTCGGGACGTTGCAAAATCACAAATGGCGTTAATCTGTTGGGATATCTCCTTCACGTGTTGGAAAAGGAGGTGAGTTTTCGCGGATGGTTTTTACCTCAGCGCAGGGCTCCCTCTTGAAACTTCAGCCTTCAGTTGAGAAAACTCATTTACCCTTATTTCAGATTCCAGAGCTTAAACCCGGACACAAATCGTTCACGTAAAGCAAAGAAAGTACCTCTGGGTTGCGAAGACATGCGACAACAGTATCATACGAATAAAAAACTGGTCAGATGACTTGTCACCCGACTTCTATTTGACAATTTTTTAAAGTACCAAGTCTTCAGAATAAAGGGAGCCTTAAAGCTGTTAAATTGTGCATTGTTCTCTGAATTATCCGTTGTAAAACTGTCCTCGGATCGATCCGATGTGCCGGGAGTTCAAAAAAAAGAATATTTCATTTAAGACCAGAAAAAAGTTCAATGTTTTTTTTAAATTCTTACGGGGGGGGGCATTGTTTTTCTTTGTCAATGGTTAAGCCTTTCAGATCGAGGGGAAGTAAACGCTGAAAGAAATGTCTTTATTACTGCTCCCCGGCGTCCACTAGAAAGAGATCAGTAAATAGGAGAGGAAATGTAAATAAGCGATGGGCACGAAATCCGGCTGTGATTCCACCCCCCCGCCCCAAATTCCCTCGCTAATATGATCTTTAATCCAATAGGCACATTTTTCAGTTGCTAGAAAGAATCATTCCCTGGCAAAGCAAGGAAGCTGATCTTGCAGTCAGGAGTCGTTCCAAACCAGATGCACTTCTCAAGCGCTGGAGAAGTTTTAACTATCGGGTAGAAGCGAGCAGCCCGGGGCTTCTTCCCTTGGACAAGGCTGGGTGACCTGACAGGTCTTTGAACTCGCACCAGGTGGGCGTAGAGACGATCCCTCAACGCGGAGGAGTCTAGAATTAGGGGCCAGAACCTTGAGGATGATCACTAATAAAAGGAATAGAGCTTTACCCGAAAAGTAGAGAGAATCTGGCACTTGTTAACATGCGGATGACAGATGCGTTTAGGGGGACGGTAACTGGCGGTAAAGGGTGCGTTATTGGGCTCTGGTACAAACGCTGACACAGACTCGATGGACCGAATAGCCTGCTTCTATGGGAAAACCATTTCCATGCAGCTAACGTGATCACACTTGGCTATCAGGACACGCGGTGAACTATTTTAGAAAAATGATGTGCGCTGCGAGAGGAGCGGAAAAAGACACTAAGTCCCTAGTGGCGAAAAACAAATAAACCGACTCTCTTTCACTCCCTGTCCAACAAAAAATGTTTAAGAAATGCAGACTAATAAACAGTAACGCCAGACACGACAACAACGGGAAGTGAATTTCTCCTGACAGAATTCAATGTATGGGGTGCCTTGATCTAAAATGCAAAGTAAAGATTTTCAGCTTCCAAATCCAGAAAGTTTCGAAACCTAATTAGATGCTTGACAAATAACTTGCGTGTCTGCGTTGTTAACTTTAAGAACTGGGACCGGATCAATTCGCACTTCGCGATCATCGAAGCTACACATGCAAAACGAATTCTGAATGTTCCATTCTTCCTCCTTATTATAGATTTGGAGTTGCAGAAACGCTCAAGTATTTAACAAATAGGTGTAATTTTGATAAAGTCGACCACTTACCCATGTTCGGAAACGTTGCGTTATTTCAAAATAGTTTTATTAAAAGAAGTTCAATGACAATCATCCCCGCCCCATGCGCAGAGAGAGGTCTGTGATGACTGTATTGTACAATGCTCTTTTAAAATGCGGCTTTACCCCATTCACTGTTTGTGGCTCGTTTTCCTTCTGCCATAATTGGTGAGGGGGTAAAATCCGTTTTCTCATTATAACTGCACTTTTAAAAAGTGAGGCACAAAAAAAGTGAGTTCTAAACAAATTGTCTAAACTCCCTTTTTGACTAAGTAGCAAACTGGTTTGTTGCAAACCTTTGTATGAAAAGATAGTCGAGGTATCCCAGTCCCAGAGAGATCATTGAGTGACACTGGGATTTTGAGGAAGGCGCCGGCGAGATACATGCTTATCTGTGGTGCGCTGGAGCTCATTTCTGTGTGAGGTCTCCTGACACGTAGAGTCATTTTATTGACAACAAACCCGTCAGTGTGTAGAATTCCGGTGGTTACTGTGTGGGCACTCTGTAAAAATGCTTCTGTTTTCCCTCCATACACTGTTGACTTGTTTATTCATGAATCCGACACGTACTAAAAGCTGTATGAGGCGCTGCTTTCTTTAAACAATTATCTCATCAGAGATTTGTACTCTCTTGTCTTTCCTAAGGGGTTGAGAGAGCTTTTAACGTTGGCACGTTAAACCTCAAGCAGTGACCAGCTCTTACATTTCCTATCGATCCTGTTTCTGCCCTCTCAGCGCCTTATCTCCACGATATGGCGGCATTTGCTGCTAACATTAAATCCACTGTCACTCCCTCTCTCTGAATCGGCGAGACTGGCGGCACATCGCACTGCGCCGCAGTTTGCGCTTCCGAAGCGAAATGCCGAGAGTACCAAGTGCTTTTCGGATTTCTTCAAGTGTTTGCGCAAGTTGAAGATGTTCGCAGCTCACAGTTTAGAAACTGCAACCCGTAAAAAAAAAGAATTGTATTTGCTACCTTCAGAAATTGCAGTGAACATTTCCCTCGGCTACATCACTGTGTAACATGAGGCGACAATTTGGGTGTCTGTGTACAAAGCTAGTTTGTTCAACTAAATTTTAATATAATGTACAAGCCTTTCCTGTTTTTCTACTAATTGAGCTAGTAGGTATTTGATACTGTACATGCTAGCCTTTAAGAAAACTAATAACTTTATTCGTCAAAAAATCGAATAGATTGCTGCTATTCCTGAAGCACGAAGTTACTTGTATACGAAAGATTAGAAACTTTACCAGTTAGATGGTCTGCCTACTGTGAGATGTGAACAACCTACATACCACTGCTGTCATCTGAGACTCCGCCAACATAGCTTTCCCACCCTCTGAGAGTTTTACACCTTTGCTATTACGAGCGTGCAGATAATCGAGTTTCGACCAATGCAGGAGAAGGAGTTGAAACTGAAACTTTGAATGAATCATAAGAAATGGAAATAGCTTATACATGATGCAGATCGTACCACATATATTATGAACGGGATTGATACAAACATAGATCTGAATTCTACTCCTAACAGATGCTTAGATTATTATTTAACAACTCATTAATGCGCTGAAAGGGTTAAATATTATTTAACAAGGTTTTGTTTGTTTCAAAACCTTCAGACATGCAGATGGAAAATGAAAAGTTTCAGCACTTGTTGCAAATGATTGTTGCTACAATAGAACCCTGCCCATACTTGTTAATTTAGCTGTCTTCTATGACCTAATAAAATCAATGAGTTAGAACTTAAAAACAAAAGAATCCTTCTGCCAGGTTTCTTACTGATAACGTGTGGTAGGGTATTCAGTTGCAATGGGTTCATGCCTCTTGAAGGGCAGAATACCCTCTTGCCTTCTTCAGGGCAAGGCTTGAGCGAGGAACTCGTCCACATCAGTGGCCTTTAAAGAAGGCCCGGTGTTCTGCTGGGACACATGCTGACTTTATGGACCCCACCAACACAATCTAGGCCTTCCAGTGGCCAAAGACAAACACAAAGACAAGACGAAAAACAAGTTATGTTTTCAGGACACATGAGGGACTACAGATGCTGGAGCAACAAACAATCTGCTGGAGGAACTCAGTGGGTCGAGCGGCATCTGTGGGAGGAAAGGAATTGTCGACACCTCGCATGAGGAGAATTCCTTTCCTCCCACAGATGCCGCTCGACCCACTGAGTTCCTCAAGCAATGTTTTTAAATGTCTTTGGTTTGGTCCTGGAAAATCAAGCAGCACTGTTTCTGGGGTGGAAGATTCAAGAAACCCATCATGGGTTTGTAGCATTAGGAATCTCCACCTTTATAAAATGTACCAAAGAAGCAGCACAAACCCCTGAGCAAGTGAGGTACATTCTCATTAACTGTGTAATCTTGAACAACTATGATGGGTGGTGGGGGAAGGAAGGAGAGGAAGAGGGCCGTGAGAGTGGCAGAAAAGGCTGATGATTATGACCTGCCTCGGCTATTGGAATTGCTTGCAAAATGCCAGAACTAAGGTAATATCTTTATTAGTCACATGTACATCGAAACACGCAGTGAAATGCATCTTTTTCTGATAGAGTGTTCTGGGGCAGCCCGCAAGTGTCGTCACGCTTCCAGTGCCAACATAGTGTGCCCACAACTTCCTAACCTGTACGTCTTTGGAATGTGGGAGGAAACTGGAATATCTGGAGGAAACCCACGCAGACAGAGGGAGAACATACAAACTCCTTACAGACAGTGGCCAGAATTGAACTTGGGTCGCTGGTGCTGTAAGATGTTATGCTACTTGCTACACTACATTGCCTGCCCAACATAGCAAGGAACATCAGAGGATAGCACGGGAGAGTGAAATTTAAACGTAACATATCGACAAGGAAAATCAGGTAGAATGTATACACAGCTGGCAGAGGTTGGCACATTGGCACAGCAGTGAGTGCTGCTGTCTCACAGCTCCAGTGACTCTGGTTCAATCTTGACTTCAGGTGCTGTCTGTTTGGAGTTTGCATGCTCCCCCTGTTCCCTCTGACTGCTCTAGTCTCCTCCCACATCCCAAAGATATTTTGGTAGGTTAGTTGTAATACAAGTGGTTGGCAGGAGAATCAGGGGCAGTTGATGGGCATGTGAGAGAGAATAAGTAACTGAGAGAGAATAAGTTACTGAGAGATAGGAGTGGAATGAGATCGATGAGAATCCTCTAAGAGCTAGCCTAGACTTGATTGGCTGAATGGCCTCATTCTATGTCATAAGGCAATATGAGCAAATGACTCTAATACCTCTGTCAAAAGTCAATTTCCATCAGCTGCTCTCCCACCCCTGAATCACCACTTTAGTGTGTTATATAGTCATGGAGTCATACAGCACAGAAACAGGCCCTTCAGCCCACTATGTCCATATCAACCAGCTATTACCCATCTATATTAATCCCATGCATTAGCACTTGGTCTGTAGTCTTCCATGCCTTGGCAATTCAAGGACTCGTCTGTTGTGAGAGTCTCTCCCTCCATCACCAATTCAAAGAATTTCATATTCCAACCATCTAGATAAAAAAAGTCTTCCTCAGATCCCCTTGAAAACTTCCTTCTCCTCACTCTAAATGTATGTCCTCCAGTTTTTGACACCTCTGCTATGAAGTAAAGTTTCCTTGAATCTACCCCTCATAATTTTGTATACCTCAATCACTAATGTTTTCATTGATGCAATACTGTTAATTTGGTGCATTCTTCTTCCATTGCTGACTCTTTATTTCCTTTCTATTTTTTTCTTTGTCAAAACTTTGGACTCAATTAAGTATGAGTATGTGGTCATGAGCAATGGAGTTCTGTGCTTTCTATGTCTGGTGTTGCATGGTTTGCCCTGCACCAACCATGTTCCTTAATCCCATTCTTGACAGAGTGCTTTTATAATACCAAGACGACATTTCCACACCCCCTCCTCTTCCCGGTCCCTGTCAATTAACCTAATGAAAGTGCTGATTTAGTGCAGTTGGTGCCTAATTGGGCTAATAGCTTCTAATAATTGGACTCAGACTGACTAATCTCATTTTGTTTGTGTTATTTACAGAAGACAAACATAAAACTGTTTCACTCCATCAAGTTAGAATGAAAGGCCAGTGTCCAGTCTCTTATACTGCTCAAAACTTTGCCATTTCAAATTGTTTTCCTTTTCTATGATAGTTTTAGGAAATTGAATATTTTCCTGCCTTCTCCACCCAGTGTCAACATTCAGCAATCTAAGATCTGCTTTGGGATGTGTCATATATAGAGTAAGGTTCCCTCTACATTGTGCATTAGCCTTAACCTCAGAAAATGCTCTGTTATTCAATCAGTGTGACTTTTTCTAGCTTGCACTTCATCCACCCTGTTGCCTACGAATGAGAGTGCCAATTTATTATTAGCAGCAGAGAGAGGAGGCTTTCATCTCATGAACCTAAGTTGGATTCAACCCAAGTCCCGAGATGAAAGGGCTTTAAGTTAGCATGTTATTACTGTACCATCCAATTTTGAAAATGCATTACTTCTGAAGTAGACATCGTCACATAATCTTGTTCTGTGTTACAAACACAATTTAATATTCCAATAATTTTCATGTGTATTCAGTCATATAATAGCTAGCAATCTGCATTAGATTTTGCTAGTACACTTGAAGCAACATTATAATTATGATTTATGTAAAATTTAATAAATATACATGCCAACACTTTAAGCTTTTACATTCCACCTAAATGAACCTTGTAAATGCTCCATATAATTAAACAAGGAAAATTAATTGCGAACATCACTCTGAGTTTTACACAATATAACTCCAAATATCGGTCAAATGAAACTTAGCAAGTTTTACTGACAACATTTAAATTTCTTATTGGTGCTTCTGTCAGTGTACAGTTAAATCCAGCTGTAGATACCTAACAGAAATAAGCTGGCTTTTATTGTATACTTGGTTTGGAAGAATAAATGGAGAAGCAGTGGGGGTGCAGGTTCCACTGGGTAAATGCTGGTGAAATGGTTCATTCAGATTTTTCCCATTGGATTCCATCCATTCAGGTGTTGTCCTATTCCTGCTTGTGGATCCTTGTGTGCAAATTAGAGGTAGTATTTTGTAAGTTGTAACAGTGGGTACACTTCAGATGTGCTTAACTGTCTGCAAAGAGTTTAACTTTAATTTTTGTCAACAGGAGTCCAGGTTGTCTAAGACTGACCACATGAGGTGTATCCACACAGGAGGAGATTCTACTCCATATCAAGCAAGCAGAAACTTTATCTGAGATAGGGCAATAGACAAATGCTACTGAGGAAACCATGGTTGAAGAACATCCATACAACAGCAAATTTTTTCATCCCTCATATCAATGTCCAGCTCAGTTCAGGAGCATAAAGCCAAATACGTTCTTCATCTGCTGTTTGCTGACAAGGTTTGTCACACAAGCCTGACCACAAAACCATTTGTGACCATATAATTCAATCCAGTGAAGATGTGCATCAATGTGAAAGTTTTTTGTTGACTCGTATTACCTTTGATCTCAGAGTGCCTCTAGCAATTAAATCCTTCCATGGCCTCACCATCTCCTCATGTCTCCAAGAGTTTTGTGTACCTCAAAGTCTGACCTCATATTCACACTTCATTCCTTTCTGGTATGTGGTTAATGGCATGCTTTCATCCATCTTAGTTCCACACAATTTAATTCTGTCCCCACACTTCTTTTGGTTTAAACCTTTCTTTCTTCATTTGAGACTAGTTAAAACCCACTCTTTTGTCCAAGGTTTCAGTCTTTGCCTCCTAAGTTCTCCTTTAGAAACTCAACATCCCTCTTTGTTTAGTTGTGCTGATGTGAAATACCTTGGATTTCTATGTTACAAGGCACTACATAAATTGATGTCATTGCTGTTATGTGATTAGTTGTTTTAGATATTGATTTCTACATTATTTTCTTTTCAGACCTTGAAACTACTGTGAGAAAATCAGTTCAACAAGTTGCATTTGCAAAGAAACACTGTCACAGTAAGAATCTCCCTGAGCTCACAGAGAGGAATCAATATTGAGCAGTGTTCGACTCGAGGTACGTGACTGAAACCATGTTCAAAGAGGGAAGTTTTGAGAATTTGTCTAAAGGTAGAGAAAAAGGAAGAAGGATGAAGGAATTTATGGGAGTGAATGGTCACAAAAGGTATGAGCCAGGTGTCCAAAAGTGGAATGGCAGAACCAAAGGAGCTGAATTAGACGAGTGAAGATATGAACAGTAACCAGCGGTTGGAAGTGATTGGGGATGTTGGACGGGTTAAAGGTTTGAGTAAGATTTTTTCAAATGAAGTCAACATAAGAACAAAAACAAGAATTAGGCCAGCTGGCCCCTAGAGCCTACTCCATCATTCAACAAGATCATACCTGATCCAATCTTAGCCTCAACGTCACCTTTCCATGTCCTCCATATTTAAAATTTAAGGGAAACAGTCAATCTCCACCTCCAATAACTCCACCTCCACAACTCTCTGGTATAGAGAACTCCAAAGATTCACAGCAGGTTGATAGAAGAAATTTCTCCTCATATACAGCTGAAATGGGCAGCCCTTTAGTCTGAAATCACGCCCCAATTTTCTAGATATCCTATCCAGGGAAAACATCTTAGCATTAGAATCTTGTGTATTGCAGTAAGATCACCTCCCATTCTTCTATACCCCAGTGAGTATCAGCCCAGCCTGCTTAACATTCCTTCATCCCAGTAATCAACCTAATGACCCTTCTCTAATTGTTTCCAATGTAAGCACATCCTTCCCCAAATATGGAAATCAAAATTGTATGTGGAACTCCAGCAGTAGTCTCAACAGTGCCCTGCAAAATTATATCAAACTCTCCTGCTTTTATACACCATACCCTTTGGGTAAAGGCTATCATTCTAATAACCTTACTTGCTATACCCGGGTGCTGACATTTGTTTCATGTTTCCTTTCCATTCCCTAGTCACACCCTTGTATATGTCAATATACTACTTGAACCCCTTGCGTTTTTATGTAATGCAGTAATCTTTCATGCAGCTTCTCTGGCATGGCATTTGTAAATCCAAACAGAGGATGTCCACTGGTTCCCCTTTCTCCTCTTCACCACCACACCGCACCCCCCACCACCTCCCGCCTCCTCTCCCAAAAGGAGCCTCATGAAAAATTACTGCATAAGCGCAAGGGTTTTGTGTAATATGTTGACGTGGACAAGGGAGTAGTTAGGGGATAGAAAGGGAACATGAAACACACATTGGTGCAGATTTAAAGAACGCCAGCAAATTTGTCAAACATAATTTCCCTTTCATAAAACCACATTGGCTCTTCTTCCTTATGATGTTGGATTTAGTGAGTTAGAGGAAAGAATCAGTAAAAGTCAGTGAGGATGGGTAATAATTGAAAAGTAAGATTTGTAGCATAGAGAAGGTGGAAGAATTTAAATTGAGTTATATTCTATCAGTGACCCAACCTCTAAACCTCGAAGAGAGATATTTGGAGGTTGGGTCACTGAGAGATAGCTTGAGTGGAGAGTTTTGTGGCTGGAAAAGTGAGCACACGTAGGTGATATAGAGTGCCTTGGAGATGGCTATAAGCCCCTTTTCTTAAACTCAACTGAAGATGCAGATGCTCAGATTGTGCTAAACCAGGAGAGATTTTAATAGAAACTCTACATGGTAGCTTTATTCTTGTCAAAGCACTTGCCTTTTATTCCTTTGTAAACTATTTCTCTGTCTATTAATTCCTATATTAAAATGGTGAACAATGGAAGTGTGCACTAATTTTTGTGACATTACTTAAACAAGTGTTAAGAGTTCTACCTAAGAGGATTTTATTTAAAAGTGTAACAGGCTTGATCTGTCATTTTTAAAGTTTGACAATCTACCTTTGGCCTTTACAGCTATGGTTGAACATATAACCAAGAAATTGTTACATACTAATGTCTGAAAATTCAATGGAAATAAATAGATCTTAACATTTCTGTGTGAAAAGTTGGTGTGAATCTGCAGCACAATTGAAGAGTAGGTGACGGTATTCTGAAAGAGTGGTAACAGATGCCTGCACAGCAAAGCAAATCTACTTGTGAAAAATACCCAGCAGGTTAATTGGAATGAAGATTTTATCTTTATCCAAGTTTTCTGCAAAAAAACAATAGTTTTTCAATTATTCTAACATGATAATTCAGCCCTCATTTTTTGAAGTCATGGTAATAGTTTTGCAGAAACGTTTTCAAATCTCTCCACGTAATCTCCTTCACTACTCCAGATTTTGAGGAGTTTGTGATCTTTGGATTTTGGCCTATTTCATCCCCAAAATGTAATCAGTCCATTGTTTGTGACTATACCTTCAACTGCCCAGGCCCGAAGCTTGGGAACTGACTCCCTGAACTTTGCTGCCTCTCTGACACTTTTTCCTCCTTCTTAAAACAAAAGCTGCTTAAAATCTATTTCTGAAGCACTGATCATCTTCCCAAACATCTCTATGAAGCATATCATAGGGTTTTGCTTAGTTGAAGGACCTTTTAAATAAATACTCTTTGTTGCAATTACTAAAAGTACTCGAATATGCTTAAATACCAATTCTAATGTAGAAAATCTTTCTGACAGACTGTAGGGGTTTAACAAAACGGGTCAAAGCTAGAATAGGTTGGGACCGATGATTAAAACTTCATCAAAGGACTTTTTTTGTGTGTATAAAGGGACACTGTAACAAGATGCAAGTGGAAAAAGGAGTGCTATCTAGCTAGTTACAGTGAAGACCTGAATGGTTGGAGTATTGTTCTGTTATTGTGCCCACTTTAAGAATGCCATATATTTCCCCTTTAAGAAGACTTAGCGCAGCTGTAAACAGGTACAGATGTTTGCAAAGCAACAGTATGGTGGACTCCATTTTGTGGAGCCGCAATGTGTGTACACACAATAAGTGATACAGGAGATAACTGGAGTTTAGAGTTGGGTGAAGAGAATACACAAGAATGAGAGAAATAAAAAGTTGTGGGAGTTTGTGTTGGATTTGGGGGTGGGGAGAATAACTGCTAATGAGTTGGATGAACCTGTAATGAGGTGTAAACCAAAGATACTAGATTGGGAACTTAAATTGGAGGAGTTGGTAGTGAGTTGCTGTGTGACATTATGAAATGATGAAGGCACAAATAAGAAATCCCTTGACACTGATATTTTACTGCAGAGGAGTTATCTCTATTCCTGAAAATTATTTGTCCTTCCACTAATATCACAAAATAAAACCAGAATAGCTGATTACTCTCACATTGATTTTTGTGGGAACTTGTGTGCAAATTAGCTGCTGGGTTTAGAATAGGGTGTTTTGCAGACGGAATGGATGTGTTGTTGGAAGTTCACCTCAGGGTTGAATATGTTGATGAAATTGCAGAGACTGATTCAGCCTTTAGCAGTGATTCAAGGAGTAGGAGGAAAACCAGGACTTAAGGGTGGAGCAGGTGGTGGGCCGTGGATCTGTTTGGTCTATTCTCTGGCCAGGGTGATCTTGACAGTTTAGGCAGAGGATACCAAGCCCCAGTGGAGCTTGATGTCCTCTTGTACAATTTGCGCCTTCATTTGTTCCAGTCATGCATTGTCAGTTGTTGTTCAGCTGCCTTGTTCTTGCCTCGAGTCAGAAGGTTCGAGGATCAAGTCTGACTCGGGAATTGAGCACAGAAATCTAGACTCGACACTGAAGTAAATTCCAAGGGAGTGCAGCAATGTTGGATAATCAATCTTTTGGATGAGAGATTAACTCAAACCCTTGTCTGCTCTTCTCCAGTGTCCAGGCCAACATTTATTCCTCAATCAATATTATTAAAAACAGATTAGCTTGTCCCCATCATGTAAGCCTGTGTGTTCATGGCTGCCATGCTTTTTTGAAACAAAATCAGTTCAGGAAAACACGTTAACCATGCAGACAATACCTGCTAATCTGTTTACATCCTGTGTGATCTCTGCCATGAGAAGGGTTCTCGAGAGAATGATTGCCCATTGCACCAACTGCCAAGTCATTTGAGAGGCCGTTGGCTTGGAGCGTGAAGCATGCAGTTCCGACAGCAGGGATTGAACATTGCACACTCCAGTCCTGGACAGTTGGGAAGTTGGCAGCTCTATGTATTGGAGTCACCAGTAGAAACCTTTCTTTAGGCAGTGAGGAGAAAAGTGCCAAGTGACCTTATATGGACACCATGCAGAACACAAACAGACCCAGTAGCCACCTCTAAACTGTAAACCTAAGACCGAGACCATATAACTCTAAAAAGAAATTGCAATTTACCCAAACTCTAATCACCATACAGAAAGTCATTTGTACTTTTCATTTTAAAAAAATAAACATATTTGGATAGTTACTGCACAGATGGTCTGAAATACCTGCTTTGCTGTGTCGTATGTTTACCTGTAAGTGGCCTGGTGTCATGCTGTTATGTTCCTAATGATGAATTGTTCAGATTTGAGAATTTGCTGTGTAAGATTACCCATGGCAAAAAAGAATGGTCTTCATTGCCCTGTGGTTAACAATAAGACCTTGAAACAGCCGTGCAGAGGAAGTTGTCTGCCGTGAGAATCATCATCAATATCAAACAAAGGCTCTCTGACATAGCTTTCAAATTATTAAGGATCCAGATATCAAATCTTTAAGCACACTGTATTTAATTGTTACTAGTGGTTCGCTGTTTGAAATGGTGCTTCTTAACAACACATTAAGAATGAAGTCCATGGAATAATCAGGGCTGTAACAGAATAGATGAAAAAAATGGTGTAGTGGGTAAAAAATGGATTTTAGTAAGGTGTTTGACAAGGTTCCGCATGAAAGGCTTCTTCAGAAGGTCAGAGGCCAAGGGACCCAGGAAGGCTTGGCCATGTGGATTCAGAATTGGCTTGCCTGTAGAAAGCAGAGGGTTGTGGTAGAGGGAGTGCATTCGGATTAGAGGGCTGTGACTAGTCGTGTCCCACAGGGATCGGTTCTGGGACCTCTACTTTTTGTGATATTTATTAATGACTTAGGTGAGGGGGTGGAAGGCTGGGTTAGCAAGTTTGCAGATGACAAAAGATCGGTGGTGTTGTGGATAGTATGGAGGGCTGTCGAAGCTTACAGAGGGATATTGATAGGATGCAGAGCTGGGCTGACAAGTGGCAGAGAAGTGTGAGGTAGTACACTTTGGAAGGACAAACTCCAAGGTGGAATACAAGGTAAATGGCAGGATTCTGGGCAGTGTAGAGGAGCAGAGGGATCTGAGGGTTCATATCCACAGATCACTGAAAGTTGCCTCACAGGTGGATAGGGTAGTTAAGAAAGCTTATGGGATGTTAGCTTTCATAAGTCGTGGGATCAAGTTTAAGAGCTGCGAAGTAATGATGCAGCTTTACAAAACTCTGGTTAGACCACACTTAGAGTACCGTGTCCAGTTCTGGTCGCCTCATTAGAAGAAGGATGTGGAGGTGTTGGAAAGAGTGCAGAGGAGATTTACTAGGATGCTGCCTGGATTAGAGAGTACGCATTATGAGGACAGACTAAAGGAGCTAGGGCTGTTCTCATTGGAGAGAAGGAGGATGAGGGGAGACATGATAGAGGCATACAAAATATTAAGAGGAATCGATAGAATGGACAGCCAGCGCCTCCTTCCCAGGGCACTAATGCTCAATACAAGAGGGCATGACTTTAAGATAATGGGGGGGATGTTCAAGGGAGACATCAGAGAGAGGTTTTTCACCTAGAGAGTGGTTGGTGCATGGAATGCGCTGCCTGGGGTGGTGGTGGAGGCTGATACGTTGGTCAAGTTCAAGAGATTGTTAGATAAGCATATGAAGGAATTTAAGATAGAGGGATATGTGGGAGGAAGGGGTTACATAGTCTTAGGAGTCTTGAAGGTCGGCACAACATGGTGGGCCGAAGGGCCTGTAGTGTGCTGTATTGTTCTATGGTAATAGCGAAATGGGGACACAAGAGACTGCAACTGCTGGTTTTTGAAGACCTAGCAGGGGTTGGAGCTGGGGCAAGGCATGGGGTCAGAAAAGGATAAGATCTCTGTAATGGGAGGAAGGGCTTGGGGGGGGGATGGGGAGGGGGAATAAGGTGAGGGAAAGGGTGAGGGGGAGGGAGAGCTCAGGGGAAAGAGGGGAGGAGGCAAGGGGAAGTGTAGTGTGGGGACTGGGGGTGGGATACGAGGTCAGAGGGCGGGGGGTCTATGGTGAGAACAGCGGTGGGAGAAGAAGGAGAAAAATCTGGTGCAGCATTGGGAGCTTGGGGCTGGGTGGGAGACCGAGGTGGTGTCGACGGAGTTTCAGGAGCTTGCAGTTGGGTGGGAGAGCAAGGAAATCCAGATGGAGCTTTGGTTGCCTGGAGACGGGCAAGTTTCCAATCCTTCGTTGAGGTCAGGAACATGAAGAGCACAGGTGCTCGACCCGCTGAGTTCCTCCAGCAGATTGGTCGTTGTTCCAGAGTTGTAGTGAAAGCGTTTCCAGGAGAATTCCCCAGAAGCCATTCCCTGCATTTCTTAATATAGATAAATCACTTTGGAGCACTGGGCACAATTTCCAAATCTGCAGGTTCACAAAAGGTATAGTGAGCTGGGAGGAGAACAATTGTAGACTTCAAGGAGATATAGCAAGGTTAGTGAAATGGCTGAAAAGCTGGCAAGTGAAGCCTAATACTGAAAAATGTGAAGTGTTATGTTTTGGTAAGAAAATGAGAAAATGCAAAATAAAGAAGAAGGTTTAAAAGGGTACAAGAACAGAAAATGTGGGGGTATATGTGCATTGTTCATTGAAACTGGTAAGTTGAGATGGTGTTTTTAAAAAATCATACTGGATCCTGGGTTTTATGAATAGAGCACAAGAGCAAGTCATAATGATGCTTTATAAAATACTGGTTCAGCCACAACTGGAGTATTTTATCCAGTTCTGGGCTTCACACTTTCGCAAAGACATGAAGGCTTTGGAGGCCATACAGAAGAGATTTACCGAAATGATATCAGGGATGAAGGACTTCAATTGTGCGTATGCATGGGAAAGGTGGAGTTGTTCCCCTTGGAATAGGAGGTTTTAAGAGAGTTATTTAAAAGCATAAAGGATATAGTTAGTGGGAAATTCCTTTGGTTGGAGTGGTCATGGAGCAGGAGAAATAAAATGAAGGCAATTGTCAGAAGAGCCAAAAGTGACGTGAGCAAAAACAGCGAGTGGTAGGGGTCTGGAATGCACTGGTAGGCGTAGCAATGGAAACTGATTCAATTGCCACATTCAGTAAGGAGTATTGGGTAACAAGCCAAAAGAAAATGATTTCTAGGACTAAGGGGAGAGGGTGAGTGAGTGGGACAAGCTAGATTGTTATAACATAGAACCAGCATAGTGTCAAAGATCACTGTGCTGACTTCTTTCCAAGCTGTAACCATTCTGTGAGTCTCATCTGAATATTTTGCAGCTCAATCTATCTAATTTGCCTTATCCTGGCTAAAATTAAACATTTATTTTAAAAAAAGGCACCCCCTTTATCGCAACAACACAGATATGCACATTACGGTTGGTATCATGATTTATGCCTCTGACCTGGAGCTGATGGATATTGGAAACCTGGCACACACAAGTCATCAGATTTCACCTTTAACTATTCATTCAAAAGAATAAAATCTTCCACAGGGTCAGTTAATTGCCATACCAGATTTGGTAAATCTCCAAACCAACGGTGCACGGTTATAGAAGTCTATTCTACTGTCAATAAACCATCCCCTGCAGTCAAAATGTACTTGTGGTGTGGACATGAGCAAAAGGTCCCAGACTTTATACCACATCTGGTGTGTTTCCCTGTGGGGAATTCAATCAGCAATGTTCCCTTGTTTTCTTTAGCATACATGTCAACAGTTGTAGTTTAATCAAGATGTGAAAATTTGGTGGGCAAATTTTAATCCTGCTCTATTTTCCTAAACTTGCTGCATTCCAGTATTTTGAAAATGTTTCAAAGTCTTACTCCAAATACTTGGTAAATCTTCTAATTTCTACATCCTCAAAACCATGCCTGAATTGCTTAATCTTCTTTTCGACTCAGTCTGTCTGAAGGCTGTGAAAAAAGATATTGTCTTTTGTGGTCAAAGCATGCATACCATCAAAATACAACAAGGTGCTAATCCTCTCAATTAAAGTGTGAATAAACCAAAAAAAAATTGATCTGCAGATCAAAAACTAAGACTTGATTTGGTTTATGGAACTTTTTGCGAAATATCTAAGGTCATAACCTATCAATATCAAACTCAAAAGCTTCAGGATGTTTAGCTTCTAATTTTTACCCCTTGTGCTGGATTAATGGAGCCTATTGTCCAAATATGATGTTTGCAGGCTGTGAGAGATGTTGGAAAGTGACTAAGTGACTTCAAGCAAGGACTAGACTATGATCAAACTTCAGAACTGAACAATTCCCTGACCAATAAAGAAATAAACATTCAGAGAAATATCTGTGTTGATGAAACAGGCAGAAACCAAAGGGCAAAAACAGAGAAGTTGATCCATTGGGAATGCAGAACCCCATCTGAAAAGTGCAATGGAAAGAAATACTGTAAAAGCATACTAATAGATTCGAACATGGAATTTCTGTGTTTCTATTTCAGATTTGTGCAGAGTTTCGGAAGTTAACAGGGTTGTATGTTAGACATTAAGAGACAGTTACAGCTTAAAATTGCTAGCCTTGAAATAAGTAAGTGGATAGGCACAGGAACCACAGGTGGGATAAAGTAATAAGAGCTCTTTATTTTGTTCATTGGTCCTATTGGACATCTAATTCCCCTTGATCATATTGGTTGAGGCTCCTGCTGGTGCAGCACATCTTTGGTACTGCACTGCACTTTTTGAATGCAGAGGCAAGAATGTCGACAACAGCAGGTTGAGAGCTTGAGGGCGTTTGTTACCAAAGGGATCTGAAGTGATCACGTAGCGAACCCACTGAATTGTAGATGGAAAATAATGTGAATAGTTGGAGGTAATGTTCTCAACCATTCGGATATCATTTTGTCTAGATTTCCGTGCATGTCCGGCCACTTGTGGAAGCCTAAATTGAGTTGAAGGTCCAACACGGGCATATCCAACTACTTGCCCTGCCATTGGACTTGCCACTTAACCCAGCAGTAAAGCACTGATGTGGTGGAGAGAGGGGGTACTGGACAAACAAAGGCCCCGTTCTTTTGTATGGTGTTACTGACTGTGGAAAATACAAGTGTTTTACTTTAAATTATTTGTTAGCATTTTAAATTCAATATTTTCGAGTATCTGAATCTATTTGAGTAGCTTCTAATTGTTTCCGATTATAAGGAACATATAAAAATAGCTCTAGAGAAACAAAGGACTGCAGTTGCTGGAATCTACATGAAAAACACGATGATGCTGGAGAAACTCAGCAGGCCAGGCAGCATCTGTGGAGAAAAGCAGGCGGTCAACTGAAGAAGGGTCCTGACCCAAAACGTTGACCGCCTGCTTTTCTCCACGAATGCTGCCTGGCCTGCTGAGTTCCTCCATCATCATCGTGTTTCTCATTTAAAAATAGTTCAAAAGCTGTGCACCAGGGATGGTATCTCAGGATACACACACCAATCCTTGCTCTCTGGATATCATCATGAGTGTAGAGGGAGTGTGGGACACCTCAACCAGCTGTCCACACCTCATAGAGTCATCGAGTAATAGAGTCATAAAGTCATACAGCATGGAAACAGGCCCTTCGGCCCAACATCTATGCCAACCATGTTGCCATCCTGAACCAGTCCCATTTGCCTGCTTTAGGCCCGTCTCCCTCTAAACCTTTCCTATCCATGTACCTGTCCAAGCACCTTATAGGTCATAATTGTACCTGCCATAACTGTGTCTACCACTTCCTCTGGCAGCTTTTTTCATATACTCACCACCCTAGGTCTATCTGTTCCATAACGCTCCCCAGGGCCCTACCATTTACTGTGCAAGTCCTGCCTGGTTTGCCATACCAAAAAGCAACACCTCGCATTTATCTGAATTAAACTCCACCTGTCATTCATCGGCCACTGATCCAGTTGATCAAGATCCCGTTGTAATTTTGGATAACCTTCTTCACTGTCCACTTTACCACCAATTTTAGTGTCATCCACAAACTTACTAATCACGCCACCCACATTCTCATCCAAATCATTAATAACAGCAGACCCAGTAACGATCCATGCGGTGGGCCACTGACCACAGACCTCCACCCTGAAAAGTAATCCTCCACCACAGCCCTCTGTCTTCCACTGTCAAGCCAATTTTGTATCCAGTAGACTAGCTTGCTCTGGATTCCATGTGATCTAACTTTCTGGACTAGCCTAACGTGCGGTATCTGGACAAAATAAGTTTGGGTGGGGAGCATTGTAGATGCTGCAGCAGGTAGTGGGTTGGGTCAGGCAGATGGCACTTTAAAACAAAAATGTCAAAAGTGAAAATTAACTTTCACTATCTACTGAATGTACCTTGTTAATGTGAAAAGTGTAGTTTTTCAAATACTGGGATACATCTGAGATCATGCAAGATGAAACAAACTTTATTTTCATGACCTACTGGACATCAGTCAGGCTGTAATTATAATATTGTAGCCATTCCATTTCCAAAAGGGTGTTGGTGCGTTGTTGAAGACTTACTGAAAAGTGAAAAGGATTATTGTTGACCTTGAAGCTCTGGATGTCAGAGTTGTTTTTGTCTCCAGTGGAGGGAAATAGCTCAAAGCATAATCTATGGTTTCTAAACACCAACAGGCATTTGTTTAACTTGGACTGCAGCCCCTGAAACTAAAACTATGAAGGGAATCTCAATTCACCTCCAATCAGCCTAATAATTAGCAGAAACATTCCACAGACCCCATAGCACCTTCTCTCCCCCCACCCCGCTCATCCAAGAAGAGTAGTAAGAGTTTGGACAAAAGCTGTTAGTGTGAGCCTGCAAGTGAGAGAGCTGCATAAATACTTGGCTGAGAGTAGTATTAATAATATTATCAACCTCTGGGTAGAAAAGCTATTAGTTTGCTACTGAGATCAAAGAAATTCCACATGCTGAAAAGTAAGTCAAAGTTGAACATTTTAAGCTTAATACCACTTTATTGCTTTCCACAATCCTGAAATCAAGGCCAATTGTGGTCACTGGGGGATAGTTTTGAGATTTTTGAGAGTTAGGTGGGTGTAAGGCCTCAGACTCTTTCATGTTCTGCCACAAAAATATCCACTTTCTGCAGAGAATGTTCCCTTTTCCTTGAGAATTCAATAGCTAGCTGACGTATTCGAAGCCCCCTCTTCCACTGCTCAAGTTGACCCTTTCTAAATCCACACCTGATTGTATCGATGACACAGCCTGGAGAAATGTTGCAAAATTCATTTCATCTTTCAGGAATAGTGCAAAATAATAAATTTTGGATTAACCATTGATTAAAAATTTCTGCCTGAATTTTCTTTTCATTGAAGTTTACAGAAAAGTTTGCCACTCAACAACCCAGCTCACCTCCAACTTTGTTGCTTAATTTCTGTTAAAAAGATCCTTGTGATCACCTGGATGGAGCTTAGCTTGGAGTTCAACTTTCAGCTTCTAATTAGGCCCAAGGAGGAAAGTTATGGCTACCTCAAAGTTCTACTTCTGTAATCACTGGATTTGGGTGCAGGTAGAGTTATTTTCATAGTCCATAAAGGGGAAAGTGTATTTGAAGGGAGTTTTGGTCACAGCTAATGCTAATTCCCCAATTTCCATTGATTGAAGGTCTAAAGTAAGAGCACCATATTATGAACTCATCCCAAAACATTACACTTAAGATGCTGCACAGTGTGTTAGCCATTACCTTTAAGCATCAGGGTACAGATTCAAAGTCACCTGTGATGCCACCCACCCAACCCCTGCCCAGTGTTTACTTCTGCAGGTTTAAGTCTGAATAGTGAGTCTTGACATGATAATTCTCAGTGGGAAGGGGAGGAGAGTCATCAAAGCAGCCCCCAGGCATTCACAGAATTGAATAAAGTACAAACCATGGACACAGGCCATTTGGCCCAACTGGTCTGTGTCAGCATATACATTCTATACAGGTCTTCTGCCCTTCTCAGTGGATCTACCGATGCCCTTCTTTTAAAATTATCTCTGCTTTTCACTTCTCCATCTGAGGGCAAATTCCACATCACAACTAGAGATGGGGCTAATAAGAAAATCTTCCTATGCCCCTATTGTGCACAATCGAACATTTTTGGACCCTTGTTCATTTCCCTAACATGAACTGTATTTGCAAACTATCGGAGTCTTTATCTTTTATATTTTTATGTTGTAGATTATATTGTAAAATAAAAACCAGATGTTATTAAAATAAATTGTAAGGAACAAGGTGACTTTTACCAGAGAATGTGTTGGTCACCTAAATCACTTTCTTTTCTGTGATGAGGCAAATTTCTCTGCAATTGTTTAACATTAATGACCACATGGCAGATAAAAACTTGAAACTAATAATATCATATCATGTATGTGTAAAGCACCAGCCTTTGATATTTTACTTAAAAAAAAGACTTCAAGAGAAAATTAAGAACCAGAGATATCGACAAAAATGTCTGCTCAAAGGTAATGGACAGATTGCAGAAGGATGATAATGAACTGTTCATTTCAAGAAAGCTGATTATATGAAAGTGCTCACATGGCATTGGCATTTTGCCCATTGATGCTTGTAACAGATTTGTCTCATGCAAACAACTCGCATTACCCTAGTGTTGTGCTATACTTTTTATGTGTTATTAATCTAGCTGCGTACACGAGGACACAAGAAAATAGAAGCCGGAATAGGCTATCAGGCCCTTCAAACCTGTCCTCCCCTGCCACTCAATATGTTAATAGATGATCTGCGCTGGCCTCAACTCCCCTTCTGTGCCATTTTCTACATTCTCCTCTATCCCTCAATCTATCAAATATTTATCCAGCTCCACTTTAAAGTTCCAGAGATTCACCAGCACTCTGAGCTTTACTTCGGTTTTAAATGACCAACCACTTATCTTGTAGTTTTGACCCCTTGTTCGAGACTCTCCTATGAGTCAAACTAGTCATTGACTTGTGCCAAATGTTTGTGCTGGTTTAGTTTTGGATGTTATCACTCTGACACTTGTCAAAAGATGAAAGATGCTACTGGAGGAATTGCATGTAATTAATGCAATGATGAAAAAAAATGGAAACCAAACAGCACTGGTCCTCAGCTGGTGTCAAATCAGGTCACAGAACCTGGGAAAGAAGTAAAAGAAGGAAACCCTCTTGTAACCAAGAGACACCAGAATGGTGCTGACAGTAACTATAGACTCCTTTACATAAATGGTGTTAATGAGTTAAACTGCTGACTCGTTCCTTCACTATGTACATGTGTCTAAACAAAAAAACCTATACAGGCAATAGCTGACTAATGAATTAACGAGGCAAATTATTTTAGCACAGTTTGCATCAAATAGTACCAACGTTAATGTTGGTACAAGAAGGGGTGACTGCACATCATACCAAAGAGTGCTAGGCAACACAAATATGCACACATTTGCAGACAAGACTCCAACACATCCCAATGAATCAACATTTACAACTCACCACACTTTCTGTCTATCACACTAGGTATCAATGAGGAATACACAAGAGATTTTAAGAGCAAATCTTCCACTGATTGGGTCTGAAATGGGCTTGCTTTTTTTCTGCCCTCAGGACAGTTCTGAACACCTGTTTTATTCGAATTGTCAAATTACTTAGAATTGGTATTGGAATTGGTTTATTGTTGTCATTTGTACCGAGATACAGTAAAAAACCCTTATTTAATATAAACAAAAATTGGACATTACAGGACTAATGCCATCTCAGATGAAGCAGTGTTGTGTTGGAATGCCAAGCTGGCATGCCACCATCAAATCAATAACATTATAACTCTAGCAATGTGTTGGCACTGTTCTGTTCTGAGAGAAAATAGTGTGAATTACAAAACAGAAAATTGACAACGGCACACCTTAAAACAAGTAACATGGTCAAATTGTGCTGCCACTCTACACAGTGAGACACATGCAATTTTCTAGAGGATTATCTGTGCTAAGAACTTAGCCCAATTACATGCCTTTATCATATGGAAGATGCTGATACTATATTAGCACTATATTGGTATCAGGCAGTGGGCTTTGCAAATGTAGCCAACTTGCAATGATACAGCATTACAAAGACGATAAAGCACAGAACCAGGCAATTTCCCTAAGTGGTATTTGTTGGACTTTCTGCTCCATATGAGATACAAGGCAAACTTGCTACACTTAGAGGAAAATGACAGAGCTACAGATGTGATTGCACAATCTATGATCACTGACAACCTTCTTTGACATTATACCTTCCTCTGACTGTAAAGAGCTAACAAAATCATTAATTCCCCTGAACCAGAAGAAATCACCAGTGTACATCTGATTATTTTTTTGTAAAAGATAAATAAAGTGCACATCTTTCAGCTGGCTGGCTGCATATTACCCTGCAGGTACACTCACTGAACACCCATTAGAAAGGGGTCTGGAAGAATCAATAGGCAGTCTCGTGCCTGCATTGTATTTTATCTGACATTGGGCTGAGTGGGAGTTTTTCCAGCTGCTTCAATAGCCCGGAGGCCTCTGAGCCATTGGCCATTATCTTTGCCAGGCAACTGTTCATGAACTGAGTCCGCAGTAACTTTGTCAAGGAAGGCAGATGCATTTGGGCCAAGTGTTGGTTGCAGAGCCAGAAAAAGAGAGAAAATCCTGAGATAAAGCCTAATTCTGTGAAGAATTTTTGTGAAGTTATCTGCAGTACTTGAATAGCTACTCATTGCCCAGAGTGACTATAATTATTATTTATATCCTATTGACATTAATCTAACAAGCACCTCATGCTTCACAATCTTTAAGAAGTGGCTGATTTAGAAGCATACCTTTTTATTGGTTTCTTTTCATTAACAATGGCTTCATCTACCATTAATAATATTTTGTTGCCTTGTAAAAGCTTTAAATCAATAAGACATTTATCTGCGGGTCTCTTCCGAGAAACAACTGAAACTACCTAGTCAGTGACCATGGATTAAAACAAATGGAAGAGATTGAACAACAATGCCAATAAGTTGGATGGAGCTGCTCAAGATGTTAATTAGAAATCTTAATTACAGTGGAAGAAATTTGCAAGGCTGTCAGAAAGGAGCATGGGGAATGGAACAAATGAGATTGCTCTTGCAGAGAGTTGAGACAGGCACAATGGGATGAATGGGCTACAACATTCCTGATTCATGGTGGCAGCCGAATGCAGATTGCATGGAGCTTCCACAGTGATACATTTCCATTGCCCAGCTCCATCCTCCTACCTCCACAAACCACCATTGAGTAAAGCTGAATCAGGGCCATTTTGCACATTTCAACCCTGATCCCTGAAATATTACTTGAGTCAATTCTCATTTCTGTTGCAGAAGAAATAGGAGCAGGAGGAGGCCATCTGGCCCGTCGAGCCTGCTCTGCCATTCAATAAGATCGTGGTTGATCTGGCTGTGGACTCAGCTGCACTCACCTGCCTTTTCCCCATAACTCTTAATTCCCCTACTATGCAAAAATCTATCTAACTGTGTCTTAAATATATTCAATGAGGTAGCCTCCCAGCTTCCCTGGTCAGAGAATTCCACAGATTCACTACTTTCTGGGAAAAGCAGTTCCTTCTCATCTCCGTCCTAAATCTATTCCCCGGAGTCTTGAGGCTATGTCCCCTAGTTCTGGTCCCACCTACAGTGGAAACAACCTTCTTGCCTCTATCTTATCGATCCCTTTCATAATTTCATATGTTTCTAAAAGATCCCCTTTCATTCTTCTGAATTCCAGCGAGTGTAGTCCCAGGCGACACAATCTCTCCTCATAGGCTAACCCCCTCATCTCCAAAATCAACCTGGTGAACCTCCTCTGCATCACCTGCAAAGCCAGTGTATCCTTCCTCAAGTAAGGAGACCAGAACTGCACACAGTACTCCAGGTGCCGCCTCACCAGTACCCTGTACAGTTGCAGCATAACCTTCCTGCTCTTAAATTCAATCCCTCTACCAATGAAGGCTAACATTCCATTTGCCTTCTTGATAACCTGTTGCACCTGCAAACCAACCTTCTGTGATTCATGTGCAAGCACCCAAGTCCCTCTGCACAACAGCATGCTGCAAGCTTTCACCACTTAAGTAATAATCTGATCTATTTTCCTCCCAAAGTGGATGACCTCACATTTACCAATGTTGTACTCCATCTGAAAGACCCTTGCCCACTCACCTAACCTATCTATATCTCTCTGCAGACTCGCCGCATCCTCTGCACAATTTGCTTTTCCATTCAATTTAGTGTCATCAGCAAACTTAGGTACACTGCACTCGGTCCCCTCTTCCGAATCGTTAATGTATATCGTGACCAGTTGCGGGCCCGGCACCGACCCCTGTTGCACCCCGCCACCACTGATTGCCAACCAGAAAAACACCCATTTATCCCAACTCTCTGCCTTCTATTGGTTAAACTATTCTCTATCCATGCTAATACATTACCCCTAACTCCATGCATCCTTATCTTATGGATAAGTCTTTTATGCAGCACCCTATCGAACACCTTCTGGAAATCCAAGTATACAACATCCACCTGTTCCCCTCTATCCACTGCATTCATTAGCTCCTCAAAGAACTCCAGTAAGTTTGTCAAACAAGACCTGCCGTTCCTGAATCCATGCTGCGTCTGCCTGATGGAACCATTTCTACCCAGATGTCTCGCTATTTCTTCCTTAATAATAGCTTCAAGCATTTTCTCGACTACAGACGTTAAGCTAACTGGCCTATAGTTACCTGCCTTTTGCCTACATCCTTTTTTAGACAGTGGCATGACATTCGCTGTCTTCCAATCCACCGGGACCTGCCCAGAATTGTGGTAACAAGGTGCTGATGGCCTCATCAATGGTCGGCTGCCATACTACCATGTTACTGTGATGACAAGGCCAGTGACACTTTGAAACCGGGTTAGTGTTGAACATATAAAACACCCACTTATCCAAAGCGGCAGGCCCATTTAACAAGGGGTTTAAGCACCTGGCAGCGGGGGGGGGGGGGGGGGGGGGGGGGGGAAAGTGTGGTCCCATTCCTGTGGTAGAACTAGTCACATGCTTTCTGGCCAACTCTATTGAAGACTTGGAGTTGAGGAATCACAACAAAGCTTATTTTGGAGCTTTTTGGGCTGTGAGGAGGGAAGGGACACTGGAGAAGGATTGTTCTTGTCGAATGTCTAGAACTCTCTGCCATGGAGGGTAGTGGAGGCTTGACCGTTAGAAATATTTAAGGTAGAGATGGATGAATATGTGAAAGATCAAGGAAATGAAGGTTATGGGGAACTGGCACACAAGAGGAGTTGAGGCCAGCATAGATCACCTATGATTATATTGATTGGCAGAGCAGGCTTGAGGGGTCTGGTAACCTACTCCTGGTCCTTTTTCCTTGTGTTCTGTACCCCTGTTGCCACAGAATCCTCTTTATTACCTTTTAAATAAAAATAAAACTAGGAAAGAATAGAAGCTTAGATTCCGTACACTATAAATGAGGAAAAGTATGCAAGGTTACATAGAAGGTTCATAAAATCATGAGGGGCATAGATAAGATAGGCTGGGACTGTTTTCCCTGGAGTGAAGGCTGAGGGGTGACCTTATGGAAGTTTATAAAATCATGAGGGACATTGATGGGATCACAGTCTTTCTCCCAGGGGTTGGGAATCTGAAACTACAGGGCATAAGTTTAAGGTGAGATTTAAGGTGACCTGAGAGGCAGTTTTTTCACACAGAGGATGACTGGTGTGAAAGAAGGAATGACCAGAGGAAGTGGTAGAGGCAGGTACCATTACAACATTTAAAAGATATTTGGACATGTACATGGATAGGAAAGATTTAGATGGGTGTGGGCCAAATACAGGCAAATGGGACCACATTGGTCAGCATGGACGAGTTGGGCCGAAGGGCCTGTTTCTATGTTGTATGACTCTATGATTCATAATGTGTACAAATGCTGAAAATATAAGTAAACAGTGGAAAAGGTGACTTGTCTGTTTTGACCTCAACATTACTGTCCTGCATGCCAACACAACAGGGGATATTAGTTACAGTGTCACATCACAGGATACCAAAGGACAGAAACAACAAAAGATGATTGACCTCTGCTGTTGAAATTCTCATAAACAGCTGGTTTTGCTCAAGGCGAGCAGCAAAGTAGAAACATTTGTTACAAATCAGCTGCAGGTTATTTATACATTTTGCAGTCATAACTTAAGTAGGAAAATGCTTGGTGTCCACCTCATTAAAGATTGTCTTTTATAGCTGAGAATTAGTATTATGGAAATAACAACAGTGAATCCATACAGTAAACACACAAAGTAGTCATGGAGATCAGAGCTAAACTAAGCACAACCATATAAATACTCTGGCTACAAGAGCAGAGCTAAACCCTGAATTCAGCAGCAAGTGCCTCTCCTTCCAACTCCTCAAAGCCTTTCTATCAACTGCGTGAATCAGGAGGTGATAAGGTGTTCACCACCTGCCTGTTTAGCTTCATCTTCAACAATTCAGGGGCTTCCAGGGTTTCAAATGACCTGACTATGGAAATCTAACAAATTCTCCCATACATTTTTAAAACATTTTTCAAGCCAGTAATAATAAAATGTTTCATGTTGTTTGTTAATGACTGGATACAGTATATATTCCATTAATTTAATTATGGGTAGTGTTAGGGTGATTATTCAATGAACTGAAAGAATTATAGCAAATGCATGTGGAGCAATACGAAATGGGTAGCTGTGGAAAATGGACGTTTCTCGTTTATGGAGAAATCAGTTTACAGACTGTTCTCAGGAACTGAATCCTCACGGAACCCAGGGACTGCCTGTACTCAGGAACATCTGAGATAAAGAACCTCATATAAATCAAATCCACTATTACAAGCTGTCACTCCTATACCATCCTCTTCACTCCTTTACTGGTGTAATGTGTGCACCATCAACAAATTGTCAAGATTTCTTCAGCAGTAGTTCCCAAGTCTTGTTATCTCTATCTTCTAAAGGAGAAATGGCAGCAGGGACATGCTAACATCACAAAGTCTAAATTTCTCTCCAAATTGTAGGTCATCCTAGCTTAAACATATGTTGCTGTTCCGTACTTTAGGTCAAGATCCTGATGCAGGGTCTTGACCCAAAATGTCGACCACCCTTTGCCTTCACAGAAACTGCCTGACCTGCTGAGTTCCTCCAGCAGTTAGTTTGTTTTTTGCTCCAAGTTACAGCATCTGCAGTCTCTTGTGTTTCCCAGAATTACTGCTGGCTCTAAATCCTGGAATCTCCTACCCAACACAACTAGAGTACCTTCAGATGGACTGCACGAGTTTGAAGTGATGCTTGCTCATCTTTTCATGAACAATTACAGATGATCAGCCTTTGTTACATCCTGTGAAAAAATACTCAAAAAAACAAGCTCAAAACAAGATTTGCTATTCTTTGAATATTGAGATCAGCCTTCCTCTTGTTGAATTGGTTTGAAGGAGGTTTAAATCCCAGCTCGCAGTGATTATTAGTCAGACTGCCTTGTCTATAGTGCCTTGGATTCAGATGCAAATTTGGAATAATGTTTTTGAAACACTGAGGTGTGGTTTGCGAAACCTAAGATTCCATGTTTGTATTGCTCAATGTTCTGAAAAAATGTTGGTGACAATCATTGCATTTATTAATTTACATCACACCAGGTAAAATTAAAAGGATTATTTTTCTCAACTGTTTCTTCTGAAATACCTGGAAAGTTTATTGAGATGCAGAAGTTATTAGGGAGTCTGTATATTCAAGGGCTGTTTTTTGTTTCATTATTCCATTTCTCAATGACAACATAAACCTTTCCCTGAGAAACTATCCAATATGCAACTAAAATGATGGGTAGGAAGATTTTTTTCATAATATTGTAAAAATAATAACATTTCCCGTGGTGTTACTCATGTTAATTGAGAGTTAATCTTGTGTCAAACGTTCGTTAGGATGAGAAAGAAAGGTGAAGATGCTCACCAAAGGGATTTGACAAATTTAATAAAATAGTTTATTGCTTAATTTCTGGAAATTAGTACAATAACACTTTACTTATATGAACATTCACAGTTTATTTGAGGAGAGTTACAGAGAGGATCGGAAAATTACATGTTTGGAGTGAAGATGCAATGACTTTTGCTTCTTCTATTTTTGTATGTTTAGCGACTTTTGCAGATTTATCGGTGGAGAGTCGCAGGGAGACACAAGAGATGCTGGAATCTGGACCAAAAAAAATGAGCTGCTGGAGAAACTCAGTGGGTCAGGCAGCACCTGTATGAGGAAATGGACAGTTGATGTTTCAGGTCGAGACCCTTCATCTGGACTGCTGAGTTCCTCCAACAGCTCATTTTTTGTTTGAGATTCCCAGAGCTCAGGCATCTGGTTCAATGCGGCACTCTCAAAAGGAGAAGTGCAACCAAACCAAGTGGCAGGGAAGATCTTCAAACAACTTGTTTGTAGAATCTTCACTGAGAACTGTGAACTGCAATACAGGGAGTTATCTCAGGAAATATTACATATATTTTGAGTAAAGGAAATGAAAGTGAAATAGATATTTATACATAAACGTAGATGGAGGGAGAGAACTGAAAGATTACAGCTGGAATGTATAACTCTGCAGTGTTAATTTTCTTTTGCTGGAATAAAACAAAACACTTATAAAATTATATTTTCAGAATTAAAGAGGTTATCCAGTGATGATTAGTCAACTGTGTTAAATAGTCAGCTAATCCTGATTGAACAAGCACTAAATATTTCTTCAGGCTTTAATGAGAAAAAATGTGGGCACTAAGCATAATTTTATTGTGTAACCTAGAATTATTTTACACTAATTTAAGTTACTGACAGCATCAACATTAAGAATACAGCAACATTTGGGCCAGAATTCCTTTTAGAAGCTTAAGTATATAAGCAGATGGACCTAGTATAAATACTGATTTGCAAATGTCAGCACAAATGTAAAGTGGGACTTGTGGCTAGTCAGAATTAGGACTACTATGTCTTTGATAAGTAGCAGCGCCAGGAAGGGGCTGCTTATCAGCATTCTTAACATAGTAAAGCACTCTGCTTTTGATGCATAAAGTCCTTATGTTTCAAAGAGCAGAAGTGATATACTCTTAGAGGACTAACTGGTTTTGCTCTGGGGTTGTAACCTGTCTCAGTGCTGTATGTGGCCAAACATTTCATGTATGTATTATTTCAAGAGGAAACATGGGTAAATAAATTATTGTTTTGATGGCACAATTAATGTAAAAAGAGGCATGTACTTGTTGCAGTTCCTGTGTTTATTTTTATGAATAAAGTATATTTTTTGAAATGAAAAAAACTCTGCTTTTGATGCCTAACACTATTCAGGCAACTGTGGTAATCTAGTTGCTGGATATATGACAAGGCATATTTAGATGAATGGCATAGTTGCAATGATGGGCTGGATCATGCTGCCCACTAGATCTATCGGCAAGCAGCAGTTTCTACACATTGCATTGCAAAAGTCAGCAAGAACCTGAAAGTTTTCAATGCTGGTTTCTCTGATTACAGAGGTACTGAAACATGATTTTGACCCAAAACGTTGACAATTCCTTTCCTCCCATAGATGCTGCTTGACCCACTGAGATCCTCCAGCAGATTGTTTGTTGCTCCAGATTCCAGCGTCTGCAGTCTCTTGTGTGTCTCTGATTATCTGTCCTGCTGCTGGACTGAGCTCTGAACATTTGGTCCCTCAATTTCGTGCCAAACACAGCTAATGTAAGAGCATGAGTCCATTCATTTGGATGACATCACTTAATTTTACCTAATCCTATTGCCTTTAATTTCAATCACTTTAAAGTTTTTAAGTAGATTATTATTGTTGTTATTTTTATTTTTCTTAATCACTCAAATCCTGCTTTTAAATGTCAATGATCATAGATATATATAAAGCCTTTTGGTGGCAGTGAGTGGTCAAAAGGCCTTTACTGTTTTGGGGCTTTCAGACCAGTCACTGGAGGCCTAGTTAGAACATAAAACATAGAACACTACAACACAGGAATAGGCCCTTTGGGCCATGATGTCTGCGCTGAACACAATGCCAAATTAAACTAAATATCTTTTGCTTGCATGTGATCCACATCCCTCCATTCCCTGCCTGTTCATGTGTCTATCTAACAGCTTCTAAACACCACTATCATATCTGCTTCCACCACTCCCAATGGCAGCCTGTTCCAGGCAGCTATGTAAAATAAAACTTCCCCTGCACATCTCCTTTAAACTTTCCCCCTCTCACCTAAAATGCATGTCCTCCAGTATTTGACATTTCTACCTGGGAAAATAATTCTGACTGTCTACCCTATCTCTGCCTCTCAGAATTTTATAAACTTCTATCAGTTCTCCTCTCAGCCTCCGCCTCTCCAGATGAAACAATCCAGGTTTGTCCAACCTCTCCTTTTAGCTTATACCTTCTAATCCAGGCAGCAACCTGGTAAACCTCTTCTGCACCCTTTCTAAAGCCCCCACAACCTTCTTGTAATGGGGACGACCAGAAATGCACACATAAAAAAATCTGCAGATGCTGGAAATCTGAAATTAAAACGGAAAATGCTGGAAAAACTCAGTAGGTCAGGCAGCATCTGTGGAAAGAGAAACAGTTAAACTTTTAATCTTTCAGGTTCAGTATCCTTCATCTGTATTGAAAAAGAGTGAAACAAAATAGCCTTCATTACAGAGAAGGTGGGATAGAGCAATGAGTGGAACAAAGAGAATTTCTCTGATAGAAATAATGTGGCAGTAAAGGGGTAGTTAAGATCAAATCAAGTGTGTCTTTATCCAGGTGAGGTGTTGCTGTTAGTCTGTGCTAATGTTGTAAAATCTGGCCCAGCAAGGCACACCATTCAAAAAATGGAAAGAAAATAAGAATGCCAGACGAAAAAAATGGCCAGTTCTCATACAAACAAAATGAACGAGTGAGTTATTTAAAGTTGAAGAATTTAATATTGAATTCTGTAGGCTGCAATGTGCCCAGATGGAAGAAGAGGTGTTGTTTCTCAAATTTGCAGTGGGTCTTGTTGTAACAGTAAAGGAAGACACAGACAGAATGGTCAGAGTGGGAGTGGGATGGAGGATTAAAGTGGCAGGCAACGGGAAGTTCGGGGTGATTGCTGCAGACTGAGTGCAGATATTCCGCATAGTCATCGCCCATTCCGTGTTCCATTGTAGATCTATTGTTGTATGTGGCCTATTCTGCTTTGTGGGACAGCTGTCGGAGTGAGGCTTTGAACTCAATTTGGACCCATGGGGATGAAAAATGTGGCACTTTGAGGACTGCAGAATCTGGTCCAACATATTCGTTTTCTAAGCGGTGTCTTCTGTTTTGAGTTTTGCACCTTTTGAACTTCAAAGTCAGGCTTAGTTTGTGTTAATTAAGAGTCTCCAAATTCAGCCAAGAAAACTCTTCTCAGGGTCAAACATAAATAATGTAAGCTAAATTGTATAATGAACAAAAAATGACACTAATTACAAACAAGCTAAACATAATGTACAACATGATCTGTGTTCTATCACTTGAACTACAGAGAACCTAACTGGATTAGCTGTGAGTTCTGGGAAACTGGTGGGTGGAGTTCACCTTTGTTGCTTAAAGGGTGCCAAAGTGGAGAGCACTGGTTCATGCATTTGGCTCAACCATCAACAATAGCACTGATTTTGCAGGAGATGGCACAGCTAATGGCCAAAACTCTTGTACACACATGGTGCCACCAATAAAAAATGAATTTCTCCTCCTCTTTAAGTCTTACATTAAGTCACTCCTGATTCAAGTAGTTATGGTGAGTAAAATTGTTTTGAAACCTTGGGATTATAAAGTTGCAAATAAAATTCTTGTTGTTTTGAAAAAGGTTAAGCTGAACTTGCATCTTTTTGCAAAGAGTGGTCACTGATCAGTGTTTGGTCACTGATCAGTGTTTGCCCACTGTCAGACTCAAAGTGTTGCCATTTCACGACATGTATTTTACTGAAACACTGTGATTTTAGGAGAGGAAAAGTCCCCCATTGGCAGTAGATAAGCTAAATGTAAACCTTTAATAAGAGTTTAGAATAAATGCTGTTAATTCTGCATGATGGATAAAGGCTACTCTGTTGATATGGTATGGTAACTGCAATGCATGTGTGATTAAGATATAAGAATGGCTAGATCACACTCAGCCAGTGTACTATGAGATGCCAGCAACCACACTAACTTTAATGGTCACATGGCTTCCAATATCCTACTGGCCTTGTGCAGCATCCCTTCCCTAAGGCACAGTGGTGCAGCGAGTAGAGCCACTGCCTCTCAGCTCCAGTGACATGAGTTCAATCCTCACCTCTGGTTTTGCACATTGTCCCTGTGACTGCATGGGTTTCCCCCAGGTGCTCCAGCTTCCTCCCACATCCCATAAACATGCAAGTCAGTAGGTTAATTGGTAAAGTAAATTGCACTTAAGAGTGTAGGCAAGGCCAGAATCTAGGGGGTAACTGATGAGAATGTAAGTGGGTTAGAGTAAGATTAGTGCAACAATATGCACTTGATGGTCAGTGTGGGTGGGCCAAGGGGCCTGTTTCCGTGCTGTATCCCTCTATAATCTAAGGCACCTCAGGAGGTGTGAACCAAGGCCCCATCCACAAACTGTGGCGTTGCCCTAGAAAAATTTAAATTTCCAAAAATGAACAAAACACTGGAAATTAACTTAAAAATGCATCCAACCTGTGCAAATTAATTGATTATTAATTAAGATAAAATTTTGAACAAAGCTTTGAGATCAGCAATTACATTCAATAGAACAAATAAGGGCATAAAGCTGAGAAGCCACTCCCAATGTGTATCTGCCCTTTAGTATTAACCTTGTAGGATCACCCCCAGATTCAGTCCCAGGTCCAAGTCTGTGATGAGAGATCAGACTACCAGTGCATTCTGTACTTCCAAGCTAAATCATGCCAGCTTGGAAGTATGCAACATGCTGACATGTGCACTACAGCTGTTTTCTGTGGAACTGTGCGATTTGGCTCTATAATTTGGCTCTATAATATTTTGGCTCAGTGGGGGGGCACGGCATGGTAGCATAGCAGTTAGCGCGAGGCTATTACAGCGCCAGCGATCAGGGTTCGATTCCCGTCACTGTCTGTAAGGAGTTTGAACATTCTCCCGTGTCTGCGTGGGTTTCCTCCGGGTGCTTCGATTCCTTCCCACATTCCAAAGACGTATGGGTAGGTTAATATGGGTTTAAAATGGGTGGTGCAGACTCGTTGGGCCAGAAGGGCCTGTTACCATGCTGTAAATAAAATTTTAACAAAAATAAAAATTAAAAAAAAATTCTCAGCAGAAATATATACACCTTCTGAATCATAAACCTAAATTTTCATTTCATAGGTGACACATAAACCTGGACTCATCTCCCTAAACATTGATTTCACATGAAATTTCAGGTAATCATCAATAGTTGGAAGGAAAATGGTCAAACAGGTCAGTGTATGATATGAATTATACAAGTGATAATGGTATTACCATGATGGTATATGTATGGTCTCATTAAACAAAGAACCTTCCATTTATAGTGTCATTTGGAGAAGCTATTAACCACGCCTCTCAGGTAGATACACATGATCCCAAGGTACTATTTTGTAGAGAGCTGGGTGAAATCACTGGTTTCCTTGTCAGATTTTATCCTCTTGTCTTCATTTTGGTGATCTGGTCACTTTCATTTTGCTCTGTGTGAGTGCTTGCTCCAGGCAAATTGGTTGCTGAATTTCCTACATAACAGGGGTTACTCCACTTTGAAAGCAGTTCATTAGCTGTAAGGTGCTTGGGATGCCTTGAAATGTGTTCCATAATGCAAGTCTTTCATTTCATTTGAGGTACACAATTTCCAATTGTGTCCTAGGATGCTTCACAGCCAGAGAAATCATTCTGAAATGTGATTGCCATTGATTGATTTGGCACAGCAAAATTCCACAAAAAAATCCCATGGAAAGAAGTGTCCAGAAAATTGCTTATTCTTATATTAGGAAGGTGATAAATGCTGGCCTGAATGATGGAGAGAATTTCTTTGTCCCTCTTTGATGGTACAATGGGTTTGTTTGCTTGGATCTCAGAGTTTAGATGAGGCTTCAGGTTTTATTGATCTTCAAGAAGACTGTGCCCCTAACCTCTTGGTATCATTGAAGCGTCAGCCCACTTTATGTATGCAAATGTCTGCATTGGAGCTTCTGTGCATATACTGCATAATATTTATCAATGGTAGCTACATCGTAGCAGCTGGAATTATAAGCCTAAGCTTTAATTTAATAGGGCACACATAAAATAGCGCAGGGAATGGCCACAGTTAAACCCTTCTTCCAAGTGGCCAGGCTAATATTCTTATGCCAGCCCTGAGATTCTAACACTGAGTTAAAACTCCAGTCTAGTTATTTATTTTTAATGTGAACAGGTTGATAGAATAAAATGCCACTGTGGCTTACTGTTGCCTACACTTTGTAATGTCTGGGCAAGTTGAAAAACAAATCCAAATCAATTTTGAGTTTTTGATGATGAACTCTGTAATACACAATATTTAATGTATGAAGTAAGTAGTTACATCTGTTAATGTGGACATTTGGCTAGACTAAGAAAACAATAATGAGGATTTTTTTTTAAAGCCGGCTTGAGTTGTTTCTCTGTTGTTATGTTAATTTTCCATGGAATGTTGGCTTGCAAAGTACATTTATTTATGAGTCAAAACTCTATGGAAACTTCTGTGAGATGGCTGTAGAATGCAAACCAGTTGTACAATCTTAGTCAGACCAAAGAGTGATGCTAGCCAGCTCATGTTCAGATTGTTTAAAAATACGATCCGATGCTCTAATTTCTCACTGAATAATACTGTAACTACATAGCAATGTGGGGACAGGGGTTGGGCATTCAGTTCTTCAAACCTCTTATACTCAGTCTGATCTGCACCTCCTCTCTTTTACACAACATTGTTCCACATAGTTTAAGACTCTAACCAAGTAAAACTTATTGTACTCTGCCTTAAATTAAACCAATGTCTGGGGCTTTTTGGAAAAGCTGCTTCCAGATTTCCACTTTGCTTTGGGTGAACATGACCAAAGGAAATGTTTTGTCTGTATGTAGTCAATCAAATCCTTTCATCATTTGGAACATTGCACTTGGAGCAGTACTCAAGCCACATTTAGGCATGCCGCCATCAGTTAACACCAAGCCATGATAATATTCAGCTTGAGAACCCAGCATATTTAAGCAAGCAGAATAAATAAGCTGACATTTATATGGTGCCTTTCACTACCAGTAGAGTCCAAAAGTGCTAACAAACAAGTACTTTTGCAATGTCGTCACCACTGTAAATTTTTTATTCATTCTTTTCAGATGTGGGCATTGTTGGCAAGGCCAGATTATGCTGCCTGTCCCTAATTACCACTGAATCATTGAATTCCTGCTGGTAACAATTCTCTCACAGTGCTGTTGAACAGGGAGTATTTGGATTTTGAACCAGCAATGATGAAGGAATAGTAATCATTTTGCAGGTCAGGATGGTGCTTGCCTTAAAGCCTAGTTACCTGTCCCAAGTGCAATGAGACCCAACTATATGAACCTGGTTTGGGTCAATTTGGTATTAAAATACTTAAGTTCTTAGATTTGGGTTGCATTGTGCTGGGCCAGGCTGGGTTCTTTATGAATATATTTTTAAAATTGCTGCTTTCTTCAACATAACAAAAGAGAATATATGTTGGTGTATTGAAGTCTGTGGAGAGTGACAATGCCTTTAAGAAGGGTTTGGCAGTGAAGCAATAGTGTGGCTTGACCATGAGCTGAGGACAAGAAGTGGAGCTCAATCCTGAGTCTTTCGCAGCTGGAACTGACGGCTGGACGACAGCTGATCACAGGGTGGCAGATAGGTGTTGCTTGGAGGCACTAGCTTTGAGAGTTTGCTCGAGGTGAAGGAAATCTAGGCCCAGACCCTGACTTCAGAGTACAAGGATTGGGTGACGGTTTACTGATCACCATGACAACCCTTCTCCAGGGTAACTCCTCCACAAATCTTGGACAATGAGCACCTCATGAACATGTGCATGTAACGTCAACATCCCTCCACCTCCCTGCTTTGTCCATTACACCAATCGCATCCCCACCCCCCCCCCCCCCCCAATACCTGGTAGAGCCACCTCCTTGATCTTTGGTCAACAGGATCCGACTACAAGTTCGGGTTGGGGGGGTCAATAAAAGTAACCCTTCAGGCTGGGGTTGGGTTGTGAATGGCTGTGTTCACGTTGGGTTTTAATTTTACGCCCAATTAGGCCTCTGGTATAAATTGGTGGGGACACTGCAGGCAATAGCCCCTGCTGCCCTTATCGTTCTTGGCTGTATTATTTGACAACCTTCCTCACTATCCACAACTCCACCTATTTTCATGTTGTCTGCGAACTTACTAATCAGACCACCTACACTTTAATCCACATCATTGATATATACCACAAACAATAGAGGCCCCATCACTGATCCTTGTGGAACACCACTGGTCACAGACCTCCAGTCAGAGAAATGCCCCTTCGCCACTACCCTCTTGTCTTCCACGACCAAGCCAATTTTGTACCCAACTTTACCAACTCGTCATGAATTCATGAACGAATGCTTAGGGTGGTGGATTGGGTTCCAATCAAACAAGGCTCTTTGTTTTCAATAGCGTCAAGTTTTTGAGTGTCACAGGAAGCTGTAGTTATCCAGTGAAGTGGGGAGCATGCCATTATGCTGCTCAGTAACACAGAAATCACAGCTAACAATTTGAGTCCACAAGGTCCCACAACCAGCAATAAGACTAATGACTGAACAATTGATTTTATTGTTGTTGGCTATGGGATAGATTTTAGCAAGGTAACCCAGAGGACAGCCCTATACAATTGTGTGCACCATTGAGGTGATTAATATCCAAAATGAAGAAGGGTACATTGTGTCAGCACCACACCCGATCAGTGCTGCCTTGGAGCATCAGCACAGTTACAAGTCCAAGTGTTGCAGTTTTCTTTGAGACACATTCTTTGACAAAGGCATGGGTGTGACTGCTCTTGCAAAAATCGCCACAATGAGCAACTCCTTATAAAAATAACATCCTCTAAAATTTTGCTTTGCCAAGCCATATGTGGTCTATTTGTTGTCGATTTTGTTGGTGGGTTGTTTGGCATAAAGAAAAAAATGTACTTCTGTTTGCAAATTAAAATAATAACAACAGTCCCTGCTGAAATCCTTCTTCCAAAGGCAAGTTTTTCATATCTTACCCAAGAGGCTTATTTGAATTTGACCCAGGACACAAATGAGAGAACTTGGAAAAAGAGCTCTTAGAACTTAAAGTTCAGACTGCTGGTAGGATTATTGCTTCCCTGGTTACTGGTTGCATGTGTGACAAGAAAACTGATGTATTTCCCCGTTCCCCCCCCTCCCCACCCCTCCTCTTTAAAACAGGGTGAGCACTGTGCAGCCATTCTTCACTGCTGGAACCTCTGAATTGACCCTTTAGCTAAGTGCAGCGAGGTATCAACATTATTGCATATTGTTGAGGACTGTCCTCTCAGTGAAGCTCAGGGAGGCCTGATAACACTGAGTTCGACAAATGAGGAGGCTGTGGATTAGCTCAACAGATGTGCATGAGCTAAATAATAAATGACGCACAATAGATTGGAGAAGACCAATGAGCCAGCTCCAATACTTAAATAAAACTGCAGAAGGGTTCCACTGTTGAATCCTTTGATAATAAATTGACATTTGATTTACTTATTATCAATTGGTTGTGATAATCCCTATCCAGAGTCTTTAATGCTTGAACTTTAAATTTGCAATATTAAAAAAATTGAGGAATAAGATCATTTTGTCTGGTTTTGAATCTAGCATGTGCATTAGTGCTTTTACTTTCAACTCCAGTTATCCCCAGATCAGTGCCTCTTCCTAGGCTACAGTTCAGTAGCTGTTGGTGAAGTAGGAAGCTTGTCCAAGCAGTGATTTCTACCAGCCTGTGCAAATTTCCCAGGGCATGAAGAAATTGGTCATAAATCAGTACAGGCACCTACAAGCATCCTGGGAAATTTGAACAAGCCCGTACCAATCAACAGCTTGTACAGATTTCCTGTCACACCATCAACACTGACCAATGGCTATTCTTTACATGTGAGCAGAAGTACTTACACAGGCTTGCTGTTCAAATATAGGTACAGACTGTTCACTCATGAGGGGATCATGGCTGAACGTAAAATGTCGGCACAACATTGTGGACTGAGGGGCCTGTACTGTGCTGTAAATGTTCTTTGTTCTAAATTGGACGGAAGAAGGCATAGTAATATATGTTTTGACAAGCCCCTTGAAACCTTCTCGTGGACTCCAAGGAAGCGCTGTCCCCAGGTTCAGGACCCTTGTATCAGTTGTGCTAACATCATCATGGACATGGGGCTCTGACTTTTCTCAAGACATTCCTAATCTTCCCATGAAACTTCAATAGAATGCCAGCTGCAACCTTGGAATAATGGGAGCCAGGTCATCTTTAACCATTTATGTCACTTTTTTGGAGGTCCTGTTGATCTACTGTAGAAGCTGATGGAAATTCCAGGAGGAGGAGTCAGCAGCAAGCATAGCTGGCAATGTCTGGAGACATGTGGATAGAACAGTGGGCTGCGGGTGGCTATCAGTTTTCTCTTTCTCTAGTTGTCATTCCAGAACATAGCAATATTTTCTCAACACCGCCTGATAAAACTGAACACAACCTACAATTGGAATTCCAGTTTTATTGCCCAGCTGTTCTAAAATAACAGTAAAGTGACTCCACAATGAGATCAATATCTTGCTGAGATTCTACACAGACACCAGGACTTAGCGGCACAAGTAGATTTTTTGTGACCTTGGTAAAGATGCTGAAAAGATCATTTCCTGAGCATTACTCTTTCATGGTTCCAGATATCCCCCTCACTAGGTGACCTTTTGCTGGATTTTCATGACACTGCCTGCCTAACACAGCCTTTTTGTTCAAGTCTAATGTTTTCACAGCTTGTTGTAGACAACCAGGATGTAGCCAGCTGAAGCACTGATCTGAATTACTTTCCGCCCTTAATTTGCAACTGACTGAATTATTTTATTAAATAAAAAACACCCAGAAACTTGGATAAACTCCATCCAACTGGCAAAAATTAAATGCTATATTTCTTTGGACTTATTACTCTGCATGTACATTTCCTGGATAAGTAGAATTATATCAATACCTCTAGTTTTAAATAGTAGTGTTAAAACATTTATCACTTTAATACTGAGAACTTTGTTCCTGTTGTTCTACTTCACATTAAATAATCGGTTAGTGTGACACTTTACAGTGCCAGCGACCTGGGTTCAATTCTGGCCACTGTCCGTAAGGAGTTTGTACGTGCTCTCCGTGACTGTGTGGGTTTCCTCCGGGTACTCCAGTTTCCTCCCACATTCCAAAGACATATGGGTTAGGAAGTTGTGAGCATGTATGTTGGTGCTGGAAATGTGGCGATACTTGCGGGCTGCCCCCAGAACACTCTACTCAAAGGATGTATTTTTGTGTGTTTCGATGTACATGTGACTAATAAAGATATCTTATCTTAAACTTCTGTCCTATCTGTCATCCAGGCCTTGCCTGTTGAATGTCCTCTACTCCAACCGGTTAAAATTTTGCATGTTGCTTCTTTCTAATTACTTAGTTTCTGCTTTTGTAATGCACCAATTATATTGTCAAAAATGTTTCAAATTTAAATGTCCCCTCCAATCAATTTCTGCAAAATGATTTTACATTCCGTCACAGAACACTCTAGAGTCACCATGTTGGTACTCAGAATGTCTGTGCACACAGAGGCTCAACATTTCGTTCTGACCCTCCTTCACTTTGCGAATTGCAGACTGTGGCTACATTATGCTGCACTATTTCACCAATTCTTCCTGCAGTAGCTTGGGGATTAGAAATTCTACTTTTCTTTCCGAACACTAAATGGGTGTTGAATTGTCAGCCACCTACTCAAATATATTCCTGGCATTTGGCTGGGTTTCCTCCGGGTGCTCCCGTTTCCTCCACATTTCCAAAGATGTGCAGGTTAGGAGTTGTGGGCATGCTATGTTGGCGCCAGAAGAGTGGCAACACTCGTGGGCTGCCCCCAGCACATTCTCAGTAACACAAAAAGATGTATTTCACTGTGTGTTTTGATGTACATGTGACTAATAAATAAATATGTTATCTTATCTTATAATGTTCATTTTGACTAACTTAGGGTGGATAGAACAGATATCCACCGTCTTCACACCCATTTCACATAACTGACGAAACAGAAAGATCTACCTTCTGGTGTCAATATTGTATAAGGCACAGAAAAGTTCAGGATCATATCTTTAACACTGAACTTAGCTGCAACTCTGTATTCTCTGCCTGAAAGACAAAAAAAACATAATTTCTCTGAAAAGGAAGTAAGGGTAACCAGGAAAAGAATAGGGCCACTCAAGGACAAAGGACGGAATCTGTGCCTGGAATCAGAGAAAGTGGGTGAGATCCTAAATCAGTACTTCACATTGGTTTTCACCAAGGAGAAGGACAATGCATGATGGTGAAATCAGGGACTTGTTTATTGATATCCCAGGGCATGTCAATATTAGGAGGAGGAGGTAATGGGTCTCTTGAAAAACATTAACATGGATATCCCCAAGGCCAGATGGAACCTATCCTAGGATAATGAAGGAGGCAAGGGAGGAGATTGGCGGGATTTTGACAAAGATTTTTTAACTCCTGTCACATGCAGGGTCCCAGGAGACTGGAAAATAGCCAGTGTTGCTCCTTTGTTTCACAAAGGAAAAGGGGAAAACTTACTTCAGTCATAGGGAAATTACTGGAGAAGATTCTTAGGGATTGGATTTACTTGCATTTGGAAAAGCATAGACTTATTAGGGAAAGTCAGCATGGCTTTATGCAGGAAAGGTCTTGTCTCACAAATTTGACTGAGTTCTTTGAAGAGATGACAAAGATTATAGATGCGGGTAGGGCAGTGGATGTTGTCTACATGGGCTTTAGTAAAGTGCTCGACAAGGTCTCTCATGGTAGGCTGGTCCAGAAGATTAAGTCACATGGGATCCACGATGAGTTGGTAAGTTGGATAAAAAAATTGGCTTGGTCAGAGAAGACAGAGTGTAGTGGTGGAGGGGTATTTCTCTGACTGGAGATCTGTGACCAGTGGTGTTCCGCATGGATCAATACTGGGACCTCTGTTGTTTGTGATTTATATATATAAAACACCTGTGTGGAAAAAGTAGGTGGTCTGATTAGTAAATTTGTAGATGACATGAAAATTGGTGGAGTTATGGATAGAGAGGAAGGTTGTCAAAGGATTCAACAGGATATAGATCAGATGAAAATTTGTGCAGAGAAATGGCAGTTGGAGTTTAATCTGAACGAGCAGGAGGTGTTGCATTTTGGGAGGTAAGATGCTAGAGGAAAGTATAAAGTAAATAGCAGGACCCTTAGGAACGTGCAGAGGGATCTTGGGGTGCATGTCCATAACTCTCTGAAAATGGCAACACATGTAGATAGGGTGGTAAAGAAGGCATACGGCATGCTTGCCTTCATTGGTCAGAGCATTGAGTATAAAAGTTGGGAAGCTATGTTGCAGCTGTATAAAACTTTAGTTAAGCCACATTTGGAGTATTGTTCTGATAACCATATTACGAAAAGGATCTGGATGCTTTAAACAGGGTGCAGAAGTTCACCAGGATATTGCCTGGGTTATAGTATATTGGCTATATGGAGAAATTAGGCAAACTTGGATTGTTTTCGCCAGAACATCTGAAGCTGAGGGGCAACCTAATAGAAGCATATAAAAGTATGAGAGGCTTAGATAGGATGGATAGTCTATTTTCCAGGGTGTAATTGTCAAATACTAGAGGATATTTCTTTAAGATGAGAGGGGGAAAGTTTAAAGGAGATGTGTGAGACAAGTTTTTTACATAGTGAGTGGTAGGAAGGCTGAAGGAGAGGTGGTAGAAGCAAATACAATCACAATGTTTAAGAGTCATTCAGGCAGACACATGAACAGACAGGGAATAGAGGGATACAGACCATGGAATTAGTTAGATCGGCATCATGGTCAGCGCAGACATGATGGGCCGAAGGGCCTTTTCCTGTGCTGTACTGCTCTATGTTCTATGTTTGTGAAAGTAGTTTACAGGGCAGGGAGGAAGAGTATGAGACAAACAGAATGGGCCATATGGCTTCAACTTGAGGTAAAATTCGGTGGTAAAATAATGAGAACTCTGAACAACTATTGTACACACAAGGTGCTTATTTCTTCATAGAACCACGATTCCTTTTATACAATTTTTTTTGAAAACGTCCAACCCATCTGAACAAAGATATAACCATGCTTATTTCAGGTGGATGCTGAGAATAGGGAGACTCTAAAAGGGTATATTTGAGGAGAGGCAATAAGTGGTGAGAAGACACACTAAGACTTTTTTACCTTATATTGACTTAGTCGCTCTGAAGCACTGAGAGATGAAAAGGAAACAGCAGACTGGTAAGAGAAGGGAAAAGAGAGCTAACATAAGAATGACAGAGCACAGCAGAGAACCTGGAGAAAGGGAGGTGACAGGTCAAATAGAGAAACTGGAGAGAGGGAGCATGGATGGAAGATATTCAAAGAAAGAGTAAGAGATGATATTGAAAGAGAAAACTGTAAAGTGTGGAAGGTATTTCAGATGGACAGGCAAATACCCAGAAGAAAGAAAGAAAACAAAATGATACAGTTTGAAATAATGGGAGATGGAAAGAGGGTGGGAACTACAGACATGATGTTGGCCTGGTTTCCTTGTTCCCATATATAAGATAAGATCTTTATTAGTCACATGTACATCCAAATACACAGTGAAATGCATCTTTTGCATAGAGTGTTCTGGGGACAGTCCGCAAATGTCACCGCACTTCTAGCACCAACATAGCATGTCCACAACTTCCTAACCCGTACGTCTTTGGGATGTGGAAGGAAACTGGAGCACCCGGAGGAAACCCATATATATGGACATCTGACTAGATATCTGACTTGAAGCCAGAGATAACCAGTTAAAGAAATAAAAGAGAAAGTGTTTGTGGGCATTGAGAGAGAAATGGAATGATAGTGGTATGGAGGAAACAGAGAAATGAAAGAAACTCAGGCTATGACAACCCAACCTAACTGGGAGATGAAAGGTTACAGAAAGTTACATGTTCAATGAGCAGCACAATGATGGAGACAAACATCCTGAAGCAGAGAGTGCTGAGAAAAGCAATTGAAGGGAACTAACCCTTTGGAGGAGCTACACAAGCAGAGTTATCCAGTTGCACACTAAGCACTAATGGTTTAGAATGGAGTAGGTTTTTAAGTTCAGTGGGTCAGTAAGTAAAGCAGCATCTCCCTTCACTTACAGTGATCAATGTTGTGGGAGATCCAACACATAAGAGTTCAATGTACTTCATTAGAGATGTGCTGTAACAGATTTCATCTGCTGTGAATCATTCAACTGCTGCAAGGCAAATTAAACTTTAAATATTAGAAGCAGAATTATAATGAAAAAGTAAGAGTATCAATTTATTTTTTTCTGTAGAGACTATTACTAATTTGTGTACTGTTAAGAAGTCACAAAGTAAAATTAACTCCACAGTAACTGAATATTTAAGACCTTGAAATTATGCTGTGTGAATATTAGTTTACAAATATTTAACACATTCATAAAAATCACTTTGTTCATTATTTAAACAGGGGTTGGCCAATTTGAAACTAGTTTAAGCAGCTAAGAAATTTAATCCAAATACTTTGTGCTTGCATGTTGAAATTTGCACCACATAACTGGAAGGCCAGAATCTTGCCAAATTAGTGTATTGTCGGAGTACTCTAAACAATAAACTACCAGTTAGCAAGAGTACATAAAGGGAGAGGATTTTGCCATTTTCCAGCCAGATATTTTGTTGTGAAATGTACACTGATTACAGCATAAATAACAGATCCAACTCCATTTCTAAAATCCAATGAACTTGAGGAACATCAAGAGAGGTAGCGGTCGCACTGACATTGTGAGCAGAAATATAAAAGGAAATGTGAAACCTGAGTGTAAAATGAACAATGTGTAAAGAATGAGCAATACAAACAGCACAATTAGAATGAAACATTGACAGTAATCCCTTCCATTTAGATCCAAGCTCCAAACAAAAATCTATTTCAAGAGTTAAATGACTGACCTGCAACTGACAAAATTGATTCTGAGTTGCAAATTGCTCAGATATTCGTTCTTGGAAAAGGACTTTAAAACATATTATTATTATGATTATTGACATATAGAACCAGAAGCTGTCATTGTGCCCAATATTACTTTCAATATTATCAATCACCCCACCGTGACATCGCAGACATGTTCAAATTAAATACTTTGCTTTCTTAAATGCTATGTCAAATGTACTGTTAAATCTAATTTGGCTATTTTTTCTGCTAAATTGAAATCTCACGGTTAACATCAAAATTGTATTTTCCTTTATGTCAGTACATTTTACCACCTTATTCTGCTCCAACAACCGTCATATCTTCCACCCACTATGTCTGTGCCAACAGCAATTCTTGTCCTAAATTCCTCTACTTCCCTGCAGTCTATCAAAACCCAACTAATAGTATTGTTCTTCAGCTGAGCTCTTGATAATGGTTCGGTATCAGTTTTCCCTCCCACCATCCTCCTCCCCCTCCTCCAGCTACCCAGCTTTTTCTTTCTGTTTGCCATCTTTCCCTCAATCCTGTACTCTAATGCATTTTTCTTTTGATCTGAAGAGTGTTACAGAAATGCAAATTATTCTTGATGCCATGCTTCTCGCTCTAATTAATAGCTGCTTTGATGAGAATTTCTTTCAACTTCTGACAATTTTTATTGTAAAGCTTCACATTTCTAACATGGATTCTGCTTCTGTGTGATCTAGTGTGAAGCTAACAGACTAAGGTAGGCATTTTGAGCCTGTTTTTAGTGGCACTAGAGAAGCTAAAGTATGATTATTAAAATGCCCATATCTAGATTCCATCACGTGCTTTCCTCTGATCATATTAGTAGCCATTCGTCTTCAGCTACCGAGACTTCCAGCTACGGCATTTCCCTCCTTGAAATGTTCTACCTGTCAGCTTCTCTATTCATCTTTAAAATTTTCTTTGACCAAGCTTTTGCCCATCAATCCTGATAGCTCTGTATGTGGCTTGGTTGTAAAATCTTGTTTAATAATCACTACTGCATGGAACTGGAAAATATATTGGTATGTTTTAGGTGCTATGTTATTTCATCTTCATACTATTTTTGCTTAAATATTTATTAAAAGTCCTGTAAAGCCGATCAAATCAGAATTGAGTTATTGAATTGGAATTAACAAAGCTGACAGGAAATTATGTATCACTTCGACTGACAGTGTAATCAATGTGGTGTGAAAACTTGAACAGCAAGTTACTTAGTAGGCAATGTACACTCACTGAGCAAACAGTGGCCAACTAAATTAAAAATCCAACTGAATGTTAGTTCAATATATCCAAGATGTGAAAGTGTGGAATGACAGAAGACCATTCCGCCCATTTAATATGGGCAGGTTGCTCATAACTTTCTCTAGTAGATTCTAGTTTATTTACCTAATCTCCTGAGGGATTATTATCGAAGAATGTTCTCTGTAGGATCAGATGGAAATTCTGTCTGCAACCATCTTCAGTGGATACAGTTTGACCTGGGAAGACATCATAAAGAGAATAACATGCAACACAAAATTGTGAGATATACTGTTTGTGTGTTCAGATCAAGCATAATTTGAGATAAAAGGTGCTTCTGACATTATTGGCAATGTCCTAGCTGCACTGTTTGAAGTACAATCATATAATCTCTCCACTGCACAACTATAATATGTCTGGCAGGCAGTATTCCAGGCACACTATCAACAAGTTCTCAATTACAGACCATATTTAGTGTTTACTCTGATTTCCTAGTCACTGAGTTTCCAGTTAGTAATTGGCAGCATCAAACATGGTGGGTGGAAGTAGTCTACTGGAATGGAGAAGGAGGAAGCAGAAGAAACTGAGAGCAGCAGTAGTTCAGGGGCTGAAGAAAATGGAAATAGTATTTGTGTGGAGAGAGGGAGAGAATGGCTTTAGAAGTGGAGAATCTGTGAGCAAATCTGAGGGTGAGGGGTGAGGATTCAGAAGAGAGAAAGGGAGAACAAGAGATAGGAAATGAGAGAAACCAGAAGACATGAACAGTGGATTAGAGGGAAAAGACATGAAAAACTGGTGTGGGAGGAAAAATAAATAAATACAACATTTTTATAGGGAGAAGAAATCCTTGTTTCTGCATTGTTTAGAGTACCCTGACATTGCACTAATTTGGCAAGATTCTGGCCTTCCATTCATGTGGTGCAAATTTCAACATGCAAGCACAAGGTATTTGGATTAACTTTCTTAGTGACTTAAACCAGTTTCAAATTGGCGAACCCCTGTTTAAATAATGAACAAAGTGATTTTTATGAATGTGTTAAATATTTGTAAACTAATTTGTAAACACAGCATAATTTCAAGGTCTTAAATATTCAGTTACTGTGGAGTTAATTTTACTTTGTAACTTCTTAACAGTACACAAATTAGTAATAACCTCTACAGAAAAAATAAATCGATACTCTTACTTTTTCATTATAATTCTGTTTCTAATATTTAAAGTTTAATTTGTCTTTCAGCTGTTGAATGATGCACAGCATTGTTTCTGGAGAGAGAGTGGACCTTACGAGAATCTAGCTTTCCCTGTCATTTTATGTCCCTATATGAAAGTTGGCTGAGCAAACTGTGGTTTCAGGTACTATGTCAGAGGCATAAGTACAAAATCCAGCCAGATAATGTGGAACTGAGTTAGTCCTGTGATACCAGGAATGTTATTTTTTTGGATGAGACATTCACCAATGGCTCAGACTGCCCTATCAGGTGAACGTAAAGAACATTGGAAATGTGGGCCATTCAGCCCTTTGTCCCTGCTAAACTATCTACTAAGACCATGGATAAACTCTGATTTCAGCTTCACTTTCCTGCACTAACTCCATAATCCCTTGATTCCCTTAAAATCTAAAAATCTATTGATTTCTGTCTTGAATATCCCTGGAGACTGTACGTCCACAGCCCATTTGACTAGAATTCTCAAGATTTACCACCTTCTGGGTGAAGAAATTTCTTCTCATCTCTGTCCTGAAAAGCCGACCCCTATTTTGAGATTGTGATGTCCTGGTTTTAGATACCCAGTCATAATCCCTTCATCTACCCTGTCAAGCTGCACAAGAATTTGATATTTTTCCAAAAGATCACCGCCCATTCTAATAAAAGTAAGAGAACATCGACTAAGTTTGTTTAATCTCTTCTCATTCCTGCCATTCCAGTAACCAATTTCATCAACCTTCACTTCATTTCCCCTTTTGCAAGTTGATCCTTCCTTAGTTATGGAAACCAGACCTGAACACAATATTCCACATTAAATAATCCCATGGTATGATTTTTACTGAAGTACTCTTGGAATGCTGACCAATATTTAACTCCCAACTGCCAGCATAAATTAAACACATTATCTATCACAGTGTTGTTTGGGGGAGTTAGCTGTGTGCAAATGGACTGCTCTTCTTCTTAAGATAGTGGCTATACCTCAAGACATCTGAAAGCTGTTGCCAACTAATGAGATCCTAAAATGCAAATGCAAGTTCATGGATTCATTCATTCACAGGATGTCAGTTTCTGAGCTAGGGTCTAAGTGAAAGGTCAAGTTTTAGGTCCTGTTGTACAGTGCTGCCCTTTTCAACATCATCTTCTGTTTTCTGAGAGCTGATTGGAGCCCCTGAAGTTGAAGTGTTGAAATGGTGGTGGTTAGGTTGGGGCATGGGGCGGTGAAGGCAAAAAGGTGTTAACACTTGGTGATGGGGTGAGCAAAGGCAGGTGGTTGGTGTCTGGAAGCAGCTGCAACATGTTGTGCATCAAGTGTAAGGATGGCAATTAAGGTAGAAGATAGGGAAGACAATGGATTTAAACCCCTCAATGGTTCTCTCCCACCCTTGCCAAGTGCAATACACCAGGAATGTCATTGACCCACAAGTTTTCATTGGTGTGATCTGGGCATTGGTGGCAGGGCCAGCAGTTATTCAGCACTGCTAATTGCCTTGAGAAGGTGATAGCGAGCTGTCTTCTTGAAATGCTGTTGTTCTTCTGCTGTTGCTGGTGGGAGGAGGGAGAAATGCCCCAACGATAGACCCAGTGAATAAAGGAGGAACAGTGAGACATTTTCAAGTCAGAATGATGTGCGACTTCGAGGGGAACATGCAGGTGGTGGCGTTCCAACCTATCAGCTGCCCTTTTCCTTGTTAGTGATGCAGGACAGAGGTTTGGGTGGTATAATGGGAGCAGCCTAGCTGAGGAATTGCAGTGAATTTTGTGGATGGTATTCTCAGCAGCCATAGTGTGCTGGTGGTCGACGAGATAAATGTTTAGGTTGGTTGATTGGGTGCCAATCAAGTGGGCTGCTTTACCCTTGATGTTCCCATCAGTCTTGCCCTGCAAGGTGGAAGGAGGTTTGAGCATCTATTTGTCAGGATAGAAAATTGTGAAAAATGATAGTGGTGGTGGGGTGTTGAAAGAAGGGATACAAGGAGGATAACTGCTGCAGAGGAGTGCAGCATGAGCTGAAATTTGTAGGCAATCACAGCAGTGTGAAAGGAGTTGAGATGGGTGCTGCAAAAGCAGCGAGTAGGACACAATTAGGGACGCATATGAGATTGCTTACCTTGGCTGTCCTGGTGAGGTCATTTAATCTGAGAGGACTGTAACCATGTCATCTTCAGTACTCATTTGCACTGCCTTCTGCTCCCGGCTTTGCCCACTCCTACCAAGCATCTTCCTGATGAGTAGCAACACTATCGTCCTGTTACAACATTCCCCGGGCCCTTTCCTCCTTCCTCTGCCTTGTACACACGTCGCCTGCGGCAAGCAAGCGCCACATCTGTAGCAGGAGAAGCTCTGCCCGTCGGCTGAGCTCCGGCTCCAAGTCTGAAGTTTCGGGGAAACCACAGCTCGCCTGGTGCAGAAGCCGAGCCGTGCTCTGACGGTCCACGAAGAAGCAACCCACACCTTTAAACCCCAAACTTTGTTGTTTTTCTTTACCTTTTATACATCAAAACGCGTCCTCCACCATCAGAGAGCCGCGGGCGTCGTGTGCAACCTCAGTTCTGGAGGATGTGCCTTCGCAGCTCTGAGACGGGAGGCTTCGAGCAGCGAGAGGTGATGTGCGGGAGACTGCGTCCCACAGTCGAAACTGCAGCCACGGCGTGACCTTGGTGCCAGTGACACCGGTGACAGGTTATTTCAAGGACCACCCAGCAACCAAACACTTTTTTTTCCCCCTGGCGTCAGGGAAGTGCTCGGGATTTGAGCCGTCTAGTAGGGGAGGGGAAAAGGGGGGGGGGGGGGGAATTAAAGCTCGAGTTTTAACCCTTTCAGTTCCTGCGGCTTTCTAAGGGAACATGTTCACACACTTGGATCGCCTGCTCTCGCTGAGTAACCCCAGCGCAAGAGGGGGGCCTCCAACGCCGCACGGCTCTACTCTCCACTGCGTTCCGCTCCTAAAATGGGCGCTTCTGCTCAACAACAGTGCTGAGCGTCCAACACCGTTAGTAAAAGGTAAAGCACCAAATACTGGACCTGCCCACTAGGCAAAAGTTGTTTATTTATTGAAAAGGAAACACTGCATATTTAAAGAGGGCAGTGGGAAGTCATTTTCACAATCAAGTGCCTTCAGCACTGGCACACAATTCACCAACAGCTTCAATTGGGTGCGGGGGGGGGGGGGGGAGAAGAAGACAAAATTCCTGCCCCCTCAATTTGCGTGTCCTCCCACAGACGCATCCTGCCTGTTATATTGAGCTGTTTTAAAGCACTTTATTTCTATGTGTAGCACTGTGTGTGTGTGTGTGTGTGTGTTTAGTTGGTTGGTGAGAAGCTGCAGTTCGTAACGCCTCCCATTCGCGCCAGTTGAGTGCACGGTGAGCGGCGGCGTGTTGTACACCAGTGCCACCTCGCTATAAACCGTTGCATCTGCTGCCGCGGCGCCCCAGCGCCACTACCTCTCCGCCCGAATCACTTGTCAGCGCTGCGCACACGTTAACCCTAGCGCTACCTTGCTGCCTTGGAAATTTCTTTATTTCGTTTTAAATTCCCGTTCAACGCAGACATCCCACCCTTCTGGTTTGGGCGCTGTTGTACTGGAGGACAGGCAAGAGAGCAAAATGTTTTCCCCAGATACAGCACTAACTTGAGGCGAGGATTCGAAGGATTCGTGCTCTTTCGCGGCAGGGATTTGGAGAGCGACTGAGATCTTCATCCGACAAGAGCAACTCGCGAGTTTATAACTTCGGGTGATGCAAGATTTTGAACATTGTTCGCAGGAGGGCTTCCTTAAAACTTGCCGCAAATTCTGTAATGAGATGCATACAAATTCTCCGCAGTTTTGACGGCTGATTCGCCTTTGCAGGGATTTTAAAACATTCCGGCGTGGAAGGTAGAACGATTGGAATCTTTCTCGGTTAACTGCACTCGCTGCTCTCCAGGGAAGAATTATTATGGGAAATGCACGGGATCGGGAGTTAAGTTCCCCCGTGCCATCAAAATGGCCAGAATTTTTTGGAGGAAACTGTTCGCTATTTTCCTCTTGTGCGCGTCCATCTTTCGGGCGCATGCAGTTAGTGTAGCCCAGACACGTCCCTCGCAAAAAAAAACGCAGCTAAATGCTTCGTTTGATCGCAATTAAATTGTCTCTGCAAAGGTTTGGGTAGATTGTTCACTCGGGTGCGGTGGAGTCGGTGTAAAGCCTCTCTCTCTCTCTATCTCTCTGTTGAATAACGATCAGCGATTGATGAAAGAAGAATCAATTGTCCAATTCATTAGCAACTTTCTTTTGGTGTTACCGTTTAATAGTTTGGATTGTTACTAGTTCAGGGAGTGTCAGACAGTCACTGACTGCCGATGAAGCTTTGCGCAAGTGTTGTTTAAAAAAACCGAACGGCTAAACGCAGATTTTAAATAGTCCCAACAGCTATTTCACTGCAAGGGATCATATGTTTCTGTCCGGGCTCAAGGTCAGTAAAAAATGAAGAGTTGGGGGGTGGGGGAGTAGGTAGCTGATAAAACACCAACCAGAGTGTATCATTTATCTAACAATTCCACAATTTGTCAAAGGGGGTTCTGAGCAAATTGAAGAGTCGGGCATTCGCTCCAGCGAGGGAAAGCGTTGCCGCTAGAGCGAAGGCTTCCTCACATGAGGGAGAGACAGAGAGGGTGGGGGGGGGGGGGGGGGGGGGGGGGGGGGGGGGGGGGGGGGGGGGGGGGGGGGGGGGAGGGGGGGGGGGTGGGGGGGGGGGGGGGGGGGGGGTGGGTGGGAGGGTCTGTGTGTGAGAGAGGGAGATCGCTGTCAGCTGAATTCATTACTGTTAAACATCTCCCAGGGGTTTTAAAAGGAAAGGGAAGACTTACATTTGCAATAAACAGCCTGATCAGAAAGACGCATTATTCTACTGGCATTTCGTCCGTGTGGCGCCAGCACTATAGGCTGGGGTACCGTAGGGGTAATAAGTAGCTGTAGCTTTTTTTGTTGTTGCCTAACGTATAAATCCTCTCGTCTCTAGAAGCGGCTCCACAGTAGAGGCTGCACTTGAGGGGCTCCGGACAGAGAGGGGGAGAGTTGAAGCATGGTCAGACTGGTAAAAGCAAGAACCCCTCCGCTGGGCTGAGTGTAGACGCTGTTCACTGATGACAGCAACCGAGTGGAGAACAAGTCAGCCTACACAACTACTGGGACTGTGCGGCTCTATCTAAAGCAGGAATAGCCATCAAAAATCGTGGGGAGCAAAAGCAGGTGGATGGCACAGATCCTGACAGCAAGGTGAAGGTGGTTGTAATTCAGTTTACCGTTCCATTATTTATTGTTTAAAAAAAAACTGATCAAATTCATATTACAAATTGGCTTGATTTTTTTCTTTATCTTACTGGTAGTAAATTCAGTCACTGGTGATAATATCAGAGTCACACACTGTTTGTACCTTAGCCAGTGTCAGGGGTTGCTTCTTGTTGCAGTCTCTCATGCTCTACCTCTCCTGTACTAGGTTTTTAATAGTCTTGCTTTATTAACTGGCATGGAGTAAGCTGAAGGTAGTTAATGGTACACTGACAGCCCATAGATTTGTCCAGCAGAGGCAGCTCTAGGTTTGAAAAATGCAGCTCTGAGAGTGTGTGAATCCAAATGAACTGTTCATTTATTTCTTGTGTTTTGTATGTGTTTTTTTAATTGAATAGGATTCTAGATGTTCACGGTGAGCTGAAATGACACAGCTTCCTGACTTGGAACAACAGTGTGTGACGAAGGGACTCCAGATTTAATAAACCCACCGAACGCTGCTAGGCTGTGTGCATGCATGTATATGTGCAATTTCAAATTGCCAATCACCAGCGAAAGCAGTATGTGATGTGCTTTAGTTATCACCGAGTATCCTGGTTTAGATGGAAGAATTTGCAGAGGCCGACTCTGGTTAACAAATTGCTGCTTCCACTACTGAAGCAAAAAAGAAACTGCACACAAGGATTATTCTCACCAGGCACATATATCGTCTCTTCTCCTGAGTGTTTGGATGAAGCAAATACCAGCTTTACAATAACTGGAGCTGCCTCTGGCTTTGTGGGTTTTTTAACAGCCTGCTGTTTTGCAATTAGAATCCCTTAATGGTCAGAGTGATGGGAGTGTCACGGACCAGAGTCTGTTTAAAGGACTGGATTACTTTATTGTATTTATGGATTATGTTTCTATTGGGACTGTACACACAAATAACTTGGGCGGATTTTTGTCCTTCGGAGTGTCGTTGTGATAAGAAATTTGTTTACTGTAATGACCGTGGCTTGACATCAGTGCCTTCTGGGATACCAGAGGGGGCCACTATTCTCTACCTCCAAAACAACGCCATCAATAATGCTGGATTTCCACTTGACTTGCGAATGTGCTCTCTGTTCAGACCGTCTACTTGTACGGCAACGAACTGGACGAGTTCCCTGTGAATCTACCAAAAAACGTGAAGGAGCTCCACTTGCAGGAAAATAACATCCAGACAGTCTCCAGGGAAGCTCTCAGCCAATTGGCAGAAACTTGAAAGCTCCACCTGGATGATAACTCCATCTCAACCGTTGGCATTGAGGACAACGCTTTCCGAGAAGCAACCAACCTCAAGCTCCTGTTCTTGTCCAGGAACCATTTGAGCAGCGTGCCAGTCGGTCTACCTCTGGGGCTAGAAGAGCTCCGGTTGGATGAGAACAGGATCGCCACTGTGTCGGAGCTGGCCTTTCAGAATCTGACTCTCCTTCAACGCCTGGTGTTGGATGGGAACCTCCTGGCCAACAAGGGCATTGCCGAGGGAGCACTGGAGCAACTGGTGCAGCTAACTGAGCTCTCAATGGTGCGGAACTCCCTGACTCTGCCCCCGGCCAACCTTCCAGGTGGCAAGCTAGTGAAGCTGAATTTGCAGGATAACCAAATCAGTCAGATTCCAGTCACTGCCTTCAAGCAACTGAAACAGCTCGAGAGGCTGGATCTTTCCAACAACCAGCTCCGGATGCTGGCAAAAGGAGCATTTGATGGTATGACCAGTTTGAAACAAATTCTTTTGAGGAATAATCCATGGTATTGTGACTGCAACATAAAATGGGTGACCAAATGGCTGCAATCCCTTTCGTTTTCTATCAACGTGCGTGGTTTGATGTGTCAGGGACCTGATAAGGTCAGGGGCATGGCTATAAGAGATCTGAATATGAATCTGGTATCCTGTCCTATTGCTACAACTGCTCCCAAAGTCACCCATGTACGCCCTGTCCCCTTGCCATCTGCCTTGCCCACTGTCTTTTCTACCATTTGACTCCTCTACGAACGCCTCCGCCCTCCCCTTCACGCCCGGCTCGAGCCCTCCTGTGCCTGGCAGTGATGACGAATTCACAGACTCTCTTCCAGTGGGTCCACTGCGACTTGCCGTTCGGTTTGTGAATGACACGTGCATTCAAATCAGTTGGCTGGCCGTCTTCACGGTGACCAAGTACAGGATCACGTGGGTGAAGCTGGGCCACAGTTTAGTTGGCGGCATTGTGCATGAGAGGATAGTCAGCGGGGACACTGAGCAGCTGAGCTTGCAGAACCTGGAGCCCAAATCCACCTACAGGATCTGCATGGTCCTGCTGGATGCCTCGAACAACTTTCACCCCGAGGATGATACAGTTTGTTCGGAAGCCACCACCAAGCCGTCGTCGTTTAACACGAACATGCCCTCCAGCCCCGAGCAGGCTACCCAGCAGGAACTGAGCTCCCCATTACTGCTGGCGGGGCTGATAGGGGGAGCAGTACTCATCATACTTGTCGCCCTGCTCAGCGTTTTCTGCTGGCACATGCACAAAAAGGGGAAGTACGACTCACATTCGTGGAAGTACAACCGCGGTCGGAGGAAAGATGATTACTGTGAGGCCGGGACGAAAAAGGACAACACCATTCTCGAAATGACTGAGACCAGTTTTCACATAGTCTCATTAAATAATGAACAAATGCTGAAGGAGGATTTTAGACTGCAGTCAATATATCCTCCGAATGGGGCGATTAGTTATACAGACTGCCACACCAGAAGCAACAGCAGATACTGTACTAGTGGGGCTCCAGATTTGGAACAATGTCACACATGACCCTGCAGTCTGAAGACCCTCCACTTATAGGACTTTCTAGAATATATTTGTGAAATATTGTCCAGACAGATTGTGTCTGCCTACTGTGTAATTTATACAGTGTAAAAAAATTGCTATCTTTTCTATTACAAAAATTAAGTAGCAACAATTTTGTAAAGCAGTCAAGTGATTTAAAAAAAAGAGATTAAGTATGCTGTATAGTTGTTGCTGTACAATCAAGGCCTATGTTCATTAATGTAATTTTTTTAACCATATGTTGGCATTTAATGACATAGTTTCCAAAATGGGGTCAAAACATCTGCACAGTCACCCTGGGCACTTCATCTGGAAAACCAACATAGACTGATGGTTAACAGGAACTTTCCTCCACCTTTCCCCCTCCCCCCTTCCGTATTTTCTCATCTTCCTCTCCTAAAGGGATTTATCTCTGGCTGAAGTATAGTTTTTATTTCTGCCCTGTCACCTTCAACACCCCCCCCCCCCCCCCAGCCTCCTTCCCCTTCCTCCTCCTGCAGCTCACAGTCAAATCACTTCATGAATCTCAACCTATGGACTTGTGTAAGAGCTGAGCCTGACATTCACCTAGTTTCCAGCAGGGGTCACTGCCTACAAATCTGAAGTGGCAATTCCAGATATCATTGTACCCCAACACCTTTAGCCCAGGGACAATGCATCATTTTAGTAGCCCAATCGATGGCCCTGTTAACTCAACCAAGGCTGAAAGTTTAACGTGAACTATATACCCTCGATGACCGAAAATCTAATCTAGCAGCCATCTAAAAGCTACTTCTGGAGTTTAATTCAATGCTTTAACTGGATGTTCAGTACTTCTAATATATTGTAAAATATCAATTGGCTCTTGTTATTTCTTAAAACTATTGATAAATATCTGTTTTATTCAATTAATCCCCTTACCCATTTTGGGTCTGGATGTGGTTCAAACTCGACAGGAACACAGTTGATTCTTAATTGTTCACTGTTCCATAATCCAAGGGCAATTAAGGAGAGGCATTAAAAGCAAGCCTCACCAGCAATATCCACATTCTGTCAATGAATAAAATTGCTAAAATTAGCTTTCAGCAACACTAATTACACCTGTCAGTACAAGAACAAGGTAGTTTCATAATAATAAGGATGAAATTCACTTGGAATGCCTTTGTTGCAACACCAGCTTTGAGCACAGTCTACGATTAGCAAAATAAAGAAGGTTTTATTCTCCAACAACAAAGTAATTAATTCAATAAATGCACACTCCCCCTCGCTGATGTTAAAACTTTGCAGACTTTTTTTAATGTGACTCGGCAGTTTCAGGAACACTTTTTTTATTTAAAAAAATGTAAAGCTAATGGCATTTTAATCAAAGCTACCTGTCCATGGCAACAGTAAAGAATTAGGATGTCAGGTAGGTGTCTGTGAAATTGATCACGTAGGAAGATCAAACTTGTCATAACATTAATTTAGTAGAATTCCATGGTATCCACGAGTAATATGAAACATTTTCAGTTCCTCCGTTTAAATGGGAGCTGTTTGTTATATTTCCCAATAGCTGTACAGATGAATAAGCCACAGTCATGAAAGTCAATTACTTATATAATCGGATATCCAGCTATTTGTTGGGATAATGAACTGAACATTCAGCTACCTTACATTTTCACAAAAAAAGCACCATTTCTTCTTTAGTGCACCCCTGATGTATGTTGTAGGTCTATGTAGCTGTTGCATCTAATGAATTATACCCAGATCTTTCAGGTTGGCTGGTCTGCCACTAACACTTTACTTTTAAACATGAGTATGTGTTCTTTTGTCTCTGTTTGCTCCCCTGTGCCTTTCGTGCCATGAGAAGGATGGACTGATCCCTGCCAGCACCACCCACACACCCCCATCCCAAAACCCTTGGTTCTGGCAGCCCCACTGTGTTGGTAGCTGAGTGAGGTGAACACATACAAGAGCAGACCCCGAGGGGAGGGTGTAATGTATACAATGGCATGACGGAGATCAGGAACTTGCCATGCATAAGCACAATCTTGCCCGTGTACCATTCCACGACATCGCTTCCAGCCCTCCAGTCTGCCATTGTATCACTTTCAGGTTTACATAAGGGGCACATTAATTGAAGGATGAGACTCCATTTTAGAGCAAAGGCCACTGCGTTAACAGTATTCTGTACAATGAATGAATGATAATGATAGGTAAATATTCCCACAGTACCTTATCCTGGATGTGCTGGTGTTACTGACAACTGAAGGGTTAGCTGTTCAACTTAATTTCCAGATGATTTTGGTTTAATCGATCCGGTTCAATTAATCCACACAAATGTTGAGCCCATTGAGATGTTTATTCTTTCTATCCTCCACTTGGCAACTGACAGCTCTGATGCTGAGCCAGTTTTTGGAATAAGCAATATGGTTAAGCTGGCACTAACTCTAAGAACAGGATAATGATAATCCAGATTCTTTTTTTAAGAAAATGCCTACAGCAAGAATGCTTTAAAAAATGCATTAAAATCAATCACTACTTTTGTAATACAGATGTCAGTTCATGTTTGTGTAGACGGCAATGTCAAAATATTTTGGTTTTATTCTCTTTTTGTTCCTAATTTTCCATTGTGCAAGGAACCAAAGTTCATAATCTTGCACCGTCTTGGTGTATCATGTATGTGCCTTGAATTTTATCATAAGTGTTAACGTCCTTCAAACTTAATCATTTGCGCTCCCTTTTTCTTTTGCAGAGCATGTATGAATACTTGGGTACGCTGAGGATAATGTGGTTAAGTGACTGGTCTAGTAACCTAGAGGCCTGGATAAATAATCTATAGACATGAGTTCAAATCCCACCATGACTATGGAATTTGAATTCAGTTAATAATTGGGAATTTAAATAAAAATAGCCAGTGTTGGTGACTGTAAAACTACCAGACTGTAAACTACCAGATCTGGTTCACCGATGCCCTTCAAAGGAGGAACTACGCCATTCTTACCTGGTCTGGCCTATGTATGAGTCCAAACCCTGCAGCAATGAGGTTGATTCATAACTACCCTGTGAGGTTAACCATTCTGATAAGCCAGCTCAGTTGTACTATAACTTCTAAATTATAGAAGGTGGCTCACCACCAGATTCTCAAGGACAATTAGGGATGGGCAATAAGTGCTGGCCTTGCCAGACAGACCCAGTAATTGAAAGATGAAAAAGCTGTAAAATAAAGAAACAAAGCTTTTGCAACACCAAAGCAAGCAATGGAAGTTGAATACTTAATAAAAATCATGAGAAGCATTTTAATTTTTGGTAAAGATGACTCTGTTACCTTTGTGTTCATGCAGACTTTGAATTCTTGTTATGAATTGTTACAGAAGTGATAAATAACCCTTCTTTTGTGAACTAACAACTGCTTTTTACCACTGTAATGTACTACTAGAAGCAAAGGACTGAGAGGATTGTGTTTTTTTACAAGAGCAAATATTGTTTTTCGTTGTCGTAATTTAATCAAATACAGTGACCAAGCAATTTGTCTGTGAAAGTAAGCATTTTTGTGGAACAACACGGGACAACTTCTGAGGTGGTGATTTATTCCCCTTTTAAAAAAACTGAGGATTTATTGAATTGGACATTGTTACTTTATACAGTGCAGTACATTCTTTCACATCCAACATGCAAGTACCAATTGATCACAATTAACAACCGATTAATCCTTATTTTCTAACTGATCAAATGCACTGCTAGCTTTTTATTTTTTTACGTAGCTGCTTCAGAGCCAATGTTGTAATAAAAATAAATCCTTTCAAAATATTTTTTCTACTGCAAAAGTAAATTTAAGAAAAAAATCTTTTTTTAAAGAATGGGTGAAAAAATACCTTTCTGAACCATAGTGTGTTAAAGGGAGCAAGGTCACTTGTACTCAATTTTCCTGTTTAGCCTTATCTAGATAAGAAAATCTCACGTTGAAAGTGCAACAGTACATTTTATGTTTTGTATATATTTTTGTCTTGTCAAGGTGGGAAAAAGAAATCTCATGCTTTATATATAAAATAGCTACTTGATGTAACTTATAATAATGCACAGATTTACTTGTTATACTGACAGGTTGCCGATTCCAGAGATACTCTGTACCTCACTTGCATATTCCTTACTTTCAACAAGTTCTCTGTATTTCTAAAACATTGTTTGAAGGATGTCCATAACCAAAATACGAAATAAAGTATGGTCACAACATATAGAACACTGGTATTAAGCAACTTTGCGTTATTCGGAATAAACGGAAGATAATGTTTGCGTAATGCTCATGAATTGTCATTCGTGTTCTCTTGGAAACTAGGAAGTCTACTGCATCCAGGATATTTTAAGCGAAGTCAGGCATTCAGTTGTACCTTGTATGTAAGTATAAAGATACATTGGAATTGCAGTTGTTGTAATGCAGTGGATGACCTGCCCTATAAAGAGATAGTGATCCAGTTCAAAACACTTTTCAAACAGAGGGCATAAACTGCAAGACGAAAATCCTTTCTATTTGTTTATCATCCAAAGATGAGATTGCATTATTACCTTTGTTCATCTGCTGTCCTTTAAGTATTTTTATATTTTGCCTGATGGACTGTGATGCCAGTTGTATTGATAACCTCTCTTGACTGCATCACAAGTTGCAGCGTTATCGATGGAGCTTTGGTCTTTCATTGGGCTTGTGAATCACACTGCCATTACAAGTTCAAATTTGGCACTTGCCTGCTCCATACCACTGGGAAATCCCTGTTCATTCTCACCATCAGAAGGAAGGGAAGGGTGGGGTGTCAACCAATCCTTCTCCAAGAAGCTCCTCATTTAATTACAGAGCAGTAAATATATTTCCTTCCCTTCTTGGCCTGTACCTCCTTCTCCCCAAATAAGTCTCACCTGCACCTTCTGGAACAAAGTACTTTTTAGTTCAGGAAGTGAGGCAGGAAATCCTAATGACCTCTACCTCCAATTTTTCACCCTTGACATCACTGGCAGGACCAGCCTTTACTAATTTGAATGGTATCTTTTCCTGGTACAATTCTCCACAGCTCCCAAGGTCATTCTTTTAACCACAGCAGATAAATTATTTCCTTCCAAATGCAAAATACTGCTGTTGCTTGAAATCGCAAATAAAAATAGAAAGTGCCAGAAATACTCAGCAGGCCAGGCGTTGTCAGTGGAGAGAGAAAGACCATCAACATTTCAGGTCAGTGACCTTACATGTGAACATGTTTTTTCTGATCACGATCAACTGATGATGTGGTATATTATAGACACAAGAGACTGCAGATGCTGGAATCTGGAGCAACAAACAATCTGCTGGAGGAACTCAGCGGGTCGAGCAGCATCTGAACTGATGCTTAGTTTTGACCTGAAACGTCGACAATTCCACTCCTCCCACAGAGGACATTTGACCCACTGAGCTCCTCCAGCAGTTTGTATGTAGACTGAATAAGCACTGAATAAACAAAGCAACAAAGCAAAAGTGCGACATCTTTGGAGAAAGTTCAATGAAAGTTCTAAATTATTAACTCTTTTTCTCTCTCCATAGATGGGGTCTGATCTGCTAAGTATTTCCAACATTCTCTGTTTCTGGTAAAGCTTCGCAGAATAATGGGTTCTTTTGGACAGGATGTTTCAAATTAATTCAACATCTTCTGCATATCAAGCAAAAGTACTTGGATACATGGATTAAAGACCAGGCCAACAGCATTATCCTTTACAATATGGGAGGCAATGGATCATTTTGCTGACATTTGAAAGAATAAAAAGGACAATTTAATTATCATTTCTGTAAATTCTAATAAGCTTTACTTTCTCCCTCTCTCTGAGGATTACTTATAATCTAAAAAAGGTCACATATGATCTTTCTGATAAATTCCTCTGGGGCACTAATAGATTTGACTAGTTATGTCATTTAGCTTACCCATAATTTTAATCTCTACTGCTCCCTCCATTTGTGCTTGATGCAGTACCACAGGTAGTAGCAACTATTTTGTAAATATTCCCTCTTATTATGGGGCTTGACAGGGAAGATGTGGGGGATGATCTTTCCTCTCGTTGGGGTGTCCAAACCATGGGATCACAATCTCAAAATAGCTATTTAGCACAGAGATGAGAACAATTTTCTTCACCCTGAGAGTACTGAATCTTTGGAATTATCCACCTTAGAGGGCCATGGAGGTTGAGTTGCAGGGTATATTCAAGACAAAAATCAGATTTTTTAGATATTAAATGAATATATGGGGTTACTGTAGGAAAGTGGCACTGGGGTAGAAAATCAGCCTTGATCTTACTGAATACAGAGCAGGCAAATGGGGACAGATGGCCTACTCCTGTTCTATGTCCTATGTTTTCCACTTCTACCCTTCTTCACATTGAAAGCCCTGACGGAAGAGATGGGTGGATTCCTTTTCCGTGGAGGGGATCACAACCACTTCTGATTTTGGCCATCTCATGCTCTCACGTTTCCAGTTTAAAAGGCGATGTCTGATCATCAGGAACAGGAATCTGCAATGCCTTATGTCCTTGTTCCTAATTGCAGGAATGGCCATCAATTATAGCATCTCCACCTGCAATGCTGGAGGTCAACTAACCAAGCATCAGACACCCATTGGACTTGGTTCCATTCCAGTGTGTCTGACTTACTTCGAATGCATTGCCCATCTGGGCTGATCCCATTTACCAGCCTTTGACCCATGTTCTTCCTTCCTTCCGTGTATCTGACCAAGTGCCTTTCAAATGGAGGTCGGACAAACTTGGATTGTTTTCTCTGGAGTTTTGGAGGCTGGGGGGTGGGGTGACCTTGTAGAAGTATATAAAATTATGAGAGGCATAGATAGGGTAAATAGAGTCTTTTTCCCAGGGTGGAAATATCAAATACTAGAGATCGTAGCCTCAACGTGAGAGGGGGAAAACTTAAAGGGGATTTACAAGAAAAGTTTTTGTTACACACAGAGTGGTAGGTGCCTGGAACGCACCTGCCAGGGGACGTGGTAGAAGCAGGTACAACAGCAATGTTTAAGAGGCATTTAAGCAGGCACATGAACAGGTGGGAATGGAGGGATATGGATCATGTGCAGGAAGATGGGATTAGTTTGGATTGGCATCATAGTAGGCACAGATATCATGGGCCGAAGGGCCTGCTCCTGGGCTGTACTGTTCTGTGTTCTATGTTCTAACTGACCAATACATTTACCCAGTGACCCAGGATGAAAAGTTGGGAATGGGTCTGTAGAGAAAGTACGTGAAAAAGGGAGCATTATGTCAGGATAAGCAGTTGACCATTTAAGACCATTTTATGGAGGAATTCCTTCTCTCAGGGTGTTCTGAATCTTCTTTACCACAGAGAAAATTCTGGAGACAAAGTCATTAAGTATTTTCAAGGTGGAGATAGGGGAATAAAAAGCTTTGGGATCTGGCAGAAGAATGTGAGGTCAGAGATTAGATCAGCCATGGTCTTATTGGTTGATAGAGCCATTTCTCATTAAGAACATTTCTTTTATTCTTATATTCTTATACAGCAGGAACTGTGCGACAGATCTAAATGATATATCTTGTTAAAATTTGTCTCCTTGTGGAAAGAATCATTTACATTTACACATCATTTTTCATAACAAAGTGGGGTAATGGAGGAAACTGCACATTAAGCACCCACAAACAATAATCTTGTCAGATACTTAGTTTTATAAATATCGATTGAGGTCAGGCCACTGCAGATAGATCCACAGTTCTTTCTTGAAACAGAGCCATAGGATCTTTTATGTCTAACTGCAGTTGCAGATCAGGCCCTGATTTGAACTCCAATGAAACAATAGCAGCAATGACAGTGCAGTACTCCCTCAGTGCATTGAGTCATTTCTCTGAGGTGGAACTTGAATCTGCAAACTACTGTCTCAAGTCACCAATAAAAGGTCATTTTCACTGATTGACAAGTTGGTGACAAGAACACATGGATCAAGAATGATCATTATAAAGAGGAGGTTGGAAAAAAAAATTATTTCATACATTAGTAAAACTCAAAACTGCAATTGTAAGGGACCCCCTAACGATACTTAAAATAACACTAATAAGCACTTAAGAAGCTTGTAAAAGTACAAAAAGAAAGTGAAATGGGTACATGGTATGTCAAAAAATGTTTGAGTTTATAGAACATTCTTTTAATAACTTCATAGCTCTCATCACATCCAATGAAATCTTTTCAAAGTCAATTTATTGTAAACATTTTGCAAAACATGTGTCCAGATTTGTTCAGACTGTGGTTCCTGAAATGTCAATGAGATGCACAGTGTGATACTCTGTTTTTGTAATAGTGTCTGAGGAATAAACATATTCACCTGAGAGGGGAGATGGTGTCTTGCTTTGGTATCTCATCATTACCATGGCTCGCAAATAGACAAGTATCTGCCTGGATTATGTGTTTTAGTCAAGGAGGAGGGCTTCAACCATAACCTTCAGATTCACGGATATTCAGCCAATGATGACACTTAGATGATTTGATAAGTTCAATTATAGACCAAGACACAGGCATGAAGGCACTAAGCATCTCCCTCCACACTGTGAATGCATTGATTTACGGCACACAGCCATCACACAACAGGTCACACACCATCCTAACTTCCTCTGTTGTCGGTGGCTCTAAGTCCTGGAACTCTTTACTTAGCATCACTGTTGGAGTACCTTCAATAGAAAACTGCAGTGGTTATAGAAGGTAGCTTGCCACCTTCTTCTCAAGGGTAATTTGGATTGGAGAATAACTACTGACCTTACCAGCAATGCCGATCAATGTGCGAGTCAAAATCAATCATAAGTAACTTTCATGCCTTCCCCAATAAAGAGAAAATAATTAGCTTGTTCAAAACTAGTTTCTAAAAGTCATAACATCCCAACATATTGTGTACATGTGCACCATTTAAGGAGGGTTTTCCAGTGGTGTACTCCTAGAGAAAGCGAGGATATCGCCCCTCCACTCCATCTCCCAAGCACCCCTGCCTTCCCCACCGTGCTTTCAGTTATCCACCTTTGGACACTGCCACCTCCCATGTGTTCTAGTGAATGATGTTGAAGACATCAAAATGGAAAACTTCCCCTTAAACACACATTATTTTAATTATTTGGGGGAATTCACAAGGCAAAGAAAGAATTTGCTATCATCTGCCAACATACAATATTAATCCTGTAGCAACTCACCATCCGAGCAAGCAAACCGGCTCGGCGGTCGGGTCGCACGTCGTTGGAGCGGCGAGGCCCAGGATGCTGCTGGGCCTTCGTCTTCCCCGAGCGACGGGGAGAACCCGCACGCGGGAAAAGTTTGATGACGTAGTGCATACGTCATTTCTGTTTTCAGTGGGTGGGAACCATTCCTCTTAAAAGGCTCACGCAAGGCAGGAAAATAAATCAGGTTTGTTCTGCAACTCATCGACTAGTGTCTTACTTTTGCATCGCGGTAGCAGCCGCTACATTGGTGACCCCGATGGTCCAAATGGATTTTGGACCCACACATTGGACGACAACGCAGCAGCCAATGCAGTGGCACTCAAGCTGCCCACCTTTTGGACGCTTCAGCCCAGCATCTGGTTCGACCAGGCTGAAGCACAATTCTAACTTCAGCAAATCACCTCCGACTCCACACGGTACTACCACGTGGTCAGCTCCCTGGACCAGGAGACAGCCGCCCAGGTCAGAGACTTCATCCAGTCTCCTCCGGAGGAAGGCAAGTGCCCAGCTTTCAAAGACCTTCTTATTCGGACCTTCGGCCTCTCCTGTCACGAGCCCGCTGCCCGCCTGCTTCATCTCGACTGCCTGGGGGTCAGATCCCCATTGGCCCTGATGAATGAGATGCTGACCTTGGCTGAGGGACACAAGCCCTGCCTGATGTTCGAACAGGCCTTCCTCGAACAACTACTCGGCAACATTCACCTGCTGTTGGCTGACGCTGATTACGATTACAATTCGGTGACAGCCGTTTTACCTGGAACTTTACCCTTGCCGCCGTCGCCCAGCCACTCCTGGGAGCCACTCCTAGGAGCCGATTTTCTTCGGACCCACAGCCGGTTAGTCGACCTACGAGGGAAGCGGCTAGTGCACTCCAGAACTTTCCAAACCTGCTCCCTAGGAGAAGCCAGCCTACCAGCCCCGTGCCTGGATTCCGTTTCCCTGTCTGGCAACGAGTTCACCAAGCTCCTAGCTGAGTTCCCATCGGTTTTGGCACCTCAGTTTACAAATTCGATGCCCAAACACGGGGTGAAGCACCACATCATTATCACAGGGTCATCCCTTCATGCCCGAGCACGACGACTACCTCCAGACAAGCTCTGCCTGGCAAAGGAAGAGTTCCGCTGCATGGAGGAGCTGGGGATCATTCGCAGGTCAGACAGCCCCTGGGCCTCCCCGGTGCACATGGTCCCCAAAGCCACCAGCAGGTGGAGGCCCTGCGGCGACTACTACAGTCTGAGTGACGCCACCACCCCAGAGCGCTACCCCGTCCCTCACATCCAAGACTTTGCGGCGAACCTACACGGGGCCCACGTCTTCTCCAAGGTGGATCTCGTCCAGGGATACCACCAAATCCCGGTCCACTCTGACGACGTCCCCAAAACTGCGCTCATCACTCCATTCGGCCTCTTTGAATTCCTTCGAATGCCATTCGGCCTTAAGAACGTCGCACAGACCTTCCAGCGGCTGATGGATGCGATATGCCACGACCTGGACTTGGTGTTCATTTACTTAGATGACATACTAATTGCCAGCCGTGACCGCCAAGAACACCTTTCCCACCTCCGCCAACTGTACTCCCGTCTCAGTGATTTCGGCCTCACTATCAACCCGGCCAAGTGCCAATTTGGACTCGACTCTACTGATTTCCTTGGCCACAGAATCACCAGCGAAGGAGCAACATCCCTACCTGCCAAGATAGATGCTATCCGCCATTTTGCCCATCCCAACACAGGCAAAGGCCTGCAAGAATTCCTGGGAATGGTCAATTTTTACCATCGGTTCATCCCTGCAGCAGCCTGTATCATGCGCCCTTTGTTCTCGCTGATGTCTGGCAAGGGCAAGGACATCGCCTGGAATGACGAGGCCGCGGCTGCCTTCGTTAAGGCCAAGGACGCCCTGGCAGACGCTGTGATGCTGGTACACCCTAGGACAGACATCTCAACTGCCCTTACGGTCGACGCATCCAACACCGCGGTCAGTGGGGTACTGGAACAACTAATCGAAGGCCGTTGGCAACCCTTGGCATTTTTCAGCAGGCACCTCAGACCACCCGAACTGAAATACAGTGCTTTTGATCGGGAACTTCTAGTGCTGTACCTGGCGGTCGGCATTTCCGGTACTTTTTAGAAGTCAGGCCTTTCACTGCTTTCACTGACCATAAGCGTTTGTCTTTCGCCTTCTCCAAGGTCTCCGATCCCAGGTCAGCTTGTCAACAGCGACATTTGTCCTACATTTCCGAATTCACAATGGATTGTCCAACATGTCTCCAGAAAGGACAATGTCATTGTTGACGCGCTTTCCAGACCCACCATCCACAGCCTGTCCCTGGGTGTAAACTATGTGGGCCCTGACTGACGCACAGCAAGCTGAAGATGAGCTGCCTAGCTACAGAACCGCAATCTCGGGTCTGCAGGTCCAAGATTTCTTAGTCGGTCCCTCCTTTGTGACGTTGCCACAGGTCAGCCCCGCCCCATAGTTCCTGCAGGCTGGCGGAAATGCGTTTTTCGACTTGGTACATGGGTTGGCGCACCCGTCCATCAGATCAACTGTCTGACTGGTCGCCAGCAAGTTCGTCTGGCACGGCCCCTGCACAAACAGGTCAAGTGAGTGGGCCAGGACTTGGCCACACTGCCAGACATCAAAAATCCGATGACACACCAAGGTCCCACCACAGCAGTTTGAGCCTACCCGTGGAAGGTTCGACCACATCCACGTCGACCTTGTTGGTCCCCTGCCAGTTTTAAGAGGAGCCCGGTACCTCCTTACTATTGTGGACCGGTTCACGAGGTGGCCAGAGGCAACCCCTCTATCTGACACCATGACTGATTTCTGCGCCCGGGCACAGCTCACTACTTGGATCTCGCGTTTTGGTGTTCCGCCCCACATCACTTCAGACAGGGGCGCCCAGTTTACCTCCAGCCTATGGTCTGCATTAGCGAACATGCTAGGGACGCAGCTGCACACCACCACGGCCTACCACCCTCAATCAAATGGGTTGGTAGAACGTTCCACTACCATCTGAAATCAGCCCTGATGGCCCGTCTGAAAGGTCCTAACTGGGTCGATGAACTGCCTTGGGTCCTGCTTGGCATACGTACTGTCCCAGGGAAGATCTCCACGCTTCGTCAGCTGAACTTGTGTATGGTGCGCCCCTGGTGGTCCCAGGGGAGTTCATACCTGCCCTTCAGGGCCAAGAGGAACAACCCACGGCAGTCCTGGAAAGACTGCGCGAGAAGCTTGGCAGCTTGGCACCGATTCGCACTTCGCGGCATGGTCGAGCCCCATCCTGTGAGCCCAAGGAACTACGAGACTGTAAGTTCGTTTTCGTTCGCAGGGGCACACCCCGGGCACTGTTGCAACAACCATACAAGGGTCCATTCTGGGTCATCAGGAATAACAGGACATTGGGGGCAAGGAAGAAGTCTTCATGATGGACTGCCTCAAACCGGCCCATTTAGATCTACAACAACCGGTCGAGGTCCCAATACCGCGACGCAGAGGCCGACCTCCTAAGCAACGGCTAACACAGCCCGTGAACCTTGGGGACCGTATTGCCGGTTCTGGGGGTAGGTTGTGTAACGACTCACCATCCAAGCAAGTGAACCGGCTCGGCAGTTGGGTTGCGCATCGTCGGAGCAGCGAGGCCCAAGATGGCGCTGAGCCTTCGTCTTCCTCCAGCGACGGGGAGAACCCACGCGCGGGAAAAGTTTGATGACGTAGCGCATACATCATTTCCGTTTTCGGTGGGTGGGAACTGTTCCTCTTAAAAGGCCCACGCAAGGCAGGAAAATAAATCAGTTTTGTTCTGCAACTCATCAACTAGTGTCTTACTTTCGCATCGCGGTAGCAGCCACTACAATCCAATCACAAGAGCAAACAAGACAATACTTTCTAAAAATGCTAACAATGATGCATTAAGTAATATTGTCAATTCTTAGTTTCTCATGCAGTATGTAGATGGCCCTACTAAAGGGAGGGCATAACGACGTTCTATTGTGAAATGAGGCAGGGTAACTGACTGTAGTGTCAATGGGGGAGCACCTTGGCACCTGTGACCATAATTCTATTAGTTTTAAAATAGTTATTGAAAAAAAAATAGAACTCCATAAGTTAATGTCCAGAACTGGGGCAAGGCTAATTTTAATGGCATTAGACAGGAACTTGCAAAGCTTGATTGGGAGAGACTGTTTTCAGGTAAAGGAACATCTGGTAAGTGGGAGGCTTTTAAAAGTGAGATAGAGAGGGTTCAGGAAAAAGAAGGAGATGTAGTGACTCACCGTCCGAGCAAGTGAACTGGCTTGGCAGTCGGGTCACGCGTCGTTGGAGCGGTGAGGCCCCAGGTGGTGTTAGGCCTTCGTCTTCCCCGAGCGATGGGGAGAACGCGCGCGGGAAAGGTTTGATGACGTAGCGCATGCGTCATTTCTGTTTTCAGTAGGCGGGAACTGTTCCTCTTAAAGGCCTGCGCAAGGCGGGAAAATAAATCAGTTTTTGTTCTGCAGCCCACTGACTAGTGTCTTGCTTCACATCGCGGGTAGCAACCGCTACAGAGACAAATATCAGGTAAAGATAGCTGGGATTATGCGACCCCCATGAGAAGTATATCGGATGTAGGAGTACACTTATGAGGGAAATCAGGAGGGAAAAAAAAAGAGGACATGCAATTGTTTTGGCAGATAAGGTAAAGGAGAATCCTAAGAAATACTCTAAGGATGATTAGGGAGAGAATAGGTCCCATTAACGGTTAATGCGGTTGTCTATACGTGGAGCCACAGGAGATGGGTGAGGTCTTAAATGAATATTTCTCATATCTATTTACCTTGGAGAAGATGATGGAAGCTAGGAAACTAGGGAAGAGTATAGTGATGTCTTGAAACATACCACATTACAAAAGAGAAGGTGCTGGGGGTCTTAAAGTGCATAAAGGTGGATAATTCCCTGGGGCCTGACCAACTGCACACCAGGACACTGTGGGAAGACAGAAGAAGTATCTGGGACCCCTGGCAGAGGTAAGGTACAGAAAGAGTGGAGGATGGGTAACATGTGCCTTTATTTAAGAAGGGCTGCAAGGACAAGTCAGGAAACTACAGGTCAGTGAGGTAACATAGTAATGGGAAAGTTAATGCTGGGGATTTCTGAGAGACAGGATCTATCTGTATTTGGAAAGGCAAGTACTGATTAGAGATAGACAGTATGGCTTTGTGTGAGGGAAATAATGTCTCACGAATTTAACTGAGCTTTTTGAAGGGGTGACCAAGAGGATTGACGAAGGCAGGGTGGTAGGTGTTGTCCACATGGACTTTAGCAAGGCCTTTGACAAGGTCCCACATGGTATCTGGTGTGGAAGGTGAGATGGCATGGGATCTAGGGTGAGCTAGCCAATTAGATAAAAAGTTGGCTTGGTGGAAGGAGCCAGAGGGTGGGCATGGAGGGTTGTTTCTCAGATCAGAGGCCTGAGATCAATGGTGTGCAGGGATCGGTTCTGGGTCCACTGTTGTTTGTCATCTGTGTTAATGATTTAGATGAAAATGTAGTAAATTTGCAGATGACACCAAAATTAGTGGTAAAGTGAACAGTGAAGAAGGTTATCTATGATTACAGCGGGATATAGATAAACTGGGAAAGCGGGCCAAGGAATGGCAGATGCAATTTAACTCAGACAAGCATGAAGTGTTGCATGACGAAAAGTTAAACCAGGGCAGGACTTGCACAGAAAATGATAGGGCCCTGGAGAATGTTGTAGAACAGAGAGACACATAATTCCCTGAAGGTGGCAACACAGGTGGACAGGGTAATGATGAAGGCATTTGGCATGCTTGCCTTCATTGGTCAGGACATTGAGTACAAGAGCTGGGACATTATTTTAAAACTGCACAAGGCATTGGTGAGACCATACTTGAGGGGCAGCTTTTTCATACAGAGTGTGGTGGGTATATGGAATAAGCTGCCAGAGGAAGTATTGGTATTGGTATTGGTTTATTATTGTCACTTGTACCAAGGTACAGTGAAAAACTTGTCTTGCATACTGATCGTACAGGTCATTTCATTACACAGTGCAGTTACACTGAGTTAGTACAGAGTGCATTGAGGTAGCACAGGTAAACACAATAACAGTACAGAGTAAAGTGTCACAGAGGAAGGTCAGTGCAGGTAGACAATAGGTAGATTGTGAGGTCAGAATATGTCTCATCATATAAGGGAACCTTTCAATAGTCTTATCACAGTGGGATATGGCTTACTACAGTGGTATCATCTGCAAACTTGTAGATGGATTTGGAGCAGAATCTGGCCACACAGTCATAAGCATATAGGCAGTAGAGTAGAGGGCTGAGGACGCAACCTTGTGGGGCACCAGTGTTGAGAATAATCATGCTGGAGGTATTGCTGCCTATCCTTACTGATTGCAGTCTGTTGGTCAGAAAGTCAAGGATCCAGTTACAGAGGGAGGTGCTATAGGCAGGTACGATTACAATGTTTAAGAGACGTTTGCACGGGTAAATGGATAGGGAAGGTTTACAGGGATTTGGGTCAGATGCAGGCAAATGGGACTAGCTCAGGTAGGCGCCCTGGTCGGCATGGACAAGTTGGGCCAAAGATACTGTTTCCATGCTGTATAACTCTATGACTCCATGACTATTTCAAAAAAGCGCTTTGCCTTTATCTTCACTTGTCGTTCTGTCTCTTGTTAATTTTTACTCTATGATTGGCTGCACAGTGGTACAGCAAGTAGATCTGCTGTCTCACAGCTCCAGCAGCCTGGGTTCAATCCTGACCTCTGGTGTTGTCTGTGTGGAGTTTGTACTTTCTCCCTCTGACTCCATGGGTCTCCCCCGGATGTTGCAGTTTCTTCCTACATCCTAAAGAAATGTGTAGTTTGAATAGCCACTGTAATTGCCCCTAATGTAGATGGGTGTTAGGAGAATTGGAGTGGTGTGGGAGTTGATGGACAGAACAGTGCTAGGGCTGTTGCTTCACAGTTCCAGCAACCTGGTTTCCATCCTGACTTTTGGTGCTGTATATGTGTTGAGTTTGCACATTCTTTCTGTCACCGCAAAGGTTTCCTCAGAGTGTTCTGGGTTCCTTCCAAATCCCAGAGATATGCAGTTTGGTTGGAAAACTGGCCATTCTAAATTGTTTGCAGTGTGTAGGTGAGTTGTAGAACCTGGTGGGGAATTGGTGGGAGTGTGGGGAGCGTTAAGTGGGATTTGTGTAGGATAGGTAAAATGGGTCAGCAGACAGGGTTTCAACTTAAAATATCAACAATTCCTTTCACCCCACAGATGCTACTTGACCTACTGAGTTCCTTCGGATTCCAGCATCTGCAGTTTCATGTTTATATATACTTATGACCGTGTGGCCAGATTCTGCTCCAAATCCATCTACAAGTTTCATGATGCTGGATGATCATCGTGATCTTAGCGGGCCAAAGGGCCTGCTTCCATGCTCTACAACTGTAATAGTTTCCTGTAATAAGTTACAGGGATATAAATGGGAGAATAAGATTGATGGGGTTGCTTTGAGAGTTGGTATAGACCCAATGGGGGAATGGCCTCAATGCCATTAGTAAATATGAGAAGAAATACATATGAACCTAAGCACAACTTTAAAAAAATAAGAAAACAATCTGGTGTAATTATATTATTTAAAGAAACATCTGGTTCCCTAACATCCTTCAGGGAATGAAATCTGCTTCCCTTACCCAGTCCATGAGACTACATGTGACTCCAGTCCAATTTAGATGGTTCAAAATTAACTGTCTCCTCAGTACAGAGCAATTAAAGAGGGATAATGCTTCCCCAGTTTTGTCTACATCCCATGAAGAAAATGTAACAGTTAAAATATAAACTGGAAAAAAAATCTTCATTTTTTTCTTTGGTGCTCAGCGTTTGCCTTGGAGAGGAATTAAGATTAATTATTCTTTAGAATTGTTTATTAATGTGCTGCCAAACTGCTTTTAACTCAACCAATCTGAACTGAACTAAGGGTCATTGGACTCTGGAGGTCATTTTACATCATATAAACATTGCTTTTTATTAGCAATAAATGAAGCAAAAGACTTTTGACAAGTCAGTTTTCTCTGGATTAAAGATGTCAATTGAATGAGAGAAATCAACTTCAGAGGACATCTGTTATTGACAATATTAAAGACCTTGGATTTCCCATCCAGAAGGACTGGATGTGGTTGGTAAATCAAGATTTCCTTCGGTTTCAGCCTGGCAGTAACTACACAAATGGGTGAGCTAAATGCCAAATGCTCACCTAATTGTCAGTGTTTTGGCACTCCAGAGGTTTGGTGTTAGTGTGAAGCCAATATCACTTTGAACTGGTGCTAGGGTAGATTTTGAGTGAGGACCCCGACGCTAATCCTTCAGAATCTCTTCCATTCATGGAGCTTCACTCTGCTTCATACCAGTGTCAGGCCAGTTTATAATTCTGAATGTAAGTTAGGTTACCACTAATTTTAAAGGCACTAGGGGAGTCTCTCAGGTAGCATGTAGCTGGAAAAATTGATGATATTGCAACCATTGATAAGCCAACTCACTCTGAGGCAACAATAAAGGAGTAGGAATGGAATCTCAAAGACATTGCCATTAATCAGTGGCCTAAGTGCACCCTTTATGACAATTATTGAGGAGTATGGAAAGAATTTCATTACAGAAAGATTATTAATGTCTAATTCTCTTCATTATTTCTAATCATTCAAATAAACATTGGCAGTCAGTTTTCCTATCACATTACCTTGATTTGTTTTCTTTCCTACAAAATGGAGCCAATAAGTCTCAGGAATGGGGAAAATAAGTTTCCAAGAAAATGTTTAAAAGTTTAGTCATACAGTCCTAGAGTTGTGCAGCACAGAAACAGGCCCTGTGGTCCACTAATCCATGCTGAACATATTGCTCATCTAATCAAATCATATTTGTCCACATTAGATCCATATCCTTCTCTGCCTTGCATACATAAGTCTCGATCTAAATGTCTCTTAAACATAGTACATCTGACTCCACCACCTCCTCCAGCAGCGAGTTCCAGATATCAACCACTCTCTGTATGAAAAACTTTACTCTCAAATCCCCTTTAAAACTCTTTCCTCTCGCCTTAAGCCTATGCCCTTTTGTTTTTGATACCCCTACCATGGTAAAAAGATTCTGATTAACTACACTATCTATATATAATTTTATATATCTCTATCAGTTCACCACTTAGCCTGTTTTACTCCAGGGAAAACAAACCATTCTCTCCAATCTGTCCCCATAACTAACGTCCTCCACTCCAGGCAACACGCTGATAAATCTTCTCTGCTGTCTCTCCATTGCAACCATATACTTCCTGTAGGGTGGCGACCAAACTCCAAGTTCAATCTAACCAGTATTCGGTAGAGTTGCAACTTTTATGTTCTATGCCTCGACCTACCATTTTCCATTTCCAAGCATGCTATTTTCCTTCTTCACCGCTGAACGTACTTGTGTTGCTTCTTTCAGGGAACTATGGACTTGAACCCCAATGTCCCAATGTCCCTCTGTTCATCAACATTCCTTAATGCCTTACCACGTACTGTATTTGTCCTACCCCTATTTGTCTTCCTAAAATGCATCATCCTGCATTTGTTGGGATTAATTCCATCTGCCAACATTCTGCCCAACTTTCCATCTAATCTACATCTATAACCTTAGACAATTCTTCTTGCTACACACACTACCAACTTTCATGTTATCCACAAGCTTACTGATGAAGCAAATTTTGTGCCATCCACAAACTTACTAATATAATTTTCTGTATTTAATTTATGATCTTCTATTGACCCAACCTGATCTTCATCTAGTACTCAATCTGCCACAATAAAACTCAACAATAAACAACTCCAGGGGCATGAAATTAGGCCCTATAGCTCAGTTATATTACTTGGGCTGGTTAACAACTTTCTTGATTGTTCATAAGAACATAAGAAATAGGAGCAGGAGTAGGCCATCTGGCCCATTGATCCTGCTCCGCCATTCAATAAGATCATGGCTGATCTGGCCGTGGACTCAGGTCCACCTACTAGCCTTTTCCCCATAACCCTTAATTCCCCTACTATGCAAAACGTCTATCTAACTGTGTCTTAAATATATTTAATGAGGTAGCCTCCATTACTTCCCTGGACAGAAAATACCACAGATTCACTACTCTCTGGGAAAAGCAGTTCCTCCTCATCTCCGTCTTAAATCTATTCTCCCAAATCTTGAGACTATGTCCCTTAGTTCTAGTCTCAGTTACCAGTGGAAACAACATTCCTGCCTCAATCTTATCTATCCCTTTCATAATTGTGTATGTTTCTAAAAGATTCTTCTGAATTCCAGTGAGTATAGTCCCAGGCGACTCAATCTCTCCTCATAGGCTAACCCCCTCATCTCCAAAATCAACCTGGTGAACCTCCTCTGCACTGCCTCCAAAGCCAGTATATCTTTTCTCAGGTAAGGAGACCAGAACTGCACGCAGTACTCCAGGTGCCGCCTCACCGGTACCCTGCACAGTTGCAGGATAACTTCCCTGCTCTTAAATTCAATCCCTCCAGTAATGAAGGCCAGCATTCCATTTGCCTTCTTGATAACTTATTGCAACTGCAAACCAAACCTTTTATGATCATGCACAAGCACTCCCAAGTCCCTCTGCACAACAGCATGCTGCAGTCTTTCACCATTTAAATAATAATCTGATCTTTTATTTTTCCTTCCAAAGTCGATGACCTCACATTTACTTTGGGAATAATTTGGAGAAAAGGTGGCAGGAGAGAATTGTAATGATTTACATTTTTGTAGGAGTTAATCAACATGCTTATCTGAATCATCTGAGGGTGTGTTGAGAGATCACAAAACCTAGAAAAGAGATGCAGTCACATCAAATAATTAGGAAGACAAATGATATGTTGGCCTTCATAGGAAGAGAGATTAGAACATTAGAGTAAGGAGCCTAGAAATTGCTTTATTGCCTTTTATTGGTATTAAAACAAACACTTTAAAGTTTTTTTGAACTTTGGATAAGGATTGCAATCTGCAATCATGAGATTCATGAAACAGTGTCTTTAGGTGTCCCTGTGTAATGTACTGTGATCTATTGTAATTCTTATCAGCTCTTAAATGGATATACCATAATACAACCACTTAATGAATGGATGCTGCAGTGACAGAGAGGAGGTAGAGGAGTGCATCAGAGTCCTAGAAGGACCACAACAGATTGGTGAAGAACAGTGCTCACAAAAGTTATATTCTTTGTGGAAGGAGGCCAGTCCCTCTCTGTAAAGACATGAGTGCTCCCTCTGTATACGTACACTCTGCAAAAACCTGCAATGCAGGAAAAATCCCTGTTCCTGTCCTGCCTGCTTCGGCGAGATGAAGGCTAAGTAATGAAGTTTCCTCTCCTTGAAGATGGATTTTGGATGAACCTCCTTATTGCGGCAAATTTTGAGATGTGGCAGAAATGAGCAGCAGCCTGAAATGATCCTGAGGCTCAGTAGCTGAAAGTGACCTTAATCTCAAAGCACTGGAGGCGCACACATGAGGCTATATTTGAGGTCACATGAGGTCACAGACGTTGATGAGGACAGAGAATTCTGTTTGAATGTCGGCTCTTTAAATAGCACAGTTTCAGGGGAAATGGGATTAGTGAAAACTAGTTACTTTGTGAATAAACAAGAACTGACATTACTCAAGCCAGTGACGTAAAAATCATGCTGCAGATGATTTTTGCTCTTGCACAACTATTGATGCTTTACTAGTTGATGGAGTTTTACACTCATGTAGAAAAAGTTCCACCAGAAAGTCAGGGGTTAGATTTCCCGATGGGCATTAGGGACACCCAGAAATGGACACAATTATGTCCTACTCCAGGAGATTTTCAATTGAACTACCTTCTCTTAGGACTTGTGGGAAAGCATTTCTTGGCCAGGAATGGTGTTACTGTAGAGGACTTCAGTGAGACTACATCAAGAATATTTGTGTACAATTTCAGTATTATAGGAAGGATAAACTTGCTCTGCTGCCAGTGCAATACAGAGTTAGAGTCATACAGAGTCATAGAGTCAATACAGCTTGGAAACAGGCCCTTCAGCCCATCAAATTCATGCTGACCATCAAGCACCCATTTACACAAATCCTACACTAATACCATTTTATTCACCTCACATTCCTATCAGCTTCTCCCAGATACTATCAATTACCTACACCCCTGGGGCAATTTACAGTGGCCAATTAACCTATCAATCCACACTTTTGGGACGTGGGAGGAAACCAGAGCACCTGGAGGAAACCCACGCAATCACATGGGGAAAGTATAAACTCCACACAGACATTACCAGAGGTCAGGATTGAACCTGAATTGTTAGAACGGTAAGGCAGCAGCTTTACCAGCTGTGCTGCTTTACTGCCCCAGATTTATTGCCAGGATTAGGAAGTTATCTTAAGACAAGAGGTTGGAAAGTTTGGCTTACACTCACTGGAATCTAGATGAATAAGGGATGATCTCATTGAAACAATGAAGTTTTACACAAGGTGAACAGAGAACCCGACAGTGTAAGTACTGAGAGGCTTGAAGAGTTGTCTCGAACTAGATGGATTTCAGTGTTTTTTGATGTACATGTGACTAATAAATAAATATCTTATTTAGGAATAAAATGAAGAATTTATTTTCATTCAGAAGTTTGCAAACCTGTAAAACACTTTAGGATGTGTAAGTCACTATGTAAATGCAAACATTTTGTTCTAAACTGAAGGGGGTGCCTGGCTCCTGTAAATTCATCCTCTTCCTTTGCTCCTCAATGACGAAGGCTTCATGAGTCATGTTGGAAAATTAAAGAAAATATTCCCAGTACTATTGCTCTATGATTAGCAGCAAATATACAAACCTTTGGGATGACTTCCACAATCAGTTGCAGACATGACTTCAGTCTGTGCTAGCTAGATTTATCTGTTGCCTGCTGCTCAGAAAATTGGACCATGTGCAGATGGACTGATGTGATAAACAGCATGATTCACACTGATTGGGACAATTACATGATAATGGGGCGTGAGCACAAACTTTATGTGAACACTGCATTGGGTCAAAGAGCGTGGCTTCATTGTCCATCGTAATTCCAATGCACATTTTCTAACTCTAACTCGTTCCAATTTCCTAGCCAGGTTGGAGCTTCAATTTGTGAGCCACAGGCTGGAGCTCAAGTGGACCTGAAAGGGTGAATTGGTATGAACAGTATGCAAAACAAGTTTCTCACTGTACCTCTGTACAAGTGACAATAATAAACCAATTCTGATTCCTAGCGGAATTGCCCAGTGGACCGTATAGGGTGAACTAGGAGCAGACACACCAGGTAGGAGGATGCTCTGTCATGGAAATGGCAAACTGGGAGCAGACCCAGCAGGGTGAAGTCAGGGTGTGGCTTAGATGGACCTGAAAGGAAGATGGTAGGATGTGGAACTCAAACAGACCTGAAAGGAAGACATCAGGATGGATGTGGACCTGAAAGGGTGATGGCCCAGAGGCCATGTAGGGTGAACCAGTGGCGAAGGGGCAACTAAGCAAGGAAGGTGCAACAGTAATTGGCTGCAGGGAGAGCAGGGTGACTGAAAGTGGAATTGGAATCGGTTTATTGTCACTTGTACCAAGGTACAGTGAAAAACTTGTCTTGCATACCGTTCGTACAGATCAATTCATTACACAGGGCATTGAGATAGTACAGGGTAAAGCAATAAAGTGTAACAGCTACAGAGAATGCAGAATAAAGTGTAACAGCTACAGAGAATGCAGAATAAAGTGTAACAGCTACAGAGGAGGTGCAGTGCAGACAGACAATAAGGTGCAATGTCATACCGAGGTAGATTGTGAGGTCAAGAGTCCATCTTATTGTATAAGGGAAACGTTCAATAGTCTTATAACAACGGGATAGAAGCTGTCCTTCAGCATGGTGGTTCGTGCTTTCAGGCTTTTGTATCTTCTGCCTGATGGGAGGGTGAAGAAGAGAGAATGTCCCGGGTGGCTGGGGTCTATGATTATGACCGTGGCAAATTAAGAGGTGATGAGCCAGTGCACCAGGTAGGGTGAAGATGAACAGCGTGAGAAGGCAGAGCGAACTTTGAGGATGCAGAGATGGCAGGCAGCAGGAGAAAGTGCAGAGGCAGCAGGATGATCTGGAGTGGAAATGGCAAACGGGACGGCAGACCCAGCAGGGTGGAGCTCAGGCAGACCTGAAAGGAAGACGGCAGGGTGTGGCTCAAGTGGAAGCGGAAGGGAGAAGGCAGGGTGTGGCTCACATGGACCTGAAAGGGTGGTGGCCTGGCGGACTGTGTAGGGTGAACCAGACAGAATGAAGGGGAAACTGAGCAAAGAATGTGCAATGGCTATCAGGCACAGGGTGAAGCAGGAAGGACGTGTTGATTGGAAGTGTCAAGTCAAGTCAAGTCAAGTCAAGTCAAGTTATACTTTATTATCATTCACCCATATGCTGTTAAAAAAACACAGTGGAACGAAATGTCGTTTCCCCCAGACTCACACAACGAAGGACATACATAGAACAGAGGACATACAATAAATGCAGACAAAAAAATTTTGCAAGTACAAATAGTGCAAAAAACCGTATATACAGAATACAAATTAGTGCAGGGTTAGTGCAAAACCGAGTTGGACGAAGAAAATACAGAACTCAGTGTGTTGCACTAAGTGTATAAACATGTTCAGCAGCAGCCAAAGTTCTTATACGCCGTTGTGCAAACCAGGGCTTTTGACGCGGCATTTGTCTGAAACTGCCTCCAGGGTATTAAGGAGCCTTACAGCCTGGGGAAAAAAAACTGTTGTACAGTCTAGTAGTTTCTGGCCAGAGCTCCAGTACCGCTTGCCAGACGGCAGTGGGGACAGTGGTGCAGTGGCAGTGGACCGGACAATGTGAAAAGGGTTCAGACACAACACGGTGAAGCACAAGTCAATGCGGGTAAATGGGAGTAATGTAGACAGGTGCAAGGGCAGCATAGACATGGTAGGCTGAAGTGCCTGTTTCTGCGCTGTATGATGCTATGATTCTATGTGCACGCTCAGCCAGTTTTTTTCCTAAAGACCACGAGGAACAACCCTCCATATCCATTAGAATCAGTGCAGTAATTAGCATTCAACGTAAATAAAGGAAAGCAGATCTTAACACTAAAACTTGTTTCATGACACAATGAAAATATTTACACAACCTTCATCAATGATAAGTGAGCAGTGGGTAATTGTCCATGTTAAAGAAGTTAGTCTGTGGATCACATCGACTGAAAAAAACAAATGTTTGTCCAACTTAAATAAAGCTGTGAAGATTGTTATGGTATATAAAGTAAGTGCACATACATCCATTGAAGATCATGTTATCCTCACATGGCTAATGATTGAGGTTGGGGAAATCAACATTGGCCTGCTCCCACTTGGTAACATGTAGGGCAAATTAAGAACAAGCAGCCTTTCAAGCAAGGATAATATCCGATGGTGAGCTATTGTACAATGAACTAGGTTGATTGGTCTCAGTTTCCATGAGGAACTATGAGAAAGAGAAGAGGGGAAAATATGGTCAAAATATTGTACTCACAAAAGTGAAACCAAAAGAGTTCTACTAAAACTGCCTTACTCAGTTTGTCACGGGTTCTTCTCTCTTTACCAGCTACAACATTACAGCATTTTCTAATGGACAAAACCAAGCTCTGTCAACTATGTTAAAAATCCATGAAGGTAAAGCATTATTCTAATACTCAGAAAAGGTGTGAAATGTTTACTTATTTTATATCTTACTGACTCTCTTTTCCATAAACTTTGAGCAAAGTGTATTACTTGGGGGTGCCAAGTTAACATTGTCCATTGTATGTCATCTCTGAATGTTCAAATGGTGGAGAAGAGGGTCTCATGCCACTGTGCAATAAAAATGACACTGTAGCCAAAATTGACGACTATAAGGACTCCCACTGCAATAACATCACACAGATGTGCTTAAACTTTGGATAAGCTTGTTTGAAATTTGAGCAAAGCATTTCCAACTGGGAAGATATCAGGAAGGCTGTATTACTGAGCTGACAATTTCCCATGTGTTTGTGGAATATATTAATCCTTATCTATATGAAGTTTTACATCATAGCTTTAAAAACTTTGTTTTATAATGGAAACATTATATATTACAATAGACTGATGAGATTGCAAATAAACTGCTGAATGCATAATAAAGTTGCTACTTATTTGAGTTGGTATCTGAGCAAAGCAAATTGAAATAGAAATTTCTGTAATCAAGGGATATGAATAAATTTATGGTTTAATTTAAAGCACACTTTAGCTGCCAATTTGATTTGATGAAGAAGGTGTGTGGGAGTATGTTGTGTTTCAAGGGAAATGTGTGAGAGTGTAACAGCAAGGAAGAGTGTTATATGTACAATTACATTTGAAATGAAACACCGTGGGTATTGGGGAACATCTGCAGATCATTACACGATACTTAAATAATAGCTGGGATGGATGACTTATCAAAAGGTTGGGGCTGTTGATTTTAATTGGTGGATTATTATAAGCAATACAACTGGATGTTCAAGATTTACATCGGCAGATTTGACTTTGTGTCAGGGTAAAATGGGGAATAGAACTTATTTGTCTTAATTTCTATCTGTTTTAACTTTAAAATCTACTCTACCGTATTCAAAGCTCCATCTTATAGATCAGCAACAGGATGAGAATGTTTGAGACAGAATAACAACTCAGTAAAAAGGACATGATACTTTGAGTTATGATTGGGTGACTGGCATAGAGGAGGCATATACTATAACTTTCTGATGCCTGACTTCAATAGATAGAATTCTATGGGTAGAACTCCCTCAACCTCCTTCTTCTTCTTAGGTGGTGTCTCAAGGTTACAAATGAGTTGCTACCATTCCAGTTCAGAGGTGCCTCTGGAGATCAGTGTGGATCAGTAGAGTGTGAGCTGGTGCACCCTTTCTGCCATTTATGCTGGATAAATGGACTTATAGTTCTCAGTTTCATCCCAAATGCTCCTTCTCCATTTTGAGTGATCATGGACCAGGGATTCTTAGAAGCCAGTGGAGATGCTGCATTTTTAAAAGAGGCTTTGAAAACATTCTTGAATCTCCCCCTGTTCAACCCAGCAATCTGTTGCTGTAACAAGTCACTCCCAACCTCAGTATTTAAGCTGCAGTATACAGTTACCACATGTATATGCATCCCTTCTAAGGCCAAGCTCCAAGTCATTGGACAAATAGTTGCTGAATGGACTAAACATCTGCAAATCAGAAGTCCTCTACCAACCTGCCCCGCTGTACAACACTGCCCTCTAACGATTAAGTTCCAAACAGGATCCTGGCAAATATGGACCACCTCCCATATCTCAGTAGGTATCCCTCAGTGAAGGTAGTTCAGTGATGAAATGTACCATCACCTTTAGTTTGCCACCATAACCTTTGGCTTTCTGAAGAATATTTTTGAATATCAAGACCGCAACCTGGCACAAAGCTCATGGTCCTTTGGGCAACATTGATCCCTCACTCCTGCATGCCTCTGAAACTTGAATTATGTACAACAGGCACCTCAGAGCATTGGAGAAGTATAGCAAAAACTCTGGCTCGATGCATTGCTTCAGGAAGACTAATAGTGTCATGAAGGATGTCTGCCACCCTGGCCATTCACTTCTCTCTCTTCTGCCTTCTAGGAGAAGATACAGAAGCTTGGAAACCAGGATATCCAGACTAAAGAACAGCTTCTTCACCACTGCTATCAGACTTCTGAACCAATTACCCCTTTTGCATCCCCTTCCCAGTGGTCCTGCCACATTCTCAGACTTTTAATTCTACCTCCATCATTAATTCCGTTATTGTCACTTTAGCATTTCTTTTTGCATGACAATCTTTGTACCATGCTGTTATTTTGCGCTCATCGCTGTATTTATTAACTGGTAATTGGTTTATTATTGACACGTGTACTGAGATACAGTGAAAAACATTGTTTTGCATGCCATCCATACAAATTATTTCAAAACTTCTTGTATTTATTATTATGCTGTGAGCTTCACGGGGGCAAGGACTTTCATTGCACCCTGGTGTATATGACAATAAGCTAATCTAAATCTGAATCTGAAACCAAACCATTGGCAAGATAAGGGAAGGAAAATTAGCATCCTCTCTTAGACCAACATCCCCAGTATTGCCTGAATTACACACAATTGACTCTTTCGGGGAGGCCACATCATTTGCATTCCCAACACCAGACTCCTGAAACAGACAGCCCTCTGATCCTCAAATATGCACTGGCTATATCCAAAAGAGGAAGAGCTGGTGAGAGTGTGTTTGAGAACAACAGCTGGGTAAACATGTCGAATAATGAGATGTGTGGCATTTAGGATACAATTGATGGGGTGCATTATCAGATGCGTAATGGACTGCTGAACTCAGTTTTCTATTGCTCATTATAGAATAATTGAGCAAAAGAAGTTTCAGATTTTTAATATAAAAGGGGGAGGGGGAAGGAGGGAGAACAATCAGGAGACAAATCTTGGATCAATTACAAAATCAGGAATAATGTTAAAACTCAAAGAAGCAAGCAAGGGATTTAAACTAGGTGCAGTGAAGCTAATTTTTTTGCTCTGTTCAAAGGCAATATTTTTGAATGGATCTTTTTTAAACAAAATGTAAGAAGAAATTAGAAATGAAACAGGTTTTAAAATTATATCTAGTTAGAGTTTGAGAGTGTGTTTGAGAATACCAACCAACGATACACGTAGTACTCCCAGTTATGTATTTCTATATCCCAGATATAGGAATACATTCAGTAGGAATGAATGATGGAATTGTAGAAGTCAATTTTTAATGACAATTTAAAATAATTTATTCTCTTACCATCACGTTTTAATATTAAAACCTAACAAGCTCAAAATTGCACACAATTCTTGAAAACTTCAGGCATGGCTTCAGCCAAGATATCAAAAGGAGCTCACAGAGATAAACAACTAGTTTTGGCCTCTTCACCCTTTATATAATCAGAAAGACTGATAAGGAGAATCATCTTTACCTAACAATGATGGAAGTCCCTATAAATCACATAACCAATACCATCACCCTACTTTCCTTTCCCAGACAAAGGTCACTTGTGAGATCTTACAGACTCCTCGCCTGTGATACTGAACTTGATTTTTTTGGTAAGAAAGTGACAGTTAGATTTCAGAGAAGCAATGGGATCTGGCATTTTCCTCAAAAAATCTGTTTTTAAAGGTTTGTTGTTACAAAAAAAATCCAAGAATTATTTGGTGGAAATCAATAAAGAGTGATTTTATTGATCTCTGATGTCATGGATAACAACTGGTAGGAGGATGTGACAGAGTGATGGTTTAATGGGAATGTGCAATCTGTGTAGTAACATCTGATTTGCAAGCTTGGAGCTGAGCACATTACATTCAGTATTACCTCTTTAGGCATGTGTGGGATATGTAGAATAATGTGTAAGTCAGCCAATTTCTCATCTCCTTAACTAAGCCCTTTGCTTTCAGCTCTCCTTTTGTCAAAGCTCCCCTGGTGGTCATAACAATACTACAGAGACACACTGAACCTGTATCTCAAGAAAAAAAGATCCAAGTATCTCAAGTTGAGAGGAGACAGCCATCAATCATCTCACTCTGTTGTCCATCATCCAATGATCTGCTTTTGGGAGAGGACCCTGCCCTCAAAGCTGAAATGGGAGAATGGAGGAAGGGAAGGGAGAGTACCTCTGCCGTCAATTAGCTGACCTGGGAGGAAATGTCTGCACCTTCTATGGGTAGCTCAGCACCTCTGTGGAAATCTGAACTGGAGATTATTCTTGAGTTGAAGGAATTGAAGGATCACTGATTGCTGATCACCATTTGGCAGGGAGTGTATGCACACCATGGTAGTTTCGAGTGGCTCTGAACTCTGAAATGGTTTCTGTTCTCTATCACGTGTAACCTTCCTACTGGGTTGGGTTTTCAGGCCTGCTTGCAAGTGCAGAAGACCACTAAGGCAATCAATATACACTGCACGTTTTAGAGCTTATCCCAATCTTAATGAAGCTAACAGGCATTTTTACATTCTTCAAATAACAATCGAGAGTGAAATGTTCATCCGACTGGGAAGAAATAAAGCAAGATAGTATGAGCCATGAAACTACAGAGTGTGAAAGGATTTCTCCGTTTTGTTAATGCCTTACACGCAGATTTTATTGGTTAAAGGTTCCTTGAATTACTGTCAGACCACAGTGATGCCACTGGATATGCTGCTGACTGTCTGTCCTGGGTTTGATCCAATTCCAATTTCTAGGGATAAGGCTACTAACATTATGGAGGGCTAGCAGCATCATTGCCAGTGCTACTCAGGGAGCTGGTGATGGAGGAAGCAAAGGGAGCAGTTCTGAAGGGGAGCAAGGTGTGGGAGGTGGCATGATTTGGGTCAGTTATTGTGACCACAGGATTTCCTTCCAATTTGCCACTTTCCCAATGACAAACAAACACACTGAGATCAACTGACAATGGGCATGGCCTTCTGGATCCCATGGCTGACCCAGGATGTCTGCAGCGTTGATGGTGTTAATAAGTGAAGCAGAACTGCCAGGATTCCATGGCACCCTGTGGCATCCCTTTCACAAGTACAAAAGAGCATTCACCCATCCTTCCAGTGGAGTTTTGAATTGCATTGAATCACGCAAATTATGCAGCAGAGAAACAGATCCTCGTCCCAATGGGCTGTGTTAGTGTTTAAATTCAGGATTAACCTCCTCCCATGCCTCTTCTTCTAACCCCTTCCACAAATATTCTGTCCCTTTCTCACATGTTGGCTTAACCAGCTTCACCTTAAATATAAGTAGAGGCAGTAATCTGGTAGAACTGTGTCCTATTTGATTGGAATACAAGAACTGGAGTAACACATTGAGGCCCTCAGTATTGTTCTGGTGGTAATGGCTAATCTGTAAATTTATTTCATGGTTTCCCTTTCCTCCATATCTTTGCTTATCTCTCATTAACAAAATGTATATCTATCTCACATATAAAGTGAGCAATTTACCTCACACCAATTTGAATACAAAAGTATTTCCTGTCTTTATTCCTGAATAGGATAAGTCCTCTATGTGAGATTCTTCAACAAATGGAAATAATTTCTCTCCATGCTGTTTATTCCCTGTAACACCCTCGAAAACAGATCAAATTTGCCCTTAACCTGCAACATTCCATGGAATGCAACTCTATTTTGTGTTACCCCTCCTTTGAACCTGATGCTTGGGATCAAGGTTAATAGTGGATTTACCTTGGTAACTTTGCTGTACACAAACAGTGCTGGAGGAACTCAGCAGGTCAGGTAGCATCCATGGAGGGAAATAAACAATTTATGCTTCAGGCCGAGACCCTTCATCAGGACTGGAAAGGAAGAAGGCAGAAGCCAGAATTCCCTTATTCCCATGGCTTCCTTCCCCTGCCTTGATGACCTGCCCATCTCCTCTCCTCCCCTCCTCCATCATTTATTCCATGGTCCACTGCCCTGTCCTATCGGATTCCTTCTTCTTCAGCCCTTTGCCTCTTCCACCTATCACCTCTCACTTTATTACATCTTCTCCCCCTCCCCCACCCACCTACCTTCCCTCTCTCACCTGGACTCGTCTGTCACCTGAACTCACCTGTCCACTACCTGCGTGTGCTTCTCCCCCTCCCCACTCCTTTTTATTCTGGCTTCTGCCTTCTTCCTTTCCAGTCCTGATGAAAGGCCTCGGCCTGAAACGTCGACTGTTTATTTCCCTCCATGGATGTTCCCTGACCTGTTGAGTTCCTCTGGCATTTTTTGTGTATTGCTTCAGATTCCAGCATCTGCAGAATTTCTTGTAACTCTGTGCTACATCCTTTCCAGGGCCAATATTTTCTTCTAAAGCTGTGTTGCCTTGAACTGCTCACACTACAGGAGTATACCAAGTTTGTGTAGCTGCTGCATATTTTCAAACCCCTTTTATTCTGCTTCTCCATCTGTGAAGAGGACCATTGAATTAGCCTTTTTGATTAGTTTCTGTAGCTGGCCATGGCACTATAATGATCTACGTATACGAAACCTTGTATCTCATTGGTCTCTACTTCTAACTTTTTCACTATGTAGAAAGTACACTATTCTGTCCAAAGAATGTGACCTCACATTTCATTATATAGAAATCCAATTACTACAATTTTTCATATTTGCTTAATCTCTTAACATCTCTCGGTAATTTAACACTTGCTGTACCATCTTTGTGTGTGTCCTCAATATGAATCCTTCCTTGCAGACTGTGAATTTTAGCCTGTGACAGCACAGTTATTTCATAGCTTTGGTATCTTCGATGGATGACAGGATTGTGATTCATTCATTCTCATTTCAAAAGGAGCAAGAGAAAAATCAAGGACAACATTTTTCCACCCAGTCTCTGGTGTCCAACCTAGCTTTTATTTTAATTACGACTTTGAGGTTTGGTGAAGAAATTCCTTCAAAATTAAATTTGCAAATTATGATACACACAATGCAAAGATTAGTGCAGGTACCCCATGAAAAAAACAAACTTTATTTGCACATTGTTTCAATAGGAGTGAACATACCCATCGAAATCAAAAGCATTTTAAAATCTGATTTCACATTTTACATTCAGGATTAGAAACCCATCCTTTGTTGTAGTTGCATTGAATTCCACTTTTAAAATTCAGGATTGAGCCAAATTTAAGAAGTGGAGTAAGTTCATACATTACTTTATTGCACGTTTAGTGCATTAGATAGTGGATGAACTTCTACGTCATATGATACAGAATATTTGTAAATAGAATCAAACTTCTGTGCCAGGTATGGTGTCTGCAATATCTGATTTATGTGCAGGTAGCTAAATCTTAATGTACCTCCTGCAACATTGCACTGATGATGATTCCTGTATTGTCTCATTCTTCTGAGTTCGGAAGATTTGTAACAGACTATACCTTCCTCTGTCCACACACCAGGGTTATTACCTATTCAGGAGTCCTTGGAATTTGAAGGTTGATCTCCAGACCACTGATACCGGAGAAAAGAAGATTATTGGTATATTAAGTAAGAGTTTTATTTTCATTTTCTTTGACATTTTTGTTTATTGGTTCTAAAAAATGGATTTAGGAGAAAATTAGATGTTTGATTAAAACTTAGTCCATTTGTGCAATGAAATACTAGCTTTCCAGGTGAGGTGGGATTGTCAGGTGTTGAAACTTCAGTAACAGCAATAAGACCACCTTACATTCATATAGAACACCTCTGTCAAAACAATATGTCCCAAGGTTAATAAAGCAAAATTCAGCAAAACTCGCATAGAGAGATAATGGAACAGATGGCCAAATCACTGGTCATAAAGGAAGGATTTAAAGAATATATTGAAGGAAGAGAGAGAAACTGAGTGGGTTAAGAAAGGAAATATCATAGGTGAGGGCTGAGATAGCTGAAGGTTTGTCTACCAATGGCGAAAGTTTAAAATGAGGGATATAGAGAGATCAAAACTGGAGGAGTGTAGATATCACAGAGGGTGGTAGAAAGTTACTGAAGTAAAGAGGGAGAGGCCATGGAGGGTTTTAAAATGGATGAGTCCTTTAAAAAAAACATCTTTGGAATGGGTAGCAATGAAGAAAATGAACACAAAGATGATGGTGAATAGGACAATAGGGTTAGAATATGGGAAGCGGAGGTTTAAATAAGTGCATGTTATGGACAGGAGACTGGGCATGAGACCATTGGTATAATCAAATCTGGAAAGTAACAAAAGCATGGAAGAGGGTTTCAGCAGCAGATTAGTTGAAGCATTGACGAGTAGAGGCAGTGTTGGGGACATGAATAAAAGTATCTTTGGTGATGGATGACAATGTGGTTCCTTCTCAATACAGGGGTCATAGAGAAATAGAGCTGAGGCTAGAGTTTGTGGAATAGTTACAGTCTTCCTAACATGTCATTGGAGCAAGTTTTGCTCAGCCCATATTGGACCAAGTGAAGTTCAGACCCAAGGTAGACCCTCGGTGGGGGGGGGGGGGGGGGGGGGGGGGGGGGGGGGTGTTGGGGGGAGGTGTGGTGAAGAGGGAGGGGGAGAGAAAAGGGACAGAGGTCATCAAGTCGAGTTTATTGTCATGTGCACAAGTAAGGTGAGGTACAGGTACAATGAAAAACTTGCAGCAGCATCACAGGCATGTGGGTACAGACAACACACAGGATATAAATTATACATATATTATACATTTTAGACAGCCTGAAAGCTAGGGGTCAATGAAAATGGCAAGTATAGCAGTTAGCGTAATGCTATTACAGTGCCAGTGACCCAGGTTCAATTCCTGCCGCTGTCTGAAAGGAGTTTGTACGTTCTCCCCATGACTGCATGGGTTACCTCTGGGTGCTCCAGTTTTCTCCCACATTCCAAAGACATATGGGTTAGCAGGTAAACATGGGTGTAGTTGGATGGTGTGGGCTCGTTGGGCCGGAAGGGCCTGTTACCGTGCTGCATAAAGTTCAAAGTTTAGGAAGTTTAAAGGTGTGGTGTAACTAGCATGCACAGCCAAGCAGCACTTGGTGGCATACATTCAGGAAAACATTCAAGCAAACTTGGCATCCTGTTGAGTAATTCTGGGATTTTCTTTTTTTTCAGAGATTCACCACATGCACTTTCATTGTCCTTGTATCTAAATTTTGCTGGCATTTCTGATCAGAACCTTTGGCAATCTGAGAGGCAATTCACAAGATCACAAGGTCACAAGACAAGGGAGCAGAAGTAGGCCATTCGGCCCATCGAGTCTGCTCCAAGGTAAAGGGAAAAAAGAAAAAGAAATGAGAAATGGGGGGGGGCAGTTAAAAATAAACTATTTGAACTCCAATTTCCGGCCTTATCCCCATATCCCTTGATACCCCGACTATTTAGATATCTATCTATCTCTTACTTAAACGCCTCCAATGATCTGGCCTCCAGTGCTGTACCTGGCAAGGAATTCCACAAATTCACCACCCACTGGCTAAAGAAATTTCTCCTCATCTCTGTTTTAAACCTGTACCCTCTAATTCTAAGATTGTGTCCCAATGTGGATTGCAGGACGCAGAGGGAGGAGGCAAAAAGAAAGTTAGTTTACTTGATTTTTTAAACTTTAGTTAAATATTTTAATTTTTTATAAGTGTTTTTCATATTTTTAGTTAACCGTATTTTTTATTTTACTGAGATTTTTTTTAATAATCTTTATTATATATTAGTTATGTGGATTAAAATGTGGGTGGCATGTTTGCAGATGACTTGAAAATTGGTGGAGTTGTAGATAATGAGGAAAGTTATCAAAGGATATGGCAGAGTATAGATAGGTTCGAAATTTGGGTGGAGAAATGGCAGATGGAGTTTAATGTGGCCAAGTGTGAGGTGATGCATTTCGGGAGGTCAAATGCAAGAGGAAAGTGCACAGTAAACGGCAGGACCCTTAGGAACATCGATGTACAGAGGAATCTTGGGGTACAAGTCCAACACAAGTGGATAGGGTGGTAAAGAAGGTGCACGGCACCCTTGCCTTCATTGGTCGGGGCACTGAGTATAAAAGTCTGAAGTCATGTTGCTGTTGTATAAAACTTTGGTTAGGCCATGTTTGGAGTATTGTGTGCAATTCTGGCTGCAACACTATAGAAAAGATATGGAGGCCTTGGAGAAGGGTGCAGCAGAGGTTCACCAGGATCTTGCCTGGATTGGAGTGTATTAGCTATGAGGAAAGGTTGGACAGACTTGAATTGCTTTCTCTGGAGTGTCAGAGGCTGAGTGGCAATCTGATGGAAGTCTATAAAATTATGGGGGGGGAATAGTTAGGGTAGATTGACTAGCTGCCCTATCTATTTCCCAGGGTGGAAATGTCAAATACTTAGCTTTAAGCTAAGGGGGGGGAAATGTTTAAAGATGCGCGGGGCAAGTTTGTTTTTACACAGAGAGTGGAATGCCATGCCAGGGTAGGTGGTAGAGGCAGATGAGATAGCAACGTTTAGACAAAGAAGCACTTAGACATTAGACATTGAGACAAGAGGCATTTAGACAGACATATGAACGAGCAGGGAATAGAGGGATATGAAATGTGTGCAGGCAGATGGGGTTAGTTAGATTGAATTCATGGTCAGCACAGACATGGTGGTCTGAAGGGCTTGTTCCTGTGCTGTACTGTTCTATGTTCTATCTCTGAACATCAGAGATTTAAAATCAATCATGGCTCTCAAAGGCAGTCATCAGTTTTAAGTGAAGGTGTCTCCTCACTGCACAACTGGAGGCCCTGTTTCTATTTGGACCGCACTACTGGGGTCTAGGTAGTGGGGAGTACCAAAATAGGCCTTCCAAACCAAGGGAAGATAAATGGTGGTATGGATGGACGAAAGGCAGCAACTCAGGCTGGCCAGTCCAGCCTGATCTGACCCATAGGTTTGAGGGGCATAATTATGAGGGGCATGGATAGGGTGAATGCGTACAGTCTTTATCCCAGGGTTGGGGAATCAAGGACTAGAGGGCAGAGGTTTAAGGTGAGAGGGGAGAGATTTAAGAGAAGCCTGAGGGGCAACTTTTTCACCCAGAGAGTGGTCAGGATATGGAATGAGCTGCCAGAATTTGTTGAGGCAGGTACATGGATAGCAAAGGTTTAGAGGGAAACGGGCCAAAACACAGGCAAATGCGACTAGCTCAGATGGGAATTCTGGTCGGCATGGACCAGTTGGGCTGAAGGGCCTGTTTCTGTGCTGTATGACTCTATGACTCTATAATCCAGCATTGAATGATTCATTCATGCTTCAATTAAGTTACTGCACTTCAGAAAGAATATGAAGGTCCCAGAGGAGGTACAGAACTGGTTTATAGGAATGGTCCCAGTAATGGGAGAATTTCAGCCACAAGGGTAGACTGGAGAAGCTGGGATTGTTCACCTTGGATAACAGAAGGTTGAGAAGAGACTTGATAAAGGTGTAGAAGAAAGGTGTAGAAGATCTAGACTAGAACTAGAGGTTATAGGTTTAGGGTGAAAGGTGAAATATTTAAGGGGAATCTGAGGGGGAACTACTTCACTCAGAGGGTGGTGCGAGTGTGGAACGAGCTGCCAGCAGAAGTGGTGGATGCGGGTTCAATTGTAACACTTAAGAGGAGTTTGGATAGGTACATGGATGAGAGAGGTATGGAGTGTTGTGGTCTGGGTGCAGATATATGGGACTAGGCAGAAAACCAGTCTGGCATGGACTAGATGGGCCGAAGGCCCTGTTTCTGTGCTGTAGTCCTCTATGACTCTATCATGATTGATTTAGATAGGGGTAAATAGAGGGAAGTTTCTTCCATACTTATTTATTTTTCAAGATATGGAAGTCACTGACAAGGCCTGTATTTATTGACCATCCCTATTTGCCCTTGAGAAGGTGATGATGAACTATCTTCTTGAATCACTGTGATTCAACTTACAGCTATTACCATTATTGTGTAGTACTATTATTTAAGAAGGGCAGCAAAGACAAGTCAGTGAACTACAGGCTGGTAAGTCTGACATCAATGGTGAGTAAGTTACTGGAGGGGATTTTGCAGGACAGGATCTATCAACAGTTGGACAGACAAGGACTATGGTCAGCTTGGACAAGTTGGGCCTAAGGGCCTGTTTCCATGCTGTATTACTCTATAGCTCCATAATTGTTTCCACTAGACAAGTGTGAAATGAAGGAGAAAGGGCACAGGTAGAGTATGAGGAAAAATCTTCTTTAACAGATAAGATATCTTTATTAGTCACATGTACATCGAAACACGCAGTGAAATGCATCATTTGTGTAGAGGGTTCTGGGGGCAGCCCACAAGTGTCGCCACACTTCCAGCGCCAACATAGCATGCCCACAACTTCCTTACCTGTACATCTTTGGAATGTGGAAGGAAACACCCAGAGGAAACCCACACGGACAATGGGGAGAAAGTACAAACTCCTTACAGACAGCGGTGGGAATTGAAACCAGGTCACTGGCACCATAATAGCGTTACACTAACCACTACACTACCTGGAACTTACGATTTTTAAGGGTAGTAGAAACAGAGTAAACCAGGGTTTTTGGAAAAGAATTGGATGTACACTTGAGGGAATATAATTGGAATAAGCAGTAGAACGGGAATGCTCTACAAAGAGCTGTCGTAGACTTGCTGGGCAGAAAGGCTTTGTTCTATACCATATAAATTCTCTGATTCAATGCTATGGTGCCAAATTGCACCAACAGTTCGCCAAAGCATTTGAAGAGAACCTCCAGCTAGCTGCAGTGCACATTTCAGCTCGAATTAGACTGCCACACCTGTATACTGCAATGCAGAACACACTGGAGATCCAGTGTAGACACATCAGACTTCTCATTCCACACTTTGACTCACCATCAAGTCCAGGGCAGTCCTGCTAAGGAGTCTGATGCAATTCACAACCTGTCACTGACTCCTACCCCAACCACTCTTAGTGTGATCACATTCATTTAAATAAGGCTGATGTTCTTTGCTAAAATATTAGGTGAAGGTACGTGGTTTGTCTTGTTTAACTTATTTTAATTAATTACAATGTTTTAAAAGTCTCTGCCAGTTTATTGTATTTTAAAGTTAATTCATTACTTACTTATTTTTTATTTAATAATTTTAATTGTCCACATTTTTTCAGCTGTTTCTAAATGCCTCTAATCATTAGGTTAGTTTATTGTCACATACACCAAAGTGCAATGAAATTCCTTGCTTGCATGAATCTCACAGTGTAAACAGTAGACATCAGAAACCCATTGGAAGCAGTGAAAAAAAGCCTTTAATGGTTTGGGCTGTTAGAATGGCATCAGGCGAGCTTTGTGCTGTTTGACTCCCAGTTGCCACTTGTGGTCCATTCCACATCATTGAATGGCCATGGCAGTGAGTCTTTGAGGTTGAGAGGAAGCATCCGGCCACAAGACGTCAGTGTGACCAAAGGGCAAGCTCACAGGAGGATGGGAATTGGGTATTGCAAGGTGTAAGCAAGGTCCTGCTAAATCCGGCCCATGAAATTTGCATTGAAAATTGGCAACAACATTCTTGGTAGCTCACAAATTGCATCATGTGGGCTGACTAACTTCTCAAGCCTGGATCTAATTGGATAACTAATTGCAACATTAGTACAACACTAAATGGTGTTAAGGGAACATGTTTCGAGTTCCTGACTGGAAGCTGATATATTGCTGCAGGTCAGTGATTTTAGTTTTGTTCAGGAAACTGCTTAGTCTATTAAAGGGATTCCTTCAATTTGTAAGAAACTTACGATGTATTTCTTAGACACGTAATGGTGATTTTGCAGCAATTCATAAACTGAGAAGACTTTCCCAGTAGATTAATTGCATTCCATGTAAAGTGTTGCAATGTGTTACTCTCTCTGAACTTTTGTACCAGCAAACACAAGGTCTGGTAGAATGGCTTTGCATCATCAAGCCCAGGTCACATTGTCACCCAGAAACAGGTCCTTTGGCTCACAAGTCCATGACCATCAAGTACCTATTTACATTAAATCTCATTTTATTCTAACAATATTCTCATCAATTCACCTCAGATTTTACCATTCACCTATACATTAGGAGCAATTATTGGTGACCCATTAATCTACCAACCCTCCGATCTTTAGAATGTGGGAGGCAACCAGAGCGCCCAAGGGAAACCCAAGCAATCACAGGGAGAACCTGCAAACTCCACACAGACAGTACTGGAGGTCAGGATCAAACCTGGGTTGCCGGTATTGTGAGACAACGGCTGTGCCACTAAGCATATTCACTCAGCTAAATCACAATGTTACATGACAGCGTCCTCTTGAAAAAGGCCAGCCTTGTGCTCTGGCTTGGATGAAGCTAAGCAACTGATCCCGAATAAAAGACTGCAAGGCTGCTTCCCAACAATATCAGTAAAGTGACACATGTAAAGAAATGTATTATCAGTTCACAAGCAGAAGGGTGCTGCAGTGTCATTTTTTTATGTTATAATGTACAATTTGCTTCCTTAAGTTGTTTCTCAGACTGTTCTAAAATGTTAGCATTCAAGTTACATGACAGCAATGTTTCTGATATGCATAATACCCTTTACAGCACCATATTTGTAACACAGTTTCTCGGCAGGGTTAGACAGTCCATTCAAAAACCTTATTGAAAGATGATAGTCAATTACAAATGATTTTAAAAAATCTCATTTGCAGGAGAGCTGCATGGTGACATGAAGTAAGTTATTATCTTTTGAACATATATTGTAAATGTGCTATCTATGGTATGTTGATCTAACTGTATTCCTGTATTTTGCAAACACAATTACATCAAGCAACTGTGGATAACATTTTTATGCATTTTCGTTGGATAAAATAATAAAATAAAAAATTAAGTAACTTGATCTGATATTAAGGTAGTGACAATGGAAGTGAGTTTCAGCAGCTATCTAATCAAAGCCAAGAAGGTCAGCATGGATGCGTTGGGCTGAAGGGCCCATTTCGGTGTCGTACAATTCTATGACTCTGTGACTCTCAGGGAAACAGGAAGCAATGACGGTGGACGTGGTAAAATAGACAAACTGAAATCCTGTCAGAAAGAAGAGCAAACCTCCTTAACGGTGGACATTCCTGGAAGGAAAGAGATGGCAACTTCAACAATAATCAACTTCAAGTAAAATACTGCAAGTGCTGGAGGTCTGAAATACAAAATAATGAAAGGGGCCCTGTAAGAGTTTAACCTAAAAACATGTACCTTATTGGCACTGAACACAAGGAAACTTTCTGTCAGTTGTCTGGCAAGGGCCATCATTGGACTATCAGTTAGAACTAAGTGTTCAAAGTTATACCTCCAGCCTCAAGCTAATGTGCAACAGTTTCTATAATAAATCATCAGGCTAAATCTCCCTTAGTAACATCCCATGTACTATCGGATTCCCTGAGTCAAGTGTTGGTTTACCATATGGTTATGCTGCCTCAAGTATTTCATCTGTACTGGGAATATTGAAGCTAACACAATTCCAATATTCCTCTTTGCCAAGGAGAACAGTCACTGGACATTAGAAAAATGCCATGCATTGATTAAATATATTAAGTGTTGTTATGTTCCTGACCATAGTGTAGATAAGCAGTGCATTGCATTAAACGGTGGCTTCAGATATATGGCCTCCAATTAAAAAGTATTTGAATGAGAATTTGATGGAGAGCTGGTTTGTAGGGTTAGGCTGGATAGGCTTTCCCTGGCTGGCTTAAGCATGATGGACTATTTTAGCAAGCCTTAACATAACTAATTACTTGCACAATGGACTTCTGCATTCATCATTTTGGATAGACTACAGAAGATAGTATAGTGCCAACTACCTTGCTGCTGTAGATGAATATCCAATCTCCCTGTTCTGCAGTTCTTTAATTCAGTTCCCTTTGGAAATCTGTTGGCAGGAGTGGGAATAGATTTGAAGGCACATGTCAAACAGTCATTCACCGTCAAGGTCACAGATCAAGAGTGGCAATGTTATGGATTTAGATGATATACATGCTATATCTGCACATTTCCAGGAGAGAAAAGGAGAAAGGGAGAGCCAAAAATAAATGGGATTTAATTGAGCTGAAACAAAATCAGAAAATGCTGGAAAAACTCAGCAAGTCAGGCAGCATCTTTGAAAATGGAAACAAACAACAATTCGGATTTGTGACCATCCATGCATTGTGCTGTGTCATGCATTTGAGGTAAGTTCTGATGAAGATTTGCAGACCTGAACCATTGACTGTTTTTCTTCCCACAGATGCTGCCTGACTTGCTGAGTTTTTCTAGCATTTTCTGTTTTTTTCAGATTTCCGGCATCTGCAGTTTTTTAAATTTTCAATTAATTGAACAGCTTTTACAAAAGTTCAGGCTTTTAAAATAGATGCCAGTGGCACATGTGACTCAAGACTCAGACCAAGGAATGTGAGCTTCTATAGAATGAAAGAGTTGAGTTGAATTAGATCAACTTGCAAGGGACAAAGACGAATATTAAGATGGATTTAGATAAAGAAGGGTGGGAGAAAGCAAAGGCATCAGGAAAGAGAGGTTGGGCCAAATGCCCTGTTTGTGTGCTGTAGATTCTAGTCAAATCACCATGGTACTGCAAACAATTTTCTTACCCAGTGCCAGACATTAAGTCTAAAACTACACAGAGAAGAAAGCAAATACTCGTATCTATGCAACATGAAATCTCAGTCTTGTATACATAATACAAAAATTGAACTATTCCTTACTTTTAGATAATTCCACATTAAAATTCTTCGTCATAATTTTAAATGTCATGCTTTGCAGCAGATCTGTATGCCCGGCGACACCAAAGTTTCCTCCTCATCTGCATGCACGTCCTCACAGATAAGAGCTGTCATTACCATATGTAAATAGCATAGCCTGTGACACACTGCCATCTTCAGTCACTGCAAGGGGGGGAAATGGACGTAGAGTGCCATGCATTGCATTTCAGATTTTTCGAACAAAAATTAATCTGAGAGAAATTTTGGTGCGATTTTTAAGAATTTTCATTCGAGGCTTTGCATATTTTAACCAGTCACTTGTGTGGCACATTGCAGGTGGCATTTGTTAGTTTTGTCATTTGTCATTTAAAACATTCTTCTGAATATAATGTTTGCAATTAAGTTTATCATTTTACTTTTTTAAATTAATGAAATAATAAATACAAGGCACTGACATTAAAAAATATTGTAAGTCATTAGCCAAATTTTGGTTCAATACTTTGCCTATTAATCTTGTACATCCTGGAACTTACAGAAATTGGGTAAGTTGGTTTATTTCAACAAGCAATATTGGTAAATTGGTAACTTAGTTTATTATTGTCACAGTAACTGAGGTACAGTGAAAAGATTTGTTTTGCATGCCATCCATACAGATCATTTCATCACATCAGTACATCAAGGTAGTACAAGGGGGAAACAATAACAGAATGCAGAATATAGGGTTATAGTTACAGAGAAAGTGCAGTGCAGACAGACAATAAGGTGCAATGCCATGATGAGGTAGATTATGAGGTCAAGAGTCCATCTTATCATACAAGAGGACCATTCAATAGTCTTATAAAAGCTGTCCTTGAGCCTGGTGGTACGTGCTTTCAGACTTCTGCATCTTCTGTCCAATGGGAGGGGGGGGAAGAGAATACCTGGGGTGAGTGGGGTCTTTGATTATGTTGGCCGCTTTACCAAGGCAACAAGAAGTATAGATAGAGTCCATGGTGAGGAGGGTGGTTTCCATGATGTGCTGAGGTGTGTCCATAATTCTCTGCAGTTTCTTGTGGTCTCAGGCAGAGCAGTTGCCATATCAAGCCATGATGCTTCCAGGTTGGATTCTTTCTATGGTGCATCGATAAAAATTGGTGAGGGTCAACAGGGGCACACCAAATTTGTTTAGCTTCCTGAGGAAATGGAGGCGTTCGTATATTTTCTTGGCCAAGGCATCCAGGTGGTTGGACTCTGCAATATTTGTTTACTAAATGTACTAACAAAACAGAGAAATGAGAAGGAAATCACATTTGGGAAGTCATTATTTACTCAGTGCAAAATAAAAATTTGTGAATATGTATAATATATATTTGATAATGCCATCAAACAATAAATCGTCCCCCCACCCCAGCCCCAAACTTCACCTTGTACAGTTTGTTTTGCTTTTTGTCTTTCTGAGCTATTCTATTGCTGCCTCACTCAGAGAAAATGCACAGAAATAAGGGTCAGTGATTGGGTGGGTGAAATATCAGTCTTGTCAAGGGAGTGCAGCAAAGGTTTACCAGACTGATTTCTTGCACAGCAGGTTTGTCGTATGAGCAGAGATTAACAAAACTGGGGCACTCATTGGATGTGATTTCATTGAAACATAGAAACACCTGTGAAAGTTGACAGGGTAGATGTGGAGTTGATGTTTTGCCTGGCTGGGGTGCCTACAATCGGTGGTGACAGTCTACAATCATGGAGTCATTACTCAGAACAGAAATGGGAAAAACTTTCTTCACCCAGAGGACAGTGACTAATTTGGAATACTGCATCCCAGAGAGCTGCGGGGCCTCAGGCACTTCGTATATTCAAGACCGAGTCTGAGAGACTATTAAGTATTAATGGAATCAATGGATATCAGGTTCATGCAAGAATGTGGTAACTAGCTAAAAGATAAGCCATAACTGAAAGCCATAGCAGACGTGAAGGCCAATAGCCCACACCTGTTCTTGTTTCATTTATTCTTATGCAAATTGACTTTGAATGATCCTACATTCTGAGGAATTTGGAAGAATGAGAGCTGTTCTTATTGAAACATGTAACTTTAGAATCATAGAGTCATACAGCATGGAAACAGGTCCTTTATCCTAACTTGTTCACGTGGACCAAGAAGTCTATCCAAACTAGTCCCATTTACCTGTGTGTGGCCCATATCCCGCTGAAGCTTTCCTATCTATGCACCTGTCCAAATGTATTTTAAGCATTGTAATTGTATCCACCTCTACAGCTTCCTCTGGCAGCTCATTCCATGTACCTATCACCCTCTGTGTGACAAAGTTGCCCCTTAGGTCCCTTATTAATCTTTCCCTTCTCAACTTACATCTATGTTCTCTGGTTTTCGGACTCCCCTACCCTGGAAAAAAGACTGTGACCATCTACCTTATCTATGCCCCTCATGATTTAATGTATCTCTGTAAGGTCACCCTCAGCCTTCTACACCGTGAGAAAAAAGTCACAGCCTAGGAAACAAAGGACTACAGATGCTGGAATCTAGATGAAAAACACGATGACACTGGGGGAAATCAGCAGGCCCGACAGCATCCGTGGAGAAAAGCAGGTGGTCAACATTTCAGGTCAGCACCCTTCTTCAGGACTGAAGATAGGAAAAGGGAAAGTCCAATATATAGGAGGGAAAAGCAAAAGAGGAGAGGCACAGCCTATCCAGCCTCTCCTTGTAACTCAAGCCCTCCAGTCCCAGTAACATCCCCGTGAATCTTTTCTGCACCCTTTCCAGCTTAATGACATCCCTCCTGTAGCTGGGCAACCAGAAATGTGCACAATACCCCAACTGCGATCTCACCAATGATTCATGCAGTGGTAATTTTCTGAGGTGACGACAGAGAAAATCCAAGAGAAGGAGCAAATCTTATTCTCAATTTATCATTTGGTCTGAGAAACTGTCCATTTGCTAAATCCCTTATTCTTTAGTTATCATTGTTTCCCTGCTATTTCTTTTGGAAGGGGTAGTGGGTGTAGAGAGGGTCTGAAGAATCTGAACATCCACTCTGTCTCTAAAACCAGTGCTGTTGGCTAGGCAATTTACTGTTCTAGCAACACCGTTAGCTTTTGGCGCAGAATCTCACGATGTATAATTACTTTATGTTATATTTCACATACTGAGTTTCAGAAGAGAATCTGTATGATTTGAACTGAGGCACAGATTTCCAGACCTTGTGAACATATAACCACATTTCCTAGATTAAGCACAAGGGGGCTCCTGTCATAAATACGATCATCAATTTTTTTTAGTGATTCCGCACTGTAAATTGCTATAGCAACAGCTCAGTAAGGTTGGAATATGCACCATACATTTAAATCCCTCATTTTGGCTCCTATTTTGTCTCAAGGACTAAAGACATTTTCAAAAGTCTTTTATCGATTTACTGGCACAAGGGCTGTCTTATAAGTACATAATCATTTGTACCACAGTAACCTCAGCCAAGCATGTGAGTGGAGTTCAAGTGCTGCACAGTTATTATCTGGGCCCGTGGAGAGACTGTAGCCTTTTACTCGAGCTGGTGGAACTGGTAATATAAATAGCCCGCAGTTTATGAAAAAGCATTAGTGATTGATTAATTCCACTCTGTTGTTGTAATAAGCTGGGTTGGAAGAAGTAGATAGCTAAAAATCATTTCACTGTTTCCTTGAAATCCAGCAATCATGATAAGATAAGATAAGATCTTTATTAGTCACATGTACATCGAAACACACACTGAAATGCATCTTTTGCGTAGAGTGTTCTGGGGACAGCCCGCAAGTGTTGCCACACTTCCGGCACCAACATAGCATGCCCACAGCTCCTAACCTGTACGTCTTTGGAATGTGGGAGGAAACCGGAGCACCCGGAGGAAACCCACACAGACATGGGGAGAACATACAAACTCCTTACAGACAGTGGCTGGAATTGAACCCGGGTCGCTGGCGCTGTAAAGCGTCACATTAACCGCTACACTGACTAAACAGTCGTGCAAACTCGGTAAATTATGAATGAAACTATAGTCATTGGCAACATCCTGTGAAGCTTGCAGTGTCTACCCAACAGCATCATGGAGGCAGCAGCAGGTGGCATTGTTGGGACTCATGATCAAGGATGACCATCTCCTTGATAAGTGACAACAGCAGCTTTGACGGATGATTAGTTGCAATAGAGACAATGCAGAATATATCCAGCTGCTTCCCTTCAACCATTCAGTTCTTGAACCAACCTGTATAACCCTAATCACTTCAAGAGGCTGGTCATGGCACGCATTAACTCCAGCCTCCCGGAAAACCTTGAGCCACTGCAATTCGCCTACCACCGAAACAGGTCAACAGTGGATGCCATCTCCCTGGCCCTACACTCATCTCTGGAGCATCTGGACAGTAAAGACACCTACGTTAGACTATTGTTTATTGACTACAGCTTCACCTTCAATACTATAATCCCAAGCAAACTCATCACCAAACTCTGAGACCTGGGACTCAACACCTCCCTCTGCAACTGGATCCTTGACTTTCTGACCAACAGACCACAATCAGTGAGGATAGGCAGCAACATCTCCAGGACAATTATTCTCAACACTGGTGCCCCACAAGGCTGCGTCCTCAGCCCTCTACTCTACTCCCTATATACTCATGACTGCGTGGCCAGCTTCTGCTCTAACTCCATCTGCAAGTTTGCAGATGATACCACCATAGTGGGCCATATTTCAAATAATGATGAGTCAGAGTACAGGAAGGAGATAGAGAGCTTAGTGACATGGTGTCATGACAGCAACCTTTCCCTCAATGTCAGCAAAACAAAAGAGCTGGTCATTGACTTTAGGAAAGGGGGCAGTGCACATGCACCTGCCTACATCAGTGATGCTGAGGTTGAGAGCTTCAAGTTCCTGGGAGTGATCATCACCAATAGCCTGTCCTGGTCCAACCATGTAGATGTCATGGCCAAGAAAGCTCACCAGCACCTTTACTTCCTCAGGAGGCTAAGGAAATTTGGCATGTCCCCTTTGACACTCACCAACTTTTATCGATGCACCATAGAAAGCATCCTATATGGACGCATTACGGCTTGATATGGCAACTGCTCTGCCCGGAACCGCAAGGAACTACAGAGAGTTGTAGACACAGCCCAGCGCATCATGGAAACCAGCCTCCCATCCATGGACTCTGCTGCCTTGGTGAAGCAGTTCTCCCCTCTTCCATCAGACAGAAGATACAGGAGCCTGAGGTCACATACCACCAGGCTCAAAGACAGCTTCTAACCTGCTGTTATAAGACTATTGAACCATTCCCTTATACAATGAGATGGACTCTTGACCTCATAATCTACCTTGTTATAACCTTGCACTTTTATTGTCTACCTGCACTGCACTTCTTCTGTAACTGTGACACTTCACTCTGTATTTTGTTATTGTTTTCACCCTGCACTACCTCAATGCACTGTGGAATGAATTGATCTGTATGAACGGTATGCAAGGCAAGTTTTTCACTATACCTCAGTACAAGTGACAATAATAAACTAATACCAATACCACTACCTCAGTATAGCAACACTATGACCACTTTGCATTACAACGGACTTTTTTTGTTCTAATTGTGTTCTTCCTTGTATAATTTTGGATCTCTGTGGGTTTCCTTCAGGTGCTCCGGTTTCCTCCCACATTCCAAAGATGTACGTGTTAGGAAGTTGCGGGCATGCTATGTTGGCGCTGGAAGCATGGCAACATTTACGGGCTGCCCGCATAACACTCTATGCAAAAGATGCATTTTACTGTGTGTTTTGATGTATATGTGACTAATAAAGATATCTTAATTTATGTTGTTAATTTATGTTTTCTTGTGAAAATTGCGTGTCTGATGCTATGTGCCTGTGATTGCTGCTGCAAGTAAGTTTTTCATTACACCTGTTCATACATGTACTTGTGCATATGCCAATAAACTTGACCAATTTTGAGTGATGACCAGCAGCTGATGACAATGATCAGTATGCCAAGGGAAATGATTATTTGTTCGTGGCCAATGTTGCTTATTGTCTTTTGCTGCATGCCTTTCTATCAGTGAGTTAACACATTGGACAATAACAGATTATGAGCTGGTTTTAATTCTGAATCATAATCTTATCTTTCTCCTTAATCTTTTACTTTTGTCTGCTAGCACACATCCTTGCCCAGCTGGGAAAGCAGGAAAGTCCCGGCTGCAAATATTTCCCTGAGTGCAGTCAATGTACTTCCTTGACAGGCCTGCATGAGGAGGCACAGATCATGTCGGGACAGTCAGACAATGGGCCCATTTACACTAAGCAGCTGGGTGGTGAGGGACTTCCTCAGTTCAGTGGATTGTACAATGTAGAGGCAGAAAGAGGTCTATTCCTTGTTTATTCAGCAGAGTCAAGGATTTTGTCAAAAAAGTGCTGAAGGCTATAAATCACTCTTTTACTCTTGTCAATAGAAAATAACCCTTTTGCATTCAGCTTGTTCTGGCAGCTAAGGAAAATCCTCACTAAGCTAATACACTGTTTAATTTACAGAGGCGTTGTTCCTCTCCTCGGTGCACACAGCCAGCAACAGTGCTCCAAATGTAAATACACAGAGGAACTCATGAGAGAATTTTCTTCCCTGTCCCTTGAGCAGAATTCCACTGGTGGCACTTGTAAAGCAGCCACTACGACTATCAAATATAAAATAAAATCGGAAAACACTGGAAATACACGGCAGGTCAGTCAGCATCGGTGGAAAGGTAATGCTTCAGGTTGAAGTCCCTTTGTCATTGCCCTTAGCTCTGTTTCTTTTTCCACAGATGCTTCCTGATCTGCTGAGTATTTCCAGCATTTTCTGTTTTGATTTAGTGGCCATCACTTTGGCAGTCTTTCCACTGAAAGACTTACCCTTGCCAGACCTTGTGCTTATGCAATGCACGAAAAGTGTTGGAGGAACTCAGCAGGTCAGGCAGCATCCATGGAGGGAAATAAACAGTCGATGTTTCGGGCTGAGACCCTTCATCAGTAGCAATGCTGGCACTAGCTCTGATCTGAATAAAGTTAAAGTTGAATTTATTGTCATATGCACAAGTACATGTATGCACAGGTGCAATGAAAAACTCACTTGCAGCAGCATCACAGGCACATAGCATCAGATTAGCAGCATTCACAAGAAAAACATAAATTAAACATAAAACAGTATTCAGAAAATATGCAGCCCCACAATATTTAGTGACTTCATTCTGACCTCCAATTTATCATGTAGATAATAATATACTGAATTGACTTTACAATTGCAAAAATAGCAAAATTTATAGAAATATTGAACTTTTCCAGTGCAAAATGAGACTGTTCAGTCCAGTGAATCCACAGCAGGGTATGGTTAATTCTTACTGAAATTAAAAAGCCTGTTTCTTAATCACCACCCTGATTTTGTGCTAGTCTTAGGAAAGATCAAGAAGTTGATGTTTCATTACTTTCTAAATAGCATGTCATAAACAAATACAATCGTTTGCAAAATTGGGTAAATGAAAGAAATTTTATATCCTGAAACAATGTCAGGCACTCTTAAAAAAACAATGCAAATGTATATGATCTTATATAGTATTAAGTCAGAGGACCTGCAACCATCTTCTGGTTATTGAGACAATCACATGTAGTTGGCTGTATTTTAAATAATTCTCTCTTGCAACTAGTTTTGATTCCCTCCCTAGTATGCTCAGGTGCGAATGATAAAATGGAAAATGCTTCATGTTAAGAAAACAATTCTTCAATGTTTCAAGAAGGATGACCTTGAAGGGGGGTGCCAATGAAGATCTCACAATTAATGCAGCAGAAGCATCTCCATTTCCAATTCCAACTAATTGTTACAAACTGCAAACCAGGATTGAAAAAGCACAACTTTCAAGTACCCTTTTAAACATTATACAGAGTGCGAATAAAGATGGGAATACAGATACAGGTGTCAATAAAAATATCAGTTATGTTCTGAAATATTCAGGTGAAGGAAGTACAATAAACACTCATAGTTTTTTTCTTAGAGTGGAAAGTTTACTGAGCAGTAACTATTGACTCAGTAAACACTGAAAACTCACTTACACCTCCTGTAACTGAGAATGAAACCTTCCAACTGTTTCCTGGTGAGACTAGCTTATAATAACCTGACATTCATTCAGCTCAAGTGATTTCTTTTGATTGTAGTTATAGATGCTTCAAACAGCGCTTCAATCACTGACAGCAACTTCATGATTCCTGTGTAAAATCGTGTACATGCAGAAATCCTGAGGCTGTTGGTACAATCCATTGTAATACAAAATTGTCTCTTGTAATATGGCCAATGAAAGGGCACTCATCCTTACTATTTGATGGAGAGAGACACAGAGTTAACACTTCAGGTTGGTGACCTTTCATCAAAATATTCTCAAGAATGTCTGTTCTTATTTCAGATTTCCAACAACTGCAGAGTTTTGATTTTTGCTCATTATGTGATTTTCTCTTTTGTGGGCCACCTGAGAATTGACGAATACCATCCAAAGTGCGAAACCCATAGAAGCTTGGTAGTCTCAAAGGCTTCAACTTGGTCTTCCTATCACACGCATAAATATCCATAATGCAGTTATCTATGCTTAATGCTGAGTAAATGCTCTACACCAATCACATAGTTCTTCAAAGTAAGAAGAAAAGAAACCATTATTTGAAGTGGATTTAGCTCTGAAAAAGTAACCGGAACAAAGGTGCTAATTATAACCTGTTGAATAACAGACAGGTTCTCATGGGGAATTTTCAGCGTTTATCTGGAGTTGCTGGCCTTCCTCTCTGTAATAACCATCAAATTTGGGATTCACGCACAAATGTAGAAGTCGATAAACTTGCCTCCTGCTCTTTATTTTCAATACCTGGACTGCGTGATAACATTCCCCAAGGAGTTACAGGACAGTACAACAGTGCAGCTGGTAGAGCTACTGCCTCATAGCGTTAGAGACCTGGGTTCAAACCTGACCTCCAGTGCTGTCATTGTCATGTTCTCCCTGTGACTGTGTGGATTTCCTCTGAGTGCTCCAGTTTCCTCTTACATCCCAAAAACATGCAGGTTGGTAGGTTAATTAGTCATTGTAAATTGCCCCTGGTGTGTAAGTGGTAGAATCAGAAGGGAATTGATGAGGATGTGGGGAGAATTAAAAATGGGATTAATGCAGAATTAGTGTAAATGGATGGTGGATGGTTGGTACAGACTCAGTAGGTTGAAGGACCTCTTTCCCAGCAGTATGTCTCTGTGACTCTAAGTCCAGCCGCCAAGCAATGCCTTGCTCAAGCTGACGTGGATGGATCCATGAAAGGTAATTCAACGGTAATTGTGGGTGGCTCCATTTGACGCCGCTGTTAGAATTAGGGTCCAGAACTGAGTCAAAGTCTAGCCCATTGAGTCATTTTTATAAGTTTAGCAGAGTTAACTATGAATATTTAACTCCAAACCTGTTGTACACTATTTTCAGCTTCACTCATTTGACTATGCTGCTGACTCAAATCTAAGCCATCAAATCAGATGTTAGTTGGTTTTCAATAAATTTGCCCACCTTTACTGATGCAAGTGCACTGCTTGACCTCTGCAGGTGCTTTGCCATGGTGCCGATGGGAATAAGTGCAGTGAAACGATGGGTGACAAATGATACAGGCAGCCACACTTTAGCAAGATGGAACCCTTTGTACACTAATCACTGAATGTAGAAAATGAAAAGGCTTTTTCTCCAGAGCAGCTTTGCAATCAGCTCATGACAGTGCTAAGGCGAGGGCCAAAATGATTGAAAAACAGAATAAATTAAAGTCTGCAAACATGACCATGATCTCAATGATTGTGAAGTGTAAATCAGAATGCAGTAGACGGATCAAAACTACAGTAAGCCTCAGAGAAAATCACAGCCAGTGCTTGAGAATCAACGCACATATTTTGAAACTTAGGAGTGGTAACTCTATCTCCTCCCCGAGGCTACAGTATCTAGTAATAATTTGCCTGTCATCTGCTATCATACTTACATAATCTCACTGTGAATTGTGCAACATGCATTTCCATATGGGTGCCAAACACATCTAATGAATTCTCTTAAATTGTTGGGGGTATTGTTTTGTGCTCTTCATCATGTTAATTTCTAAGTAATCCATTTGCAGCTACCTTCATGCATTGCATCTGGGCTTTGACCTAGCAGTGGAAGAAGCCTTGAGTTGGGCTGGTAATGAGGCAGGAAAGGGTATTTCTGGCCTTCACTCTGACCCTTGTTCAACTGCTTTAACTGCAGCTGAAGGTTGCCAGAAGTAGGCAGACTTCAGAGCTTGTGCTATAACTTTAGGTGAGTCTCCAGAATCCCAGGTATGCCCAGATATAAACATAGACAACTTGATTGCTTTCTTATTTTGACACTACTCCCTCACTCACTCACAACATTCTCCTCTCAGGACCACTGTAAATCCTCAGCAGCTAGACAACTCAAGCAGGAACTGGATCTGTGTCAGACAGGCAACTGTTTGAGCAACTTGAAGAGAAGCCTCCTTTTCTCCACAGGAATTTTTTTTTACATAAAGCAATGCTTACAGACATGATCAGCATTGTAATGGTGCTACTTCAAGGACAATTATACCTTTGAGCCTTTCTGTTTTAACCTATGTTGTCAAGACTTTGGAAAGGTGCTGCATGAAAAAAGATAGAGAGAGTTGTCTCATAAACAGTGGACTGGATCTATGCTGCTGTGTAGCTAATTCATTTGTTCAGTATTCCTTGACAGGCATGCTGGTACTAGTTCAGGTCTCATTTCCCACTGGTTGATGACTCTCTCCTCAGTAGAGAGCACCTTCCAAAATCAAAAATTCAATTCTATTAGGACAGTATAAAAACAGACTAAGCATAAAGAGTGATAAATTATGCATAAAGTATTTCTATTGGATTTTTCCTTCATTTATCAGCCAACCAGAATACAAATAATGCAAGTCAAACCAGATTCCTCTGGGTTCCTTCATGTCACAGCTCATACTGCACGTCTTGCTCATCATCTGTTGTTGCATCCAAGCATCAGACTGCACAACTCTACTGATAAAGAGCTTTGTGTATAAAAATGCTTTGAAAGATCAACTGTTCTTATTGTGGTCTGAAATGTGATCAGTCACAAGTAGCGCACCAAACCTTAAAGAGCATCAATACCTAGGCAGGCACGGTAGTGTAGCGGTTAGCGTAACGCTATTACAGCGCCGGCGACCCTGGTTCAATTCCCGCCACTGTCTATAAGGAGTTTGTGCGTTCTCCCTGTGTCTGCGTAGGTTTCCTCCGGGTGCCCCAGTTTCCTCCCACGTTCCAAAGACGTACAAGTTAGGAAGTTGTGGGCATGCTATGTTGGCGCTGGAAGCATGGCAATACTTGCAGGCTGGCCCCAGAACACTCTACAAAAAAGATGCATTTCACTGTGTGTTTCGATGTACTTGTGGCTAATAAAGATCTTAATCTACTTTAGAAGTAAATCTTCACTACAAGCATTTTAATTTCCCTTTCTCTCAACTCCAGCTCCACGTGCTTACACATACAATACAGTCACTACCTTGAAAGAGTCTAACAGAAATATATGAAAATTTCAAAGTTGCTTGTTTCCAACGCACATTTTAATTTGATTTTCAAAATGAATGCAAGGACAAAATTAAAATTAAAGTAAATTTACTTTAAATTAAATCATGAACAGGGTGACTGTCCCTGAATTAATTAAATACACCCAATTTACTTATCGTGCTATGTTGTAAAATTATTTTATCCTTACCAATGGCAATAGTAATTTTGTAGGTATTGTGAGGACATTCATCATTTGCAACACAGTCATTAAATTGGCATTGTAATTGATCACCCATTATTGAAGCTACCCAGTTTTAATTTCCATTCAATTGGTAGAAGTGAGTTTATTGCATGCCCAATCTGCAATGCCAACGATAATACCCAGTGGCAACTTAAAAATCTGTACCCAATCTGAATTATTTTGGGCCACTAATTGGAACACAAAACACAACGAGGAGAAGCATGCATTTTCAATTGCCTTGGAAAGGTCTGTCAAATTTAATAATTAGTTGAAGTTAATGAAGCATGTGGTTTAAAACAGGAAGAAGAATGAAAGCCAGACACCTGATAGAAAACAGAATATTCTGAAAGCACAGGTTTGGCATTTGAAAAAGAATGACACATTAGTTCTGTAGATTTTATGAACTCTGCAGCAAATGCATCAAGTCCTTGAGGGTCTTGTTTCAATATGCCCAAGAAATTTATTATCACAGCAAGCATCAAGCGATCTCAGCTCTGAGGAATGGGATCTCCACGCAGCTTCTTGGAGTGCATGGAATCCATGATCAGTTGGGCAGGTCAGATTGCTGTTTGATTTTAAAAGGAGCGGGGGAGAAATTCAATGGAACTTTATGTACTTATATAATAGTGCAGACATAAAAAGCTGCAGATACTGGAAGCTGTAGCAAAAATTAAACTAATGGAAGAACTCAACAGGTCAAGCAGCATTTGTGGAGACCAAGGGATGGTCAATGTTTCAGTCAAGACCCTGTATCAGGACTAAGAGAATAAAGGGAAGACTGAGGGAAGACATAGAAGTGAAAGGGAGGGGTGAGGCAGAGGCTGGTAGGTGGAACCAAATGAGGCAAGGCTGGATGAGGGAATGTATAATTGAGTGTGTGAGTTATGCTCCACTTCTGAAATTTGCGTCTGTTGCAGAAAACCGAATCAAATTTTGCAAATGATATACAATCTGAATATGCAATTATTGAATGCATTTTACACATGCAATCAAGGATGAAATTCTTCCCAATGGACAGCAATATTCTGCATAACAGATCCCATGCCTATGACCTTTAAACTTTGGGAAGGGTTTAATGCAGAGATTTTTCCTTCAAAGAATGAAATCTATGTTTGAACAATGTGAGTAGCATATTCCATCATGAATGTTAGCAGAGAATTGACCATCTTTATATTCAGTCACTATTGAGGACTTTCTCAAAGGTGTTATCAGCTGTGCTTGGAAAGAGCATCCTTGAATATGGACATATGAATTAGGAGCAGGAGTATATCAATCAGTCCCTTGAGCTTGCTCCATCATTCAATGAGATCATGGCTGAACTGATTGTAAAATTCAGCTCCACATTCCCATCTACGAGCTATAACCTTTCACCCCCTTGCTTATCAAGAACCTATTCACGTCTGCTGTAAAAATAATCAAAGAGTTTGCTTCCATTGTCCTTTGAGAAAGAAAGTTAAAGGGTGCAAAGTAGTGTAGTAACAGAGCCACTGCCTCACAGCTCCAACAACCCTGGTTTGATCCTGATCTCTGGCTCTGTCTGTGTGGAGTTTGCATGTTCTCCCTGCGATTGTGTGGGTTTCCTCCAGATGCTTCAGTTTCCTCCCACATCCCAAAGATGTGTGGGTTAGTAGGTTATTTGGCCACTGTAAACTATCCCCCAGTGAACAGGTGAGTGGTAGAATCTGGCAGGAGCTGGTGTGGGTGAGTACATGGGTCAGTACATGGGTGAGTACATGGGTCAAAGGGGCTGGTTCTGTGCTGTATGAGTCTATGGCTCTAGAGTTCCAGAGACTCCCAACTTTTTTGTCATGTCTTTTCTTCTTTCAAGTGACTGTGGGAATATATATTGCTTCCCTTTTACATTGAATAAGACTACAAAATCATGCAATATGATTGTCTCATAAATGACAACAGGATATCCTGTATGTGCTCACATGATTTTTATGGAGTCTCTTCTATTCAAATAAATATCAGCATAAATATTAATGGGGCCAGATGTTCCATTTGTTTGCTAAATCGCTCTTTTGAGAATACTACCATAGGTTGCAAGGGATGTGCTCTTGACCGTTTCTTCAGGAAAGTGGTGAGGGGGTTTTCCTTTCTAAGATCATATTTCTATCACTTGCTTGATGCACAGGTAAACAGAAATCCAGTGTGGTAGTCTTGAAGGAACTGGTGCCATTTCAAAATAATGCTGTAATTAGACAGAGTGGCTTTGTGTTCGATGATTATAGAACCTTAGAGAACAGAAGGGGGCTATTTGGTCCACCAGACATGTGCCAGTTCTTTGCAAAGCTACAGTATTTAATTTGGGCTACCTGCCCCGTATTTTCACATTGTCCTCTAATTGTTTCATCTTCAAATAAACACCTGGTTTTCATTTTAAAATAAGTATTGGATCTACCATTTGCAGATAATAACAATTTGCACCATTTTAATAGAGAAATTCTTATCACTAATCCTTTGATTATTCTGTCAGATGCCTCAGGTCAAATGCGAAGACACAGAAGACATTCATTGTTTCCTTTTTAAATTAGCACTGATTTGGCTTTGTGGGTATCGTTACACACACTTACTGGAGACCCAATTGCTTTGGATTTATCTGAAGAGCATCGGGAAAGAAGAAGCCTCTGGCATTCAGAGGCACTTAAAAATGAAGAACAATGTTTTAAAACCAATTAAAAATGTATAATCACCCAAAACATTTTTAAATCATAAAAATCAAATAACTTGAAAAGAATATAAATTGTTGTTCTTTCTCCATTCAAATCAGTGATCTTCTCCTTTGCCAGATCTGTCAATGGATTATATCTTGCTTCTCTTTTAAATTGAATAGGACAAGAGTCATGTGATATGATTGTTTCATCATAAATGACAATAGGATATACCATATTTTTTTAGATCTTATTTACAGCGTGGTAACAGGCCCTTCCGGCCCAACGAGTCCGCGCCGCCCATTTTAAACCCATATTAACCTACTCCTACGTCTTTAGAATGTGGGAGGAAACCGGAGCACCCAGAGGAAACCCACGCAGACACAGTAGTATGTACAAACTCCTTACAGACAGCGACGGGAATCGAACCCCAATTGCCGGAGCTGTAATAGCGTTGCGCTAACTGCTACGCTACCGTGCCGCCCCTGCTATGCTACTGTGCTGCTACCGTGCTCACAAATCCATGCTCTACTGCTGGACGTTATGCAATGGCTACAGAATAACTGGCAAAACTCAGCATAAGCAGAACCATATGAGGAGCTGTAAGAAGTGTCAGCTACGCATGCCCAAGTAGGTGAACCTAGTAGCAGTGAGAGATTAGATGAAACTCAGCATCTGAATTGTAAAGTCATTTGCCTTTCATCCCACCTGATGCACAGTTTTTGCACATCTTAAAAAACCACTGGAATTGAGTTATAAAGAGATGCAGCTCAGAAACAGGCCTTTCACCCCCACCAAACTCTGTTATTGCTTTTCCCTTGTACTACCTCAATGTACTGATGTGATGAACTGATCTGTACGGATAGCATGCAAAACAAAGATTTTCACTGTACCTTGGTACATCCAACAATAGTAAACCAATTTACCAAATCCATACTGACCATTACTACCCATTTACACTAATCCTATATTATCCCATTCTTATCCTCCCAACATGCTCATCAACTCCCCCCAGATTCTATCACTCACCTACACACTAGAGGAAGTCTACAGTGGCCAATTAACCTACTAACCCACATGTCTTTGGGATGGGAGAGGAAACTGGAACATCTGTAGGAAACCCATGCAGTCACAGGGAGAATGTGCAAATTCCACACAATTTGTCTGCAAGAATTCTTTAAAGTGATTGGCTGCCTGGCCAACTTGGTGCCACAGCTATTGGGTGCCAGGTAGCCCTTGTGTAGACAATGCCAAGGAATGACACTCACCATTCACTTCACAGGCAGCCAACTTTGTGTCCTTTTGTACAGTGGCTTGATGTCATTGAATGTCCACGGGGAATCAATGATGATTGTGAACAGGCCAAGTGACAGCATGTGGCTTCAACCATATAGCAGAGAGTCTGAAGCAAGAAGTCTAAATTAGACTTAAATCATATTCAGAAACTGAAATTAAGAGGGGAATTAAAAAATAGATCAAAAAGAGAGACCAACAAAAATGACATACCAAAATACTTAAGAAGAGTACTTCAATCACTTTAAAATGTTACCATGCAATATTTCTGGAGGAATGAGACTCCACGATCATAAACTTAAACTTTTGGTGCCAGAGAAGTTGTATGGCTGTAACTATGATTATTCATATGTATTTGAATATATGCACTAACCCTAACTTTGTCTGCCATCTGCAACAGGTGATTCATGAGTGAGTACTGCAACTTTGCATGGTCACGTTGATTTGAATGCTGACACTATTGGTCGGGTTTTGTTATAGTGCAGTTAATGGAGGTACAGGGTAACTTGAATAACAATTCTCCAAAAGTTGCTGTCCAATTAAATCTACAAATACTTTGAATGCTGTTAAACTTACTGTTACATCCAGTACAAAATCCACACCGATATTATACTATGAACAATAAGACACCTTATGTTCCAGAATTCTAATGGAAATGGCAATATTGGTTCTGAAAACTCACAGCCAAAAGCAAAATCTGTTCTGGCAGCATTTAATTACAATAGTGTTCCTGTAGATTAGATTCGATAAATTTATAACTTAATATTCAATTTGAGAATAAATCAAACAAAGTTGTGCTAGATTAATCTGTTTTACAATCAGAAGTTTATTCTCATCATTTCCATATAAATGCTGAACACTTTCAGCTCCTGGTCACACCACCCACTCTGAATTAGTGGGATATACACTCTAGAACTATAACATAATTGATTTTCTGTCATGCACATCCTTCCTACTTTGGAAAGGATGTTTATTGCATTTAGGGTGGAAGAACTGGGACAGCCCTCAGGGAAATGACATTAACAATGAAAGTGACTGAGATTGCTCTTTCCAACAAGGTTTTTGCAATTCTTCTGCTCGAGTTACGATAAGAAATCTCTCAGTGAGCCAAGTTGTGCTAGATGCTAACAAATGAAAAACAATGACCACCTCCTACAAAAGCGATACTAACCACCTATCTTGACATTCAATGGCTTACCATCACTGAACCCTCCACCATCAACATCCTGGGGGTTACCATTGACCAGAAACTCAAATGGATCATGTTTGCAAGAGCAGGTCAGAGACTGGATATCCTGCAGTGAGTGACTCACATTCTAACACTCCAAGACATTTCCACCATCTACAAGGCATGTCAGGATCATTACATAATACTCTCCACTTAGCTCAATGAATCTAGCTCCTACAACATTCAAGAAGCCTGATACCATTCAACACAAAGCAGCCAGCTTGATTGGTATCTGATCCACCACTCTACACTCCATTCCCTCCATTACCACAATACAATGCCTATGGTGTGAACCATCTAGAGAATACAATGCATTTACATCCAGGCTCCCCTGACAACATCTCCCAAATTCGCGACATCTGCCACCAAGGAGGACAGGGGCTTTAGGTGCATGGGAACACAACTATCTGTGGATTCCTCTCCATGTTGCATGTCACATTGACTTAATGTATTACTGTTCCTACATTGTCACTGGATTTGAAACCTGTACTCCCTTCAGAATAGAACTGTGGGGGTACCTACAGTATGAGGTCTGTAGAGGTTTAAGAAAGTGGATCACCACTTATCAAGGGCAGTTTAGGGATGAGCAATAAATGCTGGCTTTGCCAGTGATGCCTGAATCCTGAAATAAAGAATAAATAAAAAAGATTTGGCACATGATTTCCTGTTTCCACATGACTAACCTGTTGAGGATGCATGGCCCCAGGCCTCTTGATCGTAGAGATGGGCAGCAAGGTGTGACTAGACCTCAGCTGGTGAAACATTAAAACCCTGCATCATGACAGCCCTGATGGAGACAGAGCCTCACATCCTCAGTCTCTGTAAAGTTTTGTGGAAGTTTTTAAGCATCTCTGAAATGAAGACATTTTAAAGAAATATTAACATTGCTTTAGATAGTTCAGAAAAAAATTCAAAATAAAATTAAAAAACATATTAAAAAACACGAATACATAGTTAGAACTATTAAAATGAAGTAAATTAAGTAAAAATAAAAATAAATGAACATACCCAACTTTTCTCAGTCTTCAGGTCATGAATCGTCCTGGGGATTCTGATCCTGTGCAGGTGCGGCTGCTGTGGGACCGCTCATGCATATTCTGTAATCTAATGGCAAGAAATCTGAGCACAACCAAACTCCACCATTGTATTCCACATGAAGTCCAGCGACTGAGGAGTGACAGATGCTCTGAAATCTGATGCTCAGGTTATCCTGGATTTACAATGGAGCTGCAGAACTCTGGAACTTCTTTCCTGTGAGTGACTGCAATCTCCTTTGGTACTGCCAGCCTTAGCCAGTTCAGCCAGCTAAGAATGACTCTTACCAGACCTCAAATGTGAGAAAAACGTGCATTAACATAACCCTGTTCATGATGCTTCAGCCAATTAATTACTCCTGAAGTGTAGTCACTGTGCCTTTTTGATAAGCATATCAAACATGTTTTGCTTTGCATCTCAGAGGTTCAGACTCATAAGCTTCCTCAGATGATTTGTTCAGTGTGTAGATCTTCCCAGCTCGGCTGGCACTTATTGTTCTTCCCTAATATTGCCTGAGTGAATGGCTTGCTGATATTTCAGAATGCAGTTAGGAATCAAGCCCATTGGTAGGTATTGAGTCACAAGAAGACCAGATCAGGTATGGATGGCAGATTTACTTCTGTAAAAGACAGAAGTGAATCAGATGGATTCTTAAGATTATCTTTGTCAATGTTAATGATACTGGATTTTCATGCCACTTGAAAGGTGTGCTACAGCCTGCAAAACTGATATAAATGTTCTGAATGCTTGTTAAGCAATAGTCTTGATATCTTATCATTGACTTCCACAGCCTACTGCCGTGCACAGTTGTCACTGCAGGTAGTGTGGCTGTCTCATGACTCCAGTGAACCAGGTTCTTTACTGACCTCTTCAATTCTGACCTTCGGTGCCATCTGTGTGAAGTTTGCATATTCACCTATGATTGCATGTATTTTCCCTAAGTGCTCTAGTTTCCTCCCACATCCCAAAGATGTGTAGGTTGGTAGTTTAATTGTCTGCCATTAATTGCCCTAAATGTAGGTGAGTGGTAGGAGAGTCAGAGAGGTGTTAATGGGCATGTGTGGGAGAATAGATTACAGGGAAATGGGTAGGACAGTTGGATTGCTGGGATTGTTCTGAAACTGGTACAGGTTGTTCTGGGATTGTACAGATTCGATGGGCCATTTGGCCTCTTATATTTTAAGGAAATCTGGAAATTCATTTAAAAACTCAGTATTAAATTTCCTTGCTACTCTGGTCCAGTAACTTAACCAGAATGCTACCACACCTGCCTAATTTAATTTAATTTTAGTTAAAATACTTCTGCAATTATTCAGTATCATTAAATACTGGACCAACTAGATTGCAAGATTTATGCTTCATAATGAGGGATGAAAACAAGTTGTCATGGGTCTTGTATTAAAACCTTGGGAGCTGGCATATATATGATATATTTCTGGATCTTGTACTGTTATTATCACATTATTGAGTTTGATATCAGTCTGCTCATGCAATGGGGAAAATAAGTGTTGAATGCTCCTACTCTACAGCACTTGGACTGTGGAATGCAGTACCGTATAGACAGGGCTAGGGTGACAGAAATAACAAACAATACGGTAACACCATTTGAGGAGTCACAATGACATTTTACAAGTCTGAATCTGACTGAAGTCTGAAGATTAATTGTAGACATCCATTGTGGTGAAGCAGTCTGCAGAATTTATATAAATCTTAAGGCTGAATGCATTCTAGACAATGGTCTTGATATCAGATCATTAATTTTCACACCCTTCAGGCTGACTCATCACCACCAACAGAGCAATCAGTAAAATCTTTACTGTTGTGCTGCCTTTCAAAATCAATTCATTTGCTCCCAGCTGCCTGCAGTAGAGCTGAAAACCAAGGCAGGTTTCATTTATGTGCCACTGCAATAGTTTCCCCTCAATTCACTAAGAAGCAGTGGCTCCTTCCTTTCAGTGAGACACATTTCTTAGTCAATCTCATGCAGCAATTAAGCGTCTAATTTGCCTGCATAAAATGCTCAAAGTTAAGCAAAGCCCCCAGCTACTGTGGTCGAAAATGTATGCTTGAGGTGCATAATGCAGTGTCTGCAATGTTGTCTGTACTTTAACATTGAACAGCATCAAAAATTTGCCTTTAGGGCAGAGGATTCCGTTGTACCAGTTACACTGAATCTACAGATGCAGGTTGTTCAGCCCTACTGGCCCATGACAGTGCTTATGCTCCATAAGAGCAACAATTCTTCATTTATCACTGCCTAATAACCTTCACCGACTCAGCTGTTTATTCAGTTTCTTTTTAAACACATCCATGACATTTATCTCGTCTTCCTCTTCCTTGAGTGCCTTACCTACCCCTCTGACATTGTAAAGTTCTGTCAGCACTGAGATGACATAGTGATGTAGTGGGGCAGTGCAGAGGTGCAGTTAGTGGACCTGCTGCCTCACAACTCCAGTGACCCAGGTTCCATCCTGACCTCTGGTGCTCTTAGTGTGGAGTTTGCATGTTCCTGTGAGCTTCCTTTGGGTGCTCTGATTTCCACCTACATTTGAAAAATAGGCGAGTTGGTAGGTTAACTGGCAATTATAAGTTGTCCTAAAGTCTGGGGGAGATAATAGGAAGGTGGAACATAAGTAAAAACATATGATGTTAGTGCAAATAGGTTCTTGGCCGGCGTGGACTCAGTAAACTGAAGGACGTTTTTCTGTGATGTGTGACTCTGTGACCGAGTGCCACAATGATACATCAATCATTATCTTTGCATTGAAGAAATGACATTGGTTTTAATCTCTGTGTAAAATTTTCTCCTGAATTTGCAACAGAATTTATCAGTGAGTATTTAACATTCATGGTTCTTAGATTTTGTCACCCCAAAAGATTATCTTCTATTATACCCTTTCATAAACTCAGGTTATTATTATTTTAGAGGAAAGTTATTCCATCCTTTCTGATGGATATTGTACCTTAGTTCTTGTATTATCCCTGTTGATCATTTTTGCATCTTCCGCTGGTTTTACCAGGAGACCAGTGTTGTGCCTAGTGGTCCAAGTGGGGTCTAACCATGATTCTGCATGATAACATGAAAGGCTAAGCAGATTGGGTACTGTATTTATTGAAATATAGAAGAATAAAAGGTGATCTTGTTGACGCATATAAGATTGTGAGAGACATTGACAAGATGGATGTTGAGAAGATGTTTCCCCCAGTGGAATATTTAGAACTAGAGGGTATAGTTTCATAATAAGGAGTCTCCCATTTTGGATGGAAATGAGGAGGAATTTCTTTCCTCAGAGGGTGGTGCATCTTTGGAATTTTCTATCTCAGAGAGCCATGGAGGTGGAGTCGTTGAACAGATATTTAAAGCAAATATATTGTAAAATAAATATATATTTACAGACATTTAAACTACTAGGTAGTCCGACAATATTGGGTGAGAGAATGAAAGTGGTGTTGAGGCCAAGGTTGGATCGGTCATGGCCTTAGTGAATGATGAAGCAGGCTTGATGGGGTGACCAAAAAAACAAGATGCTGGATGAACTTAGCAGGCCAGGCAGCATCCGTGGAGAAGAAACAGGCAGCCAACGTTTCGGGTCAGGACCCTTCTTCAGAACTGAAGATAGCAAAAGGGGAAGCCCAATATATAGCGGGGAGAAACAGAGCAGTGATAGGTGGACAAAAGAGAGGAGGCAGGGTGGGCACAAGGTGGTGATAGGTAGATGCAGGTAAGAGATAGTGATAGGCAGGTGCGAGGGAGGAGGGGAGAGCAGATCCACTGGGGAATGGGTCAAAGGTAAGGAGGCAGGCGCCACATTGGGTGGGGGGGAGGGGGGAGGAGAGGAAAGGAAAAAAATATTGGTGAGGAGAGAAAAAAGAGATAGGCTAGGAAAGGGAAGAAAAGAAGAGGCATGGTGGGGGGTTGGGGGGGGGAGTTGGTTTACTTAAAGTGGGAGAATTCAATGTTTATGCCATTAGGCTGTAAGGTCCCAGGATGGAAAATGAGGTGCTGTTCCTCCAGTTTGCGTTTGGACTTCTCCTGGCAGTGGAGGAGGCCGAGGACTGACATATCATTGGAGTGGGGGGGGGGGGGGGGGGGGGGTTGAAGTTACTGGCAACGGGGAGATGCAGATCGTGGTTACAGACAGAGCACAGGTGTTCTGAGAAAGGGTCACCTAGTCTGCGTTTGGTCTCACCAATGTAGAAGAAGCCACACTTGGAGCACCGAATGCAGTAGATGATATTAAGGGAGGTGCAGGTAAATCTCTGTCTCACCTGAAAGGACTGTTTGGGCCCCAGGATGGAGGTGATGGACGTGGTGAAGGGGCAGGTGTTACACCTAGGGAGGGGGCAGTGGGAAGTCCTCAGGGTGGGAGCAGAATGGGTGGGGAGGGAGGAGTGAATGAGGGAGTTGCAGAGAGAGTGATCCCTGCAAAAGGCAGAAAGGGGTGAGGACGGAAAGATATGCTTGGTGATGGGGTCCCGTTGGAGAAGGTAGAATTGGCAGAGAATGATGCACTGGATACATAGGCTAGTGGGATGAAATATGAGGACTAGGGGGACCGTATCCCTGTCGGGTCTGGGAGGGGTGAGGGTGAGAGCAGAGGTGCGGGTGCGAGCTCTCTCAACCACAGTAGGGGGAAGCCACGGTTAGTCTCAGATGTCCTGGAGTGGAGAGCCTAATCATGGGAGCAGATGCGGTGGAGGCAGAGAAATTGAGAGAAAGAGACAGCATCCTTTGAAGAGACAGAATGAGAGGAGCTGTAATCAAGGTAGTTGTGGGCGTAAATGGGTTTCTAGAAGATGTTGGTGGAAAGAGAATCTCCTGAGATGGAGATGGAGAGATCGAGAAAGGAAAGAGAGGTGTCAGAGATAGTCCAAGTGAATTGGAGAGCTGGATGAAAATTAGTGGTGAAATTTATGAAACTGTCAAGTTCCTCACAGGTGCAAGAGGTGGCAGCAATGCAGTCATGGATATAGAGGAGAAAGAGTTGAAGAATGGAGCCAGAATAGGCTTGGAACAGAGATTGTTCAACGTAGTCAGCGAAAAGGCAAGCATAGCTGGGGCCCATGCGAGTGCTCATGTCTGTTGAAAATGAGAGGAATTGGAAGTGAAGTTGTTTAGGGTGAGGTCAAGTTCAGCCAGGTGGAGGAGAGTGTTAGTGGAAGAGGATTGGTTCTGTCTCTGGTCAAGAAAGAAGCAGAGGGTGGTGAGATCGTCATGATGGGGAATGGAGGTATATAGGGACTGGACGTCCATGGTGAAGATGAGGTTGTGTGTGCCTGAGAACGTTAAGTTATGGAAGAGTTGGAGAGCATGAGGTGTCACGGATGTAGGTGGGAAGGGATTGGATCAGGGGGGACAGAATAGTGTCCAGGTATAAGGATACGAGCTCAGTGGTGCAAGAGCATGCAGAGACAATAGGTCTGCTGGGACAGTCCGTCTTGTGGATTTTGGGGAGAAGATAGAACGTCCCGAGGTGATGAAGTCTGTGATGGTTCAGGAGATAATGTCCTGGTGGTCCTCAGTGGCGTCATGATTCAGGGGTAGGTAGGAGGAGGTGTCCGAGAATTGGAGTGACCACCTAACTCCTGCTCCTGTTTCCTATTTCTTTTATTCTCAGTCCCACTCATTCAGCATCCTTGTCCACCCTGATATCCATTGGTTCCCGGTCCTTTAATTCTTCCAATTTAGTTTTCATTCTCTCATTTCAATTCTGTCATAGCTTCTCCCTGCATCTGTACTATCATCAAATGCTACAAGCCACCCAGTACTCCATCTCTAGTCTGTAGTGCATAACCCTATTATTGTCAACTTCTGCCATGTAAATCCCAAGCTCAAGAGTTACTCTAATTTCTTCAGCCTTGCCACCTATTTTTCCTCCTTTAAGGTACTTCTTTGACCAAATAATTTGCTCTTCTGTACCTCGGGACATCTGTTAATTAAATATGCAATATTTCTACAAGTCATTGCTTTCTAGACTAACTAATCAGAGAAGAAAGTTGAGTTATTGATTAAGTTTCATTTTACATTGAGCATTGAAACCTTGCCACAGTTTCTGCCTTCTTTCAAATCAAAGAATAATCTTTTATTAAAGTTAAGTTCTTGCTCTCCAACTTCGATCTTCACATGATGAGGTGGCAATGTTTTACTTGCCTGGTTCTTTTAATCACAGAGCATAAGACAGAGACTGCTTCTGAAAAGCACTTCAGGAACCCAAGATTAAGAAAATTTAAACATGGTGCAAGATTGAAATATGAGACATTTCAAATAGATGTTAATCTTTTTAAATGACTGCTTTTTCATCACACTGATTATACTTGTTGAATTTCTGATGTTGCAGAGTTGCATTGGTAGTAGGTATGTTCATTTTTCATTACTATTTTATCTCAGATGGAACAGAAGACAGGAACTTTGCAGCAGGAATATGGGAAGACAGAAAGAAAGTGAGAAGTCACTTGTTTTTAGCACTGGCTTGGTGTCATTCAGGAGCTATAAAATGACAATGGAAGTCAGTGCTAGGTTGCCACATGGAAGGACATTTGCCGGTGAAGGAGATATAGTAGATTGAAATGGTCTGAGTCTAATTGACACTTGAATGGTAAAGAATGCTCTGTTTGGTGGGCTCTATCCAAAAGCTATCGCCTGGTGACATTCACATCTACCAGTTGTAGACTGAACAACTATATTGAAGTGCTTTGAGAGGTTGGTCATGGCTAGAATTAACTCTTGCCTGAGCAAGGACCTGGACCCACTGCAATTTGCCTACTGCCACAACAGGTCTACAGCAGACGCAATCTCACTGGCTCTCCACTTGGCTTTGGAGCACCTAGACAACAGCAATACATATGTCAGGCTGCTGTTTATCGATTACAGCTTGGATTGCAACACCATCATCCCCTCAGTACTAATCAACAAGCTTCAAAACCTGGGCCTCTGTACCTTCCTCTGCAACCGGATCCTTAACTTCCTCATCGGGAGACCAAAGTCAGTGCGGATTGGTAGTAACATCTCCTCCTCGCTGACAATCAACACAGGCGCACCGCAAGGATGTGTGCTTAGCCCACTGCTCTACTCTGTCTACACTCATGACTGTGTGGCTAGGCACAGCTCAAACACCATCTACAAGTTCACCGATGACACCACTGCTGTTGGCAGAATCTCAAATGGTGATGAGGAGGCAAACAAGAGTGAGATAGGTCAACTGGTTGAGTGGTGTCGCGACAGCAATCTAGCACTCAACATCAGCAAGACAAAGGAATTGATTGCGGACTTCAGGAAGGGAAAGTCAGGAGAACACACACCAGTCTTCATTGAGAGGTCAGTGGTGGAAAGTGTGAGCAGCTTCAAGTTCCTGAGCATCAACATCTCAGAGGATCTATCTTGGGCCCGACACATTGATGCAATCACAAAGAAGGCACACCAGTGGCTCTACTTCATTCGGAGTTTGAGGCGATTTGGTATGACACCAAAGACCCTTGCAAATTTCTACAGATGTATGGTGGAGAGCATTCTGACTGGTTGCATCACTGCCTTGTATGGAGGCTCCAATGCACTGAATTAAAAGAGGCTGCAGAGGGTTGTAGACTCAACCAACTCCATCATGGGCACAACCCTCCCTGCCACTGAGGATATCTTCAAGAGGCGATGCCTCAAGAAGGTGGCATCCATCATTAAGGACCCTCACAATCCAGGACATGCTCTCTTCATGTTACTACCATTGGGGAGGAGGTACAGGAGCCTGAAGACCCACACTCAACATTTCAGGAATAGCTTCTTCCCCTCTGCCATTAGATTTCTGAATGGCCCATGAACCCATGAACACTACCTCGTTATTCCTCTTTGGCACTATTTATTTTTGTGACTTAGAGTAATTTTTATCTCTTTATGTCTTGCACTGTACTGCTGCCGCAAAACAACAATTTCATGATGTATGTCAGTGATAATAAACCTGATTCTGATTCTGAAACTGGGGTGGAGTGACACCAAGTTATAGAAGGCAGAACTAGTGCCCAACCCAATGGAGTAGAATCGTAGAATCATACAACACCAGAATGAACACTTATGGCCCACCTTGTCCATGCTAACCATAAGATAAGATAAGATATATTTATTAGTCACATGTACATTTAAACACAGAGTGAAATACATCTTTTGCATAGAATGTTCTGGGGGCAGCCTGCAAGTGATGCCACACTTCCGGCGCCAACATAGCATGCCCACAACTTCCCAACCATATGTCTTTGGAATGTGGGAGGAAACCTGAGCACCTGGAGGAAACCCGAGCACCTGGAGGAAACCCATGCAGACACATGCAGAATGTACAATCTCCTTACACATAGTGGCCGGATTTGAACCTGGGTCACCGGCACTGTAAAGTATTACGCTAACCGCTACACTACAGTGCCTACCCCTATACTACTGTGCCTGCCTACACTAATCCTATTTGCCTACACTAATCCTACTTGCCTACATTAGGTCCATATCGCTCAACACCTTTCCTATCTAAGTACCTATCAAAATGCCGTTTGTAATGGTATCCGCCTCTACCACCTCCTCTGGCAGCTCGTTTCAGATAACTACCACCCTCTGACAATTTACACCAATTTACACCTGCACATCTTTGGGATGTTGGAGGAATCTGGAGCACCCAAAGGAAACCCACGTGGTCAAAGAGAGAATGTGCAAACTCCACACAGACAGTACTTGAAGCCAGGATTGAACTCAAGTCTCTGGCGCTGTGAGGTAGTGGTTCTGCTAACTGTGCCGGAGTTTGGAGTAAAGAAAAGTGGGGTGATCATATTGAAACATGCCAGATTCTGTGAGGACGTGACAGGGTAGAATGTCGAGATGCTTCTGCTAGTGGGAGAAGCTCGAATGAGAGGATGTTAGAGAGTGGTCACTTAAAACTGAGGTGTGTGGGAACTTCCTGTGGATGATGCTGAATATCTGGAATTCTCTATCCTGCAGGCTAGATCATTGGGGGTACTTAAGAAGGAAAAAATTGAGGCTTATGGGGAACTGGCACAGGAGAGGAGATGAGAGCTGAGGCAAATCAGCTATGATGATAATGAATGGCGGGGAAGGCTTGAGGGGCCAAGTGGCCTTCTCCACAATTGTGAGATCCTTCACCTCAATGTTTCACTGCCACCGAATGATATCCTCACAATTGTTAAGCTGGATTCTAGCATGGAGTACAGTTTTCGTTGTTGCAGATGAACGAAGAAAAAAAAACGTTTATTCTGAACTTAGTCACAATTCTCAGGAATTAGTGAAGGGCAATGGCTCTGAAACTTGCCTAATTACTGAAATATGAATGAATATTGGCCTACTTCATTCAATGCAGAGAACATGATTTTAAGGGAATCAAAGAATACGGAGATAGTGCAGGAAATTGGTGCTGAGCCAAATGGCCTATACCTGCTCCTAATTCTTAATTACGCGCTAGTTCGCTGCTTTGAATCAAGTGTAAAATCCAACGATCATTCCTTTAAATTTGTCTCTTTGTGCCAATTTACAAGAATATTCCAGCAGCTATTTTTTCACGATGGTGTCAAGTTACCAGACTGCAGCATGTGGTTAACTGAGAAACTGCTGAAGCCTCAGGCAAAACCCAACCAGGAATGACATGATTGTATCACAAGTTGTTTTAAAACAGGGTTTGCTGTTACTAAAAGCTGATTATCACTGACATATTCCTAACAGGCGCCTCAGTGATTTGAGGTCATTCACCACAGGTACGTCCCTCAAAAATGTTCAGCCTCAATATAATATTGCTAAATCATTTCCCCTAATCATTTTCTCAGTGTGACAATGAATACTTAAAGATTTCTTCATATGAGTTTCCACTCGACACTGAGTGAAAGTAATATCAGCAAGAGGTAACAGTACCAGAAGTTTCAAACATAGCTTTTGTTGCAATACAGATTCAGTGGATTTTCCAATCTGCAAAGCCATGAAAGGTTTGCAGCTTTAAATTACTGTGGATTAATTGTGAGATACCATCCTTCACCTCAATGTTTGCTGCCACCCAATGTTATCCTCACAATTGTTGTTGGATTGTAGCATCGAGTACAATTTTTGTTGTTGTAAGTAGTAGATGAGAGAAGAAGAAAAAAATAATATACTTATTTTGAACTTCATCATCACAATTCTCAGGAATTAGTCAAGGGCATTGGCTCTGAAAATTGCCTCACTACTGAAATATGAATGACTATTGTGTTTGAAGTTTCTCCCTGTGCTATTTCAGCAGAAGAATTAATCCTTTTGAAAGAACAGAGAGGGGTATCTCAAACACCTAGTAAGTGTATTGATCAGTTATGTTACTCTCCTTGTTAGGTCCTTTGAACTGCTGCTGTTTGGTAAACACAGCAGTCATTTTAACACATGGCAAAATGGCATAACTGCTGAGACAATGTAGCCAGTTCGATTTGTTTTTGAATGAGAGATGAACCCAGTGTGGATTTCCTGCTCTTTTTCAAGCGGGGAGGTTTGCTAAGCCTACTGGGGAGAGTTTAAACTAGAATTGTTGGGGGGTGGGATCCGTACTGGAGAGACTGGGGAAGAGGTGTTTGGCTTTCAAATAGAGGAGGCTAGGAGTAAGTACCATAGGCAGGTGATAGAGAAGGGACGTGTTCAGACAGGCTTGAGATGTGTCTATTTTTATGCAAGGAGTGTTGTGAACAAGGCGGATGAGCTTAGAGCTTGGATCGATACTTGGAGCTATGATGTGGTGGCCATTACGGAGACTTGGATGGCTCCGGGGCTGGAATGGTTGATTCAAGTGCCGCGTTTTAGATGTTTCAGGAAGGACAGGGAGGGAGGCAAGAGAAGTGGGGGAGTGGCACTGTTGATCAGAGATAGTGTCACGGCTGCGGAAAAGGTGGACGTTGTGGAGGGATTGTCTACGGAGTCTCTGTGGGTGGAGGTTAGGAACAGGAAGGGGTCGATAACTGTGTTGGATGTTTTTTATAGGCCGCCCAATAGTGACAGGGTTATTGAGGCGCAGATAGGGAAGCAGATCCTAGAAAGGTGTGAGAATAACAGAGTTGTTGTGATGGGGGATTTTAATTTCCCAAACATCGATTGGCATCTCCAGACAGTGAGGGGTTTAGATGGGGTGGAGCTTGTTAGGTGTGTTCAGGAAGGGTTCTTGACACAGTATGTAGATAGACCTACAAGAGGAGAGGCTGTGCTTGATTTGATATTGGGTAATGAACCTGATCTCTCAGTGGGTGAACATTTTGGTGATAGTGATCATAATTCTATCTCCTTTATGTTAGTACTGGAGAGGGATAGAAACAGACAGGCTAGAAAGGTGTTTACTTGGAGTAAAGGGAATTATGAGGCTCGCAGGCAGGAAATTGGAAGATTAAATTGGGAACAGATGTTCTCTGGGAAAAGTACAGAAGATATGTGGCAAATATTCAGGGGATATTTGTGTGGAGCTCTGCATTGACATGTTCCGATGAGACAGGGGAGTCATGATAGGATACAGGAACCGTGGTGTACGAAGGCTATAATAAATCTAGTCAAAAGGAAAAGAAAAGCATACAAAAGATACAGAGCTAGGTAATGTTAGAGATCTGGAGGAGTACAAGGCAAAAAGGAAGGAACTTAAGAAAGAGATTAGGAGAGCCAGAAGGGGACATGAGAAGGCCTTGGCGGGCAGGATTAAGGAAAACCCCAAGGCGTTCTACAAGTATGTGAAGAGTAAGAGGATGAAATGCAAAAGGATAGGGCCTATCAAGGGCAGCAGTGGGAAAGTGTGTATGGATCCGGAAGAGATAGCGGAGGTACTTAATGAATATTTTACGTCAGTATTCACCACCGTAAAAGATCTGGGGGATTGTAGTGGGGACTTGTAGCAGCCTGAAAAGCTTGAGCATGTAGATATTAGAAAAGAGGTGGTGCTGAAACTTTTGGAAAACGTCAAGTTAGATAAGTCGCCAGGACCGGATGAGATGTACCTCAGGTTGCTGTGGGAGGTGAGGGAGGAGATTGCGGAGCCTCTGACGATGATCTTTGTGTCGTCCATGGAGATGGGAGAGGTTCCAGAAGATTGGAGGGTTGCAGATGTTGTTCCCTTATTCAAGAAGGGGAGTAGGGATACCCCAGGAAATTATAGACTGGTGAGTCTTACCTCAGTGGTTGGTAAGCTGATGGAGAAGATCCTGAGAGGCAGGATTTATGAACATTTGGAGAGGTATAATATGATTAGGAATAGTCAGCATGGCTTTGTCAAGGGCAGGTCCTGCCTTACGAGCCTGATTGAATTTTTTGAGGATGTGACTAAACACATCAATGAAGGGAGAGCAGTAGATGTAGTGTATATGGATTTCAGCAAGGCATTTGATAAGGTACCCCATGCGAGGCTCATAGAGAAGGTGAGGAGACATGGGATCCAAGGGGACATTGCAGTGTGGATCCAGAACTGGCTGGCCCACAGAAGGCAAAGAGTGGTTGTTGAAGGGTTGTATTCTGAGTGGAGGTCGGTGACCAGTGGTGTACCTCAGGGATCTGTACAGGGAACCTTACTCTTTGTGATTTTCATAAATGACCTGGATGAGGAAGTGAGGGATGTGTTAGTAAGTTTGTGGATGACATGAAGGTTGGGGGTGTTGTAGATAGCTTGGAGGGCTGTCAGAGGTTACAGAGGGACATGAATAGGATGCAGAGTTGGGCTGAGAAGTGGCAGATGCAGTTCAACCCAGATAAGTTTGAAGTGGTTCATTTTGGTAGGTCAAATATGTTGGCGGAATATAGTATTAATGGTAGGACTCTTGGCAGTGTGGAGGATCAGAGGGATCTTGAGGTCTGAATCCATAGGATGCTCAAAGCGGCTGCGCAGATTGACTCTGTGGTTAAGAAGGCATATGGTATACTGTCCTTCCTCAATCGGGGAATTGAATTTAGGAGCCATGAGGTATTGTTGCAGCTATATAGGTCCCTGGTCAGACCCCACTTGGAGTATTGTGCTCAGTTCTGGTCGCCTCACTAATGGGAAAGATGTGGAGAGGGTGCAGAGGAGATTTACAAGGATGCTGCCTGGAATGCGGAGCATGCCTTATGAAAGCAGGTTGAGGGAACTCGACCTTTTCTCCTTGGAGAGACGGAGGATGAGGGGGGAACCTGATAGAGGTGTATAAGACGATGAGAGGTATTGATCAGGTAGATAGTCAGAGGCTTTTCCCCAGGGCTGATTGATGGCCACAAGAGGACATAGGTTTAAGGTGCTGGGGAGTAGGTATAGAGGAGATGTCAGGGGTAAGTTTTTTACTCAGAAACTGGTGAGTGCATGGAATGGGCTGCCGGAAACAGTGGTGGAGGCTGATACGATAGGGTCTTTCAAGAGACTGTTAGATAGGTACATGCAGCAGAGTAAAATAGAGGGCTATGGGTAAGCCTAGTAATTTCTAGGGTAGGGACATGTTTGGCACAGCTTTGTGGGCCGAAGGGCCTGAATTATGCTGTAGGTTTTCTATGTTCTATGTTTTTTTTGGCCACCAGCACTAAGTCTCCTCTTATTCTGGTCTGCTTTAGCTTTCCTTGTCTCTCCAAAATCCTGAATTAACCTCTTCTCTGGAATCATTCTGGTAAATCGTCTCTGCATTCTTTCTGAGGCCTTGACCATCACCTGCATAGAATGCTCCTAATGTTTAAAAATATAGTCTTTTTTTAAAATTCTATGCCTCTATTTATAAAGCAAAAAATCCTATATGATTTTTAGCAATCTAATTAACTTGACCCAGTGTCTTCAAAGTACCTTTGATCTGGGCCTGCATTTCCCTTCTGTCAACAAGGTTACTATGAAGAACACAGCCAAGATTCATTTGGTGTCCATAGAACACTCTGTACTGATGGTGTTCTTCCATTCACAGAAAAACTTTGAACATATTCAGGCAGAACTCACTTGGGAATGTGAGCTGGAGTTCCTTATTGAAGGACATAATGGGAAAATATATAGAACTTTATTATCAAAATGTTTTGCTATAATCCAGAGGATAGAAGCTCAGTTTAAGCTTTCTCATACAAATTTTTATAACATAAATTCTAAATTGCTTCTCACACATGCTACGGATACAGTAGAGTACCTTGTATCGAACAAGCCCATTTGTTGACAAGCAATTCAAGTTCCAGTGGATAGCAAAGCTGAGGAAGCTCTGTATTATGATGTTGCTGCCTTGAAGTCTCCTTCTTTAGCTTAGTATCCATTTGTCTCTTCTTACACCTTTCTGACAGTGCAGGATACTATTTGTCCATGTTAAAGGTGCTACACAAATGAAAGTTGCTGGAGGTGCCTGCTCAAGTTATCAGAGAACTTAGGATATCCAACACTGAACACTGAGTTCAACAATTTCAAATAGTGATCATTTTTAGCATTTGTTTTTACTTCAGATTTCCACCATTCACAGCATTCTCTTGCCATAGTTTTAAAGAAGGATTATGTTTCTCCCCTATATATTCAAGACTGGTTCCTTTCTTTCTGTATTTGCCACATTACAGGCTGCGTCATCTTGCACATCTTTTAGTCATTTAATCTCTCCAGTTTATCACATGCCTCCCCTTTTCTTCTCTCCTTTTTTCAGCAGCATTTATTGATAACTTTCTACTGGTCATTAACATTAACAATTTCTCTCTTCATAGATACTGTCTGATTTCCTGGATATTTTCAGAATATTCTGAAGATCATCTGTTATTTGTTACAATGGGATAACATTCCCCTTAGCACAGCAGTTCATGCACAGTCTGACAGATCTGAAATCTGATCCTAATGCTCACATCCCAGAGTGATCCATCACAGGCAGGTATGGACTGCCATGTCCAATGAGCGGAGAACTGCCATTAGCAGCTCACAACAAACTTTCCTCTTCCATCCTGTCCCTCCACATCTTTAATCTTCTTCCCATTAAGTGCATCTGCACTGAAGAGGCGCTGGCATAATTTGAGGCATTGCCCTCAAAGGTAAAAATCATTTAGTTTTAAGAGATCTGCCACTGGAAAATGCATTGTCTGCATTTTATGTGCACTGAGCTGTGGTGTTGTATTTTGTTCGTATGAACATGCTAATTAGAGGGAGGAATAGGCCACTTGACACCTAAAGTTTCCTCTGCCATTTCATAAGACCATGGCTGATCTGACAGTAACTTCAATTCCTTATTCCTATCTACCTGCGGTAACTTTTCACACCATTGCTTATCAATGTGCTTTTATGGCTGCCTTAAAAATATTCAAAAACTCTGCTCCCACTACCCTTTGAGGAAGCAAGTTCCAAATACTGATGACCCTCTGCAAGAAAAAAAAATGCCTCATCTTAACTGGCCAAAGCCTTGTGTTTAAACTGTGATCCCTAGTTCTAGATTCTCCCCTAAGAGGAACTATCCTCTCCACACTCATCCTGTCAAGTCCCCTCACTGTCTTGTGTGCTTCAGAAAAGTCACTCTTCAAAACTCCAGTGGATACAACCCTAACCTGCCCAACATTTCCTCATAAGACAAAGCATCCATTCCAGGTATTAGTTTAATAAAGGCACAAGAGCTGACAGATGCTGGAATCTGGAGCAACAAACACTTCACTGGAGGAACTCTAGAGTAATAAATTAGTCTAATAAATCTTCTCTAAACTTCTTCCAATACACAAGCATCCTTCCTTAAAGACCACTGGATATAGCACTTTTGATATGGTGTTACCAATGCCTTATATAAGTGATACGTTACCTCCCTACTTTTGTATTCATTTCCCCAGCAACAAATGTTAACAATTTGTTAGCTTTCCTAATTATTTCCCATACCTGCACACTTGTCTCTTGCAAATCATGCAGCCAGGAGACCCAGATCCCTCCACATCTCGGAGCTCTACAATCTCTCACCACTTAGGTAAATGCTTTTTTAATTTTTTTTCCTTGACAAAATCAATTTATCAATTATCTATATTATGCCCCAATTGCCACTTTGTCCACACTTAACCTATTTCTATCCTTTCGTAACCTCTTTATGTCCTTTACACCACCTACTTTCTGACCTATCCTTGTGTCATCGACAAATTTAGGAACCGTACCTTTGGCACCTTCATCTAAATCATTTATATAAATTGTAAAAACAAAAGGAGATCCCAGCACTGATCCCCGTAGCACATCAGTTGCCAACCAGAAAAAAATATTTATAGCTACTCTGTTTCTTGTCAACCTATCAATATGTTACCTTCTATCCATGCCAATGCTATGAACGTCTATTTCCATTATCACCTTTGATGCAGCACCTTGTAAAATGGCTTCCAGAAATCCAAATATAATGCATCCACTGGTTTCCCTTTGTCCACAGAATGTGTTGTTTCTTGAAAGAATTCCAATAAATTAGTCAAACATGATTTCCTTTCACAATACTATGTTGGCTTTGCTTGATTATCTTGAATTTTCCAGGTGCCCTTTTTTTTGCATTTCACTTGGCAAGAAGGTGACTCATCCTCCATGGGGATTAGGCTCAGCTTTGGCAGAGTTGTGAAACTGCCTATGTTAACTTAGCCGATTTTCAGAAACACCCCATCTTTCCTTCCCACTTGTGTCAGTACATTCGGTCGTTAATCTAAAAGAAATGTGGAAATACACAGCTGGTCAGGCTGCATCTAAGGAGAGAGAAATATTTCCCTCTCCACAAGAGCTGCCAGATCTGCTGAGTCCTTCCAGCACTACTGTTTTATTTCAGATATCCAGCAACTGCAGTATTTTGTGTTTGGATTATTCTGGCTCTCTTAAGGTTGAGTGCTATCCCTCTGTACACCCCACCCCACCGCGTTGTTTGAATGAAGGAAACTACTGCTGACCATTGTACAATCCATATTTCTTAATCTAGCAATATTGGTTCCAAAATTTTGGATAATTCATTTTTTCTTGATGGTGCTATATTATTGTTTTACTGTGATTTGTGTATTGGCTTACTTGGATTACTGGGTACTTCAAACTTTTCTTTGGTCAAATAAGAACATTGAGGCAAACTGCACACTTCTGAAAAGTTTGTCATAACTGGCTCCTAACGTAGGGTTTTGACCCAACACATCAACAATTCCTCCCCCCCCCCCGCAGATGCCGCTCGACGCATTGAGTTCCTCCAGTAGGTTATTCGTTACTCCAGATTCCAGCATTTTACAGATTCTTCTGTCTCTGTTGTCATAGTTGGATTTCTTTCGTGTTTGGTCTCCTTTAGATGTTCCTAGATGAAGAATACTGTCAAGTGTTCATATCTGGAAAATTGTTTAATCTCTGGGGAGTTATTTCAGGAGAGTGGTGACAACAGGGTTCTAATTACTTCATTACTTTCCAGCTTTTAAACAAACTATTTTGCCACCCATTTAATTTTCAGTTAAGGAATCAGGAACATGTTAAGTAAAATAATTATTTATACTATGCTTAATTGCAACATTATGCAAATGATCTTAAATTAACTATAATCAAATTAATTGACTGCATTGGAAGTACTATGTCTTAATTTATTGCTTAAATGGACCATATGTTTTTTTTGTAATATTGGTCTATATGTGACCTGTCAACTGGGTATTGAGGCATATCTGTGAAAATAATGGTAATTTAGTATATTTTCCTCCTTTTACTATGACTATTAATGGTTACTTTCAGGCCCTTCAAGTACAAAAGAATATAAGGACATAGAATCAGGAACAGGATTAGGCCATAGGGGTGCTTGAACTTGTTATGTAATTCATTAAGATGTTGGCTGATCCCCAGCCTTAATTCAAGTTCCCCACCCATTCTTCTTATTACTTAGAATCGAAAAACTTCTTGATCTTAGCCTTGAATAGACCCAGCAGCAGAGCATTGACCGTGTAGGTAGAGAATTCCAAAGGCTTTCGACCCTCTGAGTCCTTAGATGTGCAACCCCTTCGTATATTCTCTGCTTTAGTTTGGTTAGAGAAAGGAGGAAGCCTTCCTGATGAAGGGTCCTGATGAAGGGTCTCAACCCCGAAATGTTGACCGTTTATTTCTCTCCATAGATGCTGCCTGACCTGCTGAGTTCCTCCAGCATTTTCTGTGAGGTAGCCTTCAGTGTCATTTTCTTACAGTTGTACAGCATAAAAGAAGGCCATTTGGCCCATCAAGTCTTTGCCAGCTCTGAGAACAATCTTTTCAGTCCCATTCCCCCACTTATTTTCCTGTAACTTATTCTCCCTCACATGCCCATCAATTACCACCCCCCCCCCCCCCCGCCCCTGATTCTCCTATCACCCACCTACAACCTACACTTGGGGTAATTTGCAGCAGCCAATTAATCTACCAGGAAGTCTTTGGGATGTGAGAAGAAAGCAAACCATCTGGGGGCAACCCATACAGTCAGAGGGAGAAAATGCAAACTCCACATAGACAGCACCAGAGGTTGGGATCGAACCAGGGTCACTGATGCTCTGAGGCAGGCAGCAACACAATCTGCTCACTGTTTTGCTGCCCAGCTGACCTCTTGTGGCCACGTTTTCACATATAAGCAATAACGAGGCTGCTGTATAACTGGAGGAGTGGTGTCTCTTGACCAACACGAAACCTTATTTTAGAGTGCCTCAAATACAGTTTCACATTGCTTTGATTTTTCATTATCAGCAATTGACCACAGCAAACTGCTTCAGCATTGGAAAGATTTAAAGTACCCTCTGGTTGATGGCAAGTAGAATTTTTCCCAAGCATCAAATGGCAGAATGAGGGAGAGCTAGCAGATCAACCTAATGCCATGAGTCTGCACCTCTCAAGGCAGCTTCTTATTCAGAATCAGTGGCCACAGCATTAATGAGTGAGTAAAGACGCACACTGTGAATTGTAGAGCTCTTGACTGTTCATTGAGTTAGTGATATTTCAGCAGTTCATTGAGTTAGTGATATTTTATAATTCTAGTAGACACATTCGACCTTCAGATTAGGCTTCACATGATATGATCAACCTATCATGGAAATTAATGACTGAAAAGAAGCAGGAATTTTGTAATGATCAATGAAAAGAGGGAAAGAATTAAGACCCATCAATGCTCTACTGACAAGATTACTGACTTATTGATTGTGTCATCTTAATATATTTCAACTGACATTGCCAACATTATTTCCATGATAATTTTCAAAAATCTGCTGGGAATAAAAGCTCATGTTACAGCTTTGACCATGTTTCCTAATCAGCATTCAAATCTACAATCCATTCTAATGAAGGGTCTTCAACCTCATACATTAACTCTGTCTCTCTTTCCACAGATGCTGCTTGACCCACTGATGTCATTGTTTTATTTCAGGTTTTCAACATCTGCAGTTTTTTTTGATTTTTCACGGCTATACTTATTTGCTTTTAGAAAGTCCTTTCATTAATTCACAAAATGATTGAAAGAAATCAACATCTTCCTTCAAAATTAGGCCCATTGTCCATCAGGGATATTGTTAAAGTGTATCAGCTTCTGCAGAAGCAGGGCTGTTGCTGAAGGCAGATGATTACGACTTTCTGACTACATCTTAGTGCATGATTCAAGATATATTGAAGAATGTTTAACAATGCTTCTTTTATGATTTGATGCAGGTTTTTTTTAAATCAGATTGTCATCAGTGTGGTTTTGATAGTTCACATCAGGCCAGTCCAGTACAAAGTCAATTATGTTGATTTCTTTGAATGTGGCAATTATAATAAATTCAACAGGATTCCACTTTTATGTTATCGTGTTTCTTTTTACATCTATTCCATGTTACTTATAGCATAGAAAACTACTGTTATAGGAATATGAGTAAGGACGAAGAGCAAACATAATTACTGTTCAAAAGGATAGTGCCAGTTTTAGGTTTGATTTATGCTGATGTGATAACTTGCCGTAGAAGTTCATTCTGTTCAGGCAGTAGCATATAACAATAATTAGCCCAAATGCCAACATGTTAATGTACTGTTTTGTCATTTTCTTTAACTTTTTTTTAGGTAGTTTTGATACAGAATTACATCCCCACTTTCATCTATTGAGCTACATTTTCTCAATGGCATTATATGGCCATAGACCATGAATGACTTCTTTTCTTTCAACTCCTCCTCACATCATGAAAGTGGAGAAAAAAAAGCAACAGTCCTACTTTTGCTGCCTTTTCTTTTGTGAAAGTTTGCATCTGCACAGATATTTCCCCAGTTGCTTCCAGTATTATCCATTTACAATGGGACAGCCTGGGGAAAGTTGCACCCCTTTCACACACTTTCTGTAAGAGGTGTGCCACCTTGTGGCCCAGCTGAGAACTCCTGTAAGAGGATCACATTTCCTAACAACACAGGAAAAGAACTGGACCAAACAAATTTGCAGCAAGAATCAACAATAATTTGAATTGAAAATTTTGTAAAACATAATACAAAAGAAGAAAGTTAGCTTTATTTGCAAAATCCAGATTTAAAACTGCTGCTGGTTCACACATAACTCTTTCTTTAAAAATATATAGCGTCATTATTTTGTGGAGGAACTACATTTGCTTTAATGACATGCTGTCCTTTGTGCCTTGTCAATCTGGCATGCTTGCACAGCTGAATTTTAAAAATCTCAGCACATGCACAATAAGGGACCAACAGACAAAATGAAGTCTGAAATGACTTGCAATGGGCTCTGGGGTTAACGTGTCAGATCGATGACCTTGTTAACATTGCAGATCTCTGATGAGAGGTTGGTGATTGTTTCTCTCCCAAAAGATGCTGCCTGCCTAGCTGAATATCTACTGCATTTTGATTTTCAGGTAAAAAGAATCACAGCAGATCTCCGTAACAATAAAATCAAAGAGAGTTATGCTATAATCACTATCATGGAAAAGTATAGAGACACATCATTGTAACTGCTTAATAATTTGAGGGCTGAATCTATTATTCTATAATGAACTGCCCATGTAAATCATGTGGTGTATACTTTTGTTGTTGAAAAATAAAACAGAATAAATGTGTACTATTCAAAAAATCTGATTTATTCTTCAGAGGGACTGTAGCTTTCATGCATTTTTTCCTTCAGTGTGACCTATGAAATTAAAGTTCACCTTTATTTGGTGCACTAAGTAGGTGCTGCATTAACTGTGGTAAGAAATCCTAGCAAAAGTATTCAAACTGGGGAATATTTACCTTTAAAAATGGTTAGGATGGTTTTTAACCTGATTATTGTACTTAAACAGAATCTGTATGGTTCCAACAGCTAGTGCTTGCAGAGGTCACTGGGTATTATGCAAAGCTGGTCTCAGCCTTAAAGGACTCTCTCTATAGCAGCCACAGTACAGCAGCACAAAAGATTGCCATCATGATGAAGGCAGAACACAGGGGAGGGGGAGCACATGTCTTCAGTGTGTAAATCCACATCTGGCCCCTCAATTATCAACATTGATCAAGTTCTGTGCAGTGAGTTGCCACAAGCCATGAGCTCATTACTCTGCAGATATAGCAATATACACCTCTGCTATTCATAGCTTAAATAAGCACCATGAGACCTTGTGATAATGTATGGAATATGCAGAATATTAAAAGTCAGGCAGACGGCTTCACACAGCAGCACATCAATATCCCAGTGGGATCCCTTCAATTCAGAACTCCTTGCCAACTTGCTGTGGGGCATTTGCTCCTCATTTTACTGGGAGTTTAAAAACACAGGTAGTAGGTTGCACATTCTGTTGGTGAAGAGCATTAAATACTTTGACGATGTTCTTCCTTGTGCAAATGATGCTGAAAACATCAGTTACACCAAGATGAATCCTATCCAGATGTGCCCAGAACAATCTTACAATGGGTGGGATTTCAACAGAATCTTGGCATCCTCTGCTCATTGAGAGCTTGGTGTTCAGTCACTGGGCATATTAAGACAAAGATTAATGGATTTTTAGATAGTGAGGAAATCAAGGGGAATAGAGTTATGAAGAGGAGGCCAAATGATCTCCTCCTTTGTCTATTTCTTGTGTTCTTAAGGTAGCCTTGCAGGACATCTGGAATAGTGCATTATGTTTTGGATTTTAGACTGTGACAGGTATTAATGCAGATTTATCTGAATTACAGTAGGGCTAAAGAGATTAAATTAGGAGAACTGGTTGAACAAACCTTGTTTGTATTTTCTGGAGTTTAGACAATTTTGGGAGATCAAACTGAGGCCATGTTCTACACCAATGGAAATTTACAATAACTCCTTTTTGAGACTGTAGCAATTAAAGTCAAACAATGAAACATATTGTTACACACTCCCTGCCCTTTGATCTTTTCCAGGGCTCATTTCTGGAGCTTCGCCAGACACTACAATCTGGCCCCAAAACCTGGGCGGAGCAATTTATATATTGAAGTGGCCATCCCTACCATAAAATGAGATGATGAGGAATTGCTTTAGCCAGAGGGTGGAATTAATTGCCTCAGATGGCTGTGGAGGCTAAATCATTGGGCATATTTAAAGTGGAGGTTGGTAAGTTCTTGATTAGTAAAGGCATCAAAGGTTACAGGGAGAAGACAGGAGAATGGGATTGAGAGGGTAAAATAAATCAGCCATGATCGAATGGTGGATCAGACTCAACGGGCCGAATGGCCTAATTCTGCCCCTATGTCTTATGGAATGTCCTCCTATTGCTCCTAGAACCAAGAAAAGTAGGCAGTCAACTCAAGTATACTCTGACATAAATTAAGATTAAGACTAAGATTTCTTTATTAGTCACATGTCCATCAAAACACACAGTGAAATGCATCTTTTGAGTAGAGTGTTTTGGGGGCAGCCTGTAAGTGTCGCCACGCTTCCGGCGCCAACATAGCAATGCCCACAACTCCCTAATCCGTATGTCTTTGGAATGTGGGAGGAAACTGGAGCACCCGGAGGAAACCCACGCAGACACAGGGAGAACGTACAAACTACTTACAGACAGCGGCTGGAATTGAACCCGGGTTGCTGGCTCTGTAATAACGTTATGCTAATGGCTACACTACTGTGCCTGCCCTTAAGCTTAACTTCCAGTCTTGGTATCCATGCCCAACTGCTTCACATTTCTTCAACCCTAATCCATCCAAGACACTATATCCTTTTGCTTAATGAGTCGAACTCTCTTGGAAGAAGAGACTGCAACATTTCATGCAAAAGGATTACATTTTTGTGCAATCCTATCATCAACAGTGAACAGAGTTGCAATGATTGTTTAGTGTCAAATCTATTGGGCATTATTATTGCAAAGATTGTCAATTACCATCTCTGGTTATACTTGTTAATGCTAGAACTGATCTGTGCATGAGGATCAAGAAATGAAGTACTGGACAAGGCAGAAAATGGAACTTTCCATTTTATTATGATGGTTATTAATTTATTGTGGAACCACTCTCTGTCCTTTTACCACAATTCACCACAACGTTCTGATGAAAGGTCATCAACTTGAATCTGTCTTACTCTCCATGGTTGCTGATTGACCTGCTAAGTATTTCTATAATTCTCTGCTTTTATTTCACCACAACGTTTATTCCCTTCAACAATGGACCAAAACCTTGGGTGTCTGAAATAACCTTTGCCAATTGTACACAGAATCCATGGCCCCTTTACTAAAAGTTATTTTTAGATTAGCTGTATCAATATTTTAGAGTCTGTGATGGAACAATTTTAGGCAAACAACTTCATCATTAACCCACGGTGTAGGCTCAAAATCTCATCTGAATTAAGGTGAAAGAAATGCCACACAACCAGTGGCGATTTCATTTTTACTTTGGCTGCCCAACTGAAACAGAGACTTGTCGTTAGGGAGTGATTGTTGTAGGATTTAAAGGGTTAGCTGACTATCTTCTATACTTATATGTATGGGCCAAGAGCAGACTGAAATCTCTGATTACTGCATCAGTATTCCAACTGGGCACTTAATATTTAATTCCATCGCAGCATGGAAGAAACATGAGTACGTTAATTTCAGTCACTGCAATGGGGAAATATACATTTTTTCCTTTTCTGATCTATAAAGGGAGACAGAGGTCAAAATCTGCATTGCCAAATAATAGAGACTCTGTGTAGTGAAGGGTATCAGGGCAGTTATAGTACGACATCACTTGGTTAATTAATTTGTCAGCTTTAACTGTGCTGGAAATGAACAACACCAGGTTGCTTCATTTAGTAGAGTTATCTTTGGTATTGAGGTCACTACTTTCGAAATCATAATAACTACTATATTCAATGAATAATATCCTGGGACTCAGACTGAAGCTGAATATTCCATGCACAGTGCAGATAAAAGGATATCATAAGTTGTAGCTTGCTAATTTTGTCCCAGTTGGAATCTTCAAACATTAGGGACAAAAATTCTAATCATGTATGACATACTTTAAAACAACAATATTCAGGTTATGGAGCAAATGGGATTTTTAACTTCCTTTTTTATTTCCATTCTCATTGAAAATCTACCACTCAGAGGACATACCTTGGGACAGGCACAGGGTCCTGTCAAATTATTCCGCAAATGTCTGCTTGCCTTATTGTTCATAATCCATGATGCAGCAGTGTTTGCAACCATCTAGAGACCATTATTGTGTTAGCCACCTGGAGAGAATTCCTGATTATTTTCCTAATCATGATTTGTTCTGGAATCCTGAAAATTCCATTGGGACTCTTGAAACAAATACAAGGGAATCCTTGCTGTCTTAGCTGTTGGGCTGTCATAGAAGCTGGTCCTACCTTGGGCTCCTGGAAGTGGAGGAGCAACAGCACAGAGGGATAAACAAAGAAGAAGAAGACGTGAGGAATAAATGGAAGGAATTGTTTAAAAAACACACACACAAATGATGACACAGGGAAGGAAGAATGCTGGAGAACAATTTGGAGGCTGGAGAAAAAGAACCGTAACAGGAGTCAAGAAATAAACTGACAGATAACAGATGAACAAACAGCAGTAATAAAGGTATCATGCACTGAAAATAAATAATAATGATATATATTTCCACAATATCTTCAACATAGAAGAATGACCCACGGTGGCTCAATTGGACTGAGCCCGAGAAGGAAGCATTATGGTGGGTGACTAGAAGCCTGGTTGAAGAGGGAGGCTTTAACGAGGGTTTTAAAACAGTTGAAGTGAGGACCTTGAATGGGAATCTAGGAATCAATACTTCTTTGGCTGAAGATCTTGAAGACCAAGGTAATGTGGTGAATGGAAAGGATGGTGTGTAACAAGTCAGGGTCGGATTCATGTCTTCACCAGCTGATGAGAAGTTGCTCAATGCAGAGGCAGAGACAGGTAAAACTGAGTAGGCAAACCCAGGCTGATTTGCTTGTGTAGTGGAACAAGATGAATGGAATGAGATTAGCTGGGAATGGGGAACAGGTACCAGTGGAATAGGATCAAAGATGATGCAGTGCATCGGATACCTGGTTGAAGGTAAAATGAAAAAGGGAGACTTCAGTAAGAAGCAAAGGGAAAAGAACATAAACTTCTGCATTTATATAAAACCTTTTGCATCCTCATTACATAAGAACATTAGAACATAAGAAATAGGAGCAGGAGACGGCCATCTGGCCCATCGAGCCTGCTCCGTCATTCAATAAGATCATAGCTGATCTGGCCGTGGACTCAGATCCACCTACCTGCCTTTTCCCCATAACCTTTATTTTCCCTACCATGCAAAAATCTATCTAACTGTGTCTTAAATTTATTTAATCAGGTCGCCTCTACTGCTTCCCTGGGCAGAGAATTCCACAGATTCACTGGTCTCTGGGAAAAACAGTTCCTCCTCATCTCCATCCTAAATCTACTCCCCCAAATCTTGAGACTATGTCCCCTCGCTCTAGTCTCATCTACCAGTAGAAACAACCTTCCTGCCTCTATCTTATCTATCCCTTCCATAATTTTATATGTTTCTAAAAGATCCCCTCTCATTCTTCCGAATTCCAGTGAGTATAGTCCCAGGCGACTCAATCTCTCCTCATAGGCTAACTCCCTCATCTCCAAAATCAATCTGGTTAACCTCCTCTGCACTGCCTTCAAAGCCAGTATATCTTTTCCCAAGTCAGGAGATCAGAACTGCATGCAGTACTCCAGGTGCAGCCTCACCAGTACCCTGTATAGTTGCAGCATAACCTTCCTGCTCTTAAATTCAATCCCTCCAGCAATGAAGGCCAACATTCCATTTGACTTCCTGATAAGATAAGATAAGATAAGATAAGATAAGATAAGATAAGATAAGATAAGATAAGATAAGATAAGATAAGATTTGATTTCTTTATTAGTCACATTTACATCGAAACACACAGTGAAATGCATCTTTTTGCGTAGGGTGTTCTGGGGGCAGCCCACAAATGTTGCCACACTTCCAGCACCAACATAGCATGCCCACAGCTTCTTAACCCGTACGTCTTTGGAATGTGGGAGGAAACCCACGCAGTCACGGGGAGAACGTACAAACTCCTTACAGACAGCGGCCAGACCTAAACCCAGGTCGCTGTCGCTGTAATAGTGTTACACTAACCACTACACTATCGTGCTGCCCCATGATAAGTGATAACTTGTTGCACCTGCAAACCAACCTTTTGTGATTCATACATAAGCACACCCAAGTCCCTCTGCATAACAGCATGCTGCAATCTTTCATCATTTAAATAATAATCTGATCTTCTATTTTTCCTTCCACGGGGGAACGTCTTCACATTTACCAACATTGTACTCTATCTGCCAGACCTTTACCCACTCACTTAACCTATCCAGTTTACAAACTACCCCAAATTGCTTTCTGATCATTGAGGTAATTCTGAAGAATTGTAACTGTTGTAATATAGGAAATGTGGCAGCCAATATATGTATAAGAAAATCCACAGACAGTGTGAATAACTCTCCAGCTTTTGTTCAAAATAGGGCCATGGAATCTCTCATGCCTAGCTGGGAGAGCATATGGGGGATGCTACCACCCTAAAAGTCTATCTCTTCCCTCCTCTTTCAGCATCCTGAAGGGAGAATTCCCTCAGTGACTTACTGGTTCACTCTTTCATCTCCTCCAAAAGCCATTTCCTTTCTCATGGCTCCTCCCCACGCAATCACAGGGAATGCAACAGCTGCCCTTTTATGTTTTCCCATTTCACCATCCAGGGACCCAAACACTCCTCTAAGGTAAGGAAGTGATTCACTTGTCCTTCTTTCAAACTAGTGTGCTGCATTTGTTGTTAACAATGTGGCCTCTGTGTTGAAGAAATCCAATGCAGGTTAGGTGACTAGTTTGTGGCACCCCAGCATTCAGTGTGTCAGGGCAATCCTTACCTTTCAGTGTCTGTCACTTTACCTTTCTGGCCCACCCCCACTCTGACCTCTCTGTTTTTGGCCAACAAGGCCCAAGGTAAGTTTGAGGAACAGTGACTCTTTCTGATTCAGCATGTTAAAGCTCTTAGGACTCAATATTGACTTCAGCAACTCCAGATAACTAACCTTTCCATTTTGTATTGGAACTGGGCTGTTCTGAAGAAAGGTTATCAATCTGGTACGATAACATAGTTTTTTTTTCCACCATAGTGACCACAACTCCCTGACCTTCAGCAGAGCCATGGACAGGGATAGGAGCAGACGATGTGGGAAAGTTTTTAATTGGGGGAGGGCTAATCATGACGGTATTCGGCAGGAACTTGGGAGCATAAATTGTGAACAGATGTTCTCTGGGAAATGCACAGAAAAAATGTGGAGGCTGTTTAGGGAACACTTGCATGGGGTTCTGGATAGGTTTGTCAAGGACGGTAGGGTAAAGCAACCATGGTTGACAAGAGATGTGGAATATCTAGTAAAGAGGAAGAAGGAAGCATACTTAAGGTTTAGGAAGCAAAAATCAAGCAGCGCTCTTGAGAATTATGAAGTAGCCAGGAAGGAGCTTAAGAAGGGATTTGGGAGAGCTAGAAGGGGACATGAGAAGGCCTTGGCAAGAAGAATTAAAGAAAACCCCAAGGCATTCTACTAGTATGTAAAGAACAGGAGGATGAACAGGAGTAAAGAACAGGAATGAGGGTAGGACTGCTCAGGGATAAAGGGGGAAACTTGTGCCTGGAGACAGAGGGGGTAGGGGAGGCCCTTAATGAATACTTTGCTTCAGTGTTCACTAGGGAGGGAGATTTTGACGAACGTGAGGTCAGCACGGGCTAATGTGCTGGAGCATGTTGAGGTTAAGAAAGAGGTAGTGTTGAAGCTTCTGAAAAACATTAGGATAGATAAGTTCCCGGGACCTTAAGGGATATACTCCAGGTTACTACGAGCAGTGAAGGAAGAGATTGCTGGGGCATTGACGATGATATCTGTGTCCTCCCTGGCCACAGGAGTGGTACCAGAGGATTGGAAGATGGCAAATGTTGTTCTGTTGTTCAAGAAAGGTAGTAGGGATAATCCTGGGAATAATAGACCAGTGAGTCTTACATCAGTGGTGGGCAAGCTATTGGAGAATATTCTTAGGAACAAGGTTTATGAGCATTTGGAGAAGGATGATCTTATTAGGGATAGTCAGCATGGTTTTGTGAGGGGCAAGTCATGCCTCTCGAGCTGAATTGAGTTTTTCAAGGAGGTGACAAGACAAATAGATGAAGGTAGAGCAGTGGATGTGGTGTATATGGACTTTAGTAAGGTGTTTGACAAGGTTCCCCATGGTAGGCTCACCCAGAAAATTATGAGGCATGGGGTTCAAGGAGACTTGGATGCGTGGATTCGAAATTAGCTTTCCCACAGAAGGCAGAGGGTGGTAGTAGAAGGAGAATATTCTGCCTGGAAGTCAGTGGCTGGTGGTGTTCCACAGGGATCTGTTCTGGGATACCTACTCTTCATGATTTTTATAAATGACTTGCATGAGGAAGTGGAGGAATGGGTTAGTAATTTTACAGATGACACGAAGGTTGGAGGTGTTGTGGATAGTGTAGAAGCTTGTCGTAGGTTACAACAGGATATAGACAGGATGCAGAGTTGGGTGGAGAAGTGGCAGATGGAGTTCCATCCGGAAATGTGTGAAGTGATACACTTCGGAAGAACAAACTTGAAGGCCTTGTACAAGGTTAATGGCAGGATTCTGAGCAGTGTGGAGGAACAGAGGGAACTTGGAGTCCAAGTCCATAGATCCCTCAAAGCTGTCACTCAAGTTGAGAGGGTAGTTAAGAAGGCGTATGGTGTGCTGTCCTTCATTAGTCGGGGCATTGAGTTTAAGAACCTCGAGGTAATGTTGCAGCTTTATAAAACTCTGGTTAGACCACACTTAAGAGTATTGTGTTCAGTTCTGGTCATCTCAATATAGGAAGGATGTGGAAGCTTTAGAGATGGTGCAGAGGAGATTTACCAGGATGCTGCCTGGATTGGAGAGCTCATTTTATGAGGAAAGGTTGACCGAGCTAGGGCTTTTCTCTTTGGAGCAACAGAATGAGAGGCGACTTGATAAAGTTGTATGAGATTATGAGGAGCATAGATAGAGTGGACAGTCAGCACCTTTTCCCTAGGGTGGCAATGGCCAATACCAGAGGACATCAGTTTAAGGTCAGAGGAGGAAAGTTTAGGGGAGATGGCAGGGGTAGGTTTTTTAGACAGAGAGTGGTGGGAGCCTGGAACACACCGCCAGGGGTGATGGTAGAGGCTGATACAACAGGGAGATTTAAAGGACTCTTAGATAGGTACATGGAAGTAAGAAAAATGGAGAGTTATGGGCTGTGTAGGAAGGAAGGGTTAGGATGGGAAAAGTATAACAACACGTTAATCCTACTTGGGATGGTTAAATAAAGTCCTATGTCGTTCCAGCCCACTGTCCCCCAACCCACAATAACATCTAATATTGCCATTCCAAGTGATAAAAACCTCAGCATATTACATACATGCTGAGCTTGCAGTGTATGGAGCTATTGCATATTTATCACAGTTAATCATAGATTTTGATACCACCTTTCTCCATGACAGATTTTCTTGGGACAATTGACCTGCATTAAAGATGAACTACCATCAAGGTGTTGCCACTTCATTTTATAATGGACTTAGTGCACCCGGAACCAGGACACTTCTATCATTAACTGTGGTTAACAGTCACATTGATCAGAGAATACATCCTCCCATCTCATGATGTTCACAGTCTGAGCATGGTAGACAAATATAAAATAAGGATTGGGCTCAGCTTCATTTAATTAAAAAAAAACAGAGGTCCTTTGTTATCTTTTGATCAAGCATATGTTTATCCTAACTGTGTATGTTGCAGCGTATTATCCAGTAATCCAGCAGAAGATATGTCTTCTGAAATTTGATGGTGATGATACATGTCAGGAGAAATAACCTTTTGACCGTACTGTGACAGTTATGATGTGAATGGTTCATTTTACATAAACCAGCAAACCTTGAAATATTTTCACTTTATGTAGTGAATGTAATGTATTATTTTTCACATATCAATGATAAGTTTATTTGGGGGAGTTTTGTCATCTGGATGGTGTTGCTGAGTGCACTTTGCACGTCTCAATAGATTTTTGACAATTCTCAGTCAGTATATGGAAATTCTAACCTGTGCAGTCCTGTGAATCCCTCTTGACATTGCATTTTTGAATTTGAAGAACAAGACTGTATATATTAGTTCATAAATGTCCACCACTGGAGTCTGTCTCTTTGTTATTTCTGTGAGAAGTTATGTCCTTGCAAGAACGAGGAACAAACAGCAGAATGGAATATTGAGGCATTAAATTTTCAAAGGCTTCATTTCTGGTGTTTCCTGAATTAGCCTTTCTTTTCTCCTGTGGATCTTCAATTCCCCTTGGGCAGAACTGCTTCAGCAAACTGTTTGGCCATATTTACAAGTGTGTTATTTGTTCAATCGTAATATTTTTTATCAGAGAAGAACCGAGACTTATCCACTGCACCCATTTATGAATGTTGTTCTGTTTATTTTATTGGATAGGTGACAGTAAAACAATATTGGTATTGGTATTGGTTTATTATTGTCACTTGTACCGAAGTACAGTGAAAAACTTGTCTTACAAACCGATCATACAGGTCAATTCATTACACAGTGCAGTTACGTCAAGTTAGTACAGACTGCATTGATGTAGTACAGTTAAAAAAAGTAACAGTACAGAGTAAAGTGTCACAGCTACAGAGAAAGTGCAGTGCAATAATGTGCAAGGTCACAACAAGGTAGATCGTGAGGTCATGAGGTCATAGGTCATAGTCCATCTCATTGTATAAGGGAACTGTTCAATAGTCTTATCACAGTGGGATAGAAGCTGTCCTTAAGTCTGGTGGTACGTGCCCTCAGGCACCTGTATCTTCTACCCGACGGAAGAATAGAGAAGAGAGAATGTCCCAGGTGGGTGGGGTCTTTGATTATGCTGGCTGCTTCACCAAGACAACGAGAGGTAAAGACAGAGTCCAAGGACGGGAGATTGGTGTCCGTGATGCGCTGGGCTGTGTCTACAACTCTCTGCAGCTTCTTGCAGTCTTGGGCAGAGCAGTTGCCATACCAAGCTGTGATACATCCTGATAGGATGCTTTCTATGGTGCATCGGTAAAAGTTGGTGAGAGTCAAAGGGGACAAACCAAATTTCTTTAGCCTCCTGAGGAAGTGGAGGTGCTGGTGAGCTTTCTTGGTCATGGCATCCACGTGGTTTGTCCAGGACAGGTTGTTGGTGATGTTCACTCCCAGGAACTTGAAACTGTCAACCCTCTCGACCTCAGCACCATTGATGTAGACAGGTGTATGTACACCGCCCCCTTTCCTGAAGTCAATGACCAGCTCTTTAGTTTTGTTGACATTGATGGAAAGGTTGTCATCATGACACCATTCCACTAAGCTCTCTATCTCCTTCCTGTACTCCAATTCGTCACGGTTTGAGATACAGCCTACAACGGTGGTATCATCTGCAAACTTGTAGATGGAGTTAGAGCAGAATCTGGCCACACAGTCATGAGTGTATAAGGAGTAGAGTAGAGGGCTGAGGATGCAGTCTTGAGGTGCATCAGTGTTGAGAATAATTGTGCCGGAGGAATTGCTGCCTATCCTCACTAATTCAATAAACCATTCACATAGAATTTTAGAAACATTTTAACAGCAGAAGGCCACTTAACCCCTCAAACGTGTTCTGTCATTTAATAACATCAAGACTGATATCTATCCCAACTCTATTTATCCAGCTTAGCACAGTAAGCCTTGATAACTTCAGCTATAAAAATGTATCATTCTGAATATAAAATTATTGATTGAGCCAGTGTCTCCTGATCTTTATGGATGCGAGTTCCAGTTCTGTAACTACTTGTGTGAAGAGGTTTCCTAACTTCTCTCCTAAATGGTGTGAGTCTGATTACATTTCTGAACCTTATCCTTGACTCTCCCCAACAGCTGAAATTGTTTCCCTCCCTCTGCTTCCCCTGCAAAATCCTAAAACCTCAACCTTATCCTTTTATATTTCAGAAAATACAAACCTAATCTATGCAATCCCACTTCATAATTTAAACCTTGGAGCCCTGGTGAGATTCTGGTGAATCTGTACTGCACTCAATCCAAGGTCAATATATCTTTTCAAGGATGTAGTGCCTAGGACTGTAAACGCCTTCAGATATGATGTAACTGGGACATTGTACAGATGGAGCAAAACTTCCTTCTCTTTATATTCTAAGCAAATGCTGATTTTCCATTAACGTCTTGGATTATTGTTTGTATCCAAGGTATTGTAAGCCCAACGCACACAATATAATTTTTCTTCATAAAGGACACCACACAGCAAATTCAACATCAAGGAAAACTTTCAGCTGCATATATATTCCTTTAACTTTTTGCTAAATTACAAATCACATTAACTTGTTCATTTTTCGTTAATATGTGTCCTCCATAATACTATATAGTTTGGTATACATGTTTAGATATTCAGCATCAGGAATGGGCGTAGCTGGCATTCAACTTTACCCCTGGCTGAATGGCTGTTGAATGGTATCAGAGGGCATTTAAGTGTCAACTGTGTTGGAATAGGAGTGGAGTATCATAGACCAGGTATGGATAGAAAGTTACATTCCCCAAAACATGCCTGTGAAACTCCTGTTCTTTCATAACCAGCTAACAGGAGTCCAGTCACATTTGCTGATAATAACTTTCTCTTTTGAGAATACTGAAAGCAACGTCTCAAACTATCATGGCAGGATTTGAACTCGAGTTTCTGAGATTATTAGCCCAGGATGAAAGCCAATGTTGAATTATGCTGGCTGTTATGAACATGGAAATAAATGTGCATGTGGCTTTGGGGTTACCATTCAGGTTTTATTATTCATTTATGCTGTTGTCATCTGTCCTCCCCCCCCACCTATTGCATGGAGTTAGAGAGTTACAGCACAGAAATGGGCCCTTCCTGATGACATTTTTGACCATCTACACTCATCCCATTTGCCCATAATAGGTCTGTTTCTCTTGATGACTTGCCTATTTAAGTGTCTGTCTATCTCTAAAACATAGGGATTGTGTCTGATTCCACCAACCCCTCTGCCAGTGATTCTGTAAACCAACCACTCTCTCTCCCCTCAAATTTGCTTCAAAACTCCTTCCTCTCACCTTAAACCTATACCCTCTTCTTTTTGACACCTCTACTATGGGAAAAATATTCTGACGATCTACTCTATCCATGCCTCTTACAATTTTATATACATCTATCAGGTCACCCCTCAAACTCCTTTACTCCAGGGAAAACAAATGCAGCCTATCCACACTCTCCCCATAACTAGGCAACATCTTCTAAGTCCTCCAACCTCGCCAACATCCTGGTGAAGCTCCTCTGCATTCTCCAGTGCAAGCACATCCTTCCTATGGTGTGGTGACCAGAACTGAATTCAATACTCCAAATGCAGTCTAAACATTGTTTTGTAAAGTTGCAGTATAATGTCCCAACTTTTATATTCTGTGCCCTGACCTATGAAAGCAAGCATGCCATAGGCCTTCTTCAACGTGCTAATTACCTCTGTTGCCACTTTCAGGAAACGATGGACTTGAACCCCAAGGTCCTTCTGTTCATCAACATTCCTGAGTGCCCTACCATTTACTGTATATGTCCTACCACTATGTGACTTCCCAAAATGCAGCACCTTGCACTTGTTGGAATTAAATTCCATTTGCCGACTCTCTGTCCATCTTTCCAATTAACCTATACCCTGCTGTAGCCTTAGACAACCTTCCTCTCTATCCATAGTACCACTAACCCTCATATCATTCACAAACTTACCGATCATATCTCCTACATTCATATCTAAGTCATTAATATCTATCACAAACAACAAGGGTCCCAGCACTATTCCCTGCGGTACACCACTGGTCACAGACTTTCAATCAGTAAAGCATTCCACCACCATGATCCTCTGCCTCCTAAACCATGCCCAATTTTGGATCCAATTAGTCAGCTCACCTTGCATCTCAGGTGCCTTAACCTTCTGGGCCAGCCTACCATGTGGGGTCTCGTCAAAGTCCATACAGACAACATATACTGTCCTGCCTTTATCAATCTTCTCAGTTACATCTTAAAAAATGTCAATCAATTAGTGAGACAGAATTTCTCCCACACAAAGTCATGCTGGCTCTCCCCAGTCAGCCCCTGAATTTCCAAATGCACATAAATCCTATCCCTTAGGATTTTCTCAAATAATTTCCCTACCACTGAGGTAAGGATCAACAGCCTGTAGTTACTGGCATATGCTTGCTGCCCTTCTTAAATGAAGGGACAAAATTAGCTATCCTCCAGTCTTCTGGCAACTCACTGTCAGGGACCCTGTTATCTCCTCCCTTGCTTCCCATTGTAACCTGGGATAGGTCCCATCCAACCCTTGAGATTTATTAACACTTATGTGTCTTCTAACATGTCCACCTTCTTAATCCTGACCTGCTCCAGATTATCCATGTACCCCTCCCTTATTATCTTCCATGTCCTTTTTCTTGGAGAAGTATTCATTTAGGACCTTGCCCACATCACCTGGCTCCACACATAGAATATCCCTTCTGTCTCTAAAGGGACTCATGCTTTCCCTGGCTACCCTCTTCCTTCTGATATACTTAAAGAATGTCTTGTGATTCTCCTTAATCTTACTTGCCAAGGGTATTTCATGGCCCCTTTTTGCTGCCTTAATTTCTTTCTTAAGTTTTCTTTTACAGTCTCTATTTTCCTCAAGAGACTTCCTCAATCTCAGTTGCCTATGTTTGTAATAGGTTTTTTTTCTTCACTGATCAAATCTTCAATATCCTTTGTCATCCAAGGTTCTGTCTTTGCTATGTTTGCCTTTTAGCCTTACTCGAACATACTGGCCTTGAACTCTCTTTTAAAGCCCTCTCACTTGTCAGCTGTCATCTTACTCGCAAACATCTGCTCCCAATCTGCTCCCAGTCTTCTCTTATGCTATTACCCTCCCCACAGATATTCAACAACAACCACCACCCCCTTCTATCACAATGGTAGCCTTCATACAGTCACCTTCAGGTGTCAGGATAATGAATATACTCTTCCACAGCAGAAATCAGTGGCAGTTCATCATCAGTTGACAGGAGGTTTCCTTGTGTGGGTGTGACAGACCCAGTGCCCTTCTTTCTATAATGAACTCCACTAAGAGCTTCCAAATGAAAGACGGAAGGAGGTTCACCCGCCTCACCTATCAACCAGCATTTTGTTAAATCCTAAGGTTTAAAATTATGAATACCAGACGCTCAAATGAAAACCTTAGCACTATTCTATGTACAGGCCCTAATTATCAGTGAATGTTTTAAGCAGTAGCATCCAATTTGAGAGGACTAGAATATAAAAGCAAAGACGTAATACTGAAGCTTTATAAGGCATTGGTTAGACCACATCTGGAGTATCGTGAGCAATTTTGGGCCCCATATCTAAGGGAGGATGTGCTGGCATTGGAGAGGGTCCAGAGGAAGTTTGTGAGAATGATTCAGGGAATAAAAGGGTTAACGTATGAGGACCATTTGATGGCTCTGGGCCTGTACTGACTGGAGTTTAGAAGGATGAGACGGGATCTCATTGAAACCTACCGAATATTGAAAGGCCTGGAGAGAGTGGATGTGGCGAGGACGTTTCCAGTAGTGGGAGAGTCTAGGACCAGAGGGCACAGCCTCAGAAGAACGTCACTTTAGAACAGAGATGAGGAGGAATTTCTTTAGCTAGAGGGTAGTGAATTTGTGGACTTCATTGCCACAGACAGCTGCAGAGGCTTTGGGTATATTTAAAGCGGAGGTTGATAGCTTCTTGATTAGTAAGCATGTCAAAGGTTATGGGGAGAAGGCAGGAGAATGGGGTTGAGAGGGAAAAATAAATCAGTCATGATTGAATGGCAGAGCAGACTCGATGGGCTGAATGGCCTCATTCTGCTCCTTTGTCTTGCGGTCTTCTGGTCTTATGGTCACCGTTTTCCTTTTTAATTTGGTCGAATGGCTCAGTGAATGAAGAAGTAACTCTTTTCTCTCTTTAGTTTAATTTAGTGTCTGATGATGAGACTATTGCATACTTGTGGCTTTCCATAAAGCAGTAAAAGCTGACAATTCACCACCACCAACGACCATGCAGTCAGCATGTAAATGATCAACGTTACTTTTCTCAGCCATTTCCAGGTTGGACAAAGTAGTGAGAATAAATACACCTTTTTCTTATGGAGACACGATAGACTGCAGATGCTGGAATCTGGAGCAGCAATCTGCTGGAGGAACTTAGTGGGTCAAGCAGCATCTGTGGGAGGGGGAAGGAATTGTCGACATTTCGGCTCAAAACCCTTCAGTGTCCTGATTCAACATTTCAACCCAAAACGTTGATTTTTCCTCCCCCCCCCCCCCCCCCCCCCCCCAAGCTTTTACTTATGTTCATAGAATCACAGGACCATGGGTTATGGGATAGGATGAGGCTCTGAAACCATGTCATCTCTGTGCAGAGTAGTCCTGTCAGTCTCATTCTCCTCCTCTTCATACATTGTCCTGTAAATTATTCACTCTCAAATGCCTATCTGATTCTCTTTTGAATTATCTGATTAATTCTGTCCCAGGTCATAACTACACAGAGTAACTACATTTTACCTCAAACTCCCCTGATAACCTTTGACCAAAATGTTAAATCTGCACCTCCTGGTCCTTGAAACAACTGCCAATGGAAACAGCTTCTCTCTCTTTACCTTCTCTAAACCAGTCATGATCTGATATGCCTCTAACAAATCTCCTCTCAGTCTCCTTTGTTCCATTTTAATTGAAAGCAAAGAGCATGAATAAATGGATTATTTTTGGTTTGGTAAGATGTCATTGGTGGGGTGGCACAGGAGCTGGTGTTTCAACCTCAGATATTCATAATCTATATCAATGATTTGAATAAAGGGATCAAGTGTAATATATCCAAGTTTGCTGCTTGTGATATAAAGTTTGCTGGCAGTGAGGGCTGTGAAAAAGATGCAGAATATGGACAAGTCAGGTGAATGGAAAAGGACATGGTAGATCAGTGGCATGCTGGTGTAGCGGGTAGTTCCACTACATCACAACTCTAGCAACCTGAATTCAATCCTGATCTCTGGTGCTATCTGTATAGACTTTGCATGTTCTCCCTGTGACCTTATGGGTTTCCACTGGCTGCTCCAATTTCCTCCGACTTCCCAAAGATGTGCTGATTGGCAGGTTAATTGTCCACTATAAATTGTCCCTTGTATGTTAGTGAATAGTAACAGAATCAGCGGGGAGTTAATGAGCATCTGAGAGAGAATGGGGAAGGCGATTGATCGGATTGTTTTGAAAGTAGGGATAGACTTGAAGAAATGAATGATTTCCAATGTTGTAAGGAAATCTGAAACATGTAAAAGGAAAAACTGTAAGGAAAATTATGATGTCATCAACTTCAATGGAAAAAAAATAGAAAGCTGGAGAATTTTTAAATGGGGAGAGATTAAGAGGTATCAGTGCTCACAACCTGGGTATTGTACAGAATCACTGAAAATTAATGGGCAGGTAGAGCAACAATTAGGAGAGTAAAGGGTATATGGGATAAAAACTAGAAGATAGTAAAAAAAAACTCAGTAGATCCGGAAGCATCTGTGGAAAGAGTAACAGTTAACACTTTAAGCCCAGGAGCCTTCATCAGTGTACATTGGCCCTTACTAAGGGTGTTTAAACACAAGAGAGAGGATGTCATACTGAAATTAGACAGGACCCTAGAGAGACTGCACCTGGAATATTGTGTACAGGTCTGGTCCTGCTACCGAAGGAAGGATATACTTACAAAGGTGAGAGTGCAATGAAGGTTCACCAGACTGATTGAAAAAAAACACAGATGCTGGAATACTGAAATAAAAACAAAACTGGTGGAAATTTGCAGCAGATCAGGAGAGTGCCCGACCTGTTGAATGTTTCTGGCATTTTTTTCATTGATTACTGAAGTGAGGGGTTTGCTTTGTGAGGAGATATTGAGCAGACTAGGTTCATCCCTTCCAGTGTTTAGATAAATGAGAGGTGATCTTACTGAAACATGCAGAGTTCATGAAGGGTTGACAGGGTAGACACAGGGATAATGTTTTCCTGGCTTGAACCAGGGTTCTCAATGTAAGGTGATTGTGATAAGAAGATATTTCTGCACCCAAAAGGGTGATGAATTTTTGAAGTGCTTTAGCTATGGTGGTTGGGTAGGTCCAGTCATCGAGCAAGTTCAAGAAAGAGAGCGAAAGGTTTTTGGATGCAGGTCCTTCCCAGGTTACGAAAGGGTTCCCTTCCTGTGATCTGTTCGTAACCCGAACAATTTGTGAGTCGGCCATGAACTGAATTCCCACACGGAGAAGATGCCTTCAGCCCCGCAGCAGCTGGTAAATCCATCCCACCAGTCTCCCAAAAGCTCACTCATATGTGTGGGCTATACTTAAGTTGGGTATTCATAAGCTGGGAAGGACCTGTAGTATGGGAAACAAGGGATATGTGGTTAGTGCAGAAAGGTGATGGTGAGGTATAAGATCACATGGCTTTAATGAATGACAGAGCAGGCATGAAGGGCCAAATGCTCTACACCTGTTCCTTTTTCTGATGACCTTAACTTTGCAGCTGGAATTTCTGGAGCCATTCTTATAAATCTTCTCTTCACCCTCTCCTCAACCTTCTTTATCTTTCCTATTCATTCAGAGGATGTGCACCTTGTTAGACAGGCCAGCATTGCCCATCCCTAATGGCCCACAAAATGAATGTCTTGCTGGGCCATTTCAAATCTACATTGATGTGGGCTTGGAGTGACATATAGGCCAGGCTGAATATGTTTGAAAGATTTCCTTCCCTCATGGAAAGTAATGAAATAGATAGGGTTTTATGACTATTTGTTGCCTCATGGTCACCTGACACATTTTTTTTAATTTCAGAATTATTTGATTAACTTTAGTTAAAATCTCAATTGGATCGTTAATTCAAGTTTCTGCATTATGAGGCTGAAACGTTATCACTGTGCAATATTGTGGCGTGTTAGTATTGAGTGGCACAGTGGTGCAACCATTTGTGCTGGTGCCTTACAGCCCCAGAGAACTGGGTTCAATCCTGACCTTGGGTGTTGTTTGTGTGAAGTCTGCATGTTCTCCCTGTGACTATCTGGATTTCCACCAGACGCTCCAGTTCCCTCCAGCATCCCAAAGATCTGCTGGTAGGTTAATTGACTACTGTCAATAATTGGCAAAATTATCAGAGGAAGTTGGTGGCTATGTGAGAGTGTCATAGAGTCATAGAGTTATACAGGACAGAGATAGGCCCTTTGGCCCAACTGGTCCATGCCGACCAAGATGCCCCATCCAAGCTCGTCCCATTTCCCAGCATTTGGGCCTTTTACCTTCTAAACCTCTCCAATCCATGTACCTATCCAACTGTCTTTTAAAAGTTGCTATTATACTTGCCTCAACCACTTCCTCTGGCAGCTCCTTCCACATAGATACCTCACTTTGTGTAAAAGAGTTGCCCCTCAAGTACCTAATAAGTCTTTCCCCTCTAGTTTCCCCTTAAACCTATACCCTCTAGTTCTTGATTTCCCAACCCTGGGAAAAAAACTGAGTGCATTCACCCATCTATGCCCCTCATGATTTTATACACTTCTATAAGATCACCTCTCATTCTCCTATGCTCCAAGGAATAAAGTCCTAGCCTGTCCAACCTCTCCCTATAATTCAGTGGATGAGACGCAGGGCTATAGGGAAATAAGGAGAGAGGCATGTGTTAGATGACCATACTCTTTTGGGAGCTGGCAGGGATCCAATGGGCTGAATAGCCCCCTTCTGTGTTGTAACTAATATCCTATATCTGTCTTACAAACAAAAACTAAGTGATATGCATTGACTGCCCAAAGTATTCAAATGCAGCAAGTTCTGAGGTTTGTTGTCTGTACCCTGTTGAGTTGATCGATCTTCATCTGGGCAGTGGATCAAGGGTGATTGTTGGGCCAGTGAGAGGGAGAAATAAAATCAAGGTTTAACCAGAAAATCTTCTGCTAGAAAGTGCATGCGCATAGATTAGACTCAATTGTCACTCCCTCTCCACCTCTCCATGTAACAAGAGCTTGGTGACAGGCACTGTCACCTGTCAAGGCTGGCTGGATGAGAAATGTGCCTGAGGGCTTTTGCCTTCTTCAGGTCAGGGAGAAGGAGACAGAAAGGGAAGGAAAACTGGGAAAAATGTCTACTCATGGAGTGGCTTGTAGGAAAAAAAGAATGATTCATGGTAAGAAATCTAGAACTGTCACTGTAAATTTTAAAAGCAATATTGTTTAATCCGTATGGATAAACAATTTAATAGAAAAAAATATATTAAAGTCAATACATTGATCTGGGATTTCCTCTGGGCTAATCACTTGTGGGGATTTTTACAGAATAATATGAAAATCATTCTCTTAAGAATTGTTTATTGTTATTAGTTTTCACAGATCGATGGTTGCAATTAACTGTTCGAATAATTTATTTTCTTCACTGTCCCCCATCGATACTGCTATTAGCTCAGGTGCTTGGAGTGGAACTCTTCCTTCACTAAGGAACTCCTGTCTCCCTTCCATAATTATCAGCCAGCAAACCATATCATGTTTCAGGAGACAACATATCTTAAAGCACTGCATTCTCGAGATTTCGTTAATGATCATTAATTATGGAAGGAGCAGACACTCTTGTGTGATTTGTTAAATGGGAATTTGTCTGTTCTGATGAATAGATCAGAAGGGCCTTCAAACCTGCAGATTTAAACTGAGACAAATGTTCCACATTATCATTTCAGATGGTTAAGATTTGTGATTTATACACCGCAGCTAAAAAGAATGCAAATGCTTTAGTGCAGCCAATACAACATTACTTCTGTCAACATTTAGAAGCTGAAAAGATTACATTCCAGTTCTGTACAGAGCAGAAAGAAAATTACTTAGTTCGCAACATGTGAAGGAAATATAATATTACAGGGGTTCTAAAACTTCAGGTGAAAATGACGCAAAAGGGCATTTCTTAAAAGCCGAATATTACAAAAAGCAATCTGAATGGTGGCTAACTGAGAATTGGAAAGGAGCTTCGTAGCTACAGTATTGGCAATAGTCTGGAAATGACAGTATACTGTCACAATAGTATTTCTATCAAATTTTTCTCCCTGCTCTTTTAACAGGGAGCCAATTGATTTAAGTAAACATAGAGTCATGGCCCTTTGGCCCAACTCATCCATGCCAAACAAGAATCCCATCTAACTAGTCCCATTTGCCAGCATTTGGCCCATAACCCTCTAATCCTTTTCTATCCATGTACCTGTCCAAAACATGTTAACGCTGACTTTGAAATACTCTTTGCTTGAAATAACCCCTCATTCCTAAGCACACAATTTTTAAAATAAATAAGCAGGAAATGAAAAATTCAGCTATTTCTTGCTGTAACATTAGAAAAAAATATTGCTGTTTAAATAAATAAGTTACAAGCTTGCTTGTACTGTCACAAGGTAAATCATTAGATCTTTGCTGGACATTCTGTCTTCTCCCCCCTCCCATCAGGCAGAAGATACAAAAGCCTGAAAGCACGTACCACCAGGCTGAAGGACAGCTTCTATCCCGCTGTTATAAGACTATTGAATGGACCACTTGTACAATAAGATGGATTCTTGACCTCACAACCTACTTCTCCATGGCCTTGCACCTTATTGTCTGCCTGCACTGCACTTTCTCTGTAACTGTAACACTATATTTTGCATTGTGTTATTGTTTTTCCCTTGTACCACCTCGATGGACTAATGTGGTGAAATGATCTGTATGGATGGCAAGCAAAACATAATTTTTCACTGTACCTGGGTATGCATGACAATAATAAACAAATTACCAATTACCAATTATGTTCTGTACCCTCTCCTTAGACATAAAATGGACATAACTTCATTTGAACCATGGGGCATGCTGTGCCCATTTCTGCACTGGCATTGTTCCTGCTGCTAAGGTTATGTCTTCTTTTATTTAGGCATTCTGGGAGAATGGCTAAAATAGCCTTGAGACCACTAAGGATGTAAATCAGAGGCCTAACATCTTTGACTGACCCCCATCCAGAAATTATCCAGTGATGCCTCAGTCAGCACACTCAGGATTCCTTAGCAGCTTCTGTGATAGTGAAATATTTTTCTGCTGAACAAAAAGAAACAATCCTAATTAGCAGTTTCAACCCTCATGTTCTCCTGGGATTCACTGAAGATCACTGTCGGAAAGGCAGCTGGCTTGATGTTGCAGTATTCACCAGTACAAGCTGTCTGTGGAAGGGGATTAGACTAACCCTGAATCCTCATGTACGAAATGTACATTAGGCTTGCCTTGATTTTCCAAAAATTAAAAGTTAATCTGCTGGATATTGCTGCAAGTAACTCAGGTAGGAAAATAATTTCAACAATAAAAGAAGTGCCTGTTTTCTCTTTGCTTTGAATGTCTTTATATATTAGTCTTTAACAGAGGATGAGGAGAAATGGATGTTTCATTGCGCAGACAATTTCGAGGCAATGGTTTCATAGAGAACAAAGCATTCTGACATGAAAATAAGTGCCCCTGTAGAGGATTTAGTGTCGTTCAGCTGATGGGGTAGGAAGGTGACACACCTTATGTACCAAGCCATCTATCTCAAGAAAGTGGGCCACACACCCATAACTCAAGACCTAATCAACTAATTTTTCTTTCGTGTACTGTAGAAATCTGACAGCAATTAGCCCCCTGCTATCACATGGAAGAAAGGAAAGAAGTTAGAAAGTAGTCTGAACTGCTTGCCCCCGATGAAAACAAAACCATCCTGCTATTACAGATTGTTGGAGTAATTATTGCCATAGCAACACATTTATTTAAATATCTACTGGTGCCTATCATGGACTATGTTAATCCATTTATTTTACACACCTATTGTTGATATACTTTTGATTCGTAGAATCAGGCTATCATTACAAAATGAAATAATGCCATTTGGACCATAGAGGTCACACTGGCTGCCTCCAAGACAATCCAGCTAGTCCCACTCTCTAGCTCTTTTTGTTGTGCTGTGACATACAATCACAGAATCAAATTATCTTCAATGTACTGGTGACAGGTGACCTTTCCACGAGGCAGTGTAATTGGAACCTTCAAGTTGGGTGCCATGAGATTTTCCGATGTGCACAATGACCAGGAAAAATACAAGGGTGTACTTATGAAATGAGCACCAATATTAGTTAAAGTATGTTTAAAGAGGGAAACCCTTAAAATTGAAATGTTTTCTCCTTGATACCCATTAATTTTTGAAGGGCAAACACTTTCACCTTGCTTCAGGATCTTGGCTGCTTTGTCAATGTTTGAATTAAAACCTTAATGAGGTCTGAAGCTGAGTGCTCCTGACAAAACCCAAACTGAGCATTGATGAACAGGTTATTAGTGACTAAGTGTCACTTGATAGAGTTTTTGGCAACACCTTCTATGACTGCAGGTAATTGAGAATAGACTAATGGGGCAATAACTGGTCAGATTGGATTTGTACTTGATAATTTTCCACAATGGTGGGTGGAAGTCATTGCTGTACTGGAGAAATGGTCCCTACATTAAACTCCCAGTCATTATTATAAAATCATAGGGTCATAGAGTTGTACAGCACAGAACTGGCCCTCTGGCCCACCACATCCATGCCAACCTTCTTATCCATCTACACTAACCCCATTTGCCAGCATTAGGTCCATTACTTTCAATGCCTTGCTTATTCAAGTGGCTGTATAAATGTCTCTTAGATGTAATGATTGCACCAGATTCCACCACCACTTCTGGCAGTGGGTTTCAGATATCAACCATGCTCTGTGTAAAAAAAAACTTACCCCTAAAATCCCCTTTAAAATCCCTTTCTCTCACCTTAAACCCATGCCCTCTTGTTTTTTGGACTTTGATCACTGTGCACTAAAATGGGCTTTTTTTTTTGTATTAATTGTGTTCTTGGAAAAATTGTGTATAATTTATGTTTTTCTTGTGAATGCTGCTTATACGATGCGATGTGCCTGTGATGCTGCTGCACCTGTACATACATGTACTTGTGCATATGACAATACACTCGACTTTGACTTTGACTTTGATACCCATACCATGAGAGAAAGATCCTAATCATCTACCTTATATACACATTTAATTTTGTATTCATATATCAGGTCGTAAAAAGCAAGACATTTAGTATTGATTCCTCATTTTTTATGATATTAATTATTTGAATTACTCATTCATTTCTAATGCTCTTTTCACATGTTCATCGAAGAGCTTAGGGTTTTTCTTGATTTTATATGGCAATATTTTTCATGTATCTCCTTTGCTTTGCACCAGTGCATTTTCTATACTACTCAGGCTTTCTGCAATTTCAAGTTTTGCTTCCATGTTTTGCTTTATCCTATCTGTGTGTTCCTTGACATCTCCATGGATCTAGATTTGGGAGATCCCCATTTTCTTTTATTCTAAAGATACCTGATCTGAAATCTCATTACCTTCACTTCGATTACCCTCCCCCCACCAACTGCTCTAACACTGATTTACTTACAAGTCTCTGTTTCCAGTCCACTTTTGTTGATTCATATCTTAGTCATGTAAAATTATTCTTACCTCAGATTAGAACTCAATTTTACTCTCATTTCCACTTCAACTCATTGGTTTATGGGTAAATGTATAATCTCCCATGAACCATACAGAAATGTTCCTTGATATGCTTTTAGAATGGTAACTTGGAACAATTGATTGAAAATTGGTTTATCACAAAACCACTTTTTAACCATTGGTGCTTACTGTGTGTGAATCAATAGCTTAAAATAACTGAAGAAAATTATTTCATTAAATAGCTAGAAATGCATACAACAGTCAACTATACAACCAAAAATGGAGGTATAGTGGACAGTGAAGAAGGTCATCTAAGATTACAATGGGATCTAGGTCAATTGGGAAAGTGGGCTGAGGAATGACAGATGGAATTTAACTCGGACAAGTGTGAGGTTGCATTTTGGTACGTTAAACCAAGGCAGGACTTGCACAGTAAATGGAAAGATCCAGGAGTGTTATAGAACTAAGGGATGAAGGGGAACAAGTAGATAGTTCCCTGAAAGTGGCAGTGCAGGTAAACAGGGTGGTGAAAAGGGTGTTTGGCATGCTTGCCTTCATCAGTCAGGGCACTGAGTACAAGAGTTGGGACGTCATGTTACAACTGTACAAGATGTTGGTGAGCCCATACTTAGGGTATTGTGTGCACTTCTGGTCACCTAGCCACAGGAAGGATGTCATTAAGCTGGAAAGGGTGCAGAAAGGATTCACGAGGATACCGGGACTGGGGGGGCTTGAGTTATAACAAGGGACTGGATAGGCTGAGGTATTTTTCATTAGAGCATAGGAGGCTCAAGGGTGACCTTATAGAGGTACATAAAATCATGAGAGGCATAGATAAAGTAACTGGTCACAATCTTTTCCCCAGGGTAGGGGAGCCTAAAACTAGAGGACATAGGTTTAAGGTGAGAGGGGAAAGATTTAAAGGGAACCTCGGGGCAACTTTTTCACACAGAATGTGGTGGATATGTGGAACAAGTTGCCAGAGGAATTGACAGGTGCATGCACAATTACAAGATTTAAAAGACATTTGGACAGGTACTTGGAAAGTTTAGAGGGATATGGGCCAACGCAGGCAAATGTGACTAGCTCAATTGGTCAGCATGGATGAGTTGGGCCGAAGGGCCTGTTTCCATGCTATATAACTCTATGACTCTCTGATTCTATGACTCTGTCTAAAATAAACAAAAAAAATGAAAATTATTTAAAAGTTTTAAAATATACCTATTTGTTCCCCATATTGGTAAAAATAAAATTTAGGAGCCCTTGTGAAGACCCTTGGATGAAGTTTGAGCCTTCACAATCCTGGGCTTCTTTCCTCCTCTCCCTGCTGCTTGCACCAGAAAATTTTAATGGTTGGGTAGTTGCCAGCTTGTAACAGTTTTATTAAGGAATCAGGATGTCCTTCCTTTTGGCTTTCTCTTGGGATTGAGGATAACCTGCTTCCACTCCAGTTCTTGTGGGTCCTTAGTGGAACCATAGGCTCTTGCCTGATGGGATGGGGATGGGACTAGTTTGTGAACTGGGAGCTCACTTTACACAGGACTTCTGCGAGCTCCCAATGTATGGATGTGCTGTTCCCAAGACCACTCCAAATGCTCCTTCTCCACTTTGAGCTGTCATGGGCCAGGGATTCCCAGGACTCAGCAGGGATGTAGCATTTTTCCAAAGCGGCTTTGAGAACTCCTTAAATCTTTTCCTCTTTCACTTGGTTATCTCTTCCATCTGTCTTGATTGTATCTATATTGTGCTTTAAGGACTGATCACTCCCTAATTCATTGTTAGCTCCACTACCTGGCCCCAAACACCAGCATCAAGAGCAATTTTGCCAGAATAATATCAATGCTGAAGCTCTCAAGGACCCTGCAAAGGTAGATATTCTCAAACACTGCCTTACAGACAATCTGTCAACTCCCTGTCAATAGGAGCAGCAGAGTGCCTTTACAGTACAGATTTCACTGAAGTCCAATTTAATTGGTAGCTGTGAAGAGATTATTGGTTTCAGTATCAGGACTGGTTTGACAAGAATAACCAGAAGATCCAAGAGCTAATTAACTGCAAACCTAAACATTCCTGGATTGAAAGCTCTATTGTGTCTCAAGAGAAAAAGAAACAGCTCTGCAATAACATAAAGACTGATGTCCTGTAGAGAACCTCAACCTTAAGAACAGATGGTGGATGAAAGAGTGCAGGGAACCCAGTAGCTGCTTGACAACCATGACATGTGTGCATTCTTCAGTTCCTTCACTTATGGCCCAAAACTTACAAGACACCATCCAACTGAGAGCTAACAACAGAGGTGAATTTATCAAGGATAGAGGGGTGGTCAGTGTTGGCTATAAGAAGCAACCGAAGGCCTCCTCATCTGTGACTCCACCCTTGATATAAGCGTTCTTGAGCCCATTCCACAGCAGCTCATCCAGTCCAGTTTCACCACCAGTCCTGGCCAGCAAGAAGATGAAAAGACCTTGTGAAGGGAATACCATATGTTAAAGAAGCTCAGGGTTGAGGACCCCAAGGCTCATCTTTGGATCTTCAAAGAGACTCTTAAAGTAATGGCATGGGATCTCTTACATCTACTGGAGAGAGTAGTTTTGCATCACTTTAGTTGGCCAGATCTTCCGCTGGGATCCCAGCTCCTGCTCTTGAATATGGCCCAGGGCAGTGCAGAGCCTCGATAATTGCGGAGCTACTGGCTGCACTGATAGAACGCCTTTGCCAGACAGTAAGTCTCTGCCTCCAAGGCTCAGCAGCCACCAAAGCTGCTGTTTAAATTGAATATTTGCGAGTGCCATTTACAATCATTCACATCACTCAAGACAAGATACAAAATTAAAAATGTTCAAAAAATAAGATGATTAAAAAGACCCTAAGGCCATAAGATATAGGAGCAGAAGTAGGCCATTCAGCCCATCAAGCTTGCTCCACCATCCAAACATAGCTGAATTTTTTTTAACAATCCCATTCTCCCGCCTTCTCTCTGTAACCCTTAACCCCCTTACCAATCAAGAACCTATCAACCACTGCCTTAAATACACCCAATGACCTGGCTTCCACAGCCCTCTGTGGCAACAAATTCCATAGATTCACCACCCTCTGGCTGAAGAAATTCCTTCTCATCACAATTTTAGAGGGATGTCCCTTTATTCTTAGGTTGTGCCCTCGATCTTAGACTCTTCTAATAATGGAACTATCCCTTCTATGTCCACTCTATCTAAAAAGGCAATAAACTAGATTGTCTCTCACATACATATGCACAAGCACACACATTAGAAAGACTGCACCACTAACAATGCAGCAATCTATCAGGACTGTACTAGAATGCCAGTGGTGAAGTCTCTAAAGCAGATTTTGAGCCGACAACCTATTGATTCAAAAACAAGAGTGCTAATTTTTGAGCTACCACTATTACTTTTGGCACCTGACATTTCAAACCTCAATACAATGAAATGATACTGTGGTTACAGTTGATAAGGCCAGATGCTAGGAAGCATGAGCTTGTACTGCAGATCAAAGGAAGAAAAAAATGCATTGTCCAGCAAAAGATGAAGTCTGGCATTTATGCAACTACCTCATGTTTGTCAAAAATATCTCAAGAATACTTCACGGGTAGGAGAAGCAAGTATAAAAGAACAACATGAGATAGGAGAAGAAAGTACAAAAGAACAATAGAGAATTTGGTTAGAAGGAAAAAATATAAAGAGCAACTGGAAAAACGAACATGAGAAATGGATCAGGACAAGACCATAAGGCCACACCAGCCTGCTCTGTTATTCAGTAAGATCATGATTCATCTCATCTTAGCCTCATCTCTATTTTCCAGCCTGTTCCCCATAACCCAAATGTTTAAATATCCACCCAAGTCAACCTTGAATATACTTGGTGACTCAGCATCCACAACTCTCTGGAAGGAGAATTCCAAGGAATCACAACCTTGATCCTGGAACTGTGCTCCCTCATTCTCAAAACCTCCACTGGAAAACAAAGGTTGCAGCATCCACCCTTGGGTCTTATATATTTCACATTTTCTAAAAACCCACAGGATATAGACTCAAAACCGCCTCATCCTTTATTTTAAATATTAACTCACAAAATAGACCTGAAAATTACGACTGTCCTCATATGGAAATTTAACACTTGTATTTTACAGACTAAGGAGTCTTCTTAAAATTGTTTAAAATGCAGACTGTCAGAACTAAGGCATGAAGCAATCAAGCACAATATCTGGAAGAGCAGTCAAAAGATTCAATAGAAATACTGTTTGTAACATTATATAGAGCTGAATGCAACGTTCAATACAGAAACAGATCGTTCAGTCCAACCAATCTACACAGGTGTTCATGTTCTATCTGATCTTTCCATTCTATTTTGGTTCAGCTCATCCTTTGGTTTATTTCTCCCTCAAGTAGCTTCACTGTAAAGACTAATCAGCCACTCGACATCCATCTATTCTCTGAGTAATATTGTGCATCATGATTTCCAAGAAGAGAAGCTTTTTCAGGAAATAAAAAACTGATAAAAGATGAAGGGAAGCAGAAAGACAGATTTATCAGGAAAGATAATTTATTTTTCTAAGACGAACATGAAACTACAGAGGTTAGTTAACAGCTATCTCATTGCAATCATGCATTGCCACTTGGTCTATCTGCTTTTTACATATATTTACAACATAAAAACTGAAGAAATTGGCAACCAGCTTCCACGATCAAATCAGATAAAGGTTTAATGTTTTTAATTCATTCTCAATTCATATCCAGAATTTTAAATATAATATCCATGTAGAAAAATTGGTTATACCATCTCATAATATATTAAAAGCAGCATATTATTTGTATCACATAAATCTGGCAGTTTCTGATTTTGATTTTTATTGATGACAAGTGACAAGTGTCATGCTTGAGAAATAACATTGTGGTCTTTATCAAATTGCACTTTGGGGATGTGTTCAAAGCAAGTATACTAACGAACATAAATGTGGGCTTATTTTAAAAGTTTTCTATCAAACATTTCAACAGGAACAAAAGTAGTTTTCACCATGCATGAAGACTAGACACAAACACACCATTGGAAATACTGTCTTTCCAGAGGAAGATTTAAACAGTGGGACTATTTGCCACCCCCCCCCCCCCCCCACCCCCAAGCAGGCTTAAAAGATCAGGGGACATATGTGATAGGATATGGCCAGTTTGACACTGTCACCAAAGGTCAAAATTACTATTGGGGTTTCTTGCTTTCTTCATTCCTTTCTTGCTCGTTTCTTTTGTTCCTTCTTTCCTTTCCCCATGCCTGCCTTCCTCCCTCTCCCTTTTCCTTCCTCACTCTTTGTTGTGTGTCTACATAAACTCACCACGAGTGAGATCATAAAATGATACAGCCATTATTTATGGCAATTGGTTTTAAACTCATCAGCAAGAAATAATAAAAACAAATGTAACAAGATATGACCATGTGACACAACTCTTCATGATTGATCAGCCCCGGAAGTAAGATTCCCCTCAACACCTAATAGACATACACTATTATTGTAAAGAAAATGTGAACCATGTGTTTGTGGACTGCAAGCACTTCTGTAGTGGTGTGCTGACTTGGAGGCTGCTCTATTTGTACTGTCATCACCAACTTTTACAATCTTGTTGCCACTGAGTCTGCTGGGATTTGTGCTTTCTATAAAACTGCTAAGTTTCTGTAGTCTCATTGCACTGGACAAGTATACCACAGGCTTCTCTATGTATGTGAGCAAACTATCCAACCTTTCAGATATTGCCACTTTGCTGCCAAACTCATGTTGCCAGGATGGTCTTCCAGTCATGGACTTTCTTTCTTTCCCTATCTCCCTGCCAAGTATATCCTACTCCCAGTCTCCTGACTCTCTCTTTTGTTTTACCTTTATTACATCCAGGTTCCATTTTTCAGGGTTATGTTCTTTAGTTTTCTATTCTGCGTTTCCTCCAGTTGGTAACTTCATTTATGATTGCCTATCCTAATATACCACTGATACAATACTATACTGCTTTGGTTAACAACTCTTTAGTTCCAAGGTAAACATAAGGGCAGTTTTTGTTGACTGCAATTCTGACAGCCAGGAATGCAGACTTTTTGCTTTCAAAGTATGCTCCAAATACTTCAGGTTTCCAAATCTCGATGCTTCATTCAGATTACTAATGCTCACTGGAAACCATTCCTTGATTCTTTGTAGCAAGGTCTGGTGCCAAGTTGTCTGATGGATGCTGTGTCAATAACTCACCAGTGAAAGGGTGTCTAAGTGCAGTTTATCCTCAACTTCACCAAATTCTTCTTATGGCTGTAGGTGGGCTTCCTTTCCTTCTTGTGTTGATGTGACACCAACTGATACACGTAAACCACATTTTCCTATCCTTTCCTCTTTGCTCTCTGTGCCAGCTGCTCTGGTATTTCTTATTGCTTCAACCTCTCACAGCTCCATGGCCCCAGCCTCTATTGCAACTGGGTCCAATGTCCCAGGTTGCAAGTTGTACAATCAAATCCACCTACATCCTGTAATTTCCGCTGATCTCTCTTCAGAATGGCTGGCTCCTCCTTCCACATCAATGCCCTTAGCTGTTAGATTGCTGCTTGCTGCCGCTAGCCTGTACCTGTTGCTGGTTCTGCGAGCTTTGTTCTAGCCTCTGCTATTTTGGGACAGCCTATAATGCATCCTGAACAAAAAAAAAGAGCTGGTCATTGACTTCAAGAAGTGGGGCGGTGCACATGCTCCTGTTTACATTAATGGTGCAATGGTGCTGAGGACGAGACGGTTGAGAGCTTCAAGTTCCTAGGAGTAAACATCACCAATAGCCTGTCTTGCTCCAACCATGTAGGCGCCATGGCCAAGAAAGTGCACCAGCCTGCTAAAGAAATTCAGCATGTCCCCATTGACCCTCATCAATGTTTATAGATGCACCATAGAAAGCATCCTATCCAGATGCATTATAGTGCTAAACCTTAGTTCCTTAATTCAGTCTATTCCTAACACTATCAGGTTCTGGGTAAAATCAGGGACAATTATTGGCAGCTCTGCACCTCTTTTCCCCTGTGTTAGCTTCATCTTTCAAGAGTAGGTGCTGAAAAGGATCAACATCCTGGTGCAGGGTCTCAACCTGAGATATCAACATTTCCTTTTCCCCCACAGATGCTGTTTGATGCACTGACTCCCTCCAGCAGTTTGTTTTTCCAGCATCTACAGTCTCTTGTGCCTCAATGTTAAGTCCACTGGGTGTATTTCTTTGCATCTGAATGCAATTGTTTATGTCAGTCATGTTCTGTTGGCTGATGTCTGATCTTATTGTAATAACAAACTTCTTTAAAAGGACTGACAGAAGTTGAATGATTTCCCTGACACAGTAAAGGTGCTTCTCAACTTTTGCACTCATATGGCCTGCGGTTTTCCTGCCTCTCAGAAATCCTTTACATTTTTCAGTGACACTTCTATTGAAGCCACAAAAGGTGCTGGAGGAACTCAGAGGGTCAGGCTGCATTAATGGAGGGAAATGGACAGTTGATGTCGACTGCCCATTTCCCTCCATAGATGCTGCCTGACCCGTTGAGTTCTTCCTGTGCCTTTTGTGTTGCTCCAGATTCCAGCATCTGCAGTCTCTTGTGTCTCTTTTGAAATCACAATTCTTTTTGCCTTCTTAAAAGTAAGAGCTTGAACATTGAAGAACTTGGTCTGAATTCTCTCGTTACTCAGTCCACACACTTATCTCTCCCACAATACTCTGTGCAAGAACATTCTGAAATTACACTGTCTTGCTAAGTCCCTCAGACTGACAGTTTAATCCCCAATTGTCTCATCTGATATCTGGTTACATGCCAAAATTGTAACTGAAATTCTCAACAATCTCATCAAGTAGAACGTCTATTACACTCTGTGGTGCCATCAAGTTTGTAGTGTTGTGAAAGTGTTGGAGCCCACCTCCACTAACAAAATGACCATTTTCCATATATAGAACATGACATTGTACTCAACAAAGTTGTTCGCCTTGAGAAACATGTTCAAGCACTCCAAGCAAGCACAGAATGCTTTATTGTATTTCCCAAGTTTTTCCACATATCCCACTAGAACCATTTGTGCTGTCTTCTCTTGATGTCTAACCATCTAAAGAATGGAGAAAAAACTTTATCCTGTGTATGGAGCTGCCTATACAAAATAAACCAGAGCAGGCAAAAATAAAGATGCTATTATATCTTACTAGCCACAGGATAGAGAATTTTACCATGTCATAAAGCCTTCAAATGAGAACACAAAATTGCATTAGACGCACCACAAGTACATTGCAACCCATCTTGAAATTATACAGTTGACTATTACTCATTCTGTTCTCCCAGTCAGGACCAGGGAGAATCCTTTGATATTTTCTTGATGGAGCTAGGGCTGTGAGGTGATAACCGCAGTTCCTCAAATTTGAAGGAACTCCCTCTTCCAAGATTGGATTACTTGTGGACCCTGGGGGAATGGCTACTACATGAGATAGATTTAATTCTAGAAAAGTGCTTACAGATATAAAAAGTTGCCAAACCAATCAAAGCCAGATTAGAAATGTTGGATGGCCAACAGAAGGAAACGCATGTGATCAGAATCAGAATCAGGTTTACTACCACTGACTTATATGTCATGAAATTTGTTGTTTTGCAGCATCATTACAGCGCAAAGACATGAAATTACTATAAATGACAAAATAAATAAATAGTGCAAAAAAATTAAAAACAAAGTAGTGTTCATAGGTTCATGGGCCGTTCAGAAATTTGATGGCAGAGGGGAGGAAGATGCTCCTAAATCGTTGAGTGTGGGTCTTCAGGCTCCTGTACCTCCTCCCCAATGGTAGTAACAAGAAGAGGGCATGTCTCAGATGGTGAGGGTCCTTAATGTTGGATGCCGCCCTCTTGAGGCACCACCTCTTGAAGATATTCTCAGTGGTGGGGAGAGTTGTGCCCGTGATGGATCTGGCTGAGTCTACAAACCTCTGCAGCCTCTTGTGATCCTGTGCCTTGGAGCCTCCACACCAGGTGGTGATGCGACCAGACAGAATGCTCTCCACCATACATCTATAGAAATTTACAAGAGTCTTTGGTGACATACCAAATCTCCTCAAACTCCTAACGAAGTAGAGCCTCTGGCATGCCTTCATCATGATTGCATCAATGTGTTGGGCCCAGGATAGATCCTACAAGATGTTGACACCCAGGAACTTGAAGCTGCTCACCCTTTCCACCGCTGACCCCTCAATGAGGACTGGTGTGTGTTCTCCTGATCCACAATCAGTTCCTTGGTCTTGCTGATGTTGAGTGTGAGGTTGTTGTTGCGAAATCACTCAACCAGCTGTATGGCCGTATGTCTGATAGGGCACAAGATAAAAGGCAGAACAGGGAACATACGATCAATGTGGCTTAGGAGTGAAGAACATAAGAAATTAAGATATAGGAACAGTAGTAGACCATCCAGCCATTTTAGTGGCTCTCTCATTCATCAAGATCATGACTCAGCACTATCTTCTACCTCAGCACTATTTTCCAGCACTATCCTCATATCCTTTAATTCCCTTAACATCCCGAAATTGATCTGTGTTTTGAACAAACAACAACTGATCCACCACAGCCCTCTGGGGTAGAGAATTTTAACTGTTCACCAACCCTCTGAATGATTAAAAAAAACTCATCTCAGTCTTAAATAACCTGTATCTTATTCTCAAACTGTGCCCCTCGTTCAAACATCCTCACCACATCTAACCTGTAAACCCCTTTAAGAATTTTGTGTGTTTTGATGAGATCTCCTCTCATTCTTTCAAAGTCCAGAGAATAAAGTCCCAGTCTCCTCAATCTCTCTCTATATGGTAAAACCACCATCAGTGGAATGAGTCTACAGAACCTTCGCTGTACTCCCTCAGTGACAAATACATCTTATCTTAGTTAAGGAGGCCAAACTTGTACAAAGTACTCAGGTGCATTTTCACCAAGGTCCTAGACAATTGCAGTAAGACTCTCCACTTATCTACTTAACTCATTTTGTAATAAAAGCTAATATACCACTTCCCTCTTAATTTCCTTCTGCACCTGCTAGTTGTCCTTCAGTGACTTGTGTACAAGGGCAACTAGGTTCCTTTTAATGTTAACGCTACTCAATCTTTCATTACTTAACAAAAAACTCTTCTTTTCTATTATCTGTGCCAAAGTGGATAACCTTACATGTTTCACATATTGCATTTGCCATGTTCTTACCCAGTTACTCAGCTTGCCCATTATCCATTCAAATCTCTTTATATCCTCTTCCATATTTACAATCCTGCCTAATTTAGTATCATCAACAATCTTGGGAAGAACTCCATGTGCTCTAACTTCCTTTATCAACCTTCTGTGCAGGACTTTATTAAAAGTCTTTTGAAAATCCAAATACACCACATTCACTGGTTTCGCCTTATCTACTCTACTAGTGACGTCCTCAAAGAACTCCAGCGGATTAGTCAAATGTAATTTTCTTTTCACAAATCCATGCTGACTCTGCCCAATCCAATTATTCCTTTCAAGGCATTGCAAGTATTATGGACAAGATGTGTGGTTGGAAAGAGATGTCTTGCAAATGAGAAAAAGTGTATGTGATGTGGATTGGGAAATAATTTCTATAAATAGTGAATATTATAAATGGATGCCAATAAGTCAATGGAATAGATAGGAGTAATCATGCAGGGACCAAGAGCAATTGGTTGCATGTTACAATATTTAAAGCAGTGTACACACAATAATATTGAAGTCAGAGATCTTTTAAAGTAACAACCTTAAAGTTATACTTCCTTTAGCAACGAACAGATGTACACTATACCCTTTGTCCCTCTAATACTGCTTCTCAGTTTCTCTGCTCTGCAACATTGAGATCTATGATTGTCTTATTATAAACTTTTAGCTAATTTTTTATGCATGAGAGATCTTACAATTCACAGGAATGAGTACTAATCCTTAGGACTTTATGAATTTCTCACCAATCCATTGGATTAGTCTATCAAGCATTATCAGTCGATACTGTATGACCATTTCCTAAACTAAGAATCACAAGGCTGAAACAGGAAGGTCAATGGTGACTTTCTCCCAAATGTGGCAAGATGGAACGTTCCAATTCTCGGACCTTAACTTCTTTAACTTTTCAAATAAAAATGTAATAACACCTTCTGATGGTTCAGCAGTCAAAGGTTAAGAAGATTAATGTTTGAGGCTAATTCTTTCTAGTGCTTCTGTTAAGGTCAAAATAAGAAGAATCCAACCTATTGGTAGCTTGGGAATTGGAGTTAAAAGCAACTCATTGGAATCGAACCCTTCAGGTTAAAAGGCTTTTGAAAATCTGTAAGGCGGTCATAGTTGTTATCTTTATCAACAGGAGCTTCGAGGTTGACAAAGTCAGTGCCACTTGGATGATGGATCATGCTCAATAGTGCTGATGTATTAAGGCACAGGTTTATAAAATGGAGGATTAGAAACAGAAAGCTTCAAAGGGATAAGGCAGAGCACAGAAGGCAACAATTCAACCCATTGTGTCTGCATGAATCATCATATTTCTGTACTATTCTGTTTTAAATGACTTATTTCTGATTTTGTATGCTAATAAAGGAAGTACTCCAAGATAAAAATTATTATGCACCAGTAATGCTTTCTGTTGGAAAAAGAGCTCAGTGTTTGGCAGGACAGAAAGAGATCCCTGAGAGTGTGTTGCTATTTGCAGGCACTCCTTGAGAATGCATCATTAACTGGTCGACATACAGAGAGTATGTTAGGATTCGTGCAAGGCATGGAAATATGCTGATCTTTCAGAGTAACACCATCTGAGAATATAATTTTACCTTCATAATAAAAATGTTTCTTTTTTTTAATTCATCAAATTAACGCATGATATTGGAAGGGAATAGTTGTATTTTGTGATACTAATTTTAGAATTAAACTGCCCAGCTTCAATGCAGTACAGGCTAAAACCTTTCTTAATACCTTAGCAATGTGACAAGCAAAAAGCTGGAAAGACACCCTTACCATTTCACTGTGACACTTCTGTTTTCCACACCAGTCATCTTTATGGGATTTCTGACTGAGGCCGCCAGTTCAACATGAATCAGTGTCATATTTTGGATCAGTTTGTGTCTTAGATTTTCAGTTGAGGCTTCTCAAACTCATTTATTCGCGCTCTTTTCACCTTTCTGAGGGATGAATTGAATCCCAGCCATTTAGGTTGGCTTCCTGTACAAATTTGATTGATAAAATGACAGAAGACATATTTGCTTTCGGTTCATTGCCTGCAAAATTCACAAAGGTCTTAAGCTAAATATGAACTGGAAGTCTGAGACTTTCCTGGAGACTCATAAACATTAGAAAGGAAACTCGGATGGTACCATGGCACAGCAGCTAGTACTGCTGCCTCACAGCTTCAGCAGCCGAGGTTTGATCCTCATTTGTGTGGAGTTTATAAGATAAGATAAGATAAGATAAGATATCTTTATTAGTCACATGTACATCGAAACACACAGTGAAATACATCATTAGCATAGAGTGTTCTGGGGGCAGCCCGCAAGTGTCGCCACGCTTCCGGCGCCATCATAGCATGCCCACAACTTCCTAACCCGTATGTCTTTGGAATGTTGGAGGAAACCGGACCACCTGGAGGAAACCCATGCAGACACAGAGAGAACGTACAAACTCCTTACAGACAGCAGCCGGAATTGAACCCGAGTGTCTGGGGCTGTAATAGCGTTACGCTAACCACTACAAATGTTGTCCCTGTGACTTCATGTTTCCACTGGCTGTTCCAGTTTCCTCCCACATCCCAAAGACCTACTGGTTATTAGGTAGGTTAATCTGTTACTGTAAGTTATCCCTAATGTGGGTGGGTGGTAGAATCAAGATGAAATTGATAGGCATGCGAGAGAGAATGGTTTACAAGGAAATAAGTAAAAGCATAGGATTGAAGGGATTGTTGGCATAGACTCAATGGGCCAAATAGCCTCCTTCTATGTTGTAAAGAGGGTATGAGATGGCCAGTCAATTACCAGATTGCTCAGCAATAATATCTTATTATCGTGTTATGAGTTCAAACAGTTGCGGCTAAGAATTCCTCCAGTCATTATAGGATGAGTAACGTAGCCCTCAGTGCTGACAACATGTGGGGCATCAATCATCAGTGTATTATTAAGAACAGAGGCCCCTTCAGCCACTTGATGGAATGACCACTGGGCTGGGAGGAATGCTATTAAGCTGCATATCACAAGTTGAGTAAATATTACCAAACCTCCCAAAAATGAGAGTCCCTCACTATAATATGACTATTAGGCACAAAACACGTTTCAGCTTACAAAATCTGAGTGATCCTTTCTTTCTTCTGGGGCTCTTCTCACTTGATGGTCCATCAATCAATAAAATGAACAAATGTTCAATGAACAAATGAGCATTAATCAATGAATGGAATTAATGAACAAATAGTGAGCATCATGCCCATGGCCTAAAGAAGATTCCAGTGATCTGGCAGTTGGTTATCACACTTTCAATGATTTTCAATTGTGCAAGATGTTGGTGTGGTCGCATTTGGAATACTGTGTTCAGTTTTGGTCACCTTACTATAGGAAAGATGCCATTAACTGCAAAGAGTGCAGAAAAGATTTTGAGCACGTTGCAGGATGCAAAGGACTGAGTTATAGAGAGAGGTTGAGCAGGTTTGGAGTTTGTTCATTGGAGCTTGGGAGAATGAGGGGTGATTTTATAGAGGTGTATAAAAAACATGAAGGGCACCAGGATGGGGAATCAAGAACTAGAGGGCATATACTTAAGGTGAGAGGGGAGAAATTTAATAGGAAGCTGAAGGGCAACTTTTCGCCCAGCAGGTGGTCCACATATGGAATGAGCTGCCAGATGAATTGGTTGAGGCAGGTACATTAACAACATTTAAAAGACAGTTGGACAGGTACATGGATCGAAAAGGCTTACAGGGATATGGGTCAAATGTGGGCAACTGGGACTAGCGTATATGGGCATCTTAGTCGGCATGGACCGGTTGGGCTGAAGGGACTGTTTCTGTGCAGTTTGACTATATGACTCTATGGTTAGCGGTATTCAGTAAATCCATTGACCATTGCAAATCTGTTAAGTAGACATTGTGAACATGTGTAAAGAGTTGATCTCTATGTAATTGGCCAGCTGATGAAGCTCAGCTCATAAAATTGCCTCTGGCTGCATCAGATGCATTTGTGGTGACTTTTCTTTGTACAATCCAAAATATATTTCTAAAAGAACTTCTAATGGCAGGCATGGTAGTGTAGTGGTTAGCGTAATGCTTTACAGCGCCAGCGACCTGGGTTCAAATCCGGTCGCTGTCTGTAAGGAGTTTGTACGTTCCCCCACTGTCTGCGTGGGTTTCCTCCGGGTGTTCCGGTTTCCTCCCACATTCCAAAGACATACTGGTTAGGAAGCTGTGGGCATGCTATGTTGGCGCCGGAAGTGTGGTGACACTTGAGGGTTGTCCCCGGAACACTACGCAAAAAGATATACTGTATTTCACTGTGTGTTTCGATGTACATGTGACTAATAAAGTTATCTTATCTTATCTTAAAAATGTATTTTTTTGTTTGTAATGACAGGGATTAAAGTGGCCCGGAGTGGGGAGCTTCCCTGCTTCCTTTCTGAATTTCTTCTCTGCACTCTGCCTGACTGATATTTTTTACCTCAGCACTGCACCTGAACCAAAATGTTTTACAATTTGCTTGGAAAAAGTGAATAGCGTTGGTTTTCTTAACATGAGATGAACCTGAGAAGTAGGAGCAGGACTAGACCATGCTTCAGCCTGCTCCATCTTTCAATATGATCATAGCTGATCTTGTCCACTTTCTCACCTGATCACATATCCTTGGATCCTTTTACTGCACAAAAATCTTTTGATGTTACTCTTGAATTTATTGGATAACTGAGCACTCTGGGTAGACAATCTCAAAGATTTACAACCCTTTGAATAAGGAGGGTTAATTTTTTTTAAATCGTAGAAGCCATGATAACTTGCTTAATAGATTGCTCTGATACCATTAAATTGCTTGGATCAGACATACCTTTGCAGAATTTTTTTTTCAAATTATCCTTCTCTTTCCAGTTGATACCAAAGCAGTTAATAGATGCCCATGGATAATGAGCAAAGGTCATGAGTTGGTAAAGAAGCTGATGTTTCCAAAAAATATTATTCATGGACATGGAACGTGGACATTCACAAAATATGGATGTCATTGGCATTGTTATGTTGATTTCCCGTTCTTAATTGTCCCTGAATTGAGGTAGCAATGAAGAATCAACAACATGGGAGGCATAGGGTCACATTGAGACACACCAATTAAGGATGGCATGAAGTATGTTAGAGAACTAGATTGGTCTTTACCCAGTATTTCCATTTTTTCATGGTTATCGTTACTGACAATACTTCTAACTCCAGGTTATTTAATTGCTTGAATCTAAATACCCTGACTGCTGCTGTTGAGATTAGTGTGTTTGCCACCAGATTGTTGGTTCAGGGCTGTGGATGGTGGTCCAGTAACTCAACCACTGCACTATCATATCCCACATTTGTATAGTTTAGTGCAAACTGTAGCTAGATCTTTTCCCAAACTGCAGTTGCTCAATTACCCTTACAACCCCCTCTCCAGTGATAGAAAAACTGAATGGTCTTTATCTTCCCATGTCCCTCAGCAGGAGAATGTCAGCAAGACAGTCGCCAGTCACTGAAGAGAAACAGAAGATTCAGAGCTGTGTGGACAGCTGGGAACCTTCATTGATCTGGCTGAATTATCTGTGTTCACAGAGTCCTTTGAATTGCAAATCTTAAGGATTTTGGTCAAGTCTGTATTGCTGCAGACAGTGGGTTTGACACTGATGAAGTTCCCCTGATTTATCTCCCCATGTTTGCAGTAATGCACATTATGAGTCAGGAGATAAGCATTCATTTTGCTCCGCCAGGGACATTTGATTACGTAAGCACTTATTTACCAGAATACAAACTATTCTTTTTTGCAAGGTTTAGATTTCAAGTTAGACAGTATAACTTAATCATAATTTGTTTCTTTATCAAGTCGCCTGAAAGATTGTGAGCTATTCATGTTTCCATGATCACATTTCAGCATCAGACTGTTGTCTGCTCAAATTTTCTGTGGCTGACTGGTACAAGCTTCATATTTATTTAAAATAAGCAACTAATCACGGGTGAAGAGACAAGTGTTGATTAACGAAGTTTCATATTTCCATATCCCACTCAGCCTTATATCAGTTCTTAGTGCAATCCCAAAAAACCCATTTCCCCACTTATTTCAATTGTAGATGAGTGGTAGGAGAATTAACTCTACCCTGATTCACCTACAACCCGCCTACAGTGGAGGCACTTTGTAGTGGCCATTTAATCTGCCAACTAACATGTCCTTGGGATGTGGGAGGAAACTGAAGCACCTGGAGAAACCCACACAGTCACAAAGAGAATGTGTAAACTCCACATTGACATAGACAAGTTCAAGTACGACTCATTGGAAAGAGTGAAGCTATGGCACATCTTACGGTGCTACCTTGCCATCCACAGTGAAATAAGAGAAAAACTGGCAATCCTACTCCAAAGAGGTATGGAGGTGAGTTTTAGAAGCACTTTGTCACTAGTCATCTGTATCCAAGTGTACATCACTTTTTACATGGGTGATGTTCTGCTGCAGTAACTTATTTTCATTTTGTTCCTTTAATGTAGTAAAATATCCTAATATCACAAAAGCCTACTCAAACAATAGTTAATGCCGAGTTGCTTAGGAGTTAGTAGGAAAGGTGACTATAGGCCTGGTCAAAGAGGTACATATAAGGGCTATGTTAATGGAGGAGAGAAAGCTTGGGAAGTGAAGAGATTTGCATGGGAATTGGAGTACAAAGGGCTAAACAACCAATGGAAAATTCAGCAGGTGATGGTGAAGGAATGAAATTCAGAGTTCTCAAAAGCCCAGAACTAGATGAGAACAGAATTGGGCGAGCAGAGAGGTCTCAGGAGGTTGAAGGGCATGGAGGAGGATACAAATAACAAACTGTAAGGCCAAGGAGGAACTCGAAAACAGGAGTTAAAAAGTTAAAATGGCAAATTTTCATCAATGGCATTCTGACTGTATGGGAAATTTTACAAATGGTGACCATTTCAAACTATAGGAAAGATGTCAAGGGCTTTGGTTTTCTAGATTGGAACCAAGAATGGGAGACTTCAATCCACTCTGTTCACCTCTGTGACATGTAGATGCAAAGAATAGGAAAAAGCTATTTCCACTGTCAAGAAGGTGTATACTTGAACACTGATGTGAAAAATCCATTAGCAAAAAAAAATTCAGCAGGTAAGCAAAAAGCTAAAAATTACACAGTGAGTTGTTATGATCTGGCATGTCTCACGTGAAATGGTTGTGTAAGGAGATTCAACTGCAACTTTCAAAAGGGAATTGGATAATTACTTTGAAAGAAAACATTTGTAGGGGAAGGAGCAGGACAGGAGAACCAATTGTTAATAATTTCCAAAGAGATTTGAATGTAATAGGCTGAATAGTTTCCTTCTGTTCTTAGGCTTATGAGTAATATAAATGATATTAAGTTTAAGAGATTTTCAACTTAAATATGCCAATGAATCAGAAATAAATTGAACTCCATACAGTGTTAATGGATAAACCAACAAACATTATTGGTTCTTGGATCATTGGAACTTCTTCTGGGGCAGGGGTGACCTGTACAAGAGGGACGAGTTGCACCTCAACTGGAGCGGAACCAATATCCTGGCCGGGAGGTTCACTAGTGCTACTTAGGAGGGTTTAAACTAGTTTGGCAGGGGGATGGGAACCAGAGCATCGGGTCAGAAAGTGGAGGGATTGAGAGGAAGGTGGATGTCAGGGCCAGTAAAAACAGGCAGGAGCAAAATAATAGACACGATGGGACGGACAGGTTGAAGTGCGTGTATTTGAATGTCAGGAGTACTGTGGGTAAGGATGATGAACTTAGAGCATGGATCAGTACAGGGAACTATGATGTTGTGGCCATAACAGACACTTGGTTGAGAGAGGGACCGGAATGGGTGCTGAATGTTCCAGGGTTTCGATGTTTGAGAAAAGATAGAGAGTGGGAGTAAAATAGGGTGGGGGGGGGGGGTGGAGTTGCACTACTAATCAGAGACAATATCACAGCTGCATCCAGAGGGGACATAATGGAGGGCTCACCCACTGAGTCTATATGGGTGGAACTCAAAATTAAGAAAGGTGCAATCACTCTGATGGGATTATACTACGGACCCCCTAATAGCCACTGGGACATTGAGGGACAGATATGCAGGTAGATTAGGGAAACGTGTAAAACTAATAGCGCTGTTGTCATGGAGGACTTCAACTTCCCTAATATAAACTGGGACCTCCTTAGGGTAAGAGGTTTAGACGGAGCAGAATTTGTTAGGTGCATCTAGGAGAGTTTCTTAAATCAATATGTAGATAGTCCAATGAGAGGAGGGGCTGTACTGGACCTGATGTTGGGTAATGAGCCTGGCCAGGTGACTGACCTGTCAGTGGGAGAACATTTAGGGAACAGTGACCACAACTCCTTATGTTTTAGGATAGCTATAGATAAGGATAAGTTTTCAACCTTGCTGGAGAGTATTAAATTGGAGCAAGGCAAATTACGAGAGCATTAGGCAGGAACCAGGGAGAATTAATTGGGAACAGCTGTTTTTGGGCAAGTCCACATCTGACATGTGGAGGGTGTTTAAAGACCAACTGCACAGAGTACAGGATAGGTATGTTCCAGTAAGAAGGAAGGACAAAGCTGGCAAGGTAAGAGAACCTTGGACGTTGAGGGAGGTGGTGAATTTAGTCAAGAAGAAAAAGGAAAAGCATGTAAAGCATAGGATCAAACAGAGCACTTGTGGATTTTAAAGAAGCCAGAAAGGAACTCAAGAAGGGAATAAGCAAAGCCTGGAGGGGCCATGAAAAGTCCTTGGCAAGTAGGATTAAAGAGAATCACAAGGCATTCTATACATACATCAAGAGCAAGAGGATAACTAGGGAGAGGGTAGGACCACTCAAGGGTAAAGGAGGGAACAAGGGCTTGGAAGCGGAGGATGTGGGTGAGGTCCTTAATGAGTATTTTGTATCAGTATTTACCAAGGGGAAGGACGTGGAGGATGAGGAGATCAGTATGGAGCATACTAATATGCTAAGGCATTTCGAGATAAAGGAAGAGGTAGTGTTGGGTCTCTTAAAGATCATTAAGGTGAATAAGTCCCCAGGGCCTGATGGGATACTCTAGGTTATTGAGAGAGGCAAGAGATCAGATTGCTGGGGTCTTGACCAATATTTTCATGTCCTATCGAGCCACAGGTGAGGTTCCGGAGGACTGGTGAGTAGCTAATGTTGTTCCATTATTCAAGAAGGAAAATAGGGATAATCCTGCTAACTATAAACCGGTGAGTCTCACGGCAGTGGTAGGGAAGTTAGTGGAGAGGATTCTTAGGGATAGGATTTACGAGCATTTAGAAAACCATAGCCTAATTAGGGACAGTCAGTATGGCTTTGTGCAGGGCAAGTTTTGCCTTACTAACTTGAATGAGTGTTTTGACGAGGTGATGAGGGTGATTGATGAAGGTAGAGCTGTGGATGTTGTCCACATGGATTTTAGTAAGGCATTTGACAAGGTCCTTCATAGGAGGCTCACCCAGAAGATTAAGATGCATGGGATCCACAGTGAATTGGCCATTTGGATTCAAGACTGGCTTGCCCAATGAAGACAGAGTGTAGTGGTCGATGGGACTTATTCTAGCTGAAGGTCTGTGACTAGTGGTGTTCCTCAGGGATCTATACTGGGACTTCTGCTGTTTGTGATGTATATAAATGACCTGGATGAAAATGTTCATGGGTGGGTTAGTAAGTTTGCGGATGATATGAAGATTGGTGGTGTTGTGGATAGTGTAGAAGACTGGCAAAGGATACAGCGGGATATAGATCAGTTACAGATATGGGCAGAGAAATGGCAGATCGAGTTCAACCCGGTCAAATGTGAAATGTTGCACTATGGGAAATCAAATGTAAAGAGACAGTACACTGTTAACGGCAAGACCCTTAACAGGGCTGATCAGCAGAGGGATCTTGGGGTCCAAGTTCATAGTTCCCTGAAAATGGCTACGCAGGTTGATAGGGCAGTAAAGAAGGCATATGGCATGCTTGCCTTCATTAGTCGAGGCATTGAGTTCAAGAGTCAGGAAGTTGTGCTGCAGCTTTATAAAACTTTTGTTAGGCTGCATCTGGAGTATTGCATTCAGTTCTGGGTGCCCCATTATAGGAAGGATGTCGAGGTTTTGGAGAGGGTGCAGAAGAGGTTTACTAAGATGTTGCCTGGAATAGAGAGCATGTGCAATGAGGATAGGTTGGGCAAACTTGGGTTGTTCTCTGTGGAGTGGCGGAGGCTGAGGGGAAATCTGATAGGGGTTTATAACATTATGAAGGGCATAGATAGGGTAGACAGCCAGTATCTTTTCCCCAGGGTTGAAATATCGAATACCAGAGGGCATGCATTTAAGGTGATGGGGGTAAGTTCAGAGGAAATGTGTGGGGCAAGTTTTTTTTACACAGAGAGTGATGGGTACCTGGAATGTGCTGCCTAGGGTGGTGGTGGAGGCAAATATGATAGGGGTGTCCAAGAAGCTCTTAGACAGGCACATGAACATGAGAGAAATGGTAGGATATGGACACTGTGTAGGCAGAAGGGATTAGGGCATTTTATTACTAATGTAATTGGTTTGGCACAACATTGTGGGCTGAAGGGCCTGTTCCTGTGCTGTACTGTTCTATCTTCTATTAGCAAGTATGCAAAGTAGTATTTGCTACAGTAGGTTTTATTTTTGTTGTTGAGAAACAATTATAAAATCAGGTCGAGAGAAGTGACAAATTGATAAAAGTTTGGACAATGTAAACTAAAGTGGAAGTCAAACAAATTGAGAGAGATATGAAAGGGACCACAAGAATTCAAAGAAAGTAATAAGTTGAGGTCATTACTTGGAAAGACTGTTAAAGCTAATGTCATTAATAAAAATGCAAAAGAAAGAGAGTGCCGAATGGAAGTATGGGCCTATTGATGAACATTGCAGGTGAGGGAATAATGAAAAATAAGGAAATGGCAAACTTGTTGAAGAAGAACTTTGAATTTGCTTTCACAGTGGAGGAAGGTGATAAAATATTAGTTGAACAAGGAAACCACATATAAGTCAAAATGATGAACAAGTCACCATGAGGGGTCAAACTGCTGGAACATGCACATGATGCTGCCAGAAGTTTAATGACCTCCAAAGGATAACAATGGGTAGTGAAGACATCATTAGATCCTACCTGCACCATCAGTTTCACGCACTTCTTCATACAATACAGCCCATCATTCCAATATCAAAGTTTGCATCAATCAGTGATCGGGTCTAACTCTCATATACTCCACTGCATCCTCACACACTGAAAACCACACTCCCACATCTCATACATTCAATCCCCTGTAGCTATTCAGTAATTCTTTGTGTGAAAAGTTTATCCCTGAGATGCTCTTTAAACCTCCTTCCTCTCATCTTAAACCAATGCCCTCTGGTTTTAGACTCCCCTCCCATGGGAAACAGATTCTGGCTATCTACCCTGTCTATGCCTCTCATAATTTTATATACCTCCATTATGTCACTTCTCATCCTCTTTTGCTCCAGGGAAACCAGATCCAACCAACAATATCAACCACTTGCCTAGCCTCATTTCCTAAGAGGAGGTTAAGTGTAGCCACTTCTCTAGTAGGGCCATTGACATACTACTTCAGAGAACTTTCCTGACACACTTAACAAATTCTGCCCCATCCAATTCCTTAGCATTAAGACAGTCCCAGTCAATACTAGGCTAAGGACCTAACACTGCGACTCTATTATTCCTACATCTATCTGTGATTTCCCTACATATAGGCCAAGGGTATAAAAAGTGTGAGGAGTTGATTGTAAACAAAATTAAAAAGGCTAAGAGGGGTTACAAAAAATGACTGGCAGACGGAATTAGGGTAAATCTGAAAGTGTTCTGTAAGTGTATTAAGGGCAAAAGAATAAGCAGGGAAAATATAGGCACCATTAGGGACAACATGGGCAATCTGTGTGTGGAGCCAGAACATACAGGTGAGGTCTCAAATGAATGCTTTTCATCAGACTTTGTAGTTGGAGAATTCAGGGAAGGGGTAGGTGAAAGTCTAGTGCAGGTCTCCATAAATAAAGAGGAAGTACTCAACGCCTTGGCAGGTTTAAGGACAGATAAATTCCTAGTTCCTGATTGGATGCTATGGAGGCAAAGAAGAAGATTGCTGGAGCTTTGGCTGAAATTTTAAAATCTTTGCTGGACAAAAGTCAGGTACCAGATGGTTGGAGGACAGCAAACATGGTCTTCCTTTTCAAGAAAGGCAGCAGGAAGAAGCCTGGCAACTATAGGCCTGTGAGCCAAACATCAGTTATAGGAAAGGTACTGGAAAAAAATTCTGAGAGAAAGGATTGATGAACACACGGGAAGGCAGAAACTAATCAAAGACAGCCAACCTGGCTTTGACAAGGGCAGATATCTGATCAATTTGATTGAATTCTTTGAAGAGATAACAAAGTATATTGATGAGGGTAGGGAGGTAGATGTTATTTACATGGACTTTAGTAAGACCTTTGACAAGGTCTCACATGGGAGGTTGCTTCAAAAGTTTAGGGATCCAGGAAAAGTTGTCAAACTGCATCCAAAATTGGCTTGGTTATAGGAGAGGGGGGTGATAGTAGAGGGTTTTTTTTGCATTTGGATGTCTGAGGCTAGTGGTATCCCACAAGGACCTGCACTGGGACCCTGGCTGTTTGTAATATAAGTGAATGGCTTGAATGTGGATGTGGGAGGCAAGATCAGTAAATTTTCAGATGGCACAAAGATTGGTGGAGTTGTTGATAGTGTGGAAGGTAATTTTAGGCTACAGAGGGATATCAATGTATTGGTGAAATAGTCTGAAAGATGGCAGAAGGAGTTTAATCCAGACAAATGTGAGGTGATGCACTTTGGGAGTACTAGGACATACACCATGATTGCTCGGGTCTTAGAGAGCACTGAGGAACAGAGGGACCTTGGAATACAGGTCCATAGATCCTTCAAGGTGGCAATGCAGGTAGATAACATAGTTAGGAAGGCAAAGGGGTAACTAGCCTTCATTGTCAGGACATTGAATACAAAAGTAGGGAGGTTATGCTCCAACTTTATAAAACCTTGGTCAGACCTCAGCTGGATACATGCACCATGTATGTAGTGACACTCGTCCAGCGCCAACACATACATGTTCACCATGCTGTAGGAAGGATAATGGAGAAGGTGCAAAGGAGATTCACCAGAATGTTGCCTAGAATGAAGCAGTTCAGTTATGGGGAGAGACTAGAGGAGTTAGGTCTGTTCTCCCTGGAGCAGAGGAGGTTAAGAGGGAACATAACCAAGGTATATAAAATTATGAGGGATATATATAGGATAGACTGCAGGAATCTTTTCCCCATATCAAAGGAAGATAAAACTAGATGACACAGGGTAAGGGAAAAAGGATTTAAAGGGAAATTAAGGGGGACCTTCTTTACCCAGAGAGTGGAATGCACTGCCTGAATGAATGGTTGAAGCTGGGTTGCTGACAGAACTTAAGGAGTATCTAGATAAGCACTTGAATCACTTAGGTATTGAAGGTGCTGGACCAAATGCTGTGAGATGGGATTAATAGAGAAGAGTGCCCATTGGTCAGCATTGATGAGTTGGGCCAAATGACCTGTTTCCATGTTGTACAATTCTATGACTCTTTGACTTTACAATGTAAGAAATAGGAGCTAGAAGTTGTCCAGCCCGTCACTGAATAAAATTATGGCTGAACTTAAGATAAGATAAGATATCTTTATTGGTCACATGTACACTGAAACACACAGTGAAATACATCTTTCTGCATAGAGTGTTCTGGGGACAGCCTGCAAGTGTTGCCACTCGTCCGGCGCCAACACAGCATGCCCACAACTTCCTAACCCGTACGTCTTTGGAATGTGGGAGGAAACCAGAGCACCTGGAGGAAACCCATGCAGTCACAGGGAGAACGTACAAACTCCTTACAAACAACGGCAGCAATTGAACCTGTCTCTGGCACTGTAATAGTATTAAGCTAACCACTACACTACTGTGCCACCCTTGCAGTTCTGTACCATTTCCCCGCATTAGCGACATATCCTTTGATGATCTTAATATCGACTATTTGTTTAGTATATACTCAGTGACTGACCTTTCACAACTCTTTTGGATAGTGAATTCTGAAGATTCACTACCCTCTTGATGAAATAATCTCTTCTCGGTTCAGTACTCAATGAACTACCAAATATTTTGAGACTTGAGACCCTTGGTTTTAGATACACCAGCCAGGTAAACTTCAGCTCCACATCAATCCTGTCAGATCTCACAAGGATTTTGTACATTTCTATGAGATCACCCCTCGTCCTTCTAAACACCAGAAAGGATAGGCTCAGTCGGCTTAATCTCCCTTCATGCAACAAATCCACTCTTCCAGGAATCAATCTGGTGACCCTGCTCAGTGCTCCCTCAATGGACAGCTATGGAACAACTCATAACATAAAGATTGCAATAAACAAACTCCTGAAATAACAATACATGCAGTATCTGTAGAGGGTAAATGTTTCAGGTTATTGAATGGTCTGATGTTGGGCCATTGATCTGAAATGTCTCCTCTGTTTCTTTGCCCAGAGGTGCAGCCTGACCAGCTGAGTATCCCCAGCATTTTCTCATCTTCAGATTTCCGACATCTGTGTCATCTTGGTTTTCAAACAGAATCCCAATTTAATTCAAAGCTTCCTAGATATCTTCAGGCATCTGCAAAACCTAACCAAGGGCCACAATTTTGTAGTCTATGTCCAGAAAATTGCTTATGATATTCCAACATTTAGAACTAAGGTTTATTTGAGAGGGAAGGGGAGGATAACCACAAGGATGTACATGAAGTATAGGAAACTTATTGGATTCCGTCACCAGAGTGACTGACTGGCTTTAAGAGCATTATTTGATCAAAGGGATGGAATAAAGGGGCAAGTGGAAGGATGGATAAAAATTCTCAAGGGATGGAAAACAGACTCATGGTGTATGGTTGCTTTATATTTTAGCCCGGAGGATGCTACTGTCCTTCAGAGGCAGAGGCTTAGAATCCGAAAGCAAGCAGGATATGTTGAAGCACAAACAGGGTATTTCTTCCATATAAAAGTATCCCACCTAAAAGGATGCAGAAAGATGAAGATTATAGGCCATAAGATTAGATAAGACAACCTGTGTTCTTTTTATCCTTGGAGCAAATAAAAGAGGAAAGATTTGATTGAGGTATTAGAAAATTATGACAATAGATGGAGCAAATAGAGAAATGCTCGAGATGCTTCTAGTGGCAGACGGTTCAAAGGCCAAGAGACTCAAATACAAATGTATGGGAAAAAGTTGCAAGGGGGAAGTGACAAGTGACAAACAACGTCTTCTGTAGAGAGTGATGACGATTTGGAATGTGGGCATGGAGGGAATAAACAGTCAGGCCTTTGAGAAATGGAACTGAATGCACAAGGGAAAATAATTTGCAATGCCTTGTGAAAATATCAAAGGAATGGGACTAAATGAATTGCTTTACAACGACATGGCACAGATTCCATAAACTGGCTGACCTCCTGTCTCTCACAATGTTATAATTTTATGAATCAGCCTGGATGTGTGAAAGGTAAGTAAAATTGTTGAATTTTTGAGGAAGTCTCTATTATGGTAGGCAGACCATGAATACAGTTTCTATGGTGACTTATTAATACATTTGACAAACTTCAGCCCAAGACATTTTTCCACAAAAATGAGGGAGCAAGGAATCAAAGGTAATCTTGTGACATAGGAATATATTTGGTGGGAGGTAAGAGATTGAAAGTGGTGATAATAGGTTCGGTTTCTCTGATTGATCGGTTGTAATAGGTAATGTTCAACAGGGATCTTTAAAAATGATGTTGACATGGATTGGAAGACAAAGATAGGGAAAATGATATAAATATAGCAAGTGGGATAAATAAGAGAAAGTTGTAGGAAGAAGTTGATTTTTTTATCTATGATAAATATTATAGTAGATCAACTGCCTTATGATATCTTTATACATTGTATAATTATAATGCTCCATCATACAATATCCTTTGACAAATTCTAATGAGCAATCTGTTAGGTTATGTATACATTATACTTCAGATGTCACAGCACAAGCATTATATTTATTAAAACAATTTAAAAAAAAAGGAAAAATCAATCAAGCATTTCATTCTGGGCTTTTATCAGCAGAAACCTGCAAATGTATGTCAGCAATGGGATGCTTATGCAGTAAGGAAAATAGTAGGATGGGTCTGTAGCAGGGAAGATAAAGGGACTCGGCAGGGCTGGTACCAGATGGAGGCAGCTGGGACCATTTCAAACTGACCTGATTTACAAGCTGCAGGCTACAGTGAACTATAGTAAACCGACATTGGCTTACCAGCCTAGCAACTATCCTGTAAGCTCCAGAACAAAAGTTCACCATTGTATATATAATGTAAGACGGAACTGCATACTGCTCATGAGGCACATGAAACACTAAAGCTGAGGTTTGACACTGCGAACGACTTACCTTTCCCTATGCATACACAATGCATGAGGGGTAGAGAGAAAGGGGAGAAAGTGGATAAGAAATAGCCTAAGATTAAGGATAGAGGAGCATTCATTCCAGGATAAATGGGTCCCCTGTTGATATCAACTTGTAATAAAGAAATTTGTTCTGAAGGTAAACCCCGGACTCCATGTGAATTCTTTCTGTTTACACTTACTTCTACATCAGCAGGTTATGGGTTCATGGCTGAACCCCAAATCTGCACTACTGAGCAATGCTGTAGAAACATTATACTGTCAGAAGGGCATTTTTGCTGGAACAATTGTTAAACCCAGGCAGTGGGTATATAAATGTTAAAGACACCAGATAACTATTTTAAAAGAAATGATGGAAGTTCTTCTCAACCAATGCCACCACAATCAGATTAAGGTTATTGCCATTTTTCTGTCTTCAAAGTCTTTTTGTGAGACGTGTCACAGACTGGGCTTCATTGAACCCTATGTTTGGGTGGAGTGAGTACCAAATATTTTCTGAGAATCTAGAAATGGAATCTGGATTCTGTTTATTGAAATCTTTACTTAAGACAGCCAAGCCTTAAATGAGAACTTTACATTGCCTCTTCCCATCTTCCAAGTCCTCCTCTTTTTCTATGGCTTCTCCATGGCTTCCATGGTAAAGAGTTCTAGCTTTTTCCATGTGATTTCAAGATCTTTAACTGACCTCACCAACTGTTAATTTCCAAAGAACAACTGTTACCAAGACTCACACAGCTGAGTACCTGAATAACTTTGCACCAGCTCAATAACATATTCTTGAACCCAATAAATAGTGAACAATGTGGCAGAATACCATGCAGAAAACTGAAAGGCAAATACTATTTGAACTGGGGTCTTTGAATTGGAATTCGCATAAGAAAATACATAGAATTATGGAACATGCTTCCCAAAATGTGGGTAAAAATCCTTGAAATTCCCATTATTTCAAAGTTAATTTGAAACAGAATTTGTTTTTTCATTCATTATTAATAAGGCATCCTTTGCTTAGTTCTGACTTGGAGAATGGACCCTTCATATTCCTGTAGAAGCCTCAGAAACCCATCATAAAGAGGAGTTATCCTATTCAACCATTGTTAATGGTCCACACAATAACTTCTGAAATCTACCTTCTTGATCACTAGCTTTAATTTTTTGGGGGGCTTGTTTTAAACTTCGTTTGATTATGCAGTTATGAAATGCTACATTAAATGTGTGAAATAAATATAAGTTGTTGCTATCTTGTCATTTGGCAATTTTCAGTCCGTAATAGATGAGAAATATAATTCCATTGTGTGCAGCTCTGAAATGACAGTGGTTACCCACTTCCAACTCTCATTATTTTCCATCTGTTTATTTATTAATAAAGATGAATTGCTGCAATGAAAAACTGTAATCTCAGTGTGATGGCTTAAAAATCTTATCGAGCTTCCCAACTAACATGAAACATGCATGTTTGCAGATCATTCATGTAAAGGCATTGGAAATCATAAGAAGCATCAGTGGTGAAAAGTATGAGCTGAAATCTCTCATATCTGGAACCATTCTAGTAAATCTTTTCAGCAGTATCACTGAGGTATCAGGAGATTTGGTATGTCACCAAAGACTCTTGCAAATTTCTATAGATGTACAATGGAGAGCATTCTGACTGGTTGCATCGCTGCCTGGTATGGAGGCTCCAATGTGTAGGATCAAAAGAGGCTGCAGAGGGTTGTAGACTCAGCCAGCTCCATCACAGGCACAACCCTCCCTGCCATTGAGGACATCTTCAAGAGGCAGTGCCTCAAGAAGGCAGGATCCATCACTGAGGACTCTCACCGACAGGTGTATGCCCTCTTCTTGTTACTGCCATCAGGGAGGTAGTACAGAGCCCTGAGGACCCACACTTAACATTTCAGGAACAGTTTCTTCCCCTCCGCCATCAGATTTCTAAATGGTCCATGAATCCATGAATTCTTTTGTTATTCCATTATTCCTCTTTGGCACTATTTGTTTGTTTGTTTGTTTGTTTATTTATTTATTGTAACTTAAATCACTTTTTATGTTTTGCACTGTACTGCTACTGCAAAACAACAAATTTCATGATGTATGTCAGTGATAATGAACCTGATTCTGATCTTCGTGTCCTTACTGAAATGTTGTGACCGGAATTTCTGGTCTCTCACCCCGCAGATCAGTAGGCTAACAGTGGTAGAGCCATTGCTGTAGAGACTTGTGGATTACTCTGACCTATTAAACAGGAAACTGTCATTGACTGCACTTTTTCACCAGGGCCAAATTTCCATTGAATAGTAAACTTCAAAATCTTTGATGGTTTTTTGCCAAGTATTCAACTAATCCTTTTGGTTTATTTTTTCTCTTTCCAGAGCGTCGGATTGATAACACATGACGGGCCTTTTACTTTCTTGTTCTCTTCTCACCCTTCATTTAGTTCACTTCAGCTAATTGAGTTCATAACAAAGGAGACAGGAACTATCACTGTAACATTATGAAAGAACAAATGGACGTGAGATTTCTTTCTCCACCTTCTTAACAAAAGCAATGAACTTACTGAAAAGCAATGAAAAATAAAACGTTGCTGCGGCTAGAAATTAGAAATAAAACACAAAGTAAATACTGAACAGGCCAGGCAGCATCTGTGGAGAGAGAAACAGTTAAAGTTTCAGGTCAGTGACTTTTTACCAGAACTTAAGGAAGACTTTACCAGACTTTATTTTTCTCTGATACTGTCTTCTCACATGAATAACAGCACACATTTTCAACCACCAAGTCCTCTACACAAACTTCTACTGAAGCATCAGCAAATCAAGTTAATGCATTTTCTTGACATGTCTTGCTAAATACTTAAAGTAGAACCATTAACAGACTTTGAAACATCATTTAATTAATAGTTACCTGATCACTACAAAAAATGACTGAAATTTTATCTTGGCAGATATATTTAGCAGCTGCTTATGAAAAATTCAATATTCAATGAAAAAATACATGCTGCTGTAACAATGAAGATAAATTCAATGATTTAATGTACGTGACACAGTACTTTGTGTCACTGGAGTATGTATTCAACATAAACCATCACTTTCAGGAGACCAGGATTAATAAAGGAAAAATGAGAGCAAACAGATGAAAAAATTGAAAGAGAGGCAGATACTTAGCCCAAAATTTCCTGAAAAATGCAGCAAGTTTTCTCATAACAGCTGTCATTCTGTGTTGGGATTCTCCTGGAGTCCACTGGTACATTGGCAACCTCCTGCATTTTCCCAACGCCACAAAATCTGTCCACAGAATCTGTACCTTGTTAGATGATGTGCTGGTTCAGTGAGTGCACTGATTTCAATGGACAGGCATGGTTGCAAAAGAGAGATATGAATTACATGTAATTTTCATTTTATGATTTATTTGAGTTGAATTAAATGTAATTAATTGAGCTGCCACTCATTGACTGGATCCCCCTGCTCAGAAGTGCCATCCACTCTCTCTCCTCACCTGAACGTAGCTAGTCAGGAGACACAGGAGACTGCAGATGCTGTGGACTGGAGCAAAGAACAAACTGCTCCTCACCTGGTTCCACCTATACTCTGCTAGCCCCTGCCTCACCCCTCCCTCCCACCTCTTTATACTGGCTATTTCCCCTCCACACTCTCAGTCCTGATGCAGGGACTCCACCTGAAATATTGACTATCCCTTTGCCTCCACAGCTGCTGTTTGGCTCACTTGAGTTCCTCCAGCTGTTTGTTGTTAGCTAGTCCAGATATGGAAGAGCAACATCCCTGGTCCTCCGCATCCCTGACTCCAGTGATGTGGACTGAGTGGTGGCAAGCCAGTGTGAGGAGAAAGCCCCGCCCCCTGAAGACATGACAGCTGGCTCCGCCCCCAGCTTTGCTAATATAAAAGCTGTGAGGGATTTAATTGCTGCCATTCAGAGACACTTAAAACAATTAAAATTGAAGTAAATAACAAATTATTAAAAACTTTAAAAAGTAAAGTGAACTACAAATATTTAAAATCACTTATGAACAATGACAAGCAATAGACAGAAGCAAAATAATTAAAAGGTAACTTGCCTTTCCCCTCTGCCTCTAAATATGAAACACCGCAATCTCAATAGAAATCAATGGGATTTCAATTCCTGCACCAGCATAAATGCTCCGGAATCTCCGCAAGGTTGGACCCTATTGTTGGAGTACAGCAGTGAAGCAACCCAATAGTTTCAGGGCATCCTCAAAGTCAAAGTCAAGTTTATTGCATATTCACAAGTACTCTACATGTACGCACAAGTGCAATCAAAAACTTACTTGCAGCAGCATCACAGGCACATAGCATCTGATAAACAACATTCACAAGAAAAACATAAATTATGCATAAGTTGTGCAAAAAGTATACAAGAAAGAACAAAATTAGAACAAAAATAAAGTCCATTGCTGTGCAAAGCGGTCAAAGTGGTTATAGTGTTATTATATTGAGAAAGTGATTAGGGTTGTGCAGGTTGGTTCAAGAACAAATGGGTGAAGGGAAGTAGCTGTTCTTGAACCTGGTGGTGTGGGACTTCAGGCTTCTGTACGTGCTGCCCGGTGGTAGCTGTGAGAAGATGGCATGGCTTGGATGGTGGGGGTCTTTGATGATAGATTCCACTCTGAATCCATCAGTAAAACCAGGACCAGACTTACATGGAAGTTGAGGCCTTACTGTGGTTTGAAGAGCTAGACACTGTTTGTTCCTTTCTTTTTTCTGAGGTTTATCAAGTCCTTTTCAGGCCGGCCATGTAACCTCTTGCACTGGTTCTACCATACAATTGGTTCAATTGTCTCTGGCATTAGTCAGCAAGAACTAACCCAGTATATTTAATTTTTTATATCTTTTAACTGTTTGACAATTTTTAATGGCAGTCACAAATTTTCTAGCTGATTGACAGCTTTTACAAATTGAAGAACAACACCAGGGTAGGACTTTCACAGTGAATGGCAGGGCCCTGGGGAGTGTTGTAGAACAGAGAGACCTAGGAGAGGTGCAGAGTTCCCGGGGAGTGGCTTCATGGGTAGACAGGGCGGTGAAGGAGGCATTTGTCATGCTGGTCATGCTGAGCTTTGGAGTTGGGACATTATGTTGCAGTTGTACAAGTCAGTGGTTAGGCCGCACCTGAAGTATTGTGTACAATTTTGGTTACCCTATTAGAGGAAAGATGTCATTAAGCTGGAAAAAGTGCAAAGAAGATTTTGCCAGGACTTGAGGATATAGATTTATAAAATAATATATATCTATCTATTTGTTTGTGTGTATATCTCATATATATCTTGGTCAGCATGGACGAGTTGGGCTGAAGGGCCTGTTTCCGTGCTGTATGACTTGATGGCTAACAACTCAACTTCCATCTGGGCACATTGCAGCCTTGTAGACTCAATATTAAGTTCTACTTCAGGTCACTTACTTTCTGTGTCTGTATCAGAACCGACTGTTCCACTGTAAAACATCCTTCTGTGATATTGGCTCATTTTTTTCTCTCTCCATTAGCACAGCAGGACTAGCTAGACACGTCCAACAGACCTTCATTTTGAAACATCTTGCACCCCTTTAACACTCTCAAACTGCCTCCATGAACCACTACTTATTCCCGTGGCAATCCCGGCCAACCTCCTGCCCTGTCACAACTATTCCCTCTGCGCCTTCTCTCCCTCCCCTCACCTTCCCTGAAACTTAAAACTAAGTTATTTTTTGCTTTTTCCCAGTTCTGACAAATGGTCTCTACCATGAAATATTAACTCTATTTCTTTTTCCACAGATGCTGCCTGACATGTTGAATGGTTCCAGCATTTTGCATTTTTATTTCAGATTTCCAGCATCTGCAGTTTTTCTTTGATTTCCATTCATTAGCAGTTCAGCGTTAAACATATTTTCCATTTTTTTATGATATAGCAGGAGGCTATTTGACTCATCAAATGTATGCTAGCTCACACAGAGCTCTCACATTTCCCTATGGGGCAGTAAGGTAGAGCCGCTGCCTCAGAGCTCCAGAGACCCTGAAGTCGGGTGCTGTCCATGTGGAGTTTGTACATTCTCCCTGTGACTGCATGGGTTTCCTCTGGGTGCTCCAGTTTCCTCTCACATCCCATAGTCATGCAGGCTGGTAGGTTAATTGGCCACTGTAAATTGCCCCAAGAGTGGTAGAATCTGGGAGGAGTTGTTTCTATATTAGGACCTATTTCCATGCTGTACCTTAATTATGGCTAATATTCCTTGTAAATTAGTCTCCTCACATTCCCATCTGTTCTATCACCCACACTACACTCAGGGCAATTTGCAGTGGCCAACCAACCTACACATCTTTGGGGTGAGAGAGGAAACGGAAGTGCCTCAGGAGTGTTCATGTAGAGGGACCATGATGTGCAAGTTCATGGCTCTCTGAAAATGGCGACATAGGTGGATAAGGTAATGAAGAAGATGAGGTATCTTTATTAGTCACATGCACATCAAAACACACAGTGAAATGCATCTTTTTTGCATAGAGGGTTCTGGGGGCAGCCCGCAAGTGTCGCCACATTTCCGACGCCAACAATAGCATGCCCAATACTTCTTAACTTGTACGTCTTTAGAATGTGGGAGGAAACCAGAGCACCCAGAGGAAACCCACGCAGACACAGGGAGAATGTACAAACTCCTTATAGACAGCGGATGGAATTGAACCCTGTCACTAGCGCTGTAATAGCATTACGCTAACCGCTACACTACTGTGATTGCCTTTCAACATGCTTCAACAAGGCATACAACATGCTTGCCTTCAGAGGTTAAGGCACTGAGTACAAGAATTGAAAGGTCTGTTGCAATGTCGAGCGAAGAGCGAGATCGTGGAGAACCCAAATGCAGCGCACCAGTACAAGACCAGTTGGGATGCTTCCTTGGAACCAAACGTAGGCGGTGACCAGAAGGAATCTTGCCTCGGGGCTCTGAGGCAGAGTCCCGACACGGAAACAGGATATCCTAGAAGAAATAGCAAAACCAGGACTGCTCTAGAGTGCCAGCTCTAAGCAGCCAGGAGACAAAGTATACTCAAAGGTTGACCAATACTTTGGCAACTAGTGCCAGTGAAACCAGGGTTTTTATACTAGTCTCCTGATGGGGCTCAGGTGTGTATCGTTATGTGATTAGTAGCGCATGGAATCCATGTGCTGCAGGCATGGTAGTATAGCGTTAGTGTAACGCTATTACAGCGCCAACAACCAGTGTTCAATTCCTGCCGCTGTCTGTAAGGAGTTTGTATGTTCTCGCTATGTCTGTGTGGGTTTCCTCTGGGTGCTCCGGTTTCCTCCCACATTCCAAAGACATACAGGTTAGGAAGTTGTGGGCATGCCATGTTGGCGCTGGAAGCGTGGTGACACTTGCGGGCTGCCCCCAGAACACTCTACGCAAAAGATGTATTTCACTGTGTGTTTCGATGTACATGTGACTAATAAAGATATCTTATCTTATCTTATTTTATCTTACCATCAATTTAGCCGAATCGAGGTCCAGCACTCGGAACCATGACAAGGTCATGTTGCAGCTGTGCAAAACATTAGTCAGGCTGGACTTGGAGAATTGTGTACAGTTCTGGTCAGCACACTACTGGAAAGATGAGGCAGCATTAGAAAGAGTGGAGAAGAGATTCGTCAGGATATTTCCTGGAATGGAGGGCTTTACTTACAAGGAAAGATTGGATGGGCTGGGTTTATTCTGACTGGAACGTAGGAGTCTGAGAGGTGACCTTATAGAGGTCTTTTTCCTAGGGTTGGGGAGTCTAAAAGTAGCGGGCATAATTTTAAGGTGGGAGGGGAGAAATATAAAGATCTGAGGGGCAAGTTTATCCACACTGATATGGTTATATGGAACAAGCTGCCAGAGGAAGTGTGGAGGCAGATACAATTACAGCAGTTCAAATGCATTTTGACAGATAGAAAAGAGCAGAGGGATATGGACCAAATGGAGGCAAATGAGATTAGCGTAGATAAGTAACATGGTCAGCAAGGAAGAGATGGGCCAAAGGGTCTATTTCTGTGCTGTACAACTCTATCACTCTACCCAGAAGAAATTTACACAGTGCACAGTGACAGCAGCAATGTACAAACTCCAGAGAGGTGGCATTGGAGGATTGAACCTGGATTATTGAAGCTATGAGGCAGCAGCTCTCCTAATTGCACCACTATGCCGTCTAGCTGTTAAAACACTTCTGTGGGTTCTACAGTTGGATTGCCCTGCAATGTGGTGATCAGTCTGGTACTAACGTCATTCAGGAAGTTTTCTCCACATGGTAAAAATTAGGTTTAATGAACTTGGGTGACATACCACATCCAGGAATTTCCAGGCTATTAACAAAAGCAAGATGCTGCAGATATTGGAAATCTGAAGTTAAAAAGAGAAAATGTCAGAAACATTTATCTGTTCACGGAGAGAGTGCACATTTCATATTGATAAACCTTCATCAAGACTTCTTGTGTGAATATGTACACTGCACAAGTATTAACATAAAAGATTCAGATCAATAATTGGCAATTAAGTGACAGAGAAAAATAATTTTAAAGCTGTTGGATGTTGTTCCAAGCATTTAAGGTGGTTATTTGGTCTGGGCCACCTGACAACAAGAAGGGTAAAATAAGAGAGAAAAGCAATGACTGTGTTCTTGTGATTCCTATTCCCTCTGACCAAAGTGCAATGACTCTCAAGTTCAGTTAATTTGCAACCTATATATTCGTAAGTCTTTTGGCAATGAAGAAAATCACCAAGGGCACTGGGGAGAAAGTCTTTGGAGTGAATCCAGAACTTGACACACAGTTAGGAATTTTGAGGAAATCTTTAACATGAGTGGCGATTTCACAGTCAGTGCTAGGTGCATGGATTTAGTCGACATATTCAAAGAAAGGATAAGCCCTGTTGAGGAATTCAAAAACAAATGGGCATACTGCCTAACTCAACAAAGAGCAAAAGGATTCAGGTTTAGCCTGAAGCAAAGAGATTAAAAAGGGTTGACTGAGCCTTGTACAAAATCCTGAATAGACTTTTCCAGAGGAGCTAAATAGCTTTTTCCTTTTTCTCTGTTCTCTGTTCTTATGTTTAGAAACATTGAGGTTCCAGTAGCCATGGGGACTATTTATTTCAGCAGAATGGATCATCTCTGTACAAGAAAATCGTTACAAAAAAAATCCTTTTTTTTTGCTTTCATTATACTCCAGTTTTTCTCACTCCGATGTGAGTTGCCTTGCTAGAGAAGCTAGGTTTTGGGTTGGAATATAATTGCACACAAAAAATGGTGACATGTATAATCTTCAGTCACATTTCTTTCCATGTTAAAGCAACCCTGAATCAGAAAATGTGCTAAGAAATATAGAAAATGGTTTAAAACATTTTCAATATATATAAAATATAACAGTTGTATACATATACTTCTATCTGTATATACAACTAGAAACACAGATTATAAGGTATTTGATTATAAAGTATTTTACAATATACTTTAGATGTCATACACTGGATAATGGCAATCTAACTTGGTTTGTTAAGCATTAGGTGATTAGGTGTTTGTTCATCCTTATGATCTGCAGAATTGGTTGAGTTGAGCATGGAATTGGATCCATCAAATTGTCAGCACTATGTATGTGTATATGTGTATTTGCTAAAACAATAAAAGTCCAATAATTCGGCACCCTTGGGACCTTGCTGGTGCCGAACTAGCAGATTTTGGATTAGACGTTAATCCTTCTATTTCACTTTTTTACATATTAAACAGTAGGATAATAGATTTTCAAGTGAACCCTTAAATTTAAAGGAAGTGAGAAACTGGGCTGCAGTGAGTTTAAAGGGAACAGGTGAATAGAACCAGGTGAACTCCCATTCATTAGATTCAGCAAAACAAAACAAAATATACAAGCATTCTAATCCTGTCTCCAGATGAACACCCAGCCCATTGTCTGGACCCCGGTGTCCAATTCGGATCCCTGCCCCAGCCCTTCATCAGGCCTGTACTCTGGATCTCCAGTTCTGACTGTACATCCAACTGACACTCCAAACCCTTGTCTCACGCTCCAGCTTAATGAGTGAGTCAGTCATGACACCACTGGGATTTCCAGCCAATCGGATGCCAGAATGTCAGAGTTTTACGTAGTTTGTAAACATTAGTTTACGTGATAGATGATCTTAATCCTGACTATCAACTATGTGGAGTGAGACATGATTTGTGATTCTTGTCAAAATATGTTGGTACAGGTGCTGCATTCAGTGATGCAAGTTGTACAAATGCACCAAGAATCTTCCAGCTTTTGAAAGTAAGATTTTAATTGATGAATTTTCAAATTGTTTGTAAAAATCTCTTGCCAATTAAATTGTCCAAGAGATAATTCAGATTGTAAGGAGTCAAGATGAAGCTGGCTCTAATCCAAAGCTTGACAGAGAGAATGATCTTGATGGTAAGAAGTGATAGATGAAATATTATGAGAATGAACAACATGTGTATTGATTGCACGAAGGTGCAAGGTGAATTACTATAACACCTCCTTCTGGTATAACTGATGCATGAGAGACAAAAGGAAATAATAAAATATCAATAAGATGTTTGAAACCTACCCAGAAAGGTAAAGTGTTTGAATCATGTGGCTTCCTGACATTCAGGTTCATTTGCTTCAAGTGAATAATTTCAAATAAATCCTTGCAAGGTGGCTCGATAGGGAACCAAAGTGACCTTACTGGAGAGAGAGAGGAATTTGACATTGAGCATCTCACATCTTTTGAATCACACGTTCTACTGATGAGCTATGATTTAACATTGATGTAAATGGGAGAGAATCTGTGTCACTTCAATTTAATTTGATGAATCCATTTTCAAGTGTTTTGATTCAAATCTTGCCCCGGTGTAACAAGAAAATAATTTAGTCCCAGGCATTAAAAAAAGGAAAAATAGCACAATGTAAGCAAATCATGTGTGACTAAAGCTTCCCACTGAAAATTATAATTAGATGCTTTAGTTGACAAATAAAACAGCATTCAATGATAAACTAAATTGCTTAACTCAATGTCTCTCCTCATGGCCTGTGACTGAGATTATAATTCTACCTCTCCTACCATTAAGAGCCCAGAGAGAAACCTTGAACAGATGAGATGACATTTAACTACCAAAAACCATCCATCTGTCCACTGCCTGAGCTGAAATATAACAGACATGGCTGACTATCACACACGATGTATGCTCAGGGCCTGTCTGGTTGGCAAGGAGCTCTGGGTTGACACATGGAGCCAGGAATTCTTTCCAGATGCAGTCTGTCATTCTCTGAACCTTAGGAATGGCTGTAATCTGAGCAAGCACTCTATATTCAGCAGAAGGAGGAAAATTTCTCTTTCTTCGAATGAAGGGATTCTCTGAAGTCATGTATGCAGCGATAATTCTTGGCTATTATCAGCCACGGTGCCTGGAATGATCTGAGACCATTCAAGGCTAGGGCAATTGAAATTAACAAAAAAATATGCTGAAGCTGGAAATCTAAAACGCAACAGAAAATTCTGGAAATTCTCAGCAGGTCAGGCTACATCTGTGGGAAGAGAAACAGAGTCAACGTTTCAGGTCAGTTGGTTTCAAGATGAATGTAACCTGCACATTTACAGTCAGAATGATTCAGGTAAATGTATGTGCCAGGAATTCTACTTCCAGAAGAAGAAAGAAGTATTTGTTACTGACAATGAGGGTCTTAAGCTAAATGACTCTTGTGAGTGAGGATGAAGGAGCATTATTTCTGGAAAGCTTTCCTGGCAAGAATCTTCTTCTCCATCCTCTTTCAGCCAATACAGTTAAAGAAGCTTAGCCACTACCCCTTTCTTCCTACTTCTGATGATAAGAACATAGCACGCAGAAGTAGGAGCAGGAGTAAGCCACATGTCTGATCTGATCTTGGCTACAATTCCACTTTTCTGCCTGCTCCCCCTTCTCCTTGACTCCCCAATAATCAAGAATCCATCCCAGCCTTGAATATATTCAGAGGCTCAACATTAAGCTCTCTAGATTAGAGAATTCCAAAGATTTGCAATGGAGTGAGAGAAGTTCTCCTCATCTCCATCTCACTAGGTGATCTCTTGCTTTAAAATTCTGTCCCCGTGGTTGTAGGTTGCCCCACAAGAACCACCATCCTCACAAGTTCCCTTGACAGTGTATCTATTTTACTAAGATCACAAATAATTCTTCTAAACTCCAGTGAGTATAGGCACAACCCACTCATCCTTTCTTCATAAGACATTCTTCTCATCCCAGGAATCAACCATGTTGCCCCTAACGCATTCTCAGTAACGCAAAAAGATGCATTCCACTGTGTGTTTCGATGTACAGGTGACTAATAAATAAATAAATAAATGGACATCTGAATAAACATCTTCTCTGAACTTCCTCAAAAACAAATAAATAAGGAAACCAAAGCTGCACGCATTACTCCAGGTGTGGCCTCACCAGAACACCGTAACGCTGCAGCAAAGGTTCCTTTCATTTTCCATCCCACTTCAATAATGGTCAACATTTCCCTTGCTAGTTAGTTGCTGCATCTTCAGACTAACCTTCAGAGTCCCACGTATGAGGACATTCAGATCTCCTTGGACCACTACATTCTGTAGTCTCTGTCCTTTTAAGTAATATTCTGCTTTTTTTTTTATTTTTCAGACCAAGCTGGTTAACCTCACATATCCCAAAATTATACTCTACCTGACAAGTATTTGATCATGCAGTTAACTTATATATAGTTAACTTACATACAGTATATAAGAAATACAGACCTCCTTACAACCCACAATACCATGATCAATGCACCCATCGTTTGCAAACAAATGAAACAAGAATATTCGGAGCATTCTCAAATCATTGCAGTTCCAAAATTCTGCTTTCCGTAAGATCTGCTCCAACTTGCTAGCAAATCTGCAAACACTTGGTGATTCCTTTAAATAGCACAGGTGCAGGGCTATTCAGACCTAATTTCCTGTCCATGATCCATATTGCGCATTGAGTGCATTTATTTTAAGCAATTTCATGGGTGAGGTACCAGTTAATGACATTCCTACATGCTCCACATTTTTCAGATGTGTGCATGTGGCACACATGTAAATGCACAACTGAATCTTTCATTTCCACAAGGCATGCAATAAGATACTGATTGTAATTCACAATCAATTTTATGTTGCAATTCAGATCTGTAGCCCTTTAATAACAAGCTGTGTGCAATTGAATTTCCACTTCATTCGCAAACACATCCGTTTAGCAAGCATTTTAACATACATTATACCAGATTAAGACTTTGCTTGTACAGCAATCCATGGTGTTGGATGAAATAATGAGGCAGAAATGTGTCAGTTGCTTGCAGTAAATTCTCAACGATAGAACTGAACTTAAGAAGCAAAGTGTAACAGCAGCTACTACATTGTGTTTTTAGAACATGCAAAACTGAGAACCAATTTCTAAACACTTAGCTCCATAAAATGCGGAGTATTTTAGAATTAAAGGTGATGTTAGATAACAATGATGCAAGCGCCAATAGAATAGCGTAAAGCTACAGTGACTTAAATTCATTCAGTTGAATTTAATTTTTTTACATCTTTAAAAGAAATTGCACACAGTTTAAAAATAACACCATAGAGTGCAGATATTGAAAGTTCATATTGAAGTACAGCTTTTGAATGAAATAGCTCACTATCCATTTAAAAAGAAAGCAAACAAAAATCAATTGTTTCATCAAACTAAACAAACTCATCTTGAATGAGTTTTGAGGATATTAGGAGAAATTGACCTCCCCCAAATTTAAGACCTTTATTACTAGTTCTTTAAATCCTTACACCAAAGGACACAGATTAGGAACCAGCTTCACTGACAAATGTGCAGGTGAATTAATGAATAGGGAAGAAACCATGAGGAAAATCCCTTGTATTGACTGTTAACATGAAGAATTTAAACAAAAAGAGGATTCCTGGGCAATTGATCAACAGTCAGAAAGAGAGGGAATGCCTGGCTTAATGAAGGGGATCTCATTTGTTTCGAACACAGAGCTGGACAGCATCTGCAAGCTAACAAACGGAAAAAGAAAATATGGTGATAATTAAATTAATCTCATGCTCAAGAAGGGTTCCTTAGTAAACTCACCAGAAAAGATTTATATTGAAGCAAAGAGAGTCCAACCATCTCACTGACTTTCCAACCCTACATCTGTCTCAACATACAAACATAAAATGCTGAGACTATTTAAAAGAGTGTCCAGCACCACAGTACTCACAATGACATCTATGACTATTCCAAAACTTGTGAGCTCTACACTTGGTCCTGTTGACATCAAATCTGCTGGCCCCTTGGGCCAAGGTTGACAGTGCCAATCTGAACACAGGTGCCCTTTTTGAGCTGCTCAGTTGCTCATTTTAGTTCTTATTCATTTTACTTAACCAGATACCACTATCCGGTTAAAGCCCCTTTGGCATTTCAGAGATAGGCCAAGGTAATTAAGAGGGATTTTTTTTACAAAATCAATGACATGATGGAAATCGTTATAATCTCTTCACAAAGAATACATTTTGTAAGCAAATCCTAGATCTAAATTGACCACAGAGAAGTTATATTACTGTATGTGTTTACAATTACCTAGCAGCATGTATTATAACATTTACTTTCCTGATGTATATAAAGATTCCCCTACCAATGACTGCCACATTGTTAATATCTCCAATTCTATGATATAAGTTATAATGCAGGCATTCAAATAAAAATTGTCCTCTAAATAAGTTCATAATACATTTATACTTTAAGTACATATTAGGGTGAGAGGTGATACTAAAGATAATGGAATTCTATTTGATGGAATCAAATTGTAAGAGGCAAAACAAAGCTGCTATTTTGCCCCATTGTTATGCTTTATCTTAAATTTCAGAAAAGTAACTACTCAGACAACATTTCTTTAAAATCTCCCCACAACATGTTCCCTCTCAGAATAAGACACTTAATGCAGAACAAGTGCAGTCTTGATCACTGGAACTGGATTAAAACTCTTCACGCTCACTGCATAAAATGCTGTTGTCTGCACGTAGAGGATTTTTACCTCATTGATCTCAACTGGTCCCAGAAGCTGGTCGACACCACACCTGCCTTCCAAACACAGGATGTCATAGTGTTAATCATAAGTATGTGGATATCATTCCTGCCTCTGAATTAAAAGGCTGTGGCTTTAAGTCCCACTGTGTGAGTTACAGCCAAAGGTCTAGCCTGACATTCCAGTGCAGAACTGAGAGAGTGCTGTTCTGTTGAAAATGATGTCTTTTAAATGAGTTGTTAGACTGAAGCTTTTCATACTTCTCAGGTGGACATAAAAAATCACTGGCACAATCTCGAAGGAGAGCAGGAAAGTTATTCCTGATACCCTGGACATTATTTATTCCCCAAACACCAACACAGAAAGAGATTAACTGGTCATTGTAATTGATTTTTGTGGGAATTAATGGTGAAACTTGTCTCCACATTTCCAACATTAAAAGATGAATACATTTCAGGCACGGTAGTGTAGTGGTTAGCATAACACTTTACAGTGCCAGTGATCCGGGTTCAAATCCGGCCACTGTCTGTAAGGAGTTTGTACGTTCTCCCCGTGTCTGCATGGGTTTCCTCCGGGTGCTCTGGTTTCCTCCCACATTCCAAAGACGTACAAGTTAGGAAGTTGTGGGCATGCTATGTTGGCGCCGGAAGCATGGCAACACTTGCGGGCTGCCCCCAGAACACTCTACGCAAAAAGATGTATTTCACTGTGTGTTTCAATGTACATGTGACTAATAAAGATATCTTACTTTATCTTAACAATACCTCATTGTTAGCAGTGCACTTCACGACATCCTGACGTTGAGAGGCACCACTTAACCGTGTCTTTCTTCGTATTTCAATACTGCATACAAAGCATGCACGTACATTTAACTATGGAAGTAGAATATCCTTCACAGAAAAAGGCGCAGAAGACCTCAGGCAGCAACACCAGGCCCAATGTGTTCAGGAAAATGTCTAGCTAGCAGTTCCTAAAGAAATCCCAGGACATTGCTGCTAAGCAGGCAAGTTTGTCAAAACTAAAACCTGCTTGAATGTGCTGAGAGGAGCAGGAATGTCTCTCCCTGTTCCACCACATAGCTGAGGAACATTGTCAGCTTCTGTTCAGCTCCCTTCAAACTGCTTCTCTCCTCTGGATCGCTGCTTCCTTCTCATTTTCAAGGCTTTACTTTCTCCTTGAATGCCTCTTCTGTCATGATGACTTCACCCTCTCCACATCATCTCCCTTGTCTCACTCATTTCCCCCTTCCTCTTCTCTATGTCTCTCACCACACCTCCCCCAACTCCTAACCCTTCCCTATCAAACCTTTCTACTCAATTACTTCCTCTCCTCCCAGGCCTTAGCTGACAGCCACTGCCCATGATGTAACAGCTTGGGTACTGCACAAATTCTTCAGCAAGCTAGCAGGGGAAGCACAGCAGTCTCCACCAAGCGCTGGTCCCATGTAACTCGGATCAAAGGCAAGACTACATCCACAGTGATCACTAACTGCAGCCAGTGAAGGTCTGGATCTTATTCCCTCCTGCATCACACCACAACCTGAATCCAGCATTCCCTTTTAAGTCACAAACTCAGCTAGCAATGTATCATTTGGGTTCAGTGCCTCTGAACTGATTTACAACTCCCAGTTTGAGGTAGTCAATCAAGAAGCATTTGAAATGCTAAGAAGGAATCAAGTACGGGGCATACTGTGTTGGATACTGTTAGGGGAGGATGGCCTCCCAGGAAAGAACAGCAGTAGGTGGGCTTTGCTATATAGAGGGGACAGGTGGTGGGAGTAGGACTGGGTGAGCAAAAGTGTTAGGGGATTCTATCATAAGGGGGGAAGATAGGTGTTTCTATGGCCACAAAACAAGCTCCGTGTTGGTTTGTTGCCTCTCTGCTGCTATGGTCAACAATGTCTCGGAGCGGCTACAGGACATTCTGAAAGGGGAGGGTGAACAGTCAGATGCCGTGGTACATGTAGGTACCGCTCACATAAGTAGGAGAAGAGATGAAGTCCTGCATCATGAGTTAGGTAGCAGCTTAAAGAGCAAGACTTCAAAGGTTGTAATCTCTGGATTGCTTCCAGTGCCATAAACTAGTGAGTATAGGAACAGAAGGATAGGTCAGGCGAATGTGTGGATGAAGGGATGGTGCAAGAGGATGGGCTTTAGGTTTCTGGATCACTGGGAAAGTTTCTGGGGAAGGTGGGATCTGTACAAGCGGGATGGGTTGCACTTTAACCAGAGTGGGACCAATGTTGTTGCTAGGAGGTTTTCTAGTGCTGTTGGGGAACATTTACACTGGGTTGGCAGGGGAAGAGGCTCAGAGCAGTTGTCCAGATGGAATTGTACAATCACCTGGAGGAGAAATACCAAGTCCAGTAGGCAGATCAAGCGAGTAAGTGCACATCTAGGGGTTTCAAAGCTAAATTACATCTATTTTAATGCAAGGAGTATATCTAGTAAAGTAGATGAACTCAAAGCTTGATTTAACGCGGGGGTCTCTGCTATGGTTGTCATGACTGAGATATGGTTGAAGGATGTGTAGGACTGGCAGTTCATGTTCCCATAAGGGTAAAAGCCAGGGGTAGCAAATATAAGAACCCAGAATATAAAAGGATATTGACGTTTGGATAAAGAGAGAAAAGGAAACATATGACAGGTATAGAGAACTAATGATGAGTGAGGCCCATCAAGAGTGAAGAAAGCATAGGGAGGTGCTTAAAAGGGAAATTAGAAAGGCTAAGAAGAGTCACAAAAAACACTGGCAATCACAACTAGGGTAAATCTGAAGACATTCTGTGAATATATTAAAGGCAAAAAATAACCAGGGAAAATGTTGTCCCATTAGGGACAATCTTAAGCTGCAGAGAGATATTACCGTTTTCAAGTAATTGGATGAAAAATGGCAGATGGAGTTTAATCCGACAAATTATGTGTTTTGAGAGCACCAATGAGACTAAGAAATACACCATGAATAATGGGGTCTGAGGGAGTACTGAGGAACAATGGGACCTTGGAATACAAGTCTATACATCCTTGGGGGTGACAACACAGGTAGATAATGTGGTTAGGAAGGCATAGGGGATACTGGCCTTCATTAGTTGGGGCATTGAATACAGAAGTAGGGAGGTTATGCTTCAACTTCATAAAACCTTGGTCAGGCCTCAGCTGGAGTACTGCATGTAGTTCTGTTCACCATGCTAATAGGAAGGATGGTGGAGGTTTGCAGAGGAGATTCACCAGGATGCTGCCTGGGATGGAACATTTCAATTATGAGAAGTGACTGGAGAAGATTGGTCTGTTATCCCTTGGGTGGAGGAGGTTAAGTGGGACATGACTGAGGTGTATAAAATTATGAAGGGTATAGATAGGGAAGGCTGCAGGAACATTTCCCCATATCAGAGGTCGATAATGTGAGAAGACATAGATTTAGAGTTAAGGATAAGGGATTTAGAAGGAATATGAAGGGGAATTTCTTCACCCAGAGATTGGTAAGTGCCTGGAATGCACTGCCTGAGAGAGTGGTTGAAGCTGAGCTGCTGACAGCATTTAAGACCAAGTGCTGCGAGATTGGATTAATACAGAACTGGTCAGTGTAGATGGGTTGGGCTAAATGTCTGTTTCTATGCTGTATGATTCTATGATTCTCTTCTATGAGTGAAACAACACAGTGGCAGCTTAGGGTCAGAGAGGAAAGAAGACTGAAGGAGTCTTATTATTTTCATCTTGTGGGCAGTGTAACATATATCAATAAGTGTGACCTCATTGCATGACATACTTGATAATGTGTGCAATTTGCACATGTACACAGTTTGAGAAGAACTTCAGATAAACTAGACACCTCATGTTTTTCATGTATTACTCTCAACACTGCATATTACTTTGCTACAGACTAGGGGCTCACAAGGGGCATCTACATACAACATAGGATCCAGGACTAGGAATAAACCAGTTGTCTTCTTGAGCCTGCTCTGCCATTCAATAAGATCGTCCAATCTGATTGTAATCTCAACTCCTCAATCCTGTCTACTTGTGGTAACCTTTCAACCCCATTCCTATCAAGAATCTATTTGCCTCTGCCTAAAAAGTACTCAGACACTGTTTCTACCAGCCTTAAGGAAGAGTTCCAAAGACTCATCTTGGAGAGAAATAAAATCATTTCATCTCTGTTTTAAAGGAATGATCTTTTATTTTTAAACACTGATCCTAGGTTCTAGATTGTCCCATAAGAGGAAACATCCTATCCACATCAACCTTTTCAGACTTTCTCAATATGTTTCAATCAAGTCCCTTCTTACTCTTCTAAACTCCAACAAATACAAGCATAACCTATCCAACCTTTCATCATAAGGCAATCTGTCCATTCCAGGCATTCCGGTAAACCTTCTCTGAACTTCTACCAAAACGTTAACATCCTTCCTTGAATAAGATGACCAGTTCTGTATACATTACTTCAGATGTGGTCTCACCAATGCCCTGTGTAACTTAAACATGACCTCTCTACTTTTGTATTCTATTCCCCAACAATAAACTAATATTCTGCAAGCTTTCCTATTTAATTTTCATTTGTGAGACATGCATTAAGAAATCCATTATTCTTCTGCAACTCAAGAACTCCAAAACTCCAAGTACTTAGCTAATATGATTCTTTTTATTTTTTCTACCAAAATAGACAATTCCATCTTTTCTGACATTACACTTCATTTGCTAATCTTAGTATACTTACTTAGTGATTATTCCTCCCTCCCTTCCAATACTCGATTTACAGTTACTTCTGGGATGCTATTTGTATTCACTGCAGTCAAGGCAACAATGTATACCAGAAAACCACAGGAGAAAAGGCAAAGTCACTGGATCCAAATTGAGTGAGTTTGGTGTGAAAGGTGGAATTGTTGTAAAGTTGCGACTGATGTGATGCAGATCATCCATCAAAAAAATGCCTGTTTAGAGCAGCAAATTCCTTCAAAAAAGCACATATTGTTTGACTATGTAAGGCTGGACCTAAGACAGCAAGTCAGAGATATGTCAGACAAGTAAGTTGTCAGTCTAAAAACAACACCAATAATAAAGTCACTAAGGAGAAGCTTGTGCAGTATTGAACCTGATGAGCAGTGTAAAGATTGCAGCTATGTCACTAGTGGTGATAGTGATAAATGCAACGACTTAATAATTGAAACTAGAGTGCATTGATATGAATAATAATACAACTGCTGACTGTTTGATTATGGGCAGATAAACATATCCAGAAATTCAGCCAAGTGCCACTAACAAAAAGCATGCTGAATTGAAGACATTCTGACAAGCCACTGAAAACTCTGGCCCAGATGTGATGTGTAGTTTCTCATAACACACAAAAAACTGAAGCTATCTATCATAGTCACAGAATATACAGAGGCCAACTCTATTGGAAAAAGATTGGCTCAAAAAGTTATAGTTGGAGAATGTACGTGTGCACTTTGCAATCATGTCCAGATAAGCTTCGAGAGTGATATCTAAAATATTTGGATTTGTACACCTGCATTCTGGAGCTTGAAACTCATTCATGTGTTGAAGCCAATTCCAAGCCAACCTTGCACAGGATTAGGCCTGCAACACATGTGCTGACAGTTTAAGTAAGAGAAGAGCAGAACAGCTTTGAACAACTCTGTGAGTCGGTAAGAAGTGCACAGAGAGGTTCAGTGGCATCCATTGTTGTGCTGCCTAATTCACACCAAAGGCTCTCTGCTTTGTTGGGAATATAAAATAAACTCTAACCAAGTCATAACGATAAATCCAAAGATAGATGTTATGTCAACAAATCCTGTGATGGAAGATCACTGACCTGAAACATTGACTGTTTCTCTCTTCATATTTGCTGTCTGACTTACTGAAAATTTGTAGCATTTTCTGCTTGTATTTCTGTTGGACTGCGCTCCTGTGTTTCACATCTTGCCTCTATTAATGAAGCTAGTGCATCTCCAATAAATACCTCCCTTCCTCTGGGGTCTCCCAAGGATGAGTCCGAGACCCCGTTCCTTATCTCAAATACTAGATGACATGCATTTAAGGTGAGAGGGGAAAGTTTAAAGGAGATGTGCAGGGCAAGCTTTTTACAGAGAATGGTAGGTGCCTGGAATGGGCTGCTAGAGGTAGTGATATAATAGCAACATTTAAGAAACTTATAGACACACATGAATATGCAGGGAATGGGGGGATATGGATCATGTGCAGGCAGAAGAGATTTATTTTAATTCGTCATCATGTTCAGCACAGACATCGTGAGCCAAAGGTCATGTTTTTGTGCTGTACTGTTCTATGTTCCATCTCACAATCGATGAAAGAGCCGTAGACTACCTGCCCCATACATTTTGGTATTCTAAATGTGAAAGTTCCACCATTTCCCTCTTTACCTTTAAAAACCTTTAGTAAAAACATCCAGTTGAGGAGATGATTTTGGGATGGGATGTGGCAATGTAGTTTGAATATTAAGTATGAAAGAAATCAGCAACTTTTTAGACAGAAGCTGATTGTGTCACATTTTGTGGCAGATTTGACACAATTGCCTTTAAAAATATATACTTTTTATAGCTTGGCTGGTATCCCCAAAAGAGAAGAGAATCCAGACTCATGCAGTCAGCTGTTGAAAGGGCTGTAAGGATGATCAATTTACTTTAACTCAAACTTTGTTGCTTGAATTAATAACTGAAAGAAAATATATCCAATGCTGTCATGAATTACACTCATGCACAGTGGTAAGCCTGGGAACAAATTGTTTGCAGGGTGTAAATTCCTGCCAGTGCATTTTAAATGATTCCTTTTCTCTCCATGACTTACTGTTGCTGATCGATGCTGCACTTTAACTTGGGCATTCCGCTGTCATCCTTTTTCTCTATCTTGCCTTCTCTTGACTTCCACTGGGAGATCATCTAACTTCAAGAGCTGCTAGCTTTGAGCTGCCCCAGCTTTGCCGAAGACTTGCTTTGTTTTCCTAACATCAGTGTTCCCTTGGCCCACACCATCACGTTATGAATCATTCTGTTGCCTTATTTTTTGAGCCTGTGCTGTCCATGATCGCCTTCCCCGAGGAGAAAAGAACATTTCTCACAGATTTAGAATATTCTCCTTTTGAGTGCAAAACAACTATCACCACACAGTTCAAACAACTGGATAATAAACTAACTGAAGTAAAGGAGGGGATTCAGTTTCAAGTAAATAGAAAATGTAGTTATTAAGTGAAGAAGTTAGTGATATTATTGTAACAGTGCAGAAGTACTTGGTCATGGAGTAATTCAGCCCGCCCAGCCCATTGGGTGTGCACTAAACATCAAGCAGCCAGTTACACTGATCCCATTTTTCCTTTTATATCCCCATCTACTCCCCTCCCCATCCCTAACTCTCTGACCAACCACCTACAGCATGAGTAATCAATTAACTTATGAAGCAGCAAATCTTTGGGATTTGAAAGGAAACTAGAGCACCTGGAAGAAACCTATGCGGTCACGTACAGAATGCGGAAAATTCACACACAAACAGAATTGGAGGTCAGGATTGAACCTGGACATCTGGAGCTGTGAGGCAGCAGCACTAGCCACTGCACCACTGCACTGCCTGAATGACTGAAGAAAAGAGTGTTCAAGAAACCACAACCAGTACCAAACTCATGGTCTACTGAGCAGCAGTGATCCCTATCCTCCTGTATGCTTCATGACATGGACAAATTATACCAGGCACCTTGAGGCACTGGAGAGGTACCACCACTATTGTCTCTGCAAAATCCTCCAAAAGCAGTGAGAAGATAGGTGAAACAATGTCACTATCCTCTCGTAATTTAACATTCCCAACAGAGATGCTCTGAATTAGCGCCACATCATTTGCATGCCTGACACCAGGCTCCTGAAATAAGCACTCTAATCCAAGTTTTGTAATAGCAAGCAAGGATGTCTTCAAAACGTCCTTGAAAAAATTGTAACATCTTCACCTCCTCATAGAAATCCCTGTCATAAGGCTTCTCAGTCTGATGGAGAAACATCCAAGGGGGCACCCAAAACACTTCAAATCCCTCTAACAGGAAGATGTGGAGGTTAAGCACAAACAGGGAAGGAGAATCCAGCAATCCAAACAACCCAACCCACCACCGCATCAAGCACCTCCTGCCCCAAGTGGCAGAAGCTGCGGATTCCACACACGACTCTTCAGGGACCTCCTAATCCACAGAACTAGAGTAGAAAACGAGTCATTTTCATCCCCAAGGGATGGTATAGAAGAAGAATGTGTACAAGCTGCATGTAATTTATCTTTTAAATCATGGACTAAATTAGAGGGAGTAAAATATACGAGGACATTAATCAAGAAAAGTATTGATCTATGCTCTGTTGCTTTAGAAGTTGAAACTGCAAGCAAATAGATCTCATAAAACATGAAAATGGAGTGTTCCCACAGGATCTGCCAAACTTAGTGGGAGGTCCTATTTTAAGATTTTCTAACAGAGTTCCCCAATGACTGCCAGTCAGACAGTCAGCCAAGGAATAATTGGAGTGTTTGTGCATTCATAGGAATTGAAATTGTCTGGCATCTTTGGGATTTTTATGATAGGGCTGACAACCTTTTATTTAAGGCCACTAAAAGCTTGGGATATGTAGGTTTGTATGATGCTATTGAGTTTGAGGATTGGAGGGAAGCACTCCTGTTTCTCTTGGCTCACAAGCAGTCTTCTGACAGGATTTACCTGATTCTCACCACCTTCAAACTCCCCAAGGTCTTAGAGACTCAGAAATCCCGGCTTGTCAATGTTAAAAATAAAACTGAAATTAATGTGGAGTGATACATACGGAATAAGAGTAATGGCTATGCAAGCCTTGTGATCATGGCTTGGGCTCCTGTCCTTGAACCTGAAAGCAGTCTTTACTAAAAGCACAGACTGGTATTAGAATTCAGAAATGAGTTCCAAATGCCATCATCAAATGCAAGGTAGCATAACAGTGAATGAAGGAAAGGCACCTGGATTAATTCACTAGGCTGGAGATTTCCCACTTCTGACAAGCAGTCAGAAAGCTAAAACTCTGCAAGTGGGCAACTTGAAGGTATGTTGGCAGCTAGATTTTCCTTCCTTTATATTTTAATACCACCCTTTACATATACACACACACACACACACACACACACACACACACACACACACACACACACACACACACACACACACACACACACACACACACAGCTAAAACCACCTCTGTTACTTCTCCATTTATTGGTATATCACATTATAAGATTTATGGTTTCTTCATCTGTTGCTCAGTTATTTTAGCACCAGATTTATACAGTATCTGGTATGATCCTTTGTGGGAGATCTCAGTGCCCTTGAGCAATGATTTTTAACTTTCTGACTGTTTGTCAGATGTAGATTGTATCTACCATTATGAAATGATCCAGGTGTCTTTCAGTATTACACTACCTCCGATTTGACAACGGCATTTGGGGCTCATTTCTGAATTCTGGTAATACTTTGTGGCTAGTCCTACATCTTTCTATACTACAATGTTTACTGTTTTTGAAGCAAGCTAAGAATCAAATTATTTGGTGGACGTTATTTTCTTCTTAGCAAAACATAAATTGAAAAGGGTTGGCCGAGATGTGTTAAGTTGTTTGATTGTTATATGGTTAGACTATTCTCAGGAATTGTCTTGCCAATCACCAATGACTCAAACTTTATCCACTTATACATTTTGTATTTGCAATATGATTGTGAAGTGTGATTTTCTCATATGCTGTTGATCTAAGTGCTGATCGATTATTGCCTTCAATCGCTTCAGTTTCCTGATTAGTCTTTTGAGCTGTAAGCCTGTGATTGCTGAAATCACCATGACAAACAAGAGCCTCTGTTCATCACCCCAGTTACAATCATACAGTAACAAAATAGAAAAGATAGAATAATTCCTACATAACCTGGTACTACAGCAAATATAGATAATAAGCAGGACATTTGAACAAACAGCATATCGGTGATTTTGAAAGTAAGAAAAACTTCAGAAGTATATATTCACTCAACTACATCATTTGAAATTCAGACCCAGATATCTTGCACTGATTCTAGCAGACTCCAAATTAACTAGCTCCATGGAACCCACAGAAAAAGAGTTTCTGCACAACTTTGCAATGGGTTGATGTCCACCTGTTTCTTACAAGGCAATATCATTGTTGGAGTGTAGTCCTGAGGTAGACTGATGGGCAGGACTCCCCACTGACCTCATTGTCTCAGTTAGACAATGATGTAAATCTGGGAGCCAATACACTGTGTGGAATGAGGCAGACTGGCCTCTAGACGGACAAAGGCCAGCATTTATACTCATTATCCCGGAGGAAGTGATGGTAAGCCATCTTCTTAAAATGTATGAAGATTGGCCAGATGGTAGGTTAAGTGAGAAGTTCCAGGATTTTAGAATAATTAGCCTTCTTTAATTAAATAGAGTAATGAAGGAGCTTAATTTAAGGGTAATTCATGGCAGGAGAGCTCAGACCTGTGGAGTGTTCTTCCTGTGCAATGTGGCAAGACAGAGACCCTTTCACCGGTGCTGAGTCAAGGATATCACAAAACAGCTGCTGAATGTTCTGAAGGGGGAGAATGAACAGCCAGTGGTCATGCATATCGAGTACATATCAGTACTAATGGCTTTGGTTAAAAAGAAGGATAAGGTCCTGCAAGATGAATTAGGAAACAAATTAAGAACTAAGTGTATAGCAGAGTAGTCTTGACACAGGGTCTCAATTTGAAACGTTGGCCATCCCTTTGCCTCCACAGATGCTGCTTGACCCGCTGAGTTCCTCCAGCAGTTTGTTTTCTGTATAGCCCAATACTTGAAAACAGTGATTTAATAAATAAATGAAAATTACTTCAACATAACTCTGCATAGTCATTTGTTAGTTACATTGAAATACAATATTTAATTTCATAGCGAATAATAGAGGCTTTTTTTTAAAATGGTGTGTATGTGCATCTTTGTGCCTGAAAAAAAAAGTTAATTTTAAGAGCCTGACCAAAGTGCCACAGCAAACCCAATTAGCAGAGACACAACATGGTGATAAATTTGAGCTGGGGGCATGGTCAATTTTGATGGTCATGATGAGCACTTCTACTCTAATAACCTGCTAGTTAGTAAAAGGTAAACAATTGTATTCCTTCTGCAGATTAATTTAAATTTGTACTAAAATTGGTAAAATTCATCTTAAAATGGATGGGATTGAAATTGCTCAACATACTGCCCTGATATGGTCAATTGAGCTGGAAATACCAGGGCAAAAACTTAATTGATACTTCAGGCACATGGAATTAAAGAGCCAGTGGAAACATGGATAAAAAATGAGTTAAGGAACAGAAAACAGAGAGTAATTCAACCTAAATGTTAACCCTGTTTGTTTTCACACAGATGATGCCAGCATTTTTGGTTTTGATTTCAGATTCCAGCATCTGCAATACTTTGATTTTACGTTGTGGTAAAAGATTGTTTTTCAAATGACTGGAAGTGTATTGTGGTTCTCCCTTGATATTTGGGCTACTGGTCTACTTGATGTATTTCAATGACCTAGAGTTGGCTACACAGCATAATTGTGAAGTTCTTTAGCTGAAGAAAAGCTTGCAAATAAAGAGGAGGATATTCACAAATTTCTGGAGGATGACATGTTGATGTACTAGGCTGACACATGGCAGCAGAAATTTAATACAGAGGAGTATGTGATAATACAGTTTAGGAAGAGGGCAACAGGACATAAATGGTGTAAAATTAATTGAGCCTACGGAATAGAAAGTCTGGAGCAGTACAGATGCCAATCTGAGAAGAAGGCAGAATGAGCTGAGGCAGAATTAAAAGAAAACTCAACATACAGTATCCTTGTCTCCACTATTACCTATGTTGAACCTTTATATTACATTTTTTGGGCTTCAGTTGAAGGATCATATTCAGTTCCAACTTTACAGTTTAAGAAGGATGTTAAAGATGCAGAAGAGATTAAAACATGATTTTAAAGAATGTTTAAGTGTTCTTAAGTGCATTATTGCTTAAGCATATAAAATCACTTAAGAACCCTTTCAAACATTTTTTGACTAATTGAGTTTTATTAAATATTTTTAATTGTTTAAGTGTTCTTAAGTGCTTTACATAATTCTTTATGTTTTAATCATTTTGCATGTTTTTATTGTTTGCTTTCTAATAGTTCTGAGATATTTTATTAATGCTTCTAAATGTCAGCATTAGGTATGATAGCTAGATAAGGTGGAATGTGTCTTTGTCATCTGTCAAAGATTATTTCAATGATTTCTCCAGCAGAAACTAAACTGAATAGTAAATGGCTTTACAGTTGTCCTTGAGATTGCATTGGATATGTAGCCTGGAATTGGCTATTTGGCCTAACCAACCCATGCCAGAATTTATGCTCAATTGAAGCCTCATCTAACTCTATCAGAATAACCCCCTACTCACTTCTTCCTCATTAATATGTACCTTGAAAAATAACTATAGTAAAGCTTCAACCATTCTCTGTTCCACATTATTTCCAGTCTTTGGGTAAAACAGTGCTTTTTGAATTTCTCGGTGCATTTGATATCCTGATGGCTTTCTGGTTATGGTCTTCCTCATGACGGAAACAATCTCTCTGCATTCACCCTAGTAAAACGTTTGCTTATTTTGAAGACCTCCATTAGGGCAAAGAGAGAAAAAAAATCTATCTGCTCAGGTTACAAAAGACTTTGAAAGAGAATATTTTCCATTTGTAAGGGAGATCAGATCTAGGGACAGCGAATATCACTCATAGAGTCAGACAGTATGGGAAAAGGTCATTTGGCCCACCACATTCACACCAACCAATGGATACCCATCTGTAAAAAACTCATCTTCCAGCATTTGTCCCATAGTCTTCAATACCGAAGCAATTCAAGTGCTTATCTAGACACACTTAAAATGCTGTAAGTGACTCTGCTTCCACCACTCTCTCTGGCTTTGTGTTCCAGGTACTCACTATTCTCTGGGTGAAAAAGGTCCCCCTCAGATCCCCTCTGAATCTTTCACCCCTTACCCTAAATCTATGTCCTCTAGTTTTATTTACCTCTGATAAGGGGAAAAGATTCCTGCAAACTATCTCGTCTACACCCCTCACAATTGCCTATACCTCAGTCATGTCCCCTCTTAACTTCCACCATTCCAGGGAAAACAGAACTTGCCTCTCTAATCTCTTCTCATAACTAAAATGTTCCATCCTAGGTAACATCCTTATGAATCTCCTCTGCACTGTCTCCAGTTCTAGCACACCTTTCCTATAGTATGGTGAACAGAACTGCACGCAGTACTCCAGGTTAGATTTAACCACTATGGTTTATGAAGTTGGAGCATAACCTCCCTGCTCTTGTATTCAGTGCAATGAAGGCCAGCATCCTATATGACTTCTTAGTTATGTTATCTACATATGCTGCTACCTGCTTGTGCAACAAGGTCCCTCTGTTCCTCAGTACTCCCAAGGATCTTACCATTCATGGTATTTTAGTCTCATTAATGCTCCAAAATACATAGAACATAAAAAACCTACAGCACAAGTCAGGCCCTTCAGCCCACAAAGCTGTGCTGAACATGTCCCGATCCTAGAAATTACTAGGCTTACCCATAGCCCTCTATTTTACTCAGCTCCATGTACCTATCTAACAGTCTCTTGAAAGACCCTATCGTATCAGCCTCCACCACCGTTTCCGGCAGCCCATTCCACGCACTCACCACTCCCTGAGTAAAAAACTTACCCCTGACATCTCCTCTATACCTACTCCCCAGCACCTTAAACCCATGTCCTCTTGTGGCAACTATTTCAGCCCTGGGAAAAAGCCTCTGACTATCCACATGATTAATGCCTCTCATCATCTTATACACCTCTATCAGGTCACCCCTCATCCTCCATCGCTCCAAGGAGAAAAGGCCGAGTTTGCTCAACCTGTTTTCATATGGTATGCTCCCCAATCCAGGCAACATCCTTGTAAATCTCCTCTGCACCCTTTCTATGGCTTCCACATCCTTCCTGTAGTGAGGCAACCAGAACTGAGCACAGTACTCCAAGTGGAGTCTGACCAGGATCCTATATAGCTGCAACATTACCTCTCAGCTCCTAAATTCAATTCCATGATTGATGAACAAGATCACAAGACAAGGGAGCAGAAGCAGGCCATTCGGCCCATCGAGTCTGCTCCAAGGAAAGGGAAAAAAGAAATGAGAAATGGGGAATGGGGAAAAAAAACCTATTCTAATCCCAATTTCCGGCCTTATCCCCATATCCCTTGATATCCTGACTATTTATCTATCTATCTCCTCCATGAATGCCCCCACTGATCTGGCCTCCACTGCTGTACGTGGCAAGGAGTTCCACAAATTCACCACCCTCTGGCTAAAGAAATTTTTCCTCATCTCTGTTTTGAAACTGTACCCTCTAATTCTAAGATTGTGCCCTCCGGTCCTGGACTCACCCACCAAGGGAAACAGCCTAGCCACATCTACTCTGTTCTTTGCTATCAATATCTTAAATGTCGCTATGACGTCCCCTCTCATTCTTCTGTACTCCAGTGAGTACAGTCCAAGAGCCAACAAATGGTCCTCATATGTAAGCCCTTTCATTCCTGGAATCATCCTCATAAATCTCCTCTGAACCCTCTCCAATGTCAGCACATCCTTCCTAAGATGTGGGGCCCAAAACTGCGCACAATATTCCAAATGAGGCCTCACTAGTGCCCCGTAGAGCCTCATCAACACTTCCTTACTTTTATACACTATACCTCTCGAAATGAATGCCAACATAGCATTCGCTTTCTTTACCACCGATCCGACCTGGTGGTTAACCTTTAAGGTATCCTGCACGGGTATCCCCAAGTCCCTTTGTACTTCCGTACTTTGAATTTTCTCTCCTTCTAGATAATGATTTGCCCGCTTATTTCTGCTTCCAAAGTGTACAACTGCACATTTCTCAACATTGAATCTCATCTGCCATTTCCTTGCCCATTCTCCTAAACTGTCTAGGTCCCTCTGCAACCTTCCTATCTCTTCAATACTCCCTACTCTTCCACCTATCTTGGTGTCATCTGCAAACTTAGCCACGAAACCATTTATTCCATTATCCATATTGTTAATGTACAAGGTAAAAAGGAACGGTCCCAACACCGACCCCTACGGCACACCACTAGTAACCGGTAACCAACCAGAATGAGATCCTTTTATTTCCACTCTTTGCTTCCTGCCAACCAGCCAATGCTCCACCCATTCTGTTATCCTACCCGTAATTCCATGACCTCTCATCTTATTAATCAGTCTCTTGTGAGGCACCTTATCAAAGGCCTTTTGAAAGTCTAAATACACAACATCTACCACCTCTCCCTTATCCACCCTACCTGTGATTTCTTCAAAAAACTCCAATAGGTTGGTCAGGCAGGATCTTCCCTTCACAAAACCATGTTGGCTAGGACCTATCTTGCCTTGCGCCTCTAGGTATTCCGTAACCCCATCCTTGAGGATAGATTCCAATAATTTTCCCACCACTGACGTCAGACTAATAGGTCTGTAATTTCCTTTATGCTGCCTCCCACCTTTCTTATACAACGGAACTACATTTGTGACCCTCCAGTCCTCCGGAACCATGCCGGAATCTATCGATTTCTGGAAAATTATCGCCAATGCCTCCACTATCTCTAAAGCCACCTCCTTCAGAACCCGGGGATGCACCTCATCCGGTCCGGAAGACTTATCAGTCTTTAGCCCATTTAGTTTTCCTAGCACCTTCTCCCTAGTGATCTTAACTGAACTCAGTTCCATTTCGTGAGACTCCTGACTAACCGGCACATTGCTGATGTCCTCCACGGTGAAGACCGATGCAAAGTATTCATTCAATTCCTCTGCCATCTCTCTATTGTCCATTATAATAGCTCCTGCACCATTATCAATTGGTCCTATATCAACCCGTGTCTCTCTTTTACTCCTTATGTATTTAAAAAAACTCTTAGTATCCTCTCGAATGTTATCCGCCAACTTCCTTTCATAATTCATCTTTTCTTTCCTAATGACCTTCTTAGTTTCTCTCTGCAGGTTTTTAAAAGCTTCCCAGTCTTCTGTTTTCCCACTAATTTTTGCTTCTTTGTACGCCGCCCTTTTTGCTTTTATTTTAGCCTTCACCTCTCTCGTTATCCACAATACAACGTATGCCTTCTCAACCAGAGTCAATCTGTGCAGCTGCTTTGAGCGTTCTATGGACTCGGACCCCAAGATCACTCTGATCCTCCACACTGCCAAGAGTCTTACCATTAATACTATATTTTGCCATCATATTGACCTACCAAAATGAACCACTTCACACTTATCTGGATTGAACTTCATCTGCCACTTCTCAGCCCAACTCTGCGTCCTATCTATGTTCTGCTGTAACCTCTGACAGCCCTCCACACTATCCACAACACCTCCAACCTTTGTGTCAACAGCAAACTTCCTAACCCATCCCTCCACTTCCTCATCCAGGTCATTAATAAAGTTCACAAAGAGTAAGGGTCCCAGTACAGATCCCTGAGGCACACCACTGGTCACCAACCTTCATGCAGAATATGACCCGTCAACAACCACTCTTTGCCTTCTGTGGGCCAGCCATTTCTGGATCCACACTGCAATGTCCCCTTGGATCCCATGCCTCCTTACTTTCTCAATAAGCCTTGCATGGGGTACCTTATCAAATGCCTTGCTGAAATCCATATACATTACATCCACTGCTCTTCCTTCATCAATGTGTTTAGTCACATCCCCAAAAAATTCAATCAGGCTCATAAGGCAGGACCTGCCCTTGACAAAGCCATGCTGACTATTCCTAATCATAATATACCTCTCCAAATGTTCATAAATCCTGCCTATCAGGATCTTCTCCATCAGCTTACCAACCACTGAAGTAAGACTTACTGATCTATAATTTCCTGGACATCACCTCACATTTATAAGGATTAAACTCTGTCTGCCATTTCTCAGCCCATTTCACCATCACATCGATATAACCCTGTAGACTAAGATTCCCCTCCACATTTCAACTACTCCAGCAATCTTGGTGTCACTTGCAAACTTAAAGATGGTCACTAATAAATAATTTGGCGATTCAGCATAAATTCCTTGACCCAAAGACTGGCGGGAATGTGGAAAATGCTGCAATATTGAAAAGAATGCCTTAAAAACTTTAAGGCCGATAAAATGTTTACTTTAATGGGTTGGATGCAAAGGGGCAGGATAAGGCTGCTGTGGCCCATGAAAACCATCATGGGTCAAATGGGTAATTAGTCTATTTCAGCATTGTAAATAATTTATAATATCTTGCAATGATAAAATTAGAAGTGAGCTCTTTCAGAGCTAAGTGGCATTGTCAATAACACAGGGCATGACTGATAAGAACAGGAGAAATAATTGCTTTCATAACCCATAAATGTCCTTTATAGGACAGGATCCTGAAAACTGAGTCAGCATTCATTGAAGAAATGGTTTCTTTTCAAAATTGTGGATAACTTAATTCTTGCCAATTGGCAGGACAGAGTGAAGAACCAATTGCAATGTGAGTCTGACATATCCTACACTGTTTTTGCCTCTGCTCCATTTTAATGCCACTAAATTGAAGAAAAAGCTTGAAAAGAATTATGTTAAATAAACTAAATGGCTCCTGACTATATAAGAAGCCAGCGTGGCATTTCTTACAGCAGCACTGCTGATAACCTGAAAGAAACCAAACATAATAACTGCATGTTGTGTTTTCCAAAGCAGGCAGCTCCCAGAGATATAACCCTACTAGGGCAATTGCCTGTCAGCAATGTGTAAAACAGAGGGGTTCCCATGCTGCAGGATTTCAGTGTTACAGATTGCTGGCAGGCAACATTACAACATTATTGTATCATCCAGAAAGATCCACTCTACAGCCTGTAAAGAGATTTCACAATGAAAGAAGCATCAGTGAAACCGATTAGTTTTGAGGGAGCAAGGCATTCAAAGAACAGAGGCATACTGAGTGAAAGTTTCATCTCTTTTGATGCCACAAAGGCAGCAGGAGTGATTAGTAACATGGATCTGTAGATTTTGGGAATTGTCCAGACAAGGTGATGCAAAACTGAAAAGGCATGTGCAAAGACAGTATTAGCCTGGATGAGAAAATCTTAGAACAGAAACGGTGATTGTGAGTATGGAGGGTTATTATTCTAACAATGCAATAGCCTAGAAAAAGACGTTAAACATGAGACAGCAGAATGCACAATTACCTTGTGTGTATAAAAGATCCTTGGACTAAAGAGACAAAGGAATAAACTACTGGCAAGGAGACTGTGTTAAGGATTAAAAAAAACAACTATCCATTACTCCCCCTCCTTCCCCATCCCATTTCCTCACCACCACTATTTCTACCATTGTTTTTGCCAGGATATCTTATCATTTCCAAAGGGTTGCTTTTAATTTGCATCTTTGGACTGAAATCTAATGGTTGTGGAACATTGCCTGTTAAACATCCTTGGTGAACAATTTCTCCTTTGAGGTCTGCCAACAATGGTTTGCTGGCAATGTTGAAAATTAAAATCTGGCCTCTGGCTGAAAAGCTACCATTGCTGTGCTCTCCAGGAACTTCTTGGTAGAGAGATGAAATGTAAGGTGTTTCTGCATTGAGTGGAAATGCTAGGTTGCAAGATGACGTGACCACAGTAAGGACTATTGGGACTCACTATCATTTATCCAGACACATGAGTCTATTGTTTCCACAGTCTAAGCCCCTGAGCTGATGTCTGGTTTCTTGTACCATGTTAGGTAATAGCATACTAATCTCAGATTTCAGGGTACTTAGTTGGCTGACTTCCTCAAGCCACTTGACAAGTATTCTCATGGGACTGCATTTGAGTCTTCAATTAAATATCAGGTGCAAAGTTATTGACATGAAGTCGAAATCAAATAGTGCAGTTGGAATCCAGAACCACAAAGGTCAATTAGCAATTAATTTGTTAATTGTATCCACTCTAATGAATACATTCAATTAGATTCAGATGGAATGATTTGTGCAATGGAAGCCATCTGATTGGAGGGATCATTTCAGGACTGTAGCCTAGTTGTTCCATTGTATGTGCAGTTTAATCATGAGCACTTAAAAGCACGTGCAGAGCTTACTGACAGTGCAGTAAGGAGATTGCATGAAATTTTCCATTGTTGACTCAGCATCATATGTATTTATAGTCTGAGTTTCATCTTCAGACATTTTCAGGGAAATAACTTAAGGATAGACTGAAAAGCCAGAGAAGCAGAAGAAATTTAAAAGCTGATCAAGCTCATGGGGAGGTAAGAGGCAAAAGGAAGAGTTCTCAACCCATCCAGATAAAGGTTTTTTTTAAAGTTTATTCCCTGTATTAAAACAAAAATGTCCCCTAAACTTTGGTGGGCTATTTAAGAACTAGCCATGTTACAGAAGACCTGAAGTCACATATAGGTCAGATCAGGTGAAGACAGCAAAGTTTCTTCCCTAAATGATATTCGTGGACTAAAATGTTTTAGGGTCACTAATAATGAACCTAGTTTGCTTAAAACTTAATAATTATTTAAATTTCCAACCAACATAGTCAGGTTTTAACTCGTCTCTGTAGTCCAGACTTTTGTATTCTGCTTTAACAACTTAACTACTGTGGAGCTGCTATTGAAGTGGGTAAGAAGAAGTATGCAACACTGAAGTGAGAGAAAAGTGCTTAAATTTTTCATCTGCTTGCTTACTTCCAAGTTAGAAATGAAAACGGGTTTGGAAATGATGATGGTGGGGAGGTGGAAGAGAGATGGTAAGGAGATTAGGGGAGATAGAGATATGGCTAGAAAGTGAAGGATGATATAGAAGAAGCAGAGATAATTCTCAAACAAAAACAGAAAATGGTGGAAACACTCAGCAGGTCAGGCCACATCTGTGGAAGAGAAACAATCAATGTTTCAGGTCAGAGACCCTTCATCAGCAATTGTCTCCTGTTGTTTCTGCTTCTGTAGTCAGTAGAACTAAATGACTACACTCAATGATTGATGCAAACAATAGAAGATACATTTCTGCTTGTAAAATCATAGAAATTTACAGCACAAAAGGAGGCCATTTGGTCCATTCTTTCCATACTAACTTCAAGCTAACCCACTACTCCACTCTTGGTCCATAACCTTGCAGATTATGGCTCTTCGTGTGGTCACCCAAGTACTTTTTAAATGTGGCACTTCTACTCCACCAGGTTTTAAGGTGGTGAGTTCACCATTACTCAGAGAGTTAAAATATATTTCCTTATACTCCCTTGAATCCTTCAACCAATTAAATCAATGCCTCCTGGTTATAAATTTGTCTGCTATGGAAAATAGGACCCTTCTGTTTTCCCTAAGACTCCTATAATTTAACACACATCAACTCCTCCTGAGGTCAAAACCCTCCCCTTCCTTGTCAACAGCAAGGAATATTTTTGTATCATCTGAAAATTTCTTTATCATGACTCTTACATACAAGTATAAATCATTACTAAATACAACCAAAAGCAAGGAACCAAATACTGAGACTTCTTGAACCTCAATGGTTATGGCCTTCTAGTCACAAAAAACACTCATCAATCATTCCTCTTTGATTCCTGCTATTAAGACAATTTTAAATCCAATTTGCTCTTTTCCCTTGGATTCCATGGGTCTCTACGTTTTAGACCAGACTCCCATGTGGGTCCTGGTCAATGACCTTGCAGAAATCAATGTAGACTACATCAAATGTATTATCTTCATCAATCTTCCCTGCTTCCTTCTCAAAAAAATTCAGTCAATTTTGTCAAACATGATCTTTCCTTAATACTTCCATTTTGACTGCCCTTGATTAATGGGTGATTTTCTAAATGGTTCTAAGTAAATGGTTTGGTCAGTTCGGCAGAAAAGCAGCAAATGGAATTTAATCCAAAGAAGTGAGGTAATGTATTTTGGAAGCTGTAAGAAAGCAAGGGAACACAAAAGAAGTAGAAGGATATTAAGAAATGTGGATAAACAGAGTGATTTTGAGTCTTTAATGGTAGCAATTGAGGCAGATATAGTGGTTGAAAAGGCTTCCCTTCTGTATCCAGAGAAGGTTAGGCTAGAATTGCATTGTACCTTTATTAGGCTACAGCTTGAACATTGTGTACTGTTCAGGTCATCACAACACTAGAAAGATGTGATTGAACTGGAGAGGTTGCAGAGGAGATTTATGACGATGTTGCCAGAACTGGAAAATTATTGAGGTGAGGGAAGATTGGATAAGCTAGTTTTTTTTGCCTCGAGACAGACTTAATTGAGGTGCATAGAATTATGAGGGCACTAGATAAATTAAATTGGAAGGACTATTTTCCCTTAGCACAGGGTCAAAACCCAGGGAACATAGATTTAAAGTAATTGGATTAGAGGGGTAATTGGGGAACTAAAACATGCCAGAGGGAGATAGGGGTTTGGAATTCACTGCCTGGACAATCGTAAAGGCAGAAACCTTCAGTGCATTTGAAGACTGTCTGGATGGACCATGACCTGCAGGGCTATGGATGAAGTGCTGGAGGGTGATATTAGATCGGAAAGTGCTTTTTATGATTGGCATAAACACAATGGGCCAAATAGCCTCCTTCTGTGTCATACAGTTTCTGATTCCCTCATTCTGAACTGTTACAAAGAAAACAATCCCAGCATGGATGGTCTCTTAACACAACTATAATCCTTTAACCATGGCAACTTCTCTCTGCCCTCTTCAGTTTCTCTTTTATTCATTTTTTGGGGGAATTTGGGTGATCCTGGCAAGGCCAGCAGTGTTTGTACATCCCTCAATGCCCTTGAGAAAGTGATGGTGAGCCACCTTCCAGAACTGCTGCAGGCCTTCTGGCAAAAGTATTTCCACAACGTTGTGTGTTAGAGATTTCCAAGAATTAGATCCAGCTATAGCATAAAGTTGGAAGTTGGGATGGTGGTAGTTGGGTTGGGGTAGTGTGGAGATGGAAGATCCACCATGAGCAACAAGAAGACTAACCAAAAAACAAAATTGTGCAGCTTCTGGAAATCTGAAATAAAATCTGAAGCAAACACTGAGCAGCAATAACTATTATCACACATTCCTTGTTGACAGTAAATATTCTCTTAGAAAAGGGAATGAATTTTTTAAGTCAATCATATTTTTAGTAAAATAATTACTTGCTTAAAAATAATAGACCTGAATAAATGATCGCTCAGAGTACTCGTTCTACTGGCATATGAGTGAACAAGAATTAAACATTAAATTTGTTGAGAGCTAATATAGAACATAGAACACTACAGCACAGTACTGGCCCTTTGGCCCAAAATGTTGTGCCAACATTTTATTCTGCTCTAGGATCTATCTAACCCTTCCCTCCCACATAGCCCCCTATTTTTTCTATCATTCATGTGTCTATCTAAGAGTCTCTTAAATGTCCCCAATGTATCTGCCCCCGCAACCTCTGCAGGCAGTGCATTCCATGCCCCCACTACTCTTTGTGTAAAAAAAAACTTACCACTGACATCCCCCTTATACCTTCCTCCAATCACCTTAAAATTACGTCCCCTCCTGTTAGCCATTGTCGCACAGGGAAAAAGTCTCTGACTGTCCACTCAATCTATGCCTCTTATCATCTTGTACACCTCTATCAAGTCACCTCTCATCCTCCTCTCCAAAGACAAAAGCCCTAGCTCACTCAATCTATCCTCATAAGACATGCTCGCCAATCCAGGCAACATCTTAGTAAATCTCCTCTGCACCCTCTCTAAAGCTTCCACATCCTTCCTATAATGAGGCGAACAGAACTGAACACAATACTCCAAGTGAGGTCTGACCAGAGTCCTATGGAGCTGCAACATCGTGGCTCTTGAACTCAATACCCCAACTAATGAAGGCCAACACTCCATACGCCTTCTTAACAACCCTATTAACCTGTTTGGCAACCTTGAGGGATCTATGGACGTGGACCCCAAGATCCCTCTGTTCCTCCACACTGCTAACTTGAGGATTCAAGCAGAATTGTGTGAGATGGGGAAAGAAGAAAAGAGCAATTGAACTTCACATCAGAATGAAGGCAAGTTAGCGAAGGGATTTATTTTCATGGGTACATGAATGTTTTCTTTTACTTCAAAGAAAACATACCTTTCTCGTTCTGCACTTGAATGGTGCTCAACAGAAATCATGGCTTCAAGAAATAGCCAACTCCTGAATGGTTTAGTAGCCCTCTAATTGACAATAATCTATGGAGTTATCCAGGCAGCTCTTGATACTGTAGATTGCCAGTCTGAGGAAACCATAGATCTTTCTGACACATGCTGAAGTAAAAGATTAATATGGCTCCCTGTGAGTTGAACAAGATTTTAGATTGATCTTATTTTTGCAGAAGTATGAAGAATTCTACATGGCATTCTTTTTGTCTCTCTTTACTTAATTATTAATGAAGTTCAAGGAGAATTCTTCCCTACTGATTTTAATTTTGTTTTAAGCTATGCAATCAAGGTTTCTGCAGTGGTGTTTGAAATACAGCACCATGGCATTCTACCAGGGAGGTTGTATGCTGTGCAAACTATCATTATTGGAAAAAGTGTTCTTTGCAGCTAAAATTGTTTGCAGAATTCATTAGGTAGTGAGACAGTGAAGAATTGTTTCAGCTTCACCTATTTGGCAGCAGACAATAGGCTCAGAGTCCTACTTGAATACATAAGCCCTGAATTTCCTTAGTGACTGTCCAGATCTCCTTTTGTAACTAGCTGTTTAGGTTATGGCACTGAACTTCTGAGAAAATTGTTCCAATCTCCCAAAATTATTAGAGATTGACAAAATTGAGCATAGACTGCAGGCTGCCCCAGTGGCACAGCTATTAAGTTACTGGTTTAACAATGCAGAGGTGTGGATTGATGATCCTGTGACATTTTGAATCTCACCACAACAGCAGGGCAATTTAAATTGTTAATTAGAGTATATTCTGGAATAAACAAAGCAAATAACAGTAGCTATTGTTTTTTTTGTAAAAATTCATTTAATTCAATAATTTCTTTCAGGAAATCCAGCACTTCAGGAAACTCCAAACCCACAACGGTCAGTTGTTTCTTAATTGGCCCAGCAAGTTACTCATACTAAAAGCAATTGAGAATGGGGAATAAATGCTGGTCATACCCATGATGTCTACATCTTATGAATGAACAGATAATTAAATACTTGGGTGATCCTTCAGCTGAAATTATGCATCCAATCCTCTAAGTTCCTATTTCCATGACGCTATGCATGGAGGAACACAGGGCGATCCTATCCAATGATCTTGCTCAAGTGCATCAAAAAGCAAGAAGATAGGTTATTCAAAATAAATCTGAAAATTCTGGAAGCAGTTACGAACACGTGGACACACAACGGAGAGCTTACCAGCCAGCCCATAAACATACAACGCCACGAGCTGTTTTCAGCTACTGGAGAGAGCCGTTCATTTGCTGCAGTGGTGGTTCCTGAGGGCAGAGAGCATGTCACATTTTACTGAGAGAGATCTTGGTAAATCATATTACTTGCAGCAGAGCTGTCATTTAAGCAGTACTTGGATGTATTCTTGGAGAGTTGTGACGTGCAGGGCTGCAGATCAAATGCTGGAAGGTGGGATTAGTCTGTGTTGGTCTACTCCAAACAGTATTGATGCAATGAGTCAAATAGTCTCCCTTCGTGCCATAAATTTTCAGTGATCCTATGACAGGGAGAGCTGCCCACCACTGAAACCAGTTGTAGCAAGCCATTTCAGCAAATAGATTTCATTGATATAATCAGTGCAGGTTGTCTGCAAAAGATAATGTGAGGGGTTATTATATATCATCTGGTCACTCTAGATTGATTACAGATGAATCATATTATTGGTAAGGATTACCTGCATAGGATTACATAGAGTAGGTGCAGCACAGAAACAAGCTATTCTGTCCAATCAGTCCATGCCAGTATTTATGCTAACCAATCCATTTTGTAGACAATTGGCTCTACTTTTTTCATAATACCCTCTTTTGGATCCCTTGCTTTAACCCTGACTGAAACTTAGTGTTGGAATGATTCCAGTTAATCCATGAGTGGGAAGGCTGAATATTAATCATTAGTCACATGCTTAATTTAGAGGACTAAATTATAATGGAAAGGTATAAGAGTTGAAAAAGCCTTTCAAAATAATTTTGTTCATGCATTTTCATTTACCAAAGAAAAAACGTACATTCCCTGAGGCTCATGATTTACATATGCATAGTTGCTTTAAATGGAAGTGCAAGATACAATTATAATGTAATCACAAATGGAAGACTATTTTTAAGTCAAACCACATAAAACACAAACAACATTGTTAAAGATGGAATTTTTGGGGGAAATCATAAGGGGAGGAGAGGTATTACTGTTTTCTGGTCTCATCCTCTCATCCCACAAAACAATCCTTCCAAAAGTGATTCATTCTTTCTGGAGTGGCCCTGTGCCACATTGATTTTAAACTTCAAAGTGCTGTGCTCTGGAAGGCAGATGTAGGCTGGCAGCAAGGATTGCTCGCATGACATCACGACTGTTTGATGTGTCAGCACGGGGAGTAACCAAGTAGAGATGAGACCCTTCTTGTCTTAGGTCACTTTGCACTTTGATTCATGACAGATTAACAAAGGTAGAATGAAAGGGTCTCAGATATGCCCAACTGACAGAGTATCTGAAGTTGCATGTATTATTAAAACTAGAATGGCAGAAAAATAAACAGGAAAATATGAAAGTTTACTACATAAAATATATGACGGATATGAGCTATTACGTCTTACTACCCTGAGCTGATGTTTATCCTTCACACATCTCCCCACATTCTATCGACCACAGCACAGCCTTTTGGTGTATCGTTCTCTTCCCATTTTTCTCTCAAACGTAACTAGTTTTCTTTTGAAAGCATCCAAATTATTTTCTTCTTGCTCCAGTCTTGTCTTCCTCGATGTTTGTATAAAAATCTTCAATGTCTTTACGGTTTTATTGTCTCATGATCATGTTTTGCAGTATTGCGTAAATCATTTAACAGCCGGAGTCTTTGAAATTAGTTCTTATTGTTATTTTCTGATAAAATTCTTCTTTTATCACCTGAACAGAGTATTAATAATGTAGTTTTAGGATTGATTCCCGTGATGTTCGCAACATATACTAACATTCACAAAGAAAGCTGTTTGGGGACACATGGGCCACCATGTTAATTTTTTTGTTTTTTGACTTGTTACTTTCACTAAATGTGTGATTGACCTCACTCATCAACATCCATGTTACTTACCAAGGCCCTGCCTTTCCTTAGGATTTGACCATTCTAGTTTGTAATTGATGCCACATTCTTTTATTTAGGTCTCTAGCCGATGTTCAAGCTTTCTGGGGTATTCTGGCATTTAAGGACATTTTCTAGTCAAGTTTGTTCTGTACCTCGTTAGTAGTGGACCAGAAATTTATTGCAAAATTGGACATAGACTAACCCAAAATGTATACATGGCATAGCCTCGCTAAATGGATAAGAACATTTCCTTGTAGAAAAGTGTTTCGTTGTAATCTGACCTGATCCCTGAGGCTAAAATATGTAACCAGTGAAAAATATCAAAATGCTAAATAGGATAAAGACTGAGGTTTACAAAGGGAGGTTAAGTTTGACCTCAGGGTCAGGTGAAGCATTACTGAAAGTGAGCAAATTTGCAGTTTCCATTGTGGGTAGGGAAGGAAGTGGATGTTGGTTCATTAGAGGTCAATGCTTTTTGGTCACCATACCATCAACAGGAAGTGCCTTAGCATTAGGTGCAGAATCTAATAATCACAAGAACAAATGTCACTTTAGGGGAGGATTGTTGGGATCATTGAGAACAACGGCAAATGGGGCCATTACAAACGACACAGAATGTGTGTCTCTTGGTTTGCATGTGAACATATAGAGAAGAGGGAATGAAAATAAGTGCTCTTCTACCCTTGGAGTAAGTGGTTTTACAGTGCAAAAGGAAGCCCGGAATCAGAGGGATCTGGGTGAAAAGTAATGGGTTATATTGAACATTGGTTGGTAAAGTTTGTCGGATTATTGGATTCATAAGTAGAGGAACTGAGTATAAACTGGGAAGTTATACTGACTGTACAAAATGCTTGTAAGAGTACTACTGAATAATTTTGTCATATTCTAATCACCACACTTCAGGAAGGATAGAGTCACAGAGAACTAGAGCACAGAAACAAGCCCTTCGGCCCATCTGGTCCATGCTAACCTGATCTTCTGCTTAGTCCCATCTATCTGCACCCGGATGATATCCCTCAAACCCCTCCCATCCATGTACCTATCTAAACCTCTCTTAAATGTTACAATTGAACCTGCATCTACCATTTCCGCTGGCAGCTTGTTCCACACTCGCACCACCCTCTGAGTGAAGAAGTTCCTCCTCAGATTCCCCTTAAGTATTTCTCCTTTCGCCCTAAACCTACCTCTTCTAGTTCCAGTCTCACCCAACCTTAGGGGAAAGGCCTGCATGCATTCACCCTATCTATACCCATCATAATTTTGTATACCTCTATAAGATCTCCCCTCATTCTCCTGCACTCCAGGGAATAAAGTCCTAACCTATTCAATTTTTACCTATAACTCAGGGCCTCAAGTCCCAGCAACATCCGTGTAAATTTTCTCTGCACTCTTTCAAGCTTATTGATATCTTTCCTGTAGGTAGGTGACCAGAACTGCACACAATACTCTAAATTCAGCCTCACCAACGTCTTGTACAACTTCAACATAACATTCCAACTCCTGTATTCAATGTCCTGATTTATGAAGGCCAAAGTGCTAAAAGCTCTCTTTACGAACCTATCTACCTGTGACGCCACTTTTAAGGAATCATGGATCTGTATTCCCTGGACCCTTTGTTCTACTGCACACCTCAGAGCCCCACCATTCACTGTATAAGTCTTACCTTGGTTTGTCCTCCCAAAGTGCAACACATCACACTTGTCTGCATTAAATGCCATCAGCCAGTTTTCAGCCCATTTTCCTAGCTGGTCAAGATCACACTGCGATAGCCTTCCTCGCTGTGCATTACGACCCCAATCTTGGTGTCATCTGCAAGTTTGCTGATCCAGTTTATGACATTATCATCTAAATCATTAATATAGATGATAAACAACAACAGACCCAGCACCCATCCCCCTGTGGCACACCACAAGTCACTGGTCTCCAGTCAGAGATACAACCATCTACTACCATTCTCTGGCTTCTCCCGCTAAGACAATGTTGAATCCAATTGGCGACCTCACCCTGAATGCCAAGCAACTTAACCTTCTGGACTAGCCTCCCATGCGAGACTTTGTCAAAGGCCTTGCTAAAGTCCATGTAGACAACGTCCACTACCTTTCCCTCATTGACCTTCTTGTTAACCTGCTTGAAGAACTCTATAAGATTAGTTAAACATGACCTACCATGCACAAAGCCATGTTGACTATCCCTAATTAGGCCCTGTCTATCCAAATACTTGCATATCCTATAGAATGCTTTCCAATAATTTATCCACGACTGATGTCAGGCTCACCGGCCTATAATTTCCTGGCTTATCCTTTGAGTCTTTCTTGAAAAACAGAACAACATTAGCTATCCTCCAGTTCTCCGGCACCTCACCTGTGGCTAAAACATTATAAATATCTCTGCCAGGGCCCATGCAATTTCTACACTAGCATCCCACTAGCTACCCTTTTACTCTTAATATAGCTATAGAAACCCTTGGGATTCTCTTTTACCCTGTCTGCCAGAGCAACCTCATGTCCTCTTTTTGCTCTCCTGATTTCTCCCTTAAGTGTTCTCTTACATTTCTTATACTCCTCAAGCACCTCATTTGATCCTAACTGCCTATACCTGATATGCGCCTCTTTCTTTTTCTTTACTATGGCCTCAATATCCCTTGATAACCAAGGTTCCCTAAACCTGTTAGCCTTGCCTTTTGTTCTAACAGGAACATACAGATTCTGTACTCTCAATATTTCACTTTTGAAAGCCTCCCACTTACCAAACATCTCTTTAACAGAAAACAGCCTATCCCAATCCACACCTGCCAGATCCCTTCTGATGCCATCAAAGTTGGCCTTACTCCAATTTAGAATCTCAATTGGAGGACCAGTCCTATCCTTCTCCATAATTATCTTGAAACTAATGGAATTATGATCACTAGATCCAAAGTGTTCCCCTGCACACACTTCTGTCACCTGCCCTGTCTCATTCCTTAAGAGGAGATCCAGTATCACATTCTATTTAGTTGGGACCTCTACATATTGATTGAGGAAACTTTCCTGAACACATTTGACCATCTCTATCCCATCCAATCCCTTTACAGTATAGGAGCCCCAGTCGATATGTGGAAAGTTAAAATCACATATATCACAATCTTATTTTTCTTGCAACTGTCTAGTATATCTCTACAAATTTGTTGCTCTAAATCCCACTAACTATTGGGAGGTCTATAATATAGTCCCATTAACATCGTCATCCCTTTCTTCTTCCACAGTTCCACCAATATTGCCTCAGTAGACAAGCCCTCCAGTATGTCCTCTCTGAGCACTGCCGTGACATTTTCCCTGATGAGTAATGCCATCCCTCCCCCTTTAGTATCCCCTTCTCAATAATGTCTCAAACATCAGATCCCCGGAACATTGAGCTGCCAGTCCCTTCCCTCCTGCAACCAAGTCTCACTAGTGGCTACAACATCATAATTCCACATGCCGATCCATGCTCTAAGTTCATTTGCCTTAGCTACAGTACTCGCAATGAAATAGATGTATCTCAGAACATTAGTCCCACCATGCTCATCAACCAGTCGATTTCTGTCATTTGTAGGCTTAACATCTACTTTCCCCTACTTTTTGCCCTGCCACTCTGGCTCCCACCCCCCTGCAACTCTAGTTTAAACCACATTCTGCCCCCCCCCCCCCCCCCCCCCCGCCGAGCAGCACTAGCAAATCTTCTTACAAGGATATTGGTCGCCCTCCATTCAGGTGAAAACTATCCCATTTGAACAGGTCCCACCTGCCCTGGAAGAGAGCCCAATGATCCAAAAATCTGAAGCCCTCCCTCCTGCACCATCTCCTTAGCCACATGTTAAACTGGACTATCTTCCTTTTTCTTGCCTCACTAGCACATGGCACAGGTAGCAATCCTGAGATCACCACCCTGGAGGTCCTGTCTTTTAACTTAGCACCTAACTCCCTGAACTCACTTTGCAGGACCTCGTCAGCTCCTGACAGACCATGTTAGGGTACTGGACCTGCAGCTGGATGACCTTCGTCTCATACAGAAGAATGAGGAGGTGATAGATAAAAGCAACAGGGAGGTAGCCACACCCAAGCTGCAAGAGGCAGGTAGCTGGGTGACTGTCAGGAGAGGGGAAGGGAATAGGCAGATAGTGCAGAGTACCCCGTGGCCGTGCCCCTCAATAACAAGTCTCTGTAATGGCCACAACATCGTATTTCCATGTAGTGACTCACGCTCATGGCTCATCACCCTTGTTCCTTATACTTCTTGCATTGAAGTAGACACACTTCAGCCCATCCAACTGATGGATGGTATGTTGCCTCCCAGGTGCCAGAGTCATGGACATCTCAGATCTGGTCCACAGCATTCTAAAAGGGGAGGGTGAGCAACCAGAAGCCATGGTACACATTGGTACTAACAACGTAGGTAGGAAAAAGGATGAGATCCTGAAAGGTGAATATAGAGAACTAGGTAGGAAGCTAAAAAGCAGGACCTCAAGGGTAGTAATCTTTGGATTGCTGCCTGTCCCACATGCCAGTGAGGGTAAGAATGGGTTGATTTGGTAGATGAATATGTGGCTGAGAAATTGGTACAGGGGGCAGGGTTTCAGATTTATGGATCATTGGGATCTCTTCTGGGGAAGGTATGACCTGTACAAAAGGGACAGGTTACACCTGAACTGGAGGGTGACAAATATTCTTGTGGGCAGGTTGGTTAGAGCTGTTGCTGAGGGTTTAAACTAGTTTGGCAGGGGGATGGGAACCCGATTGATAGGTCAGAGGATGGGGCAGTTGTTGTAAAGGCTGATGCAGCATATAGAGAGACTGTGAGAAAGGATAGGCAGTTGATAGGGCAAAACTGCTGTCGGTTGGATGGGCTGAAGTGTGTCTACTTCAGTGCAAGAAGTATAAGGAACAAGGGTGATGAGCCATGGGCGTGGGTCACTACATGAAAATATGATGTTGTGGCCATTACTGAGACTTGACTGTCACAAGGGCAGGAATGGCTGCCGGATGTTCTGGAGTTTAGATGTTTCAAAAGGGACAGGAACGGACGTAAAAGAAGTGGGGGAGTGACAGTGCGAATCAAGGATAGTATCACAGCTGCAGAAAGGGAAGACGTCATGGAGGGATTGTCTACTGAGTCAGTGTGGGTGGAGGTCAGAAACAGGAAGGAAGCAATAACTATAGGGAATATTCCATCGACCCCCCCCCCCCCCCCATAGCAACAGAGATACTGAGGAACAGATTGGGAGGCAGATTTTGGAAAAGTGCAAAAATAACAGGGTTGCCGTTATGGGTGATTTCAACTTCCCTAATATTGATTGGCACATACTTAGTGCAAGTGGTTTAGATGGGGGAGAATTTGTTAGGTGTGTCCAGGAAGGATTCCTGACACAGTATGTAGACAGGCTAACTAGAGGAGAGGCTATTCTGGATCTGGTACTAGGCAATGAACCTGGTCAGGTGTCAGATCTCTCAGTGGGTGAGCATTTCAGAGGCAATGACCACAACTCCCTGACCTGTAGCGGTTAGCATAACGCTAGTACAGTGCCAGCGACACGGGTTCAATTCTGGCCACTGTCTGTAAGGAGTTTGTACGTTCTCCCCGTGTCTGCATGGGTTTTTCCTCCCGGTGCTCCAGTTTCTTCCCACATTCCAAAGACGTACGGGTTAGGAAGTTGTGGGCATGCTATGTTGGTGCGGGAAGCGTGGCAACACTTGTGGGCTGTCCCCAGAACACTCACCACAAAAGATGTATTTCATTGTGTGTTTCAATGTACATGTGACTAATAAAGATATTTTATCTTATACCTTTACCCTTACCTCGGAGAGGGATAGGAGTAGATGGTATTGGAAAGTATTTAATTGGGGGGGGGGGGAAATTACGGTGCTATTAGGTAGGAACTTGGGAGTATAAATTGGGAGTAGATGTACTCAGGGAAATGCACAATGGAAATGTGGAGGTTGTTTAGAGACCAGTTGCATGGGGTTCTGGATAGGTTTGTCCCATTAAGGCAGGAAAAGGATGGTAGGGTGAAGGAACCATAGTTGATAAGAGATGTGGAATAACTAGTGAAGAGGAAGAAAGAAGTTTACTTCAGGTTTAGGAAGCAAGGATCAGACAGGGCTCTAGAGAGGTACAAGGTAGCCAGGAAGGAGCTTAAGAAGGGACTTGGGAGATCTAGAAGGGGGCATGAGAAGGCTTTGGCATGTAGGATTAAGGAAACCCCCAAGGCATTCTACTCATTTGTGAAAAACAGGAGGATGACTAGAGTAAGGGTAGGACTGAGTAGGGATAGAGAAGGAAACATGTGCCTGGAGTTAGGGGAGATCCTTAATGATTACTTTGCTTCAGTATTCAGCTGTGAGAGAGACTTTGACATTTGTGAGGACAGCATAAAACAGGCTGATAAGCTAGAACATGTTGATGTTAAGAAGGAGGATGTGCTGGAACTTTTGAAAAACATTAGGATAGATAAGTCCCCAGGGCCAGACAGGATATCTCTCAGGATACTACAGGAAGCTAGAGAAGAGATTTCTGACCCCTTGGTGCTGATCTTTGCATCCTCACTGGCCACAGGAGTACTGCCAGATGATTGGAGGGTGGCAAATGTTATTCCTTTGTTCAAGAAAGGGAGTAGGGATAACCACGGGAATTTACAGACCAGTGAGTCTTACTTCAGTGGTGGGCAAATTATTGGAAAATATTCTTAGGGACAGAATTTATGAGCATTTGGAGAAGAATAGGCTGATTAGGGACGGTCAGCATGGCTTTGTGAGGAGCAGGCCGTGCCTCACGAGCCTGATTGAATTCTTTAAGGATGTGACAGAGCACATTGAGGGTAGAGCAATGGATGTGGTGTATATGGACTTTAATAAGGCATTTGATAGGGTTCCCCATGACAGGCTCATTCAGAAGGTCGGGAGACATGGGATCCAGGGTAAGTTGGCTGTGTGGATTCAGAATTGGCTTGCCCATAGAAAGCAGAGGGTGATTGTAGATGGAGCGTATTCTGCCTGGAGGTCAGTGACCAGTGGTGTTCTGCAGGGATCTGTTCTCGGACCCACGCTCTTTGTGATTTTTATAAATGATTTGAGTGAGGAAGTGAAAGGGTGGGTTGGTATGTTTGCAGATGACATGAAGGTTGGTGGTGTTGTGAATAGTGTAGGAGATGGTCGAGGGTTACAACAGGCAAAGCTGGGCTGAGGAGTGGCAGATGGAGTTCAACCCAGAAAAGTGTGAAGTGATTCACTTTGGAAGGTCAAATTTGAAGGTGGAATACAGGGTTAATAGCAGAATTCTTTGCAGTGTGGAGGAACAGAGGGATCTTGGGGTCCAAGTCCATAGATCCCTCAAAGTTGCCACACAAGTTGATAGGGTTGTTAAGAAGGTGTATGGTGTGTTGGCCTTCATTAGTCAGAGGACTGAGTTCAAGAGCCGCGAGGTAATGTTGCAGCTCTATAAAACCTTGGTTAGACCACACTTAGAATATTGTGTTTAGTTCTGGTCGCCTCACTATAGCAAGGATGTGGAAGCTTTAGAAAGGGTGTAGAGAAGACTTACCAATATGCTACCTGGATTGCAGAGCATGTCTTATGAGGATAGGTTGAGCGAGCTAGGGCTTTTCTCTATGGAGAGAAGGAGGATGAAAGGTGACTTGATAGGGGTGTACAAGATGAAAAGAGGCATAGATCAAGTGGGCAGCCAGAGACTTTTTCCCAGGGAAGAAATGGCTAACACAAAGGGGCATAATTTTAAGGAGCATGGGGGAAAGTACAGGGGGGATATCAGAGGTATGTTTTTTACACAGTGAGTGGTGGGTGCGTGGACTTGCTGCCAGGGGTGCTGGTAGAGGCAGATACATTAGGAACATTTAAGAGACTCTTAGCTAGGCACATGGATGATAGAAAAATGGAGGGGTATGTGGGAGGGAATGGTTAGATTGATCTTAGAGTAGGTTAAAAGGTTGGCACGACATCGTGGGCTGAAGGGCCTGTACTGTGCTGTAATGTTCTATGTTCTAAGTCCTGATGCAGGATCTTGACCTGAAATGTCAACTATCCCTCTGTCCCCACTGTTGCTGCCTGACCCACTGAATTCTTCCAGCAGCTTATTTTTTGCTTCAATAAGACATAATTTGAAATTCTTTATGCAATTTTGATTTTCATGCCTTAAAAAGGAAATAGTTACCTTGGTATTAAGGGATGGAAGTGGACATCCAATGAGGAGAAATTGATAATCACTGGAGTTAAATTTCCAAAAGGAATTGAAGAGGTAGATGACTATTTCCTTCAGTTCTAGAATCCAGGGTGGAGACACGATTTCAACACAAGCAGCAACAAACAATCTGCTGGAAGATCTCAGTGGGTCGAGTAACATCTGTGGGAGGAAAGGAATTATCAATACTTCAGGTCAAAACCTTTCATCAGCACAAGCGTTTGGCCATTTAGGATAAAAATGAGGGGAAGTTTCATTCTGCAAAGGATTGTATATCTGCAGAATTAATAATGCATGTTTTTATACCAAGAGGGTAAAAGAATACAAGGATCAGACAAGGAAAATAGATGTGAGAAAATGGATCACTCATTTTCTAATTGGATGGCGGAGCAGGCACAAGGGGTTTTAATGGATTACTCTTGCTTCCATTATTTATGTTGCCGACATCAGAATAACTCTTTCCCTCAGGGATAACAGACTTCCTGGAAGAAAAATGTTTGGTGCTAATCTGACCTATTCCCTGAGGCCACAAAACCTAACCAGCAGGAAAACTTCTAAATAGGTTTCTTCAGATTAAGCAGCTTGGATTTGGAGTGAAAATAAAAGCAGATAGAAGAAGAGTAATTGATTAACCTTCTGAGGTTGTAGATTAGCAGCTACTCATAAATCATCAGCTTCTCCTCATGTACTTGGAGTTATGCAGTTCAGAAAGGAAATGGTCCTTTCCTGTAATGTACAACTTGAAGGCGGTTCACTCATTCTGGAAGAAGCAGTGCAGAAACATATTGGGGTGATGAAGAGACATAACCCCCAAAAATGGGTATGGCATCCTGATGCAGGGTGGAATCAGCATGACGTGGATAAATGTGAGTTATCTATTTTGGTAGGAGAAACAGAAAGGTGGTATGTTATTTAAATGGTGGAAGATTGGGAAGTGCTAGAGAGAGGCCTGGGTGTTCTTGTACAACAGAAACAGATATGCAGGTGGAACGAGCAGTTATGAAAGTAAATGGTATGTTGGCTTTCATTGCCAGAGGATTTGAACGAGGAGCAAGGATATCTTACTACAATTATGTAAGGCCTTGGAGAAATGACACCTCAGAATCAGATTTATTATCACTGACATATGACGAGAAATTTGTTGTTTTGCGGTAGCAGTACTGCACACGATTGTGTACAGTTTTGGTCTCCTTTTGTAAGAAAAGACTGATGAATCTAACTCTTGGAGCTCCCTCTCCAAGAGCACAGAGGAGTACCTCCACGAGGACTGCAGCAACTGAAGGAGGTGGCTCATCATTATTTTCTCATGGGTATGTGGAGAAAATACTGGCTTTACCAGTGATTCCTGCATCCTGAAAAATGCATAAATAAAACAGACTGTTATATTGTGGAGCCATCACCTTACAAGCAGAGAATAATTAGAAAACATCTCCTCATCTCACAGTGAGGAATTATCAAAAACAAAGAGGTCTTTACAACCTATGTACTGTACAAAAACTGTCAAAGTATATTCACTGTCGTAATGGTGGAAGCAGCTTCTATTTTTCAAGAGTTTGATATTATGAATTATGTGTTGGAGGCCACAAGTACAGGTATTCGAAGTGTTTTATTCACAGCAGCTGTAGGGTGTCAAGAATGCCATATGGATAACCATTATTTTACTCATGTGTCCATGTGCTAGAGGCCCCCTGTTGTAGGGAAAGCAAGCTGCTTCATATATGCATTTTATCCCACTATGACAGCACTTATCAAACTCCAATTCTTGACGAGGCAGGGTGGAGATGTATGGTTGCCAGAAGGCAGAATCTCAATCAATCCAACACATTTTTAAAAAAGAAATGTAGACAAAGAGAAATGTTATTTCAGGAGATTAATCAGACTACAACTCCTCCGTCCACTTTGACTGATCATGTTTCTCTAAACTTGGTACTGCTCAGAGCTGAACATTTTTTTTGCTGCCACTTAAGATTAGAGATTATGGATACAACCTCTTACTTGAGCCCTGAACATCGAAAGATTTTGGGCATGAAGCTCAATGAGACTTGAAGGATTGCCTGTCTTTTAATTTTAAAAGATGGAAGCCCTAATGAGTCCCACCAACCTCCACACTCAGATTCTCAAATTGCACTTCTGGCATGGAAAGTCTGGTTGTAAGAGGACAAATTCATAAAGTCTGTCCTTCACTGGCAAATGAGTGGTGATTTAAAGCTTGGAGGGAGTCGGAAGTCAATGACACCAGCTCAACAGCCTACCACATACCACTCTCAATCTTCCCTGAAGAAAAGACCAGAGGGTACAAGGGGAAGCTAATACAAGTTTGACTGATTTGTACTTTGAGATTGTCCCACCCCGAAATTTCATGGAATGACAGCAGTTGCATTGCAATCATATCCACCAGGTGATGTCCAAAGCTGACTCTGTCCAGATCAATGGAAGGTCATCTAACTTGCACTTGAGGGGTAGACAAAATTCCTGCCAGTTTGCTGAAATTCGATGGGCCATGACGCTGCCCTTTCTCTTTTAACTGGGTTACCACGATAATGAGGCACATGAACCCGGGGTAATAGAGTCATAGAGACGTACAGCATGGAAACAGGCCATTCACTTCACCACATCCACATCAATCAGTGGACACCCATCCATATTAATCCCATCTTACGGAACTTGACATAGCCTACTATGCCGAGACGAATCAAGTGCTTGTCTGGACACTTCTTAAATGGTGTTGGTGACTCTGCTTCCACCTCATTTTCAGGCAGTGTATTCCAGGTGCTCACCACTGTCAGGGTGAAGCAGGTCCCCTTCAGATCCCCCCTCTAAATCTCTTACCGCTTTCCCTAAATCTATGTCCTCTTGTGTTCTCTACCTCTTATATAGGGAATAGTTTCCTGCAGCCAACCCTATCTATACCCCTCATTATTTTATGTACCTCATGCCCCCTCTTAACCTCCACTGTTCCAGGAAAATACACCCAACCTCTCCGGTCTTTCCTCATAACTAAGACGCTCCATCCCAGGCAACATCCTGGTAAATCTCCACTGCACTCACTCCAGCTCTATCACATCTAAGATAAGATAAGATAAGATATCTTTATTCGTCACATTAACATCGAAACACACAGTGAAATACATCTTTTTGCGTAGTGATCTGGGGGCAGCCCGCAAGTGTCGCCACGTTTCCGGCACCAACATAACATGCCCACAACTTCCTAACCTGTACGTCTTTGGAATGTGGGAGGAAACCGGAGCACCCGGAGGAAACCCACACAGACAAGGGGAGAACATACGAACTCCTTACAGACAGTGGCTGGATTTGAACTTGGGTCACTAGCGCTGTAAAGCGTTACGTTAACCGCTACACTACCGTGCCGTGCCATCTTTCCCAAAGCTTCCAACAGTGTAATGTAGACATCAAGGTCAAGTTTAATCTTTCTATTTTTTAAACCCACCAAAACATCGAGGACCAACCCAGTGTTTTCTGGCCTGTGTGGTCTGGTATTATGGCTTATTTTTGAAAATGCCTTTTTAGAATGTGGACATTCAGAATGTGGACTGGACTTTGGGTCCAGTGACCATAATTTTATTAGTTTTAAAATAGTTATGGAGAAGGATATGACCTGTTCACAGGTTAGGGTCCTAAACTGGGGCAGAGCAAATTTTGGAGCCATCAGGTGGGATCTTGCAGAGGTTGATTGGGTGAGATTGTTAGCAGGGCAAGAAGCATCTGCCAAATGGGAGGCTTTTAAAGATGTGATGTCAAGAGATCAGGGCCAACATGTCCTGTTAGATTGAAGGGCAAGGCTGGTAGGTTTTGGGAACCCTAGTTGACGAGAGATATTGAGCCTCTGGTTAAGAAAAAGAGGGAGGCATACACTGTGCATAAGCAATTGGGAACAAGTGAATCTCTTGATGACTACAAGAAGTGTCAGAGTGCACTTGAGAGAAGTTAGGATGGGAAAAGAAGGATCTGGCAGACAAGGTGAGGCAAAATCCAAGAGATTCTACAGGTATATCAAGAGTAAAAGGGTGGCTAGGGAGAAAATAGCAGCGTGGCCATCTGTGTGTAAAACCAAAGGAAATGGGAGAGATTTTTAATGAATATTTCTCTTCAGTTTTTACTCTGGAGAAAACAATGGAAGCTAAGGAAATGAAGGAAATGAGTGGTGATGTCTTGGACAACATATGAATTAGCAGGGAGGAGGTATTGGAGGTCTTAAAGTCCATTAAGGTCGATAAATCCCCAGGGCTGGACCTGGTGCATTCTTGAACCTTGTGGGAAGCTAGAGAAGAAATTGCAGAGGCCCAAATGGCAGAGACTTTTGCTTCACCTCTGGCCACAGGTGAGGCTCTGGAGGTCTGGAGAGTGGCTAGTGTGGTAGCATTGTTTAAAAAGGGTAGCAAAAACAAGCCAGGAAACTACAGGCCGATGAGTCTGATATCGATGGTGGGTAAATTGTTGGAGGGGATTCCGAGGGACACTGATCTACCAACATTTGGAGAGACAGGGTCTAATTCAGGACAGTCAGCACGGCTTTGTGCATGGGAACTTGTGTCTGACAAATCTCTTGGAGTTCTTCGTGGAGGTAACCAAGAGGGTAGATGAGGGTAGGGCAGTGGATGTTGTTTATACGGACTTTAGGAAAGCCTTTGACAAGGTCCCACATGACGGACTAGTCTGGAAGGATAGATCACAAGGGATCCGGGGGAGATAACTGAATGGGTTCATAATTGGCTCAGTGCTAGGAAGCAGAGGCTGATGGTCAAGAGTTTTCTCTCGGACTGGAGGCCTGTGTCTAGTGGTGTGCCACAGAGGTTGATGTTGAGACCTTTGTTGGTTGCAATTTATAGAAGCGATTTGGATGTAAATGTACAAGGCATGGTTAGTATCATGGTTTGCGGATGATAAAATAGTTGGTGTTGTAGACAGTATAGAAGGATATGAAAAATTACAAGGGGATCTTCATCAGCTAGGTATGTGGGCTGAGGATTGGCAATGGCTTTCAATCCAAATAAATGTGAGGTTTTGCATTTTAGAAGATCAAACCGGGGTAGGACTTATACAGTGAATGGTTGGGCCCTGGGGAGTGATATGGAATAGAGCAACCTCAGAGTGTAAGTGCATAGTTTGCTGAGAGTGGCGTCATAGGTAGATAGGGTGGTGAAGGAGACATTTGGCATGCTGGCCTTCATCAGTCAGGGCATTAAGTATAGGAGTTGGGGAATTATGTTGTGGTTATATAAGATGTTAGTGAGGCCGCACTTGGAGTATTGTGTACAGTTTAAGTCACCCTATTATCAGAATTATGTTAGTAAACTGGAAAGAGTGCAGAAAAGAGTTACCAGGATGTTGCCTGGACTTGGGGACCTGAGTTATAAGGAGAAGTTGTGTGGACTAGGACTTTATTCCCTAGAATGTAAGAGATTGAAGGGTGACCTGATAGAGATATATAAGATCATGAGGGACATAGACAGGGTGAAAGCACATAGTCTTTTTCCCAGGGAGGAAGTGCTGAAAACAAAAGGGCATAGGTTTAAGATCAGAGGCGAGAGATTTATAAGGGACATCAGGGGCAGCTATGGGCCAAACACAGGCAGATGGGACAAGCTCAGCATGGACAAATTGGGCCAAAGGGCCTATTTCCATGCTCTATGACTCTATGACTTTTAAGGGTGGAAACTCAATGCCCATTGCCCATTGTCCAACTGTGTGGCTTGCTCGTCCACAGAGGGCAGCAAGGAACCCAAACACGTCAATGCGGGATTGGATTCAGATCGGGTCGGGTAAGAAAAATATGAAATATCGGCCTTCTGCAATGTTCTGACAGTTTTGTGGTTACTTTTATAGACAACATGCATTTTACTGCAACATTTGAAGACTGTTTAATTTCAAAATTACTTTTTCTATATGCTGAAGATGACTTAAATTACTTCAATTAACATTTCTAGAGAATGCCAGCACAACTGTTTTTCTTCTCCTCAAACTAAAAGAAGCAATTGTAAAGATGTAATACTAACCTTCAACATACTTGAAATACTTGTATCGCTGCACAAAACTGATTTATAATATTTTGAAAGAGGTAGTGAAAGATTTAAAGGAAGCTATTTATTAAAATTGAAACAGGTGAAAGAATGTCTGTGCAGATCACTATGATAAAGGAGGAATCACATTAAGTGCATAATGTTCCATTGTTTCATCTGTAAGCCCTATGTGGTTCTAGACAAGCTTAACTGATTACAAAGAACGTTGAGTTGGCCCCATACTTGTAAAACTATTCTCCTGACTGAATTTTAACCCATTAGTCACCTTATAGAAATGGTGCCCATTGCCTGATGCTGTGTATAATTTTTTTCTTTCAACCCATTCCATCAACAATCTGGGTTGTTACATTTTCCTCTGTCTCTGAGATTTGATGGCATGTTGGTTAAGTTGTTAGACTGGTAATTCAGGTGGTCGGACAAATGATCCTGGGGCAAGACTTTGAATCTCAGCTGGGCAACAGTGGCATTGAAATTCATTAACCAAATAAATTGAATAAAAGGCTTGTGCCATTTACTGATTTTTGTGGAAGCATCTAATTGATTCAGTAGTTCTGACAAAGGGTCTTCAACTTGAACTGTTAACTCTTTCACTTTTTACAGATGCTGACTGACTTGCAGAGTACGTCCAGTATTTTCATTATTTTGATTCCAGCATCTGCAGTGTTTTGATCCACCAGTGTCCTTCAGGGAAGGAAATCTGCTGTCTTTACCAGGTTTAACTTGCATGTGATTACAGACCCACTTGGTTGTCCTTTAACTGCCTTCTGAAGTAAATCAACCCACAGCAATCGTGTCAAGGACTGTTAGGGAGGGTGCTAAATGCTGGCCTTGCCTTCAACTGCCCTCATCTAAATGAATAATGAAGATTACAGCATTGCATCGACCTTCAGTCACAGGACAATGGAGCTTGGTGACTTGCAACATCACTTAAAGTTTTAAGTAGAAACCTCATGGGGGAAACTTGAGCTGTCTCCTCTTTCCCTACTCCCCAACTGTTTCCAAGGCTCTCTCCCCCTATAGAAAAAAAGCAGATTTTTTGGCTGGTTTCCGACCTCTCATCCTCCCTGCAGTCCATCCACATGACTATTGATGGCATATTTAACTGGCTTGATTTTAGAGTGCAAACAGGCAATTTTCTGAGCTCACACTGAAGTGTTTTAGTTATGGGAGGAGTTAGTCACCCACCCAATTACAGAATGTCACTGGTGGATTCCTGACGGATTTCAGTTTTGATTACCATGGCAACCTCTGGATTTGCAGTGGGGTCTGCTGAGCTGATTCCTCCTACAATTTGGCTGTTAGTTAAGTTGGATGGAGGCCATCTGTCCTTAAGTTGTGCTACTTTTGCAATGGTGTCTTGCAAGAAGAGTTGCAGCTGCTGAATGTAACTAACTGGTAAGCAAACAGCTTTTATAGTCTGGTTCTTAGATACATCTTGATTGCAGTGCACAGGTTACTTAAGGACCTTATGGTCTTTGCCTTATATGGCCAATGTACAGCATGGGGAATTTCACCATCTTCAAGCCCATGAATAGAACACAGCAAAATCATATGTAAGCCACCAAGCAAAAGAAAACCCACCACCCCCAACAACAATCAAAGTTATCCCACAAACAATAATATCCAGGGTATTATATGTAAAAACTAGCCCAAAAAAAACAGCAGATAGATGATACAGAAACCCTGAAAAGAGCCCAATTCCAAAACTGGTCTGCCATTAAATAACATCCACTTAGTTGCCAAATTTGCATATCCTATGTTTCCCCTAATGTGCAATAATTTATCAGCAAGGGTTTGAATGTCCACAATGACTGCAAGTGCCCAAGGCAGAGAATTTCAAACATTTGCAATTGTTCTGCATAAGGAAATTTCTCCTCATCTCCGTTCTAAATGCCAGCCTCCTATTGTGGCTCTGTACCCACAAGCACTAGATTCCCCACCTAAAGGAAACAGCCAACTGCTATATATCCTGCCAACCCCTCTCAGGATCTTGTATGCCTCAATGAGATCTCTTTTCATTCTTCTAAACTTCAGTTTAGAGGCCAGTTTTCTCCTCCCACCATCCTTTCTTCATATTCATATAAATTCTTTCATTACAGATACTTATCTAGCCTTCCTTTGAATGTTACAATTGAATCTGCCTCCACTACTATCACTTTCAGTGCATTCTAGATGACTACAGCAACTTGCTGCATTGAAAAGCTATTCTTCATGAGACTTTTGGTTCATTAGCTAATCTCCCCCCACCCCACCTATCCCAGGGATCAATCTAGTGCATCTGTACCAATCTGATTCCAAGGCAAGTGAATCCTTCGAGGTATGTGTAGTAGTTCAATGAGTCCTGACTAAAGGCCTGTACAATCCCAGGAAAATTTCCTTATTTGTGTACTCCAACTCTGAAACAAAACCAGGCAGCAAATTATGTTTTGTTGATGATAAGAACTCCAAGGTCACTTTTTACTTCATAGCTCAGCCTTGCATTCTGGCACTGATAATTATTCAAGTCTGGTCTCTCCGAGTGTAACAGACTTCATAATTCAGGTGTCATGAACCAGGAACACTACCTCTTTGAATGGACACACACCTACCAGTTCTACCCTGACAGATTATTCCCAAAACTGAACATATTTTACTTTATTGCTCCATTCTATCTGAACATTTAAGTCAAAGTTGAATTTGTTCATTTTACATTTTAAGCTACAGAAGAACACCATGAATGGTGCATCTTATTTTCTTCTGTGTACAGCGATGGTAAATTTCTTTCCTATCTCCTCTGTCTATTTAGTGGTTCTTTGTAATTATCAATTTGCCTTAAATCATCTACAATTGCTTCTGTGACAGGGCATTCTACACTTATTGCATTGGTGGCATTTCAACTGTTTTGAACACATGAAAATAGGAACAGGAGTCATCCATCGGGCCCTTCAGACCTGCCTCACCATTTCATATGATCATGGCTGATCTATGCTGCCCTCAACTCCTCTTCTGTGCCATTTCTCCATACCACTCTATTCCTTGATCTATCAAATATTTATCTTAATGTATCAAATGACTATTTTAATGTTCCTCTGGGTTTCTAAAATAGATCTTAATCTATAGAACTGCGAGCATTTCTTAAGGCAGTAAATGAAGCTGGAAACACCATAAAGTGAATTTCAACTGTGGACTGCCAATGTACGAGTGGCAGCCAGTTGATAGACAGTGGGTACCTGACCCATCCACTAGACAGTCAAATATTCTTGGTGCAACCATCAGGCAAAGTTATGAATGGCAGTGAGTGTACCCACCTGCTTCAGGGTGGTGGGGAGCAGGGCTCGCCTGTAAATGTAAATTTGGGTCCGACATTGACTGCAGGGCTCATATTGCAATTTCCAATGTAGAAATGAAAGAGAAGGTGGTGGAGGCAGAGATGTTCACCATGCTTAAGAGGCACTTAGACAGGTACTTGATTAGGCAAGACATAAAAGTAAATGACTTAATGCAGGCAAATGGGATTAGGGTAGATAGGCAAAGCATGGATATACTGGCCTGAAGGACCGGCTCTGCACTGTATGACTCCATGATTCTATGACTCTGAAACTCTGTGCTCCTATTTCCAGAAACTTGTATACACTTTGTTCGATTGGTGCATCCAGATTTCTAAAATAGATCTTAATCCACATGCATTTCTTATGGCGGTAAATGAAGCTGGAAACACCAAAAAGTGAATTTCAACTATAGACTGCCAATGTACGAGTGGCAGCCAGTTGATTGACAGTGGGTACCTGACCCATCCATTAGACAGTCAAATATTCCTGGCGCAACCATCACGCAAAGTTATGGATGGCAATGAGTGCCATTCCTGTGTGTGTGCACTTCTGGTCCACCCCATTACAGGAAGGATGTGGAGATTTTGGAAAGGGTACAGAAGAAGTTTACCAGGATGCTGCCTGGATTAGAGGGTATGAGCTATAAGGAGAAGTTGGGCAACCTTTGGCTGTTTTCTCTGAAGCATCGGAGGCTGAGGGAAGATCCGATAGAAGTTTATAAAACAACTAAACACAGGAATGAACAAAATCATACAAATCCTGAATTATCTTCCTAATTCTGTCCAAAATATATTTCTACGGATGCATTTCTCTCAGCACAAGAGAGTCAGTTCGACTTGTTTCTAGGTGTGCCAATGATTCTGTCATTAGCGCTGACTTGCCACAGGCTATAAAGGTGATAGATGCATTCAATTTAAGGAGTTTATTCTGGGCACTTTTACTAACAGGTTTACAAGCACAAACAGGTCTACAAAGAGTTAATGATAACAATGAAAGGGTTTGCTACATTTAGAAAACCCGTGCATGCACAGTTAAAGTTAAATGTTGTTAACATTAGAATGGTACAGCACAGGAACAGGCCCTTCAGCCCACAATGTCTGTGCTGAACATAATGCCAAATTAAACTAAATCTCTTCTGCCTGTACATGATCCATATCCCTCCATGTCCTGCATATTCATGTGTCTATCTAAAAGCTTCTTTAACACTACTATTGTATCCACTTCCACCACTTCCCCCAGCAGCCCATTCCAGGCACCTAACACTCTCTCTGTAAAATGCTGCCCTGCGCACCTCCTTTAAACTTTCCTCCTCTCACTTTAAATGCATGTTCTTTAGTATTTGACATACTGAGTAACAGATTATGACTGTCTACCATATCTATGCCTCTCATGATTTGATGGACTTCTATCAAGTCTTCCCTCAGCTTCCGATGCTCCAGAGAAAACAATCAAAGTTTGCCCAACCTCCCCTTATAGCTCATACCCTCTAATCCAGGCAGCATCCTGGTAAACTTCTCCTGTACCCTTTCCAAAGCCTCCACATCCTTCCTGTAATGGGGTGGACCAGAATTGCACAAAATTGATAATATTGCTGAATTTCAAGGGTAAACCTATTCCAATCAGCAACTTGCATTGGCAGGTTCAGATATATAGGAATGTAGTCCTAAGATGCACTTTATGATTTTAGATCCCCTCACTATCGCAGCATTCCAGACTACCTTCATAACTAAAGTCCCTCATTCTGGAAATTTTTTTATAAGTTTCTTCTACACTCTCCCTAAAGCCATTACATTGTTTCTAAAAAGTGATGCTTAAAACTGAACACTACTCCAGTACACCACTCATTTTATGAAGTTTCATCTTGACCTCCTTGCTCTTGTACTCTATGTCTCTAATTGTAATGCCCAGGATCTTGTGTGGTTTCCATATTTATAAGATATCTTTATTAGTCACATGTACATCGAAACACACAGTGAAATACACCTTTTGCGTAGAGTGTTCTGGGGGCAGCCCGCAAGTGTGGCCATGCTTCCAGCGCCAACATAGCATGCCCACAACTTCCTAACCTGTATGTCTTTGGAATGTGGGAGGAAACCGGAGCACCCGGAGGAAACCCATGCAGACATGGGGAGGATGTACAAACTCCTTACAGACAGTGGCCGGAATTGAACATGGGTCACTGGCGCTGTAATAACATTACATTAACTGCTACACTACCGTGCCTGCCCTTCATATGTATGCCATTTACATATTACCCTACAGCATAGAAGAAAGACATTTGGCCCATTGAGTCTATGCCAGCTCACAGAGTTATCCCCTACCTCCACTAATTTTTCCTGTAACTTATTCTTCCTGATTTCCATCAATATTACCACCCATCTACACTAGGGGCAATTTACAATGGCCAGTTATCTTATCAATTTACTCATCATGGTAATTAATCTGCTGACTTCCATGTCTTTGGAATGAGAAAGGAAACTGGAGGATCTGGAAGAAACTCATGTGGTCACAGGGAGAATATGTCAACTCCATACGGACAGCACTGGAAGTCAGGATTGAACCTGGGTCACTGTAGCTGTGAGACAGCAGCTCTACCGGCTGCAGACTGTTTGTCCTTTTTTAACCACTTCCTCAACCTGCCCCGTCACTTTCAATGAATACTCATAGTTCTTGCTGTTCTTGTACCGCTTTTAAAATTACACCATCTAGTTTATATTGTCACTTCTAATTCTTCCCACCAACATCTTACAAGAAACCAAGGGAATACTGGGAGGACGTTGAGAAGTGTGGAGAAACAGAGGAATCTTGAAGTGTATGTTCAGAGACCACTAAAAAGTAGGGCAGCTCAATAAGGTGGTTAACAGGGCATACCAGATGTTATCATTTATTTGCCAAGGCTCAGACTTTCAGAGCAGGGAAGAACATTTTACATAACATTAGCTAAAACAGAGCTTGAGAGCTACATATGGTATGGTAAGCGCATTATAGGAAGGATGTGATTGGCTTAGAAAGAGTGAAGAGGAAACATACGAGGATGTTACCAGGTATGGAGAATGGTACAATGAGGAAAGATAAGCAGCGGGTGATTTCTCCAGAACAAAGGAGGCTAATGGTAGGTTTAAATGAGATATAAAAGATTATGCAATTCCTAGACAAAGTAAATATGAAAGTCTTTTTTTCTCCCAAGCAAAAGGGTTAAAAACAAGCAAACAAAATTCCATGTAATTATGGAGGAGATGGGACTTTTTTTTATGTCCAGGTGGTACTGGAGTATGACCTCACCACCTGAAAAGGCAGAAACATGTTTAAACAGCACATAGATGTGTATTTGAAGAGTCATGACCTGCAGGGTTGTGAACCCAGTGCTGGAAGGTGAGATTAGGCTACAGAGCTTTTTTCATCTAACATGGACATAGAACATAGAACAATTACAGCACAATTCAGGCCCTTCGGCCCACAAAGCTGTGCTGAACATGTCCCGACCCTAGAAATTACTAGGCTTACCCATAGCCCTCTATTTTACTCAGCTCCATGTACCTATCTAACAGTCTCTTGAAAGAACCTATCGTATCAGCCTCCACCACCGTTTCCGGCAGCCCATTCCACACACTCACCACTCTCTGAGTAAAAAACTTACCCCTGATTTCTCCTCTATATCTACTCCCCAGCACTTTAAACCTATGTCCTCTTGTGGCCACCAATTCAGCCCTGGGGAAAAGCCTTTGACTATTTACCCTATCAATGCCTCTCATCATCTTATACACCTCTATCAGGTCCCCCCTCATCCTCCGTCTCTCCAAGGAGAAAAGACCAAGTTCCCTCAACCTGCTTTCATAAGGCATGCTCTGCATTCCAGGCAGCATCCTTCTAAATCTCCTCTGCACCCTCTCTATGGCTTCCACACCTTTCTTGTAGTGAGACGACCAGAACTGAGCACAATACTCCAAGTGGGGTCTGACCAGGGACCTATATAGCTGCAACAATACCTCACGGCTTCTAAATTCAATTCCCAGATTGATGAAGGACAATACACCATATGCCTTCCTAACCACCGAGTCAACCTGCGTAGCCACTTTGAGCGACCTATGGACTTGGACCCCAAGATCCCTCTGATTCTCCACACTGCCAAGAGTCCTACCATTAATACAATATTCTGCTAACATATTTGACCTACCAAAATGAACCACTTCACACTTATCTGGGTTGAACTGCATCTGCCACTTCTCAGCCCAACTCTGCATCCTATCTATGTCCCTCTGTAACCTCTGACAGCCCTCCAAACTATCCACAACACCCCCAATCTTCATGTCATCCGCAAACCTACTAACCCACCCCTCCACTTCTTCATCCAGGTCATTTATAAAAATCACAAATAGTAAGGGTCGCAGTACAGATCCCTGAGGTACACCACTGGTCATCGACCTCCACTCAGAATACGACCCTTCAGCAACCACTCTTTGCCTTCTGTGGGCCAGCCAGTTCTGAATCCACACTGCAATGTCCCCTTGGATCCCATGTCTCCTTACCTTCTCTATAAGCCTTGCATGGGTTACCTTATCAAACGCCTTGCTGAAATCCATATACACTACATTTACTACTCTCCCTTCATCGATGTGCTTAGTCACATCCTCAAAAAATTCAATCAGGCTCATAAGGCAGGACCTGCCCTTAACAAAGCCATGCTGACTATTTCTAATCAGTTTATACCTCTCCAAATGTTCATAAATCCTGATGAATCCTGATGATGATGAGTCAAATGGTATCCTTCAGCATTACACATCTTTTATAATCTAATGATTGTGTTAATAACTCTGAGGAGGTTCTTCAGGTTCTAGCAAGGGACACTAGGATTATGACCTCATTCAGACACATTCCTTGACTACATAAGCTTACCTGTGCCCATACTGAGAATCAAGAGCTAACCTTGGTCTCCTTGCAGTTCCTTGCCTTGTAATCAGAGGTAATGTGACATTTTCTGACTGCTCTTTACCCTTCATTAATCTGCAGCGCCTGAGAAGATGAACAGAAACTGGCAACTTGATGTCACTACAAAGTGTACTTGAAAGCAATGTAAGAAAGCATCCCAGCAAGGATCAATATAAACTTCTTCCTTAAACACAAACATGTCCACGTGGTAAAGGCAATTGATTTGTAAACATCAACAGCACAATACACACAGATCTTTGGAAGCTAATCCAAAAATACTATGAAATACAATTAATGAAAAGTTAATGTCAAGGAATATCATTATTTTTAAAAGTTAATCCTTCAATATTGTAATACTAATTACTAAATTACATTATTTTTATTGGATTTAAATGTTAATACTACTCATTTGATGTTATGCTGCAAGTGCATGGCTATAATATTGTTCAAGATAACTCCAGAATTACTTGCTGCCCAGACAAACAAAGCTGTTATTTCAAGTGAATGAATAGGCACATTTTTTAAATCTAGGTGTTTAATTAGAAAATCTGAAGAGTGACTGCTTCTTGCCCTTGAACTCATTGGCAAAAAGGCAATTTGGTTCCAATGCCTTATTAATGATAACCATTCCTCCAGGTTTGTCTGAAATATAGCTACATGCAGTCATCAGGCCACTAAAGAGTATTCTTTGAATTTATTGATTTACTACAGATATTCCCTAATTTACAAGTGAGCTATAATGTGGAAAACATTATGTTAAGTAAAAAATTGTTAGTGGCAAAGATACTTCACATAAGTTTGAATGTAAAAATTCTGGTTGTGTTCCGGAGCTCAAGAATTTTGGTCAAAAATGCCCAAATACTTTAATCCTAAGTATCAGAAATAATAAAATAAATGTTTTATTAACAACAAACTCTGAAATTAAGATAATAAAAACAACATATGTAATGTGGATAATGTACCCTTTCATCTTACATTTTTGACAGGGTGAACATGTCCTCTTGTGGGAAAGTTGGCCTTTGAATACCCCTTCAGGACCCTCAGGTACTCTGAGTAGTACATTAAGAGAGCTGTAAGCTTTCAGTCACTTTTGGTATTGCCTTCAGTGAGAAGAGTGAGCCAATCTTTCACTGCCTTGAAGCCTGGAGCAATTCCTCAGCCCTCAAGATGAATGTGTGCTCGAGCATCCTCTTCCAAAAGCTTCCTGTCTGAACCACTTTACCCACTAGTTTAGGAGAGTAGCAACCTTCATCAATTATTTGTTCAGCTGTTTTGGAAAGTCTTCCACTGCCACAGTTGCTTCCCTGCCAGAGGAATAATATCAAGAATTGCACTTTTCTTGAAACATTTAATCCAGCCAGGTTTGACCTTGAATTTAATTGACACCATCACCCACTCACATTCTTTCAATTCTTGCCATCACAGCATTGTTTTCTCCTGATTACCATCAAACTCAGGGACACATTCTATTGCTTCTAATCTCTTAATCACATATTTAATGTTCTTTCCATTCTCTCCATTATAACATCTCTGCCTGTGCTTCCAGTGGTAACAGTCTGCTACAACTAATGGATATGTGTTTCCAATAGCCAATTGTGGCAACAGCTAATTATGCCATTCGGCTGTGGTTTGTTTCAATGGGTACTTTTGTCAATGGTCTGAGTAAACAGCAGTTACTTCAGTGCGGCTGTCATTCTAGTGGATAGCAATCTTTGTTTACATAGTTGGGCCTGGGATTTCAATTGCCACTTATTGCTGATAGTGATATAATCTCTCTCTGTCCTCTAGCATTAATGATTGCAATAAAAAAACCTTGCAAATCGAGCACGCATACACTGTCAATTATGTGGCATTGAAAAATCATACTCTGGACATTCATAAATGTGCAATACATGTATTTTGAAATATTGAAGATGGGTCAAAAAATAACACCTTACTGGGTGAGTCAGGTAGAGATGAAAGGTGGTGAATCCTCCAAGAATGCATTCATCCAGAATTGATAACCCAATTTTACTTGATTATAATGAGTATATAGATCACAGTCTGTGTGCTTTTGATTGGCAGATCTGCTATATGTGATGAATTTGAAAGTCTGCAATCCTAATGTCACTCAAAGGTAGCCTGTACCTTTTAAAGGGGAAGGATCTTTGGCTGGAAGCAATGTACCTAGATTTTCAACAATGACAATCACAGAAAGAGGTTGTGATGAGGTCCAGATGTTCAAACGTTCTCAGTTGAGGAGATCAGGAATTGCTGTTTCCTATTGCAATGGAGGTGTTTCCAGACCGACAGGGTAGAGGGATCGGAGAAGACCAGAACAGCTAAGTGGAGACCTGTCTCTGTTTAACTCATCTGCGATACCCTCTGCTGATTGCCCGCAAAACCTGTAAATCTAGAGCTCCTGTATCTTCACTTGGCCAATACACTTCACTCTACACTGATAGAAATAATACTTTTAAGCAAAATAGACTGCCAGGGCTTACTCCTCCTCACTTCCTCATTCCTGTCCCATCTTTGTATATACCTTCTCCCTTATGCTTTATTTTAGGAGGTCCAGTGTAATGCCAACACTAACTATAAATGACAGGCCATAACATTTTTAATCAACAGTACCTGTCAGGAGGCTGCACTAACAGTCTATTTGATTGGGAAAAGAGGTTTAAGTTTCATACAGTTACATAACATTGTGATAATTTCATTTTCTGCACATGTTCCATTCATTTAATGGACAGATTAGAAATTATTTTAATGTGAAATTCAGATGTGGTACAGGAGGAAAGTAGAAGTTTGTCTAACAAAGAAATCAGATGGATTCAACAGAGTTGCCCTGTTGAAGGTTCTGGTTTCCACTTCATTACCATGTGAAGGGATTGTCACAAAGTGAAGTACAATATAATTCTTCATCACTTTAAACTATTCCTCATAACATTCTGGAATTAATTACCCAGGTCAGTCATGTATTTTTAAGGATCTGTAAACAGTTCAAGCTATAATTGTTGATGTTAAAGTCATGTTATTTGTCATAAGACAATATCTCTGTCTTATAGAAACATGGAAAAACTACAGCACAGTTCAGGTCCTTCAGCCCACAAAGCTGTGCCGAACATGTCCCGACCCTAGAAATTACTAGGCTTACCCATAGCCCTCTATTTTACTCAGCTCCATGTACCTAACTAACAGTCTCTTGAAAGACCCCATCGTATCAGCCTCCACCACCATTTCCGGCAGCCCATTCCACACACTCACCACTCTCTGAGTAAAAAACTTACCCTGACATCTCCTCTATACCTACTCTCCAGCACCTTAAACCTATGTCATCTTGTGGCCACCATTTCAGCCCTGGGGAAAAGCCTCTGACTATCTACCCTATCAATCCCTCTCATCATCTTATACACCTCTATCAGGTCCCCCCTCATCCTCCGTCTCTCCAAGGAGAAAAGGACGAGTTCCCTCAGCCTGTTTTCATAAGACATGCTCCACATTCCAGGCAGCATCCTTGTAAATCTTCTCTGCACCGTCTATGGCTTCCACATCTTCCTGTAGTGAGGCAGCAGAACTGAGCACAATTCTCCAAATGAGGTCTGACCAGGGACCTATATAGCTGCTATACAACCTGCTGTATAGACCTATACAACTATATAGTCTTATAGTTGTTTAAATGAATGGCAGAGATTTTTAACTTTAACAATGAAAGAAGATCAAGAGTTTGATTTTCTTTAGTAGGTAAAATGAGTAAGGATTAATCTGATGATCATTTGAGCCATTTGTAAAATGTGCTGAATATGAATGCTATCATTTTTATCATGCGGTTTGAACTTTAAAACACATTTCCAAAAAAAGTGCATATTTTCTAATACTTTGAAGTTCCATATCAAGATCATTCTATTAGTTTTACTAGGTAAGAGCAAGCTGGAAGATCATGAATAGGGATATTGCTTTAGCCCAGCCCAGCTGATAATAAATCAATGCTCATAGTAAATGTCAATGATAAGGTCGATGGTTGCAATGATAAAATGAGTGTGCTGCAACCCTTCTTAGAGATAATTCTAGCAGGTAAAGCAATGTTTGTGCACCATGCCAGCCTTCTATTAAATATGCTTTAATACGTAATGATGGCCTTGATCTCAAATTCTCAAACCATCATCACGAATGAAGTGAATCATATGGCAAATATGCACAGCCTCATCCTTCCCAAAGTCAGCAAGCATAATTATCTGTAAAACTATTTATGCTTCACAGACAACAGAACATCAGCTCTGGGCAGAAATAAACTCACAAATACAAGTCCCCTTCTAAAGATTTATTCTGCTAGTATTTTTGCACACAAAACATTTATTAATTATCAAATATCAGTCCAAACACAAATGCATTAAGGGATTGTAATTATGCAGGAGTGCATCTGATCATTATCTACAACACTTTTTGAAGTGTGATTGGAGTTTCCACTGGATATTTCACTGGATCCACTGGGGGCAGATACATTAGGGACATTTAAGAGGCTCTTAGATAGACACATGAATGATAGAAAAATGGGGGGCTATGTGGGAGGGAAGGGTTAGATAGATCTTAGAGCAGGATGAAATGTCGGCACAACGTTGTGGGTTAAAGGGCCTGTACTGTGCTGTAGTGTTCTATGTTCTGTTGGGAGAACTCTCAAGGAAAACTCCAGCCTTTGACTTTGTGCACAAGCACACAAGAACAGAAGATGGTAGCCCAATGCTTGCTGCATCATTTAATAAAAACACAGTCTTTCTTTAATGTCGTTTCACTTTTCTGCTCAATCCCATATCTCTTGGTATTGGTATTGGTATTGGTTTATTATTATACGAAAAACTTGTCTTACAGCCGATCTTATAGGTCAATTCATTACACAGTGCAGTTACATTAAGTTAGTACAGAGTGCTTGATGTAGTACAGGTTAAAAAAAAAATAATAACAGTACAGAGTAAAGTGTCACAACTACAGAGAAAAGTCCAGTGCAATAAGGTGGCAAGGTCACAACAAGGTAGATTGTAAAAGTCATGAGGTCCATTAAATTCAGAACTCTGTGGACCTTACAATACACTCAGTGCCTGCACATCCACTGCATTCTGGGACAAAGAGTTTCAAAGGTTCACAATCCCGACTGATGAAATTCCTCCTCATCTCAGCCCTACACGATCAACTTCTCTCCTGAGTGAGTGAGCCCTTGGTCTAAGTTGCACAAACAAAGAAGCACTGCGTCAAAACCTCCCGGAATTTTTATATCCTACTGAGATCGTCTTCTAATTTCTAAACTCAGGGAGAAGAGGCAAAGATAATTTTATTGAAACCTAATGCCAGTCAAAGCAATTTATATGACAAATATTGCCAAGATAAATTAATGGATTTAGATATTTTAAAAATTTATTCACTCAGTGCATTTGGAACACTATTAGCAATACCAGCCCTTATCACCCATTGATAATTCTCCTGAACTGAATTAGTTAGTTCAGAAGAGTCAGCTATGTTGGTGGACCTGCAGTGACATAGAGGTCAGACTAGGGAAGCACTTCCCAGAAGCACATTAATGAACCAGATGCATTTCTACAGTTTCCATAATACAACTAGCTTTATTCAAGGAAAAAAAATTCCAGGCTTACTTAATTATTTGAGTTAAAATTCCTCAGCTATCATGGTGAACTCATGTTCCTGAATCAATGGGCCAGAATTTGACTGCTAGTCCAAAAACCTAAACACTATGCTCTATCATACCCATTTGAATTTCTGTTGGCCAATATTCAGGCAACAACAGGTGTAATTCTGAGCCCAAGGATGCCTGAAAAATGTCTGACATGAATTTGAGCTGAGCCATTATTCAGGCACCAACCACAAATGTCGATTTCCTTGCAGGGGGAAATAGAGGCCCAGCACTCTAACACCTCCGCAGAAGTGATTCAGATCTCGGGTGTCAAAGTCAAACGTGAGCTTATTGTCATATGCACAAGTACATGTGTGCACAGGCGCAATGCAAAAGCTTACTTGCGGCAGCACCACAGACACATAGCATCAGGTAAGCAACATTCACAATAAAACATAAATTGAATATAAATTAGTCACAATATTTACAAGAAAGAACACAATTAGAATGAAAAGAAACAAAGTCCATGGTAGTGCAAAGTGGTCATAGTGCTGCTATACTGAAGTTGTGATTAGGGTTGTGCAGGTTGGTTCAAGAACCGAATGGTTGAAGGGAAGTAGCTGTTCTTGAACCTGGTGGTGTGGGACTTCAGGCTTCTGTATCTCCTACCCAATGGTAGCTGTGGGTTTCAGGAGCTTTAGTGGCAGTAAGTAACTGCAAGCAGGCAGTGGGACAGTGGGAGTGTGTTTTTCCATTTCACACCATTCTATCCACCACAGACACTTAACGGGTAACTGGTGTCTTGTATAAACTTCCTAACATTGTATTCCAATAATAAGGCATAGGTTGTGGTTAGGGCTTATTGTGGGCAGTGTTTGTGGGTGGGACTAATTGTAGGTAGTCTGAAATCTCCTGAGATGATACCAAACACAACACAAATTCAGTGGGTCAAGCTGTCTCCCATTCATTGTATAAAATGATATTAAATAAGCAAAAGAGGAAAAAAAGTGTATAAAATACAGATCTACCAATTATCTTAACTTGAAATCTGACCTTTAAATATTAAAGGCAACACCCCAGGGCATTCAGAAAAGAAGTATAAAAGCTTTTATTAACAAAAAGCATTCTTTAATTTCAGAGGGCAAACATTTCTCTCTTCCCCAAGTCAGGAAGCTGAACGCATTTACTCCCCATCCACTCTCAAATACTACAGAACTTTCAACATCAGCTTTATGTGGGTCTCCTTCAAATTTACATACAGGTGTCTGAATCTAGCCAGAGGGAAATCTAGGAAATAAGTCAGGACTTGGATGGTGATTCAAAGAATTTTACAGCTCATCTTATTTTTTAAAAGAGCTCTTTGAAACTTCAGTTAGTGCCAGTAAGAGACAAGATGGTCCCAGGTGACTAGGGCAGTCTCTGGTACCCAGGTCAAGGCTGGACCCTGTTCTCAAGTCCAAGCTGGGAGCCGACATTGGGTGGAAGCTAATGGAACTATGATGGAAGTGAAGTCCTTCTCTTGAATCTTCAGAGGCAGCCTCCAAAGTGCCCTTGCAGGTCATCAGTGTAAGCTGGATATTGGCATCCTTTTAAGGAACTACAATTATTCATCCTCTGTTGAAAATTGGTTTCCTGTATTAATGTCAAATAGGATAGACAACTTTCCTTTCAGATATGGGAATCATAGAGTCATTCAGAGCAGAAATAGGCCCTTTGGCCCAGTGAATCTGCACTGACCATCAAATCCCATTTGGAGTAATCCCATTTTATTTCCCTCACGTTGCCATCAACTCCTGCCAGATTCTACAAAATAGGAGCAATTTACAATGGCCAATTGACCTGCAAATCATTGGGACTGAGAGGAAACCGGGCCAGCTACAGGATCCATACAGTCACAGGAAACGCATGCAGACTCCACAGATAGCACCCAAGGTCAGGATCGAACCTGGGTTACTGGAGCTATGAGGTAGCAGCTGTCTTAGCTGCAGCATTGTGCCACACTCGTACAGGAACATTGCTAACCCTAGTGAGGCAGGCCACCTGAAAATAGCTGCAGTGGTTTGCTGGAGGTGCAGCAAGCACTGGCAACTCACACACATTACTTCAACAGGAGCCTGAGGGCACATGTCATCAGGCTTAAGGACAGCTTCTACACCACTGTGATAAGACTACTGAACAGTTCCCTTATACGATGAGATGGACTCTGACCTCACGATCTATCTTGTTGTGACCCTGCATCTTTTTGCACTGGACTTTCTCTGTAGCTGTGTTACTTTACTCTGTGCTGTTATTGTTTTTACCTGTACTACATCAATGCACTCTGTACTAACTTAATGTAACTGCACTGTGTAATGAATTGACCTGTACAATCAGTATGCAAGACAAGTTTTTCACTGTACCTTGGTACAAGTGACAATGATAAACCAATACCAATACCAATACCATCTGCCTATCACCCCTCCTCACTAGATCTACCTATCACTTGCTAGCTCTTGCTCCAACCCTTCCCCTCACCTTTTTATACTCTCTATCTCCTCTACATTTGACTCCAGATGAAAGGGTCTTGACCCAAAACGTCGACTGTACATTTCCTCCACAGGTGCTGCCTGACTCGCTGAGTTCCTCCAGCATTTGTTGGTTGTGGAGTAGCAGTGTTTCTGGACTAGAGATATGGACCAGTAATTGAGGGATATAGAAATTCAAATTGCATCACAGCACCTGAAGAGATTAGGTGGTAAACCACTCGAGTTGTGGAGTCAAGTACTGCACAAAGGAAGATAGTTGTGGTTGTTGGATGTCCATCATCCCACCCCTAGGTCAAAACTTCACAAGTGCCTCAAGGCAGTGCCCTAGGCCCAACCACCTTCAGCTGCTTCATCAATCAGTAAATGCCTGTATGCAGCAAGACCAAGACAATATTCAGGCACCAGCTGCTAAGTGGGAAGTAGGACCAGTGTCAGACAATGGCTATCTCAATAGGGGAGAGTCTATCCACCTATCCTTGACACTCAGTGTCATTACCATCACTGGTGTCACCACCATTTCCTCACCCCCACCCCCACCCCCATAATACCCATCTGGCAGTTATCTTTGACCAGAAAATCAATTGGACCAGTCACATAAATATCATGGCTGCAAGAGTAAGGTCAGAGTCTGGGTATTCTGTGGTGACTGACTCACTCACCAACCTGAGACCTTCTCACCACCTACAAGCTGGAAGTCAAAAACATGATGAATACTCTCCACTTGCCTGGATGAGTGCAACACTCAAGAAACTCTATACCGTCTGGGTAAAAACAGTAAAAACAGCCAAAACAGCCCTGCAGGATTGGAACCTCATTGACCACCTGAACCACTCCCTATTCCATGAACACACAATCGCTGCAGCATCTTCAAATCTTACTCATCTAGGCTACTGCAACAGCACTTTCCAAACCCACATCCTCTACCACCAAAGACAGGGGCAGCAGGTACATGGGAACGCCACTACCTGCAGCTTCGCCGCCAAGTCACACACCATCCTGACTTGAAAATATATCACTGGTCTGTCATCGCCATTGGGTCTAAATCCTGCAATTCCTACCTAACAGTAGTGTGGGAGTATCTTTAACAGAACGACTGTTGCAATTCAAGAAAGCAACTCACCACCACCACCTTTGATCGGGTAATTAGGGATATGCAATAAATGCTGGCAACGTCATGATCTCAAAAGCTAATGAAACATATTAAACAGATCATCATTAACAACAAGATTATTATGAAAAAACATGTCCTTCAGAGACAGAGACTGTCAGTCTGACCCATTTGACACTCCTGACTACTACAAAGTGATTACCACTTAGTAGCTCATAAAGCCAGTTCAAGGCCAATTTGGGATGTGCAAAAGTTGTTGCCAATGACAGTATATTGCATGTAAGAATAGGAAGAAAGGAAAGTACTACCATCCCCAGCCTGTTCTCACCTGAAACAACAACTGAAATCCATTTCTGATCACCCCTTATTCTTCTAAACTCCAGAGAATATGAATATGGATATGATTTCAGATGAAGGGTCTTGACCCAAAGCATCGACTGTCCGTTTCCCTCCACAGATGCCGCCTGACCCATTAAGTTTCTCCAGAATCTTGTTTCTTGCTCCAAAGTCCAGCATCTGCAGTCACTTGTGTCTCCTAACTTTTTTTAAGCCACTCTTAGACTACTGACATCCATGGACCAGCCAGCCATAAGTAATGACTATTATAGCCATAAGTAATGACTATTATAGTCAAATGGTAGCCAGCACCCACCCAGCACTATCAGGGAAAGAACAAACTCATAGATTGCTGCTGATAAGCAAATAACAAAACCAGTTCTAGGGCTGTTTACTCAACACTTTGAGTACATTTAGGCAAATGTTTCCAATATCACATGTTAGTCACGGTTCCAGTATCCTTCAAAATTGCACCTTGGGCAATTAGGATGCTTTTACTCTTTGCTTTCCCTCTGAGCTAACCTGATTCTTTCTCTCAACCAAGCTTCATGTACACCTGATTGGAGAACACTGGAGATTTGAAAGATATGTATAGAAAGCCTTGGATAGAGTCCAGAGGAGGTTTATCAATATACTACTATAGTTACGAGGAAAGGTTGGAAGAGTTGAGTTGGTATCCCTCCAAACAGAACAGCTGAAAAAGTTACCCGTGTGGAGGTTTACAAGCTGACATTTTGACACAGAGGAAATCAATTCCCTCTGACAAATGGGTTAATGACCAGAGGTCACAGATTTAATATTATTGGTGAAAGATCTTAGGGGGAGACATGGAGAATTACTTTCACTCAAAGAGTTGTCAGGCTCTGGAAAGCACTAGCTAAGGAGGAGATGGAAGCTAATTCCATGAATTACATTAAAAAGAAAATAGACAGGTTCTTGGCAAGCAATCTAAGGAAGTCACTAACAAGTAGGGATGTCAGATTAAACAAAAAAATTCCAGAAAGCTAATGTGGGAACAATGTGCCAAATGGACTTTTCCTGTGCAGTAATAGAAATTGTTCATCTAAATCGCTGCCACGTTTAATATTCTCCAGATCAGTGTCATCTTTCCCTCCCTTAAAACTGAATCCATTCCCATGTGACTGAGCAGGGAGGAGGTGGGCTTACGTTCTCCTTGAAATAGTGGAATGTCCCCACTGATTCATGGGAATCCCATCACTGCTTGAGGTGGAGAAGGACCATTCAGGATGGTATTGAGAACCTCAAGGACATGCATTGGGAGCACACAGGGGCCCTGCATAAGCAGTGGAAGGAGTGGACCACCTCACAAACTATCCACCCACCTGCCCCATCTGTGGAAGAGTCTGCAGTTCTCACATTGGCCTATTCAGCCACCTCAGAACCCACAAAACCAGAACAAGACTGCCTCAGAAGAAGATGATACATATCTGAGCAAGATTTTCTTTTTACATCTGTTGAAGTCAATGAAAGGAAAAATCTTACAGGTTTGAATAATCAATAGCTCATCTGCAAATGTCTGCAGTTAAAGTAAAGTTTACCCTCCCCCTGGTCTTAATATATTCTTCTTTTCAGGCAATCGCTCAGATTAAAATGACTTGCTTCCACTTTCTTGCTGTATCAGAACTGGTCATTTCTGCTCTAAGTCATCCATTGGTGATACTGCCTCGTTTTTTCTCACAGACCCGCTATTGGCAAAACATTATGTTTCTTTGTTTGGATTATCACCCTCTAACTACCAACATTATCCCATTTAACTGGGGGAACCACTACAACTTATCCCTATGGCAAATCTAGCCTCACCCTATCACAGATATTCCCTCCCCATCCCTCTCTGTACGTAAAACTAACTTATTTTGTCACTTTCCCAATTCTGATGAAGGGCTTTAAAACTAAAATGTTAACCCTGTTTATGTTATTTTCCACAGTTGCTGTTTAACCTACTGACTGTTTCCATCATTTTCTGTTTTTATTTCAGATTTCCAGCATCTGCATTTTTCATTTTAATTTGCTTCCACTACAGTTTATGTGGGCTCTGAGGTAACTGATATCGAAACAACAGATCTTCCCACAGGTGGGACAGGAGGTTGTTGTCAGGGCATTCCTTTCACCATCTACTGTGGGTTCCAATGTGCTTTTGATTCTTGGACCCCATTCTCAATGTTGGTTCACTTTCCTTCCAGTGAATTTGAAAGATTTTGTTGAGACAGTGTTGGTGATATTTTTGAGTGCATTGGGTAGCCTGCTGTAGGTAATCTAGGTCTCAGAAACATACAGGAAAGCAGAGATCACTGCTGCTCAGTTGACAATGAGTTTTGAACTAGATCTACAGTCTTGAACTTCATATGCCCTTTCCTTCAATCAACCAGAGGCTGTTCGTGCACACTAAAGGTGATGGTGAATTTCAACACTGACACCTACCTTCACTGAAAGGTGGTTCCTGAGATATGGGAAGTGGTTCATGCTTTTCATGATGAACCTTGATTGTCAGAGGGCATTGTGGTACAGTGGGGGCAGGTTAGTAGACTGAAGCACAGAACCATACCTTTGTATTTATTTTGTCATTATACCAGTTAATTTTTAAATTACTTGAAGATGTTGTATGCATTAGTGAATGCAGGTTTGCATTGGTTTATTATTGTCACTTGTACAGAGGTATAGTGAAAAACTTGTCTTGCATACCATTCATACAGATCAATTCATTACACAGTGCATTGAGGCAGTACAAGGTAAAACATTACAGAGTGCAGAGTAAGGTGTCACAGCTACGGAGAAAGTGCAGTGCAGGTAGACAATAAGGTGCAAGGTCATAACAAAGTAGATTGTGAAGTCAAGAGTCCACCTTTTAGTACTGGGAAATCATTCAATTGTCTTATAATAGCGGGATAGAAGTTGTCCTTGAGCCTGGTGGTACGTGCTTTCAGGCATTTGTATCTTTAGTCCAGTGGGACAAGGGAGAAGAGAGAATGTCTGGAGTGGGAGGGGTCTTTCATTATGCTGGCTGCTTTTCTGAGGCAGCATGAAGTATAGGCAGAGTCCGTGGAGGGGAGGCTGGTTTCCGTGATGTGCTGAACTGTGTCTGCAGTTTCTTGTGGTCCCGGGCAGAGCAGTTGCCATACCAAGCTGTGATGCATTCAGATAGGATGTTTTCTATGGTGCATCGATAGAAGTTGGTGAGTGTCAAAGGGGACATGCCAAATTTCCTTAGCCCCCCCAGGAGGCACTGGTGAGCTATCTTGGCTATGGCGTCTACGTGATTGAACCAGGACAGGCATTGAAAACGGCTTTGAGCTTAGCCTCTAAGCATGTGCAAATGTAAGCAGCATTTGTGCATAAAAAGGGTGAATGATTTGCAATCTGCAAGCATCCTATCCAGATGGATAGACGGCTTAGTATGGCAACTGCTCTGCCCAAGACTGCAAGAAACTGCAGAGAGTTGTGGACACAGCTCAGCACATTACAGAAGCCAGCCTCCCCTCCATGGACTCTGTCTATACCTCTTGCTGCCTTGGTAAAGCAGCCAGCATAATCAAAGACCCCAGCCAACCCTGGACATTCTCTCTTCTTCCCCACTCCTATTGGGTAGAAGATACAAAAGCCTGAAAAGGCATATCACCAGGCTCAAAGATAGCTTCTATCCTGCTGGTATAAGACTATTGAATGGAATCCTTGTGCAGTAAGATGGACTCTTGACCTCACAATCTACTTCATCATGGCTTTGCTCCATACTGTCTGCCTGCACTGCACTTTCTCTGTAACTTTCGCACCATATACTGCATTCTGTTATTGCTTTTCCCTTGTACTACTTCAGTGTATTGATGTGATGAAATGATCTGTACGGATGGCATGCAAAACAAAGTTTTTTACTGTACATGTGACAATAAGAAACCAATTACCAAATACAGCCAAATTGAAAATCAGCATGCAGGGTTCTGTTCATGCAGGCCATTGAAACATCTCAAGCTTTCTTGTGAGACACAAAGGACTGGAGATGCTGGAATCCCGAGCCACAAACAATCTGCTGGAAGAACACAAAAATGCTGGAGGAACACAGCAGGTCAGGCAGCATCTGTGGAGAGAAATGGACAGTCAACATTTCGGGTTGAGACCCTTCATCTGCTATACCTGTCCCTACACCCCTTCCCTCATCACCATTCAGGGCCCTAGACAGTCCTTCCAGGTGAGGCAGTGCTTCACCTGTGAATCCAAGGGTGTCATTCACTGCATCCGGTGCACCCTCCTCTACGTCGGTGAGACCTGATGCAGACTGGGTGACTGATTCGTCGAGCGCCTTTGATTTGTCTGCCGCAAAAGCAAGGACTCCTCGGTGGTCAGCCCTTTTAATTCCACTTCCATTCCTATACTGACACATCTATCCATGGCCTCCTCTACTGCCACGTTGAGGCCAGATGCAGGTTGGAGGAACAATACCTCATACTCTGCCTTGGGAGTCTACAACCTGAGGGCCTCAACATCGATTTCTCTAACTTCCGGTAATCCCTCCCCTCTTCCCCCCCCCCACCTTCCCCCCACTTTGTTTTCCCTCATTCCTGTAGCCCCCTCATCCCTTCTCTTTCTCCTCCCCCATCCTCATGACCTGTCCATCTATTCCCTAGCTCCTTCCCTTTATTCCATGGTCTACTGTCCTCTCCTACTGGATTCCTTCTTCTTCAGCCCTTTGCCTCTTCCACCTATCACCTCTCAGTTTCTTACATGACTTTCTTTCATCCCCCATCCCCCACCCACCTACCTTCCCCCCCCCCCCCCCCTCACCTATCACCTGCCAGCCTGTGCTCCTCCCCCTCCCCTGACCTTCTTATTCTGGCCTCTGCCCTCTTCCCTCCAGTCCTGATGAAGGGTCTTGACCTGAAACGTCAACAAACATCTAGAGATGCCGCCTGACCTGCTGAGTTCCTCCAGCAATTTGTGCCCGTTGCTCCAGATTCCAGCACCCTGCAGTCTTGCTTGTGTCCTGAATTCTGTCTCCAATCTGCTGGAGGAATTCAGTGAGTCAAGCAGCACTTGTAGGGTGAAAGGATTTGCCAAAGTTTCGGGTTAAAATGTCGATAATTCCTTTCCCTCCACAGATGTAGCTCAACCCATTGACTTCCTCCAGCAGACCGTTTGTTGCTCAAGCTTTCTTGTGATTTCTTTATTTTCAAAAAATAAACACACCATAGCCTTGTTAAAATGGTTGTAAACATATTTATTAATTTGCAGCAGAGGTTACAGTGCAACAGAATACAAACCTATACTATTTTTTGCATTCGAATAAAGGCAAAGGAAAGGAACCTATTGCCAACAATCTGATTGATACTAACCTGAAATAGCATCTCTGAACAATAAATTTATGGGAACGTATTTTGCTGCTAGATCACTCAGAAAAACTGATAAATTAGGATTGTGCTCCCCAGTGATGCTACTAGGATCCTTTGAAGTTCAAAATGGGTTGAAGGAAATTGAAAATGTGTATTTTTAAATTCAGATAAATGTATGATTCAGATTAACACTTGAAAATACAGAGAATGTCTGAAATTCGAGAAACTACCCTGTGGAGTGATGTTAGTGGCTATTTAATAGGTTTCAAACCTGAAACCATTTATCACCTAATTGTAAACTTCTTTTGTCTTAATGGACCATTTGAAGAACAAAGCAGGTAGTTGTTAGGCCATATCAATCAGAGTGACTCTGCAATTAACCATGTAATACACTGAGTCGATACTCCTGACAAGAATGTTCATCAGAGGCATGAATCCTCAATCCCCTCATTTTAATCATCAGCCAGGTCAGATAACATTAGCATTAATACTCATCATCTGTTGGGATCAATACAGATTGTAGAGGAGTGCTTGAATTTTTTTTCTTGCAAATTAGCAATAATCAAGTCACAAACTAACATTTTTTATTGATCTTAAAATTACTATTGACAGTATTTAAACCTAAAATATTAAGTATGCAAAAAATGACAGAATAAGCATAAAATTCTGGTTCTGTACCTTAATGCTTGCGCATTTTAACTTTACACTTGTGATCAGCACCAAAGGTTGATATCAATGGGTGAGATTAATTTTGGATTGGATTCCTTATGTAATTTAATGCTAGTTTATATCCTATCTAAAGATTAGTTTATAACACATGTTTTTTGAGTTAGCACTGCTTCCAGAATTTATGATTCCAGTCTTGCAGTGTGAATTACTTGGCTGCCTTGAATTTCCTCTGTGGAACAACAAAACCAAAAAGGTATTGCAAAAGGATCTAAAGAGACAAAAATAATAGATTTTATTTTTCTACAGCCCTCAGGATACTGCTCCAACCTTTATATCTGCAGGACTCTATTTGTCATGCTGTATCTCATTAAGGGTGTTTCTTTGTCCCATAATTGCAGTCCATGTTCCCTTGGGCCAGTCCACTTTTTCCAGTGTGACTCCCAGCACAACCTTCCTTGGAACCTGGCTCCCAGTATATCAAGAGTCCGCCAATGCAGTGTCAGGGCCTCCTCAGTACAGGTGTTCAGATGCACTCATAGAATGGCTTTGACAGCTGGTGCAAACCTGCCCCTCCCCGTGAAAGATTCAACAACCGACAACTGTCAGCTGCACTGCAACTATTGCATTCACTTGATTAAAATACAGCATGAAATTAATATTTGTGCATTTATTGTATGCAGTGCTTTTTCAGAGATATTCAAAGTTAGTAAAATTTTAATCTTAGAATCTGTTAAAAATATATACATTTCATTTTCGTTTCAATACACATTTCTCTTCTCAGCCCTTTATTCTTTTCGTTTTTTTTTGTTTACCTTTCACAATTACTTTTGTTCTTTCCCAGCTTAAACCAGAAGAGGAAATGCAATGAGGCATACAAGGAGGAGGATTCTATCATCTCCATTTGTCTCAGATTGGCAGCTGACCAAAGACTCTGTTCATGTGATTCTTCCTCAAGAGGAGAAGGATATTGGAGTATTATGATCCCCCATCAGTTTGTTGGCATTAGCATCAGCTTTGTGCCACCAAGACTTGCAAGAGACGGGGATGTATGACAGAGAATGTTACATAATATGTTTGGACAATATCTGCATCAGGGTTGAATAGCTGGTACTGTGTGTAACCTGCAGGATATGTGGGTGTGAATCTTAGTACAGTGGTGAGTGAGTGGTGCTGCATGTGAACACGATTGTTGGTTAATGCATGACAGGAACGAGGTTAGTTATTGCAGTTGCTGGGGGCAGCCCACAAGAGTCGTCACTCTTCCAGCGCCAACATAGCATGCCCACAGCTCCTAACCTGTATGTCTTTGGAATGTGGAAGGAAACCAGAGCACCTGGAGGAAAACCATGCAGTCATGGGGAGAACGTACAAACTCCAGCGGCAGGAATAGAACCCGGGTCGCTGGTGCTGTAATAGCGTTACGCTAACTGCTACACTACCATGCCGCCCATCTATATTTCTTTCTACATGTACTGAGAACAGCCATCCAACTCACAGTGTAACACTACTTTTTCATGACATGAAGACTGTTCAAAACTGTGCACAATCCCATGTAAACATGTGTATTTTTATTTGAGGATAAGGCAAGCATTTACTGTCTAGTGCTAATTAGATTTATAGAGTCATGCAGCAATGGAAACAGGCCATTCGCCCCATTACATCCATGCTGACCAGTGAGGACACATCTGTAATTAATCCCATCTTGCAGCACTTGGCCCATTGCCTTCTATGCCTTGGTGATTCAAGTGCTCATCTGGACACTTGAATGCTGTCAGCGACTCTGCTTCCATCACTCTCTCAGGCAGTGTATTCCAGGTACTCAACATTGTCTGGGTGAGAAAGATTCCCCTCAGATCCCCTCTAAATCTCTTACCCCTCTAAATCTCTTACCCCTTCACCCAAACTATACTTCCTCCTATTTTATCTGCCCCTGGTATGGGGATTAGTTGACCCTTGAATTGAGTGCAATGCTAGGCTATTTAACAGTAAATCAGATTTATGGATTTGGAGTCACAAGGAAGCCAGACCAAGTAATGGACATCTTTATGACTGTCCCGAAGGACATTTTTGTGACTATCCTGTAGTCTCACAGTTACCATTACTCATATTAGTTATTCATTTCCAAATTTAACTACTTGAACTGAAATCTCCCAACCATTATGATAGGATTCCTGCGGATATCCATCCATTAACTCAACCAATTTAACCATTATACCACCATTTACCTTTTAGCTGAAGGCAATTAATTTTTTTCTGTGGCCTGGTGCTTGGTATCCTCAAGTATTTTGTGATCTGCAAACATTACGTCCCAGCAGGAACTAATCACAGCTTCAGGGCCATGTTTATTTGAAGTCTTAAAATAATCTGTGTTTTTTTTTACACAGAGAGTGGTGGGTGCATAGGACGCACTGCCGGCACAGGTTGTGGGGGCAGAGACATTAGGGACGTTTAAGAGACTCTTAGATAGACACATGAATGATAGAAAAATGGATGGTTATGTGGGAGGGAAGAGTTAGTTAGATATTAGGGCAGGATAGAACGTTGGCACAACATTGTGGGCTGAAGGGCCTGTACGGTGCTGTAATGTTTTATGTTCTAATATGCACTGATTGAGACCAAACAGCATAAACCTAAGTTTACCTTGGTAACAGAATAACAATGGAACAGGCATGAATGATAACTTTAGGCTGTACTTCCTATCAAAGGAAGGAAGGGTTTGGTGAGAAAGGTTATACAACAGAAGGTAGGTCTGGAGGTTGATCTGATACCATTGCCCCACCAGTGTGCGTTATATGTGATATAATTTCCAGTCCAAGTATTGTTCAGTTTGTTATATGAATTTGAAAATAAATTTGCTTTAGCGGAGTTGAAATTTTTTCAACAGCATGAATAAGATAGAGATAAGACAAGATTTCTTTATTAATCACATGTACATCGAAACACACCGTGAAATGCATCTTTGTGTGGAATGTTCTGGGGGCATCTTCCTTACTATAAAACATATGTGACTTTTTATGAACAAAAGGCAGATTGTAGATATTGAATCATTGACGACAGTCATGGCTGAGAGGTTTTGGAACACAGGGCAGCCAAGGATTATGAGGAATAGATAGGAAAGTGGAGTTGAATCCAAAGAATATATCAAGGATGATCGTATCATTGATGGAGCGTGATTAAGGGACTATATGGCTACTCCAACTCCTGTTTCTTGCAAAATCTGACCAGTGTTATGTTACTGTTTGCGAGACCTTCCTGTGCACAAAATGGCTGCCATATTTCCTATATTACAATGGAAGCTACAATAAAACTTCATTGGCTGCCCTGAACCCAGCAATGCTGCTATATAAATGGAAGTATTATTATTATGGACAAAATGGAAATATTCAGCAAAATAATCCTGTTCCTCTTAGCTGGTAGTATTGAAGTCAATCAGTCGTTTTCTCCTGAGTAGTGAGTGTATGGAATGAGCTGCTGGAGGAAGTGGTGGAGATGAGTATAATGACAGCATTTAAAAGACACTTGGACAGGTATATGGATAGCAAAGGTTTATAGGGATATGGGCCAAATGCAGGCAAATGGGACTAGCTCAGGAAGGCACCTTGGTCAGCATGGACAGGTTAAGCTGAAGGGCCTATATCGGTTCTGTATAACTCTACGACTCTCTATTGCTCTCTTTTAGACCAGTGTATTCTATGTCATCGTGTGATTACAAAGGCAGAGTTCAATCAAGGAGCCTTCAGCTGTATAAATATACGTGCTTAGATTAAAACAAAATCATTGAGATGCATATATGCATCTTACTGTTACACAGTCACTATGGAGGCCTGATGAATGGAAGCAAATGGTGTTCTGGCAGGTGACACCATCCCAGCAATCCACCTGATTAGATGGAAATGCAATTGGGGAAAAAAAAAGGAAATACTGGAAACATTCAGCAAGTTAAGTAACATCAGTGGAGTTGACTCTGTTTTAATTCCAGTTTCCAGCTTCAGGTAAACTGCTCCCCCTCTGTCCCTTTTCTCTCTCCTCCTGATCTACCCAGTTCCTCTTACACCACCCCCCTCCCATCACTCTGGTTCTCTCCTCTTCATTCCCTTCCTCCACACATTCCATTTGCCCATCGCCGACACACTCCTCCCACTGCGTCCCCTCCCCCTACTGTGCCCATCTTACCACATCACCCCCCTGGATGATTCCATGGTCCACCTTCCTTTCCCATCAGGGTCCATCTTCTGCAGACCTTTGTTGCCTCCACCTATCACCTCCTGTCGTTATTTCCACTCTTTCCTCCTCCATCTGCCTACCCCTATTCCTTGCTGGGATACACCTATTGCTTGCCAGCTCTTGCTCCACCCCTTCCCCTCACCGCTTTATACTGGTTATCTCCCTTTATCTTTCAGTCCAGATGAAAGGTCTGAACTCAAAATATTGACTGTACATTTCCCTCCACAGATGCTGCCTGACCTGCTAAGTTGCTCCAGATCCCAGCACCTAGAGTCTCATGTCTCTGAGTTAACTCTGTTACTCTTTCCACAGATGTTTCCTGACCTGCTAAGTGTTTCCAGTCATGTGCTTTTATTCCAGATTTCCATCAGTTGTTGTATTTTTGACACACAGTGTCAGCGAGACTGAGCACTCTCTGCTAATGCACATTCTCTGGGAAGTGTGGAAGAAAATCTGTGAATTTTCAGGTTCAAAAGAATGACAGCAACTCAACCCATGACTAATTATTCTTTAAGTGATTTCTGAGAAAAACTGGACCCAAGTGATGGAATGTAGTGAATATAGAAATCTAATTGCTGAAATCATAAGGGGAGCGTGAGGATAGAATCGATAGCTCCGGCATAAGTCAATGTACTGCAGCTTTTATGCTGCTCATCAGGATATTATCACACATGCTCAGGGATCAGAATGAACTTTCATTCTAGTCTCATTTTCTGATGAGTGCAGTTCCTCAATGTAACTGGAGTAATTTGACCTTCACTCAATTCTCCTGGATCTTGTCACCATTGAAATCAGATTTCTGTCTTACTTAAAGTGGGAGGATTACTTAAAGTGGGGCATGAACATTAAATTCTCTCACTTTAAGTAATCCCCACAAACCCCACCCACCCCAATCATGCATCTTCTTTTCTTCCCTTTCCCAGCGTCTCTCTCTTTCTTCTACCTCCCTTTTTTCCTCCTTACCTTTGACTCATCTCCTGGTGGATCTGCGCTCCCCTCCTCCCCCGCACCTGCCTATCACTGTCTCTTACCTGCATCTACCTATCACCACCTTGTGCCCACCCACCTCTCTTCTTTCATCCACCTATCACTGCTCTGCTTTCCCCCCCCCCTATATATTGGGCTTCCCCTTTTCCTATCTTCAGTCCTGAAGAAGGGTCCCGACCCAAAAAGTTGACCACCTGCTTTTCTCCACAGATGCTGCCTGGCCTGCTGATTTCCTCCAACATTATTGTGTTTTTCATCCAGATTCCAACACCTGCAGTCCTTTGTTTCTCTAGTGGAGAGGTGAGGTGGCCAGTATAAAGAGGGGAAGGGGAAGGGTGAGAAGGGAGTCCAAGGTGATTGTTGGACTGAGGAGGGGTGTAAGATGACAGGCAGGTTGCACCAGGTAGGGGAGGGGAGTAGCAGCTGTGGGTTCAAGCTCACTCCAGAGACCGAGCTTAAAATCTAGGCTGATGCTCCAGTGGACCACTGAAAAAGTGCAATGAAGATGAAGTTGCTGAGCTTCGGCTAAGGCTTTGGAGCCTTGATGGGGTGGATGTGGAGAGAATGCTTCCTCTTGTGTCAAAATAGGGGTCACTGCTCAAAATTAAGGGCTCACCCACATTAAAACAGATGAGATCAAATGTTTTCTCTCCAAGGGTCTTTGGAATTCTTTTCCTCCAAAGGGTAATAGAAGGAGAATACATGAACATTTTAACACAAAGGTAGATAGATTCCTTCTAACCATGGAAGTGAAAAGTTAATGGGGTTAAGCAGGAATGTAGAGTTGAGATTTTAAATTGAATTGAAAGGTGTAGTTGGCTCGAGGAACAGAATGGCCTATTCTTGCTCCCAATTCGTACTATTGTATGTTCAAACCAAAAAGCACATCTACCCTCTAGAGCTGAAATCCAAGATTCCTTGGAAGAGGGGAGATTGCTTTCAGCATCATGGATGATATTTATATCCCATCCAACAGCTCCTGAAAGCAGCTTACAGAATGTGAGCTTTATCACACTGCAATGTAGGAAATATACCATATTTTACATTGAAGTAAGTAGTTCAAAAATAGAAAAACATATGGTATTTTGCTATCCTGGACTGTGGTCCTAAAAAAAATGGGTAGGATTTCCAAGCAAGTTGGAAAATTGAAAATGGCAAATAAAGCCATAAACAGTCAGGTGGAAATTTTCAGCTTTAGAGCTAAATAACTTTAATGCAAATTTAGTGAACATGGAGGGAATAAAAGGATATGAAGAAAAAGGTGTGGAAGTTCTTCAAGGATTAGCCATGATCTTATTAAATGGCAGAGCAGGCTCAAGGAGTTATATGAACCTCTCTTATTTTTAGTTCTTACTGTACGTTCCTTATAGATTAATAAAGATCTTAACCAATCCCAATGGCTGATTCTGATGTAGACAAATTTAATATTAAATATCGCAAATTAATGTATATCAGAACTCAGATGTTCAATAAGAGTGCCTGAAAGACCACACGTCCCTGAAAAGCTAAACATCAGAACGGAGAAGTATGAGGTGACAGCTTGCAAAAGGCACCAACGTGAACCTTCCTAAATTCTTTTATCTGGACTCCACAGTGCAGATTACTTCAGAAGGTTGATGCATTTGAGAAATTAGACAAAGAAGATGCCCAACCAGATCTTATCCTCATCGTCTCCATCCACCTCTGCTGATTTCATTTTGATTTTGCAGCAGGTAAGTACATTTCCAAAGTGTTCCCACCAGGTGAGGGTCCCCCAATGAGAATATTTCTATTTATATCTCACACTCAGAATAAGAATTGGGACAGTCATCATAAGACATCTCAGTTATGACAGAACATTTATGAGGGTTATACTTCATTGATAAGCAAGTAAGCTGCTCTGTAGCGGAATTATTGAAAGTCTGCTAAATCATCAGCAATGATTGGCAGCACAGTGGCGCAACTGGTAAAGTAGCTGCCTCACAGCTCCAACAACCAGGGTTCAATTCTGACCTCTGATGATGTTGTTGTGGAGTTTGCACATTCTTTCTGTGACCGAGTGGGTTTTGTTTGGCTGCTCCAGTTTCCTTGACCTATACAATCGGAACGCAAGACAACTTTTTCCACTGTACCTCAGTACAAGTGATAATAATAAACCAATACCTTCTATATTGGAAAGGCGTGCAGATTAGTAGATTAATTGTTCATTCATTGTGTAGCTGAGTGGCAGAATCTGGGGGGGAATTAATGGGATTGTGTGGAGAATAAAATGGCATTGGTGTAGGAATAGTGTTAATTAATGCGAGAAAGTTGGTGTGAATTTGATGGGCTGAACTTCCTACTTCTGTGCTGTATCTCTCTGTGGCTCACTCCAATGATGCAGATGTGGAAGGTAAATGTACATTCTTGCTCTTTAAACCTTGTTCCATCTATTTCTGATTCTGTCCCTCAAAATTTCCACTCATATTAACATCCTGAAATGCAACGTTAATTTGACCATACAAATTCCTAATGATTTGAGTGAAATTCCCTTGTCAGTTTGACAATGACAGTCACCCATTTAAACTTAATGGGCTGATGTTACTACCTACGAATTTTACACAATTTAAAAAAATCTTTGTTGACATTAACACAGATTCACCTTCAAAATCTTTGTTGCATGATTGATTTTGTTCAACAGTGAAAAATGTGATGGCAAATTGACAGCAATGAATTTGTTGCAATTGACATAACCCACCTGCTTCTTCCTGCATGGAGAAGCTATTGGCAGACCTCGCATAGCACTTCCAGAACATCACAGTTCCTCCATCTCAAATCATCTCTCTGCCTGAACTTAGTTCTGGCTAGAGAGCAGAGGACACCACAGAAATAAGTACATCTGCGTTCATTCATTCAGGGATGGAAAGACAGGGAGTTCACAGGTAGCATGTCACAAAATTAAACCCATCTCTGTTTCACGCATGCTTACTTCTTTTCATCAGAGGCAGAACTATGAAAAAAAATTAAGAATGGAGAATGTGTCTTTGCCATGACCGTACCTCTGTCTTCCAGAGCTTTCACTCTTCTTTTAAGAGTCATAGGACACATATGAGTGCAATTCTCCAGAGGACATCATTCCTTTGAGAGTGTGCTATCACAGGACATCCAACTATGCACAAGGCACAAGCACTCGTACATCAACCTGGGTGTTTTTAGTCAGTTGAGTCTTCACTTGGCGGCTTGTATTCCAAAATTGAGCACGAGCAGACAGTTGTGACAGGAACAGATGTGGAGACAAAGAGAACAATTTGTTTCAAGTTCTGCTGAGTTAGATGCAGATGCTCAGTTCTGGAAAGTGCCATTAAGAAAAGCAAATGGTGACAGCAATATATTCAACATAGCCAGACAATGACAATCCTCACCCACACACTCCACACAAGACTGTAGGAAAACACATGGAAGTTGTAGAAGTGGTAAGGGGATTGATGCATCTTCAACCATGATCACTAAATATGTCTATGCAAACTATGCACCAAATGGTCTACTGCCTTAAAATCTAACTTAGCTGTGGCCCAGAGAATGTGTGACCAATCTCCTTCAACTAGTATTCAGCAGAATGGTAAGACTGGGGTAATATTAGTGAAAGTAGGAACTCTGCAAAGAGCTCTGCCACTGTTCACTGATCACATCATTTCAATGGCCCCTCAGCCAAGATCTGGTGTGTTATCAGAGATTCAATAGACTGCAGATGCTGGAATCTGGAGCATCAAACAAACTGCTTGGGGGAAATCAGCAGGTCAAGTAGCATTTCGACCCAAAATGTTGACAATTTCTTTCCTCCCACGGATGCTGCTCGACCCACTGTGTTCCTCAGGCAGATTGTTTGTTGCTCTAGTGTGTTATTTCCCATTTTCAAGGCTGAGTTTGTCCTGATGCAGGTGGTACAGTCCATCTTGTCACTCACAGCCTCCAAAACTGGGGGAACACGGACCAAAGGATTTTGGCAGTCTCTATCTATCTTGAAGTGGTAGGAAAAGCAAACTGAAGAACTTCCTTTTCACCAATAGTGTGCACATGAATATTTGACAAAAAAAGGTCAATTTGTTCTATAAAAAAAATTTCTGTGTGAAGGTCACTGATTTGCACTCGATGTCATTTTGTCTTTTATTGTATCTCAAAGGCCAACCGAATAGTTCATCTCGAAGACCAACCTAATAGTTTATCTGTTTCATAATGGTCAAATAAAGAAGAATGCAAAACATCATAATTAGGAGCAAGAGCAGCAGCCTCTTGAGCCTGCTCCACCATTCATCAGGATCTCGGATGTTCTTCTACCTCAGCTCCAGTTTTCTGTACCTGCCCCATATTCCTCACTTCCATTAATATCTAGAAATCTATCAGTCTCTGCTTCTACTGCCCTTTCAGGCAGTGCGATCCAAAACCCTGCCCCCTTCTGAATGATTTTATCCCCTTTTCTATCCTCTAATCCCTCTGCAAATGACTTTACATTTCAGGAAGGAGACATAACAGACAGCAGATATTGAAATAAGGAACAAAAACAATGTGGCTTATTCTACATCGGTGAGTCCAAGCATAGAGTAGACAACCACTTATCTGTCTACATCGGCCAACCTGAGCTTCTGGCGGCACATTGTTTCAACTCTCATCCCCATTCCCACACCAAACTGTCTGTTCTCGGCTTACTCCACAGCCACAGTGAGGTCAAACAAACTAGAAGAACAGCACCTCATATTCTGCTTGAATAGTCTATGGTATGAATGCTGAATTTTCTAATTTCAGGTAACCTACACTCTGTGCTCCTTTCCCACTCCCACCAAATCTACACCGGTTTTCTCTCCCTCCGTTCACCTTTTCCATCCCTCACCCTTCATTACTAAGGCTCTTCACCCTCCCCCACCTGGTTTTATCTGACTATTACCCACTTGGGCTACTTCTTTCATGTCCCTTGGTTCATCTGTCCTATTCCCTCTCAAATCTGGTTCCATCTGTCCATCATCCCTCATATCTAGTTCCACCTATCACTTACCAGCATCTCTCTCAACACTCTCCCGCCCTACCTGGCTCCACCTACCCATCATTCCCATCCCCCTGCCCCACCACCAACCTCCTCATCTAGTTCCACCCATCACCTACCAGCCTGTCTCACTCTTCCCTTTGTTTTCTATACACCAGCTACCTTCCCTCTGCACTCTCAGTTCTGATGCAGAGTCCTCGACCTGAAACATCGGCCATCCCCTTACCTGCTGAGTTCTTCCAGCAGTTTCACTTTAAATTTTCATTTGTAGCCTGTTACCTTAGGAAAATTGCCCTTCCTGCAAAAATGTTAACTGATTCTATAATTTTAATAATGTGAGTGGTAGATAGATTGTCAGGGGTTATTACTTTTAAAGGGGAGGCAAAGTAACATATCTAGGCCCAAACAATACATGGGAGCAGTCTGCCATTTGGCCCTTGGAACTGTTCTCCCTCATCTTCAACCTCAGGCCTTTTCCTGCACTACCCACATATCCCTTTAATTTCTAGAAATTTATCAATCTCCATTTTGAACAAACTCCATTATTAAGCCTCCACAGCCCTCTGATTGAACTCACTGGTTGAGTACATTTCTCCAATTAGAGTCTTAAATGAAGTGGCTACGGACACAGAGTGGATGCATTGGTTGTAAACATCTAAATTCCTTCCACCCTGGAGAGATCACAGAACATCAGAAAAACACAAACTATTGAAGAACGATACTATTCAAGAAAGGAGACAGAAAGGTGGAAGCAATAAGCCAGTTAGCCAAACATGTGTTATCTGGAAAACACTGCAATCCATTATTGAGGCAATGTCAAGTGAATTTAGAAAATCGTATAAAAGGAAAATCCTGTTTTACAAATTTACAAGAAGCATTTGAGGATGTGACAAAATGGATGGGTGGAGGAGGAAGCAGCAGATGTCGTGTATTTGGATTTCTAGAAGATATTCAATAAAGTGCCTCATTAAACACACCATACAAAAATACAGAGTCATGGATAATATTTTGGCAGAAGTAAAGAGTTGGTGAACTAACAGAAAACCAAGTCAGGATAAATGGGTCATTTTTGGGGTTGGAAATTATAAGTTATCCAAGTGCCACTGGTACCAGTTCTGGGGTGTCAATTATATACTATCTATGTTGATGACCTGGATGAATGGATCAAGTAGGAAAATGGTGTTGAAGCCAAAATTGGACCAGTCATGATTTAATTGAATGGTAAAACAGACTTAAGGGGACAACCAGCCTACTCCTGCTCATCTTTTATGTTCTCCTCAGTCCTAAATAATCTCTTACTCCGAGACTGAAACCCATGCTTCTGGACTCCTCAGCCAGGGTAGACATCCTCACATTTTCACACCATCAAGCACTTTAAGAATTTTATAACTTTGAATGAGAATTTTTCCAAGCCCCAGAGAATACAGGCCTTATTCACTCAATCTCTCCTTATACAGGAGGGATCACATCCCAAAAGCCAGCCTGCTTGGGCTGGTTTTTTTGTTTCCTTGGAGCAAGGGAGACTGAGGTGCATAAAATTATGAGCACAGATGGAGTAGATAGTAGAAAACTTTTCCCATAGATGGATAATAACCCCTGTATCCATTCACTCTATTGCTACCTCTTTCAAAACTCTGGGATGTAGATCCTTAGAATTTGTCAGCCTTCCCTATCCCCACATCATCTGGTACTTCTTTTTGCCTATACATTCTTGCCAGGCCCTTGGTTCTCCAGTAGTTCTGGAAGGTGGCATCTATCATCATGGATCCCCACCTATTACAATGTCAAGGAAAGAGCAAGATCACAGAAAACCCAAATACAGCACACCAGTACAAGACTGGAGTCAGGATGCTTCCTCAGAACCAAATGCAGGCAGTGATCAGAAGGAGTCTTGCCTCAGGGCTCTGAGGCAGAGTCCCAACATAGAAACAGGATATCCTAGGGGAAAACAACAAAACCAGGACTGCACTAGATTTGACAGCTCTAAGCAGCCAAGAGACAACATATACCCAAAGGTTGACCAATACTCTGGTAACTAGTGCTAGTGAAACTAGGGCTCTTATACTAGTCTCCTGATGGGGCTCAGGTGTGTGTCATTATGTGATTAGTAGTTCATGGAATCCATCTGCTGCACAACAAGGCATCATCAATGGAACCAAATCGAGGGCCAGCACTCAGAACCATGACACCACTATCTGAGCCCTGTCCTCTTCTCACTGTTCCCTACAGGCAGGAGGTACAGAAGCCTGAAGACCCCACACCACCAGGTTCAGGAACAGCTACTTTCCTACAACCAGCAGGTTCTTGAACCCTCTTCACAACCCTGAGCCCACCCCAGCAATGGAACACTACAGACCACTTCTTGCACTACCATGGACTTGCCTCTGACAATGTCTTTTTTTTGCACCAAGATCTTTTTTTTGCACAGACTTTTTTTTTCTCTCTATTCACTGTCTTGTATAATTTATATTCTGTATATTGTCTGTACCAACGTGCTTGTGACGCTGCTGCAAGCAAGTTTTTCCATTGTACCTGTACCTCACCATACTTGTGCACGTGACCAAAAACTCGACTTGACCTGAAGTCTTTATGCCTTTTCCATGAAGAGAAATACAAAGTATTCGTTCATTTCTCTTATTGCAATTTTAATATATGTCCGCATTTCTGGAAAATGACAAGAAGGATAACGCAGCAATGCATAGGCTCGTCTGATTACAGGTGCCCCCTTTGTGCATCCTGTTATTCCCTTTGTCTGTCTCCAGCTGTAAAGAAAAAAAAAACAAGGAAATATGCAGATAGATGGAGACTCTTCACCTCTGTGTTCTCTAAAGGAGCAATTTAAGACATTGCCTAGCTTTTTGTCCATTGCCTGAAAACATTACACTCCTTTAACTTGTTATCCAAATGCTATTTAAAATGTGGCAAGTATTTCTGCCCCTACCACCCATTCTGGCTGTGTGTTTGACTTCCACCATTCATGGGGAGTTCCCTTATATAGACCTCTATGCAAGGCAGTTATGGTAGTGTAGCAGTTAGCATAACGCTATCGCAGTGCCAGTGACCAGGGTTCAATTCCGGCCGCTGTCTGTGAGGAGTTTGTACATTCTCCCAGTGTCTGCGTGGGTTTCCTCCGGGTGCTCTGGTCCCCTCCCACATTCCAAAGGCGTACGGGTGAGGAAGTTGCGGGCATGATATGTCGACGCCGGAAGCGTGGCGACGCTTGCAGGCTGCGCCCAGAACACTCGACACAAAGGATGCTTTTCACCGTGTGTTTTGATGTACATGTGACTAATAAAGATATCTTATGGTGATTCCACCACTGCAATCATTGCTGCCTTCAAATAGTAATGGTTTTCCTGTCAAATATATCCAAAGTGACTCCCAAAGATGGTCTTGTCAATCAGAAATCCTTCAAACTTGAAGAAAGCTGTCTCCACCCAACGACTCTGTTAGAGATTTGCCAGAAGGTACGGAGGCAGCAGCTGCAAGCTTTCATTTAGATGGGGCAGTGACAAGTTTAAGTACCCACTTCTACTGCTGCTCAGACTTGCCACTTGTCAGTTTCACTTGTCAGTTTCCCGAGCCTTGGGAAACCATCCTCCTCAGGTAAAATTCACAGCCAAGTTAAAAATACCTCTATCAAGTCAGGAATGTGTGGAATATTCTCACAGATCTTGATGAGCACACCTCTCATAATAGCCCAAAAGGCTGATATCATTCAGCCAAAACATCCAGCTTTATCATTGCCCAAATCCACAACCTGAAACTATTCAGTCCTTCCACTACTGCGCCCTGTGGCTGCAGAGTGCACCATCTAGAAGCACCTCAACAAGGCATATTTGACGGTATGTCCTTACTTTGGGACCTCGACCTTTGAGTGCAACAAGGCCAGCAGATGAATGAGAAAACTACTATGTAACATACCATCCTGATTTGGGAATTACACCATTGCTGTGCCAAAATTCTGGTGTTTCCAATCTCGCCACATTGTGGAAACACCCTGACTAAAAACCGCTGTGATTGTCAGAAAGGTAGCTCACTAACACTTCAAGTGCTGTGAAACACGAGCCTTAAAAACTAGGCTTGTCAATGATGTCCACACCTCAGGAATGAATAGAATGAAAAACTAATGTCGCCTGAGGATATTAGTTATACCAATGAATAGCCAATTCTATCTAATCAGGAAATATCTGATTTCAGTGAATAGGTTTCTTATCAGCATGGCTTGCTGAAATTGGATTGTGCTGCCACTGCAAAAATCATTCCCCTAACCCCATCCAAATCTTTTCTTAACACAATTGTTCATGGAGGATTCTAATTCCCCATTCTAGAAAGTGCTCCAAGGAGATATGCCTCACACGGTTTGGGCAGATACAAATATCATATATGCATTCTGAAGGACATATATGCAGGACAAATTCAGAAGAATAATGGAGAAAGAAGCAAAAAATCAGAGCCTTAAGTAGAAAATGTGTACATCGTAAGATCAAGACATCCCGAAGCACCTTGCAACCAATTGATTACCTCTGAAACATACTCACTGCTGCAACGCTGCTGTTTTCTACCTCTTAATTTTGTAAAGGAGTGAGTTCATCTATCGTAGAAGCAGAGGGCAGCTACTTGCATTCCTGCATTGATCACACAGTTTTAATTATTTCCTGTGAAAGTCCAAAGCCTTTTATCGGTGATGTTCATTAGTTTATAAGTTAGTTTTCCAGAGCCTTGCACCTCTCATGGTACAAACTTACAGGTACACAGATAATTCCCTTTCACACCTTCAGAAAACAAACACTAATGGAGGAATCAATTAAGATTTAGCAGTAGTAAATATAAGGCAGGGTTATTAGAGAAGTAACATTTGATTTAGCTAATGGCTCTTCATATATTATTGTAGGATTCAAATTCACCAATGATGCTTCCTGAGATGCTTTCATTACCAAAGACTCACAAAGCAATAAGTAAGGAGTGCCTGGGGAATTTGGCCATCAGACAATGTGTTGGAGCTACTAATAATGAGCACCAGTGTTGTGAACACAAAAACAGATATATACATTTATTTATTTCACAATTTAGTGCAGGTTACAATCAATTCTTTATCTAAAAATCAATGAAAGAATAGTTTAAAAGTTACAAAACTACAGAACTTAATCTGGCCTAGAAATTGGCACAATGTTAAAAATACCTGCATTGTAAATTGCATTAACAGAGATTAAAATAATTTTGTACACATTTATGGATGTTTCAGTTTGTGTAGTTAACACCTCATGCTCATTTTTAGGCCAGATTTTTGTGTTTTCTAGCAAGTTGCCAGTGTCAAACTGACCTAAGTGACATCAATGGTAAACACAAGAGACTGCAGTTGCTGGAATATGGAGCAAAAAACAAACTGCTGGAGGAACTCAGCAGGTCAGGCAGCATCTATGGAAGCAAATGGGCAGTGACTCTTTATCTAGATTGGACAGTTAACATTTCAGGCTGAGACCTTTCATCTGGATCTTTATTCATACAAGATTTCTTTATTAGTCACATGTACATCGAAATACACAGTGAAATGCATCTTGGCGGAGAGTATTCTGGGGGCAGCGCAAAAGTGTCGCCACGCTTCCAGCACCAACATAGCATGCCCACGACTTCCTAACCCATACATCTTTGGAATGTGGGATGAAACCTGAGCACCCAGAGGAAACCCACTCAGACACAGGGAGAATGTACAAACTCCTTACAGATAGTGACTGGAATTGAACCCGGGTTACTGGCACTGTAATAGCATTACGCTAATCACTACACTATCGTACCTGACCCGAAATATTCACTGTCCATTTCCCTCTACAGATGCTGTCTGACCGGTTGAGTTCCTCCAGCAGTTTGTTTTTGGCATTAATAGTCGTCCAACTTCCAAAATTGGTCATTAGTGAATTATTCCGTCGCATTGATCTGAATAACAAGGTTCGTTCACTCACAGAAGAATCTTGTATTAATGTTGAAGACTCAAAATGTTCTTGCAATGTCCACTCACAATAAATCTATATTTATTATCAGATTACTGCACTCCACTGATTCTCAGAACTTGACCTACACACAGCTCAGTGTGAAGATCAATTCTAACGTGCATTTTCAAACACCAAGACTTCCTCCCAAAGTCCATTTGTCCAGGCATAACCCACCTCTTACATATCCTACTCAATCATGATATTAGGCCTCCCTGGTAGTTCAGGTAAGATATCTTTATTAGTCACATGTACATCGAAACACACAGTGAAGTACATCCTTTGCGTAGAGTGTTCTGGGGGCAGCCCGCAAGTGTCACCATGCTTCTGGCGCCAACATAGCATGCCCACAACTTCCTAACCCATACGTCTTTGGAATGTGGGAGGAAACCGGAGCACCCAGAAGAAACCTATGCAGACACGGGGAGAACGTATAAACTCCTTACTGACAGTGGCTGGAATTGAACCCGGGTCACTGGCACCGTAAAACGTTATGCTAACCGCTACACTACTGAGCCTGCTGTACCGTACTTGCAGGGCAAACTATAATCTGAAAAAAAAGTGAAGTTATCCACTTGGCTTGTTGTAATCTGAGTCACCAGAGAGACACTGAAACTGGTGATATAGAAGTCTTTATTCATCACGACAAGCAGGCATTCTCCTGGAGACCCTCTCAGTAGAGTCTTCCAAACTCAAAGTACATCACCTTTTTATACCCAAAGGCTCAAAGGTAACAGCAAGTGATTTGATACAATTTCAATGGTTATAATGACAACGTTAACTTAAATATTTTGAGTCTGACAATGCTTCCTTTGAGTTACACATCTACAATGGGAGACACCTCTGAATGTTCAAACACCTTTACCGGGACAAAGTAATTCACGCGGATGGTCTAAATCTTCTGAGGACAGAGAACCCAGACACCCAATGTTAATGCTGTGAGGGCTGACTCCCTGAGTACACAAACATCCCAACTATTGATAGACCTAATATGCCTGTGACCATGTTTGATGTGCTAAGTGACAATATCAGTCTGGTCTGCAAGCTTCCTCGAACTCAGTCGCAATGGTGCAAAATAACTTAGCCACAGTTGCCTGGTTTGATGCAGGCCAATTAACATAACCCCATTGTTTTACGTCTGGCTGACGCAGACGAGAACATCTCATGGTCACTTCACTTTGCAGACCATATCCCTTGAGCAGCCAGTCCCCTGCTGTGAACTAACAGCCTGTGCTCTGCAGACAGTGCTGTTTGATTGCAAATCTGTCCTTTTAACTTCAAACTGATTATTGCTTGCAATTTATATTAAGAACTGAAGGCTGGTTCTTGTTTGAATTAATATCTGCTATATTCACATAATTCCGTAACTCCTGAATCCCTAACAGGCTCACGAAACACGCTGTCCCACAAGCAGCAGAGTGAAGTTACATCACTGCAGCTCTTGGTTTTATCAGCTATACAATGAAATGAAGTCCTTGTTGCAATAAGTCCATCTGTCATCAATAAACAGCCTTGAAAAAAATACGATTTTCTTTCCTCATTGCCCATATACTGCCTTCACTTTTTAAGCCTCACACCTGCTTCATCATGAATACCTTCAGAGCATGCAGCACTTTCCATTTACAATCCATAGAGATACTCATCAAATACCCTACTTAAGAGCACTTTCAATCTAATGCACTAATGGATACTTAGGAGCAGAACAATACAAAGTACCAGGACTACACAATAAGGTCAGATGGCACTTATAATCACCATTTGATTCAATAGAATCTGGGCAGCAGCTGCAAGTGGTCAGTTCTCTTGATCAACACACACACTCAGCAACCTCTTGGCTTTATTTGAAAATTCAGTTAAATCTCCAACAATGCAGCTCATGTGGCAAATTGTTCTATTGAGTTTCAACCCTATCTTGATAGGTGGACAGCCACACATGACTCGGTCCTCACAAAGCTTCTGTGAAAGAAACAAGGCACTGAAGTTATATAGCAATATACTTCAAACAAATATGACTATCTCTACCCTCCTGTAATTGTTCAAATGACAAAGGCATCTCAGATCATTGTCTGCCGGTTCCATCCATGAGATCATACTTGCCATGGTATCCCTATGTACTACAGTAGAATTTCTGAAGAGACCCCAGCTCTAAATTAACTTTCCATTATAAGGCTTTGAACTATTTGCACATGTCCATATTATTGGCGAATTTTAATCATCATGCTGTAAAAGATGAGCTGGTATGTTAATTGGCTGCTAAATGTTACCAGTTTGCATAGGTAGATGACAAAAAGTATCAAAGGAAGTTGTTGGACATGTGAGAGAGAGTAGATTGCAGGGATGCAGGAAAGTTGGGGGGGGGGAATGGAACTAATGGGATTGCACTGGAAGTTAGCATGGATCTGATGGTTTAAATGGCAAAAGGAGAGAGAGAGAGAGCATTAGAAGAAGGGGGAGAAAGAGGTCTGAGCAAGAGACAGAGACAGAGGGAAACAGAGGGAGGAGAAAGAAGCATCAGAAAGAATGAGTATAAATTAGGAAAGATATTAACAGAGTGGGAATGGAGATGAAGGAAGGAGCTACAGGTCTAATGAGTCATGAGATCATGTTGAACTTGTAACCTAAACTAATCATGAGAGGTTATGATACTTTTTCCAACACTGGAAATCAGTGCAGGGATGAATTTTGCTTTAAGTGGAGACTTCCCAGTGGCCTGTGCAGGTATTGCTGAATGGACTGTGGCCTCCTTGTGCAAAATAGTTGTGCAAAGTCTCTGCCTGAATATCCCAAGAGCTTGCGCCCTGCTCCCTGGAATGACTGCTGCAGCAAGTGAAGGAAATGGCATTCACCGCCGTACTCTGCATTCACTGGAAGAGTGCAGGTGGTGTGGTTTGCATCTGGAGGTAATAACATTAGAAGCAACACCAACCACTGTAAGATTTTTGACCTTACCAAAACCTTTGACACCATCAACCAAGGGAAATTGTGGAGATTCATTCTCAGCAAATCATCTCCATCGTATATTTGCTAATGATGGGGTGCATCAGCAATTCTAACCAGTGGGTCCACCAAAGAAGCAATCACAATGCAAAATGGGGTCAGCCAAGTTTTTTTCATCACTCCAGTCCTCTGCTAAGTCCTTCTTGTCACAATTTGCACCTCGTCTCCAACAAATTTTCCACTAGAATGGAGCTCATGTACATGACAAATGAGAATGTTCAGTCTTCATTCACCTCCACTGCAGATCCAAGTTCACTCCAAGGGAGCAACACGCTGAGTTCCTCCAGTGTTTTGTGTGTTGCTCTAGATTCCAGCATCTGCGGTCTCTTGTGACTCCAAGTTCACTCCAGCTTCAGCCAATGTCTGCAGACGCCAAGCTCATTGACTCATTCTCTGAAGTGTATGAAAGAGTGGGTCTTCCACTAAACACCTGTAAAGCAGGCAATCAAGACAGCACTAGACAATCAGTGTCCGTGATGAGACCCTGGAAACCTTTCCACTTCTTGGGAACCACCTCTCAGCAACAGCAGACACAGATGATGAAATTCACCAGCACCTCTTGTGGACCAGCACATGTTCTCTTGGTCAACGGCAATCTGCGCTCTCTGGTAAATGAGGAATGACATTGATTCTGCAATCCCCCACTCAATAAACGGTGTGAATTCTAGGCCGATTCTATACAGTAGATTTGAGGATCTGCTACATTGTCAGACATTACATCTTTCAGATGAGACATTGAACAAAGGCACCTACATACAAAATCCCGTGACACCATTTCAAAGAAGATCACAGGATCCATTGCAAAAAAAAGATGTTTTTGTGGGATCTTGCTTATAAGTCGGCCTCTATGTTGCCTGCATAACTCAAATGATCACATTTGAAAAAATATTTCATTGACTCTAAAGTGCTTTGGGATATCCTGATATAAATGCAAGTAGTTTCTTTCTCAGGGTCGGTTTTCATTATCAGTGACTGGAATTTGTGTTGCTATAATGATCTGACAATGAAAATTTATTCCCTGTATCAGGCTTATTACAGCATCTGTTGTACGCATACTCACAGAATCCATAATGTGAGTTAAAAGTATTGATCTGCTAGAAAAGTCAAGGACCCTCAGTACAGATTTCTTTAAGGAACAAAAATAAAATATCAGAGATGCTGAAAGTCTGAAACACAAACAGAAGTTTGCTGTAAACACCCAGCAGGTCAGTTACCATTTCTGGAGAGTGAAGTTAACCTTTCAGATCTCAGTCCTTTGTCGTGCATACACAGGCAAGATTCACCACTGTCAGAACTCAAGTAGGGTTTAAGTTATTTTTCTTGGACCAGGGGAAAGGGCTTCTGCTTCTACATAACCCCACGACCCTCCTCCTTCTCCTTCTCATCTCACATGGCCACCTCCCCTAAACCCAAACTTGCTCCTCTCCCAGAACTTACCTACGCCTGCTGCTATGGTTACAGCAAGCTAACGGTGGTGCTGAATGTAGAGCCATGTGGAATTCCTGTATGCCAGCTGAGGTTCACTAGTCCAAGTAGTACACTCTCTGCAATATTGCCAATCGTATAATGAATACTTCTCAATATACAACAGAAGTAAAGAGCAGTAGAATGATATTATTCTAATTATACAGAAGCTTTCATAACTTCATCAAGCATGAGTTAACCTAGCAGGACATCCATACAAATAAAAACTTAACACTGAAACACTTAGCAGGTCAGGCAGCAGTTGTGGAAAGAAATTTGCACCATTCATTCATTCATTCATGTAAGTAAGATACTTTTCTACATCAGATTTCATTATACTTGTGTACCAACCTAATTTTATTTCTTTTACCGCAGTTGCCTGTCCTTTGATTTAAATGCTACAAGAAGGTCTTGACTCCTATAATTAAAATGCTTTTTGTGTTTAAGGCTTGAGGTTCATAAATGCTGCACAGTAAATGTGTTTTCATAACAAATTCAAGTTTAATATGATTAGGTCATAATATCTGCTGGACGACCTTAATGGTCATTTATCTGCCTTTTTCAAAAAAAGTTAAGGATTGCGTCAGCAAATCACAGACTGAGCAATGAAATGAAAACAATTTTGAACATCGAATTGGAAGAAGACATGAATTTGGGTAATTGAACCAATCAAATACATTTATAAAAATAAAAAAATAAAAATAAAGCTATTTTTTCATAGCTAACTGATATTTCTTTATGTATTAGAGAATGGGGCCTTACACGAATGTTTTAACGATGATGGTAAAGTAATCTTGTTGGGAGTAAAATAAAGTGGATGAAAGATCATTGACTCGAAATATTAATTGTTTCTCTCTCCACAGAGTTGTGTATTTTGCTCAACATTCCCAGCATTTTCTGCTTTTCTTTCAGATTTCTAGTATCTGCAGCATTTTGCTTTTCACTTATTAATTTTTGCAAAACAAAACTATCCTTGCCAGAAAACAATGAAGGCAGAAGACTAGCTTTCTAAACTTGAAGTGCCAACAATGTAAAATATTCTCAATTTCCTTCCAGAGGAGAAGACATGGTTGAAAGAGTCAAGCCCACTATGGGCTTCTTAAGACTCTCTAGTGCCATCTGGTAGCCAAAGTCTGTAATTGCATCATTAGGACAATCATAAGTTTTAGATAAGTCCTGTTAAGGAGAATTACCTACTGCTATTACAACTGACACAATGGGATGTGCCAGTTTTGATGTAGTCTTCATACCTGGAGTCTTGGATCAACTTTATTATATGCTGACAATGTGCAGTTGACCATTACACCATTGTGGACAGTTTTGAACCCAACAGAAAATATTAGATTATCAAAACTGAGACACAAAGCCATCCTTTGTGGTTCCTTCTGTATATATTCTTTCTTACCATTAATATCTTGGCCCTTTTCAGATCTTCTAGTCAAGCAAAGTATTTCAAGCATAACCCAGACACCAATATGAATGAGAAACATTCCATTGCTATGACTTACTTGAGAAAGTTTTAGCTGGAAGAGAACTTCACATACCTTTCCATCTTCATTTCCTGACTGAAAGTATGAAACAAGAAATAATGGAATGTGTAAATGGAGTAGATGATTAATCATAACTGACCTCAATCTTCATGTAGACTGTGATAATCAAATTGTGAATGGCAGCCAAGAGAAGGAATCCATAGAGTGCATTCATGATAGTCTCCTTGAGAAAAACGTTATGGAGCCTACTAGGAACAGGCTATTTTGGCTCTGGTAATGTATACGGAAACAGGTTTAAAAAGTAATCTCAATGTAAAAGATCCCCAAGGAAGTAGTGAACATAGTATGACAAAACATAATTTGAGAGTGAACAACTTGGGTTTGAAGCTGCAACACCATACTCTGAGTCCTGAAGAAGGATCCTGACCTGAAACGTTGACCGCCTGCTTTTCTCCATGGATGCTGCCTGGCCTGCTGAGTTCCTCCAGCATCATCGTGTTTTTCATTTAGATTCCAGCATTTGCAGTCCTTTGTTTCCCTACACCATATTCTGCATTCTGTTTTACTTTTACTATCTCAGTGTAATTATGTATGGCATAATCTGTCTGGATGGCACGCTAAACAAAAGCTTTTCACTGTAGACACAAGAGATTCTACAGATGCTGGAATCTGGAGCAACACACACAAAATGCTGGAGGAACTCAGCAGGTCAGGCAGCATCTACGGAGGGAAATAAACAGTCGACATTTCGGGCCAAGATCCTTCATCAGGACTGGTAAGGAAGAGGGCAGAAGCCAGAATAAAAGTGTGGGGGGAGGGGGAGGGGGAGGAGCACAGGCTGGCAGGTGATTGGTGAATCCAAGTGAGGGGGGAAGGTAGGTAGGTGGGTGGGGGAGTGGGGATGAATGGGAGTGATGCAAGAAGCTGAGAGGTGACAGGTGGAAGAGGCAAAGGGCTGAAGGATGAGAGGGCCGTAGACCATGGAATAAAGGGAAGGAGGTGGGGAATAGATGGGCAGGTCATGAGGGCGGAGGAGGGGAAAGAGAAGGGGTGAGGGGGCCACAGGAATGAGGGAAGACAAAGGAGGGAGAAAAGAAACCGAAGGGAGGAGGAAGGAGCGGGGGGTACCGGAAGTTAGAGAAATCGATATTGAGGCCGTCAGGTTGGAGACTACCAAGGCGGAATATGAGGTGTTGCTCCTCCAGCCTGTGTCTAGCCTCAACGTGGCAGTAGAGGAGGCCGTGGATAGACACTGTATCTTGGTACAGTTGACAATAATAAACCAACAAATAAACCAATACCAAATCATGGGAATTACATCAAAATGAGATGAGAGTTGAGTATAGTGGACTGGGCAAATAGATTGGAAGGTAAGGCAGTAGACAAGAAGTCCAAACATTTAAGGAGACAATTCATGAGTCCCAGCAAAACAACGTAGGCCAATGAGGAGGAAAGATGCTAAGGGGGGAAGAGGAGGAGATATGATCCCATCATGGCTAACCAAGGAAGTTAAAGATGCTATTAAGTTGACAGACAAAATATATAAGATGGGATCGTGGTTTCAGCACAACATGGTGGGCCGAAGGGCCTGTATTGTGCTGTATTGTTCTATGGAAAAGTTAACAGCCGGTGCAAAGACTGGGATAATTTCAGGATCCAGCAAAAGAAGATTTAAAAAAAAATCAAGAAAGAGAAAATAAACTATGAGGGCAAATGAGCAAGAAATATAAATCTTTAAATACATAACAATGAAAAGAGGTCCAAGTAAATGTAGGCCTCTTAGAGAATAAGGCTGGTGAAACAGTTATGTGGAGCAAGGAAAGAGCAGAGGAGTTAATCAGATACTTTGCATCACTCTTTACTTTAGAAGATACTACAAATATCCCAAGATACTGAAAAAAAAACATAGAGGAGGTATTAAATGTTATCACCATAACTAGAGAATTAGTATTAGGCAAACTAATAGGCTAAAGGCAGATAAATCCCCAGGACCTGAGGCATCCCAGGATTTTACCATATGCATTGAATGTAATATTCCAAAAATTCTGGGAAAATACCAGAGGAGTGGAAAATGGCCAACATGATAACCCTTTTCAAAAAAGGTTAAAAGGCATTCTCTGGGTAACTATAGGCTAGTTAGCCTAATACTATACAAAGCCAAAAAAAAACTGAGGTCCTGGAAACCTGAAATAAAACTTGAAAACTGGGAAAACTCAGCAGATCAGGCAACATCTGAGGAAAGACCCTTCTTCGGTACGAAGAGAGACAGAAAACAAGTTAGTCTAAATAACAGAGAAAGTGGGGGAGGGCAATGGGTGGAAGAAAGACAATTTCTGTAGTAGGGTTAAATGATGGACACCCATTGAATGGGCAGTGCATTTGTATGTGTAATGTGTTGCTAATGGGTAATGTTGTATGATCTGGCTGACCAGAATGTAAACAGCAGGCCAGAATATACAAATGAATTAAATAGATGGGACAAGAGGATTGGCAAACACAAATGACCAGTCCTGATACAAACAGAAAGAAAGAACAGATTATCTGAAGTTGGAGAGATCAATATTGACTCCTGCAGGCTGCGACATACCCAGACGAAAAATGAGACGTCGTTCCTTGACCTTATCTGAGTCCTCATTGTAACAGTGCAGGAGGCCACAGAGAGAAAGGTCTGAGTCAGGATGGATGGAGAATTACAATGGCAAGCAACCGAAAGTTCAGGGTCACTCCTGTGGACTGAATGAGGGTGTTCCATAAAGTGAACAGCCTATCCGCATTTAGTTTCTCCAGTGCAGTGGATGCCATATTGTGAACACTGAATGCAATGAACTAGACTGGAAAAAGTGCGAGTGAATTGCTGGCCTATCTGGAAAGAATCCCTTTAAATTCACCTGGTTCTTTTTCCAATGGTCCCTTGAAACTCATCAGGGTTCTGTTTCCCATGCACCCTTTAAATCTGCAGGGTTGGTTGGAAAATTTATTATACTACTGTGTAACTTTTTAAAAAATGTGAAGTAAAACTTTGTTGGAGAATTAAATGCAATAATATCCAATAGTTTGGAAAATCTGCCAGTCTAGCACCACCAAAGTCTCAGGAGTGTCAGATTGACGGAGTTTTACTGTACATATTCTTCATTCTGGCCTGCACTATGTCTCGATCACTTACTAACACTACCCTTGCTCACCAACACTGTCTTCTTTGCACCCACTACATCTGACTTAAAGCCCTTGCTCTCATCCTCAGAACTCACATATCTCATCACCAATCTTCTATCTCTTCCTGCACTATATGGCATTCATACCTCTGGGTTTCTGTCCATCATCCCTTCCTACTGTTAAGTGGTAGGGATTTTGGTGAGATCAGTTCTTCACCAGAGATCCTAACCCACTTTGCCATCATACTTCTACATTCTCCTTTGATAATGTTCTCAATATCCATCTTTCTAATATAGCCTCCAGTCAATTCTCCAAACGTCATTCCCATGGCTTGCTGACTGCCTCACTTAATATTTTTCTGTAAACCACTATGGAATACAATATATGTTCCTTGAGTTATATGGATGTGTGCATTTGTTAACAAGTCAAACCTTCCCCAAGAAAGACATAGCAATGGAATATGTCAAGCCACAGACATTTCTACAGCAACTTGTACATCACAAGCGAAGCAAATGATCAGCGGAGTTATCACTAGAGAAATAATTCTCCCCTCAAAAATTAGTCTGTCACAGAACTAAACTCAGAAGGCAATATGTCACAGGTCTACCTACAGTAAGCAGCATGTATCAGAGCTCCTTCTAAAAATCAATACTTTATTGCCGTCTTTGACAGATATCTTACAAGCTTATTTTTCATATTGACACTGTGCAGTAATCTTGTCAGTACACTATTGTTCCTGGTGATTTTTTTTATGCAAAGGGATTATGAAAACATTTACCAGTGCATCCTACAGAAAATAAAAGTTTGCAAATTGATCACAAGCACAAAATTTCTGTATTACTTTGATAGCCCAGGCAGTGATCATTGTGTTGAGCTAGAGTCTTAACCCAGGCTGGGGTGCTCCCTGCAGCACTGAGTAAGTTCATTATTGGACACCACTTGACCAGACAGCCTGGCATTCTGATTAAAATGTCAGAAAAATAGTTTGGCTTGCAGTCAAGGCAGGACTCTCTGACCAGCAAGAAACTGGAGGAAACGCAACCACCTCAAAGGAGATTTGAAACTGAAATAATATGTCAACTTTCATCATAAAAATAGATAAAGATCCCATTATATTCTGAAATATTTATGAGGAAATTTATGTACAAGTACATGAATAGTTTTTTTTAGGACCGGGGTTTTGCTAAGCAGTAATTACATCTTAATATGCTATTAAAATCTCGTTTAGACCTCATGTAGCTAAACATAAGATTTTCAGGATATTCATTTGACTAGTTTGTAAATTGCTTAAATTGACATAAGTTCAGTGATTTGGCTTGATAGTAGCGGAGGAGTCTGTAAGCAGCACAGTCTGTGGAGGTGGACTGAATTACCGGCAGCCACTTTGGGATTACCACATCAAATTGAACATCAATGGAAATCCTGAAGGCACTGCCAGCATTATGAAGTAAATGATCGCAAACACTGATCATTTTGTCATCATTACTATCATAAAATCTATGCCATTAACCTATTAATTTCCCAGCGGAAGCTCAGCACTTCCAATAATGCAGCACTCTGAACACACCACACTTGAATCTTGGGTTTTTGCCCAGCTTTGCTAATGGAGCCAAGCAGATGATCTGGCCAAACCTAAACTTCCACATCAGTTGGCCTCGAAGAGTTACCAGTGAGTGGAAGACCCATGACTTTCTATG